>NC_141690.1:272236245-273436245 GCF_964263255.1 Lissotriton vulgaris | reverse complement strand
GTTTGGCGGAGTGTGGCTAACAAAGGGGTGTGTCTCAATGTGCTTGGGAAACCGCCAAACCTACCTGGTGCCACAGCGTTCGACAGGCTGGATTACACTGGGTCATGACCTCATGACAGTGCCCACACTCACTGAAGCGGTGGGCGCTCTGCCACGTTGGGGACAGTGCAGGTGGGGTGAAAGGTACGGCATTCCCGCTCCGTTTCTGCATTTAAAATCCGAGTTTTGGAGGTGCAGCTGCGGACACCGCCCACTGGGGCTAGAACTACCACATGATTCTCCGCAGCAAACGAACTCGGGGCAGCGAGTCTGGAACATCGGCCCTCCAAACAGGCAAGAGTGTCTCCTCCAATCTATGTGAGACGCTTTGGTTTTAAAGCAGACAGTTGAATGCGAGTGAAAAGGACACAAGACATCTGAGGAAGGCAGTGATGCCGAAATGCATTATGTCAGTCGCTTTTTCCTGCTAACTGCAAATTAAACGGAAAGGATTCAAACGTACCTGTGTGGCTCTTGTCTCTCAACAAGTGGGGGACTGTTTGGTGTTGGTGTGTAGTGCTGCCCACAAGCACTGGAGCCCCCATCCCTAAAGAAGTTTGGCGGAGTGTGGCTAACAAAGGGGTGTGTCTCAATGTGCTTGGGAAACCGCCAAACCTACCTGGTGCCACAGCGTTCGACAGGCTGGATTACACTGGGTCATGACCTCATGACAGTGCCCACACTCACTGAAGTGGTGGGCGCTCTGCCACGTTGGGGACAGTGCAGGTGGGGTGAAAGGTACGGGATTCCCGCTCCGTTTCTGCATTTAAAATCCGAGTTTTGGAGGTGCAGCTGCGGACACCGCCCACTGGGGCTAGAACTACCACATGATTCTCCGCAGCAAACGAACTCGGGGCAGCGAGTCTGGAACATCGGCCCTCCAAACAGGCAAGAGTGTCTCCTCCAATCTATGTGAGACACTTTGGTTTTAAAGCAGACAATTGAATGCGAGTGAAAAGGACACAAGACATCTGAGGAAGGCAGTGATGCCGAAATGCATTATGTCAGTCGCTTTTTCCTGCTAACTGCAAATTAAACGGAAAGGATTCAAACGTACCTGTGTGGCTCTTGTCTCTCAACAAGTGGGGGACTGTTTGGTGTTGGTGTGTAGTGCTGGCCACAAGCACTGGAGCCCCCATCCCTAAAGAAGTTTGGCGGAGTGTGGCTAACAAAGGGGTGTGTCTCAATGTGCTTGGGAAACCGCCAAACCTACCTGGTGCCACAGCGTTCGACAGGCTGGATTACACTGGGTCATGACCTCATGACAGTGCCCACACTCACTGAAGCGGTGGGCGCTCTGCCACGTTGGGGACAGTGCAGGTGGGGTGAAAGGTACGGGATTCCCGCTCCGTTTCTACATTTAAAATCCGAGTTTTGGAGGTGCAGCTGCGGACACCGCCCACTGGGGCTAGAACTACCACATGATTCTCCGCAGCAAACGAACTCGGGGCAGCGAGTCTGGAACATCGGCCCTCCAAACAGGCAAGAGTGTCTCCTCCAATCTATGTGAGACGCTTTGGTTTTAAAGCAGACAGTTGAATGCGAGTGAAAAGGACACAAGACATCTGAGGAAGGCAGTGATGCCGAAATGCATTATGTCAGTCGCTTTTTCCTGCTAACTGCAAATTAAACGGAAAGGATTCAAACGTACCTGTGTGGCTCTTGTCTCTCAACAAGTGGGGGACTGTTTGGTGTTGGTGTGTAGTGCTGGCCACAAGCACTGGAGCCCCCATCCCTAAAGAAGTTTGGCGGAGTGTGGCTAACAAAGGGGTGTGTCTCAATGTGCTTGGGAAACCGCCAAACCTACCTGGTGCCACAGCGTTCGACAGGCTGGATTACACTGGGTCATGACCTCATGACAGTGCCCACACTCACTGAAGCGGTGGGCGCTCTGCCACGTTGGGGACAGTGCAGGTGGGGTGAAAGGTACGGGATTCCCGCTCCGTTTCTGCATTTAAAATCCGAGTTTTGGAGGTGCAGCTGCGGACACCGCCCACTGGGGCTAGAACTACCACATGATTCTCCGCAGCAAACGAACTCGGGGCAGCGAGTCTGGAACATCGGCCCTCCAAACAGGCAAGAGTGTCTCCTCCAATCTATGTGAGACGCTTTGGTTTTAAAGCAGACAGTTGAATGCAAGTGAAAAGGACACAAGACATCTGAGGAAGGCAGTGATGCCGAAATGCATTATGTCAGTCGCTTTTTCCTGCTAACTGCAAATTAAACGGAAAGGATTCACACGTACCTGTGTGGCTCTTGTCTCTCAACAAGTGGGGGACTGTTTGGTGTTGGTGTGTAGTGCTGGCCACAAGCACTCGAGCCCCCATCCCTAAAGAAGTTTGGCGGAGTGTGGCTAACAAAGGGGTGTGTCTCAATGTGCTTGGGAAACCGCCAAACCTACCTGGTGCCACAGCGTTCGACAGGCTGGATTACACTGGGTCATGACCTCATGACAGTGCCCACACTCACTGAAGCGGTGGGCGCTCTGCCACGTTGGGGACAGTGCAGGTGGGGTGAAAGGTACGGGATTCCCGCTCCGTTTCTGCATTTAAAATCCGAGTTTTGGAGGTGCAGCTGCGGACACCGCCCACTGGGGCTAGAACTACCACATGATTCTCCGCAGCAAACGAACTCGGGGCAGCGAGTCTGGAACATCGGCCCTCCAAACAGGCAAGAGTGTCTCCTCCAATCTATGTGAGACGCTTTGGTTTTAAAGCAGACAGTTGAATGCGAGTGAAAAGGACACAAGACATCTGAGGAAGGCAGTGATGCCGAAATGCATTATGTCAGTCGCTTTTTCCTGCTAACTGCAAATTAAACGGAAAGGATTCAAACGTACCTGTGTGGCTCTTGTCTCTCAACAAGTGGGGGACTGTTTGGTGTTGGTGTGTAGTGCTGGCCACAAGCACTGGAGCCCCCATCCCTAAAGAAGTTTGGCGGAGTGTGGCTAACAAAGGGGTGTGTCTCAATGTGCTTGGGAAACCGCCAAACCTACCTGGTGCCACAGCGTTCGACAGGCTGGATTACACTGGGTCATGACCTCATGACAGTGCCCACACTCACTGAAGCGGTGGGCGCTCTGCCACGTTGGGGACAGTGCAGGTGGGGTGAAAGGTACGGGATTCCCGCTCCGTTTCTGCATTTAAAATCCGAGTTTTGGAGGTGCAGCTGCGGACACCGCCCACTGGGGCTAGAACTACCACATGATTCTCCGCAGCAAACGAACTCGGGGCAGCGAGTCTGGAACATCGGCCCTCCAAACAGGCAAGAGTGTCTCCTCCAATCTATGTGAGACGCTTTGGTTTTAAAGCAGACAGTTGAATGCGAGTGAAAAGGACACAAGACATCTGAGGAAGGCAGTGATGCCAAAATGCATTATGTCAGTCGCTTTCTCCTGCTAACTGCAAATTAAACGGAAAGGATTCAAACGTACCTGTGTGGCTCTTGTCTCTCAACAAGTGGGGGACTGTTTGGTGTTGATATATATATATATATATATATATATATATATATATATATATATTTACTTTAAAACAATTAATGAACTATTAATTTTAATTTATTGTATCATTTTAAAATTACATAAAAAATTCATTTATAAATTTATATTTATGTATATATGTACCAATAACATATCTATACTACTATTATAAAGAGAAAACTGTGTCCTTTGAGCCAGGTAAACTCGAAAAGTACACCACCAATCCAAACACCCAATACATCTTTGAAAACGTCAGGGCAAGCAGATGGACATAGGCTATATAAGAAAAAAATATATATGTTAGAAGGGAAAAGTAATTTTTAAGGAAAAGTAGTCCCTTCGAAGTAGCGCCAGCTAACGACGTGCGTGCTGACATCACGGGTCGGCGGCCAGGAGCGCGGAAGCCGGAAGCAACACCCTGCGAGGGCCGGAGCGCGGAAGTGACACCCTGCGAGGAGCGGACAGGAGCGCCGAAGCAACACCCTGCAAAGTTCGGAGCGCGGAAGACACACCATGCGGGGAGCGCCCAGGAGAAAGAAAGCGACACCCTGCGAGGTCCGGAGCGTGTAGGAGCGGCCAGGAGCGCGGGGAGGACCGTCAACATCAACATGCCCAGGGGAGCGTGGAGTAAAAGCGGACAGGAGCGTGGGCAGAAGCGGCCAGGAGCAAGAAAATGGGAGCAAGGAAACAACACCCTGCGCACGTGATGCTGGTGAGTACGCTGTGCTGTGAGTACGCTCTGCTGTGACTACGCTATGCTGCTCCCGCTGCTGGGCGCTCTGCTGCGCGTCTCCTGCTGCGGTGCTGCCCCCAGCCCCCTTCTGCCCCGGACAACGTCGGGACGGGCTGCTAGTAATCTAATAAAAAAGATTCTATATACATTAAAACATTAAAATATTTAAAAATCTTTAAACTTAAATTCCCACTCCAGTCAGTTCAACTGTAGAGAAAGTGTTGGATAGTGGATGGGTAAAAATTACTATACCCAGTCAAGTGAGAGCAACAGTAGGGAAAGTGTTGGATAGTGGCGAGATAAAATGTACTATTCCCACTCCAATCAGTTCAACAGTTGGGAAAGTGTTGGATAGCGGAGGGGTAAACATTACTATTCCCACTCCAGTCCTTAAGATTCACAAGCTCACTATCCCTGTACCTGGACGACCGATCATTTCAGCCCAGGGGAGCTTAATGGAAGCGATCTCCAAATATGTGGACCATTTGATACATGAGTTTGTGGAAGCCCTGCCCTCGTTCATTAAGGACACTGGCCATTTCCTTTCCTAACTTTAGGAGGTTGAATGGGAGACTGGTTTTGTACTTATTGCCCTAGATATTAGTACTTTGTACACTAGTATCCAACATGCAGATGGGCTCAATGCCACTAAATATTTCTTAGATAAACAAAGTATTGTAGATAGTCAGCACAACATCTTGTTACTTAGGATGATACAACTATGCTTGATTAACAATTACTTTTTGTTTAACAAGGAAATCTACCAGCAGCAGAGAGGGGTGGCTATGGGGGCATGCTTCTCCCTAACCTATGCATGTCTTCATGTTGGGTGGTGGGAGGAGCATGTCTTCAGGGGGACCCTCAATTCCCTGTTCAGTGAAAATATAGTCCATTTTTGGCGCTTTATAGATGACATCTGCTTCATATGGAAAGGGACCCAAGAATCAGCCATGAATTTTGGGAATACTATAAATGAGAATGATCTCAATTTACAATTCACGTCACAAATAAGTACGACACAGATTCAATTTCTTGATGTAGAGGTCTACATTAGCGATAATCAAATTCAGACGCGGTTACACAGGAAATCTACAGCAGGTAACGCGATCTTACACGCTAGCAGTTCACACTCAGGCCACCTTATTAAAAGTATCCCCTATGGGGAGTTCCTTAGGATGCGGAGGATATGCAGCTCAGACCTTGACTTGGAGGCATGCCAGAATGAGGCTTACAATAGATTTCTTGCTCGAGTAAGTAAGTAAGTAATATTTATTATGTATAGTTAATTAAAACCAATTCAATTGTTGCATTTAAAACAATTTCTTAAAATGTGGTAAAAGAATGTAGTCTGTGTAATCGTCCTTATCGAAGACCATGCGGTGAGAGACCGAGAGTAGTTGTCTAGCAGTGTTCCCTGAGCCGGGGCGGGCTAGGCATTTGTAGCCCAAAGGTCGTCCATTAGGTGCCAGTACCAATGGTTGCCGCCAGTTGTAGATTTGGCAGTCTTTGCTCTATCATAGTCAGAAACTTGACGTATCTACAGTTCAGTTTTGTATTCGCAGGGTTCAAGCATGCAAGCACAGCCTGCCTTCGCGTGCTGGTCCCTATCTGCTTGAACTGGTCCCTTAGTAGCTGTCGGCGGACTTGTCAGAGCTCTTCACAGAGACAGGTCATGTGGAGTATGTCTCCTGTTGCTAGATTGCAGAGCGGACAGACTTTATGGCCATTGCTCCTGAGCCATGGTGGTTGGTGCGCTCTGCTGGGCAGGATCCCTAATCTATATTTCAAAAACTTCAGTTTTGTGATTTTTGGATAGCCCTGGCTGAAGTAAAGTTGTGGTGTCAGGCATTTATACGTGTTTAATGTCATCCATGCATGGTTTCTTTTTGCAAAAGCGGCCTTGTCCTCTATTAGGGAAAGAGTTTTTACGTTTTTCCAAACCGCTTTTTTAAACGGGTTGTGCCCCAGTTGCATGTCCCAAAGTGCGGTTGCCTTGACAGCCCCCAATGCTACCTTCAAGTAGGAGCGTGCCTGAGATACATCCCTGCTTTGTATGTCTTGCCACAGCATCGCATTTAAGGTGTCATTGGAGGCAGAGCGGAGTTTGTGGCAGCAGATAATGAAGGCTCCTTGTCTTGCAAGGTCTTGTTTTTTTAGGCCAAACGCCAGCCTTATTTGGGCAGGCGAGGTATAAGACGGAAGTGAGAACAGAGTTCTATATGCTTTTACCTGGATGTTATCTAGGTTCCTGGAGTCTCTTCCTCGTAGTGCCTCGCTGCCGTAGGAAATTGAGGGGAGCAATTTAGCCTGAATGACTTTTAAGTATGGTGTCAGGGTTGGCCCCGATAGTTGGTTTGCTAGATTTTTCAGTGTGATGGCGATCGAGGCCCCTCTTCTTTTAGTTTCCTCCATCTGCCGGACGAATGAGCCGTCGGTGTCAAAGATAAGTCCCAAGTATTTATATTCGCGTGAAGACTCTATTTTTTGGCTGCCCAGAGTCCAGGACTTCTGGTGTTTGTTCCTGGTATTGATCGACATCGTACGCGTTTTACTTACATTGATTTTTAAGTTATTTTCCGTTGCGTAGCTGTGCATTTCGATCAGCAAATTCTGGAGGCCAATATGTGTGTGACTAAGAAGTACCACGTCATCCGCGTATAATAGATTACTTAGGGTTTTTCCTCCCAGCCTCGGAGAGTGGGAGTTGCATGTGTCGAGTCGGCCTGATAAATCTGCCATAAACAGGTTAAACAAAGTCGGGGCCAACCCGCACCCTTGTTTTAGCCCTTTGGTCGTGCAAACTTTGGAAGACAGATGGGTCCCGCTTCCCAGCTTCACCTGCACCCAGGTGTCATAGTGAAGTAACTTCAGCATATTTAGAAGCGATTGAGGTGTTCCCCATTGTGCAAGTTTCCGCCACAGCATGCCTCTCTCGATGTTGTCAAAGGCTGCCCTGAAATCGATGTAGCACAAGTACAGCAGCAGTTTTTTTGTTTTAGCTCCGTCAATAATCAGCGAGATAGCCAGAATGTTGGTTATTGTTCCGGTTTTTTCCTGAAACCCGTCTGGTTCCATGGTATAATCTGCTTTGAGTCCGCCCATGTCACAATCTCCTCTAAGATTATTCCAGCGAAGTATTTGGCCTCATTGTCAAGGAGGGCTATTAGACGGTAGTTATCGGGGACCGTTTTGTCTCCCTTTTTGTGTATGGGGACAATCGTCGACCCTCTCCAGGAATCTGGGATTCTGTTTAGGAGTCTGACTTCTGTGAATAAAGGTTGTAGTATGGTGGCCCATTCTGTGTCTTTCTCCTTGAACAGGGCTGGCGGGATGCCATTAGGACCTGGAGCGCCTTCTTTCCTGCCCTTACGAATCTGTTTTTTTATTAGGGCTATTTGCTGGGCCGCTGATGGTGCCGGAGTAACACTGGGTTGGAATTGATCTCCCAAGATTGTCAGCGTTGACATAGTCATTGCGGGTGCTTGCTCTGCGTTGGTGCTTCTTTGTGCCCCTGTCTGTCCCAAGGGATCGTTGAAGTGACTGCCGAGGTAGTTAATCCACTGATCTTCCCCAATGTGTTAACCAAGGTCCTTGTGGTCTGGGCGTAGGATCTTGTTTACTGTTAGCCAAAAACGGGCACTATTATTGCTTTTGGAGTCGTATAAGAGTTTTGCCCAGCCTTCATTTTCTACGTCTTTTTTTATTTCCCATTTTGTATGCTTGAGCTCAGCCCTTTGTTTTTTCAATGTGGCTCGTAGTTGTTCGTTTTGGGGCACTGCTCCTAGCCTCCGTAAGGATTGATTTACAGCTCTTTTTTGTGAGCGTAGTTGTATTCTTTGTCCCTTCTTTAGGCTGGTTCTACTATGCTTTGTGTTATGGTTGCCTTTAGAAGCGGTCTTTCTTGCCAGTTTGTTTACCAGTGAGTCTGTGTATTGCTCCCAGTGGGAAATGAGCCCAGCTGCATTTGATGTGTGTATAACGTTCAGTTGGAGGGCAGTTTCAGCCAAGGTAGTTGTGTTGGTTGGCAAGCATTTGATTTTCCTTTGATTGATTGTATAAATCTCCCCCAGTGTGTTGTCTGGCCTGATTACCATTGGCGTCTTTGCTGTCAGCTGGCTTTCCTGAGGGCGGTGGTCACTTTCCCCCTGGTCCCCCATTCTGAATTCCCGGATGTATGGAAATAGTGCCAGACTGGCGAAAGTATAGTCCAAGATGGAGCTGGCTCTATGAGAGTAGAAAGAAGCTACTGGGGGGGAGTCAGTCAGAAATCTGCCGTTTAGTGCCCGAAGATTTTGATGTTCTAAGTCTTGGAGAAGAGCGTTATTTTGGCGCTTTCTCCGGTTTGGAGGGGATCTTTGTGCTGGTATACTGTAGATTTTATTAAGAGCCAGAGCCTCATCTTCTAATGACGAGCCAAGTAAGTTTTGATTGAAGTCCCCCGACAAGAAGAGGAGTGGGTTCTCCAATTGGGTGACGTGCTCCACCAGTTGGTTTAAGATGTTCCTTGAGTCTTTGGCTCTGTTTTTGGGTTGAACATATGCGTTGACAAAGCAGACTTCTTCCTCTTTGGTGCCCAATTGTAGCTTAATCTTTACGGATAGGGTTGAGGATGTTGATGGGGCCAGTTGGACCGCCGAGGATATTGATTTGGTGGATACATATGTCGCCAAACCTCCTGACTGATGTCCAAATTTGTTGGTTCTGGCTGCCGCTGTTGAGAAGCAGGTGAAACCCGGGATGTTTTGTGCTTGAGAGCCAGGTTTCCTGCAGGATTACAATATCGAATTGTGAGATATACTTTATGAAATCCGGGTCATCCATTTTAGAGGTTAGGCCATTTATGTTCCAGGAACAGATGCCAAAAACTGGCACCCTTCCTCTGATGTCTTCTCCCGTTTGGTGAAGGCGTCATACCTCTTCGGGGCATGTGAAAATCGTTTGGGACAGTGTTCCTCTTGCTAGTGCGTGGTTTGAATGAGAAGCCTTCTTTGTGCCTGCTTCTACCCATTCCCCCGTACTGCATGAGTACTTGTTTGGCGGACTTTTTCCCTTGGAGTTGGCAGTGGTGAGTGTATGAGGCTGATGATTCCTTGGGGCTGAGTTGCGCCTCCCTGTTGTGAACACTGACTCCAAGCCAGTTGTCATTGTCAGCCTATCCAGTGGTTGCTGCCAAGTGCTGTTCTCCCTTTTTGTCGGTGATCTTCCCAACGCACCCCTTAGTACACTACAGGGGTTAGCCTGTTGCATCGCTGGTACAGAACTGTTTCTTCTGCGGAGTGGCTGCGCTGACGACCTCGCCCCCCTGAGGACCCCGCCTAGCAGACCCGGCAGCAAGAAAGCCCCATGGTTCACCGACGAACTCAAGAGCTCCAAGAAGAACTGCCGAGCCCTCGAGAGAACCTGGCGCAGAGACCCAACACCAGACAACATGACTGCCCTCAAGCTCGCCACCCGAAAACACCACCAACTCATCCACGCAACCAAGAAAACTGAATTCAAGGAACGACTGGACAACAACGCACACAACAGCAAGGAACTCTTCACCATCGTTAAAGAGCTCTCCAACCCCAACGCCGGAAACAACGACATCACCCCTTTGCAAGACCTCTGCAACTCCCTCGCCTCCTACTTCCACAACAAGATCGCGGACATACACAACAGCTTCAGCACTCAACCGACGCACGCCACGACCGAACCACCGCCCCCCACCACCACCCTCCGCGCCTGGACCCCGATCAGCACCGAAGACACCGTCCGCACGATGAACTCCATCCACTCCGGATCTCCGACCGACCCCTGCCCTCACCACGTCTTCAACAAGGCCGATGCTGTCATCGCACCCCACCTGCGGGACATCATCAACACCTCCTTCGACACCGCTACCTTCCCGGAGAGCTGGAAGCACGCCGAACTCAGCGCTCTACTAAAGAAGCCATCAGCCGACCCCACCGACCTCAAGAACTACCGCCCCATCTCGCTGCTCCCGTTCCCTGCAAAAGTCATCGAGAAGACCGTCAACAAGCAGCTGGCCACCTTCCTCGAGACGAACGGATCCCTCTACCCCTCGCAGTCTGGCTTCCGAGCCAACCACAGCACCGAGACCGCCCTGATCGCAGCCACCGATGACTTCCAAGCACTGCTTGACAACGGAGAAACAGCAGCCCTCATCCTCCTAGACCTCTCTGCGGCCTTCGACACTGTCTGCCACCGTACACTAGTGCAGCGACTCAGCAACGTCGGAATCCAGGAGAAGGCACCGGAGTGGATCATCTCCTTCCTCGCCGGAAGGACACAGAGAGTTCGCCTCCCCCCGTTCAGATCTGAAGCTACCGAAGTCATCTGCGGCGTTCCTCAAGGCTCCTCGCTCAGTCCAACCCTCTTCAACGTCTACATGAGCCCCCTCGCAGACATCGCACGCCAGCACAACCTCAACATCATCTCCTACGCCGACGACACCCAGCTGATCCTCTCCCTCACCAACGACCCCGCCACTGCCAGAGCCAACCTTCACGAAGGGATGAAAGAGGTAGCCGAATGGATGAAGAACAGTCGCCTGAAACTGAACTCAGACAAGACGGAAGTCCTCATCCTGGGCTCCTCACCCTCCGCCTGGGACGACTCCTGGTGGCCCCCCGCCCTAGGCAGCGCACCCAAACCAACAGACCACGCACGCAACCTAGGCTTCATCCTGGACTCCTCCCTCTCCATGACCAGACAAGTCAACGCCGTCTCCTCGTCGTGCTTCAACATCCTGCGCATGCTACGTAAGATCTTCCGGTGGATCCCCACCGAGACCAGGAAGACGGTCACCCAGGCCCTCGTCACCAGCCGTCTGGACTACGGCAACTCCCTCTACGCAGGAACCACCACCAAACTCCAGAAGAGACTTTAACGGATCCAGAACGCCTCAGCACGACTCATCCTGGACATCCCCCGTCGCAGCCACATCTCCGAACACCTGAGAGACCTGCACTGGCTCCCGGTCAACAAGAGAATCACCTTCCGTCTCCTCACCCATGCTCACAAAGCCCTACACAACCAAGGACCAGGATACCTCAACAGCCGCCTCAACTTCTACGCTCCCAAACGCCAGCTTCGATCGACCGGCCACGCCCTCGCCGCCGTCCCCCGCATCCGAAGAGCCACCACAGGGGGACGGTCCTTCTCCTACCTCGCCGCCAAGACATGGAACTCCCTCCCGACCCACCTCCGCCTGACCCAGGACCACCTCGCCTTCAGGAAGCAGCTCAAGACCTGGCTGTTCGAGCAGTAGCGGTTCCCCCTCCCCGAGCGCCTTGAGACCCTCTGGGTGAGTAGTGGCGAGGGGTAGGCTGGTCTTTGTAGAGGAACGAGCTTGATACCCCAGTTCTTGAATTGGGCTGCTTCTGATGCAATTAGGTCAACAACGTCGCTAGAGGACCAAGTCGTCCTAGTCGCCTCCTGGCTGTTTGAGTTCGGAGCGGGCAAGAATTCAACCGAAAGTAGATCTTTGGAGTTTATGCCCCCCAAGGTGGGGTTCGCCAGTTTGAGAATGTTGCCTCTATTCAGCACGTCCTGCTGTCCCTTCGATGTGTATTCCGGGTGGAAGACAAGGATCTCAGTTAGATGTATTTTACTACCGTCTGCCTTCCATTTTGCGTTTGCAGCATGGGCGTGAGCTGCTACGCCAAGATCGGAGGGAGCTTTGTGCGTTGCTGGATTTCTGCCGTCTCCTGGCGTGTTAGAGCTGTGGGTTGGTGCTTTGGTTGGCGTTGATTGCTTAAATATTGTTTGCGTCTCTCATGGCCAGATTGTCTTTGACTGCTCAGATTGGCTGTGGGCAGAGTGAATAGTCAAGGTTGTCATAAGTGTGGCCCTAGTTTGATCGTCTTGCGATTGGCTTGACGTGTGGCCTGTGGGTCTTTCCCTTGCCTCCTCCTTGGTGATCAGTGGGATGGGTTTTTTGGTTACTGCTGAGGTTAGATGGGCCTGGTTGGTGCGCTCGGCGGGATTGGCCGTTCGATAAGAGGCTTCCCTGATTGACGATGTCAGGGCTGCCAATTGGCATTCAGTAACCGGCTCCTGCTTTGCGAGGGACTCAATGGACTGTGTGTGCTGGCTAGTACTTGTTGCTGTTGTTATATATGTGTCTAAATGTCCAAGTGAGTTAGCAGCCGGTTGGACTTGGGGCCCTTGACCTTCCTGATGCGGCGGGCTGCTGATTGTGTTTTGCGGCTGGGTTAGGCTGGTAACTACTGGAATTTCCCCTTCTAAGGGGTTGGCCGTGTTTGTGGTCTCCATGCGTTTTCCGGTAGTGCCGGAGAATATAGGGAAGAGTTTTGTTGTAGTTGTCGACAGATTTTGCTTGCATCCTTTTCTTTTTTGTTGTCGTCGTTGTTTTGCGTTACGTTTTTTTGGGGACTCCGATCTCTTCTGGGTAGGTTCCTCATTTGCAGGGGATTCCTGGCCGATTGAGTTTATGTCATATGGTTTGCTGCTGATGTTGCCTTCTGCAAAGTTAGTGGGGCCCGTTTCTTTGAGAGCTTTGTCTCTGTGCAGCGACTTTATGTCCACTATTAGATCAGTTAGCATTGAAGGCAGTGTAGCTAGTTTGTCTACTGCCTGATTGCAGTTGCAACTTAAGTAGGTGTTTGTTTGTGCTCTTTGTATCAGGGTGTTCAAGTTACCTAGCTTGTCGTCAATCCCCGCAGTGAAGACTGCCAGTGTGTTGAGGAGGTTAAGTTGAAGGTCCATCTTGTCCGATTGGTATTGCAGGGCTTCTACAGCTAACTGAATTGTGTTTAGAAGGGAGGTCCAGGCTCCGGTGTTGTGATCTTTTCCCTGCTCTCTCTCATTTGCTCCGGTGTTGTGATCTTTTCCCTGCTCTCTCTCATTTGCAGATTGGAGATTCGCAGTTGGGACAGTGTTGGTGATGTTGTTATCAGCCAAAGGTGAGTTGAGGGAAAACGGGTCTTTGTGGTCTGGGTTGTTGGTTATTGACATGTCCTCTCGCCCTTGTGCATTCGGGTAAGACGGTGTAGCCCTGAATTCAGCTTCCCAGCTGGAATTATGTTGACTGGAATTGTGTTGGCTGAATGACGAGCTAAATGCTGCGCTGCATGAGAAACTTGGTGCTGAGGCATGATTGCCCGGTTCTATGAGTGGTGAGGCGCCTGTGCCAGCCGAGTGGGCTTTGATGGAAATACTATGGTTGGGGCTCCTGAAATGTCCGCCCTGGTCTAGTTGGATATCCTTGGGAGTGGCCGCAGTTTGTATCTTTGTCGTTGTTGGAGGCTGTAGACCAGCCCCTACTTCCCCCGTACTTGGACAACTGTCTAGGGGGTCCGGGTTATTGAGTTTGTCTACTTCTATCGCCTCTGAAGTGGGTTTTGGGTTGGTTATGATCTCCTCCGATAGGGGTCTTGGAGTACAGCTGGCTAAGTTGGCAGGTGGTAGCTGCTGTTTGCAGGTAGAGTCAGGGGACTTTCCTAATACAGGTGAGGACTCTAGGGGCTCGAGTGATGCGCTTGCACTTGTGGACCTGTGCTTTGGAGTGCCACTTTGATGAGAATCAGCCGTGGCCGTGAAGGTTCCCTGGACCAGGGTGCTTTTGGTGCTTGTGGTAGTGTCGCGCAGAGGTGCACATTTTCCCAGCAGCGGTAAGGGTGACAGCGGGGATTGCAGCCCCTGGAGGTGCGTGTTGCTTTAGAAAATGGCTGAGCCTGCGTCCTTTAGGAACTCGAACTTTGTGTAAATTTTGGGTTGATGAAGCTTTTTCCTAGTAAGAGACTCGGTAGCCAGTGACACTTGGAGCAGGGCCTTTGGGTGCCCCTGTTTTGCTGTAGTACTGGACAGACCCGATGGTGGCTCAGTTAAGGAGAGAAGATTATGCTCCATTCCGGGGGATGTTGGTCCGTCGGTGTCTGTTTTCTTGTTCCCCTTTTTCGTCTTTGCTTTGTTGCTTGGAATTAGCTCAGGTGAGCCCCTGATCTTTCCAGACCTCATTCCGCTCTACTCTCTTAGTCTCTCACCGCGGCTCCCCGCACTTACTTGAGTGATGGAATGATGGGTAATGATTGGTGATGATTGGTTGATTGGATGATGGTGGAGCAGTTCGAGAGCGGGGACCTTGCCCCTGTATCAGCGCCCCTGTTTCTGCGCCCCCTCGAGCTGTTGCTTGTGCTAGGGAGAGGCTTCCACGGAGTCAAAGGGGGGTCAAGTGGGTCAGTTGGAGGGTTGCGGAGATGTCGCTGGGGGGGTGCCTGGTTCGCTTGCGAGCGGAGCACGCCGGGAGGGCCACTGGTCAGTCGGACCTGGTCAGACTACCTGTCAGCCAAGCCCCGGGGCTCTTACTTCGCGACCGCCTCTATCGGCTGCCGCGCTCGCATCTCTCCCCCCCTCTTCAGGTTCCTGCAGTGCTGTGTGAGCGTAGTGCTCAGTCTATTGCCTTGCCTTGGTCTCGGCCTCGCCTTGCCTCCTTTCTGCCAGGCGGGTGAACAGGAGGTGTAGGGCGTGTAGAGCGTGTCAGGCAGCGTGTCAGGCAGCAAGGCTGTGAGGTAGTGAGGCAGTGAGGCAGCCTCTCTGACGACTGTGGCGTCTGTGACTAGGGCTGGGGCCCAGACCCCTGTCGCCTCCCCCCTCAGTCACGCTCAATCCCGTGCGGCTCCAGGCTCCAAGCTCAAGTTCAAAGCTCCTTGGCCTCAAGCCTAGCCTCAAACCTAGCGAGCCTCTGTGACCCGCTCTGCTCTGCTCTTCTCCGCTTATCTGTCCGCCCGTGGTGCCTGACCCCCCCTGCAGGCAGTGGGAATGATGACATTTCTTAACGGTTGAGAGGCCGGGGCAGGTTGAAAGGAGGCCGACCTCACAGCCCCACCGCAGCTTCGGCACTCAGCACACTCAGCACACTCAGCGTAGCTCTCCCACTACTCCAGTGCGGGTCCGGTCCGGGTGCGGGTATAGGGTATAGGAGTGGGTGCAGGCGCAGGTGCGGGCGCGGGTGCAGGCAGATACAGGTTACCTCTACAGTGCCTCCACGGCGCGGGTGCGGGTGCGGGTCCGTGCCGCCTCCCGGTCAAGTGAAGGTGTGGGTACGGGGGAGGCGCGGGATTAGCCTCCACCGCGCTTGTTTGTCTCCGCAACCTCTGCAGCGCCGGGGGAAGATTATTGTGATAGTCCCAGTTCGTACGACGGCTTGTAGCTCCCTCGTGGAAGCCTACTCCGGCGTCTGGACCGAATGGCGTTTCTTGCTCGAGGATACTGCCCAAAGGAACGAAAACACTCTAGAGACAAAGCCAATAGTATGAGTAGAGAAGAAAGCCTAACTGTTAGAGGTAGCAAGAACAACCAGGACCCTATCAAAGTAGAGGATAGAATCAGCCTTATCACCACATTCAACACTGAGGAAAGGAAAGTGAGGGGGATCATGAAGAAACATTGGTCGCTGCTTAAAACTGATATTAGTTTAGCCCCATTGCTACCGGATGAGCCATCTATCACCTTTAGGAAGGCACCTTCCATGAGGGATGCCCTTGTTAAATATATCCCTGAGGTGACTATCGCAAAAAACTGGTTATCCAACAAATCAGGCTTTCATAAATGCATATCATGCAGAGCTTGTAAATTCGGTATTAACACCAGAGAATACTACTCTGCATTTGCACAGCGCCTGCCACCTTATGCATGCAAATGTAGGGAGGTACTATGGGTACACCCCAAGTGCATCCCCCACCCCCGCCAACACCCCGAGGCCGAGACAGGCCCCCAACCCAAAAGACTGCATGCCTTTCCATGAAAGGCGAATTGCCGCCTGCATCATAATATGGATGGCAGTGTCGACTGGCGCTAAAGCGGCCGACGGTCTTTCCATCTGCCGTGGACCCCCCAACCATACTAATATGGCGGGGGGTCTTTCAGGTATGGATGGCGGGCGCCCCTATATTTTTGGAAATGATATTAATGACTTCTATATTTTTTTAAACAATATTTCTTACCTTACATTCGATATTCTTTTTTTGTTTTTTAATTCTCTTTTTATTGAACAGTTGTGATGGTATAGTGACAGGCCACATGGCCACACAGCAATGACACATAATAAAAAGGCCACATGAACTTGCTCACAAATTGCATCGTAATATGACATTAAGCATCAAGAGACTCAAGAACTCCCTCGTTTTCCCTGCATGTCAACTGAAAGAGAGATACAAAGTTCACCACGGAACTTGTTCCAATTCGCCCATTTCTGATCCCACTTCGCGGGGCAACCTCTATGTTTAAACACGTTTTTCTCAGCATTCATGGTGTTGTCCATATCTTTGACCCATTTTGAATATTTAGCTAGAACTCCAGACCCCCACCCCTGAGCCACATTTCTCTTAGCCAGGACAAATCCCAAGGACGCCCATGTGCGTTCTGTTTGAGTCAGGTCTGTGGCTTCCCACACATTCAGTAAACACAGTCGCGAGGAATGGACGATAGCTTTACCGTTAACCCTCGGCAGAATGGAAACAATTTTCTCCCAATAAGGCTGGAGCTTTGAACATTCCCAGACTATATGAAAGAAAGTACCCTTGTATGAGCACCCTCTAAGGCAGCTCAGATCCGGACGACTACCCATCCTGACTAGTATGTGTGCAGAGAGATATGTTCTGTGTAGAATTCTGAGCTGAATGAGTCGGAGATGCATTGGGATAGCAACTTCACTCGGGGAGGAAAGGGCTTCCTGACAATCATCATCTTCTAAATATCCCAGGTCCGTCTCCCACAGTTATCGAAGACATACTAGCAGATTAGGCCAGTGGATCAGGCCTGTTGTTGATAAGTTTACGATAAGTGAACGAGATTGCTTTACGTGGTAGGGGATCTGTCAGTAGTCTGTCCTCTAGCGGGGAGGCCTTAGGCAAAGCCCCACCACCAGTGACAACAGTAGTGACTGTGTGCCGGATTTGGAGATAGCGAAACGTCTCAGACTCAGCCAACTGGTACTCTTTTTGGAGGTCAGTGAATGAGACCATAGCATTGCGTTTCCAGAGGTTGATTTTCTTGACCACGATATTATTGCTGTGGATATTTCTGTTTCACGATATTTCCATTTCGATATTAGTGTAAGTCGCCATTTCCAACTCGATATTCTGTCTGAATACCTTTTGAGATGAATGGGGATATGGAAGTAAACGTTTTTTAGGTCTAGAGATGTCATGAAATCTCCGCTGTTGGGACGATGAAAAATGTTGGAGAGAGTTATCATCCAGAAGGATTGCTTGCAGAGTATTTGTCGAGCTTCCCGAGATCTAGGATAGGTCGCCACTCTCCCGTTTCCTTGCATATATGGAAAAAAAGGGATTAGAATCATTTCCTTTTTTGAGCAACCGGGACTTTCTCTATTACTCCATCGCCAAGCATTAAGAAAGTTTGTTTCCATAGTAAGTGAAGACAAGGGGGTTGCGCTCCCCTTAGTGTAGTGGTTGGAGGTTTTCCTTAAACTCCAGGGTATGGCCATTGGGACTAGGTCCAACACCCATCTGTCTGAGGTAATGGTTTGCCAAAGATGGAGGTAAATGGATATCTTTGCACTTACAGGATGAGAAGGTGGCGTAGCTAGTATATGAACAAGGAAACTGCTTGCGGCTTGTGTTACAGCTCTGAGGTGGTGTTCTTCTGTGAGGCTCTTGTTTTGAGAAACCCGATGTGGAAGATTGATGGTATGACTGTTGGTGAAATCTGTGCCTGTATTTGGACTGGTAGGACTGATACTGATGGGAGCACTAGAATCCACCCCTTAAGAAGAGAAACCACGGCCACACGCGCCTCGAAAGGGCACATTGTGATAATTGAGGATGCCGATGGATTTGGCAGTATCAGTGTCTGTTTTAATGGCAAGATGAGCATCGTCAGTATGCTTGCTAAACAGCGTGTTTTCACCAAATGCCATGTCCAATATTTTAGATTGTACCTGAGGTCTAAAGGAGGTTGCTCTGAACCATTCTTGGTGCCTTAACACAGCTGCTCTGAGTAGTTGACAGAAGCCTGTAGAGGCAATGTTGATGGCGCAATCCATAATTTCTGATGAAGTGCGCTTGCCCTCCAGGATGACCTTCTTGGCTTCCCGCTGTCTATGC
Source organism: Lissotriton vulgaris (assembly GCF_964263255.1). NCBI lineage: Eukaryota > Metazoa > Chordata > Amphibia > Caudata > Salamandridae > Lissotriton > Lissotriton vulgaris. The sequence continues at coordinate 273,417,899 of NC_141690.1, read as the reverse complement.
TCCACAATGAGGTCGGTGATGTAGCCAACATCAGACCACATTTGTTGGTCATAACAGCCTAGAATCACAAGGGAGTTGGCTGCAAGCACTGTAATTACAGATATGGTGGAAAACCTTTTGCCAATATTGTCTGAACGTCATTCTTCCTTGCCAGGTGGCGCTGAAATAGGAGTAGATGGGTTCTTAGACCTATGTTGTGTGTCTGAGAGATCACTGGGTCAGACTTGGGGTGTCCTGTCAAACATGAAGGGGAATCCTCGGGCCCTGTACAATGTGATGGAGGACAGCTGCTACTGTGTCAAGGTTCTTCATAGGCATGACTCCTTCTTCCCTGATGTAGACAGTGATTGGTATAGACTGTACCGATTTTCTTGACTGCTCTTTAAAATATTAGAGTTAACTATCAGACTATTTTACTGACATGGGGAGATTAAATCTGGTAGCTGCTGTAAGAGGCTGGCTCAGTATAAAGTGTCTCCCTATGGTGAGGCACTGTGCACACAACCCTTCGTGATAGTGTTTATACTCACCTGGTGGGCTTCTTTCTTGTGTGAAGAGTGTACTGACTGACTAAAGTGGTAAATGGCACCTACTGAATAAGCTTTAGTTGCTCTCCACAGCCATCCCTTCACCAGGATCCTGGTGCAAAGTAATGAAGTGGTGTCGGAACCACACGTAGACGCCAATGGAGGTCCGTGGAAGATCAGCAGCTACAGAGTCTCATCATGGACCAGGCTAGTGGTTCCAGGATGTGGAATCCAGATGAGAAGAACCTGAAAGCGGGGGGGGGGGAGTCCAAACCGCCCGGAGGAGGCCAGGAGGCACACGAGCACAATATCAGCCTTTCTCTTTTGTTCTTACTGTAGCACGGCGAGGTTGAAGCAGCAGCTGTGGAAGCCAGGTGACAATACAGGAGCCTTCCACAAGCTGTCCCACGCCAGTCGACGAGTGCAGGAGGATTAGTATCAGGTAGGACCACCAACAAGTCGTGGCAAACGCAAATACCGGTTCGCAGGAGAAAATGCTGTGTTGCAGACCAATAAGATCTGTGGGACTAACACAGCAAATGTAAGTCTGGGCTGGGTCTCAGCATGCAGGAAAGCCAGCAGAAGTCAATGGAGCCCCCTCGAAGACTCTCTGGCAGCAGGCACAGGGAGTTGCAGGAGAGCCTTAGCAGAACACAGTAGATGAAGGCCCACAATGCAGAGAATGCAGGCAGGACATGGTTCTTGGAGCTGTGCAATGCTGGAGGCTGAAGCTTCTTGGAGCTTCAAGATCTTTTGTGAATAGAGCCAACAAGCCTTGACAACATCCAACAGATAATGTGCAATGGGTGGTGGTTCACGTCAGCTGGAGAGGGATTACAGTCACCCCAGTTGCAGGGAAGACTGTTCAAGTCTCTGGAGCGCCAACAAACCACAACTTGTGTTGTAGAGCTGGGCGATGTCGATGGGACAACAGGACCAGCAAATTGGTCATCATCGTAGAGGTGGCTGCGGATGCAGGGAAGTGTCTCATTCACTTCAAGGGAGATTCCCTCTGGCGTTGATGCAGGCTGAGTCCTTGGTGATTCAGAGAATGCACGGCCATGGAGTTGCAGAACTTGACAATGCACATGGCCGAAGATGCAGCAGGAATCCCACCGAAGCAGGCTTATTTTTGGTCCTGGCTTGAAGAACGGCAGAGTTCCAGTGTCCACCAGCAGTAAACCCTTTGGGCAGCCTTCATATGACAGGCAGTTAGATCTTGAAGTTGTTTTCAGGACAAATCTGAGGACCTACCCCCAGGGGAGCCCTTAAGTAACCCTAAAGAGAGGAAGTAACTCTTCTGTGGTGACCTGCCTATCAGAGGGTGGCAGGAATGCTACACAGCAGCCAAGCCAGTCATATTTTCCCAAGGGCCAAGATTCAACTTAGCAGAATCAAGTGGCCACTTTGAGAACCTTCATCGGGTGGAGGTGGACACTCCGCTGTCCTTTGTGTAATTCGTTCCAGAGCGGGAGCCAAGGGCTTCTGAGCTGAGCAAAACTGTTTTATGCAAGGAGGGCACCAAATGTGTCCTTCAATGCAGTCTTTTGGTGCTCAGAGGCGCCCCCACCCTACCTAATTCTAAAGGAGAGGTGTTCATGCCTTTCCTTTGCAGGAAATTCGTTTTTTCCTGTTAGGAAATGGACCACCTCCAAAGTTTGGGATTTTCACCGTTCATTTGTTTTAGCCATATGAGAGGCCTATGGTCTGTCTGAACAATAAAGTAAATGTCAAACAGGTATGGCCTCAAATTCTTCAAGACCCAGACCACAGCAAAGGCCTCCCTCTCAGTAGCTGACCAACGTTTCTCTCTTGGGGTCAACCATCTGCTGATAAAAGCTGCTGGTTGATCCTGGCCCTCTTCATTAAGTTGTGACAACATTGCTCCTATCATTATCTCAGAAGCATCTGCCTGGGCAATACTTGTATGGATTAGTTAGGACTCTGCAGATTGGGGGCTGAGCACATGACCTTCATTAGGGCATCAAAGACCTCTTGACAGCTAACTGTTCAATTCACCTTCTTAGGCATATTCTTAGATGTGAGGTCATTAAAGGAAGTCATAATGGACCCATACCTCTTAATAAATCTTATGCAGGCCCTGAAAAACACCGACCTGAGTCTGTGAAGTGTGAGCAACCCAATGCTTTGGATTTTGCTCTCCTATGGTTGAACTTGGCCTCCACCTACCAGGTGGTGCAAGCATACAACCTTACTCTGCCCTATATGGCACTTACTGGCCTTGATAGAGATGCTTGCCTTCTGCAGGACCCCAAGTATATTCCTGAGGTGGACTAGGTGATTTTTTCCAGGTGGAGCTAAAGACAGATGTTCCTGCAGTCAGGTCAAAGATGCTGAGGTACTTGGCGGAAGCCAGAGTGTCTATCAATTCATTTGCCCTGGGGGTAGGATGGGCATCAGTTTTAGTGACTGCACTGAGACCTCTATGGTCTACACAAAACTTCATTTGTCTCTTTCTGCCCTGTGAGTGAGGTTTTGGCACAAGAACTACTGGACTAGCCCAGGGACTATCCGAAGGCTCAATGACCCCAAACTCCATCATCTTCAGGACAGTAAACAGTCATAATATCGATTCCAAAATATAGAATGGACATAATATCGAAGTAAAAATATAGAATGGACAAAATATCGAATGGACACAATATAGTGGTTAAAAATGTCGTATTGAAGGTAAGTAATATCGATTGTCAAAATATCTAAGTCAAAATATCTAAGTATACAATATAGGAATTAAATATATCAGATTTTTAATAATATCACATTTTTTTAAGTGTTTTGTATGTTAGTATATGTGTGAAAAGTGTATATTAATTTTTGTAATGTATGTTTAATTTATTTTAAGTAATGAATGTTATGTTATTTAATTTTTGCGTAATTTAATTCTGTAGCGGGTTGTGGGTTTATAGGGGAATAGGGTGGGAAGTAATTTAATTATATTAAATTAAATATTAATTTTTAGCAATTATTATTTATTTTTAATTACATTTTGCTTTTTAGTTCTGTAGCGGGTTGTGAGTTTATAGGGGAATAGGGTGGGAGGTAATTGAATTGTAATTAATTAAATATTTTTATTTATTTATTGGTATTCATTTTAAATCTATTGTTAATTTTTAATTGGTAATTAATTTTTATTAATTGGTAATTAATGTTTATTAATTGATTAATTGTTAATTATGTTAATTTTCTTAATTTGTTTTCTGCAGCGGATTGAGGGTTTATAGGGAAATAGGGTGGGAAGTAATTAAATTGTAATTAATTAAATATTTGTATTTATTTATTGGTATTCATTTTGAATATATTGATATTTAATTTTTCATTGGTAATTAATTTTTATTAATTGGCAATACATTTTTATTAATTGAATAATTGTTAATTATGTTAATGTTCTTAATTTATTTTCTGTAACCGGTTGTAGGTTTATAGGGGAATAGGGTGGGAAGTAATTTAATTGTAATTAAGTAAATAATTTTTATTTATTTATTGGTATTAACTTTACATTTATTGTTAATTAATTTTTAATTTGTATTAATGGTCATTATTTTGTATTAATTAAATATTTGATAATTATTATAATTGTATTAATTTATTTTCTGTAGTGGGTTGTGGGTTTATAGGGGAATAGGGTGGGAAGTAATGTAATTGTAATTAATTACATATTAAAAATACTTTTTGTGTATTGATAATTAATTTACTGTTAATTAATAATTGGTATTAATTTTTATTATTAATTAGTTTGTGTTATTGAAAATTAATTTGTTGTTAAATAATTATGAATAAGTAATTACTTTTTATTAACTAATATGTATATGTATTTCTAAATAATTATTACATAATATTAAATTGGTTATTAATTTCAATTAATGTTTTATTGGTATTGATATTTATTTATTTTTAATAATATATTAAATCATTACTTTCCCTACTGTTAAACTCACTGGAGGGGGAATAGTAATCTTTACCCTCCCGCTATCCAACCCTTTCCCTACTGTTGCACTCTCTGGAGTGGGAATAGTATTTTTTAACCCCTACGCTATCCAACGCTTTCCCTACTGTTGCACTCTCTGGAGTGTGAATAGTAATTTTTACCCCTATGCTATCCAACGCTTTCCCTGCTGTTGCATTCTCTGGACTGGGAATAGTATTTTTTACCCCTACGCTATCCAACACTTTCCCTACTGTTGCACTCTCTGGAGTGGGAATAGTAATTTTGACCCTCCTGCTATCCAACGCTTTCCCTACTGTTGCACTCACTGGAGTGGGAATAGTAATTTTTACCCTCCCGCTATCCAACGCTTTCCCTACTGTTGCACTCTCTGGAGTGGGAATAGTATTTTTTACCCCTACGCTATCCAACGCTTTCCCTACTGTTGCAGTCTCTGAAGTGGGAATAGTAATTTTTACCCCTACGCTATACAAAACTTTCCCTACTGTTGCACTCTCTGGAGTGGGAATAGTAGTGTTTTACCCCTACGCTATCCAACGCTTTCCCTACTGTTGCACTCACTGTGGCAATATAGAATTTTACCCTCCTGCTATCCTACGGTAAAAATATTGTATTTTTTTAATTAATATTACGTTAATATATATGATTTAAAAATAAAAAATTGTATTTTTTTTAACTTAAAATAATTATATCTTAATTTTTAGGTTATTTGAGTATTGTTAAGTATGTTTTAGTTAATTATATTTATTATTTAATTAATTTTAAATTATTTTTAAGACATTTAAAAAAAATCGATATTTTGACTGACTATATTTTTTACAGACTATATTTTTGAACTTACCTGTTTGTAGATAGGAATTCAATATTTAAATATTTATGAATAGGTAATTACTTTTTAATAACTAATATTTATATGTATTTCTAAATAATTATTACATAATATTAAGTTGGTTATTAATTTCAATTAATGTTTTACTGGTATTGATATTTATTTATTTTTAATAATATATTAAATCATTACTTTCCCTACTGTTAAACACCCTGGAGTGGGAATAGTAATCTTTACCCTCCCGCTATCCAACGCTTTCCCTACTGTTGCACTCTCTGGAGTGGGAATAGTATTTTTTACCCCTACGCTATCAAACACTTTCCCTACTGTTGCACTCACTGTGGTAATATAGAATTTTACCCTCCTGCTATCCTACGGTAAAAATATTGTATTTTTTTAATTAATATTACGTTAATATATATGTATTAAAAATAAAATGGTATGTTTTTTTAACTTAAAATGATTATATCTTAATTTTTAGGTTATTTGAGTATTGTTAAGTATGTTTTAGTTAATTATATTTATTATTTCAATAATTTTAAATTACTTTTAAGACATTTAAAAAATCGATATTTTGACTGACTATATTTTTCACAGACTATATTTTTGATGCGATATTTTTGTACTTACCTGTTTGTAGATAGGAATTCAATATTTAAATATTCATGAATAGGTAATTACTTTTTAATAACTAATATTTATATGTATTTCTAAATAATTATTACATAATATTAAGTTGGTTATTAATTTCAATTAATGTTTTACTGGTATTGATATTTATTTATTTTTAATAATATATTAAATCATTACTTTCCCTACTGTTAAACACCCTGGAGTGGGAATAGTAATCTTTACCCTCCCGCTATCCAACGCTTTCCCTACTGTTGCACTCTCTGGAGTGGGAATAGTATTTTTTACCCCTACGCTATCCAACGCTTTCCCTACTGTTGCACTCTCTGGAGTGTGAATAGTCATTTTTACCCCTATGCTATCCAACGCTTTACCTACTGTTGCATTCTCTGGAGTGGGAATAGTATTTTTTACCCCTACGCTATCCAACACTTTCCCTACTGTTGCACTCTCTGAAGTGGGAATAGTAATTTATACCCTCCCAATATCCAGCGCTTTCCCTACTGTTGCACTCTCTGGAGTAGGAATAGTAATTTTTACCCTCCCGCTATCCAACGCTTTCCCTACTGTTGCACTCTCTGGAGTGGGAACAGTATTTTTTACCCTCCCGCTATCCAACGCTTTCCCTACTGTTGCACTCTCTGGAGTGGGAACAGTAATTTTGACCCTCCCGCTATCCAACGCTTTCCCTACTGTTGCACTCACTGGAGTGGGAATAGTATTTTTTTACCCCTACGCTATCCAACGCTTTCCCTACTGTTGCACTCTCTGGAGTGGGAATAGTATTTTTTACCCCTACGCTATCCAACTCTTTCCCTACTGTTGCACTCTCTGGAGTGTGAATAGTAATTTTTACCCCTACGCTATCCAACACTTTCCCAACTGTTGCACTCTCTGGAGTGGGAATAGTAGTTTTTTACCCCTACGCTATCCAACACTTTCCCTACTGTTGCACTCTCTGGAGTGGGAATAGTAATTTGGACCCTCCCGCTATCCAACACTTTCCCTACTGTTGCACTTACTGGAGTGGGAATAGTAATTTTTACCCTCCCGCTATCCAACGCTTTCCCTACTGTTGCACTCTCTGGAGTGGGAAAAGTATTTTTTACCCCTACGCTATCCAACGCTTTCCCTACTGTTGCACTCTCTGGAGTGGGAATAGTAGTGTTTTACCCCTACGCTATCCAACACTTTCCCTACTGTTGCACTCACTGTGGTAATATAGAATTTTACCCTCCTGCTATCCTACGGTAAAAATATTGTATTTTTTTAATTAATATTACGTTAATATATATGTATTAAAAATAAAATTGTATGTTTTTTTACCTTAAAATAATTATATCTTAATTTTTAGGTTATTTGAGTATTGTTAAGTATGTTTTAGTTAATTATATTTATTATTTCAATAATTTTAAATTACTTTTAAGACATTTAAAAAATCGATATTTTGACTGACTATATTTTTTACAGACTATATTTTTGATGCGATATTTTTGTACTTACCTGTTTGTAGATAGGAATTCAATATTTAAATATTCATGAATAGGCAATTACTTTTTAATAACTAATATTTATATGTATTTCTAAATAATTATTACGTAATATTAAGTTGGTTATTAATTTCAATTAATGTTTTACTGGTATTGATATTTATTTATTTTTAATAATATATTAAATCATTACTTTCCCTACTGTTAAACACCCTGGAGTGGGAATTGTAATCTTTACCCTCCCGCTATCCAACGCTTTCCCTACTGTTGCACTCTCTGGAGTGGGAATAGTATTTTTTACCCCTACGCTATCCAACGCTTTCCCTACTGTTGCACTCTCTGGAGTGTGAATAGTAATGTTTACCCCTACGCTATCCAACACTTTCCCTACTGTTGCACTCTCTGGAGTGGGAATAGTAGTTTTTTACCCCTACACTATCCAACACTTTCCCTACTGTTGCACTCTCTGGAGTGGGAATAGTAATTTGGACCCTCCCGCTATCCAACACTTTCCCTACTGTTGCACTCACTGGAGTGGGAATAGTAATTTTTACCCTCACGCTATCCAACGCTTTCCCTACTGTTGCACTCTCTGGAGTGGGAATAGTATTTTTTACCCCTACGCTATCAAACGCTTTCCCTACTGTTGCACTCTCTGGAGTGGGAATAGTAGTGTTTTACCCCTACGCTATCCAACACTTTCCCTACTGTTGCACTCACTGTGGTAATATAGAATTTTACCCTCCTGCTATCCTACGGTAAAAATATTGTATTTTTTTAATTAATATTACGTTAATATATATGTATTAAAAATAAAATTGTATGTTTTTTAACTTAAAATAATTATATCTTAATTTTTAGGTTATTTGAGTATTGTTAAGTATGTTTTAGTTAATTATATTTATTATTTCAATAATTTTAAATTACTTTGAAGACATTTAAAAAATCGATATTTTGACTGACTATATTTTTTACAGACTATATTTTTGATGCAATATTTTTGTACTTACCTGTTTGTAGATAGGAATTCAATATTTAAATATGCATGAATAGGTAATTACTTTTTAATAACTAATATTTATATGTATTTCTAAATAATTATTACATAATATTAAATTGGTTATTAATTTCAATTAATGTTTTATTGGTATTGATATTTATTTATTTTTAATAATATATTAAATCATTACTTTCCCTACTGTTAAACACCCTGGAGTGGGAATAGTAATCTTTACCCTCCCGCTATCCAACGCTTTCCCTACTGTTGCACTTTCTGGAGTGGGAATAGTATTTTTTACCCCTACGCTATCCAACGCTTTCCCTACTGTTGCACTTTCTGAGTGGGAATAGTATTTTTTACCCCTATGCTATCCAACGCTTTACCTACTGTTGCATTCTCTGGAGTGGGAATAGTATTTTTTACCCCTACGCTATCCAACACTTTCCCTACTGTTGCACTCTCTGAAGTGGGAATAGTAATTTATACCCTCCCAATATCCAACGCTTTCCCTACTGTTGCACTCTCTGGAGTAGGAATAGTAATTTTTACCCTGCCGCTATCAGACGCTTTCCCTACTGTTGCACTCTCTGGAGTGGGAACAGTATTTTTTACCCTCCCGCTATCCAACGCTTTCCCTACTGTTGCACTCTCTGGAGTGGGAATAGTAATTTTGACCCTCCCGCTATCCAACGCTTTCCCTACTGTTGCACTCACTGGAGTGGGAATAGTATTTGTTACCCCTACGCTATCCAACGCTTTCCCTACTGTTGCACTCTCTGGAGTGGGAATAGTATTTTTTACCCCTACGCTATCCAACGCTTTCCCTACTGTTGCACTCTCTGGAGTGGGAATTGTAATTTTTACCCCTACGCTATCCAACACTTTCCCTACTGTTGCACTCTCTGGAGTGGGAATAGTAGTTTTTTACCCCTACGCTATCCAACGCTTTCCCTACTATTGCACTCACTGTGGTAATATAACATTTTACCCTCCTGCTATCCTATGGTAAAAATATTGTATTTTTTTAATTAAAATTACTATATATGTATTAAAAATAAAATTGTATGTTTTTTAAACTTAAAGTAATTATATCTTAATTATTAGGTTATTTGAGTATTTTTAAGTATGTTTTAGTTAATTATATGTATTATTTCATTAATTTTAAATTACTTTCAAGACATTTAAAAAAAATCGATATTTTGACTGACTATATTTTTTACAGACTATAGTTTTGATGCAATATTTTTGTACTTACCTGTTTGTAGATAGGAATTCAATATTTTTGTATTCTATATTTTGGTGACGATATTTTGGGAAGTCTATATTTTGTCATTCTATATTATGTCAGTGATCCCTTCAGGACTTCTGTCCTGATGCAATCCCTGACATGGTCCGAATGCCTGTAGATTTTACTGTAGACAGGCAGACTGTCACCTGTGTCATGTGCACACCAGGTAGTCTGAGTGGTTGTCAGGAGAAGAGGTTTGAGAACTGACTAAGAACCTGTCTGCAGTCAGCTTGTTATTTGACAGTGAGGCTGTCTGCCAGGTCTTACTCCATCAGCTCAGCCATCAACAGGATTTTATAGGAGGAGATCAGGGAGAGGGTCACCCTCTTCTTCCTGTCCCTCATCAGTAGCCATGAGCAAGCTCATGGCAGCCCTGTTTTGGTAATGCTTTAGGTTGTTCACTCTAGGAGTACCTAGGTCCACCAGAGAGGTGAACTCATATTTCTTCTCTAGGATGATATGAAGGCCACACCACTTGTCTTGGAGTGCTCTTAGAGCCACAGGCCCCTAGACCCTCACTATCTGCCCTGGCTGGTAACCGGTCAGAACAGCCTTTTGGTTATGCCAAAACCTCGGAAATTGTTGGCTGACCTCCAGATTCTTGCTGGCTTTTCTCATGTACTCAGCCATGCATGAACATAGGCCTAGCACTTTTGTCCACAATGTCCTACTTAGGAGATTTGAGAGACTGCTCCCATCACTCCTTCACTAGATAAAGTGGACCCTGAACTGGATGTCCAAACAGAAGTTCCAATGGGCTGTAGCCCGCTCCCTTCTGTGGCACCTCTCTTTAGGCCAAAAGAAGGCACAGTAATAGGACATCACATCTTCTCCTGAACATGTCAGATACCTTTATGACACCAAACGTGCCCTTCAATGCAGTCTGGTGGCGTGCAGAAGTGCCCCTGCCCTACCTAATTCTACAGGAGAGTTTGTCACACCTTTCCTTTGCAGGCAATTCTTTGTTCAGCTTCCCCTGCCCGAGCTAAGCTCATCAGCAGGGGGGAAGAACAATATCTTGGGTCAGCAGCAGAGAGGGTATGCAGACGGACCCTGTAAAGTTAGACAGGTAGGCATTGGGGTGTCCTCTAAGGAGCCCCCCAGTACATGGTATATAGTGCTTGAGGTAATCCTATGTTTCGAAACCATGTGATGACCTTTGACTACCATTGTTTTAATTGACTTTTGGTGTAGCCTGAATGTTTGACATAATTTTTCCCTGCATGTGCCTTATTTCCTTCAAGATTTCTTTCCCATCTCTTTGTAGTTCTAGCAGAGTGGGAGTTGTCACAGAGTAGAACATGTGGGATGTGCAGTTGAAAGCATGAGAGAGACATGTGGAATGTACTTCTTGGTCTAGAAGTGCAGTGTTATAAGTAGTGGTGTACAAATGTGCATTATGTTTTACATTGGGAGTTAAAGTGTGCGATGCTGTAAGGAGTGGTGCACAAATGTGCATTATGTTGTACTTTGGAAAGTATTATGAAGTTCTTACTATTGGCTTTGACATGCCCTTATATCATCCTGAATTCGGAGTCTGTCTTGCTTGAGCTTTTTGCGTGCATTGGCAGGCCCCCAGATTACTCAAGTTGTTTAGGTTACTCACGTTCAAGGTTGTTTTGTTGACTGCTGCCAAAAACTTTCCTAAGCTTCGTTAAGATAAAGGCTGGAACATGAAATGAAATGAAATGAAAATTAGTTTTGTAAAGCGCAGAATAGCTGCCCGGAGGCGTCCCAGCGCTGAAAGCTAACAAGTGTTCTCAATAGGGCTGAATACAGAATGACAGACTATTTGTTGAACAGAAAAGTTTTTAGATTTTTCCTAAAAGAAGTGAGGTCCGAGTTGGACCTGAGATGAAAAGGTAGACTGTTCCACAATTTAGCCGCGTTCAAAGAGAAGGAGCGACCTCCTGATCTGGACCTTTTAACCTTGGCACAACAGCTAGTAAGGCATTGGTAGACCGGAGTTGTCTACTGGGAAGGTAGAGAGTGATTAAAGGGCGACTGATCAGTGGCCCAGTTTCCCAGAAAGATTGATGGGCGACACAAAGGGATTTGAAGCTGATACTCTCTTTCACCGGAAGCCAATGTAGTCTTGCTAGTCCGGCCTTCACAGAGGTCCTACGGGGAAGCTGGAGCAGGGTCCGAGCCGCACAATTCTGAATTACCTGCAACTTTTTTAATGTGGAGTCAGGGGCACCAAGGTAGAGCGCATTTCCAAAGTCCAGCCTCGCAAGTATCAGTCCTTGGACCACAATTTGTCTAGCCTCAAATGGAAGAAATGGAAGAATCTTCTTCAATATTCTAATGAGGCCAAAACAGGTGGCAGATAGTACAACGGCCTGATGGTTGAACGTCAGAGAGTTTGGATTAACCGCTTCAAGGCCTTAAAATTATGCGAGGGCAACAGAGCCGGGAAACTGTTGGCCTCCTACCTCAAACACAAACAGAAATTGTCTACCATATCGTCCATTAGAGATTCCAGCAACGTCACACATACTAAACAGTCCAACATCCTCAACACTTTCAAAGCATTCTACGAAGATCTTTACAAAAATGAAAATATATTAGTCGAACCCGCCTGCGCGGACTATCTCACTTCACTCAACCTTCCAAAACTTTCCGTAGCTGACAGATCTCATCTGGGCTCACCAATCTCTAGTTCAGAAATCAAAGCAGCAATTAGCACCCTGAAAAATAATAAAGCCCCAGGTCCAGACGGCTTCACTGCACCCTTCTACAAGGCCTTTGCAGACCAAATTAGCCCTCCGCTTCTTAATCTTTATAATTCTACTGCAGTCAAAGGTGGTGTTTCCCCTTCTATGAGTGAGGCCACAATTATAGTAATACCCAAAGAAGGGAAGGACCCTCTACTCACTAAAAACTACCGTCCCATATCCCTGATAAATCTAGATTGCAAGATATATGCTAAAATCTTGGCGACCAGACTAAATTCCATCCTCCACAAATTAATTAGCCCCTCGCAAGTTGGCTTCCTAAAAAATCGGATGTCTAACGACAACACAAGATTATTGTGTCATATTCTAGAAAAGGCAAAATCCACTCCTGTACCAATGGTGGCGATAACCTTAGATGCGGAAAAGGCCTTTGACAAGGTCTCGTGATCTTTTCTACGCCAATGCATGCACTCATTCAACCTTGGCGACCCCTTTATCAAGATGGTGATGGCCCTCTACTCTGCCCCTTCTGCCAGGATAGCTATAAACGGCACCCTCTCGGACCCTTTCCGCCTATACCAAGGTACCAGACAGGGTTGCCCTCTCTCACCAGCTCTCTTTCTATTAGCCCTTGAACCCCTCCTTACAGATATCAAAAATAACAGGGACATTGAGGGTATCTCTTTTGGGAACTCGCGCGTCAAGTTAGCAGCATATGCGGACGACATTCTGATCGCGACGGAAAACCCTGCTAACTCCATTGCCGCGCTAATGTCCTCAATAGATAAATACTCCTCCCTATCCGGGTACAAATTAAACAGAGATAAATCCGAAGTAAAACCTCTTAATATCCACACTTCAAGAGAAGTGCTGGGCAATTCCGGCCTATTCTGGCAAACAGGCGGGATTAAATACTTGGGGATTGAGTTCACTGATGAGCTTTTGAGTGCCCTTAAACATAACGAAAACAAAACCCTAGACAAAATCAAAAGTCTGTTGGACGGTTGGTCACCCCGCTTCATCACCTGGTGGGGCCGTGTTGAAACTATAAAAATGATGATATCCCCTCTGGTAAACTACCTTGTCACGATGCTCCCACTCTTCCTCTCCAAAGAATTCCACACCAAATTGGATAAAGTCATCTCGGCATTTCTTTGGCAGGGCAAAAAAGCCAGAATCAGTTTAAAAAAACTTCGGCTAGATAAAAAACTAGGTGGAGTCAATCTGGCGGATTACAAAATTTACCAAATCGCCTTCTTAGCGAAACAAGGGTCGCATTGGTTATCCTCCCAACCTGACTATACCCCAGTGTGGCTCGCTGTGGAAAAGTCTATACTGAAGGGTCTCAGCCCCTGCGCCCTACTCACCGTCAAACCCCGTCCCAGCCTAGGTCTGGGCCCTATCTTCAAAAACACTAAATTGGCTCTTCTAAAAGTTAGTAATTACCTCCCGCAACAATTCCGTCACTCGTATTGGGAGTCTTTATGGCATAATTCCGCCATTAAATACAAAGGGAAACCTCTAAACTACCCCGCCTGGATAGACAATGGTATCATATTCCCACACCAACTCGTCGAAAACTCGCTTCCACTAACCTTCAAGGAAATTCAGGATAAGTTCCAACTCCATAATGTCGAATTCTATAACTTCTTACACATTAAAGTAGCACTAGCGAAGGCTAACCTGAAGGCCGTCACCCCCTCCCTCCCAGGTTTATTCACCTCTCTTAACAAATTGGGGCACCAAGTCTCTAGACTGTATAAACTAATGCGGCCACGATCGTCCACCCTAAATGCATCTCTCCAACGTTACTGGGACTCATTCTCCTCCACACCTAACTCAGACACAATCTGGGCCAGCAGTTGGGAGTCCACCACTCGCCACAAAATTTGCCCTACACTGTCACAGACCAAGTTCTGGCTCCTTCATAAGGCCTTCTGGACGCCTAGGAGGTTGTTTTTACATAAAATCAAGCCCGACGACACGTGTTGGAATTGTACGGGTGAGGGAGGTGACCTGGAACACCTAATCTTCAAATGCCCCTATGTTACCTCCTATTGGGACAGAATCTTTGGTTTCATAAATAAAGTCCTCCATATCACCCTACCAAGAGAATTTTCAACGCTTGTTCTAGGTTTTGCCAAAGCCGTCACACTCAATGATCATACTTAATAACTGGAAAAGCACGAACAAAGCTTCTTTTCCCCACTGGTTGAATTGGGTCTCCAACTTAAGAGGTGCGGACAACATATCCTTAACTTCTACCCCATGGAGACCGCCACTCAGGAAACTTTGGTCATCACTAGACAATCACTTTGACTCATTCAAACCTCCTTGAAATTTGGTCACACGCTACTCGGAGCGTTTCATATCATAGCTGTCATGTACATCTTTCCTATGTATATAGGGTTGGTTCACGCAAATGTATAACTCATGATGCCTCTGCTCTTGTGTGGTGGTGCCAATTTTTCCTCAGGTCATGTTTACAAGTTGTCGTATAACTCTGGACGCAACTCTCCTCTATCTGCCTGCTGGTCAGTATATGTGGAACCTTATTTGTTTTTTCTGGACTTGCTTGTTTTACTGGAATCAAATTGCTTTGCTAGTACCAAATTTTATACTTCATTTTCTTATGATTTTCTTACAGTACTGTACTTACTTTTATTGGAATCGGTCTTTCTTGTAATGATGTATCTCTTTGCAGCTCCTAATAAAAATCTTTGAACATAAAAAAAAAATCTAGGAGGGGCCGAGTCGCTGGGAGAGCCTGATTTCACCTGGGTCATTAAGCTGGCTAATAAGTCCGACTGTAGCAGTGGAAAATTCTCCAATACTGGAGATTTGTTTTCTGCAACTCCAAAGTTGGGGAGGCCAGCAATAGCTACCTGATTCTGTGATTGAATAGTTGGGAAAGCAGAATAGATACAGTCTATTTTATTAAAAAAGTAATCTGCCAGCTCGTTACAGCGAGCTTGTAAACCCTCGCTATTTATCGAAGGCTGGGGAAGTACAGTAAGACTTTTTACTATTCTATATATTTCCCTCGAATTGGACCTAGCATCGTTGATCTTTTGTGTGTAGTGCTGGGATTGAGCTTTTTTAATCTCTAGCTTATAGTTCCTGATGGAGTTTCTATATGCTATTTTATCAGGGTCTGTGTATCCCAGACGCCATTTTCTTTCCAGCCTTTTGCACTTACGTTTAAACTCCCTAAGCTCTGTGGTGTACCAAGGGGCTGACGTCCTAGACCTTTTAGTTCGAGATTTTACTATTGGAAGAATAGCATCCAGTGACTGGGTAATCCAGCTATTGAAAGTGTCATTTGCTTCTATAGGGTCTGTAGTAATTAGGGGGATTGTGGCTTGAAGTTCGCGAGCCCACTCATCAGTTGACAGTTTCGGCCAATCTCGAGCCTCCCGTAAACCTGTCACAAGAGCAGGCGGTTTAGGGATGCACCAGGTAAGCTGGATAAGTTGATGATCTGTCCACGGAAGAGCAATAGGGGGCTCTGTCACTAGACCCGGGCAGTTACTGAATACTGGGTCTAGTAGATGTCCTTTCACATGTGTAGGTGAAGAGACGAGTTGGACCAGCTGTAGTGCAGATAGGTCGGCAATTAGTTCTTGGGCAGCGTGATCAGCAGTGTCTTCAAAGTGCATGTTTAGATCTCCTAACAGCGTGAAGTTGGCTGATGTAATAGCCAGATCTGCGATTATTGAAGGCGCAGAATCTAGAAACTGCCTGGCCGAGCCAGGAGGGCGATAGGCCAGAATTCCAGAAAAATTTAGGTTAGATGAAAATTCCAGATTGAACGACACGCTTTCACAGTCAAGAACAGAGGTGGAGTTACATCGACATGTGTAACTATCTTTAAATACTATTGCTAAGCCTCCTCCCTTTCCAGAGATACGATCTGTTCTGGCTATTTGGTAGCCATGCGGTAGTGCTTGGACAAGATCGGGCACCGATGATGCAGTTAACCAGGTCTCTGTGAAAAAAACCGCATCCAGGTTATGCTCTTCGAGCAGTATGGATATTTCACTTTGATGCTTGGGCATTGATCTGCAATTTAGGAGAAACATTTTAAAGGATTTCTGGTGTTCCAAGGTCAGAGTGCCTCTTGGGTGACGATGACAGTGTCAGCACTGAAAAGGCAAGTTTAAAGGGTGATATAAGTGGTCACACTCTTTTTTTACTAGGGGTCTCAATCTTAGCAGCTCGTTAAAGTTGTATCTTATGTGGTGGCCCGGAGAATGAACAGGGGTCGTGGCCCCTGGCCCCGTCCGGTCGCGGACGGGCGCAGACGGGCTCGCCTTTGGCGCGCCAACATATGAGAATAGAGAAGGAACGTGAGTACTCCTTTGCCTTTGGAATGCTTGCATGGAAAGTGGCCCAGTCCAGTATGTTTCCTTGGCACAGGGGAGGGCCTCTTCGAACCTTCTAGTGTGTTTTGAGATTATAAAGCTGGGGTTTGTTGACTTAGAAACTCGGATTTGTTTTGGAGTCTCTTTGTGGACGCAGCACTTCTACTTGGGTACAGCAGAGCCCCGGTTTACTGAAGCTCCTAACCCCGGCAGTGAATCCCCCAGTCTGGAGTGGGCTAAGATGCAGTGTTTGCAGCCGGTGAGGTGATTTGTTTTTGAGTATTGACTTTCTGATGTGTGAGTGAGTATGAGTGCACATCCAAATCTCCAGTGGCTATAATCATCTGAGGTGTTTTCATTGTGATGTGTGAGTACCTGGGTTCACATCCAAGTTCAGTGATTGTAACATCTGATGTATATATCTCTCTGATTTCTTGCAGGACGTCCAGCATTATCTGCTTGTTTTTCTTTTAATTATTATTATCTGCTTGTGTATCATTTCACATTATTCAGTTGCATTTGATTGCTTACACATATATACATATATATCTATATATATATCTATATGCATTTGAATGTTGTTCATTTGACATCCGGGAAAGCCTTTCTGTTAGAAAGCATTGCATAAATCAAACCCCATGCCTTATTCTTTGATGTGTTTTATTTTAGAAAGTGAAATCCCTTTCCAGGTGGTGTTATGTTGATTTCATTGCTTCGTCATGTTTGAGCCTCCGTGTGGGAGGGCGGTATTTTCTATTATCTGGGAGTGCGAAGCAATACAATGGTATTATGCAACTAACACTGGAATCTTTGTAGTTGCATGCCTTCAACATGTTCGATACCAAACATGACTAGGTCTGGGACAGTCATTATGTAGTTGGACATCTCGACTTGCCAGTGTCCACTACATATCTTATAATGGCTGTCCCACACATACAGAGCCCTGAGATTGGAGTCCGGGGTTTGGAGGGGTATCTCTACTCATGCAGGAGTACCCACACACTTAGAACCATGCACCCTGCCCTTGGACTGAAGGGCCTACCTTAGGGGTGACTTACAGGTTAAAAGTGCAGTGACCGGCACATATGGGAAACCTTACATCCAAAGTGAAAGGTGCAAGGTGCAAGCAGCTCTTAACGCAGGCTGCAATGGCAGCTCTGCAGACACAGTTTTAATGGCCTCCCATGGGTGGCATAACACATGCTGCAGCCCATGGGAGACCCCTGTTGTACCAATGCCCTTGGTACCTCAGTACCATATATTAGGGACTTACAATGGTACCCCTGTGTATACCAATTGCGGGGTGTACAAAGTACTTACCATTGAATTTAGAGGACAGAGCACTGCCACTAGATCCTAGTTAGCAGGATCCCAGTTAACTACAGTCAAAGCAAACTGACACCAGGCAAACAGTGGGGATATCTATGCCAGAATGATTCTACTCAACTACAGTCGCCCTCTCCATGAGGTTATGGAAACCTCTGATATCTTCTGGAGGTGAATTGACAGGTTGCTGTGGAGGTGGGGATGGCGTTGGTAGAACATAGTCATCCCATTCATCCAAAGGTGGCTATGTGTCAGGGATCTCACCCTTCTCTCTTTCATCATCCATCATCATCATCTCTCGGTGGGGCTGCTACATGGGAGGCAGGCGTCATTCTAGGAGTAAGTGGCAGAGGGAGAGGTGCTGGAGCAAGAGGGGGGACTGGTGGTGGTCGCGCACCAGGCTGCTGTTCAGGGGGTTGCAGAAAATGCCTCAGATAATCTGTGAGCATCGCATGGAGGTCCTGTATCAAGGAAGCAGGAAGATGTGCAGGATCCCACGTAGGTGGAGGGTCGGAATAATATCCGTGATCAACGGGAGCGTCAACAACAATTCCACAGATGCCTGAATCTTTGTAGACGAGATGATGCAAGCTGTCGTCATTTTCGCCTTCGATTGTCTTGACGATGCGATGGTGGTCATCGATGATCTTCGTGCCAACTGTTAAGGCATCCTCGAGAGCTACTTGGAATAAGATTTAAGCCTTGTGGGTGCCAGCAGAGGAGGCATGGGGCCAATCCTTATCCTTGGCAGATGGCTTTGATGGGCCAGGTAAGGATGTTTCTGAGGTGAAATGTTTTTGCTTCTCCTTTTTCTTGGAGCTGTGAGGCTGGTGAGAAGTCCTCAAGCATTTTCTGGACTCCACTGATGCTCCGTCATGAGATCCAGCCCATTTGTGAGACCCTGCAGAGGTGTCACTATCCTCCTCAGAAGATGTTTTCTCAGTGTTTGCTTTCTGAAGTCACAGGAGTAGCCTCCCTTCCCTGTCCTCAGAGTATTTGAGGAGAAAGTGAGACAAGTCTTGCACTCTTTTACCTCATGCTTGGGATGAAAGCAGTAAAGACAGTCCTTATGTGGGTCATCCACATGACCTCTTTCTTCCCACAGGTCATACAGGGATGAACAATGCCTTTTCTATCATATATAGTAGAATATTAAGGTTAAAAATAGCTTTTCCGATGAAAATCTGAGCAGAGCTCAGGCAGACTCCTTTCACACAAGGCATGGGTAGCTGCCATCTTTCGCTGACAGTAATACATTTTGCGTAGAAAAGCGCAAAATAGTGTCCTTCGCATCAGTCAAGCA
Source organism: Lissotriton vulgaris (assembly GCF_964263255.1). Taxonomy (NCBI): domain Eukaryota; kingdom Metazoa; phylum Chordata; class Amphibia; order Caudata; family Salamandridae; genus Lissotriton; species Lissotriton vulgaris. The sequence continues at coordinate 273,398,500 of NC_141690.1, read as the reverse complement.
ATAACTGCATTCACTTTCTCTTTAGAGCCTTGCAATATTCTCTAGTGGGGAAAATCCGCACTCAAAACTTAGGGGCATATTTATCAAACTTTCCCACAGTGCAGCGAGCCACCTTGCTGTGCTGTGCTGCGTGAAAGGACAGGAATGTGCTCTGTTTAATATTACACAGCACACTCCTGTCCTTTCCTTGCACTGGTGCCCTTTTGGCTGCCTAGTGCCAACGAAAGGACCCTTACACCCTGGTACAAGGGTGCCTGCGATGTAGGCAGGATTGTTTTTGTGTAGGAAGGGACACCTACCTGCACAAAAAGAATCCTCAGCGGCATTTACCTCTTTCAATGTACGCTGCAGAGTGCAGCACACTTAGGAAGAGGAAACAATGAGGAACAATAAAGATATTTCTCATCGTTGTGCTCTCCTGGGTAGGCCCGGGTGTGAAATTCTGCTCCATCACTCACAGACATTAAGGGGCCCATTAGGATGGCGGGCGGATCGCCCCCGCTAGGCTGGCGGTAGCCACCGCCGGCCTGGGGAGGGCGATCCACCCGCCATCTTTGCTGCAATGACCCCCCACCATATTAACATGGCTGGGGGGTCCGCGGCGGATGGAAAGACCGCCCGCCGCTTTTCCGCCCTGGTTGCCTGGCGGTGTCTATCAGAAACCGCCAGCCATATCAGGATGGGCATCTTCAGATGCCTTTCCGTGTCGGCAATTTTCTGGACATATATCACAAACACGAATCCGCGTTTGAGTGCCTATTCTTCCTCAATGGGAGTATTTCATTGGCACTTTGATCCTTTCATATAAGAATTTGAGAAAAGTTGTGTCTTGGCAAACAGGGATTTCGGAAAGGCTCTGCAACGGCGTAGTCACGTGATAGAATGCAATGAATGACAGACACATCTGAAATCCTGACGTATCTGTCTGCGCTAAAGTCAAGCATTGCTGCAGTTGTGTCACAAGCATGAGGCAACTCTAGCTATGCATGGGGCCAGCCTATCCCTGTGGCACTGAGTCAATCCTTACACCTGCCGTGAGGCAGGCGTAAGATATTGACGCAGTGGCGTCCTAGAATTGTCGCAGTGAATTATGATGGATTTTACTGTGCCACTCCTATGAAGCTTTGTTGCGTGGGAACACCCACCCTGCATACATCAAACATGATGCAGGTATAATGTGGCACAGGGCTTTACAATGTCATGCATATCCCTAGAAGCGTCACTTTGCAAATACGGCGCAATGTGGTGCAAGAATCATGCTGCAAGTACGTCAAGAAAATTAGGCCCTGGTGGGGTAAAACTGTCAGAAGGGGATCATGAATAAGCACCCCTGTATTTTTCTCCTACCTTGGCGCACAATGGTTGCCATGCACCAATGTAGGCACCCTTGCGCCATGGTACAAGGATGACTGTGTTGCGGAGTTGATTGATGTTGTGGCTCCATCACTTCTCAAGATGTCTGCAGGGCAGAGGGACATCTTAAGAATTTTGGGGCTCTGGGCCAAACGTATTTTGGGGGCCCCTTTTTTGGAATGGCTTTTAAATCATGATCCAATTTCAGCTATTTCATGCCCTCTTTGGCCCACTCACTGACGGGCACACTGGTCCTAATTCTGAATGTGTTTCCATCTAATATTCAGGGATAGTTAGGTGTGTTTTCAATATTGTAACACAGCAGCAGTTCACTAATATTACTGCAAACAATCTCTGTGACGCCTTCCATTTCTCATATATAATGTCCTGTTTTGATCTAATAAAAACTTTTTCATGGATGTTGCATGGAACATAAACAAAACATTTCTCTTCAAAATGTCTATAATCGACTCTCACACATTACCCACATTAAAAATAAATTAAAAGAAACTGTATTTAAAACAATATATATAAGAATTATTCAAGGTCAACAGTGCAAGGCTCTCTGTAGAAAAGAGCTGGCTCTATTAGAGGGCCCTTGAAACGTTGGGGCCCTGGGCCAGAGCCCCTTTGCCCATGCCTTAAAACGTCTCTGGCAGGGCATCTGGACTAGTGGATGGCGGGAGTGAACCAGTTGGCCTTCTTGGAATGTTGTTTGCCTGGTCTTTTCTTAAGGGGTGCCAGGGTGTCGGCGCAGTTGGAGATCCATTGGTGAACGCTGCGCGTTGCGTTGTTGTCATCTGTAAGCATTGGCGGATTGGTGGTGCTGAGGGAGTTGACGAAAAGTTCTTTGGTGGCTTTGATCCAGCTGTGAGGGGGCTATAATGGCAGTGGTGTACGGTGGGCATGGTGAAGACGTGATGTATACACTGATGGTCGGTACAGGGGAGTTAGGTGGTGTGGCTGTAGTTGAAGTTCCCGCTAGTGGAGAAGATATGATCAAGCGTGTGTCCGGCTATGTGGGTTTGTGCGGTGACTAGCTGCTTGAGTCTGATGTTGGCGAGGTTCTCCAGGAGGGGGGTGGTGTTTTGGTTACTATGGTTGTCCAGGTGGAACTTGAGGTCTCCTAGTAGGATGTAGTCGGTGGATAGGAGAGCCAGGGGTGCAAGGAGGTCTACAATGGCATTTGTGAATGGGGGTCCATGCCCTGGGGGCCTGTAGATGAGGGTACCGCAGAGGATGACGTTGGGGTTTGGATCGGGAAGTGGAGGTGTTTCATGGTCACCATTGGGTCATTAGAGTGCGTGGTCAGTCAGAGTGTGCTTTTGTAGACAATGGCAATGTCTCCTCCTGGACGGTCAGGGTGGTCCTTGCTTTTGATTAAGTAGCCGTCGGGGATGGAGATGGCGATGTCCAGTTCAGAGCAGAGGTTGGTCCAGGTTTCCCTGAAAAAGGTGACATCTGAAGAGGTGGCTTTGAGGAGGTCCCAGATTTCAGTTGCGTGTTTGTGGTGGGACTGCTCGTTGAGGAGGATACAGTTGAACTGGTTGGGTGCGCTGTTGGTCGGCTGGGCGGAAGGAGGCACTGGTGTGCTAATGTGGCAGAAGGTGCATTTGTAATTTTGAAAGGCGCAGAGTTAAAGTTAATTCTACAGTGTTGCTTGATGGCAGGCGGTGTGGCATCCAGGGTTTATGGCAAGGAAGGTGCTGGCCTCGTAGTGGTGGGGTGTCCGAGAGGAAGGATCCTTGGTGCTCGGCGCAGTCCAAGGGTGGACGGACGCAGACGGTCTTGCCTATGGCTTGCCTTTGGCACATCAATGGTACGCCCACTGCGCATGGCCGCACAGCGGCCACCACTGAGTAGTGCTGCAGGGGGGACTGGACAGCTGGGATGTGGGAAACACAGGAAAGGACAGTAGAGGGGGTGGGAACACGGGTGGGATGAGTGGGGTTGTAAATATTTTTTCAAATAATTCTTACCTCGAGGCCGGGTCCTGCATCTTTTGTGCTCCTGCTCTCCTGAGTCTCCTTCCATGAACAGGAAGCAGGCAGCCAAGCTCCCACCCCTAAACCAATCACAATGCTGCAATGTGGCATTGTGATTGTTCTTGAGTGCCGTGACAAGGCTGGGGGGGTGGGCATGTTCTCCATGCAGGCTGTAATGCAGCCTGCATTGCGAACAGGAAAATGTGCATCACTGCTTTGTGCAGCCAGAGAGGGCTGACCAAACAGTCATTGAGCACTTGAGTGGGCATACCACTCCACTCCACCCCTGCCCTGCTCTGTGTATAGGGGTCCCAGACCAAGCCCAGAATCAATTACTGAATTTCACAATATTTTGTTAAATTGATCCAAACAAATGAGGGTGCCCAGTGTTTTTTATTTTCACTGCACCGTTATAACCATTCAATGATCAGTAAATGGGTAATAGTATATACAAATTCAATGCGCCCACAAGGAGAAAGGGAAAAGGTGCAGGGGAAAAAAACATTTTTGATAGTTATACATCACTAATCAAATTTCTCATATGCATAAATCCACGAGTGTACATAATAAATGCGAAATGAACCCCATACGAGAGGTCACATGAGATAAGCATACATCAAACCATTTTAATAGCAAGAAAACTCCTAATCTGCTGTGTACATCATGCTATTGTTAGGAGTTCGTGGTGTAGATAAAAGTCTACGTTTCGACCCAGAAGTTGTAGGACAGTAGATCCTTACTGCGCGGGTCTTCCGCAGGACGTGAAGAAAGAGGTGGTGGGGGTGTGGGGCTGATTCCTAAACATAATGGAAATGAGACTAATTACTTAAAATGGTCTCAGAAAGTCCCAAAAACTAATACTAATAACGGAAACCCGTTATCTTCAAAATGGATTAAAAGTAGGAGATTATACTGAGGATAAGCCACAAGTTGCACGCAAAACATTACCAAAATTACCTGGTAGAAAGGCAAGGAGGGTGTTGTCTAAGGCGGCCAGAAAAAACGTGGTCCGAGGAAAATCTGTGGCTCGTTTTGAACGGTAGGTGCTTGGAAAACACTATCCGTATCTAAAGGACCGAGATGAAATAATGGGGCCAGTCATTCATATGAGCGTCAGACATATCATTTAAAACATACAGTTTACACTATTTTTTGGGGCCTACCTTATCATTCAGGATAGCGAGATTAAAAAAATAATCTGATTAATGCTCCTCCGTCAAAATAGGAAAGGCGTTTTTTTCAAATCTTTAAAGTGGAACGATCACTCGTTGTTAATCTGCAATATCGAAGGGTAAAAAAACGAGTCAATTCTAGGGCCATACCAGAGCGATTAAGTCAAATACGCTCGCAGACACCGCCTGATAGAGACTCACCCGAGAAGATTGTATTAGTTTCGGAGCGTTCGAGCCAGCGTCTCTGCGCGTCTCCTGAAACCAGGAAGTGCTGCTTCGGGTAACAGAGAGAGGTTTACAAACCTCGGTGACTATGAGTGAAGAAAGACTTCCGTTGCTAATGGTAACAGGGAAGCATTTTTCGCGTGATAGAAAGAGAATTATTCGAATAATACTTACCAGAGGGGCATAAACCCTCTGTATATTTTGAAATATGTGACATGTCTAATTTACAATCTAAACCTCGTTAATCAGCCAGAGCAATAAAGACAGTATCATCATGTTGCGCGGACCAGCCAAACAGAGCCGTCAAGGCGCATGATGATTCATAAACTGCGTTTGAACCCTTGGAGCAACCAGATGTTATGGCAAGAGAATTTCATTTGCAAAGTGGATTGAGTAGTATGTCATTACTCATCAGTAAATAACAAAGTAACTAAAACATTCATTATGAAGCGCGAACCTGCCAAGCATGGCGGTCGGGCGCATGACACATCATACTGATTCAGTTTTCATGTGAAGCAACACAGAGAAATATTGAGAGATACAGTAATGGCAGTAAGTGATCATCTCGCCAAGTTTGCGTGAACCTACCACATGGTGGTTAAACGCACAGTAAACATGAAATCTTGGAAATTCAAAGGGTAGCCAATTGGGCAAAACTACTCTCAGACTCATTCAAGCCCATGCGTACTGAGTCAAAAAATCGGATCCATTTAATCTCCCTGACATTAAGGATAAGTTCTATGTTTCCACCCCTTGGACCCAGTTTGACCTGTTCCACTATAATCCATTTTAAGCTTTCAGGGGGGTGATTCTTGTCATTACAGTGGTCCACCAGGGGAGCTCCTTCAACCTTACACCTTACGCGGCTGCAGTGTTGCAAGAAACGCACCTTAGCGCGTTGTTGTGTCTGTCCCACATATACCAAATCACAGGGGCATATTATGCAGTACACCACATTGGTGGAGTTACAGTTTGTGTGTGATTTTAGTGGAACATGCTGTTGTTTGTAAGAAAATACTTTAGTTTGAATTGTCGCTGGACAGGCCTTGCACAAGCCACATCGGTAGTGTCCCACAATGGGAGGTAGATTCCACATAGACGCGATAGATGGTTCATTTCGGGTCGTGAGGAATGAGCACACCACGTGATCACGGATGTTCTTCGCCTTTTTAAAGGCGTGAAGGGGTAGGCAACTGGTATCCAGGTCCTCCGAGATCAAGTTCCAATATTTATTGATAGTTTTCTTTATCACATTACTTTTTGTTGAAAAAGTAGTTACGCAGATGAGGCGTTGGTCTTTGCTGCTGGGTTGCTCTCCAGGTTGTAGTAAGACTTCTCTTGGGTTAAACAATGCTCTCTTTTTGGCTTTCTTGATCAAACGTCTCGGGTATCCACGTTCCAATAATCGGTCCATCAGTATTCCCGATTGCTCCATATAGTCATCTTTTTTGCTACAATTGCGCCGAATTCGTAAAAATTGGCCAAAAGGCAAGTTATCCCGGAGCCCTCTCGGGTGATGACTGGAATATAGGAGTAGGGAATTTCTCTCCGCTGGCTTCCTGAAAAGGGTAGTATGAAGGGTCTCATTCTCGACGAAGATAGTAAGGTCCAAAAAATCAATGGATTTTTTATCAAATTGGATGGTGAATTTTATATCTGGAGACCTCCCATTGAGCCAGTTGAAAAAGTTGGTGATTTCATCTTCAGTTCCGGCCCATATTAAAATGATGTCGTCAATGTATCTCATCCACATGTGTATCTGGGATCTGAAAGGGTTGACATCATTGAGTACGAACATGTCTTCATACATTGACATAAAAATTATGGCTAGGTCTGGGGCAAACGCCGCCCCCATCGCGACCCCCTTGGTCTGGAGGTAAAAACAATTCCGGAAGATGAAAAAATTCCTCATCATAGCAATTTTAAGCAGTAGGATAATGAAGGATGTATGGACCCGGGGAGGTGCCTCCCGCTTATCGAGCGCGATCTTCATTGCCACAAGGGCCTCCTCTTGGGGGATGCTCGTATAAAGTGACACAATGTCACATGTTGCCAAGAGTTCCTGTTGTGAGTCATATGGACGTCCGTCAATCATGTTAATAGTGTGTGTGGTATCTCGTAGGTATGTGGTAGTCGCTTCCGCCAAAGGTTTAAGAAAAAAATCTATGTATCTACATAGTGGTTCCAAGAGTGAGCCGCACCCAGATATTATGGGTCGTCCTGGAGGCTGGTGAAGATCCTTATGTACTTTAGGTAAAGTATAAATGGTAGGAAGGCGTGGGTTCTTCTGGTTCAGGTACTGAAATTCAAGTTCCGATAGGAAGCCTTGTTGTAGACCATCCTGTGTGACCCTCAGGATCTCAGCCGTTAGATCTTTTGATGGGTCACCGCCCAGTTTTTTGTAACTGATCCCGTCATCCAACTGCCTCATGATCTCCCTTGTGTAGTTATCCAAATCCTGGACGACGATGGCGCTGCCCTTATCTGCAGGTTTTACTACCACTTCCGTGTTATTTCTTATAGATGTTAGCGCAAGTTTCTCAGCTCGTTATTAGTATTAGTTTTTGGGACTTTCTGAGACCATTTTAAGTAATTAGTCTCATTTCCATTATGTTTAGGAATCAGCCCCACTACCCCCACCACCCCTTTCTTCACGTCCTGACGAAGACCCGCGCAGTAAGGATCTACTGTCCTACAACTTCTGGGTCGAAACGTAGACTTTTATCTACAACACGAACTCCTAACAATAGCATGATGTACACAGCAGATTAGGAGTTTTCTTGCTATTAAAATGGTTTGATGTATGCTTATCTCATGTGACTTCTCGTATGGGGATCATTTCGCATTTATTATTTACACTCGTGGATTTATGCATATGAGAAATTTGATTAGTGATGTATAACTATCAAAAATGTTTTTTTCCCCTGCACCTTTTCCCTTTCCCCTTGTGGGCGCATTGAATTTGTATATACTATTACCCATTTACTGATCATTGAATGGTTATAACGGTGCAGTGAAAATAAAAAACACTGGGCACCCTCATTTGTTTGGATCAATTTAACAAAATATTGTGAAATTCAGTAATTGATTCTGTGCTTGGTCTGGGACCCCTATATATATATATCGACTATTTACCCAGGTCCCACTGACTACATGGGTCCAACCCAATTATTTATAACTGCTCTGTGTATAGAGCAGCCCCACCCACCCACCCGCCTGCAAAGGAAACATAGCATGAGTACATCAGAAAGTTATCATCATGGTATTATTTTTCCTCCTCTTGCACTGCTTGAAAGCAGTGGGGCGACGCTCTTCGACCGTAGCCGATGAGCCGCCACTGGGGGTGCATCACCCACAGGTGCTAGGCCTGGGCGACTCGTTCCCTTGGCCTTCTCCGCTGCGCATCCCACCTGCTCCTCACCTGGACATTGATACCGTGGCACATTCCGCTGCACTCTCTCCAAATCTGTCACTCAGACAGCAGGAGCCTCAGCCAGGCGGGATTTCACAGTCCTGGGTAGAGCAATCACAACAGGGTCACCTAAGACATGAAGTTACAGTGCTCCCGCCACACAAGTTTGGCACAGCTCAGTGGCCTCACCCTCCACATCGTCCGGCCAGCGCAACATCATCCGGCCTGTGATGCAGAGAGGTGCCGTCCACCATTGGTAATCTCCTCTGTGAACCACGGTGTAGTAGTAGATTGTAGTATGTGATGCAGACCTCCCTACGTTATTATTATTATTATTGGGCATTTATTAAGCGCCTGGTTACGCCACTGGCGTGTCCCCGCGCTATGGTAAGTGAAATGACTGTCCCCCCTCCTCCTAACCCAGCTGTCTACTGAAAAAGATAAGTCTTAAGTTTTTTCCTAAACTGGATCTCGGAAGGCTCAAGCCGAAGTTCCAGTGGCAGTGTGTTCCAGCATATGGGAGCGAGGTATCTGAAGGACCTGCCTCCCATCCGAGCTTTAGATATTCTTGGAACTTTTAACAGCCCAACCTGCGAGGACCGAAGACTGCGTGTAGGCTCGTAGTAGGCTACTAAGCTCTGGAGCGGGAGAGGTGCCTTGCCGTACAAAATACGGTGGCAGGTGGAAAGGGCCTTGAACTTTACTCTCCTCTCAATGGGGAGCCAATGGAGCGCTCGCAAGGCTGGCTTGGCGGAAGATCTCCTAGGGAGTCCAAGGACCAACCGCGCTGCCGCGTTTTGAAGAACCTGCAAGCGACCGATGACCTTGCCTGTGGCCCCCAAATAAAGCAGGTTCCCGTAATCAAGTCGGGAGGTGACCAAGGCATGTACCAGCGTCCGACGAGCAGAGATAGGAAGCAGGTCTAAGACTTTCCTAAGAACTCTCAGAACGCTGAAACATACCCCCGCCACTCGACCGACATGTGGGCCAAAGGTGAGGTCCTTATCGACCCACACGCCCAGATTCCTAGCCTCCCGGCAGGGAGTGGGGACTTCCCCCAAACAAGGTGGCCACCACGCCGACGACCACGCCGACGGTACACCCCCCACCACGAGCACCTCGGTCTTGCTCCCGTTCAACTTTAAACAGTTGGCAGACATCCAGGCCGCAAGGTCTTTCATGCAATTCCTGAAGATGTCTGCCGCAAGACCGGGCGCGCGCGATAGGGAGATGACCAACTGCGTGTCATCGGCATAGGACACCAAGCGGAGGCCGTGACCCTCCACAATAGTCGCTAGGGGGGAGACGTAAATGTTGAATAGAGTTGGGCTCAGGGACGAACCCTGAGGGACGCCCTGGCCCAACTCAATCTCCCTGGAATAACACTCACCCAGTCTGACCTGAAAGCATCTCTCAGAGAGGAAGGACTTGATCCAGCCAAGCGCAGCACCTGTCACCCCACCTTCACTCAGACACTGTAGCAAGGTGGCATGCGCTACAGTGTCGAATGCTGCGCTTAGGTCTAAAAGGATCAGTGCCATCGTCTGGCCCTCGTCTACTCCCTGTCTAAGAGCTTCTACCGCCACGAGGAGAGCGGACTCCGTCGAGTGGCGGGGACGGAAGCCAAACTGCGAGTCGTGGAGTAGCGAAGCCGTCTCCACGAACTGCATGAGCTGTATATTGGCTGTTTTTTCCGCCACCTTCGCCATGTAGGGGAGGAGGGAGATAGGACGGAGGTTATCCAATTTATCAAAACTGTCATTGGCCTTTTTTTGCAGGGGAAGTACCACCGCCTGCTTCCAGGCCTTCGGGACCACCTGAGACTCAAAGGAGACGTCCAAAAGCTGACGTACGTAGGGCTCTAGCACTGGTAAGCTATCCTTAAGCCGGCTCGGGGTAGTCGGGTCTCTGGGGGAACCGGATTTGATGGATCCACATATACGGAGAAGCTCCGTTGTGGAAGGAGTGACAAACATGGTCAACCGATGTTCCCCTTCCCTTCGAGGGAGTTCCACGGGGGCAGTGCCTCTATCTGTCTTCTGGGGGAAGGAGTTGTAAATGTTGGAGACCTTAGTTGCAAAGTACTCCGCAATACGATTGCAGCCCTCCGTGGTGCAAAGCTCCTTCGGTGCTGTGGCAGTTTTTCCTATTGCAATGGATTTATAAATAGAGAAAAGCTCCTTGGTAGACTGTTTGGCTTCCTCAATTTTATTGCAATAATACGATGATTTGGCCTTCCTAATCATCATATGATATGCACGCCTGCAATCCGTATAAGTAGTTTTGGCCTGTGCGGAGTATGCAATCCTCCATTGCCTTTCGGCGCGTTTGCATGCAGCCTTGGCCGTTCGCAGATCTTCATTATACCAAGGTGCCGACCGTTGTATTCGGCCGCCTGATTTCGACAAGCCAAGCGGTGCCACCTGATTCAGGGCTTCCAAAATGCGTTGGTCAAAGTTGTAATTGACTTCATCAGCCCCGTCACCCCCGGGAATACCTTTCTCGGTAAGTGCCAGATTGAATTTGGCCTGGGAGAACGCCGTCCATTTCCGCCTAGGATGTTTATCAGCGGGAGGGTCACTAGGACGGGGTTCCTGTAATTCAATGGAAAAAGGGACGAGGAAGTGATCAGACCATGCAATGGGAATCGGGGCATGGGCGTCCACTTGGCTCCAGTTGGCAAAAACGGGGTCCAGAAGGTGACCCAACTTATGGGTAGGCAACAGTACCTTCTGCTCAAATTGTAGGTTAGCCATCGTGTGGCATAGCTCGCTCGCCACTTTGTCCGAAGGGGTATCTAGGTGAAGGTTCAGATCCCCTAGGACCAGATATTTGTCCGAGCGCAGAGCAGCTTCTGTGACACCTTCCACTAGCGTTGGTGCGCAGGACTGCCTCTACCATTCACAGCTCCAAAAGGCGCAAGGTGGTCTTCTCACACAGGTCAGCAATGTGTCTCCATGTGACCTGCCAGAATTCAACACCATGTAAGGGCAATCGCCGCACCTCAATGTCTACTGCCATGGCTCAGCGACTCCACAGCACCTCTGCATCCCACTCCGGGTCCCAGACGGAGGCCCAGCAAGGCCTACAGGCCCCCGGGACAGTCTGTGCTTTCAATGTTTTGGATGCCATGGTGTTGCAAGGAGTGATAAGTGATGCATCACTGGTTTTGCACAGCGATGCACCTCTTTTAATGATTGTAGCCCTGGATTTCCTCTTCCCCTGGGACTCTGGCTGGTCATCCTGGCTGTTGGGGTTTGTTGATCTGTGCTGCACTTGGCCCTGGCTGCTCCAATCTGCATTCCATTGGTTTTGTTTCCTATTTTTCACTGGGGTGAACTTATAGGCTATTTTTGCCTCTAGAGGCAAAAAAAGTCACGATGGGCTGACTAACATTAGTTTTTTGTCCGCAAATTGTCCTTTCCTCAGTTTTCTCCCGCTAACACCAGAATTTGTATCGCCTTCACATTAGTGTTAACAGCAGTTTTCACCGCAGCTACCTGGAACTATTGCCATGTTGCGACGTACTGTAAATACATCGCTAACAGCGCAATCGTTTTTTTCCGTGTTAAGAAAACCGCCGTTAACTAGCGTTAGCGTTAGTGAGCGGCAGTTCTTGTACATATGCCCCTAAGTTGTTCTGTAATTTGTATCCCCCCGTAATCAGAGAACTCTGCACTCTCAATGTGATTGTCATTTATCAGTAGCTTCCTCCAGGTCTGTTGACGATCCTTGTGCCATAACCTTAGTCTTACTACAAATAATGGTGACGGCTTTCTTATTACAATAGTCAGCAACACTATTCACCAATCCATGCGTTGCATTCTCCGTTTAGAATAGCAACTTTCCTCCAGCTATTACGGGAACATCAATGGGGTTCCGCAATAGATGCTCACCAGCATCCTGTAAGAAAAGGTTAAAAGTGCATAACAACAATGAATGTGTGTCCTCATGTAACGTAACTGGTGCTATATAAAGCGCTCTGATACCTGATTCAGTTCGGGTCAAGTTCGCGCTAAATAAAACTCTAAAAAAAAAAAAAGAGCAGAGGTGCCAGCACACAACCCTGTCGTACACATTTATCTATAGGGAACGATTCACTACATTCAACGGATGGTCCATGTAGGAAGGTGGATATCTGACTATGGTTACCCCCAAACTTTTTGCCTGGTGTTTAGCTGGTTTTTGACATAGTTGGCCTGGGATCCTGCTATTCAGGACCCCAGGCTGATTGCTCTCTCCTTAAAATGGACTCCATGTACCTTAGGTGCATACACAATTGGAACTGGTTCACCTTATTGGCCCCTGTAACAGTGTACCCTAGGTACCCAGGGCATAGGTGTTGCCAAGGCCTACCAGGGGCTGCAGCATGTATTATGCCACCCCTGGCCTGGCCTCCATATTTGACACAACTGGCTGATCACTCAGCTGGGGTAAGTTGGTGTAATCACCTCTTACTTAGATATAGTATCCCTATATCTAACCTTAAACTGGACACATATGTTCCTATCAGCCACTCCTATGGGAGGCCTCATCAATCCTGGAGGCAGAGTGCTTGGAAATATGTGAGATGGTGCTCTAGCATGAGCTGAGCCTGTCTGCAGCTGTCGGGAACCACTCCCTAAGCTGTTCCGGGATATTGCCATACCATATACTCTTAAGTGCATTATAATCCTCGCGGTTATATGCTATCTTTGGTTTGGCTTTATCAAAACATGTCGAGTAAGGTGTCATACGAATTGGAATACTATCCCCTCGACAGTTCTGTCGACGGGGATAGCATTCCACCCTTCTAGAGGGACACGACATGTGTGTAGCCTTAACCCCGGTTAAAGTTAACCAGAGCCTCAGCATCACAAAATGGATGCTGCCACCACAGACACCAGTCTGACCTCCTGCTGCTGGGAGTCCTTCCAGCGAGGAGGGCTTGGACAAAAGGTTTCCTGCCTTGGGAGGTGCGAGCACCACCCCAGACAGGGTTTTGTGTATTGGGTAGGACAGGGCTGAATAGATTGAGACATGCCTGGGGCACACAAGGTGTCCCTGTGCATAAGCCAGCCCAAACCGGTTCTGGGGCTTTCCAGCCCCAGTCCTGGCGAGGAGCTGGACAAAGGAGAGGGGGTGTAACCACCCCCCTTCCTGGTCCCACCCAGAGGAGGGACCTAGTAGGTGATCCACCCCTCAGATTGGGAATAAGAGTGGGAGCAGTGACATTGCACAGCAGATCATCCTGAAATCAACTTGCAACTAAGAAGACGACTGGACTTCGACATTCTGCCGCTCAGAAGACTGAAGAGTATCTCCCTTGTGGCCTAGGAGTGGCCACCCTGTGAATACAGGTACCAACCAGCGAATCGACGTATGCTTTGCCGCCGCCTCCCGCCGGAGCCCGAGCCCAGAGCCTGACAAAACCCAGACTCCCAGACTTCTCACAGCCCGATCCACAGTCCCTGCAAAGAAGGGACCCGTGGAGACACCGAGAGACGTGGGACCGGCCATCTTGGAAGACCCCCGAAGAGCTGACTGCGCAGCATCAGAGGCATCCTCGATGTTGTGCTTTGGGGACTGAGAACCCCAACCACCGAGCAGCCCTTGCACCGAAGATCAGCCCCCCAGCATCTCCACGATCTGCGTGGGGCCCTTTTGCATTGTGCCACTCGACGTGCCATCCCGGCCACTAGCCACGCGGCCAGCGGCCATCTTGGCGACGAAACCAAAGAATTACACTGCGGGTCTGGTTGCTCCAGACTTGCCCTCGCTCCTGTAAAAAGGAGCACCCGCTCTGACCTTGCTGGTCCGAGTAAGAAGCCTTTTCAACTCCTGCGTGGCTTGCATTAGCCAAGGCCTGTTTGCTTTGATCAAGTTGCCGATACCGCCAACAGCGAGAAGCCTACGTGGGACAGCTCGTGACCGACTCCTGGACGTCCTCGACCCCCGGTGTCCACGTGGCTGCAGAGAGAAGCTACACCTCAACGCCTGTTTGCACCCGACATCGCCTGGTTCCAGTCTGGTTCCACGGTAGTCACTGGCTAGTGACTTTGAACATTGTCCCCTCTGCTTTCAGGTCTTCACATCTTCAGATCCACCCTTGGATCCACCGGAACTCTTCACATCGAGCCGCCTGCAGCATCTTCAGCTCCAAGCACCATCGACCAGCGTGACGAAACCCGACACTACATCGACCCTATGCACCCGCTTCCTGTGGGTGAGGTAACTCAGCTCCGCCGGTGCTCCTGCACTGGTACACATCCCAAGGGCCTGTGTTTTAAGTTTCAGCTCCGTAGGTCACTCGGAAGGTTCTTGTACATATGCCCCTAAGTTGTTCTGTACTTTGTATCCCCCAGTAATCAGTGAACTCTGCACTCTCAATGTGATTGTCATTTATCAGTAGCTTCCTCCAGGTCTGTTGATCCTTGTGCCATAACCTTAGTCTTACTACAATTAATGGTGACAGCTTTCTTATTACAATAGTCAGCAACACTATTCACCAATCCATGCATTGCATTTTCCGTTTAGAATAGTAACTTTCCTCCAGCTATTACGGGAACATCAATGGGGTTCCGCAATAGATGCTCACCAGCATCCTATAAGAAGAGGCTAAAAGTGCCTAACAACAATGAACGTGTGTCCTCTTGTAACGTAACTGGTGCTATATAAAGCGCTCTGATACCTGATTCAGTTCGGGTCAAGTTCGCGCTATATAAAACTCTGAAAACAAAAAGAGCAGAGGTGTCAGCACACAACCCTGTCGTACACATTTATCTATAGGGAACGATTCACTACATTCAACTGGTGGTCCATTCCTAACTTTGGCCGTGTCGCCGGTGTGAAGAGTTGTTGTTACTCATAAAACAGCGCCATCTACCCCTCCCTCACCAGCTACTGCAATATCCTTGTACAATCAACAAGGTCGACTGCGGACTTCAAATCCATGAAAGTTGGATACCATGATGCTGTTTTATTCCAGCATATTTGTAGCATCTCATGTGCAACCTATTGGTTTGATAGAAGCCAGTCTGCACCTTGGTTAGAATAGTGTCTGCTCCACCCAGCCTTGGAGTCAATTTGTTAACATTTTACTGAGACTTTTTCCTGCTCCCTCGAAAGAGAAACAGGCCTTAGTTGATGGACACCTACGGTCCCCTTTCTTACAAATGGGTACCAGGGTCGCAGATCACCAGGAATGGGGAATAACATTGCTAGCTGTGGATGCATGAAATACCTTTGTAAGCCCTCTGGCCCCAGCTGCAGATCTTCCTGAAAGAGATCAGTGGCCCTAAACCCGGCCTGGTGCTTTACGTTTGTTCTTACTGACCCGCGCCCTTTGTACTTCCGGTGGAAAAGTGCCCATCGAGGGATACTTGTATGCTGTCACTCTTTCAAAGAGGGCAAATGACTTGTGCTACGACTTTCACACCTATACAGGTCACTAAAATGGCCCCCACTCCCTGGGACCTATATGGCCCCCACTCCCTGGGACCTCTATGGCCCCCAATCCCTGGGACCTATATGACCCCCACTCCCTGGGACCTATATGTCCCCCACTCCCTGGGACCCATATGGCCCCCACTCCCAGAGACCCATTGGACTCCACTCCCTGGCACCTATATTGCCTCCACTCCCAGGGACCCATATGGCCCCCACTCCCAGGGACCCATATGGCCCCCACTCCCTGGGACCTATATGGCCCCCACTCCCTGGGCCCTCTATGGCCCCCACTCCCAGGGACCTATGTGGCCTCCACTCCCTGGGCCCTCTATGGCGCCCATGTAGGAAGGTGGAATCTGACTATATGGTTACCCCAACTTTTTTCCTGGTGTTTTGCTGGTTTTCGACTTAGTTGGCCTGGGACCCTGCTATTCAGGGCCCCACACTATCTGCTTTCTCTATAAAATGGACTCCATGTACTCTAGGTACATACCAGATTGGTTACTGGGTCACCCTTGTGAGCCCCTATATAGTGTACCATAGGTACCCAGGGCAAAGGTGCACTCTAGGCCTACCAGGGGCTGCAGTATGTATTGTGCCACCCCTGGTTTGCCTTCCAAACTGACACCACAGGTCTGTTCGCACAGCCTGGGTAAGGTGGTGTAATCACCCCTTACTTAGATATAGTATACCTATACCTACCTTTACATATCGACACATATACACCTATAAGCCACTCCTATGGTAGGCCTCGACAATCCTGGAGGCAGAGTGCTTGGTTTTATGTGAGAGGGTGCCCTAGCATGAGCTGAGCCCCTCTGCAGCTTTCAGAACCATCTCCTTATAGCTGTTCTATGATATAGCCATACCATATACTCTTAATTGCATTATAATCCTCGCGGTTAATGCTAACTTTGGTTTGGCTTTATCAAAACATGTTGTGTAAGGTGTGAGAAGTTGGCCCGATATGCAACGTTCGCTATTCTAGCGACCGCTATGTATCGTTCCAACGACCCTTATGGTGTTTGGTTGTAAGTCAACCTATAGACCAGCTATCCTAGTAGCGTGGATACGAGCAGTCTAAGGCTAAAGACTCGAGAGGGCGCGTTAAGCCAGCTGTTTACCACACATGTACCCCTTGAACACCCAGTGAAAGGACACCACACAAGTGTTATGAAAATAAACAGGATATTTATTAAGATTCACAACAGCCCTGGACTCTTTATGAGGACAGGGTACTAAGCACAAACCAAATCTCTTAGGAAAATACTTCAAGTGCACAATTAAAACAAGTGTCCGAGGACACGGAAAGTTTAAGGTCTCGGGCGGACCCGATAAGGCAAGTCGGAAGCGAGGGACTCGGGACCCTAGAGTAAAGAGGCTATGCAGGCACCGAAATGCCGATTTACCTAGCCACGAGGGCTGCGGCTGCACAAGTCTTACAGGCGTCGGGGTCTTCGCTGACGAGCCAGGAGCCGGAAGAAAAGGAGTTGCTGGCCGGCGACCAGTGATGAATAGTTCGTAGAGATCCAAGCCTGGATCAGAGATTGATGATACCTGAAAGCAGAGGGGACCAAGTTCGTACTACTAGCCAGTAGTCAGAGGGTACCAGGAGGGCACCGGTTGGCCGTCACCTCGACCAGGTGAGTGGGCGACGCTAGGCTCTGCAGTCTCACGGACCAGGAGGCGTTGTCGGCGACCACGGTGGAGGTGCGAGCTGTCCCACGAAGGATGATGCTGTCGGCGTCGCTGGGCCCAGGATGGGGCAACAAGCCTTGGCAGATCTCAGGGCCACGTGGTGGGCCTAAGATGGCGTCTTGAGTGGACCAGGAGGGTCCGGGGTGCTTCTCGCAAAGATGGAAGCAAGGGCCAGTCTGGAGCAACCAGACCAGCAGAGTTGTTTGTCGGTCGTCGTCAAGGAAGGGCACAAGCCAGCGGCTAGTGACCAGACAACGTGCTGAGCAGCGAGCAGAAGGGCCCCACGCAGATCGTGGAGATGCTGGGGGACTGCACTTCGGTGCTGGAGCGGCTCAGGGTCGGGGCTTCTCGGACCCCAGAGCACTCACCAGGGAATTGCTTTGAAGGTCGTGCTGGTTAAGAGCGTGCAGATTCTGATGATGGCCGGTCCCTCGAGGTCTCGTCGCACCCACAGATCACAGCTGAGCTGATGACGTGGGTAGAGGTCAGAGGTGCCAGGGAAGCCGGTTCTCGTCGAGCTGGGCCGTCGGATTCCTTGAGGAAGGACTTACAGCAAACCGCAGAGTTCTTAGATGGTGCCCGCTGATGCAGGGTGACTACTCCTTAGTCACAAGGGAGAAATCTTGAGAAGAGTCTTGAGTGTCCTTTCGTAGAAAGTAGTTCTTGATTCAAAGATGATCTAATTTGGAAGGGTCCCCGCTCCGGCCTTTATTCTAAAGAAAGGGGTGGGTACATGACTAGGTCCTGCCCTAAGGGTGGGACCAGGAAGGGGGGTAGTTACACCCCTCTCCCCTGCCGGACTTTCCCCAGGCCAGGGCTGGTGCCCCTGGAACTGGTTCTAACCGGCAGATGCGTAGTGAGCACCGGGGTGCCACTCCGCAGTCACCTTCTTGCAAAAGCCCTACCTACCCAGAATACACAAACCCTGTCTGGGACGGTGCAAACACCGCCCTCGACAAGAAACCCTTTGTCCAAGCGCTCCTCGCTGGAAGGACTCCCAGCAGCAGGAGGTCAGACTCGTGTCTGTGGTGGCAGCATCCATTTTGTGGAGCTGAGGCTTTAGTTAACTTTAACCGGGGTTCACAGTTACGTACATGTCGTGTCCCTCTAGAAGGGCGGAATGCTAACCTCGTCGCCAGAGTTGGTGAGAGGGCAGCATCCCGATTCGTATGACACCTTACTCGACATGTCTTGATAACGCGACACCGAAGTTACCGATGTGGTACGCGTTACCATGGAACAGCCATTGGATCTTGGTTCCGCAAGCTGCAACCGGGCTCGGCTCGGGCCAGAGCCTAGTTCACACGAGCCCATGCACTCTGCCTTCAGGATTGTCAAGGCCTGCCATAGGAGTGACTGATAGGAACTCGAGGGTCCATCGTATGGTTAGATATAGGGCTACTATATCTAAAGCAAAGTGTGATTACACGACTTCGCCCCAGCTGTCATGCAGCCAGTTGTGTCAAATTTAGGAGGCCAGCCAGGGGTGGCATAATACATGCTGCAGCCCCTGGCGGCCCTGGGTACACCTATGCCCTGCGTTACGGGGTCTGATAAGGTGGCCCAGTACCAATTGGAAATGCACCTAGGGTACATGGAATCCATTTTAAAGAGAGAGCAGTAGGCCTGGGGTCCTGATTGGCAGGGTCCCAGGTCGACTATGTCCAAAACCAGCTAAAACACAGGGCAAAAAGTTGGGGGCAACCATAGTCAGGATGTACCTTCCTACATAAGGTGTCAAACATTTTGGAATACTACCCACCGCCAATTCTGGCGGCGGGGGTAGCATTTCACCCTTCTAGAGGGAAAAGACATGTAAGTTAATGCTTTACCCGGTTAAAGTTAAACAGAGCCTTAGCATCACAAAATGGATGCTGCTGCCAGAGACACAAGTCTGACCTCCTGCTGCTGGATGAAACTCCGGCAGGGGAGGCCTGGGCAATAGGTTTCCTGTCCAGGGAGGTGCTGGCACCTCCCCAGACAGGGGTTTTGTGTATTGGGGCAGGGAGGGCTGCATTCACTGAATGCATCTAGACACTGCCTGGGGCACACAAGGTGCTCCATGCATAGCCCTGTTCAAACCAGTGCTGGGGCACTCCAGCCCCAGCTCTGGCGCGAAACTGGACAAAGGGAAAGGGGTGTACTCACCGCCTTCTCAGGTCCACCCATAGGAGGGAACTAGTCAGGTAATCCAGCCCCCTTTCTTAGTATAAGTATAGGAGCTGTGTCCCCAGGACTTTAGATTATCCTGGACAAATCTTTGTAAGACATATCTTGGACCTTTGACATTCCATTCTGACTGGAAGATGGAAGACATCTCCCTTGTGGTCAAGGAGTGACCACCCTGTGCAAACAGGCACCAACAGCAACTTCGCCAGTCTGTAGTTTCAAGGCTCCCATCGGGACCCGAAGGCTCTGCGACTCAAGAACTGGACTTCCAGACTTTCCTGACCCAGACCCACAACCACAGCAAAGCAGGGACACGTGGCGGACGCGAGAGACGTGGGACTGGACATCTTGGACATCCTGTATTTTGCTACCTGCACTCCTTTTCTGAAGCCTCTGTAAGTTGTGCATTGGGGTACGAGAAGCCCCAGCCCCGAGCACCATTTGCACCAAAGCTCAGGCTCCACACGCGTCTTCTCGGTTCCTTGCCTGTTGGCTAGTGAGCCCCCTGAAGACGCCATCTTGAATTTAACTTGCTATCCTGATTACTCCAGACTTGCTCCAGCTTCCCTGAAAAGGAGAAGCACCACAGACCTTGCTGGTCTGCAACAGATTCAAAAAGGGGGTGGTGATGGACAGAGTATCTGAATTAAGCAGAACACTCATACCCAGTCAACAGATCAGGGCTTGATCCATCACCGTTTTTTAGCTCACTGCACCATCCCAGTTCGGAACCTGGCAACATGCAAATTAGTCTGACCCTGGCCCAGTGCATCATGGGAACAGGGCAGACCAAACTACCAAGCCAATTCTTTTACTGTAAAGGAAACAAGCTTTCTGGCATTACAGCCGTCTTCGGCCCGGCTTGCTTGAATCCTGATGGTGCAGTGAGCAAGGGACTCACATCTGAGCATACCCTTCCACACTCGTGGTGGCCAAAACGATTCAAAAAGGGGGTGGTGATGGACAGAGTATCTGAATTAAGCAGAACACTCCCACCCAGTCAACAGATCAGGGCTTGATCAATCACCGTTTTTTAGCTCACTGCACCATCCCAGTTCAGAACCTGGCTACATGCAAATTAGTCTGAATTTGAATTTGAATTTAAAAACATTTATTGAGCGCGCTTATACCCAGCGGTTTCATGGCGCTTTGAGGACTACGACCAGCAGCAGCAACAGAAAAGACAGGCTAGGCGGCAAAAGCTCTGGAAAAAAGGAAGGTTTTAAGATTCTTCCGGAACTCCAAATAGGAGGTTGAAGATCTGAGTGTCATAGGGAGGGAGTTCCAGAAGACAGGTGCAAGGGCCGCGAATTTCGCCCCGCCTGCTTTCTTTTTCTTAAAGCGGGGTGTGGCCAGGAGTGCCATGTGGGTAGAGCGGAGTTCTCTGCCCGGCAGGTAAGGTTTGATGGCTGAGCATATGAACTCAGGGGCAGTGCCCATCCTGGCCTGGAAGGTGAGGCAGCCTAATTTAAATAAGGCCCGCTCCCTCACAGGCAGCCAGTGCAATGATTTCAGCAATGGGGTGACTCGATGGAATTTGGGCAGCCCATGGATCAGGCGGGTAGCCTGATTTTGCACTAGCTGCAAGCGGTGTATGGCATAGGCCGGTGCGCCGTTATAGATTATGTTCCCATAATCAAGGCGCGAGAGCACCATTGCCATCACAATTATTTATAGTGCCGGAAGGGAAAAGAAGCGGGATATCTTCCTAATTGTCCGGAGGGAGAAAAAGCAAGAGGAAACCACCGAACTGACCTGGGGGTTTACAGAGAGTTGGGAGTTGAGAAAAATCCCAAGGGTTTTAACTTTAGGGACCGGGAGGGGGGGGGCACCGAGTGAAAGGGGCCAAAACGAGGGGGACCAGGGACTGCAACCACCTCCTGTCAAGACCAGCTCTGTCTTGGCTTGGCAGTTCGGGCTGGACTGTTCCCATGAATGATTCAGAAAAGGGGGTGGTGATGAACAGACCCAGTGCATCATGGGAACAGGGCAGACCAAACTACCAAGCCAATTCTTTTACTGGAAAGGAAACAAGCTTCCGGGGACCGGTTTCTGGCATTACAGCCGTCTTCGGCCCGGCTTGCTTGAATCCTGATCAGTGAAGAATTGGCTTGGTAGTTTGGTCTGCCCTGTTCCCATGAGGCATGAGGTCAGACTAATTTGCATATAGCCAGGTGCTGAACTGGGATGGTGCAGTGAGCTAAAAAACGGTGATGGATCAAGCCCTGATCAGTTGACTGGGTAGGAGTGTTCTGATTAATTCAGATACTCTGTCCATCACCACCCCCTTTTTGAATCGTTTTGGCCACCACGAGTGTGGAA
The DNA here is from genome assembly GCF_964263255.1 of Lissotriton vulgaris. Lineage (NCBI taxonomy): Eukaryota > Metazoa > Chordata > Amphibia > Caudata > Salamandridae > Lissotriton > Lissotriton vulgaris. The sequence goes on along the minus strand of NC_141690.1, from coordinate 273,376,736 downwards.
GGGTATGCTCAGACATGAGTCCCTTGCTCACTGCACCATCAGGATTCAAGCATGCCGGGCCGAAGACGGCTGTAATGCCAGAAACCGGTCCCCGGAAGCTTGTCTCCTTTCCAGTGAAGAATTGGCTTGGTAGTTTGGTCTGCCCTCTTCCCATGAGGCATGGGGTCAGACTAATTTGCATGTAGCCAGGTTCTGAACTGGGATGGTGCAGTGAGCTAAAAAACTGTGATGGATCAAGCCCTGATCTGTTGACTGGGTAGGAGTGTTCTGCTTAATTCAGATACTCTGTCCATCACCACCCCCTTTTTGAATCGTTTTGGCCACCACGAGTGTGGAAGGGTATGCTCAGACATGAGTCCCTTGCTCACTGCACCATCAGGATTCAAGCAAGCCGGACCGAAGACGGCTGTAAGGCCAGAAACCGGTCCCCGGAAGCTTGTCTCCTTTCCAGTGAAGAATTGGCTTGGTAGTTTGGTCTGCCCTGTTCCCATGAGTCATGGGGTCAGAATAATTTGCATATAGCCAGGTTCTGAACTGGGATGGTGCAGTGAGCTAAAAAACGGTGATGGATCAAGCCCTGATCTGTTGACTGGGTAGGAGTGTTCTGCTTAATTCAGATACTCTGTCCATCACCACCCCCTTTTTGAATCGTTTTGGCCACCACGAGTGTGGAAGGGTATGCTCAGACATGAGTCCCTTGCTCACTGCACCATCAGGATTCAAGCAAGCCGGACCGAAGACGGCTGTAAGGCCAGAAACCGGTTCCCGGAAGCTTGTCTCCTTTCCAGTGAAGAATTGGCTTGGTAGTTTGGTCTGCCCTGTTCCCATGAGTCATGGGGTCAGAATAATTTGCATATAGCCAGGTTCTGAACTGGGATGGTGCAGTGAGCTAAAAAACGGTGATGGATCAAGCCCTGATCTGTTGACTGGGTAGGAGTGTTCTGCTTAATTCAGATACTCTGTCCATCACCACCCCCTTTTTGAATGGTCTGCAACAGAGCCAATCTCGACATCCTGCATGGGCTGTGGTTGCCAAGGCTTGTTGGGTCCAATCTGGGTACCGATACTGCTATCATCTAGATCCATTGTGGGACAGCTCGAACCCAGCTCCTGGTCATCATCGATGCCTCCTGGACCTCGTGGCTGAAGAGACAAGCTCACCTTCTTCACCTTAAAGCACCGACATCGCCTGGTTCCTTCCTGGATCCTTCCTGGTCACTGGCTAGTGACCCAGACTCTGTCCCCTATGCTTTCAGGTTCTTCACATCTCTGATCCACCCTTGGATCCACCCGGACACTTTTCCTCTGGTCGCCTGCAGCGCTTCTTTGCAGCTCTCCATTGAAAATGACGACGAAACCCCACACGAAAAGACACCTATGCACCTGGCTTCCCTGGGTGAGGTAACACGAGTACTCCGGGGCTCCTGTGGGTCTTGACTCTCAAAGTATCCTAGTTTAAGAGGGTTCCATCCTAGTCCATCCGGAAGTGTCCTTAAACTGTAACTTTGTACCTTTTACGAACTCCATAGAAAGTCAACGGGAACCCGCGCCTGTGTTTAGACACTGCACGCGGCTCCCGTGGGTCTCCTACTTCCTAACCTTTGGTTGTTTAGTGTAGCCCCAGCGATTCTACAGGCACTAGGCCTGCATTCTAACTCTCACATGGTACTTATACCACTTTCTTAGTATATGGTTTGTGAGGCCCCTAGGGCATAACGTATACTGTGCAATTTATCGTCTATTAACTGTGTGACTTGTATTGTATTTTTACCTCTGACCTCATAAAGAGTGCAGAGGAGTTGTGTTTAGATTAAATACATATATATTTGATATATACCTTGTGTGGTGTCCTTTCATTTGGTATTCAAGGGATTATGGGCCATATGTATCAAGGTACCAATTTGCGATTCTGTAATAGCGGTTTTTAAGAAATTGCTATTTCAGAATCGCAAATTGGTATGTATCAAGAAAATCGCATTTTTTTAGCGATTTCTTGATATTCCTTAATTGCGAATTCGCAAATTACAAATTCGAAGTTAAGGAATACTTTCCCATTCATTTCTATGGGCCAGGAGGCCCATAGGAATGAATGGGAAGTTATTCTCAATTTGCGATTCGCAATTTGCTAATCGCAAATTGAGAATAATTTCAAGGGTGCAGGGGTGTCCAAAGGACACCCTGTTGCACCCCTGAAATATGCATGGGTGCCCATGTGGCGCACATACATGCTCTAAGGGCATGTATGTGCGTCACATGGCACTTTGAAAAATGCAAAAATGTGCATTTTTCAAGGAATTCACAATTTACCACCAACTAGAAGTTGGTGGTAATTTGCGATTCCTTAAGGGAATTTTGCTAATTTTTTTGGCTACATACATTGCATTTAAGGAATCACAAAATTTGCCCATAGTTCATCCTGTGCTGTCCATACTCTCTCCTATAGGCTCCAACAGCCATTCACTGCCACCTCCTGGTGGCGCTGGGTACAAGCATGTAAACCCTTGTGACTTGTGTTATAACATTCCTTATTGTACCAGCCCCCCCCCACGCCCCCTCTTCACTGTTAATACTGGCCGCGACCACAGGAGTTTCAATCCACGACCCATAACATCCTACATAATCAATACATTCAGGGCAGCATCCCCCGGGGCATTAAGGGCTCTGGGTCCATATATTGTCATGACTGCATTTAATAAAGGGATTTCATTCAGATATGTCTCTTAATCCATCCAGCACTTCTCCTGTTATGCAGGGGTCTCCTACTGCTCCCCACAGTGACACTACATCACAAATGTGCTGATCAGTAACTCCCACCATGGCCCCCCCCGGATCATGCCCCCCCGTTGGCCTTTGTAGCAGGTCACTTACTGCGGCCGGAACTGGCGCTTTCCAAGATGGCGACCATGATGCCAAGGAGGGTGAGAAGGAGTGCCCTGAAGCCCATGATGCTCTGGGGTGCTCCGCTATCGCGTCTTCTTTCTGTGGGGAAAAGGGCAGAGAAATGTCTGTCACTCACTGACGTCAACACACAGGAGTCCAAAGGTGGGGTTCTGTGAGGAGGTGTCACTGGGGCACCCCCCTTCCCCCCCCCCCCCCCCCCCCCCCGTGGAGAGTGCTGATGGCAGCGCATGACATGCTTCTGTCTGTCACGTGTGTTCCCTTACATGACGTGTGTCACTTTCATCAAATGACATCATAGTATCTAGTTTTGGGGGCACAATCTGCAGATTTTGGTGTTTAATGCATAAAATCCTCACAGTCTGGCACGAGGAGCTACACTGCTGAGAGAAACAGGAGCAGACACAGCCACGAGGAGCTAAACTACAGCAGAATTACTGAAACAGGAGCAGACACAGCCACGAGAAACTACTCTGTAGCAGAATAGCAGAAGCAGACATAGCCATGAGGAGCTAGAAACAGAAGAAGGCATAGCCAGGAGGAGCTATACTGCAGCAGAATGACAGAAACTGAAGCAGACATAGTCATGAGGAGCTAGAAACAGAAGAAGACATAGCCAGGAGGAGCTACACTGCAGTAGAATAGCAGAAGCTAGGGCAAACATTGCCACAAGGAGCTACACTTCAGCGGAATGCGGATACCAGAGCAGACATAGCCGCGAGGAGCTAAACTGCTGAGAGAAACAGGAGCAGACACAGTCATGAGGAGCTATACTACAGCAGAATGACTGAAACAGTACTAGACATAGCCACAAAGAGCTACAATGACGCAGAATAACCGATACCAGAGCAGATATAGCCACGAGGAGCTACACTGCAGCAGAATGCCAGAAACAGGCGCAAACACAGCCAGGGGGAGCTACATTATAGTAGCATCTCCAACCCAGATGCAGCCATAGTCACTGGGAGCTACACTGCTGACAGAACCAGGAGCAGCCATTGCCGCGAGGAGCTACACTGCTGACAGAACCAGGAGCAGCCATTGCCGCGAGGAGCTACACTGCTGACAGGACCAGGAGCAGCCATTGCCGCGAGGAGCTACACTGCTGACAGGACCAGGAGCAGCCATTGCCACGAGGAGCTACACTGCTGACAGAACCAGGAGCAGCCATTGCCGCGAGGAGCTACACTGCTGACAGGACCAGGAGCAGCCATTGCCACGAGGAGCTACACTGCTGACAGAACCAGGAGCAGCCATTGCCACGAGGAGCTACACTGCTGACAGAACCAGGAGCAGCCGTTGCCACGAGGAGCTACACTGCAATCCCAAAGATGCAACCAGGAGCAGCGGTAACCCATAGCATAAAAAGGAACGGTAACAGTGGGAGACTCTGAGCTCCTCTGTAGGTGAAACTTGCAGGGAAACCGGGCCGGCATTAATATCGCGATAGGAGAGTCTTGGAGCAGAAACAGCGGCATCTGTCACTCAAGGATGCAAGCCTCCTCTGTGCGTCTCTACTTGAAGGCAGTCACAAGATCCTACCCAGACTATTAACAGCTGTTAATTGCCAGCACTGCAATTATGGCCCGCTGCCAATGGCTGGGGCGTATAAGGGAAATGTGTATTAACAGCAGTTATTGCCTGACAGTCAATGGTTAATAAGTAGCCTTACTTATTTAAATCCTGAAACTTGGAATTGTTGATGACCAAGGACATCAACCACTGGAAAAGAGTTGCTTCAAGTAGAGTTCTAATTTTGGAAAAATGTTCCAAACACAGGCTGCAGCTGAGGTCAGAGAAGAAACTCTGGTGTGGTGGAATGTTTACAATTCGCTTGCAAACCTGAACCTCTTAACAGGAAAAATGATGTCCTGAGTGGCTTGAAAACAGCAGATAGCCTCATCAAATGTGAAAAGTTTACCATATGGCACACACTTTAATTACGCACTTCGCAGAGCATCCTTCGACCCCTGGACATGGTCGCTGCTCCTGTGCCTGCTGCTTTAGCCTGTGGGTGCTGCCTTGGCCCTCCATTTACTTGGCCCCAGTTTGAGCCCCCGCAACTGATCCAGCAATTGTCTGTGCCCCCTTAAATTAGCTGTTGTTCACCATTTTTTTTTTGTTGCCCGTAATTTACTTGTGCGTCCCCATTTGTTTCTGTTCCCCTTAACCTTTTGTTGGGTGTGCCTGACTCGTGTGCTCGCCCGTGTATTGCTCACTGGGTTCTGACCAGCCCCATCTGTGCTGTCCTTTGCCACAGAACCCCCCACAGCACCTCCCAGGGCAATCTAATGGAGGCCGCAGCGTGGCTGCACAGGGGGCATGCTGCTGGCGCACCAAAGGCATGGCATAGGAGAAACTGTCTCCGCCCATCCGCACTTGAACCATGCCCAGAGCCACAAACTCTGGTCCTCCGATATCGTACAGGTACTCAACCACAGAGCTCCGGACCCTGGACCCTTCACTCATCAAAAACTGCTGCATCATCGCACCATGCTTCTCAGCGGAATCTTTCATCTGCATCCACTGTCGCTTCTGCGCAATCAACCCCTAGCTGAACTACACCACGCCCGCCACCGACGGCGACCGCCCCAAGTTCAACCCAACTGTCTACTGATCAACGCCAGATCACTCTGCAAACCCGGTCTGGGACAGCATCTCCACCCTCGCCCCAGATATCACATTCATCACGAGACATGTCTCTCCCCCACGTCAGCCCCCAACATCGTCATCGCAACCTCCTCCGGCTACAAAATGAAACACCAGGACTGCACCAACAAAGACAGCAGAGGCACCTTCAAACATAAAGAATTCGTCAATGCCCCATCACTAACGATGACCACATGCCCATCATGGAACACATGAATTTCCAGCTCCGCTCAGACACTAGAACCACCATCAGAGGCACCCTTGCTCACAGACCACCAGGACAACGAACCGGCATCAGCCACATCATTGCAGAACTCATTCACCCTAGCCGTCTAATACTAACTCTACATCCTCCTGGGGAACCTCAATTTTCACCTAGACGACCCCACTGACACCAACACCACCGACCTGCTGGAAAGACTAGACAACATCGGCCTCAAGCAGATCATCAGCGACCCCATGCACAGAGGTAGACACACGCTGGACACCATCTTCAGGTCTAGCCACAGAAACAAATACACCCACACTTCAGAACTCACCTAGACGGACCACACCATCATACACTACACCCTCGTCTGCCCTCCGCACCCCACCCCTATCTGAGGCAGCGCTCCCCACCCCAGCTGGCCCAGCAACAATAGACAGACGCCCTCTGCACCACCCAGCCCAACATCATTGCAAACTCCAGGACCAATCAGTAAAGAAATTCAATGCCTCAATCACCAGCGCTGCCAACTAAAACGCCCCATCCAAACCCCCCCCCCAACATCTTCCAGTTCATGCGAATAGCACAGAGTTGAGGACTTCTTTTACCACAAGGAGCGGTACCTGCCCACACCTTAACAAAGACTTCTTTTACCACAGAGAGCGGTACTCAATTACACCTTCACAAAGATTTATTTTATCACAGAGGGCGGTACTCACCTACACCTTAACAAAGACTTCTTTTACCACAGAGAGTGGTGCTTACGCACACCTTAACTAAGACTAATTTTGCCATAGAGCTGTACTCACCAACACCTTAACAAAGACTTCTTTCACTACAGAGAGCGGTACTCACCCACTCCTAATCAAAGACTACTTCACTACAGAGAGTGGTACTCACTCACACCTTATCAAAGACTACTTTTACCATAGGGTGCGGTGCTCACCCACACATCATTAAAGACTTCTTTCAGTACAGAGAGCAGTACTCACCCACACATCATTAAAGACTTCTTTCAGTACAGAGAGCAGTACTCACCCACACCTTAAGAAATACTTCTTTTACCATAGAGAGAGGTACTCACCCACTCCTTACAAAAGACTTCTTTTACCACAAGGGAGCAGTGCTCACCAACACCTTCACAAAGATGTATTTCACTACAGAGAGCGGTACTCACCCACACCTTAACAAAGACTTCTTTAACTACAGACAGCGATAGTCACCCTCTCCTTCTGTGTCTCCAAATGAAGCTGATGCCGGAGTGTCTGGAGTTACTGTATTTATACACTGCCAGATCTGAGCCCATCCTTATACAAACACGCCCGGGCTGCCTGTGTGATGAAAGAGTCTTGCTTATCACCAGATAAGCCTTCCTAACACCTCTGTTCTTTCTTTCAGCTTTTTTAAAATATATTTTAATTGAGTATAAACAAAGGAAACATAACAGTCGGCATTAGCACATTTGTTATGAATATGACACAATGGTGATTACAGTCAGACAGTATTCATTATTCCGGTGGTGATAAGTTGTCGGTTGAGTTGCATCAAGGGGACAATGTTTCCTCCTCTTTGAAGCGTATAGGGGCTACACAAATTCCCCCCCAATAGTCGTTCCACCCAGACAACACTGCGGACCACTTTCTGGGGCATCCTCGTGCTACGTAAACAGTCTTCTCCTTAAACATACACCAGTCTAAACTCCTCTTCCAGGAAGCCAGAGTTGGAGGAGCAGCCGCCCCCCAATGCTGTGCGATATCTCATTTGGCCACCACAACCCCAAAACGTAGCCCAAAGCCTCTCCATAATTGTTAAGTCGGTGAGTTAAGAGAAATCATTTAGTCTCCCGACGGATGGATTTGTTAACCACTTCCTCCATCACTTCATGTATATCTCACAAATATTTTTGGATCTGATCAGATTCCCATATCATGTGGATGAAGGTGCCTATGTGTCCACAGTTACGTCTGCAATCTCCCTCCTCCCCATGTGAACTAATTGGGGCCCAGTGATGTATGTTTTGTGCAGTATCTTGAGCTGGACCAAACGCAGACATATTGCCACCTCCTTAGGGGAGGCGACCGCCTCCCGCCACTCCTCGTCATCAAACTCCTTCCTGCAGGGTCACGGTGATGGCTTGACGAATCTGCAGATATTGGAAGAATTCCGTATTTGAGAGCTCAAATTGCTGCTGAAGTGTGGCAAAGGTAACCTTATCACCCTTCACCCAAAGATCTCCCAGGCAGGATAAACCAATCAAGTCCCATTTGTCAAAGCCTTTCGTGGACCGAAGATTACCTAACTGTTCGGAGTCCCACAAAGGCGTCGCCAGTGTGAGCTTCCAGTCCCAACCTAAGATTTTATCGACGGAGTGCCAAACCTGAACAGAACGCTTGGTAGGGCCAGTGATGGCGAGCCTCCGGGGGTTGGAATACAAGGCTCTTTTATAGTTCCCTCTGGCAATAGCCATATGTCCATGGTAAAAGCCGGGTCGTCGGGCTGGCGATAAGTGCAGCGGTTGATGGCGGCCAGGTGGGAAGCTCAATAATATTTCTGAATGTCAGGGAGGCGGATACCTCTGTCGTACCAGTTCAGGACCAATTTATTAAGCGCTATTCTGTGCCTCCCCTCCCACAGCAACTCTCTTTGCAACCCCTCAATTTCTCTGAAGTATCGTGCTGGGACCGGATCTGGGTAGTTTTGCAAGGCATATAGCAGCCGGGGCAGGGACATAATTTTAAATAGCTCTGCTCTACCCAAAAGCGGGAGCGGCAGAGTCCTCCAACCAGCCACATCCCTTTTAAGTCGCTGCAGGGGCGGCCCAGGTTCTGCTCATATCGGAGTTTAGGATTAGAGGTGATAAAGATCTCAAGGTAACGGAAACCGTACCGCACCATCTGCATCTGACAGGTTCTGGGCAGTGGGGGAGACTCACCGCCCAATACAGATATAAGTGACTTGTTTCAATTAATCGAATAACCCGAATAGTTGCCAAATATTGTGAAGATATCCAGCACACAGATTAAAGACATTTTAGGGGAGGTTAGGTAGAGGAGTTTATCATCAGCATAAAGTGAGATGCGGTCCTTCCAGTCGTTCGACCATCGCATTCCGCAAATCATCGGGTACGCGCGGATCTAGGCTTCCAGTGGCTCCAGAACGAGGGCAAACAATAAGGGGGGACAATGGGCACCCCTGTCTGGTCCCTCAGTGTAGCTGGAATGGGTCTGAGCACCTATTGTTGACTATCACCTGGGCCATAGGCTCCCTGTAAAGGAGTCTGACCCATGTTATAAAGACATGTCCAAACCCCATTTTGGCAAGGACAGCCAGCAGGTATGACTACTCTATGGTGTGAAAAGCCATGGAGGTGTCTAATGACACTATCACAGCCGGCTTTCTAATAGTTTCAGCCCTCCCCAGCTTCCATGAACCCTATGCAAATTAATGGCCGTATTATGGTGGGGCATAAAGCTCGATTGATCCGGGTGAACCAGTGTTGTTATCACCGAGACAGCCCCGTGGCCAAGAGTTTGGCAAGAATTTTGGGTTCCGCATTCAAGAGGGAAATGGGTCTGTAGGTGGTTGTTAGACCTGGCACCATTGGCGTGGTTCTCCCTTCCATTTTTGCTGTTGACTCATGGGTTTTTGCTGGTGTTAGATGCTTTGGGTACTGTGCCATTGCTGTCCAGTGCCACAGTGCAAGTGCTCCCTACTGTAAATGTATGTATTAATTAGTGATTCCATGATTGACTATTTGGTTTACTTGTCAAACTCTAGTACAGTGCACTGAGTGTGCCCAGGGCGTGTAAATCCAAATGCTGCTAGTGGGCTTGCAGCACTGGTTGTGCCACCCACAGAAGCGGCCTTGTAAAATGTGTCTAAGGTCTGCCATTACAGAGCCTGCGTGCAGTCTGGTACTGTCATGCTGACTGGGCAAGTGCACCCACTTGCCAGTCCCTAAACCTTCCCTTTTCTTCATATTAGTCACCCCTATGGTAGGCCCAAGGGCATGGTGCATTCTAAGTATAACGTAGGACAAGCCTGATGTGTATGGCATGTCCTAATAGTGAATTACAGCCATTTTCGTTTTTCACTATTGCAAGGCTCCCTGTTCTCCATAGGCCAGAATGGGCTGTTAGAATTATTACATGTTATAATCCTAACCGACTCGGAGAACATGGTAGAAATTCGAGTTTAGTATGCCTGGACTCAGAATAATAAAATACATCTTTTAGTAAAGTTTATTTTGATATTCTGTGTTTACCAATACCACTTTTAGAAAGTAGGTATTTGCTTGTCTAACTATCCAAACCTGCCTCTGCTAGGTTATGTATTCCTTTGGCTAGTTTTGTGAGTGACAGGGCTGGGGGGTTCCAAGAGACAGGATGAGTCAGGCCAGTGGTGAATAGAGAGATCTGCATCTAGATGGGAGGGAGGAGTTGCACCTGAACCTTGAATAGGGCTGTGCCTGCCTTCCACAGTGCTGGCTCCACCTCCTGGGGTGCGGCTGATGTCTCTGCCCTGCACCCTGAAAGAATAGAAGGAAGACTGTCAACAAAGTGCTCCAGGGCTGTCCTTGCCTTCCACAATTCTGGCTCCACCTCCTGTGGGGCGCCTGATGTTTCTGCCCTGCACTGTGAAAGGAAAGAAGTCTAGTAAACAGAGTGCTTAAGAACTTATTTGGACTGGGCACAGGCCCTTCTCCCCTCAGAGAACAAAGGATTTTGGGGTATAAATATTGGGACCCTAATCCCATGAAATTAGATCATCTTTGGACTACAAAAAGAAACCTTTGCTGAGGAGAGGAACCTGAAGAAACTGAGGAGAGACTATTCCCAAGCTGAAGTGCTGCTTGGGGGATTGGCCTGCAGTGGTTGCCTGACTGCCACAGAAAGGAGAAAGAACTTTGTGTACTTTGCTTTCAACTTGTGAAGGATCTCCAAGGGCTTGGAAGAGAGCTTACCCCCTGCCCGAAGTCCTAGGACCAGTGGACTTCACCAGCCTTTGTGAATTGCTGCTGAAAACAAGTGGCTACAGAGGCAGGGAGCTGTGACCGACTCTCACGACCGGCCCGGTGTCCTGTAGGCACCACATCGAGCAACGTCCGCCTCGAACAACGCAAGCTCTGAGCTCACCGACTCCGTCTCGACGCTGTCACCGAGCCATGGCCTGCACGGCGACTGGAAGGACACTGTGACGTGCAACGCCTTGCTACACCGACTCGTACTGGTCTGACCGACACGGTCAATGCTGCTGACTTGGAATCCCGTCAATGCACCGGAGTTGGGAACCGCCTCGCACGCTTAGCGACGCACCGCCCGACTCACACCGCTATCCGGACTGATCAACGCCAGCTCCCGAACTCCGGCTCTGTTACCGCACCACAAGCTGGAAGCACCGCAACGAAGCACACTCTCGTCCTGCAACGCACGCCTTGGATCCACCGACTCCGTCAACGGGCCGCTGCCTGCACCGCATCGAGGGACAACGCATCCTGCAACGCTTTCTTTACTGCACCGTGACGAACACCGGAACCGGGTCGCACGTCCGTGCCAGCCGCACCAAGTAAAAGGTACTGTGACTAAGTCTGTCGACATTTGAGTGGGCCCGGACCGACGCGGTCCACTGGATTTGTTAGACTCTGTGTTATTTCAGCAACACTGTAGCGCAGTGGTTCCCAATCTGTGCGCCGCGGCTCCTTGGTGCGCCCTCCAGACTAGCCAGGGGCGCCGCGCTCCAAAGGTTTCAGAATTACGATTTCAAGCCATAAATTGTTCGTAACATCACAGAAATGTGTGTTATTTGGTAAAAGCATGAATCCTCTTTGTCCACCAGATGGCAGCAGAGCACTCTTTTTTTTAATAGCGGATAACTGAATACTTTAGAATGCTCAAAAGTTACATCGTGTTCCTTCACCCAAACGAAAGGCTCTACAACAATATTATAGGTAAGCATATTATTTAATAGCTTCCTTTAGATTCGTTTGGCATAGATTGCAAAACCTCATTAGTGGGACCTACAGGAATTAAGCTGGAAATTGACTAGCTGCTGCCTCGAGACAGAAACTGAGTACGGCGTACTGGTTTCTGACAGTTTTATTTTACATTGTATGGCTTCTTAGGAATAAAATATTCCACGTAATGTGTCAGGTCTCTAGTCTCTGTGCTCCCTATTAGTTGCAACATACTAATATTCCTTTGCGAGGTGGCTTTTGCTACTGGATTCTAGGAGCAAAGTGCCCAGAGCAAGTTGCACAAAAATGCAACGGTACACAGTATATATAGGCGCCCCTTAATTAGAGGGATGGGAGTGATAGGAGGAGTGCTGGGAGGCAGGCTGCTCAAAGGGACATTATATTGAAGACCGTAAAGTCTGTGACAGGTCTGTGGAAAGGTACTGCGTGCATTGGCAAGCAGGCAGCGTTATAGGCGGATAGTCATGTCAACAGGCAGCATAGGGAGAATTAGACCAATGTTTCAAGTGTTTGTGATAAACAATGCTTAGGGTATATGCGCTATTCCTTTTAATATTTCTTTTGCTGGATTATCTATAGTTATTGGATGTTAATTCGAATAAATATATTATTTACTTTAGCACCATATTGCTTGAGTATTTTATAATGCAAAGGTGTGGGCTGTGTCGGGATGAGGGTCTGGATTGTGGTTTCGCTTATGTACCATGCAAAAGCTTCTCTTGTTCTCTCTTTTTTGGAACATCTCCATCTTCAATTTCCTTTCATTTTTATACAAAGGAGGAGGTGGGAATTGCCGCCTTCTCCTACAGTTGGTGGAGCTGGTTGTTTTAGAAGGCATATTCAGTTTGGCGTCCCTACCTGTTTAAATGCTTAAATTCAATGTTACCGCATTTGTGTGGCTTCATTTCTTCCAACACCCACACAATGTTTGTGGTGACCTGTGGCTTCCTGAAGTTGTAAAGTACATCTTCCTAAAGTAAATGAGGTAATTTTTCTTCTTATAAAAGAATTGACATTTATTGTGTGTGATAAATATCTCAACTGAACTAGGTGTTCCATCAATTTCTACACTACAGGAGTACCCCATGACTGTTAGGCATGTCATGGGGTACATGACCCAACTTTATCCCAATTATTTTCATGGAAAAAAGTGTAAGTACTTCTGAGGCGATCCACCCGCAATTGTTTTTAGCATATTAGGGAGCCACGGCCAACGGCCAATAAGCCAAGGGAGCCATGGGTTGAAAAAGTTTGGGAACCACTGCTGTAGCGGGACAAGGTTACCGACTCACACAGAACTGGGATTTAAGCCTTTCTAACCCGAACTCTTGATCTTCAATAGTATTGTGGATTATTTTTGTCGTTTATTGGTCTTGTGGTAACTCTATATAAAATAATACTTATTTTTGATATAAAAAACCTTGTGTGGTGTCCATTTGTAGTGTTGTCACTGGGTTACTGTATGTGTTCACAAATGCTTTACACACTGACTCTGAGATAAGCCTGTCTGCTCGTGCCAAGCTACCAAGGGGGTGAGCAGGGGTTATTTGGGGAGTGTATCCCTTACCCGGACTAGAGGAAAGGGTCCCTATTTGTCATAAGTAACCCCAATTCTAACATTGTTGGTCAGCGGAGGGATTTTGGACTTGCATTTGTGACTCACATACAGTGGTTGGTGAACACTACTTAGTGAGTGCAGACCATAACGCAACCACGTACTTCTGATACTTGTTTTTGCCTGGGATCTCCATTTTTTCAAAGTAATGCCTGGTTCAATCAGAATGGAAAAGCCAGCATCCATTGCATCTGTTGACTGTGATTGGGAGGAAGAGAAACTAGAAAGTAACACCAACAACCAGCTCAAGAGCTTCTGCAAAAACAGCGAGGGACTCGGCAAGGCTGTCCTTTATCCCCTATTCTTTTTGCTTTTTTTATTGAGCCTTTAGCCATAGCAATTCGTAACTCTGTAGACATAGTCCCCCCTATTCCCACTATGGCTAAAATTAAAATGTACGCAGACGATATCATGCTTTTAATTAGACCAGATATTAAATCTCAGGTCTGTGCCTTACAACTTTTTGAGGAATTCGAAACCTTAGGTGGCTATCGGATCAATAAAAGAAAAACCGAAATATTAGTGTGTGGAGGGAAGGATCCCAATCTTCATCCAGAGCTAGTCGGATGTATCAATTCAAGGCCAAAAAGATATTTAGGGATTCTCTTTTCTGTTTCGGTCTCAGATTTATACACACTTAATTTTGAACCTCTTCTGCGGAAAATACACTCAATGTTTGTTAGGTGGAGTCCTCTGCCGTTATCAATCTTAGGTCGGAAGCCCTGATCAAAATGTCTGTGCTTCCACTCTTTAATTTTTTGTTTGCAACTATTCCATGCTTTCTTCCTGCAGCCTTTTTCTCAAAAGTAGAATCTTTATTTTCCGGTTTTATCTGGGCAAAAAAAACTTCTAGACTAGCATTAAGAACTCTTTACACAGATACAAAACAAGGTGGGCTCTCTCTACCTAATATTAAAGATTATTATAGTGCATATTTCGCACAATATCTAGAGCGCTTTAAAATTGGAGTGCAAAGTCCTAGTTTATTTATCAATTTCTTTTTTGACCTCATTTGTTATGATACTCAGATTCCCTTCTCTTTGCAAATACTGAAATCCCCAAAATTAGTGCGATATAAGATCATGAACTGGTTTTTTAAACGACGGGATGCTATCCTTAAAAGATACTCCCTTCCGCGCTTCAACTCCAAAACCCCTTTAAAATATGTCTTCAAGTATACAGAGACTAAAATAAGTTCAGATATCGTCACGCAATGGAATCATAGAGGATTTAACAATTTATCAAATTTTTTAAGGGATGAAGTTTGGATAAACCTAGGCGAGATGCAACAATTAATTCAGTGGAATTATTTGCTAATAGGTTCTTATATCTTGATTCATAAAATGCTAGAACGGTTGGACCCATGAAATCTCTGTTTACAGATTCAGCTATGGGAAGAATTATTTGTGATTACACGGTCCAAGAAACCAGGGGAATGGAAACGCTGTTTAGCTCTCCATATTGAGATAGATGTCACCTCGAAAGCTATTAAAAAATGGCAAGATCAAGAAAATCATGTTCTCTCTGTAAATGTATGGAAAACGTTAAATGATTTAAACTTTAAAGTGCTACGTGGTGCTAATTGGAGAAGAATGTTATTTTTTAATAAATGGTTGTTATATTATACGCCAGCCGCTATCTCAAAAATGTACGTCAATACATCTGCTAATTGTTTTAGATGTCAGCAATTCTCCCCCGCTAATTGGCCTCATACTATAGTTAATTGTTCTAAAATTGTACCCTTTTGGAATGAGATAATTAGTTTTCTACAAGTTGACTGTAAGATTCAGATTCTATATAATGAAAAATTAATGCTTTATGGATATGATTCTGAATTGGAAATTGCTGATCAAACTGTTAAATTGTTATATATTGTAATGGCTGTAGCAAGGTCGTTAATATTGCAAAATTGGAGATCAACTCAGGTCCCGTTGTTCCAAGCATGGCTGCAAAAGATAAGAAATGTTAGAAGAAGTGAATTTTTATATGCAAAACGGATAGGGGGGTTGAGGAAGTTTGAAAAAACTTGGGGATCGTTTTTTGAGTAATTATGGACTTGCTCTTGCTTTGTCATGTTAAAAAATGTAGCCCTATGTTTTGCTTGTATACTGGATGTAATCCTATTTTATTTATGCCCTGATTCTGATTTTGATATCGTATAAAATTGTTCAGACCTAGGAACCAAAGAACTTCAATAAAAAATTGTTTAAAAAAAAAAAAAAAGAGCTTCTGCAAAAAGTTTTAAATTCCCCTGACAGGAATCACTAAAAAGGAGCACTACCACAAGGCGCGAAGGGTCTGGGTGGAGGCAAGGAATGCCCCTGGAGATTTGGGGGGGGTTTGAGGATGCAGAGCAGCAGCTTGGTGGACCTGTGCCAACTAGAGACCCCCAATTTTAACAGTGGTGCATTTGTTTCTGGGCTTCCCTTCCTTGGGATTCACAACAAGAGATGCCAGTCTCTTATCCGGAGGAAGGACATCTACGCTTCTACTCTCCTCAAACATGAATCGGAGAAATGGGGCCAGGCAGTCAGGACGCAGCTTATAAAGCTCAATGGGCAAGCCGTTAGGCCCAAGCTCTTTACCCGGATGTAGGCTTCTGATTACTTGGGCTATTTCATCGTTAGTTATGTCGCTGTCTAGGAACTGCTTGTCTTCTTCCGAGAGCGTGGGCAGGCGAATATCGAGAAGAAGACCCATGGAGTCCTCTTCAAGGAATGGCAGACTCGACTGGTAAATTCTGTCATAGTATGTAGCGAATTCGTGGACTATCTCAAGGGGGTCGGTGTGCACTCCACCCTACTCATCAGACAGCTCTGGGACAATTCTGTTGGCCCGCTCCTTCTTGTCTAACCAGGCCAGGAGCTTCCCAGCCTTATCACCCCACTCATACACCCTATCATCTCTCTTGCTCTCCCAACTCTAGCCCTGTAGGTGGCAATACTTTTATATTCGTCTCTCTTGAGCTGTAGGAAAGGGATTGTTTCTGGGCCCATTTCCCCAACAGATCTGTCCTCGAGGCAGAGAATATCTCTCTCTATAGCTTCAAGGTCTTTTTGTTTTTCTTTTTTAACTGCAGCTATAAGTGTGAGAGCTTGTCCCCTGATCACCGACTTGAACGCCTCCCACAGAGTTTGGGGGGAGTCGACCGAGCCCTGGTTCTCCTGAAAGTAGTGGTCAATTGCAAACAGGAGACCTTTGCGAACCAGGGGATTGCGGAGAAACCAGAGTTGATGGGCGCAATCACACCCACCCGCGTGTCACCCAGGGCAAAACGGGTCCATATTGGAGAGTGGTCAGAGATTCCCCGTGCTAGATGTCGAGTCTCATGGGTGTGCGCAACTTGGGATGCAGGAGTTATGAGATAGTCAATGCGAGAGTAACTTTAATGCGCCCCTGAGAAGAATGTGTATTGGATGTCACCAAGATGAAAAGTCCGCCACACATCGGATAGACCAACGGACTCCATGAAGTCTGAGAGCCAACGAGACGAGGGGCCGATGTCACGAGGGGGGTGATGGTCAAGGGCACCAGAGACTATGGCATAGAAGTCCCCTCCCACTAGCAAGAGACCATCAGGAAGTGAAAGCAACTGGGTCCCTAGATCAGAAAAGGTGTGAGTTTGCAGGCCAGGCAGTACGTATACTGACATTAGGGTGAGTGTGTTGCCCTCCCACTGTCCCGTTATCGCTGCGTATCTGCCCCCCTTCATCTGTGCGTGTTGATTGTATATAAAAGGGAAGAGAGTGTTTAATCAGAATTCCCACCCCCCTGGATCCGGAGGTGAAAGCTGAATGGGCCGCTAGCCTATATCCCCATCTGTTTAGTGCCTTGCAGGAGTTGCCTACTAGGTGTGCCTCCTGGAGCAAGACCACCTCAGGGGAATGGCACTTAGTACTCATGAGAGTGCAGTCTTAGGAAAAGGATTCAGTTTTGTACCTACTGCTAATATAAATATGTTTCAGTTGGAAATCGATTTGAGACAGTTTTTTAGGAAAATTAGATTACAGAGATTTTTTTAGAACAAACCTATGAGAGAGACCAATAACAAAACTGCGTTTAAACCTAAGTCGACATTCACTCCCTCTTTATCTCAAGTAGGTAGCAATATTGAAACATTTGAGAAAACAGTAGAAATAGGAATATATGAGATTATAAAAGATGAATATCCCCAACAACAAAACCTTAATAAGTCTGAAAAAATAGCGATTATTACCTTCAAGACAGATACCTCGATTACAATTAAACCCCCCGACAAGGGCGGGGGGGGGGTTGTACTTTTCAATACCACAGATTACGAAGAAAGGGTTCTCAAACTGTTGAATGTTTCTGACCATTAGGAAAAAGTGAAGGAATCAGAACTTAATATCCTTACGAATAAATGCAGGCAATTTTTCGTACAAGCGAAAGAGCAAGATATGATTTGTGATGAGGAATATAGATTCTTGGACAATCAAAATCCTAAGATCGCAGCCTTGTATGGATTGCCCAAAATCCATAGAAGTGCTGCTGATCCACCAATGAGACCTATTGTCAGCGGTTTGGGCTCATTGCTTGAGCCTTTGAGCAAATACATCGACTTTTTCCTTAAACTTTTGGTATCCAAACCTAAATCATATGTAAGAGATTCATCACATATAGGCAAACTTGAGAACAAGCCATTTGTGAGAGAGACTCAGTGTCTAGTTACCCTGGACATTGAGTCTATCTACACAAATATACCCCAGCGGTCTACAATAGAGGTGATTAGGCGTGTACTTGCAGGCTTAACATTGGATGGAGTAAGTAACGAATTTATAGTCCAATGCACTGAGTTGGTTTTATTTAATAATATTTTTTGTTCAAAGACCAGTTGTTTCGCCAGCGCAAGGGTACCTGTGCGCCGAGCCTGGCGTGTTTATATGTGGGCGATTTTGAGGAGCGCCACATATATAACGAGATGGCTCCTTTCTTTGAAAATGTCATAGAGTGGCATCGCTTTATTGACAATGTCTTTTTCATCTGGGATGGTCCTATGGACCTTCTATCTGAATTTTTAGCCTGGTTGAATATGGGTGATGAAAATTTTAAATTTACAGCCCATTTTAGCAAAGATAGAGTGGAATATTTGGATATCACTATCAAGGTAGAGGGTGGTAGTCTAGCGGTAGAGCTGTTTACTAAACCTATGGCCAAAAATACCTTGCTCCATTACACTATCTACCACCCCAAATCACAGAAGGATAATATCCCATTCAGCCAATTTCTCAGTTTAAGGAGAAATTGTACAGAGTTGAAAGATTTCTATGAACACTCTGAAGTTCTGAAGGAAAAACTAAAAGATAGAGGATACTCAAAGAAATTGATATCCCACTCATTTAAAAGAGCAAGGTTTTTTTGATCGAGAGTCTATGTTAACTAAATCAGAAAAAATAAAAGAGATGAAAAAAGTGGTTTTTGTTAGCCAATTCAATGCATGTAGCAATCGGATCAAGAATGTGATTAATAGACATTGGCATATTTTGAATGACCAAGTGGAGACCAAACTGGAAAGACCTTTATTTGCATACAAAAAGAATAATAATTTACGCAGCCAATTGGTCCACACTTACAGGGAAGATCAGATTAATAGACAAACTACCCTGGATAACACAAGAGCAAGGAGTAATGTACGTTGTGGCAATTGCCAGATGTGTGATCAATGTGTGGTGGCAAAGGAAATGACACATATTGGCGTAACCATAACTGCACATACTTTAAATAATTGTTGCAGCAAGAATGTTATCTATATGGTACACTGCCCGTGGGTTTAGCATATATAGGAGAAACAAACCGTGAACTAATGGTGCGTCTGGCCGAACACAAGTCAGCCATTAAGACCAAAAAATGGAATGCACCTTTGGTCGCACATTTTATTGAATCTGGCCACAAAGAGAAAGATTTTGTTTGGTTCATCATAGAGAAAGTTTGGATTAACAAAAGGGGTGGAAGTGTAGATGACAAGCGGAAGGCAAGAGAACAATGGTATATATTGACTTTTAATACAATCAGACAAGGACTAAACACAAGAGAAGAATGAGACTGTGTGATAAAATAACCGTTTTTATTTGTGCCAGGTCTTATGAGTTGTAACCTGAAATTAAAATTGGTTGGATAAGCAGTCTGTATCATAAGGGATTAATATTAGCATTTGGAATAAGGGTAATACCATTGGTTATGAGGCAGTCAGGTAACCTTCACATTCAATAAATAGATTTAGTGATTAGGCTCGAGTGTTAATAAAATTGGCACATGGGCCTGTTTTAACATGCGAATATGCGGTGAATTTACCACTACAAGATGGCGGACTGCTATTAGGAGGAATAAGTCCTCTCTTCTATTTCGCCTGCACACCAAGCGGTATTGGCTTACTACGTGTGGTGGCAGCAGCGTGCTGTGTGCTGGCTAGATATATAAAGCTGGAGGGCGCCGGGTTTGTGTTTAAGACGGACGCGCGGAAAGACTCGGAGATTATTAAATCCCAGTAAAAAGGGGTGAGGACCTTGCGAGGGCAGCGTATGGGGCCTGAATCTAGGACTTTTAATTTTCAAAACGTAAATAGAAGAGTTAGTACTTGGCTCTAATTACTCTGCCCTAAGCAGGCTTTGAAAACGAAGAAACAGTTCATGCATAAGGCAAAAACATGTTGTAGTAGCGGCTATATGCACGGGTCATTTTTATGAATAGATGCAAATTAAATCACGCTTTAAGATATAGCATTCAGATATATGCATATTGTTTTTGACGATGCAGGGCCTGGTAGCGTCTTTTATCATTACTTGAGGATACTCGTATATCTCCAAATCCGGGAGGATTTTTGAAAAGAGGAAATCTCCATTAAATGAGACGGTCGACTGATAACAGTCCACAAAGAGGCAGTAATGTTCGGCAGAAATGATCAGAGTATATTTTATCAGGTAAATCCAACAAGAAATAAGATTTAAAACAGTGTGATTAAAAAGCGAGAACCCTGCTAATGAAGCATTGTGTGCTATTTTATTATAGAAGTCAGCTTATCCAGAAATTCTAATTCGCCAAGTGAAACCTGGACGGCATTGATCCTATTGTGGGTCTAGAGATTAGGAGTACCTGCTGAACAGATTCTTTTAGGTAGGTTTATGAATGATTCGAGTGAAGCAATGGTATACATGGTGGAAGTAGAGCATCCAGGATATATTTCTCTCTCTCCCTCAGAGATATACACCTAAAGAAAGTGAGACCTTGATTGTTGTCCTTGTAGTACCCTCCCACACAGCGACATTTTTCATTAATAAGTAGGTGGGTGCCGAAATACTGATTATTAGGGTCATAAAATGGATGACTTGATCCTTAGGAAGAGTACTAGGCTTAGTATGTAAGCTGGTCTCTGTCATGAGCTACATAAGGAGTGTGTATCCTCGAGTTTATAAGTATGATATAAGATAGCAGAGGCGGGTGCCCCGTTTTGAGTGAAACATCATGGAAGAAATTAATGCTTACAGTGTGAGTGGAAAAAAAGAACCCGTTACATGGATATAACTTGCGTTGCCAACAGGTTTTGAGATATATATACATATGTATATATCTTTTTGAAACCGGGACTTTGGCTCTGGCTGTGTGTTTTTGATGGAGAGAATGTGTATGGCCAACAATCTTAAATGTATTTGTTTATGATTTATATGCATTGTGAAAAGTGGATAGTAATGTGAAGATTGTACATTTAACAAGCACTGGCGTTGCCAATAGGTCTCGCAGTAGGAAAGTTGGAGCTATTACAATTGCAAATAACAATGCCTTTTATTTTTGTTTTCATTTTAAAAACATAAAGGGCTTTGTCATTTACAAAACCAATAGCTCCAACTTTCCTACTGCGAGACCTATTGTGCACTGCACAGTGTGGGTGAAAGTGGCACTGCGTGTGTGTGAGTGGCTTTGAGTGAGTTGCGTTGCGTGGGTGAGTAGCGTTGCATGTGTTAGTGTTGTTGCGTGGGTGAGTGGCGTTGCGTGGGTGAGTGGTGTTGCGTGTGTGAGTTGCGTTGCGTGGGTGAGTGGCATTGCATGGGTGAGAGTGGCGTTGCGTATGTGAGAGTGGGCTTGCGTGGGTGTGAGTGGCGTTGTGTGTCTGAAAGTGGTGCTGTGGGGGTAAAAGTGGCACTGCGTGGGTGTGAGTGGATTTGCGTGTGTGAGTTGCATTGCATGTGTGAGTGGCGTTGCGTGTGTGAGTGGCATTGCGTGTGTGAGTGGCGTTGCGTGTGTGAGTGGCGTTGCGTGTGTGAGTGGCGTTGCATGTGTGAGTGGCATTGTATGTGTGAGTGGCATTGCATGTGTGAGTGGCGTTGCATGTGTGAGTGGCGTTGCATGTGTGAGTGGCATTGCATGGGTGAGAGTGGCGTTGCGTGTGTGAGAGTGGGCTTGCGTGGGTGTGAATGGCGTTGTGTGTCTGAAAGTGGTGCTGTGTGGGTGTGAGTGGATTTGCGTGTGTGAGTGGCGTTGCGTGTGTGAGTGACGTTGCGTGTGTGAGTGGCGTTGCGTGTGTGAGTGGCGTTGCATGTGTGAGTGGCGTTGCATGTGTGAGTGGCATTGCATGGGTGAGAGTGGCGTTGCGTGTGTGAGAGTGGGCGTGCGTGGGTGTGAGTGGCGTTGTGTGTCTGAAAGTGGTGCTGTGTTGCTGTGAGTGGATTTGCGTGTGTGAGTGGCGTTGCGTGTGTGAGTGGCGTTGCATGTGTGAGTGGCGTTGCGTGTGTGAGTGGCATTGCGTGGGTGAGTGGCGTTGCGTGGATGAGTGGCGTTGCGTGTCTGAAAGTGGTGCTGTGTTGGTGTGAGTGGATTTGCGTGTGTGAGTGGCGTTGCGTGTGTGAGTGGCGTTGCATGTGTGAGTGGCGTTGCGTGTGTGAGTGGCATTGCGTGGGTGAGTGGCGTTGCGTGGATGAGTGGCGTTGCGTGGATGAGTGGGGTTGCGTGGATGAGTGGGGTTGCGTGGGTGAGTTGTGTTGCGTGTGTGAGTGGTGTTGCTTGGGTGAGTGGCGTTGCTTGGGTGAGTGTGGCATTGCGTGGGTGATAGTGGGCTTGCGTGGGTGTGAGTGGCGTTGCGTGTATGAAAGTGGTGCTGTGTGGGTGAAAGTGGCACTGCGTGGGTGTGAGTGGCTTTGCATGAGTGAGTGAGTGAGTGGCGTTGCGTGGGTGAGTGTGGTGTTGCGTGGATGATAGTGGGCTTGCGTGGGTGTGAGTGGCGTTGCGTGTCTGTAAGTGTTGCTGTGTGGGTGAAAGTGGCACAGAGCCTTTGATGTGGCCTGGCGCAGGAGAAATGCTGCTGCTGCTAATTAAATATAAAAAGTGTTTAGGGACTCACGACTGCCGAGAGTAATAAGGCAGTGCTGGGAGGGGGGCTGCACACCAACTGAAGTGCTCTGGTTGCACGGCCTGCGGCCGACCGTGTGAAGTGATAAGCCTTTGAAGTACACAGGCATGCTGTGACAGGTGTGAGAGGTCTGGCAGGGAACAGATGGCCTGGCTGTGAAGCAGGGGGCGGGGCAGCGCTGGGGAAGCCTGTGGGAGGGTGATTGATGCCTTTGTTGTGGGGAGGGAGGAGAGCCTTTTGCGAGCCTGCAGGAGAAATGCTGCCGATGCGCGTGCATGTTTAATCACGTGATTCACGTGAACTTAAAGAAAACCGCGGCTTGAATTCTCCCCATTTCCCATTCCTGCGGAATGGTAAAGGCGAGACCTAAAAATGAAGTCTAAGTTTACAAATACATCTTCCCTTCCTTTTCTCTTTAATAGATTCAAAGTGCTGGGACGTTTTTAAATTGTTATTATTGTGCCTGAAGAAGGTGGTTGGACCTTTTACTCCACCGAAACGCGTCGCTTCTTGGTAATTTGTATCTGAATTACACATTTGGTTGTTTTTTATGTATGCTTTTGTACAATAGGGTATCTAATGCTTAATGTTTACAAATTATGAATTGTCCTTGCTGCACTTTAATATCTTGTGAATTGCTTTCAGTAAATAGCATCTGTAATAATTGTGAGAAAAACATTGTGAAATATTGTATTGATATATTCATGTTTTTATCAGAGATAACTGCTCGAGTCTGATTTTAACAGTTTTATGAATTATTGAAAATAAACATTCATACATTTTGATTGATTTGCCAAATGTGTGTTTGTGTGGTGTGGTCAGTCTCAATAATTTGAGGCCTTACATGTGTGGTATGATTATGTCCCAAAGGGATTAATTTTTAAGACTGCAGTCTAGTTGGTGTCCTGTCCATCAACTATTGTTTTTGCATTTGTCACCCCAAGTGGGACGGGTATGCTCAGACGTGAGTCTTGTGCTCTCCATGCCACTGGTATCAAGCTTTCCTGACTGATGAGGGCTAAAAGCCCGAAACCGGTCCTTGGATGCTTGTTTCCAGTCCAGGGAGAACCTGGCTTTGCAGTTCGGGCTGGACTGGTCACATGGGGCACAGGGACAAGACTGATTTGCATATGTCTGGGTTCAAACTGGAATGGCATGGTGAGCAAAAAAACGATGGATTTATGCCCAGATCTCTGTACTGGGGTCAATGTATGACATTGTTCTGCATTCTGTCAATCAACTATTGTTTTTGCATTTTACTGGTGTTAAGCAGGATGACTAACTGCAGTATGAAAGGGAGCCCAACCCAGAGCCACATCTGAAGACCAACACATGTCATGGAGCTACTGATCATGCAGCTCGGAGACCGAGGAGAGGCCCACAACACCCACTGCCACCTCCCAGGACCCCCCCCCCCCTCCCAGACTACCACAGAGGCAGCGCAGAACAAGACAGCGGACCTTCCGCAAACGCACCAGCCTCAGAGACTAAATGCCAGAGAATGTCATTGCCCACTACAGGCTCAAAAGGACAACCATCCTCCGCATCCTGACCCACATTGCCCAGAGGCTGATGGTACCAACACAGCAGACAACCAACATCCATCCGCAGACAGAGCTGCTGGCTGTGCTGCACCTGTTGGCCTCAGGTAGCTTCCAACCAACAACTGCCAGAGTCGGAGAAGTCGCACAGCCAGCCCTATAAAACTTCCTCATACATGTCTTCAATGCATGTCCACAAAAGCATCGGCAGGCCCCTGTATCCGCACCACACGCTAGTCCCAATTCGTAGTGTTCCTGAGCAATCAACCCTGACCCCAGCTATTGCCTGGAGCCTCTGTTCTCCAGATCCAAGATTGAGGTTTCTGAAATGGGTGTGCGCCAGGTCTTGAAGTCCAGTAGTTAAAAGTAGTGGAAAATCAGTACTTTAATACAAAAACAATAATTAACAACACAAAAACTTCAGCCAACGAGTTCCATTCCCAACGAAGAACTTCATTAGGGCAACTTGTGGATCAAATTAACTGCATATGGTGTGGGAACTTCACAATACAATTCCATATTCCGAAAGGCTGTATTCAGAAACCTGTTGGATAAATGGTGACAATGGTCAAGCGTCCGTATGGTCACAAACGTAATCTGGTACAGTGTTTTGCACTTTGACAAACCGGAATACTAACAGGCATGATCTATCCTGCACAAAAAGACAGTATCATAAGTTCGTGTGATCGTAACCTTTGTAGGAAAAAAAAGGAAGGTTGCGATCACACGAACGTCTGTTACGGTCTCGTTAGGCAGAATTTATCATACCTGTAAGCATCACGGTTTGTATCAGCTTGATACCCTTGCACCTTCACTTCACCCACACTGCGCGGGAACAGCTGGAGACCAAGCCAGGGAACTACGCCATAGTAGTCTTCCCGCACTTGTTGGGGGCAATTGACTGCACACATGTACTACTTGTGCCCTCTGCCGACACTACACATCAATGTGCAGGCAAAACTGGACCACCGGGGCCTGTACACCAATGTCGTCGCAAACTTCCCAGGCAGTGTGCATGATTCCTACATCTTCCGCAAGCACCCTAGCCCTGGGTCCCCAGACCCGTCCGCCACCCAGTGATGACTGCCCGACCCTGTGCATCGAAGCTTCAATGCTCCCCAGCTGCCACCAGCGTGCCTCCAAGAACGTCCACCACCTGCTGGTGCAACCTCCTCAGCCGTCGCTGGATTCCGTGCCACTGGCCCCCAGCGCACCCTGCTGCACTGCACTGTGTAGTCATGTCTGTGCAGCATGCTGCCTTCGGCACACACTGTAGTCCTGTTGGGCTCCCAATTCAAATCGAACCTTGATTGGCAGGACGGTGTACCAAGGCCTACATATCATCGCAGGCTGCACCCCCGCTCAGCTCTCATGGCACTAACTCAGTGCACCTTAAGTCATCACCACATAGCAGGAGGCCCGTGTTGGCCTAAGTGCCTCGGCTGCCACCAACTCTGTGCACCTCAAGTCATTGGCCCTTTATGATTGAGTATCATGGTGCAGATGCCATCATGTCACCTCTGGCAGAGGGGAGTGTGATGTAATGGGCCCTATGCCCTCATGCATAAATAAGGAACACATGGACACACCCAGATAGAGAGTGGAAATGGCCTCGAGCACGTGCCCACTGCCCTTTTTATTGGCAGGGTCACATGTCCTGTGACCCCTGTGCTGGTTGGGTGTGGTGTGGGTGTAAACCAGCCCTCAGGGAGTGGCTGTGGCATGCTGACAACTAGACCTGTGATCAGCAGATCACTACAGGGTAGACCTGGCACATGTTGCTTTCTCATTCCCTCCTGTAAGCGTAAGCGGAGTGGGCTGGGCTGGCATATGCCAGTCCAGCGTAGGGGAGTGAACAATGAGCCCAGGGCTCTGGGCGTGGTTCCGTCCTGGGTTGGACAAGTAAGTAACTAATGTGTGTGTCTCTGTTGTAGTGTTGGTGCCACCCGGACCGCAATCGGTAATGTTGCACCCTGTGACTCAAGCCCCACAACATGAGCCACATGGACGTAAGGGGGAATCACTGACCCTACATTCATCCATACTTCCACACTTGAATGATCATAGACATGACACATCTGTGTGAATTTGGAAGTTTAATGCACATTCAGTGGAGTGTTGTAGCTGGAGCAGTACAGGGCCATGCAAACCCTACTTTAAATTGTTGCCCTGTGGAGAGCCAGCCAGAGTCCTTTAGGGAATGACAAGTTCATCGGAAGAGGAAGAGTTCAGTCCGCAGTCTGATTGCTGTGTCCTTGGTAACCAAACAGAATATGGAAGTCCATGTCGAGGTCAAAGGTAAGTGTTGCAGAGTGTATCGGGGGACAGTGGAAGGTGATGATACAGAGGGCAGAACCAAGCAGACACAGGCCATATGGCAGAGAAGAATGCTACAGCTTCCTTCTTACCACTAAGGCAGAATCCTCCACAGCTATGTCCTCTGCTGTTTCATGTGTCTCACATGTGGAAGGTGGTGTTCTGTCTCTAGCACTGTGTGGCAGTGATAAATCAGGGGCCGAAGGTGGAATGTCTGCCGCACTGTGTGGCACTGACACATCAGGGGCTGTAGGTGGAATGCCTGCCGCACTGTGAGGCACTGACACATCAGGAGGTGGAGATTTGGATGGAGTAGTAGCAGCAGCATTCATCTGCGCCATGCCTTGTGGCAGCAATGCCATGATGAGGATCTGCAGGGCATGGTAGATCCCAGCTACATCTCGATGGATGGTGTGCAGCTGTAGCAGCCATTCTTTTCGCCTGCATCCACTCATTGTTCTCCATGACCCTCCTCATGTGTTCCAACTGCTGGCTGACATCGCTAGAGCCACTCTGACTAGACTGTTGTTCTTGTCTCAGAGTCAGGACTCCATTGATGTCAGCCATGGGTCATTGGAGAGCATGGAGCGGACAGTGGGTGTCCGTTAGGGACTGTAAGTGGTCCCTGATGAGACTTAGACACCCACGTATGGCATCTAGTTTGGCTGACATGAGGTCGAACCCCACCCGCACCTGTTCAGCCATCTTCTCCTGGCACCCCAACACACAACATTGGAAGGCCATCTGTTGTTCGTGGGGCTCCTGGGAGGCATCCGTGGTGGTGGGTGCTGCCTGCTGTGTATTCTGTGCAGGGGATGGGGTCTCCTCAATGCTGCTGGTCTACCCTGCTCCTGGAGGAGGGTTGCCGTAGCTGTCAATGAGCTCTTGGAGGGCGTCGGTGTCGAAGGTGTAGAGGTCCTCTTCGTCATCAGTGAAGAGAGGTTCGATCTGCTCTGCAGGAGGTGTTGATTTTCCCTCTGCAATGTGAAGGGGAGATGCAGTTTAACATTGTTTTCACATGTATGTTGACGCATTGTACAAGTTTACATACAGACTGCAAGACAAGGTACATTGTGTCTGTTTGGGAGGAGCTGCCTATTTGATGCGGGACAGTGGACCTTTCGACAACATCAGGGATGTGTGTTTGTACTTGTACATTATCATCTTACATTTCTCTGCTATGCCAAATGTGATTGGCCAGTTTCTACACACAAGCGGCACCAGTTGTGTCCTCTGTTCTGTTAAGAACGTGTTGCAGTTTGTAGCACATTGTTGTCAATGTTGATGTGCTCTGAATGTTATGTGTGTGTGCTGCATTTTGGGAGAGTTGCCCCTGCAGCTCAGATTTTGCTGGCCCTTATCCCTTTCAGGGGGCGTTCCTTTGACTTCTGTGCTTATACAGTGCTGAGCTGTTGCATACTTGGGTAAATTGGACTCTTGGTGGGAGTTGTGACTCTGGGGCATGGTTTGTCTTCAGATGTGTTGTTGGCGTCAGGGGTTGTTTGTGCACGTGGATGTGTCAGAGTGTGACCTGCTCCTTTACGGATGTGATTCACACTCAGCCACCTCAGTGTCGTGGCATGCAACATGTCATGATATATTGACTGCAGCCATGCTATTCGTCATGCAGTGTCACTTGCATTGCCAGTGTGGCTCACAGACACGCCACTTTGCTGGGTATGGCACATGTGCATGCATTGGTTGTGAGATTGGTGATGTGTGGGAAGGGCTCACTCTGGGCACATAGTCGACGGGGGCCTAGTTGCTGTTTCTAGGTGTGCTGCAGTGTGCCAAGGGGATCAGGGACATGATCCAGAGTCATTGTGGGTGTGCACTGTGCGATACTTAATTGTGCATGTGTGCCATTGTGCCCATCTCCCCCTTCCCCCCCAGTCCCTGGTTGTTACTTACTCTGTTGCTCTGTCAGGTCCCCCAATCTCTGCCACCATCTCCACACTGATGACTGTGGACACCATTTCCTCCATCTCATCCAGCTCCTCCTGTGGCGCTGGACTCCCACCTCCAGTCTGCATTGCTGCCTTCTGGTTGTTGCAGAGTTTCTGCTTGGTTTTGCGCTTCACATCATTCCAGCTACTCCGACTGCATTCACCTTGTCCACGATGGACTGCCAAATTCAATTTTTTGTTGCCAATGAAACAGTGGAGGTGACAAACAGTAGTTGATGGTGTTCTATCACCTCCGTTATCAGGATCCTGTTTTCCTGCCGGACTGTACCGCGTCTTCCTCTTCTTCTCCTTGCCCTTCCCTGACCCTGAGGTCCCAGGCTGGTCTTCCGTAGGGCTTGTGGGGTTCTGGTTGTCCTCTGTACTTGCTCCGGCTTCATCTATTGTGCTTTGCAGTAGTTTTGGTTTTGTTTGTGGTTTTCCTTTTCTACTTTCATAGTGATTTTTCCCACCTGACTTGTGGGACTTGCAGGCCTGGCAAATATCGCAGATTTTTGTATTGCGGTTGGGCCCATCACAACCTTTTACACGTTCAATAAATCAATCAACAATTTGTATAGCGCGCTACTCACCCGGAAAGGGTCTCAAGGCGCTGGGGGGAGAGGTTCGTTACTGCTCGAAGAGCCAGGTCTGGAGTTGTTTCCTGAAGGAGAGGTGGTCCTGGGTCAGCCGTAGGTGGATGGGAAGGGAGTTCCATGTCTTGGCCGCCAGGTAGGAGAAGGATCTTCATCCAGTGGTGGCTCTGCGAATGCGTGGTACGGCGGTGAGGGCGAGGCTGGCTGATCGTAGCTGGCGGGTGGGTGTGTAGAAAGTGAGGCGGCTATTGAGGTACTTCGGGCCCATGTCGTGAAGAGCCTTGTGTGCGTGGATGAGGAGTCTGAACGTGATCCTCTTGTTGACAGGGAGCCAGTGCAGGTCTCTCAGGTGGGTAGAGATGTGGCTGCTGCGAGGGATGTCCAGGATGAGTCGTGCCGAGGCGTTCTGTATGTGCTGGAGTCTTTTCTGTAGTTTGGCAGTGGTTCCCGCGTAGAGGGTGTTCATGTAGTCCAGTCGGCTGGTGACGAGTGCCTGGGTGACTGTCTTCCTGGTTTCTGTGGGGATCCATCAGAAGATCTTACGGAGCATGCGCAGGGTGTTGAAGCACGATGACGATACGGTGTTGACTTGTCTGGTCATCGAGAGGGAGGAGTCCAGGATGAAGCCCTGGTTTCGTACGTGGTCCGTTGGCATGGGGGTGGTGCACAGGGCAGGGGGCCACCAGGAGTCGTCCCAGGCGGAGGGCGATGATCCCAGGATGAGGACTTCCGTCTTGTCTGAGTTCAGTTTCAGGCGGCTGTTCTTCATCCACTCGGCGACGTCTTTCATCCCTTCGTGTAGGCTGGCTCTGGCGGTGGCGGGGTCGTTGGTGAGGAAGAGGATCAACTGGGTGTCGTCGGCGTAGGAGATGATGTTAAGGTTGTGTTGGCGTGCGATGGCTGCGAGGGGGCTCATGTAGATGTTGAAGAGGGTGGGGCTGAGTGATGATCCTTGTGGTACGCCACAGATGACTTTGGATCTGAACGAGGGGAAGCGAACTCTCTGGGTTCTTCCGGCGAGGAACGAGATGATCCACTCCAGTGCCTTCTCTTGAATTCCGATGTTGCTGAGACGCTCTGCTAGGGTGCGGTGGCAGACAGTGTCGAATGCTGCAGAGAGGTCCAGGAGGATGAGGACCGCTGTTTCCCCGTTGTCGAGCAGGGATCTGATGTCGTCGGTGGCTGCGATTAGGGCGGTCTCGGTGCTGTGGTTGGCTCGGAAGCCGGACTGCGAAGGTTCGAGGGATCTGTTTGTCTCGAGAAAGGTGGCAAGCTGTTTGTTGACAGTCTTCTCGATGACTTTGGCAGGAAAGGGGAGGAGCGAGATGGGGCGGAAGTTCTTGAGGTCGGTGGGGTCCGCTGTTGGTTTCTTCAGGAGGGCGCTGAGCTTGGTGTGCTTCCAGCTCTCCGGGAAGGTGGCGGTGTTGAAGGAGATGTTGATGATGTCCCGGAGTTGGGGTGCGATGACGGAGTCGGCCTTGTTGAAGACGTGGTGGGGGCAGGGGCCGGTTGGTGATCCGGAGTGGATGGTATTCATCGTGCGGGTGGTGTCTACGGTTTTGACCGGGGTCCAGTTGCAGAGGGTGGTGGTGGGGGGCGTTGGTTCGGTGGTTGGGTGTGTGGTCTGTGCACCAAAGCTGTTGTGTATGTCGGCGATCTTGTGGTGGAAAAAGGTGGCGAGTGAGTCGCAGAGGTCCTGCGAGGGTGTGATGTTGTTGCTTCCTGCTTTGGGGTTGGAGAGCTCTTTGACGATGCTGAAGAGTTCCTTGCTGTTGTGGGTGTTGTTGTCCATTCGTTCTTTAAATGTAGTCCTTTTGGTGGTGCGGATCAGCTGGTGGTGTTTGCGGGTGGCGTTCTTGAGGGCAGTCATGTTTTCTGTGGTCTGGTCATGGTGCCAGGCTTTTTCAAAAGGTGCGGCAGATTTTCTTGGATGTTTTGAGTTCGTCGGTGAACCAGGAGGCTTTCTTGCTGCCGGTCTGCTGGGAGGGTTCTTCAGTGGTGCGAGTTCGTTGGCGCAGTTGGTGAGCCACTGTGTGAAGGTGCGGGCTGCTTCGTTGGGGTCCGTTGCGCTGGCGTGAGGGTTCTGGCTGAGGGAGGTGGTGAGCTGGTCGGCGGTGATCTTGCTCCAGCTCCTGCAAGGAACCTGTTGCGGGTGGTGGTGGGTCGTAGTTCTTTTGAAGCTGAAGTGGACCCAGCTGTGATCCGTCCAATGAAATCCGGTCCAGTGGCTGAAGGAGATGTGCTTGCTGGAGGAGAAGACGGGGTCAAGCGTGTGGCCGGCGTAGTGGGTGGGGGTGTTCACCAGTTGCTTGAGTCCAAGGTTGGCGAGGTTATCTGTCCCTGTTGTTCTCCAGGTGGAAGTTGAGGTCCCCTAGGAGGATGTATTCAGCGGAGGGGAGGGCGTGCGGGCTGATGAAGTCTGTGATGTCTTCGCTGAATTGTGTGCGTGGTCCCGGGGGTCTGTAGATGAGAGTGCCTCTGAGGGTGGTTTTGGGGTCAGTGTGTATCTGGAAGTGGAGGTGCTCGGCGGCAGAGAAGGTGTCGTCGGAGTTGGTTGTGATGCGGATGGTGCTCCTGTGGACGATGGCGAGGCCTCCTCCAGGTTTGGTTGACACGGTCCCTCCGGGTGATCTTGTATCCGTCCGGGATGGCTATGGCGATGTCGGGCGCTGAGGAGGCGTTCATCAGGTTTCCGTGAGGAAGGCGACGTCTGGTGATGTTGTCTCGAGCAGGTTCCAGAGTTCGACGCTCCCTCTGTGGACGGAGCGGGTGTTGAGCAGGATGCACTTGAGGTGATTGTTGCTGGTGCCTGGCTTTTTGGGTGCGGTGCAGGTTCAGTGGCAGGTGAACTTGCAGGCTTTGCAGGCGTTGGGGATTAGATTTTTATCGCCGCCCCGGTGACTTTATCGTGGACTTTTGATGCATTATAGGGAAACTATCTCATGTTACCGCCGTGTTGTGAATAGAACGTTAACACAGTTATTTTCCCACAATAGACGGCGATATGAAAGATTGCGCTAACCGATTTTGGCGATGATTATCGCATGTTCTTGAGAATATCCCCCTTTGTCTTTAGAATATTCATTGCTGTAAAATATTATAGGACTCGCTGAGTGATGTTTTGCCTTTCAAAAACAGATGTCCTTATTTTCAATGCTTTTATTCATACATATCTCCATTTGTGAATGAATCAAATATCAAACACTCATTTAAAAGTCTTAGATAATATTTTTTATTGAACTGCATTTGCTAGCTTTCTTATACTTGGAAAGTAAATGAAGTCTCATTCTAGTTTATTAAGATACTAACAGGATCATGTATGTTTGAAACTTAGATGCTTTTTAGCTCACCAATATAGCTATTTAGATTTTAGAGTTTTCATACAAATACAGAATTCATTCCTCTCAGAGTGATGTTTTTCTTTTCAATAATATCTCTTCCTAAATTACTTAACATTTGCATGGCTGTACCACTAAATTTATAGCGAATTGCACATATAGACGTGGATGCCAGAAAACCCCTTTTGAAGTCTTTTAAAACATTGTTTTTTTATTCAATTTTTCCCCTGATAAATATATAGGCTTGGGAAGTCATTGAAGAGTCAGTCACTGCTGTATTGAAACATCCTAAAGAAAACAGAGATTAGCAGTGACGTGCACCATTTTTAGGTGAGGAATTTAGCTGTGATTTGAGTATCAACTGCATTTTTAAGGGGTTTGGATGCTGGAAATATTCTTCAGTAAAACATGTCGAGCTCAGACTAAAAATATATGATGCATAATATCTCCCATTGTTCAGTTTTGATATTTGGTCACTTACCATTAGATTTCCAAGCTTGAGTTCATGCATTAGTGTTTGCTTTGTTCACCCTAAGTTGGCGGGGTATGCCCAGACTTGGGTCCCTTGCTCACTTTGTCACTGGATTCAAGCTAACCTGGCTGAGGAGGTCTGATATCCCGAAACTGGTCCCAGGATGCTTGTTTCTGGTCCAGGGAAGACATTGCTTGGCAGTGCGGTCTGGACTGTTCCCATGAGGCACAGGGTTAAGACTGATTTGCATATAGCTGTGTCTGAACTGGGGTGGCGAAGTGAGCTAAAGAACGATGATGGATTCAACCCAGATATGTGACTAGGGTGAGTGTCTGAAAAGTT
Source organism: Lissotriton vulgaris (assembly GCF_964263255.1). Taxonomy (NCBI): domain Eukaryota; kingdom Metazoa; phylum Chordata; class Amphibia; order Caudata; family Salamandridae; genus Lissotriton; species Lissotriton vulgaris. The sequence goes on along the minus strand of NC_141690.1, from coordinate 273,343,492 downwards.
TCAGCACTCCGTCCATCATCTTCTTGTGTTTGCAGTGTTAGAAATCCAACAGTTCTTCTCCGTGAATGACCAGGGTAGGGGTGTGCATGGTGGCCAGGGAACAGAGTCCACTCCATCCAGGGACTAGCTGAGTATAGGCAAACTCGCCACACTGGCAGTAAATGTCCATCATCGTGGTGGTGCCCCACTGCATATCCGGAATGTGCAGTCATGCCGCAGTTTTCATTTGTGCCCAGTGGAAGCGTTCCTTTGCCTCTGAAACACATGCAATACAGTGTAAGTTTTCATACAATTAGGGGATAGCCCTTCCCTTCTAGCCAAGTGTATCCATCCACCTTGGTATCCCAGATATCCTGACATGGGATGGTCTTGCTTTCGCTGTATATCCACCAACGGGTGCAGCCTAAATGTGCAGTGGGCACATGACTAAATGTTTTTGTCCAAGTGCATGGAGTGGTGACACTCATCTGTACCCCGGTCCCTTAGCCCTATGATTTGGGCTGGGAGGTATATCAATCTTCCTACCGGGGGGGCAGGGGTTCTGACCCCTGGTCCCGATGGAGTGCGTACGGGCGTAGACTGGCTTGCCTTTGGTGCACGAGCGTCGCAACGCTGCGCGTGCGCGTTATCATGCGGCTTAAGTAGAGGCCTCCTGGAAGTGAGGCCCCCAAGCACCACTTCCTCTCTTACGGTCCCTCCACACAAATGGAAGAACCGCGGTGGACCGGGGACAACAGGGAGCAGAGCCTAAAGTGAGTTTACTTTTAGCTCACCCAGTAATCAGGGCAATGTTAAAATACAATAAAATATTTTAAAAGCTTGCACACCTTTCGTTGCTCAGCCGCTCCTGTAGACCTATTGGATACAAACTTGGTTCATTTTGTTAATTCAGAAAACATTGCCTGTGTCTCATCATTAATAATTGTTTTCTTCTAGGTTCCTGTATTTCCTTTAGGGGTATGTGCACCACACTCCATTTACACAATTATAGGGACGCACCGACAGGTGGCCTGGATCATTGTATCTTTTTGATAGTCAAATATTAAAGTTGGTTTATTGGTAATCAGAAAAAATATTCTCTTTTTTTAGGCCATTGAGCCCACCCCAGCACCTAACTGGGTGTTTGGATTAGTGCAAAATTTTTATGGAGTGGTCTTGTGACCATAGGGATGGATCACATCAGTTTTTATGTAGGATTCTACGGACGCCGTCAGTTTTCTGCGAACATATATCTCCTGGTGTGTGCATGGGGGCACCACTGGTCTGGGCTGCATCTTCCAACCTACACGTGTGTGGGACTTTGTGAGAAGGGGGGCATGCTGCTATTAAGTGTTGTTGGTGGTTGCAAAGTGCCTGAGATCACGTGTGTATATCTCTCTGTTCCCGGCATGTGGTGTGCATTGTGACTCTCCCATGTAGTGCCAGGTATCTCAACCCTGCCTTTTCTCTAGAGAGTTCTTTTGAGCTTACTTGGGGCTTCTTTTGTTGATTTTTGAGTGTTTCCCTAGGACTCCCGCAATCTGCTACCTTATTTATCCTGAGTCAAAGGGGGTCATAGAGTTGCTCTGTGGCCCATGTACTCCTGATTATGTTATCTTGTGGTGTCCAAGGTCGGACCTACTGCTTTTTCCATATGGTGCATGTGAGTCTTGGGGTGTTAGTTAGTTGCCAGGCCTGAAACGAGGATGAGCGCATTTAGCGTTCGACTCTCACATGAAGCTGTGATGGATACAGGAGGATCCCCTCTTCCAGGCACCCCCCTCTCTCTCGAACCATGACCTGCTTCCTTTCAGTGCATTTGGATGCTTCTGTCGCAATATTGGGGAGTATGGTACAGTGGGCAGACTTTAGAGATTTGGAACACTTGAGAGAAAAAAGAAAGTAAACATTGTTGAGATCATAAGAACGTGGAGAGTCCAGCGCTAAGCCTAAGAACTGTCGCCGAAGTCTGCCTAGTGATGATGATGATGAACCAAGATTGCACCAGCAGCTCTGGGATGTCTGGCTACTCTGGCAAACCTCCCAACTGACTCGACGCCATGCGGGAGCCTCATAATTTATTGGCTCTTGTACTTGCTGTGGAGATTGTGAGGTCTTCACTATTACAGACGTACGGGAATCCTGGATCCTGCCACTGGAGGGCAGCTTCATTTTAGAACTGAAAGGGGGCCTCCATTGAGTGGAGACCTCTGGTTTTTGAAGGTGCTGTTGGGGCCACATGCCATGATGGAAATATAGGTCCCAGTCTGGGTGCCCGAGAATGGGGACCTTTTGATTTGGTAATTGGAGCTAGTCCCATTGACTTTAGACACAGGGACCTAGGTGCCTGATTTTTAACCACAATATTTACAACAAGGGGTGGTGAGGGACAGAGTCTCTGAATTAAGCAGAAAGCTCTCACCCAGTCAAGAGATCAGGGCTAGATCCAACACCGTTTTTTAGCTCACTGCACCATCCCAGTTTCAGAACCTGGCTGTATGCAAATTAGTCTGTTCCTGTCCCAGTGCATGATGGGAACAGGGCAAACCAAACTACAAAAGCCAATTCTTACACTGGGAAGGAAACAAGCTCCCGGGGACCGGTTTCTGGCATTACAGCTGTCTTCGGCCCGGTTTGCTTGAATCCTGATGGTGCAATGAGCAAGGGTCTCACATCTGAGAATACCCTTCCACGCTTAGGGTGGACAAAAATATTTACAACAAGGGGTGGTGAGGGACAGAGTCTCTGAATTAAGCAGAAAGCTCTCACCCAGTCAAGAGATCAGGGCTACATCCAACACCGTTTTTTAGCTCACTGCACCATCCCAGTTTCAGAACCTGGCTGTATGCAAATTAGTCTGTTCCTGTCCCAGTGCATGATGGGAACAGGGCAAACCAAACTACAAAAGCCAATTCTTACACTGGGAAGGAAACAAGCTCCCGGGGACCGGTTTCTGGCATTACAGCCGTCTTCGGCCCGGTTTGCTTGAATCCTGATGGTGCAATGAGCAAGGGTCTCACATCTGAGAATACCCTTCCACGCTTAGGGTGGACAAAAATATTTACAACAAGGTGTGGTGAGGGACAGAGTCTCTGAATTAAGCAGAAAGCTCTCACCCAGTCAAGAGATCAGGGCTAGATCCAACACCGTTTTTTAGCTCACTGCACCATCCCAGTTTCAGAACCTGGCTGTATGCAAATTAGTCTGTTCCTGTCCCAGTGCATGATGGGAACAGGGCAAACCAAACAACAAAAGCCAATTCTTACACTGGGAAGGAAACAAGCTCCCGGGGACCGGTTTCTGGCATTACAGCCGTCTTCGGCCCGGTTTGCTTGAATCCTGATGGTGCAATGAGCAAGGGTCTCACATCTGAGAATACCCTTCCACGCTTAGGGTGGACAAAAATATTTACAACAAGGGGTGGTGAGGGACAGAGTCTCTGAATTAAGCAGAAAGCTCTCACCCAGTCAAGAGATCAGGGCTAGATCCAACACCGTTTTTTAGCTCACTGCACCATCCCAGTTTCAGAACCTGGCTGTATGCAAATTAGTCTGTTCCTGTCCCAGTGCATGATGGGAACAGGGCAAACCAAACTACAAAAGCCAATTCTTACACTGGGAAGGAAACAAGCTCCCGGGGACCGGTTTCTGGCATTACAGCCGTCTTCGGCCCGGTTTGCTTGAATCCTGATGGTGCAATGAGCAAGGGTCTCACATCTGAGAATACCCTTCTACGCTTAGGGTGGACAAAAATATTTACAACAAGGGGTGGTGAGGGACAGAGTCTCTGAATTAAGCAGAAAGCTCTCACCCAGTCAAGAGATCAGGGCTAGATCCAACACCGTTTTTTAGCTCACTGCACCATCCCAGTTTCAGAACCTGGCTGTATGCAAATTATTCTGTTCCTGTCCCAGTGCATGATGGGAACAGGGCAAACCAAACTACAAAAGCCAATTCTTACACTGGGAAGGAAACAAGCTCCCGGGGACCGGTTTCTGGCATTACAGCCGTCTTTGGCCCGGTTTGCTTGAATCCTGATGGTGCAATGAGCAAGGGTCTCACATCTGAGAATACCCTTCCACGCTTAGGGTGGACAAAAATATTTACAACAAGGGGTGGTGAGGGACAGAGTCTCTGAATTAAGCAGAAAGCTCTCACCCAGTCAAGAGATCAGGGCTAGATCCAACACCGTTTTTTAGCTCACTGCACCATCCCAGTTTCAGAACCTGGCTGTATGCAAATTAGTCTGTTCCTGTCCCAGTGCGTGATGGGAACAGGGCAAACCAAACTACAAAAGCCAATTCTTACACTGGGAAGGAAACAAGCTCCCGGGGACCGGTTTCTGGCATTACAGCCGTCTTCGGCCCGGTTTGCTTGAATCCTGATGGTGCAATGAGCAAGGGTCTCACATCTGAGAATACCCTTCCACGCTTAGGGTGGACAAAAATATTTACAACAAGGGGTGGTGAGGGACAGAGTCTCTGAATTAAGCAGAAAGCTCTCACCCAGTCAAGAGATCAGGGCTAGATCCAACACCGTTTTTTAGCTCACTGCACCATCCCAGTTTCAGAACCTGGCTGTATGCAAATTAGTCTGTTCCTGTCCTAGTGCATGATGGGAACAGGGCAAACCAAACTACAAAAGCCAATTCTTACACTGGGAAGGAAACAAGCTCCCGGGGACCGGTTTCTGGCATTACAGCCGTCTTCGGCCCGGTTTGCTTGAATCCTGATGGTGCAATGAGCAAGGGTCTCACATCTGAGAATACCCTTCCACGCTTAGGGTGGACAGAAATATTTACAACAAGGGGTGGTGAGGGACAGAGTCTCTGAATTAAGCAGAAAGCTCTCACCCAGTCAAGAGATCAGGGCTAGATCCAACACCGTTTTTTAGCTCACTGCACCATCCCAGTTTCAGAACCTGGCTGTATGCAAATTAGTCTGTTCCTGTCCCAGTACATGATGGGAACAGGGCAAACCAAACTACAAAAGCCAATTCTTACACTGGGAAGGAAACAAGCTCCCGGGGACCGGTTTCTGGCATTACAGCCATCTTCGGCCCGGTTTGCTTGAATCCTGATGGTGCAATGAGCAAGGGTCTCACATCTGAGAATACCCTTCCACGCTTAGGGTGGACAAAAATATTTACAACAAGGGGTGGTGAGGGACAGAGTCTCTGAATTAAGCAGAAAGCTCTCACCCAGTCAAGAGATCAGGGCTAGATCCAACACCGTTTTTTAGCTCACTGCACCATCCCAGTTTCAGAACCTGGCTGTATGCAAATTAGTCTGTTCCTGTCCCAGTGCAGGATGGGAACAGGGCAAACCAAACTACAAAAGCCAATTCTTACACTGGGAAGGAAACAAGCTCCCGGGGACCGGTTTCTGGCATTACAGCCGTCTTCGGCCCGGTTTGCTTGAATCCTGATGGTGCAATGAGCAAGGGTCTCACATCTGAGAATACCCTTCCACGCTTAGGGTGGACAAAAATATTTACAACAAGGGGTGGTGAGGGACAGAGTCTCTGAATTAAGCAGAAAGCTCTCACCCAGTCAAGAGATCAGGGCTAGATCCAACACCGTTTTTTAGCTCACTGCACCATCCCAGTTTCAGAACCTGGCTGTATGCAAATTAGTCTGTTCCTGTCCCAGTGCATGATGGGAACAGGGCAAACCAAACTACAAAAGCCAATTCTTACACTGGGAAGGAAACAAGCTCCCGGGGACCGGTTTCTGGCATTACAGCCGTCTTCGGCCCGGTTTGCTTGAATCCTGATGGTGCAATGAGCAAGGGTCTCACATCTGAGAATACCCTTCCACGCTTAGGGTGGACAAAAATATTTACAACAAGGGGTGGTGAGGGACAGAGACTTTGAATTAAGCAGAAAGCTCTCATCCAGTCAAGAGATCAGGGCTAGATCCAACACCGTTTTTTAGCTCACTGCACCATCCCAGTTTCAGAACCTGGCTGTATGCAAATTAGTCTGTTCCTGTCCCAGTGCATGATGGGAACAGGGCAAACCAAACTACAAAAGCCAATTCTTACACTGGGAAGGAAACAAGCTCCCGGGGACCGGTTTCTGACATTACAGCCGTCTTCGGCCCGGTTTGCTTGAATCCTGATGGTGCAATGAGCAAGGGTCTCACATCTGAGAATACCCTTCCACGCTTAGGGTGGACAAAAATATTTACAACAAGGGGTGGTGTGGGACAGAGTCTCTGAATTAAGCAGAAAGCTCTCACCCAGTCAAGAGATCAGGGCTAGATCCAACACCGTTTTTTAGCTCACTGCACCATCCCAGTTTCAGAACCTGGCTGTATGCAAATTAGTCTGTTCCTGTCCCAGTGCATGATGGGAACAGGGCAAACCAAACTACAAAAGCCAATTCTTACACTGGGAAGGAAACAAGCTCCCGGGGACCGGTTTCTGGCATTACAGCCGTCTTCGGCCCGGTTTGCTTGAATCCTGATGGTGCAATGAGCAAGGGTCTCACATCTGAGAATACCCTTCCACGCTTAGGGTGGACAAAAATATTTACAACAAGGGGTGGTGAGGGACAGAGTCTCTGAATTAAGCAGAAAGCTCTCACCCAGTCAAGAGATCAGGGCTAGATCCAACACCGTTTTTTAGCTCACTGCACCATCCCAGTTTCAGAACCTGGCTGTATGCAAATTAGTCTGTTCCTGTCCTAGTGCATGATGGGAACAGGGCAAACCAAACTACAAAAGCCAATTCTTACACTGGGAAGGAAACAAGCTCCCGGGGACCGGTTTCTGGCATTACAGCCGTCTTCGGCCCGGTTTGCTTGAATCCTGATGGTGCAATGAGCAAGGGTCTCACATCTGAGAATACCCTTCCACGCTTAGGGTGGACAAAAATATTTACAACAAGGGGTGGTGAGGGACAGAGTCTCTGAATTAAGCAGAAAGCTCTCACCCAGTCAAGAGATCAGGGCTAGATCCAACACCGTTTTTTAGCTCACTGCACCATCCCAGTTTCAGAACCTGGCTGTATGCAAATTAGTCTGTTCCTGTCCCAGTGCATGATGGGAACAGGGCACACCAAACTACAAAAGCCAATTCTTACACTGGGAAGGAAACAAGCTCCCGGGGACCGGTTTCTGGCATTACAGCCGTCTTCGGCCCGGTTTGCTTGAATCCTGATGGTGCAATGAGCAAGGGTCTCACATCTGAGAATACCCTTCCACGCTTAGGGTGGACAAAAATATTTACAACAAGGGGTGGTGAGGGACAGAGTCTCTGAATTAAGCAGAAAGCTCTCACCCAGTCAAGAGATCAGGGCTAGATCCAACACCGTTTTTTAGCTCACTGCACCATCCCAGTTTCAGAACCTGGCTGTATGCAAATTAGTCTGTTCCTGTCCCAGTGCATGATGGGAATAGGGCAAACCAAACTACAAAAGCCAATTCTTACACTGGGAAGGAAACAAGCTCCCGGGGACCGGTTTCTGGCATTACAGCCGTCTTCGGCCCGGTTTGCTTGAATCCTGATGGTGCAATGAGCAAGGGTCTCACATCTGAGAATACCCTTCCACGCTTAGGGTGGACAAAAATATTTACAACAAGGGGTGGTGAGGGACAGAGTCTCTGAATTAAGCAGAAAGCTCTCACCCAGTCAAGAGATCAGGGCTAGATCCAACACCGTTTTTTAGCTCACTGCACCATCCCAGTTTCAGAACCTGGCTGTATGCAAATTAGTCTGTTCCTGTCCCAGTGCATGATGGGAACAGGGCAAACCAAACTACAAAAGCCAATTCTTACACTGGGAAGGAAACAAGCTCCCGGGGACCGGTTTCTGGCATTACAGCCGTCTTCGGCCCGGTTTGCTTGAATCCTGATGGTGCAATGAGCAAGGGTCTCACATCTGAGAATACCCTTCCACGCTTAGGGTGGACAAAAATATTTACAACAAGGGGTGGTGAGGGACAGAGTCTCTGAATTAAGCAGAAAGCTCTCACCCAGTCAAGAGATCAGGGCTAGATCCAACACCGTTTTTTAGCTCACTGCACCATCCCAGTTTCAGAACCTGGCTGTATGCAAATTAGTCTGTTCCTGTCCCAGTGCATGATGGGAATAGGGCAAACCAAACTACAAAAGCCAATTCTTACACTGGGAAGGAAACAAGCTCCCGGGGACCGGTTTCTGGCATTACAGCCGTCTTCGGCCCGGTTTGCTTGAATCCTGATGGTGCAATGAGCAAGGGTCTCACATCTGAGAATACCCTTCCACGCTTAGGGTGGACAAAAATATTTACAACAAGGGGTGGTGAGGGACAGAGTCTCTGAATTAAGCAGAAAGCTCTCACCCAGTCAAGAGATCAGGGCTAGATCCAACACCGTTTTTTAGCTCACTGCACCATCCCAGTTTCAGAACCTGGCTGTATGCAAATTAGTCTGTTCCTGTCCCAGTGCATGATGGGAACAGGGCAAACCAAACTACAAAAGCCAATTCTTACACTGGGAAGGAAACAAGCTCCCGGGGACCGGTTTCTGGCATTACAGCCGTCTTCGGCCCGGTTTGCTTGAATCCTGATGGTGCAATGAGCAAGGGTCTCACATCTGAGAATACCCTTCCACGCTAAGGGTGGACAAAAATATTTACAACAAGGGGTGGTGAGGGACAGAGTCTCTGAATTAAGCAGAAAGCTCTCACCCAGTAAAGAGATCAGGGCTAGATCCAACACCGTTTTTTAGCTCACTGCACCATCCCAGTTTCAGAACCTGGCTGTATGCAAATTAGTCTGTTCCTGTCCCAGTGCATGATGGGAACAGGGCAAACCAAACTACAAAAGCCAATTCTTACACTGGGAAGGAAACAAGCTCCCGGGGACCGGTTTCTGGCATTACAGCCGTCTTCGGCCCGGTTTGCTTGAATCCTGATGGTGCAATGAGCAAGGGTCTCACATCTGAGAATACCCTTCCACGCTTAGGGTGGACAAAAATATTTACAACAAGGGGTGGTGAGGGACAGAGTCTCTGAATTAAGCAGAAAGCTCTCACCCAGTCAAGAGATCAGGGCTAGATCCAACACCGTTTTTTAGCTCACTGCACCATCCCAGTTTCAGAACCTGGCTGTATGCAAATTAGTCTGTTCCTGTCCCAGTGCATGATGGGAACAGGGCAAACCAAACTACAAAAGCCAATTCTTACACTGGGAAGGAAACAAGCTCCCGGGGACCGGTTTCTGGCATTACAGCCGTCTTCGGCCCGGTTTGCTTGAATCCTGATGGTGCAATGAGCAAGGGTCTCACATCTGAGAATACCCTTCCACGCTTAGGGTGGACAAAAATATTTACAATAAGGGGTGGTGAGGGACAGAGTCTCTGAATTAAGCAGAAAGCTCTCACCCAGTCAAGAGATCAGGGCTAGATCCAACACCGTTTTTTAGCTCACTGCACCATCCCAGTTTCAGAACCTGGCTGTATGCAAATTAGTCTGTTCCTGTCCCAGTGCATGATGGGAACAGGGCAAACCAAACTACAAAAGCCAATTCTTACACTGGGAAGGAAACAAGCTCCCGGGGACCGGTTTCTGGCATTACAGCCGTCTTCGGCCCGGTTTGCTTGAATCCTGATGGTGCAATGAGCAAGGGTCTCACATCTGAGAACACCCTTCCACGCTTAGGGTGGACTAAAATATTTACAACAAGGGGTGGTGAGAGACAGAGTCTCTGAATTAAGCAGAAAGCTCTCACCCAGTCAAGAGATCAGGGCTAGATCCAACACCGTTTTTTAGCTCACTGCACTATCCCAGTTTCAGAACCTGGCTGTATGCAAATTAGTCTGTTCCTGTCCCAGTGCATGATGGGAACAGGGCAAACCAAACTACAAAAGCCAATTCTTACACTGGGAAGGAAACAAGCTCCCGGGGACCGGTTTCTGGCATTACAGCCGTCTTCGGCCCGGTTTGCTTGAATCCTGATGGTGCAATGAGCAAGGGTCTCACATCTGAGAATACCCTTCCACGCTTAGGGTGGACAAAAATATTTACAACAAGGGGTGGTGAGGGACAGAGTCTCTGAATTAAGCAGAAAGCTCTCACCCAGTCAAGAGATCAGGGCTAGATCCAACACCGTTTTTTAGCTCACTGCACCATCCCAGTTTCAGAACCTGGCTGTATGCAAATTAGTCTGTTCCTGTCCCAGTGCATGATGGGAACAGGGCAAACCAAACTACAAAAGCCAATTCTTACACTGGGAAGGAAACAAGCTCCCGGGGACCGGTTTCTGGCATTACAGCCGTCTTCGGCCCGGTTTGCTTGAATCCTGATGGTGCAATGAGCAAGGGTCTCACATCTGAGAATAACCTTCCACGCTTGGGGTGGACAAAAATATTTACAACAATGGGTGGTGAGGGACAGAGTCTCTGAATTAAGCAGAAAGCTCTCACCCAGTCAAGAGATCAGGGCTAGATCCAACACCGTTTTTTAGCTCACTGCACCATCCCAGTTTCAGAACCTGGCTGTATGCAAATTAGTCTGTTCCTGTCCCAGTGCATGATGGGAACAGGGCAAACCAAACTACAAAAGCCAATTCTTACACTGGGAAGGAAACAAGCTCCCGGGGACCGGTTTCTGGCATTACAGCCGTCTTCGGCCCGGTTTGCTTGAATCCTGATGGTGCAATGAGCAAGGGTCTCACATCTGAGAATACCCTTCCACGCTTAGGGTGGACAAAAATATTTACAACAAGGGGTGGTGAGGGACAGAGTCTCTGAATTAAGCAGAAAGCTCTCACCCAGTCAAGAGATCAGGGCTAGATCCAACACCGTTTTTTAGCTCACTGCACCATCCCAGTTTCAGAACCTGGCTGTATGCAAATTAGTCTGTTCCTGTCCCCGTGCATGATGGGAACAGGGCAAACCAAACTACAAAAGCCAATTCTTACACTGGGAAGGAAACAAGCTCCCGGGGACCGGTTTCTGGCATTACAGCCGTCTTCGGCCCGGTTTGCTTGAATCCTGATGGTGCAATGAGCAAGGGTCTCACATCTGAGAATACCCTTCCACGCTTAGGGTGGACAAAAATATTTACAACAAGGGGTGGTGAGGGACAGAGTCTCTGAATTAAGCAGAAAGCTCTCACCCAGTCAAGAGATCAGGGCTAGATCCAACACCGTTTTTTAGCTCACTGCACCATCCCAGTTTCAGAACCTGGCTGTATGCAAATTAGTCTGTTCCTGTCCCAGTGCATGATGGGAACAGGGCAAACCAAACTACAAAAGCCAATTCTTACACTGGGAAGGAAACAAGCTCCCGGGGACCGGTTTCTGGCATTACAGCCGACTTCGGCCCGGTTTGCTTGAATCCTGATGGTGCAATGAGCAAGGGTCTCACATCTGAGAATACCCTTCCACGCTTAGGGTGGACAAAAATATTTACAACAAGGGGTGGTGAGGGACAGAGTCTCTGAATTAAGCAGAAAGCTCTCACCAGTCAAGAGATCAGGGCTAGATCCAACACCATTTTTTAGCTCACTGCACCATCCCAGTTTCAGAACCTGGCTGTATGCAAATTAGTCTGTTCCTGTCCCAGTGCATGATGGGAACAGGGCAAACCAAACTACAAAAGCCAATTCTTACACTGGGAAGGAAACAAGCTCCCGGGGACCGTTTTCTGGCATTACAGCCGTCTTCGGCCCGGTTTGCTTGAATCCTGATGGTGCAATGAGCAAGGGTCTCACATCTGAGAATACCCTTCCACGCTTAGGGTGGACAAAAATATTTACAACAAGGGGTGGTGAGGGACAGAGTCTCTGAATTAAGCAGAAATCTCTCACCCAGTCAAGAGATCAGGGCTAGATCCAACACCGTTTTTTAGCTCACTGCACCATCCCAGTTTCAGAACCTGGCTGTATGCAAATTAGTCTGTTCCTGTCCCAGTGCACGATGGGAACAGGGCAAACCAAACTACAAAAGCCAATTCTTACACTGGGAAGGAAACAAGCTCCCGGGGACCGGTTTCTGGCATTACAGCCGTCTTCGGCCCGGTTTGCTTGAATCCTGATGGTGCAATGAGCAAGGGTCTCACATCTGAGAATACCCTTCCACGCTTAGGGTGGACAAAAATATTTACAACAAGGGGTGGTGAGGGACAGAGTCTCTGAATTAAGCAGAAAGCTCTCACCCAGTCAAGAGATCAGGGCTAGATCCACCACCGTTTTTTAGCTCACTGCACCATCCCAGTTTCAGAACCTGGCTGTATGCAAATTAGTCTGTTCCTGTTCAGTGCATGATGGGAACAGGGCAAACCAAACTACAAAAGCCAATTCTTACACTGGGAAGGAAACAAGCTCCCGGGGACCGGTTTCTGGCATTACAGCCGTCTTCGGCCCGGTTTGCTTGAATCCTGATGGGGCAATGAGCAAGGGTCTCACATCTGAGAATACCCTTCCACGCTTAGGGTGGACAAAAATATTTACAACAAGGGGTGGTGAGGGACAGAGTCTCTGAATTAAGCAGAAATCTCTCACCCAGTCAAGAGATCAGGGCTAGATCCAACACCGTTTTTTAGCTCACTGCACCATCCCAGTTTCAGAACCTGGCTGTATGCAAATTAGTCTGTTCCTGTCCCAGTGCATGATTGGGAACAGGGCAAACCAAACTACAAAAGCCAATTCTTACACTGGGAAGGAAACAAGCTCCCGGGGACCGGTTTCTGGCATTACAGCCGTCTTCGGCCCGGTTTGCTTGAATCCTGATGGTGCAATGAGCAAGGGTCTCACATCTGAGAATACCCTTCCACGCTTAGGGTGGACAAAAATATTTACAACAAGGGGTGGTGAGGGACAGAGTCTCTGAATTAAGCAGAAAGCTCTCACCCAGTCAAGAGATCAGGGCTAGATCCACCACCGTTTTTTAGCTCACTGCACCATCCCAGTTTCAGAACCTGGCTGTATGCAAATTAGTCTGTTCCTGTTCAGTGCATGATGGGAACAGGGCAAACCAAACTACAAAAGCCAATTCTTACACTGGGAAGGAAACAAGCTCCCGGGGACCGGTTTCTGGCATTACAGCCGTCTTCGGCCCGGTTTGCTTGAATCCTGATGGGGCAATGAGCAAGGGTCTCACATCTGAGAATACCCTTCCACGCTTAGGGTGGACAAAAATATTTACAACAAGGGGTGGTGAGGGACAGAGTCTCTGAATTAAGCAGAAATCTCTCACCCAGTCAAGAGATCAGGGCTAGATCCAACACCGTTTTTTAGCTCACTGCACCATCCCAGTTTCAGAACCTGGCTGTATGCAAATTAGTCTGTTCCTGTCCCAGTGCATGATGGGAACAGGGCAAACCAAACTACAAAAGCCAATTCTTACACTGGGAAGGAAACAAGCTCCCGGGGACCGGTTTCTGGCATTACAGCCGTCTTCGGCCCGGTTTGCTTGAATCCTGATGGTGCAATGAGCAAGGGTCTCACATCTGAGAATACCCTTCCACGCTTAGGGTGGACAAAAATATTTACAACAAGGGGTGGTGAGGGACAGAGTCTCTGAATTAAGCAGAAAGCTCTCACCCAGTCAAGAGATCAGGGCTAGATCCAACACCGTTTTTTAGCTCACTGCACCATCCCAGTTTCAGAACCTGGCTGTATGCAAATTAGTCTGTTCCTGTCCCAGTGCATGATGGGAACAGGGCAAACCAAACTACAAAAGCCAATTCTTACACTGGGAAGGAAACAAGCTCCCGGGGACCGGTTTCTGGCATTACAGGCGTCTTCGGCCCGGTTTGCTTGAATCCTGATGGTGCAATGAGCAAGGGTCTCACATCTGAGAATACCCTTCCACGCTTAGGGTTGACAAAAATATTTACAACAAGGGGTGGTGAGGGACAGAGTCTCTGAATTAAGCAGAAAGCTCTCACCCAGTCAAGAGATCAGGGCTAGATCCAACACCGTTTTTTAGCTCACTGCACCATCCCAGTTTCAGAACCTGGCTGTATGCAAATTAGTCTGTTCCTGTCCCAGTGCATGATGGGAACAGGGCAAACCAAACTACAAAAGCCAATTCTTACACTGGGAAGGAAACAAGCTCCCGGGGACCGGTTTCTGGCATTACAGCCGTCTTCGGCCCGGTTTGCTTGAATCCTGATGGTGCAATGAGCAAGGGTCTCACATCTGAGAATAACCTTCCACGCTTGGGGTGGACAAAAATATTTACAACAAGGGGTGGTGAGGGACAGAGTCTCTGAATTAAGCAGAAAGCTCTCACCCAGTCAAGAGATCAGGGCTAGATCCAACACCGTTTTTTAGCTCACTGCACCATCCCAGTTTCAGAACCTGGCTGTATGCAAATTAGTCTGTTCCTGTCCCCGTGCATGATGGGAACAGGGCAAACCAAACTACAAAAGCCAATTCTTACACTGGGAAGGAAACAAGCTCCCGGGGACCGGTTTCTGGCATTACAGCCGTCTTCGGCCCGGTTTGCTTGAATCCTGATGGTGCAATGAGCAAGGGTCTCACATCTGAGAATACCCTTCCACGCTTAGGGTGGACAAAAATATTTACAACAAGGGGTGGTGAGGGACAGAGTCTCTGAATTAAGCAGAAAGCTCTCACCCAGTCAAGAGATCAGGGCTAGATCCAACACCGTTTTTTAGCTCACTGCACCATCCCAGTTTCAGAACCTGGCTGTATGCAAATTAGTCTGTTCCTGTCCCAGTGCATGATGGGAACAGGGCAAACCAAACTACAAAAGCCAATTCTTACACTGGGAAGGAAACAAGCTCCCGGGGACCGGTTTCTGGCATTACAGCCGTCTTCGGCCCGGTTTGCTTGAATCCTGATGGTGCAATGAGCAAGGGTCTCACATCTGAGAATACCCTTCCACGCTTAGGGTGGACAAAAATATTTACAACAAGGGGTGGTGAGGGACAGAGTCTCTGAATTAAGCAGAAAGCTCTCACCAGTCAAGAGATCAGGGCTAGATCCAACACCGTTTTTTAGCTCACTGCACCATCCCAGTTTCAGAACCTGGCTGTATGCAAATTAGTCTGTTCCTGTCCCAGTGCATGATGGGAACAGGGCAAACCAAACTACAAAAGCCAATTCTTACACTGGGAAGGAAACAAGCTCCCGGGGACCGGTTTCTGGCATTACAGCCGTCTTCGGCCCGGTTTGCTTGAATCCTGATGGTGCAATGAGCAAGGGTCTCACATCTGAGAATACCCTTCCACGCTTAGGGTGGACAAAAATATTTACAACAAGGGGTGGTGAGGGACAGAGTCTCTGAATTAAGCAGAAAGCTCTCACCCAGTCAAGAGATCAGGGCTAGATCCAACACCGTTTTTTAGCTCACTGCACCATCCCAGTTTCAGAACCTGCCTGTATGCAAATTAGTCTGTTCCTGTCCCAGTGCATGATGGGAACAGGGCAAACCAAACTACAAAAGCCAATTCTTACACTGGGAAGGAAACAAGCTCCCGGGGACCGGTTTCTGGCATTACAGCCGTCTTCGGCCCGGTTTGCTTGAATCCTGATGGTGCAATGAGCAAGGGTCTCACATCTGAGAATACCCTTCCACGCTTAGGGTGGACAAAAATATTTATAACAAGGGGTGGTGAGGGACAGAGTCTCTGAATTAAGCAGAAAGCTCTCACCCAGTCAAGAGATCAGGGCTAGATCCAACACCGTTTTTTAGCTCACTGCACCATCCCAGTTTCAGAACCTGGCTGTATGCAAATTAGTCCGTTCCTGTCCCAGTGCATGATGGGAACAGGGCAAACCAAACTACAAAAGCCAATTCTTACACTGGGAAGGAAACAAGCTCCCGGGGACCGGTTTCTGGCATTACAGCCGTCTTCGGCCCGGTTTGCTTGAATCCTGATGGTGCAATGAGCAAGGGTCTCACATCTGAGAATACCCTTCCACGCTTAGGGTGGACAAAAATATTTACAACAAGGGGTGGTGAGGGACAGAGTCTCTGAATTAAGCAGAAAGCTCTCACCCAGTCAAGAGATCAGGGCTAGATTCAACACCGTTTTTTAGCTCACTGCACCATCCCAGTTTCAGAACCTGGCTGTATGCAAATTAGTCTGTTCCTGTCCCAGTGCATGATGGGAACAGGGCAAACCAAACTACAAAAGCCAATTCTTACACTGGGAAGGAAACAAGCTCCCGGGGACGGTTTATGGCATTACAGCCGTCTTCGGCCCGGTTTGCTTGAATCCTGATGGTGCAATGAGCAAGGGTCTCACATCTGAGAATACCCTTCCACGCTTAGGGTGGACAAAAATATTTACAACAAGGGGTGGTGAGGGACAGAGTCTCTGAATTAAGCAGAAAGCTCTCACCCAGTCAAGAGATCAGGGCTAGATCCAACACCGTTTTTTAGCTCACTGCACCATCCCAGTTTCAGAACCTGGCTGTATGCAAATTAGTCTGTTCCTGTCCCAGTGCATGATGGGAACAGGGCAAACCAAACTACAAAAGCCAATTCTTACACTGGGAAGGAAACAAGCTCCCGGGGACCGGTTTCTGGCATTACAGCCATCTTCGTCCCGGTTTGCTTGAGTCCTGATGGTGCAATGAGCAAGGGTCTCAAATCTGAGAATACCCTTCCACGCTTAGGGTGGACAAAAATATTTACAAGGGGTGGTGAGGGACAGAGTCTCTGAATTAAGCAGAAAGCTCTCACCCAGTCAAGAGATCTGGGCTAGATCCAACACCGTTTTTTAGCTCACTGCACCATCCCAGTTTCAGAACCTGGCTGTATGCAAATTAGTCTGTTCCTGTCCCAGTGCATGATGGGAACAGGGCAAACCAAACTACAAAAGCCAATTCTTACACTGGGAAGGAAACAAGCTCCCGGGGACCGGTTTCTGGCATTACAGCCGTCTTCGGCCCGGTTTGCTTGAATCCTGATGGTGCAATGAGCAAGGGTCTCACATCGGAGAATACCCTACCACGCTTAGGGTGGACAAAAATATTTACAACAAGGGGTGGTGAGGGACAGAGTCTCTGAATTAAGCAGAAAGCTCTCACCCAGTCAAGAGATCAGGGCTAAATCCAACACCGTTTTTTAGCTCACTGCACCATCCCAGTTTCAGAACCTGGCTGTATGCAAATTAGTCTGTTCCTGTCCCAGTGCATGATGGGAACAGGGCAAACCAAACTACAAAAGCCAATTCTTACACTGGGAAGGAAACAAGCTCACGGTGACCGGTTTCTGGCATTACAGCCGTCTTCGGCCCGGTTTGCTTGAATCCTGATGGTGCAATGAGCAAGGGTCTCACATCTGAGAATACCCTTCCACGCTTAGGGTGGACAAAAATATTTACAACAAGGGGTGGTGAGGGACAGAGTCTCTGAATTAAGCAGAAAGCTCTCACCCAGTCAAGAGATCAGGGCTAGATCCAACACCGTTTTTTAGCTCACTGCACCATCCCAGTTTCAGAACCTGGCTGTATGCAAATTAGTCTGTTCCTGTCCCAGTGCATGATGGGAACAGGGCAAACCAAACTACAAAAGCCAATTCTTACACTGGGAAGGAAACAAGCTCCCGGGGACCGGTTTCTGGCATTACAGCCGTCTTCGGCCCGGTTTGCTTGAATCCTGATGGTGCAATGAGCAAGGGTCTCACATCTGAGAATACCCTTCCACGCTTAGGGTGGACAAAAATATTTACAACAAGGGGTGGTGAGGGACAGAGTCTCTGAATTAAGCAGAAAGCTCTCACCCTGTCAAGAGATCAGGGCTAGATCCAACACCGTTTTTTAGCTCACTGCACCATCCCAGTTTCAGAACCTGGCTGTATACAAATTAGTCTGTTCCTGTCCCAGTGCATGATGGGAACAGGGCAAACCAAACTACAAAAGCCAATTCTTACACTGGGAAGGAAACAAGCTCCCGGGGACCGGTTTCTGGCATTACAGCCGTCTTCGGCCCGGTTTGCTTGAATCCTGATGGTGCAATGAGCAAGGGTCTCACATCTGAGAATACCCTTCCACGCTTAGGGTGGACAAAAATATTTACAACAAGGGGTGGTGAGGGACAGAGTCTCTGAATTAAGCAGAAAGCTCTCACCCAGTCAAGAGATCAGGGCTAGATTCAACACCGTTTTTTAGCTCACTGCACCATCCCAGTTTCAGAACCTGGCTGTATGCAAATTAGTCTGTTCCTGTCCCAGTGCATGATGGGAACAGAGCAAACCAAACTACAAAAGCCAATTCTTACACTGGGAAGGAAACAAGCTCCCGGGGACCGGTTTCTGGCATTACAGCCGTCTTCGGCCCGGTTTGCTTGAATCCTGATGGTGCAATGAGCAAGGGTCTCACATCTGAGAATACCCTTCCACGCTTAGGGTGGACAAAAATATTTACAACAAGGGGTGGTGAGGGACAGAGTCTCTGAATTAAGCAGAAAGCTCTCACCCAGTCAAGAGATCAGGGCTAGATCCAACACCGTTTTTTAGCTCACTGCACCATCCCAGTTTCAGAACCTGGCTGAATGCAAATTAGTCTGTTCCTGTCCCAGTGCATGATGGGAACAGGGCAAACCAAACTACAAAAGCCAATTCTTACACTGGGAAGGAAACAAGCTCCCGGGGACCGGTTTCTGGCATTACAGCCGTCTTCGGCCCGGTTTGCTTGAATCCTGATGGTGCAATGAGCAAGGGTCTCACATCTGAGAATACCCTTCCACGCTTAGGGTGGACAAAAATATTTACAACAAGGGGTGGTGAGGGACAGAGTCTCTGAATTAAGCAGAAATCTCTCACCCAGTCAAGAGATCAGGGCTAGATCCAACACCGTTTTTTAGCTCACTGCACCATCCCAGTTTCAGAACCTGGCTGTATGCAAATTAGTCTGTTCCTGTCCCAGTGCATGATGGGAACAGGGCAAACCAAACTACAAAAGCCAATTCTTACACTGGGAAGGAAACAAGCTCCCGGGGACCGGTTTCTGGCATTACAGCCGTCTTCGGCCCGGTTTGCTTGAATCCTGATGGTGCAATGAGCAAGGGTCTCACATCTGAGAATACCCTTCCACGCTTAGGTTGGACAAAAATATTTACAACAAGGGGTGGTGAGGGACAGAGTCTCTGAATTAAGCAGAAAGCTCTCACCCAGTCAAGAGATCTGGGCTAGATCCAACACCGTTTTTTAGCTCACTGCACCATCCCAGTTTCAGAACCTGGCTGTATGCAAATTAGTCTGTTCCTGTCCCAGTGCATGATGGGAACAGGGCAAACCAAACTACAAAAGCCAATTCTTACACTGGGAAGGAAACAAGCTCCCGGGGACCGGTTTCTGGCATTACAGCCGTCTTCGGCCCGGTTTGCTTGAATCCTGATGGTGCAATGAGCAAGGGTCTCACATCGGAGAATACCCTACCACGCTTAGGGTGGACAAAAATATTTACAACAAGGGGTGGTGAGGGACAGAGTCTCTGAATTAAGCAGAAAGCTCTCACCCAGTCAAGAGATCAGGGCTAAATCCAACACCGTTTTTTAGCTCACTGCACCATCCCAGTTTCAGAACCTGGCTGTATGCAAATTAGTCTGTTCCTGTCCCAGTGCATGATGGGAACAGGGCAAACCAAACTACAAAAGCCAATTCTTACACTGGGAAGGAAACAAGCTCACGGTGACCGGTTTCTGGCATTACAGCCGTCTTCGGCCCGGTTTGCTTGAATCCTGATGGTGCAATGAGCAAGGGTCTCACATCTGAGAATACCCTTCCACGCTTAGGGTGGACAAAAATATTTACAACAAGGGGTGGTGAGGGACAGAGTCTCTGAATTAAGCAGAAAGCTCTCACCCAGTCAAGAGATCAGGGCTAGATCCAACACCGTTTTTTAGCTCACTGCACCATCCCAGTTTCAGAACCTGGCTGTATGCAAATTAGTCTGTTCCTGTCCCAGTGCATGATGGGAACAGGGCAAACCAAACTACAAAAGCCAATTCTTACACTGGGAAGGAAACAAGCTCCCGGGGACCGGTTTCTGGCATTACAGCCGTCTTCGGCCCGGTTTGCTTGAATCCTGATGGTGCAATGAGCAAGGGTCTCACATCTGAGAATACCCTTCCACGCTTAGGGTGGACAAAAATATTTACAACAAGGGGTGGTGAGGGACAGAGTCTCTGAATTAAGCAGAAAGCTCTCACCCTGTCAAGAGATCAGGGCTAGATCCAACACCGTTTTTTAGCTCACTGCACCATCCCAGTTTCAGAACCTGGCTGTATACAAATTAGTCTGTTCCTGTCCCAGTGCATGATGGGAACAGGGCAAACCAAACTACAAAAGCCAATTCTTACACTGGGAAGGAAACAAGCTCCCGGGGACCGGTTTCTGGCATTACAGCCGTCTTCGGCCCGGTTTGCTTGAATCCTGATGGTGCAATGAGCAAGGGTCTCACATCTGAGAATACCCTTCCACGCTTAGGGTGGACAAAAATATTTACAACAAGGGGTGGTGAGGGACAGAGTCTCTGAATTAAGCAGAAAGCTCTCACCCAGTCAAGAGATCAGGGCTAGATTCAACACCGTTTTTTAGCTCACTGCACCATCCCAGTTTCAGAACCTGGCTGTATGCAAATTAGTCTGTTCCTGTCCCAGTGCATGATGGGAACAGGGCAAACCAAACTACAAAAGCCAATTCTTACACTGGGAAGGAAACAAGCTCCCGGGGACCGGTTTCTGGCATTACAGCCGTCTTCGGCCCGGTTTGCTTGAATCCTGATGGTGCAATGAGCAAGGGTCTCACATCTGAGAATACCCTTCCACGCTTAGGGTGGACAAAAATATTTACAACAAGGGGTGGTGAGGGACAGAGTCTCTGAATTAAGCAGAAAGCTCTCACCCAGTCAAGAGATCAGGGCTAGATCCAACACCGTTTTTTAGCTCACTGCACCATCCCAGTTTCAGAACCTGGCTGAATGCAAATTAGTCTGTTCCTGTCCCAGTGCATGATGGGAACAGGGCAAACCAAACTACAAAAGCCAATTCTTACACTGGGAAGGAAACAAGCTCCCGGGGACCGGTTTCTGGCATTACAGCCGTCTTCGGCCCGGTTTGCTTGAATCCTGATGGTGCAATGAGCAAGGGTCTCACATCTGAGAATACCCTTCCACGCTTAGGGTGGACAAAAATATTTACAACAAGGGGTGGTGAGGGACAGAGTCTCTGAATTAAGCAGAAATCTCTCACCCAGTCAAGAGATCAGGGCTAGATCCAACACCGTTTTTTAGCTCACTGCACCATCCCAGTTTCAGAACCTGGCTGTATGCAAATTAGTCTGTTCCTGTCCCAGTGCATGATGGGAACAGGGCAAACCAAACTACAAAAGCCAATTCTTACACTGGGAAGGAAACAAGCTCCCGGGGACCGGTTTCTGGCATTACAGCCGTCTTCGGCCCGGTTTGCTTGAATCCTGATGGTGCAATGAGCAAGGGTCTCACATCTGAGAATACCCTTCCACGCTTAGGTTGGACAAAAATATTTACAACAAGGGGTGGTGAGGGACAGAGTCTCTGAATTAAGCAGAAAGCTCTCACCCAGTCAAGAGATCAGGGCTAGATCCAACACCGTTTTTTAGCTCACTGCACCATCCCAGTTTCAGAACCTGGCTGTATGCAAATTAGTCTGTTCCTGTCCCAGTGCATGATGGGAACAGGGCAAACCAAACTACAAAAGCCAATTCTTACACTGGGAAGGAAACAAGCTCCCGGGGACCGGTTTCTGGCATTACAGCCGTCTTCGGCCCGGTTTGCTTGAATCCTGATGGTGCAATGAGCAAGGGTCTCACATCTGAGAATACCCTTCCACGCTTAGGGTTGACAAAAATATTTACAACAAGGGGTGGTGAGGGACAGAGTCTCTGAATTAAGCAGAAAGCTCTCACCCAGTCAAGAGATCAGGGCTAGATCCAACACCGTTTTTTAGCTCACTGCACCATCCCAGTTTCAGAACCTGGCTGTATGCAAATTAGTCTGTTCCTGTCCCAGTGCATGATGGGAACAGGGCAAACCAAACTACAAAAGCCAATTCTTACACTGGGAAGGAAACAAGCTCCCGGGGACCGGTTTCTGGCATTACAGCCGTCTTCGGCCCGGTTTGCTTGAATCCTGATGGTGCAATGAGCAAGGGTCTCACATCTGAGAATAACCTTCCACGCTTGGGGTGGACAAAAATATTTACAACAAGGGGTGGTGAGGGACAGAGTCTCTGAATTAAGCAGAAAGCTCCCACCCAGTCAAGAGATCAGGGCTAGATCCAACACCGTTTTTTAGCTCACTGCACCATCCCAGTTTCAGAACCTGGCTGTATGCAAATTAGTCTGTTCCTGTCCCAGTGCATGATGGGAACAGAGCAAACCAAACTACAAAAGCCAATTCTTACACTGGGAAGGAAAGAAGCTCCCGGGGACCGGTTTCTGGCATTACAGCCGTCTTCGGCCCGGTTTGCTTGAATCCTGATGGTGCAATGAGCAAGGGTCTCACATCTGAGAATACCCTTCCACGCTTAGGGTGGACAAAAATATTTACAACAAGGGGTGGTGAGGGACAGAGTCTCTGAATTAAGCAGAAAGCTCTCACCCAGTCAAGAGATCAGGGCTAGATCCAACACCGTTTTTTAGCTCACTGCACCATCCCAGTTTCAGAACCTGCCTGTATGCAAATTAGTCTGTTCCTGTCCCAGTGCATGATGGGAACAGGGCAAACCAAACTACAAAAGCCAATTCTTACACTGGGAAGGAAACAAGCTCCCGGGGACCGGTTTCTGGCATTACAGCCGTCTTCGGCCCGGTTTGCTTGAATCCTGATGGTGCAATGAGCAAGGGTCTCACATCTGAGAATACCCTTCCACGCTTAGGGTGGACAAAAATATTTACAACAAGGGGTGGTGAGGGACAGAGTCTCTGAATTAAGCAGAAAGCTCTCACCCAGTCAAGAGATCAGGGCTAGATCCAACACCGTTTTTTCGCTCACTGCACCATCCCAGTTTCAGAACCTGGCTGTATGCAAATTAGTCCGTTCCTGTCCCAGTGCATGATGGGAACAGGGCAAACCAAACTACAAAAGCCAATTCTTACACTGGGAAGGAAACAAGCTCCCGGGGACCGGTTTCTGGCATTACAGCCGTCTTCGGCCCGGTTTGCTTGAATCCTGATGGTGCAATGAGCAAGGGTCTCACATCTGAGAATACCCTTCCACGCTTAGGGTGGACAAAAATATTTACAACAAGGGGTGGTGAGGGACAGAGTCTCTGAATTAAGCAGAAAGCTCTCACCCAGTCAAGAGATCAGGGCTAGATTCAACACCGTTTTTTAGCTCACTGCACCATCCCAGTTTCAGAACCTGGCTGAATGCAAATTAGTCTGTTCCTGTCCCAGTGCATGATGGGAACAGGGCAAACCAAACTACAAAAGCCAATTCTTACACTGGGAAGGAAACAAGCTCCCGGGGACCGGTTTCTGGCATTACAGCCGTCTTCGGCCCGGTTTGCTTGAATCCTGATGGTGCAATGAGCAAGGGTCTCACATCTGAGAATACCCTTCCACGCTTAGGGTGGACAAAAATATTTACAACAAGGGGTGGTGAGGGACAGAGTCTCTGAATTAAGCAGAAATCTCTCACCCAGTCAAGAGATCAGGGCTAGATCCAACACCGTTTTTTAGCTCACTGCACCATCCCAGTTTCAGAACCTGGCTGTATGCAAATTAGTCTGTTCCTGTCCCAGTGCATGATGGGAACAGGGCAAACCAAACTACAAAAGCCAATTCTTACACTGGGAAGGAAACAAGCTCCCGGGGACCGGTTTCTGGCATTACAGCCGTCTTCGGCCCGGTTTGCTTGAATCCTGATGGTGCAATGAGCAAGGGTCTCACATCTGAGAATACCCTTCCACGCTTAGGGTGGACAAAAATATTTACAACAAGGGGTGGTGAGGGACAGAGTCTCTGAATTAAGCAGAAATCTCTCACCCAGTCAAGAGATCAGGGCTAGATCCAACACCGTTTTTTAGCTCACTGCACCATCCCAGTTTCAGAACCTGGCTGTATGCAAATTAGTCTGTTCCTGTCCCAGTGCATGATGGGAACAGGGCAAACCAAACTACAAAAGCCAACTCTTACACTGGGAAGGAAACAAGCTCCCGGGGACCGGTTTCTGGCATTACAGCCGTCTTCGGCCCGGTTTGCTTGAATCCTGATGGTGCAATGAGCAAGGGTCTCACATCTGAGAATACCCTTCCACGCTTAGGGTGGACAAAAATATTTACAACAAGGGGTGGTGAGGGACAGAGTCTCTGAATTAAGCAGAAAGCTCTCACCCAGTCAAGAGATCAGGGCTAGATCCAACACCGTTTTTTAGCTCACTGCACCATCCCAGTTTCAGAACCTGGCTGTATGCAAATTAGTCTGTTCCTGTCCCAGTGCATGATGGGAACAGGGCAAACCAAACTACAAAAGCCAATTCTTACACTGGGAAGGAAACAAGCTCCCGGGGACCGGTTTCTGGCATTACAGCCGTCTTCGGCCCGGTTTGCTTGAATCCTGATGGTGCAATGAGCAAGGGTCTCACATCTGAGAATAACCTTCCACGCTTGGGGTGGACAAAAATATTTACAACAAGGGGTGGTGAGGGACAGAGTCTCTGAATTAAGCAGAAAGCTCTCACCCAGTCAAGAGATCAGGGCTAGATCCAACACCGTTTTTTAGCTCACTGCACCATCCCAGTTTCAGAACCTGGCTGTATGCAAATTAGTCTGTTCCTGTCCCAGTGCATGATGGGAACAGGGCAAACCAAACTACAAAAGCCAATTCTTACACTGGGAAGGAAACAAGCCCCCGGGGACCGGTTTCTGGCATTACAGCCGTCTTCGGCCCGGTTTGCTTGAAACCTGATGGTGCAATGAGCAAGGGTCTCACATCTGAGAATACCCTTCCACGCTTAGGGTGGACAAAAATATTTACAACAAGGGGTGGTGAGGGACAGAGTCTCTGAATTAAGCAGAAAGCTCTCACCCAGTCAAGAGATCAGGGCTAGATCCAACACCGTTTTTTAGCTCACTGCACCATCCCAGTTTCAGAACCTGGCTGTATGCAAATTAGTCTGTTCCTGTCCCCGTGCATGATGGGAACAGGGCAAACCAAACTACAAAAGCCAATTCTTACACTGGGAAGGAAACAAGCTCCCGGGGACCGGTTTCTGGCATTACAGCCGTCTTCGGCCCGGTTTGCTTGAATCCTGATGGTGCAATGAGCAAGGGTCTCACATCTGAGAATACCCTTCCACGCTTAGGGTGGACAAAAATATTTACAACAAGGGGTGGTGAGGGACAGAGTCTCTGAATTAAGCAGAAAGCTCTCACCCAGTCAAGAGATCAGGGCTAGATCCAACACCGTTTTTTTAGCTCACTGCACCATCCCAGTTTCAGAACCTGGCTGTATGCAAATTAGTCTGTTCCTGTCCCAGTGCATGATGGGAACAGGGCAAACCAAACTACAAAAGCCAATTCTTACACTGGGAAGGAAACAAGCTCCCGGGGACCGGTTTCTGGCATTACAGCCGACTTCGGCCCGGTTTGCTTGAATCCTGATGGTGCAATGAGCAAGGGTCTCACATCTGAGAATACCCTTCCACGCTTAGGGTGGACAAAAATATTTACAACAAGGGGTGGTGAGGGACAGAGTCTCTGAATTAAGCAGAAAGCTCTCACCAGTCAAGAGATCAGGGCTAGATCCAACACCGTTTTTTAGCTCACTGCACCATCCCAGTTTCAGAACCTGGCTGTATGCAAATTAGTCTGTTCCTGTCCCAGTGCATGATGGGAACAGGGCAAACCAAACTACAAAAGCCAATTCTTACACTGGGAAGGAAACAAGCTCCCGGGGACCGTTTTCTGGCATTACAGCCGTCTTCGGCCCGGTTTGCTTGAATCCTGATGGTGCAATGAGCAAGGGTCTCACATCTGAGAATACCCTTCCACGCTTAGGGTGGACAAAAATATTTACAACAAGGGGTGGTGAGGGACAGAGTCTCTGAATTAAGCAGAAAGCTCTCACCCAGTCAAGAGATCAGGGCTAGATCCAACACCGTTTTTTAGCTCAATGCACCATCCCAGTTTCAGAACCTGCCTGTATGCAAATTAGTCTGTTCCTGTCCCAGTGCATGATGGGAACACGGCAAACCAAACTACAAAAGCCAATTCTTACACTGGGAAGGAAACAAGCTCCCGGGGACCGGTTTCTGGCATTACAGCCGTCTTCGGCCCGGTTTGCTTGAATCCTGATGGTGCAATGAGCAAGGGTCTCACATCTGAGAATACCCTTCCACGCTTAGGGTGGACAAAAATATTTACAACAAGGGGTGGTGAGGGACAGAGTCTCTGAATTAAGCAGAAATCTCTCACCCAGTCAAGAGATCAGGGCTAGATCCAACACCGTTTTTTAGCTCACTGCACCATCCCAGTTTCAGAACCTGGCTGTATGCAAATTAGTCTGTTCCTGTCCCAGTGCACGATGGGAACAGGGCAAACCAAACTACAAAAGCCAATTCTTACACTGGGAAGGAAACAAGCTCCCGGGGACCGGTTTCTGGCATTACAGCCGTCTTCGGCCCGGTTTGCTTGAATCCTGATGGTGCAATGAGCAAGGGTCTCACATCTGAGAATACCCTTCCACGCTTAGGGTGGACAAAAATATTTACAACAAGGGGTGGTGAGGGACAGAGTCTCTGAATTAAGCAGAAAGCTCTCACCCAGTCAAGAGATCAGGGCTAGATCCAACACCGTTTTTTAGCTCACTGCACCATCCCAGTTTCAGAACCTGGCTGTATGCAAATTAGTCTGTTCCTGTACAGTGCATGATGGGAACAGGGCAAACCAAACTACAAAAGCCAATTCTTACACTGGGAAGGAAACAAGCTCCCGGGGACCGGTTTCTGGCATTACAGCCGTCTTCGGCCCGGTTTGCTTGAATCCTGATGGGGCAATGAGCAAGGGTCTCACATCTGAGAATACCCTTCCACGCTTAGGGTGGACAAAAATATTTACAACAAGGGGTGGTGAGGGACAGAGTCTCTGAATTAAGCAGAAATCTCTCACCCAGTCAAGAGATCAGGGCTAGATCCAACACCGTTTTTTAGCTCACTGCACCATCCCAGTTTCAGAACCTGGCTGTATGCAAATTAGTCTGTTCCTGTCCCAGTGCATGATGGGAACAGGGCAAACCAAACTACAAAAGCCAATTCTTACACTGGGAAGGAAACAAGCTCCCGGGGACCGGTTTCTGGCATTACAGCCGTCTTCGGCCCGGTTTGCTTGAATCCTGATGGTGCAATGAGCAAGGGTCTCACATCTGAGAATACCCTTCCACGCTTAGGGTGGACAAAAATATTTACAACAAGGGGTGGTGAGGGACAGAGTCTCTGAATTAAGCAGAAAGCTCTCACCCAGTCAAGAGATCAGGGCTAGATCCAACACCGTTTTTTAGCTCACTGCACCATCCCAGTTTCAGAACCTGGCTGTATGCAAATTAGTCTGTTCCTGTCCCAGTGCATGATGGGAACAGGGCAAACCAAACTACAAAAGCCAATTCTTACACTGGGAAGGAAACAAGCTCCCGGGGACCGGTTTCTGGCATTACAGCCGTCTTCGGCCCGGTTTGCTTGAATCCTGATGGTGCAATGAGCAAGGGTCTCACATCTGAGAATACCCTTCCATGCTTAGGGTTGACAAAAATATTTACAACAAGGGGTGGTGAGGGACAGAGTCTCTGAATTAAGCAGAAAGCTCTCACCCAGTCAAGAGATCAGGGCTAGATCCAACACCGTTTTTTAGCTCACTGCACCATCCCAGTTTCAGAACCTGGCTGTATGCAAATTAGTCTGTTCCTGTCCCAGTGCATGATGGGAACAGGGCAAACCAAACTACAAAAGCCAATTCTTACACTGGGAAGGAAACAAGCTCCCGGGGACCGGTTTCTGGCATTACAGCCGTCTTCGGCCCGGTTTGCTTGAATCCTGATGGTGCAATGAGCAAGGGTCTCACATCTGAGAATAACCTTCCACGCTTGGGGTGGACAAAAATATTTACAACAAGGGGTGGTGAGGGACAGAGTCTCTGAATTAAGCAGAAAGCTCTCACCCAGTCAAGAGATCAGGGCTAGATCCAACACCGTTTTTTTGCTCACTGCACCATCCCAGTTTCAGAACCTGGCTGTATGCAAATTAGTCTGTTCCTGTCCCCGTGCATGATGGGAACAGGGCAAACCAAACTACAAAAGCCAATTCTTACACTGGGAAGGAAACAAGCTCCCGGGGACCGGTTTCTGGCATTACAGCCGTCTTCGGCCCGGTTTGCTTGAATCCTGATGGTGCAATGAGCAAGGGTCTCACATCTGAGAATACCCTTCCACGCTTAGGGTGGACAAAAATATTTACAACAAGGGGTGGTGAGGGACAGAGTCTCTGAATTAAGCAGAAAGCTCTCACCCAGGCAAGAGATCAGGGCTAGATCCAACACCGTTTTTTAGCTCACTGCACCATCCCAGTTTCAGAACCTGGCTGTATGCAAATTAGTCTGTTCCTGTCCCAGTGCATGATGGGAACAGGGCAAACCAAACTACAAAAGCCAATTCTTACACTGGGAAGGAAACAAGCTCCCGGGGACCGTTTTCTGGCATTACAGCCGTCTTCGGCCCGGTTTGCTTGAATCCTGATGGTGCAATGAGCAAGGGTCTCACATCTGAGAATACCCTTCCACGCTTAGGGTGGACAAAAATATTTACAACAAGGGGTGGTGAGGGACAGAGTCTCTGAATTAAGCAGAAAGCTCTCACCCAGTCAAGAGATCAGGGCTAGATCCAACACCGTTTTTTAGCTCACTGCACCATCCCAGTTTCAGAACCTGCCTGTATGCAAATTAGTCTGTTCCTGTCCCAGTGCATGATGGGAACAGGGCAAACCAAACTACAAAAGCCAATTCTTACACTGGGAAGGAAACAAGCTCCCGGGGACCGGTTTCTGGCATTACAGCCGTCTTCGGCCCGGTTTGCTTGAATCCTGATGGTGCAATGAGCAAGGGTCTCACATCTGAGAATACCCTTCCACGCTTAGGGTGGACAAAAATATTTACAACAAGGGGTGGTGAGGGACAGAGTCTCTGAATTAAGCAGAAAGCTCTCACCCAGTCAAGAGATCAGGGCTAGATCCAACACCGTTTTTTCGCTCACTGCACCATCCCAGTTTCAGAACCTGGCTGTATGCAAATTAGTCCGTTCCTGTCCCAGTGCATGATGGGAACAGGGCAAACCAAACTACAAAAGCCAATTCTTACACTGGGAAGGAAACAAGCTCCCGGGGACCGGTTTCTGGCATTACAGCCGTCTTCGGCCCGGTTTGCTTGAATCCTGATGGTGCAATGAGCAAGGGTCTCACATCTGAGAATACCCTTCCACGCTTAGGGTGGACAAAAATATTTACAACAAGGGGTGGTGAGGGACAGAGTCTCTGAATTAAGCAGAAAGCTCTCACCCAGTCAAGAGATCAGGGCTAGATTCAACACAGTTTTTTAGCTCACTGCACCATCCCAGTTTCAGAACCTGGCTGTATGCAAATTAGTCTGTTCCTGTCCCAGTGCATGATGGGAACAGGGCAAACCAAACTACAAAAGCCAATTCTTACACTGGGAAGGAAACAAGCTCCCGGGGACCGGTTTCTGGCATTACAGCCGTCTTCGGCCCGGTTTGCTTGAATCCTGATGGTGCAATGAGCAAGGGTCTCACATCTGAGAATACCCTTCCACGCTTAGGGTGGACAAAAATATTTACAACAAGGGGTGGTGAGGGACAGAGTCTCTGAATTAAGCAGAAAGCTCTCACCCAGTCAAGAGATCAGGGCTAGATCCAACACCGTTTTTTAGCTCACTGCACCATCCCAGTTTCAGAACCTGGCTGTATGCAAATTAGTCTGTTCCTGTCCCAGTGCATGATGGGAACAGGGCAAACCAAACTACAAAAGCCAATTCTTACACTGGGAAGGAAACAAGCTCCCGGGGACCGGTTTCTGGCATTACAGCCATCTTCGTCCCGGTTTGCTTGAGTCCTGATGGTGCAATGAGCAAGGGTCTCAAATCTGAGAATACCCTTCCACGCTTAGGGTGGACAAAAATATTTACAAGGGGTGGTGAGGGACAGAGTCTCTGAATTAAGCAGAAAGCTCTCACCCAGTCAAGAGATCTGGGCTAGATCCAACACCGTTTTTTAGCTCACTGCACCATCCCAGTTTCAGAACCTGGCTGTATGCAAATTAGTCTGTTCCTGTCCCAGTGCATGATGGGAACAGGGCAAACCAAACTACAAAAGCCAATTCTTACACTGGGAAGGAAACAAGCTCCCGGGGACCGGTTTCTGGCATTACAGTCGTCTTCGGCCCGGTTTGCTTGAATCCTGATGGTGCAATGAGCAAGGGTCTCACATCTGAGAATACCCTACCACGCTTAGGGTGGACAAAAATATTTACAACAAGGGGTGGTGAGGGACAGAGTCTCTGAATTAAGCAGAAAGCTCTCACCCAGTCAAGAGATCAGGGCTAAATCCAACACCGTTTTTTAGCTCACTGCACCATCCCAGTTTCAGAACCTGGCTGTATGCAAATTAGTCTGTTCCTGTCCCAGTGCATGATGGGAACAGGGCAAACCAAACTACAAAAGCCAATTCTTACACTGGGAAGGAAACAAGCTCCCGGGGACCGGTTTCTGGCATTACAGCCGTCTTCGGCCCGGTTTGCTTGAATCCTGATGGTGCAATGAGCAAGGGTCTCACATCTGAGAATACCCTTCCACGCTTAGGGTGGACAAAAATATTTACAACAAGGGGTGGTGAGGGACAGAGTCTCTGAATTAAGCAGAAAGCTCTCACCCAGTCAAGAGATCAGGGCTAGATCCAACACCGTTTTTTAGCTCACTGCACCATCCCAGTTTCAGAACCTGGCTGTATGCAAATTAGTCTGTTCCTGTCCCAGTGCATGATGGGAACAGGGCAAACCAAACTACAAAAGCCAATTCTTACACTGGGAAGGAAACAAGCTCCCGGGGACCGGTTTCTGGCATTACAGCCGTCTTCGGCCCGGTTTGCTTGAATCCTGATGGTGCAATGAGCAAGGGTCTCACATCTGAGAATACCCTTCCACGCTTAGGGTGGACAAAAATATTTACAACAAGGGGTGGTGAGGGACAGAGTCTCTGAATTAAGCAGAAAGCTCTCACCCTGTCAAGAGATCAGGGCTAGATCCAACACCGTTTTTTAGCTCACTGCACCATCCCAGTTTCAGAACCTGGCTGTATACAAATTAGTCTGTTCCTGTCCCAGTGCATGATGGGAACAGGGCAAACCAAACTACAAAAGCCAATTCTTACACTGGGAAGGAAACAAGCTCCCGGGGACCGGTTTCTGGCATTACAGCCGTCTTCGGCCCGGTTTGCTTGAATCCTGATGGTGCAACGAGCAAGGGTCTCACATCTGAGAATACCCTTCCACGCTTAGGGTGGACAAAAATATTTACAACAAGGGGTGGTGAGGGACAGAGTCTCTGAATTAAGTAGAAAGCTCTCACCCAGTCAAGAGATCAGGGCTAGATTCAACACCGTTTTTTAGCTCACTGCACCATCCCAGTTTCAGAACCTGGCTGTATGCAAATTAGTCTGTTCCTGTCCCAGTGCATGATGGGAACAGGGCAAACCAAACTACAAAAGCCAATTCTTACACTGGGAAGGAAACAAGCTCCCGGGGACCGGTTTCTGGCATTACAGCCGTCTTCGGCCCGGTTTGCTTGAATCCTGATGGTGCAATGAGCAAGGGTCTCACATCTGAGAATACCCTTCCACGCTTAGGGTGGACAAAAATATTTACAACAAGGGGTGGTGAGGGACAGAGTCTCTGAATTAAGCAGAAAGCTCTCACCCAGTCAAGAGATCAGGGCTAGATCCAACACCGTTTTTTAGCTCACTGCACCATCCCAGTTTCAGAACCTGGCTGAATGCAAATTAGTCTGTTCCTGTCCCAGTGCATGATGGGAACAGGGCAAACCAAACTACAAAAGCCAATTCTTACACTGGGAAGGAAACAAGCTCCCGGGGACCGGTTTCTGGCATTACAGCCGTCTTCGGCCCGGTTTGCTTGAATCCTGATGGTGCAATGAGCAAGGGTCTCACATCTGAGAATACCCTTCCACGCTTAGGGTGGACAAAAATATTTACAACAAGGGGTGGTGAGGGACAGAGTCTCTGAATTAAGCAGAAATCTCTCACCCAGTCAAGAGATCAGGGCTAGATCCAACACCGTTTTTTAGCTCACTGCACCATCCCAGTTTCAGAACCTGGCTGTATGCAAATTAGTCTGTTCCTGTCCCAGTGCATGATGGGAACAGGGCAAACCAAACTACAAAAGCCAACTCTTACACTGGGAAGGAAACAAGCTCCCGGGGACCGGTTTCTGGCATTACAGCCGTCTTCGGCCCGGTTTGCTTGAATCCTGATGGTGCAATGAGCAAGGGTCTCACATCTGAGAATACCCTTCCAAGCTTAGGGTGGACAAAAATATTTACAACAAGGGGTGGTGAGGGACAGAGTCTCTGAATTAAGCAGAAAGCTCTCACCCAGTCAAGAGATCAGGGCTAGATCCAACACCGTTTTTTAGCTCACTGCACCATCCCAGTTTCAGAACCTGGCTGTATGCAAATTAGTCTGTTCCTGTCCCAGTGCATGATGGGAACAGGGCAAACCAAACTACAAAAGCCAATTCTTACACTGGGAAGGAAACAAGCTCCCGGGGACCGGTTTCTGGCATTACAGCCGTCTTCGGCCCGGTTTGCTTGAATCCTGATGGTGCAATGAGCAAGGGTCTCACATCTGAGAATACCCTTCCACGCTTAGGGTTGACAAAAATATTTACAACAAGGGGTGGTGAGGGACAGAGTCTCTGAATTAAGCAGAAAGCTCTCACCCAGTCAAGAGATCAGGGCTAGATCCAACACCGTTTTTTAGCTCACTGCACCATCCCAGTTTCAGAACCTGGCTGTATGCAAATTAGTCTGTTCCTGTCCCAGTGCATGATGGGAACAGGGCAAACCAAACTACAAAAGCCAATTCTTACACTGGGAAGGAAAGAAGCTCCCGGGGACCGGTTTCTGGCATTACAGCCGTCTTCGGCCCGGTTTGCTTGAATCCTGATGGTGCAATGAGCAAGGGTCTCACATCTGAGAATAACCTTCCACGCTTGGGGTGGACAAAAATATTTACAACAAGGGGTGGTGAGGGACAGAGTCTCTGAATTAAGCAGAAAGCTCTCACCCAGTCAAGAGATCAGGGCTAGATCCAACACCGTTTTTTAGCTCACTGCACCATCCCAGTTTCAGAACCTGGCTGTATGCAAATTAGTCTGTTCCTGTCCCAGTGCATGATGGGAACAGAGCAAACCAAACTACAAAAGCCAATTCTTACACTGGGAAGGAAAGAAGCTCCCGGGGACCGGTTTCTGGCATTACAGCCGTCTTCGGCCCGGTTTGCTTGAATCCTGATGGTGCAATGAGCAAGGGTCTCACATCTGAGAATACCCTTCCACGCTTAGGGTGGACAAAAATATTTACAACAAGGGGTGGTGAGGGACAGAGTCTCTGAATTAAGCAGAAAGCTCTCACCCAGTCAAGAGATCAGGGCTAGATCCAACACCGTTTTTTAGCTCACTGCACCATCCCAGTTTCAGAACCTGGCTGTATGCAAATTAGTCTGTTCCTGTCCCCGTGCATGATGGGAACAGGGCAAACCAAACTACAAAAGCCAATTCTTACACTGGGAAGGAAACAAGCTCCCGGGGACCGGTTTCTGGCATTACAGCCGTCTTCGGCCCGGTTTGCTTGAATCCTGATGGTGCAATGAGCAAGGGTCTCACATCTGAGAATAACCTTCCACGCTTGGGGTGGACAAAAATATTTACAACAAGGGGTGGTGAGGGACAGAGTCTCTGAATTAAGCAGAAAGCTCTCACCCAGTCAAGAGATCAGGGCTAGATCCAACACCGTTTTTTAGCTCACTGCACCATCCCAGTTTCAGAACCTGGCTGTATGCAAATTAGTCTGTTCCTGTCCCAGTGCATGATGGGAACAGGGCAAACCAAACTACAAAAGCCAATTCTTACACTGGGAAGGAAACAAGCTCCCAGGGACCGGTTTCTGGCATTACAGCCGTCTTCGGCCCGGTTTGCTTGAATCCTGATGGTGCAATGAGCAAGGGTCTCACATCTGAGAATACCCTTCCACGCTTAGGGTGGACAAAAATATTTACAACAAGGGGTGGTGAGGGACAGAGTCTCTGAATTAAGCAGAAAGCTCTCACCCAGTCAAGAGATCAGGGCTAGATCCAACACCGTTTTTTAGCTCAGTGCACCATCCCAGTTTCAGAACCTGCCTGTATGCAAATTAGTCTGTTCCTGTCCCAGTGCATGATGGGAACAGGGCAAACCAAACTACAAAAGCCAATTCTTACACTGGGAAGGAAACAAGCTCCCGGGGACCGGTTTCTGGCATTACAGCCGTCTTCGGCCCGGTTTGCTTGAATCCTGATGGTGCAATGAGCAAGGGTCTCACATCTGAGAATACCCTTCCACGCTTAGGGTGGACAAAAATATTTACAACAAGGGGTGGTGAGGGACAGAGTCTCTGAATTAAGCAGAAAGCTCTCACCCAGTCAAGAGATCAGGGCTAGATCCAACACCGTTTTTTCGCTCACTGCACCATCCCAGTTTCAGAACCTGGCTGTATGCAAATTAGTCCGTTCCTGTCCCAGTGCATGATGGGAACAGGGCAAACCAAACTACAAAAGCCAATTCTTACACTGGGAAGGAAACAAGCTCCCGGGGACCGGTTTCTGGCATTACAGCCGTCTTCGGCCCGGTTTGCTTGAATCCTGATGGTGCAATGAGCAAGGGTCTCACATCTGAGAATACCCTTCCACGCTTAGGGTGGACAAAAATATTTACAACAAGGGGTGGTGAGGGACAGAGTCTCTGAATTAAGCAGAAAGCTCTCACCCAGTCAAGAGATCAGGGCTAGATTCAACACCGTTTTTTAGCTCACTGCACCATCCCAGTTTCAGAACCTGGCTGAATGCAAATTAGTCTGTTCCTGTCCCAGTGCATGATGTGAACAGGGCAAACCAAACTACAAAAGCCAATTCTTACACTGGGAAGGAAACAAGCTCCCGGGGACCGGTTTCTGGCATTACAGCCGTCTTCGGCCTGGTTTGCTTGAATCCTGATGGTGCAATGAGCAAGGGTCTCACATCTGAGAATACCCTTCCACGCTTAGGGTGGACAAAAATATTTACAACAAGGGGTGGTGAGGGACAGAGTCTCTGAATTAAGCAGAAATCTCTCACCCAGTCAAGAGATCAGGGCTAGATACAACACCGTTTTTTAGCTCACTGCACCATCCCAGTTTCAGAACCTGGCTGTATGCAAATTAGTCTGTTCCTGTCCCAGTGCATGATGGGAACAGGGCAAACCAAACTACAAAAGCCAATTCTTACACTGGGAAGGAAACAAGCTCCCGGGGACCGGTTTCTGGCATTACAGCCGTCTTCGGCCCGGTTTGCTTGAATCCTGATGGTGCAATGAGCAAGGGTCTCACATCTGAGAATACCCTTCCACGCTTAGGGTGGACAAAAATATTTACAACAAGGGGTGGTGAGGGACAGAGTCTCTGAATTAAGCAGAAAGCTCTCACCCAGTCAAGAGATCAGGGCTAGATCCAACACCGTTTTTTAGCTCACTGCACCATCCCAGTTTCAGAACCTGGCTGTATGCAAATTAGTCTGTTCCTGTCCCAGTGCATGATGGGAACAGGGCAAACCAAACTACAAAAGCCAATTCTTACACTGGGAAGGAAACAAGCTCCCGGGGACCGGTTTCTGGCATTACAGCCGTCTTCGGCCCGGTTTGCTTGAATCCTGATGGTGCAATGAGCAAGGGTCTCACATCTGAGAATACCCTTCCACGCTTAGGGTTGACAAAAATATTTACAACAAGGGGTGGTGAGGGACAGAGTCTCTGAATTAAGCAGAAAGCTCTCACCCAGTCAAGAGATCAGGGCTAGATCCAACACCGTTTTTTAGCTCACTGCACCATCCCAGTTTCAGAACCTGGCTGTATGCAAATTAGTCTGTTCCTGTCCCAGTGCATGATGGGAACAGGGCAAACCAAACTACAAAAGCCAATTCTTACACTGGGAAGGAAACAAGCTCCCGGGGACCGGTTTCTGGCATTACAGCCGTCTTCGGCCCGGTTTGCTTGAATCCTGATGGTGCAATGAGCAAGGGTCTCACATCTGAGAATAACCTTCCACGCTTGGGGTGGACAAAAATATTTACAACAAGGGGTGGTGAGGGACAGAGTCTCTGAATTAAGCAGAAAGCTCTCACCCAGTCAAGAGATCAGGGCTAGATCCAACACCGTTTTTTAGCTCACTGCACCATCCCAGTTTCAGAACCTGGCTGTATGCAAATTAGTCTGTTCCTGTCCCAGTGCATGATGGGAACAGAGCAAACCAAACTACAAAAGCCAATTCTTACACTGGGAAGGAAAGAAGCTCCCGGGGACCGGTTTCTGGCATTACAGCCGTCTTCGGCCCGGTTTGCTTGAATCCTGATGGTGCAATGAGCAAGGGTCTCACATCTGAGAATACCCTTCCACGCTTAGGGTGGACAAAAATATTTACAACAAGGGGTGGTGAGGGACAGAGTCTCTGAATTAAGCAGAAAGCTCTCACCCAGTCAAGAGATCAGGGCTAGATCCAACACCGTTTTTTAGCTCACTGCACCATCCCAGTTTCAGAACCTGGCTGTATGCAAATTAGTCTGTTCCTGTCCCCGTGCATGATGGGAACAGGGCAAACCAAACTACAAAAGCCAATTCTTACACTGGGAAGGAAACAAGCTCCCGGGGACCGGTTTCTGGCATTACAGCCGTCTTCGGCCCGGTTTGCTTGAATCCTGATGGTGCAATGAGCAAGGGTCTCACATCTGAGAATAACCTTCCACGCTTGGGGTGGACAAAAATATTTACAACAAGGGGTGGTGAGGGACAGAGTCTCTGAATTAAGCAGAAAGCTCTCACCCAGTCAAGAGATCAGGGCTAGATCCAACACCGTTTTTTAGCTCACTGCACCATCCCAGTTTCAGAACCTGGCTGTATGCAAATTAGTCTGTTCCTGTCCCAGTGCATGATGGGAACAGGGCAAACCAAACTACAAAAGCCAATTCTTACACTGGGAAGGAAACAAGCTCCCGGGGACCGGTTTCTGGCATTACAGCCGTCTTCGGCCCGGTTTGCTTGAATCCTGATGGTGCAATGAGCAAGGGTCTCACATCTGAGAATACCCTTCCACGCTTAGGGTGGACAAAAATATTTACAACAAGGGGTGGTGAGGGACAGAGTCTCTGAATTAAGCAGAAAGCTCTCACCCAGTCAAGAGATCAGGGCTAGATCCAACACCGTTTTTTAGCTCACTGCACCATCCCAGTTTCAGAACCTGGCTGTATGCAAATTAGTCTGTTCCTGTCCCAGTGCATGATGGGAACAGGGCAAACCAAACTACAAAAGCCAATTCTTACACTGGGAAGGAAACAAGCTCCCGGGGACCGTTTTCTGGCATTACAGCCGTCTTCGGCCCGGTTTGCTTGAATCCTGATGGTGCAATGAGCAAGGGTCTCACATCTGAGAATACCCTTCCACGCTTAGGGTGGACAAAAATATTTACAACAAGGGGTGGTGAGGGACAGAGTCTCTGAATTAAGCAGAAAGCTCTCACCCAGTCAAGAGATGAGGGCTAGATCCAACACCGTTTTTTAGCTCACTGCACCATCCCAGTTTCAGAACCTGCCTGTATGCAAATTAGTCTGTTCCTGTCCCAGTGCATGATGGGAACAGGGCAAACCAAACTACAAAAGCCAATTCTTACACTGGGAAGAAAACAAGCTCCCGGGGACCGGTTTCTGGCATTACAGCCGTCTTCGGCCCGGTTTGCTTGAATCCTGATGGTGCAATGAGCAAGGGTCTCACATCTGAGAATACCCTTCCACGCTTAGGGTGGACAAAAATATTTACAACAAGGGGTGGTGAGGGACAGAGTCTCTGAATTAAGCAGAAAGCTCTCACCCAGTCAAGAGATCAGGGCTAGATCCAACACCGTTTTTTAGCTCACTGCACCATCCCAGTTTCAGAACCTGGCTGTATGCAAATTAGTCTGTTCCTGTCCCAGTGCATGATGGGAACAGGGCAAACCAAACTACAAAATCCAATTCTTACACTGGGAAGGAAACAAGCTCCCGGGGACCGGTTTCTGGCATTACAGCCGTCTTCGGCCCGGTTTGCTTGAATCCTGATGGTGCAATGAGCAAGGGTCTCACATCTGAGAATACCCTACCACGCTTAGGGTGGACAAAAATATTTACAACAAGGGGTGGTGAGGGACAGAGTCTCTGAATTAAGCAGAAAGCTCTCACCCAGTCAAGAGATCAGGGCTAAATCCAACACCGTTTTTTAGCTCACTGCACCATCCCAGTTTCAGAACCTGGCTGTATGCAAATTAGTCTGTTCCTGTCCCAGTGCATGATGGGAACAGGGCAAACCAAACTACAAAAGCCAATTCTTACACTGGGAAGAAAACAAGCTCCCGGGGACCGGTTTCTGGCATTACAGCCGTCTTCGGCCCGGTTTGCTTGAATCCTGATGGTGCAATGAGCAAGGGTCTCACATCTGAGAATACCCTTCCACGCTTAGGGTGGACAAAAATATTTACAACAAGGGGTGGTGAGGGACAGAGTCTCTGAATTAAGCAGAAAGCTCTCACCCAGTCAAGAGATCAGGGCTAGATCCAACACCGTTTTTTAGCTCACTGCACCATCCCAGTTTCAGAACCTGGCTGTATGCAAATTAGTCTGTTCCTGTCCCAGTGCATGATGGGAACAGGGCAAACCAAACTACAAAAGCCAATTCTTACACTGGGAAGGAAACAAGCTCCCGGGGACCGGTTTCTGGCATTACAGCCGTCTTCGGCCCGGTTTGCTTGAATCCTGATGGTGCAATGAGCAAGGGTCTCACATCTGAGAATACCCTTCCACGCTTAGGGTGGACAAAAATATTTACAACAAGGGGTGGTGAGGGACAGAGTCTCTGAATTAAGCAGAAAGCTCTCACCCTGTCAAGAGATCAGGGCTAGATCCAACACCGTTTTTTAGCTCACTGCACCATCCCAGTTTCAGAACCTGGCTGTATACAAATTAGTCTGTTCCTGTCCCAGTGCATGATGGGAACAGGGCAAACCAAACTACAAAAGCCAATTCTTACACTGGGAAGGAAACAAGCTCCCGCGGACCGGTTTCTGGCATTACAGCCGTCTTCGGCCCGGTTTGCTTGAATCCTGATGGTGCAATGAGCAAGGGTCTCACATCTGAGAATACCCTTCCACGCTTAGGGTGGACAAAAATATTTACAACAAGGGGTGGTGAGGGACAGAGTCTCTGAATTAAGCAGAAAGCTCTCACCCAGTCAAGAGATCAGGGCTAGATTCAACACCGTTTTTTAGCTCACTGCACCATCCCAGTTTCAGAACCTGGCTGTATGCAAATTAGTCTGTTCCTGTCCCAGTGCATGATGGGAACAGGGCAAACCAAACTACAAAAGCCAATTCTTACACTGGGAAGGAAACAAGCTCCCGGGGACCGGTTTCTGGCATTACAGCCGTCTTCGGCCCGGTTTGCTTGAATCCTGATGGTGCAATGAGCAAGGGTTTCACATCTGAGAATACCCTTCCACGCTTAGGGTGGACAAAAATATTTACAACAAGGGGTGGTGAGGGACAGAGTCTCTGAATTAAGCAGAAAGCTCTCACCCAGTCAAGAGATCAGGGCTAGATCCAACACCGTTTTTTAGCTCACTGCACCATCCCAGTTTCAGAACCTGGCTGAATGCAAATTAGTCTGTTCCTGTCCCAGTGCATGATGGGAACAGGGCAAACCAAACTACAAAAGCCAATTCTTACACTGGGAAGGAAACAAGCTCCCGGGGACCGGTTTCTGGCATTACAGCCGTCTTCGGCCCGGTTTGCTTGAATCCTGATGGTGCAATGAGCAAGGGTCTCACATCTGAGAATACCCTTCCACGCTTAGGGTGGACAAAAATATTTACAACAAGGGGTGGTGAGGGACAGAGTCTCTGAATTAAGCAGAAAGCTCTCACCCAGTCAAGAGATCAGGGCTAGATCCAACACCGTTTTTTAGCTCACTGCACCATCCCAGTTTCAGAACCTGGCTGTATGCAAATTAGTCTGTTCCTGTCCCAGTGCATGATGGGAACAGGGCAAACCAAACTACAAAAGCCAATTCTTACACTGGGAAGGAAACAAGCTCCCGGGGACCGGTTTCTGGCATTACAGCCGTCTTCGGCCCGGTTTGCTTGAATCCTGATGGTGCAATGAGCAAGGGTCTCACATCTGAGAATACCCTTCCACGCTTAGGGTGGACAAAAATATTTACAACAAGGGGTGGTGAGGGACAGAGTCTCTGAATTAAGCAGAAAGCTCTCACCCAGTCAAGAGATCAAGGCTAGATCCAACACCGTTTTTTCGCTCACTGCACCATCCCAGTTTCAGAACCTGGCTGTATGCAAATTAGTCTGTTCCTGTCCCAGTGCATGATGGGAACAGGGCAAACCAAACTACAAAAGCCAATTCTTACACTGGGAAGGAAACAAGCTCCCGGGGACCGGTTTCTGGCATTACAGCCGTCTTCGGCCCGGTTTGCTTGAATCCTGATGGTGCAATGAGCAAGGGTCTCACATCTGAGAATACCCTTCCACGCTTAGGGTGGACAAAAATATTTACAACAAGGGGTGGTGAGGGACAGAGTCTCTGAATTAAGCAGAAAGCTCTCACCCAGTCAAGAGATCAGGGCTAGATCCAACACCGTTTTTTAGCTCACTGCACCATCCCAGTTTCAGAACCTGGCTGTATGCAAATTAGTCTGTTCCTGTCCCAGTGCATGATGGGAACAGGGCAAACCAAACTACAAAAGCCAATTCTTACACTGGGAAGGAAACAAGCTCCCGGGGACCGGTTTCTGGATCAGGATTCAAGCAAGCCGGGCCGAAGACGGCTGAAATGCCAGAAACCGGTCCCCGGTAGCTTGTCTCCTTTTTGGTGAAGAATTGGCTTGGTAGTTTAGTCTTCCCTGTTCCCATGATGCACTGGGCCAGGGACAGACTGATTTGCATATAGCCAGGTTCTGAGCTGGGATGGTGCAGTGAGATAAATAACGGTGATGGATCAAGCCCTGATCCTTGGACTGGGTAAGAGTGGTCTGCTTAATTCAGACACTCTGTTCATCACCACCCCCTTTTCGGAATCGTTTTTGGCCACTATAGGTGTGGCAGGGTATACTCAGACATGATTCCCTTTCTCACTGCACCATCAGGATTCAAGCAAGCCGGGCCGAAGACGGCTGAAATGCCAGAAACCGGTCCCCGGTAGCTTGTCTCCTTTCTGGTGAAGAATTGGCTTGGTAGTTTAGTCTTCCCTGTTCCCATGATGCACTGGGCCAGGGACAGACTGATTTGCATATAGAAAGGTTCTGAGCTGGGATGGTGCAGTGAGATAAATAACGGTGATGGATCAAGCCCTGGTCCTTGGACTGGGTAAGAGTGGTCTGCTTAATTCAGACACT
This sequence comes from Lissotriton vulgaris, assembly GCF_964263255.1. Lineage (NCBI taxonomy): Eukaryota > Metazoa > Chordata > Amphibia > Caudata > Salamandridae > Lissotriton > Lissotriton vulgaris. Next base: position 273,301,798 of record NC_141690.1, on the reverse strand, counting down.
CTGTTCTTCACCACCCCCTTTTCTGAATCGTTTTTGGCCACTATAGGTGTGGCAGGGTATACTCAGACATGAGTCCCTTTCTCACTGCACCATCAGGATTCAAGCAAGCCGGGCCGAAGACGGCTGAAATGCCAGAAACCGGTCCCCGGTAGCTTGTCTCCTTTCTGGTGAAGAATTGGCTTGGTAGTTTAGTCTTCCCTGTTCCCATGATGCACTGGGCCAGGGACAGACTGATTTGCATATAGCCAGGTTCTGAGCTGGGATGGTGCAGTGAGATAAATAACGGTGATGGATCAAGCCCTGATCCTTGGACTGGGTAAGAGTGGTCTGCTTAATTCAGACACTCTGTTCATCACCACCCCGTTTTCTGAATCGTTTTTGGCCACTATAGGTGTGGCAGGGTATACTCAGACATGAGTCCCTTTCTCACTGCACCATCAGGATTCAAGCAAGCCGGGCCGAAGACGGCTGAAATGCTAGAAACCGGTCCCCGGTAGCTTGTCTCCTTTCTGGTGAAGAATTGGCTTGGTAGTTTAGTCGTCCCTGTTCCCATGATGCACTGGGCCAGGGACAGACTGATTTGCATATAGCCAGGTTCTGAGCTGGGATGGTGCAGTGAGATAAATAACGGTGATGGATCAAGCCCTGATCCTTGGACTGGGTAAGAGTGGTCTGCTTAATTCAGACACTCTGTTCATCACCACCCCCTTTTCTGAATCGTTTTTGGCCACTATAGGTGTGGCAGGGTATACTCAGAAAGGAGTCCCTTTCTCACTGCACCATCAGGATTCAAGCAAGCCGGGCCGAAGACGGCTGAAATGCCAGAAACCGGTCCCCGGTAGCTTGTCTCCTTTCTGGTGAAGAATTGGCTTGGTAGTTTAGTCTTCCCTGTTCCCATGATGCACTGGGCCAGGGACAGACTGATTTGCATATAGCCAGGTTCTGAGCTGGGATGGTGCAGTGAGATAAATAACGGTGATGGATCAAGCCCTGATCCTTGGACTGGGTAAGAGTGGTCTGCTTAATTCAGACACTCTGTTCATCACCACCCCGTTTTCTGAATCGTTTTTGGCCACTATAGGTGTGGCAGGGTATACTCAGACATGAGTCCCTTTCTCACTGCACCATCAGGATTCAAGCAAGCCGGGCCGAAGACGGCTGAAATGCCAGAAACCGGTCCCCGGTAGCTTGTCTCCTTCCTGGTGAAGAATTGGCTTGGTAGTTTAGTCTTTCCTGTTCCCATGATGCACTGGGCCAGGGACAGACTGATTTGCATATAGCCAGGTTCTGAGCTGGGATGGTGCAGTGAGATAAATAACGGTGATGGATCAAGCCCTGATCCTTGGACTGGGTAAGAGTGGTCTGCTTAATTCAGACACTCTGTTCATCACCACCCCCTTTTCTGAATTGATTTTTAACCACATCAATGCTACAGCATTTCCCCCTCTGTGCTAATTTATTCCCATTGTTCATGACGAGCTCAGCTCGTCATGAGCACACAAGCAGTGTACTGCATGACGAGCTGAGCTCGTCATGAGCATGGAAGGGTTAAGTACTTTGTTTGGGAGCCAGCCGACCCCCTATCCGACTGCCCTCCTCCAGGGGTGTGGTCAGCCAACCCCATCCTGGAGGGTCAGCAGCAGATTGGGGCCTTGGCTCCCACAGGCGCCCTCGATAGCCAACTTTAGTTAGGCTACCCAGTCGACAGAACACACATTAGCCTTGAATCCCTAGACGCAATTAAAAGTATATATTCCCAGCGTTGTTTTATTAGTCCTGCTTTTGGTTTGGTACAATTTTTTGGGGATGTGGATGAATGAGTGGTATTTATGTATGAGCTTTATCGTACTGCACATTTGGACTCGTACTGCACATCTGGACTCTTTGTTTGTGTGACAGCAATACCTCCCCAGACAGTTACCCTTCCTGCCAAGGCTTTTGCTCGGGTCCCTGTTGGGCTGAGTTTCGTGTCTGTGGTTGCTGCTGCCACGTGTTTGTCCAACAACCTGGTCCCTGCTGTGGGGATGCAGCGGCTGACTGACCACCCTGTGGCTGAATGCAAGGTGCCTTCGGGTTTTTCTATGCTCGACTTTGTTGATGAATGTTAGTGGGGTTTTGTGGTAGTTTGCCCTGGCCCATCGATCTCATCCTGTGGCAATAGCAACATTCCTTAGGGTCTGGTTGCTGCCAAACCCCCTGGCCTCTGCCGTTATAGCTAGGTTTAAACTCTCTGGGGTTTTGTGGTGGAGCTCCCTTTAAGACTATTGCTATTTGCACGCTTGAGGCCAAAGCAGCCCCATCAAGGAAGGTCTTATTCAATTTGTGTTGGACCAATTTAGCAGTGTCACTCTGGGTTTGCTCGTGTTTTTCTTTATCCTTTTGTTGTGGTATTGTAATATATGGGCTTGTATCACCTCCCAGTGTTTGGTGTCTAATCCAATCACGCTGTCCAGTCCACTTTGTATCTCAGTGGGCAGACCCTTTTTCAGTATAGTGTAAAAGAATGCAACTTGTGGGCCTATAACAATCCATGGCTGTCCTGACCTACCCTTTATTCCCTCATTTTATCCAGAAAATCAGTATACTCTCCCCTGGCTTCATAGTCCTACATCTGGGTGGTCAGGGCACATTTCCCTCATGGCCATCCAGAGCCTGTGCCTGTATGAATGAATGCGACCACATCATGCCCAGTGTCAGTCAGCATAATTGCTGGGATGCGAGCTTGGGCGAACACCTAGTTAGTCTGCTCTCCGATAAGACTACTTAGCAGACTTTGATAACGCCTATCACTAGGTTTACTCCTGCAGTGTTCTTCTCAAAGCATGAGATTCATCTCCCTGATCCATCCAGCAACTTTGGCTGTAACTTTGTCCTTAGCCCCTCTTTATCCATCTGAGCCCATGTCACATAAATGGTCCCTGATGTACCCTTCTGTAGTAACAAGTAAATTCTTACTTCCGGCAGCTCTACTGGTTTGTCCCCAACATGGCGTTCCCATATTTTTAGGTATTCCTGAAAGTCGAGAAGTTCCACTTAACATCCCCTCCCCCATATCAATGGAACCTTCTGCTATTGCCATGTCATCTGGTTCAATGGATCCCTCCTCTGGCCAAGGTCTATCGTACTGGTCTTTACCCTCGGTCCATTAGGCTAGCAGGTGGTTGAATGGGCGCACAAATATTTTGCCTTCTTCTCTTGCTGCTATCTCCCTTGGGGCCAGTCTATCGATCCTGTGCATTCGGATGGAGCAGCATACATCTTCATCACTGCTTTCCCGTGCATGTGCAAAGGTGCCATCTTGTTTTTCCAGCATCTTGGTTGGGTCAGCACAATGCTTCCTTTTCCTCTTATTTCAAGGTCAGCCCCTCTCCTATGTTGAAGAAGTGGCGAGGCTCAGATCCCTGACAGAAGCCTCTCTTCTTATTCTACCTCCGATTCTTTCCGTATCTGTGCCCTGTACATACCTCTGCTTTCCTTATATGGGGGGCACACTGCTATATTTTCTCGCTGGGTTTCCTGGGTGCGAGCTCTTTCTCTCTCTCCTTAGTTCCTGCCTTTCTTCCTCATCCCATCTAGGTTGCCTCTCTTCCTCATCCCATCAAGGTTGCCTCCTTTTCTCTGAGCTATGTGTTGTTCTTTTTGGTTAGGCTTTGCCCTCAAATTTGCTCTCTGTTGTTTCCTCGGTTACCTGAGCAAATCCTGTAGCCTCACCATCATCATCGGTTCCTGGGGGACTGGGTCTTTCTTCCTCACCCCCACTAGCTGTAGCACTGTCTAGGACTTACCACAAATCTCCCTGTCACTCTTGTATGTTTGCCTGAACCAGTGGGAGTGCTTGTTCTCTATGCTTCTGGGGTTCTATGTGTCAGATGCATCGCATGGTGGATCAAACTTCTGGAAGACTTTCCACCGGACTTGGATTGCTCTGAAATTGTCTAGGCATGCTGGCCTGTTGGTTTCTCGTGCTTGGGCCTAACCAGCAGCTGACTGTCATCCAAATGGAAACTGGCTCCCAGTCAACAAGAAAATCACTTTCAAGCTTCTCAGACATACCTACAAAGCTCTCCACAATGTAAGACCATCATAGCTGAACCACCACCTCGCATTCCATGTACCAGCTCCGCCCAACTTGCCCTGGCCACCATCCCACGGAATCACAAGACCAGAAACAGGGGAAGATCCTTCTCCTACCTCATTGCCAATACCTGGAATACCCTGCCCCTCCACCTCAGCAATCCCCGTCACTGACCCAATTCAGAAAGGATCTCAAGACCTGGCTCTTCGACTGAACCTCCACACCCAGAAGAATCAACAGGCCCACCCCCACCTCAGTGCCTCGAGAATCTCACGGGTGAGTAGCCATGCTTTACAAACTCCTGATTGATTGATTGATTGATTGACCATGGCCAGCTAGAACTACAAGCCCACTGAAGCCCTGAGAGACTCTACCCACAGCTAACCGTAGGACAAGTGGATCTCTCTAGGGCCCATTAGGCTGGCATCATTACACCTCCCTGAGAAATGGGCCAAACGCCAGCATCTAAAGTAAGCCCTTTGTTGCTTTTTGGAGCTTGATTTCCACCAGCTGGGCAAGGCTGAACTCTGTAGCCAAACATGGCTCCACAGAGTCTGATACCTTATATGTGGCCCAGCTACAGTATCCCAGTCTTTCTTTGCCTGGCCAGACAAAGAGTCTGGAAAAAGTTACAAGTCACAGATTTTAGAGTCAAGCAGGAGGAGTACACTCAGACACCTGGCAAGGGTTCCAGGACCTAGGGAAGAAGACTTGGTTGAGGTCAGGACTCACTGCACAGAGGACAACAGCAGGGTCCCGGGCAGGTCCTGTTAAAACTGATCGGGTGGGCATCTTGCAGCTTTTGTGTCCTTATAGCTCATCAGAATCCACTTCTTGGTCCTGGGTAGAAGTGGGAGAAGGTTAGGGTTCTCCTCACAGGTCCTATCAGTAGGTGCAGTTCTTCTTCTGCGTTGCACAGGTCCAGTGGTGTTCTGAAGAGGGTGCCCAGGGATGCCACATGTATCTATTATCTACCTTGTGAGTGCGGGTGACTCCTAGCTCCTACCTAAACAACACGCAAAAAGTTTCCAGGAGCAACCCTACCCACTTTTGCAGCTGTTTCTGTCACAATGCCTCTCCTTGCCTAAAACCAAGATGAAAGACCCTTTCTTCCCCTATGCAGAGCTCATGTGCCCACCCTTGAGGTGTGTCCAGGGAAATGAGCAAACCCTTCCCTCTGGTCACTCCAAACCAGTTCTGGGAGCAGCTCCTTAGAGGGGGCAGGCCCAGGTGTGAGCAAAAGTTGGAATCTCAGGCAAATGGGCTTTTGAAGGCTTTAAGGAGGCTAAAGGTAACTTTTAAAAGTACCTTTTGTAAGATATTTGTTACAAATCCGACTTTATTAATGAACTGGACTTGTAATCAATAATTGTAAAAGTCCAATAATTATACTTGTACCTGGTTCTTAGGTGGGTATAACTTTATTAAGTTTAACAAAGCATCCTAATGCTTTCCTATAGAACAGCTACCCATGCACCAGAAGATTTTAAGGCATTGTCACTGTTAGTACATCTTCAACATTAAACTTTTATGTGTCTTGCTTTTCAATATCATTTACCCTGCTGTATGGGCATTTACCTCTGTAATAATCAATGGGGTTATCCTGTGTTATCCAGCATATGTGGTTCGGTTGAATTTGCTTTGGACATTCAACAGTTCTAGATAAGTGGTTAAGCAGCCCTCTTAGACATAGCAATCAGTTCAGTTCAGTTCAAAATCTTTATTCGAATTGCAGAAATTCATAAAGCACATATCTTATTACACAATTCATAAAAACCTATGTTCCATTAAAAATACAGAATTAGGGATTCAATTGTTCGAGAACACACCGGTCCGAAACATATTTTGCTTGTGTCACAAGTATATAGTGTTATTCTCCAGTCTGGAGCCTCCAGCCACAACAGACGTACAAAGATAAGTGTGCTTCCTACCTACCTACTTAACAGGCATATTACTGAGCAGTGAGCAGGGTAGAGAAAAAAAGGACTCTGAATAGCAAGGACTGCGCTCCCAACCTCCATTCCGACCATCTACCAAATGGCCGTGCTACCGTAAGACCAATCACGATCGCCTCTCAACAATATGCCTTATTAAATTTCTAAAGGACCCTTGTCTCCTCTGCATTTCTTCCGTGTCTTGATTGTACACCAAGCAGGAGACATTTTCACCCTCAGACTAATTATTTTTCTCATAACAATTTAGAGGCATGGGACCTCAGGGAGTAGTGAACGCTCCCACATTATTTTCCCCTAAGAGTATTGGTCAGCGTAGATTGGATTCATCTACAGTTCATGGCCCTATTAGAATTGCCTTTCATGTCATTCTTGTGCAGAGTTTTATTAGCCATTCGCCTTCCATTCCCATCTTCTGTTCCTCCTCGTAAAGATGTCTTTGGATATAAAGAATTCATCTCAACTAGAGATCCATCTACAGTTTCAGCTCTTTAAGCTTTGTAAACCTTCACTTAGTAGTCTTTCTGAATTTATCGCTTAAAAACATCCCCACCCAGACAAGTAGGTGGACAAAAGAGGGGTACAGAGCACAGAAATAATTAAATATTCATATATATATATATATAAATCTTAACTACTAAAAGGACCAGCTCTGTGTACAATGTTTTGTTGTTGTTTTTTTAACTTTATTTAGCATTTTACAAAAAATAAAGCAGAGCACAGTCTGATTGCAATATACATAGGGTACATTCTCAATATAGTCATGATTGGCATAATCATTCTGGCGCCGAGTGACAACCAAGCATTAGTAACATCATAGCTAATACAATCCAACACTCTAGCAGGTGGTATGCCAGCGCACCGAACCCCAGGGTTCCCCTTCAGTTCCCTCATCAAACCATGTACATAAGAAGCAACTACAGGTCTGTTTATGATACTCAGGTAGAATATTTTCAAGCAGATAAAGAGTGTAGCGCATCCTCTTGGCCCACCCCTGTCGGCACTATCCCCTGTTCCTGTTGTGTGGGAGGATCTTTCTGCTGCTGTGCGAGGAAAGCTCGAAAGGGCCCCCAAATGTCTTTAGGTCTGGAGTAGGGTAGAATAGTACCAGCATATAAATCACTCTTCTTGGAGCAGCTCGCTAGGCTGTTGATCCAACCATTTACCGTCGGGCCCTCTTGCTACCCCAGTTAATTGCGACTTCTCTTTTAGCAAGCAGTAGGGAGATGGCAGAAAATCTGCGAACTTTCGGGGGGATCTGCACTACATATCCCAGGAGTGCTATCTCGGGCGAAGGTTCCACCGGGACCTGAATCATCTTGCTCAGAAGTTTGCGAACTGCCCCCTAAAAGGAGTGAATCCGCGGGCAAGCCCAGACAAGATGCGTGAAATCAGCCTGTGGGGCCTGACTCCGCTGACAGCAATGTGGTCTGGAAGGATCTATCTTGTGCGTTCGAGCGGGAGTGACATAAATCCTACGCAAAAACTTAAAGTGTATAAATTTATGTCTGCTGTTTAAGGACACTATTCTAGTAACCCTGCAGCAGGCCGTCCATTGCTCGCCAGTAATTGGATTGCCTATGTCAGATTCCCATGCAGAGCGTATTCTTTCATCGTCTACTGGGATCAAGTCGGAGCACGCCCTATATAATTGAGATACCAGATGGAGCCCCTTGCTGCTATCTATCACCAATGTAAGGGGGGGAAACAAGGGAGGTTCCAGTGGGTAGTCCGAACACCAGGCCTGTAGGGCAGAACGTAGTCTGGTCAAAATGAATCTATCCATAAATGTGGCTTCCGAGAAGGTAGACATATCCCCTAGATCAAAAATATGGCCTACAGGGAAGAGATCTCCCATTTTGTTAATGCCAAATTTAGTACAGGCCTTTTGCACCAGCTTCTCACCAGTTATAGGTAATAAATTAGCATTGGGGAGTGGAAGAGAGGAGGAGTATAATGTCTGTGTGCGGGTTATGCAGAGCAGCTTAAGGAATGCCCAGCTGGTAGTAGAAACTCTTTGTATAATCCTTGGGGTCCCTAGGGATACCAGTGGGTAAAACAGGGGCTAGTGTGTTAGGTAGGACGAAGTCTGACTCAGGGCGCAGGTAGGTGACCATTGCATCCGGGTCGTACCATGTGTGTGCGAAACTGCATTGGGCAGCTAAAAAGTATAAGTGAAAATCAGGGACTCCATATCCTCCATGGTCACAGGGCAGCATCAGCACCTGCCATTTCACCCTTGGAGTCTTGTTTCCCCAAACCAACTTGATCAAGTGTGATCGTAGAGTGCTGAGAAACTTGTTGGTGAGCGGTATCGGTATATTATGGAACAGGTATAAGAACTTTGGGAGTACTATCATTTTTATTAAGGATACCCGTCCTGCCATGGAGAGAGGGAGTTTGAGCCTGGAGTCAATTTGGGTCTCTAAATGGGAGATTGCCACTCCGTAGTTACGGCGTAAAATCGGTTCAGTGTCAGGATGGATATGTATCCCTAAGTATTTTACCGAATCGGCGCACCAGTCTAATGGAAATTCCAGGGTCCAGCGGATTGTCCCAGCCGTAAGAGGAAAGATAACTGATTTGCGACAATTTATCCCCAACCCCAAAAAGGTGCCAAATCGGAGGATCTCTCTAAGCAGTGGGTCCAGGTTTGTTTAGGGATCTCGGACATAGAGGATAGTGTTGTCGGCATATAGGGAAACTAATAGTGGGCCTGTATTGAACTGTAATCCTCTGTGTAGGTGTTTTTCCTGAAAGTTTCTAATCAATGGGTCCATCTCTAGAATAAACAATAAAGGAGATAGGGGACAACCCTGCCGCGTGCCACGTGACAAGGGAAATGGGGCTGATAGGGTACCATTTAGTCGGAGCCTTGCTCTGGGTTGTGTATATAACAGTGCTGTAGTTGCAATGAAGCCTTGGGGCATTCTCTTGCGTTGCATTATGGATAGTAAAAAGGGCCATTCTAGGGAGTCAAAAGCATTTCAGTGTCAAGCAGTATTACCGCTGCGGGAACCTCCGGGTTTATTCTGTGCAAGGTATTAAACAGGGTTCGGAGGTTGAAGGCGGTGGATCGGTGCGGGATGAATCCTGATTGAGCAGGGGATATTATAGATTCCATGAGCAGTGAGCGGCGGCATGCTAGAGCCTTCGCAAGAATTTTATAGTCTAAATTTAACAATGATAATGGTCGATACGAGCTACACTGTAGGGGATGCTTACCGGGTTTCGGGAGCAAAATAATAACTGCTTCTCGCCGGGTATGAGGGAGCTGTTGTTTCTCTAGAGCCTCTGCATAAACATCTAGTAAGTGGGGGACTAGGAGATCTTTGTAGGCTTTATAAAACTTGCTTGTGAATCACTCCAACCCGGGGGCCGTGGACGTTTTTAGTGCTGTAATGGCTTCATTTATACTGTCTTCCGTAATGGATTCTGCTAAAAAATCTTGCATAAATTTCTCCAAGTACACTAATGCTATCTCAGAAAGACACGACTCTTGACCAGAGTGGTCATGCCCTAGTTTGGTAGTATATAGTGTCTTGTAATAGGATAACAATTCTGTCTGGATCATTAATGGATCTGTGAGTGTGTCCCCCGATGTGGAATGTAACTCTGTGAGGTATGCTTTCGCATAGGATGGTCGGAGCATTTGGGCTAGAACTCGTCCAGGGCGATCCCCCTCTCCATAGACTTTGGCACTATGATATTTCCCCATACAGAGTATTTCCCTGTCAGCTAATTCCCTGTATTTTGAGAGCAGAGCCCCTCTCTTCATGTTGTATCCAGGGTCAACAGTCGCCCTCTGTTCAGCGTCCAATGAATTCTGGTCACTCTCTAACCGAGAAAGTGTATTACGCAGTTCTCGAAGTACCCCAGCGCTTTTGGAAATACATACTCCCCTCATGCAAGCCTTTAATCCCTCTCATAACACTGCCTCGGAGTCCACAGAGCCGGTATTTATTTCAAAGTAGTCTTCAATGGCTACATAAAGATCTTGCCTAAATAGTTTGTCATCCAGAGCGCGGTCCGGAAATCTCCAATGCCGTTCAAACCCTTCAGGGTGGGGAATCAACAGCTCCAATAGTACCGGGGAGTGGTCAGAGTATGACCTGGGCAATGTTCGCAACCTGTGGAACCATCTAGAAAGTTCAGGGGAGGCCAACCAGTAGTCAAGTCGTGTCCAGGTGTCCCTTGCGCCGGTGTAATGTGTATACGTGGGTTGGTCCGGGTCGCGGACCCGTCCCAAGTCTAGTAGTGAGCGGTGGTCGCACATAGAATACAGTACTCTACGTGCCCTTGGTTTCAGGTGTGGGGTTGTGGTGTCTTAGATTAAGTAAATAAATAAACTGGAAACAAGTATTCTTAGCATAGGTTTATTTAAACCTCAGCCACAAACGCTCAGAGTCAATTGACCCTTAAAACAGTCAAGATTCCAGAATCTAGAATAATAGCATGGAACTATATGACATAAGATAAAATGATTTAAAGATACAGAAAGAGATTATAAGAAAGACACAATATCACACATCTCCCTTCGCATCAAAAGAAAGAAAATTAGAAACAAGAAAAAGATTAAACATAATCTTTCATGTACATTGGAGCACTACATAACCTCATACTTCTCTTACGAGCAGAACAAGATGTGGCAGGTACAGGTTCAGGAAAATTAATGACATTAAATGAATCATTTTCATTAGGTAAATCAGAAACAAATACATTAGATTTAACAAGCACAACACAAATCTTATTCCATATCCTCCCATCCTGAGTTTTGATGGCATTCTTGAAAACCTTTACCACCGGTCTCACATTTGTATACTTTGACCATGATTTACAACCAACAGGAGCTTTTATTCTAACAAGATCACCAACTTTAAACTCTTGAGATCAAACACACTTTTTCTCGTCAAAATACATCTTTCTCAACATTTGTTTTTCCAACTCTTTCTCTCTCCACTCACCAATACTATTGTCAACCAAGCCTTTATTCATTTTCATCCAACCAGGACACCACAAAGTATTAGGTATCCTACCCTTGAACAATTCAAAAGGAGACCTCCCAGTAGAGGAATGAGGAGAACAACGATATGCATTTATTCTCTCTTGAAGAGTTAAAATCCAATTCAAACCATTTGACCTTGCCAACTGAATAGACTCTTTAAGAGTTTTATTGACCCTCTCAACAGCTCCATTGGTCTCAGGATGATATAAAGAGCATCTCTTATGTAAGACACCACATTTTTTCAAAAAATCACAAAACATACTAGAACAAAACTGAGGACCATTATCAGACAATAAACTATTAGGGAAACTCTCCCTTTTAAAAATTTCTTCCAAAAACTTAATGACAGAGGTTGAGGTAATGTCTCTAACCGCAGTCACTTCAATCCACCTGGAATACAAGTCAATGAGAACAATCAAGTACGGGGTATCTGAAACTCCACTAAGAGGGCCTACGATGTCAATAGCAACTTCATCCCAAGGATGACCTGGCAATTTCCTACACACCATAGGCATCTGCCTAGTTTTCAGAATCTTATCACTAGCAGAACATTCAATACAATCCCTGACTAATCTCTCAACTTCTATGTCCATACTAGGCCACCAAAACTGCAAACGCATCATTTCCTTCATTTTTACAATACCTAAATGACCATTATGAACATGAGATAATAACTTTTTCCTAATACCTAAAGGAGGGACTAACTTAGTACCACAAGTCAGCATACCATCTGTAACAGAGATCTCATCAGCCACAAGAGACCAGGGTTTACTCAAACGAACATTCCCCTTCAAAGAATTTATAACAGAAATTATCTCATCATCCTTTTCCAACTCCCTTTTCCATTCACATTCTTCCACAGCACCATCAGTAACTTCACAAACATTAATAACCTCCTCCGGATCATACTCAATCTCCTCAAGACCACACTCACTGTCAACTAATCTTGACAAGCAATCTGCAGATTTGTTTGCAACACCTGGAACATATTGTACCTCAAAATCAAATTCCTTAAGGAAATAATCCACCTTCTAATTCTTGAAGAGATGGCATCTAAGCCTTTCTTTAAGAAAACCTCTTTTAAAGGCTTATGATCAGAACATACTACAAGCTTGGTACTCCAAATCACATTTTTAAACTTCCTTAATGCCCAAAAAAATCACCAAAGACTCTCTTTCAATTACTGAATAATTTAATTCAGAGCCTCTGAGACACCTGGAAGAACAACAAATCAAAACCTCTTTTCCCTCCTTCTTTTGAAGAAGAACACAACCAAGCCCCTTTTTACTCGCATCAGTAAACATATAAGTAGGAAGACCAGGAACAAAAGCATGTAGAGAAGGAGTTTTTTTTAATACATTCTTTATGCATTCAAACTCCTGCTTACAGTCAGACGACCACTCATAAGTAACATTTTTAGTCGTTAACTTCCTTAGATTAAATGATTTTTCAGCAAAGTTAGTTATGAACTTCCCATAAAATTCTACCATTCCAAGAAAAGAAAGCAATTCATCTTGGTTAACAGGCTCTTTCACTCTATCAATGGAGTCAACTAATTCTTTTTTTGGAAACACACCTTGACACGTAATACGATGACCAAGATAATTTACCTCTTTTAATCCAAATTTACATTTTTCTTTTTTTAAAGACATGCCAGCACTACTCAAACGTTCCAAAACAGCACACACACGGGAATTATGCTCCTCCATGTTCTTCCCATAGATCAAAAGATCATCCTGATAGCATTTCACACCCTTAAGACCTTTTAGAATCCTAGACATGATGCGTTGAAATACTGAGGCCGCAGACACGAGGCCAAAAGGCATCCTCTTGAATTTAAAAGTTCCCATAGGTGTGATAAAGGCAGTCAAATCTTGAGATATATCATCTAATTCCACCTGGTGATAGGCAGAAGCCAAGTCTAGTGTGGTAAAATATCTTGCACCCTCAAGTGTACCAACCATTTCATCAATGTTTGGGAGAGGAAAACGATCTACAACCACCTCCTTATTTAAAGCACATAAATCAATACATAAGCGAATCTCATTATTGGGTTTCTTAGCGATAACAACTGGTGCCAACCATTCCGTTGCCTCAACTGATTCAATAATTTCATTTTTGACAAGTTTTTCAATTTCTTTCTAAACACTAGCTTGTTGAGATAAAGGAATTCTCCTTACTTTTGCTACCACAGGAACAGCATGCTCCCTTAATTTGATATGATGTTTGTAACCCTTCAAATATCCTAAATTTTCTTTAAAAACATCAGGAAATTTATCAGAAAACATAGCAGACATGTCACATACTTCTTGAACTATAACCTGAGGTGATGCATTGGGATTGAGTTGAGCTCCAAGGTCACGTTGATGCAACCAACTCAACAAAGAATCACCTTTTTTAGTCACATATATTTTCCCAACTGTCATACGACTACCCAATTCAAGTTTAGCCATGAAGTAGCCCAACATTTTGATAGGTTTATCTCCATAACCCAATGGTGCAACATCACACTTAAATAATTTTACATTAGACTTAAAATTTTCTATAAACACACTCTCATCAATCATAGTAATATGTGAACAAGAATCAAATTTTAAGTTAATCATAACATTCTCAACAGAAACCAAATGAGAGGGATGATCCATTTTTTCACAATTAATCTGAAAAGTAACAGTTTTCACTTGAGGTTGTGACCATTTTTTAGTAGAAGTCTCACCACCAAACATTTTGGTCCTACAAACTTTTGCAAAATGCCCTCTTTTACCACATGTGTTGCACATTGTTTTTAACGCAGGATAATTAGATGAATTAGCTAAATGACTAAACTGCCCGCACCTAAAACAAGAAAATCTATTTCCTGAATTTGTATTAGGAACAAATGGCATAGCAGTTTGTCTATCCACATTAACATTAGTTTTTTTTTAACTTGACAAACAACTTCTTCCACCTTAGATTCAGTTTTTGACTCCACAGAAGATGTCTTGTCTTTTTCACCTTTTAATTCTTCAACACATTTAGTCATATGCTCAACCTGTTTGGCAATAACTAAAACTTCATCAAGAGGAGGTTCATCTTTTAACCACAACTCTTTTCTTATGTTGTCATGTGCACACCTCAAAACAAATTGGTCTCTAATTCTCTCATCTAAAGTTTGTCCAAAATTGCATGAAGAGGCCAATTTCCTTAAAACAGAAACATATTCTTCAACTGTCTCATCCTTCTTTTGTTCCCTAAAACCAAAATGGTACCTCTCCATATTCGTGCTAAGTCTTGGTAAGTAATGCCGATCAAGTTGAACAATAGCAATGTCATATTCATTTACATTTCTTTGTTCCGCAGCACTAAGTTCAGGTAGATGTTCCAAAACTTCTTGACCCTCTCCACCCAAACAATGTAAAATTAAAGAATGTTTTCGCTCCACACTTAAATTAGTGCCACAAACTCTTGCATATTTTGCAAAAATCTTTTTCCATTTTTTCCATTTTCCATTAGGTTCACCAGGACTGGTTAAGAAAAAAGCTGGTTGTGTAATTTTTTGCATGTTCCTGGAATTTATAATTTATTTATCAATTTGAAAGAGTTCTTTTTTTTTATGACTTATCCTTTATGTAAAACCTTGTTCAAAAATAAACAGAAGTTTATTCTAATCCATTCGTTTTTGTAAAAAAAAAAAAAAAAAAAATCCACAAATACATTTATATTTAATCCATAAATAAAGGATGTATTTTTTTTTAAACTTTCCCTCTGTTTTTTTTCTTTCTTCGCTGCTTATTTTCAGCCAAATTATGTTGTTTTAAGGGTCAAAGCAGATATACTCTTTCAAACGTTTCCCTATCCACGTTGTACTTCAAACCGATCTTCTTTGATAAAGTTAGAATCGTCACTGAACCGCAGGGTTAACTCTATGAAAGGCCGTGAGCAGATTCAGATTTAGAGCCTCAGGAGAGAATAAGTCACAATGTCAGTTTCATCGGTGAAATGTAGGGATGCGTCACTGACACGCAGAAGAGAGCGCCCGTCACAATGCGTTCCTATTCAGTGAAACGCAGAGATACGTCACAGACACGCAGTAGAGCGCGCAGACATAACGTCGATTTGCTCTCGCTCTCGCGCAACAGACTTTTCTCTTTTCTTCTCCCTGTAAGTCTTCGAATTTATCAAATCCTCCCGCCATACTTCTCACCATTAACTCAAAGGACACATGAGTTATTTTCTGATATACAGCCGCTGGGAAGACAACGCTTCGCTTCGATTTTTCAGCCGCTGGAGCTTCATTGGAGTGGTGTGGCTCACTGGTTAGAGGCGGCAGACCCGGGAGCAGAAGTCGGCCGGGACCAGGGTTCAATTCCCGACGCGGCAGGGTCGTGGACTTGGGTCAGCGGACTCGATAATTCTCGCTTCTGTGCCTACTCTAATCAGGGGTCCCACTCGGCAACTCTGGGCATTAGCTTGCCTAATCTCCACAACAGCCCCATCAACGCCGGGGATGCCTGGCTCCACCTTGGGGACTCCCAGCAGGGACCATCCCACAGGGAAAGCCAGGACGGGTTCCCCAGCGTTATACAGCACCAGGAAACCTATGGGTAGCAGTGCGCTTTACAAGCTCAAACATTAAAAAAAAATTAATTCATTTGTGTTGAGGTCGGTTATCTTTTTCCAATCGTCGCCAATTTATGTGGTGTCTTAGATTAAGTAAATAAATAAACTGGAAGCAAGTATTCTTAGCGTAGGTTTATTTAAACCTCAGCCACAAACGCTCAGAGTCAACTGACCCTTAAAACAGTCAAGATTCCAGAATCTATAATAATAGCATGGAACTATATGACATAAGATAAAATGATTTAAAGATACATAAAGAGATTATAAGAAAGACACAATATCACAGGGCTGTGGATGTGCTGTTGGATACAGGGCCGAACGTAACATTAAAATCGCCCCCTAGAAGAAGAGGTGTGGAGTCCAGTTGTAACAGTTTAGAGTGGAGCGTATGAAAAAAATCAGGTGAATCAACGTTAGGGCCATAAATGCAGCCCATCGCAATCTTGTGGCTAAAAAGCGTGCCCTCTACAATCACAGTCCTACCGGCTTCAAACTCTGTGTACAATGTTTACACTCCCTCAACTAACTCCTAAATATGAAGGGCCAGATGTAGGCTGCCTGCCCAGGTGATCGCTCCTCCCGCCCTCCCAGGACATTTAAGGGCCCCTCCCTCCTCCCTTCAGGATTCTGCATTTTTCAACCCTTGAGGCGGAAGCCGGGGGAGCTCAGCACTTCCTTGTGCAATACTGTTGTGGAACGTGAGTTATTGACTGAGAATAACCCGATTTTAAAAACTTGTATAAATTTTAATATTCCGATTTTTAAATTGTTTAGCACCCTTCTTGGAGCGAGATTGCTTCGCCCAAGACCTTTTTGTGTCTCCCCTCTTAGCGCTGCTGTCTTTAGGCGCTCAGATCGAGCACAGCCACTTTGGCCGCCATCTTGGGTAGGGCAAGGCTGCCTGCCCAGGTGATTGCTCCTCCCGCCCTCCCAGGACATTTAAGGGCCCCTCCCTCCTCCCTTCAGGATTCTGCATTTTTCAACCCTTGAGGCGGAAGCCGGGGGAGCTCAGCACTTCCTTGTGCAATACTGTTGTGGAACGTGAGTTATTGACTGAGAATAACCCGATTTTAAAAACTTGTATAAATTTTAATATTCCGATTTTTAAATTGTTTAGCACCCTTCTTGGAGCGAGATTGCTTCGCCCAAGACCTTTTTGTGTCTCCCCTCTTAGCGCTGCTGTCTTTAGGCGCTCAGATCGAGCACAGCCACTTTGGCCGCCATCTTGGGTAGGGCAAGGCTGCCTGCCCAGGTGATCGCTCCTCCCGCCCTCCCAGGACATTTAAGGGCCCCTCCCTCCTCCCTTCAGGATTCTGCATTTTTCAACCCTTGAGGCGGAAGCCGGGGGAGCTCAGCACTTCCTTGTCCAATACTGTTGTGGAACGTGAGTTATTGACTGAGAATAACCCGATTTTAAAAACTTGTATAAATTTTAATATTCCGATTTTTAAATTGTTTAGCACTCTTCTTGGAGCGAGATTGCTTCGCCCAAGACCTTTTTGTGTCTCCCCTCTTAGCGCTGCTGTCTTTAGGCGCTCAGATCGAGCATAGCCACTTTGGCCGCCATCTTGGGTAGGGCAAGGCTGCCTGCCCAGGTGATCGCTCCTCCCGCCCTCCCAGGACATTTAAGGGCCCCTCCCTCCTCCCTTCAGGATTCTGCATTTTTCAACCCTTGAGGCGGAAGCCGGGGGAGCTCAGCACTTCCTTGTGCAATACTGTTGTGGAACGTGAGTTATTGACTGAGAATAACCCGATTTTAAAAACTTGTATAAATTTTAATATTCCGATTTTTAAATTGTTTAGCACCCTTCTTGGAGCGAGATTGCTTCGCCCAAGACCTTTTTGTGTCTCCCCTCTTAGCGCTGCTGTCTTTAGGCGCTCAGATCGAGCACAGCCACTTTGGCCGCCATCTTGGGTAGGGCAAGGCTGCCTGCCCAGGTGATCGCTCCTCCCGCCCTCCCAGGACATTTAAGGGCCCCTCCCTCCTCCCTTCAGGATTCTGCATTTTTCAACCCTTGAGGCGGAAGCTGGGGGAGCTCAGCACTTCCTTGTGCAATACTGTTGTGGAACGTGAGTTATTGACTGAGAATAACCCGATTTTAAAAACTTGTATAAATTTTAATATTCCGATTTTTAAATTGTTTAGCACCCTTCTTGGAGCGAGATTGCTTCGCCCAAGACCTTTTTGTGTCTCCCCTCTTAGCGCTGCTGTCTTTAGGCACTCAGATCGAGCATAGCCACTTTGGCCGCCATCTTGGGTAGGGCAAGGCTGCCTGCCCAGGTGATCGCTCCTCCCGCCCTCCCAGGACATTTAAGGGCCCCTCCCTCCTCCCTTCAGGATTCTGCATTTTTCAACCCTTGAGGCGGAAGCCGGGGGAGCTCAGCACTTCCTTGTGCAATACTGTTGTGGAACGTGAGTTATTGACTGAGAATAACCCGATTTTAAAAACTTGTATAAATTTTAATATTCCGATTTTTAAATTGTTTAGCACCCTTCTTGGAGCGAGATTGCTTCGCCCAAGACCTTTTTGTGTCTCCCCTCTTAGCGCTGCTGTCTTTAGGCGCTCAGATCGAGCACAGCCACTTTGGCCGCCATCTTGGGTAGGGCAAGGCTGCCTGCCCAGGTGATCGCTCCTCCCACCCTCCTCCCACCTTGCTCTGTAATGGTTAAAAGCAGCAGGCCCACCCGTCCGCGCAGCGGGCGGGCGCAGCGGGCGCGCCGGCGGCGCGCCGAAGGCGCGCCAAAGGCGAGCCCGTCTGCGCCCGTCCGCGCCGGGACCGGGCCCAGGGCCACGACCCCTGCTCGGCCCATCCTGTACAAACGGAGTACTCTGCTGAGGCTTCGCCCAACCCATACCTCCCGCTGCACTAAACTTGATCTGTCACTAACTCCCACGGGCGCCAATGTAAAATGCTTGCATTGTGATACTATCGTCCCCTTTAACAACTGCATCACCCACACTCAGGTCTCTAAGCAGGTTAAGGAGAAGCACATCACTATGGCCCTAATTAATGCGCGTTCTCTGGGCAAACACTGCCAAGAGATAGCGGACCTCATCATCGATCACAAATTAGATGCCCTGTATATTACGGAAACGTGGATGGACGAGGCATCTGCACCCGACTTGGTCACAGCAGTTCCGCCTGGCTATAATGTTTATAGGCAGGATAGAGAGAGAAACAGAGGCGGTGGCCTGGCTATCATAGTGAGAGACCAATTTGAGGTCCACATATCCCCTATCCCTGCCATGTCATGCGAAGCTCTTCATTTTAATATAAAATTCACACCTTCTTTTAGCTTCAAGGGAGTGCTCCTCTATCGTCCTCCTGGGGCTAGAGCAGCGTTCCTAACGAACCTAAGCACCTTAATAGAATCAATAGCCACAGATGAGTCCATTACTGTAATGGGCGATTTTAATTTTTATCTTGAACAAAATAATGATAAAGATACTATCACCCTTACATCAGACTTAGAAACCATAGGTCTTAAGCAATTGGTCACGGCCCCAACCCATCAGGCAGGACATGCGCTAGATGGCATGTTTACTAACGTAGAAGACCTACAGGTGACAGAAATCCTTCCCATGACGTGGACCGACCACTCGGCCATTTTCAGTAGGCTGCCCATTAAAGATCCGTTCAGGAAGAAGACTTCCCACCCCAAGCCAGGCACTTTTAAGGCGTGGAAGGATATAAATTACAACAACCTAAATATACTTTTAAATAATACTAAACCTGAACTATCTAACGATCCCTGTACCTCTACTTCTTAATTTCATGAATGGCTGAGTGACGCCACGTCTCAACTGGCACCCACTAAGTCTCACTCTAGAAACAGAAGTACGCCGACTGCTCAGTGGTACACAGAAGAGCTAAAAATACAGAAACAATTAACAAGAAACAGGGAAAGGTACTGGCGACGAACTTATGACAGTGAAAGTAAGAATAAATATAAAGAAGCCCTAGCCACCTACAAAATTATGATCACGGCAGCAAAGAAGCATTTCTTCTCTCTGCACATAGAACAAGCTAAAAATTCCAGCAAACAGCTGTATAACATAGCTAAAACCCTATCGGGTAACACACCAGACCTAAATCCCCCCCCATCACAAACACTATGTGATGCCCTGTCTGAGTTTTTCTTCACGAAGGTGAATAACATATACAAAACTTTCACCTTGGAACCTAATACTAATGCTGCCCCCCCCTCGCAGACAGTCCTGAGTAATACCATGACGAGTTTTAAACCTTTAACGACCGATCAAACAAAAACCATACTGAATGCCATTAAATCAGGCTCCGCCTTGGACCCCTGCCCCACATCGGTGTTAGCCATGGTCTCAGACACAATTATTCCCATTATTACTCACGTTTGCAATATAATATTGAGCTCTGGGACTTATCCAGACTCCTTAAAAAACACGTTGATTAAGCCTTTGCTTAAAAAAACAAATCTTGACAGGAAAGATCTGAAAAACTACCGGCCTATAGCAAGTCTCCCTTTTTTAGCCAAAGTGATAGAGAAAACCATGAACCAGCAGCTGTCGGAACATATAGAGAGAAACAATCTGCTTGATGATACCCAGTTTGGGTTCCGTAAATACCATGGAACCGAAACTGCTCTCATCAAAGCAGCGGATGATATTAGACTCATCCGGGACCAAGGAGGGACAGCCTTGCTGGTACTCTTAGACCTCTCGGCAGCATTCGACACGGTTGACCATAAGACCTTGGTCGACCGTGTCGAAAAAATAGGTATCCAGTCCACTGCGAGAAACCTGCTTGCCTCCTTCCTGGCTAATAGAACGCAGGCGGTCACTCTTGGACCATTCCAATCTGCCAAATTGTCGTTGCCGTGTGGGGTTCCTCAAGGCTCATCCCTTAGTCCGACACTATTTAACATCTATGTGTCGGACCTTGCTAGTGTCATCAAAGCACATGGGATGAGCCTAACCTCATACGCAGATGACACACAGTTGGTGTTGGCCATTAAGGATGACGGACAGGAGGTGGCAGAACGGTTCCAAGGAGGCATGACAGCTATCGGTGAGTGGATGGCAGGAAACTGCCTGAAGCTCAATTCCGAGAAAACGGAGGTTGTCATTTTTGGCAATCTTTTGCCATCCTGGCCGACTACTTGGTGGCCAACAGCATTTGGCATTCCACCTTGTCCTACCCCCAAGGTGAGAAATCTAGGAGTTACCTTTGACAACCAGCTCAACTTTATGGCTCATGCCAATAAGGTAGCGTCCACGGCCCATTTTAAACTAAAAATGATAAGGAAAATTTTGCCTTTTCTGCCTGACACGGCCGCTAAGACCCTGGTCACGTCATTGGTTTTAAGCTCACTAGACTACTGCAACGGACTCTTCCTGAATGCACAATCCAGAGTCACACAAAAGTTGCAGACAGTACAGAATGCGGCCGCACGCCTGCTGTCCAAAAAACCAAAATTCGCGCCCATCTCAGATACTCTGAGGACCTACCACTGGCTGTCTATCCAGAACAGGATAAAGTTTAAAGCTATGTGTACAGTCTATAAGGCAATGCAGGATCAGGGGCCTCGTTTCCTTAAAGATCATCTAATACCATACTGTCCAGCCAGAAAGCTACGATCTGCATCACTTAATCAATTAGTGGTCCCACGTAGCAGAACAGTCACATGGGGCGACCGCCGCTTCCTAGTTGCGGCCCCCAAAATTAGGAATACCCTACCATACCACGTCAAAGCCAGTCCATCACTCTTACAGTTTAGAAAAAATTTGAAGACATGGTTATTCAACCAATAACACAGTACACCCACTGTATACCTCACCTCTATGGAATGACATTACTGCAGTCTAGCGCCGAGACACCCAAGGGTAATTGTTCGCGCTTTATAAGTGTCAGTAAATAAATAAATAAATAAATAAAGTAATTCCTATTTACCGACTCTTAAATACCGAATTTTACCGATTCGGTATTTAAGAGTCGGTAAATAGGAAGGGGGCAGATGTAGGTAATTCTAATTTTAGAATTACCGAATCGGTATGATTCGGTATTTACCCATTGATTCCTATGGGCCATGAAGCCCATAGGAATCAATGGGAAATACCGATTCGGTATTTACCGAATCGGTAAATACCGAATCCTGCAAGGGTGCATGGGGTGTCACTTTGACACCCTCTAGCACCCCAAGTACAGGCTTGTGTGACATGTGGCACACATACATGCCCTAAGGGCATGTCTGTCACATGGCACAGATGTACATGCACAGATGTGCATGTACACCTGAATTCGGTATTTTACCACCCAATTGGATTGGGTGGTAAAATACCAAATTCTGAAGGCCTGTAGCACTGTAAAAAGTGCTACCTACATCTGGGTTTTACAGAATCAGTAAAATTACCGATTCGGTATTTTACAGAATCGGTAAATTTACCGAATCGGTAAATTTACCGATTCTGTAAAAAAAAATGGTCCCTACATCTCAAAAACCAATTACCGGTCGGTAACGGCCGTTACCGACCGGTAATTGGCGACCTACATCTAGCCCCTACTCTCCCAAACACACTATATACATTGAAAGTCTAGCATTTTTGTCAATTCTTTGCCGTTTGGAGTAATGTAAATTGATACTTGTATAGCGCACTACTCACCCGCAAGGGTCTCAAGGCGCTTGTACGAATACCGCTGTGGAACCCATCCTGGCTTTCCCTGTGAGGCGTCCACTCCTGGGCACCCCCAGGGTGAAGGCCAGGCATCCTTAGCGTTGTGGGGGCCGTTGTGGAGATTAAGCAAGCTATTGCCCAGAGTTGCAGAGTGGGACTCTATGATTAGAATAGGCACCGAGGTGAGAATTATCAGGTCCGTGGAATTTTTGAGCCCAAGACCCACCGAGGCGGGGAATTGAACCCTGGTCCCGGGCTAGACCTCTGCATCAGGGTCTGCCGCACTAACCATTGAGCCACACTTCTCCATACTGTTTCTTCTCTGGCTCCCTAACTTTTAAAACAACTTTGCACCCACAACTTCCCAAGGAGCCTCATACCTTCTAGGGATGTGTGCAGTAGGTTCATCCCTCTTGATTCCAAAGTTGTGGTTAGCCAGGAGTATGTTTAGATGAGTCTTTAAATCTACATGGAGCAAGTTGTCCAGTGCTATCTAGAGAGGCCGATTCATAACCTTTCTTATTGTTTCTAGTTTCTTTCTAATTCTTAGTTGTTCCCGCGTGCAGTTCAGTAATCCCAGTCTTCTGGAGGATGCAGGATTCTTCCATTCTGCTTCTTCCCATGATGCACTCTAATCTATTTTTCAAGTCTCAGAAGGGACTCTAGGAGTGATCTCTCCTCCATAGTGAAAGTAAACATCTCATAATTTAGAGCTATCGGGGTCGCGGAGACAGGTAACCATTGAAATGTGCATCGCGCAATTAAAGGTGCGCGCAAGGAGGTGAGACATTCCTGATACGACAGAGGGACTGTGCGGCCGCCGACAATAATTAAATTATTGCTAGCCCTGCATTGAGTGGCCGCATGCATGTATGCGGTCTTGCGCTCCTGGTGAATCTATGTTAAAGGTAATCCCCACCTGGGGCGCGAGGCTTGATGTGGTCGGACTTTTTTCCAGAGGGGGTGGCGGCACATCGTTCTTCGTGTTTTTCACTTATGCGCATCATTGGCATCTTATAGACGTAATCCCCAATACCCCTCAATTGTGGGCAGGTTCTGAAGTGTTTTTATCAGTGAATGCAAAAAGAAGCCAGTGAGGAGTTGTGACGTAGTAACTGTTTACTGAATGTTGTCACCCGGAAGTTTCGGCAGCCTCACTCCAGTGATTTCTATGGGCTTGGCTTTAAGTGGGCTGTTGTCTTTGTAATGAGAGCTGAGTTCTATTTCTGAACGCGCTCGCATGTGTTGTCATAGTTCTTTATTTGTGCATGGGCATGTTCACGCTCTCATATGTATGTCATTGCTTTTCTTTGAAATGTTTAACAGCCTTGCATGCGCATGCTATGTTCATGTATGACTTGTTTTTAATTGAATACGCATTCTCGTGCAATCTGTCACCCGTTGAAGTCTGAAAGCCGATAACTGACATTGGCAACTCAGACTCCAAGGAGGAGAGATGCACTCCAGTGGTGTTCCGTTTCTTAAAGGTCCAAATTTTCAAATTCCTTTCCAAACAAACAATACAAACCTAATGCCTTTTGTTCCAGGTGTGGTTCCAGATTTCATCTTCGAGATAGCCCTGTGTGCACTCCTTTGGGTAAAAAATGTACCAATTGTAAGAAAATAGGTCATTTTCAATCTGTTTGCAGGGGCAAGAAAATGATTAGAGTTAGTGCTCTTCAAACCTCTGATCTTCCTGTCGATGATAATTCTAATCACAATACTGTTTTACCAAATGATTTGGAGAGACTCATGCTTTCCATTGAGTTTATTTCCTTGGTATTGTCTTCTCACAGAGTCAAAGATCCCATCTGTCAAGTTGCTGTTGGTAATCTTGTTCTTGACATGGATGCTGACTCGTGAGCACCTGCTACCATTATTTCAGATGTCTTGAATAAGAAGAATTGGCCATCTGAGAAATCGCTGGTGCTTTTAGACATCATTCCCAAAGCCTATGGTGACCAGACAAATGACATGTTAGGTTATTTTATTGAATCTATATCCTGTTTGGGTCGGAAAATTATTACAAAAGTGTATGTGGCTATTAAAGGCAAGAGCATTGTTGGCTGGCAGGATGTAGCCAAGATGGGTCTCAAGTTGGTTACTGGATCTGACAATCCTATACAGATAAATGACGTTTGTGTTGCTTCAATTTCACAATGTTCAGAAAATGATTCCACAAATACAATTTCAGAATTTCCTGAAGTTTTTTCTTCCACTATAGGAAACATTTCCAAATTTGAACATGTAATCAAATTAAAAGCAAATGCTATTCCCATTTCACACAACCCAAGGCCTATTCCCTTGAGTGTAAGGGATGACCTTAAAGTTTTGTTAGACAAATTGGTTACTGATGGTTTTATCAAAACGACTGACTCATCTGAGTGGGTCAGTCCCATTGTTATGGTTAGAAAAAAGGATCAATCTATTTGCTTATGTGCTGATTTACGCTCACTTAATAAAAACATAGTAGTAGATTGCCATCCATTACTTAAAATCCAAGATTTATTGTCAAATGTTGCTGGTGCCACTTACTTTTCTCTTTTAGATCTCTGCTCAGCGAACCACCAGATTCCACTCTCTGATTCTTCTACTGACCTCACTACATTTGTTACTCCTTTTGGGGCATATACATTTTTGAGATTACCATTTGGTTTAGCCTCAGCAGCTATCGTTTTTCCAAATGGTCTTGGATCATATTTTAAAAGGTATTCATTCAGTCCAAGCGTACCAAGATGATGTATTAATATGTTCCAAGAACCAATCAGATCACGTAGTCACACTTACAAAAGTCCTTAATAAATTCAAGGAAATTGGTGTCACCGGCGGCACTGAGAAATGCAAATTCATGGTTACTTCTCTTGATTATTTGGGACATATAATTTCTGCGTCTGGCATCACTCCAAAATTCTCTCTTCCACAAGCCATTTCTCAAGTTGCAGTACCTGATAATATGGATTCTCTCAGATCCTTCTTGGGCATGACCGAGTATTATTCTAGGTTTATCTCAGGTTACGGTCAAGTTGTTCAACCACTTTGCATTCTCCTTAAGAAAAGCACAAGTTTTAGCTTGACTCTGAAGACACGAGAGGCGTTTGATCATGTGAAAAGGTTAATTGGGGAGGCACCTGCACTTAATGCTTTTGCACCTGGCCACAGGTGCATAATTTCAGTAGATGCAAGTCAACATGGTCTTGGAGCTGTTCTCTGTCAAGGGTTTAATGGTAAAGAAAACACAATTTTCTTCTCTTCCAGGTCATCAACAACTGCAGAAAGTAACCACAGTACCATTGAGAGAGAGGCTCTTGCCTGTTCTTGGGCTGTAGAGAAATTCAGGATTTTTTTGGGGGGGCACTCATTTTGAAATTTGCTCAGATCAAAAATCATTAATTCATTTACTTAATGGTAATGGCGCGGGCAAAGCTTATTCCAGACTAGTACGCTTCCTCTCACGTTTGCATGAGTACAATTTTGTTATAAAATACATTCCTGGAGGACGCAATGTCAGTGCTGATTGTTTGTCCAGACTACCTTTACAGGATGATTCATCCTGTTCAAGGTTTGATGATGTTGAATGTGTGGTTGCGTGCATTGAGATTTCATTGGTAGCTTGGCTTCCATTTCTCAAGAAGACTGGCTTAAAGCTTCAGAAGAAGACAGTGTCCTTTTGGCAGTTAAAAACATGATTATTACTGGATGGCCAAGGGAACACTCTTTAGCTGCTCCCTTGAAGTCTTTCCCACAAGTTTCTGAGGAGCTTTGTGTTGTTGAATATGTAATCATGCAAGGTGATCTAGCTGTACCTCCTGTTTCTCTTCGATGTTAGATTTTCCAATTGGCACACAAATGGCATTTAGGTGTGGGTGCAACGTCCAGGAGATTAAAAGAAAATGTTTGGTGGCCTGGTTTCAAAAGAGATGTTTCTACATGGATAAATTCTTGTCAAACCTGCCTTGTTTCAGACAAGCACTGGAAAGCATTGAAGACCCCTTTACATAATGTGCCTGTTCCAGTAGGAGCTTGGTCCAAGTTAGCTATTGACTATGCTGGCCCTTTTGAAGTGCTGTCAAGTGATAAAAAGTACACTATTGTCTTAATTGATTATTTCTCAAAATGGGTAGAATTTAAGTTCTGTTCTTTGCCCAATACCTCTTCTGTGATTAATTTTCTTTCTAGAGTGTTTCTATCTGAAGATTTTCCCAAAGAACTTGTCACAGACAATGGATCTCATTTACTTCAATTACTATGGATGAGTTTCTAACTGCTCATGACATCAAGCATTAGAGAGTGGCATTATATTCTCCTTCCTCTAATGGCTTAGTAGAATGGATGAATAGGTTCATTAAGGAGGGTATTCAGTACGCTCTAGCATGTAATTCTCCTGTAGAACTGTTTCTAAAAAAAAAAAGATTTGGGGCCCGATGTAGGTGGCCCAAATACCGGTCGGTAATGGTGAAATTTGGTATATTTCACTGTTACCGACCAGTATTTAGGCATACGTGATGTAGGGAAGGATTCAGTAATAAGGAATCGGTAAATACCGATTCCTTAATATCGATTCCTAATACCTCTTGCATTTAAGGAATCGGTAATACCGATTCCTTAAATGCAATGTAGGAAGCACTTTGAAGAGTGCTTTTGGGTCTTAAGAATTTGGTAATTACCACCAACTTCAAGTTGTTGGTAATTACCGAATTCCTTTAAAAAAACATTTTTTGCTTTTTTAAAGGTGCCATGTGGCACACATCCATGCCCTCAGGGCATGTATGTGCGCCACATGTGCACGCATGCACATTTCAGGGGTGCAACAGGGTGTCCTTTGGACACCCTGGCACCCTTGAAATACCTCCCGGTAAAGATTTGGTAATGCCGAATGTCTTCACATTCAGTCCTATGGGCCTCCAAACCCATAGGAATGAATGAGCAGGGTTTCTTTAACCCCGAATCGGTATTACCAATTCTGTAATAAGGAATATTAACGATTCGGTATTTATTACCAAATTTTTACCCACATGTGAAATACCGATTTCTTAATACCGAATCGGTAAAATTTGTTATTAAGAAATTGGTATTTCAATATTACCTACATCCGGCCCTTGGTCTTATCTTACCACCCCTCACTCTTCAACAGGTGTCTCTCCTTTCAGATTGCTTAAGAAAAGAAACCCTAATGGTACCTTGTGCCCTAAATGGTTGAACGTTTTAAGAATAGAAGATGAACTCTGTTTGGTGTGTAAAGATAAACAAAGGATGTTAAAGAATTTTACTGATCAAGAACTTATTAAAAAAAAATAGTTTGACACTAAGGGGTCCATTAGTATATCGGGCTGTGGCACCACCGTGGTGGTGGTGGGGCGGAAAAACAGCTTTTTCCACCCACGAACATTGGAACTCACGTCCGCCAAATTAGGATAGGTAAACATAGGTCATTTCCCGTCCATCGCGGAGTGACGCGCACTGCCATCAAACTGCGCCCGCCACCGCGGCGGCGGGAGCCAATCGAGACTCTCCGCCGTGCCGAATGACGTCCGCCCCACTCGACAAATTAGGATGGCCCAAACAAGCAGACGCACCGCAGCGGAGACACCGCCCAGCCTGAGCAGGCGGAAACTCGACAGCAGAGCAAGATAGCCGATACCCGGTCCTGGCCACCGTGAACCCAGACCTCCATATGCATCCGGTGATGTTCCTACTACAACACTATCGTCAGATGGGCCGCCGTGGATGCCGCCGCAGGTACCCCAATACACATATGCAACACACAGGCCGACACAGGGTCCAATCACCACACAGACACCCTACTGGGGGACACAACACATCCACAAGGGCAACCACACATCACCCACCTCACAGCAAGGCACCCCTCAGCATCCGGGACACACATCAACCGCTAACCAGCAGCAACGTCCCGGTCCAGGTCAGGTCACCGCCGCGGTCAACACATGCGTACTATGCAGAAGGCAGGCCAATCCAAGGCATGGACAGGGCACAAACACCACAGGGACACACAGCCCCCAACCACACAGCAACACACCCAATCAACCCACAGGCCAGGTGCCCATCCCATGCACTCCCATGCACACCAACAAGCACAATACACACTCCCTGAACCACACAACACACAACCAGGGAGACAGCCACTGCAGGAGTGGCAGACAAGGAACACAACACCACTGCCACACACACTCAAAGCTCACAATCCTTGCCAGCACACACACACACACAAACAAACACACACCCTGGGTGTTGCCACAAAGCAACACACACACAGGGATGCCTCAACCGATGCCTGCACAAGAACAACACACAAACAATACAGGAACACATACTGAACTCCAACAGAAACACACATACCCTGTCAGCCAAACTGGGGAAAATCAATGGGAGAACACACACAACAGGAGTACACAACAACATCACTCAGGAACAAAACACACACACCATAACACAAATCACACAAGAAGTGCATGTGGACCAACACACACAGCCACATCAAACCCATCACAGATGCACATGAAACCTCAATCAACAAACACCACAAGACATCAGGGGATGCACATCAGGCAATGCCAAGGCCACATACACACAGCGCCGTATGCACGACAAGCATTGTCTGCAGAACAGGCATGATTGACACAACTGCACCACACACACCACAAATCAACACTGCACAAATACAACATCACACCCAGGAACTGAAGCAATACCACACCCTACATCCAACACAACAACTATACATGCCCCGCTCTGGGATACAAGAGCACATCCACCTCCACCAGAGCACTGGCCAGCACACACAGCTGAAGTGCACATGACCACTACAGAATGACCAATAGCACAAGGACAGCACACATAAACCATTGGGGCAATGTCCAGAGTGGAACAACACTTATGGCCCAAGAACTGCACCACAAAGCACAAGCCCACATATGAAGTGATGGGTAGGCACACACATATGGAAAACAAGGGGAAAGCTGACATCTAAGTCAAACAGCCTGCATGTCAGTAGCAGACATGTAAGGGGTGTACCACACCCAAATAGAGGGACGTAACACCCACAATGGGCAGGCACAAGTGGCACACATAGGGGATGGCCTAAAACCACACACACACCATGCCATACAGGAGTGCCAAACAGCAGCGGTGCGTCCATTGGGGCAAAGGGGCGTAGCCCCACCAGCCCATGGACCCGCCGCGGCTGCAAGTATATTAATAATTGTCAAAACAGAACTGAACTCAGTCGTGTATTTTTAAAATTAATTTACAGCGATTATCCGGCCCGGGCAGCACCCGACTGAAACAGGATGCGCAGGGGGCTGGGCCGGGCGGCGGGGCTGGTCTGTGAGTGACAGTCCAGACCAGGTCTACGTCAGAGTCAGGGCTTGCAGGCATACCTAATGCACATATCCTGCGGTGGGGCTGAAACTTGCCCGTGCATGCGCAATGATAGTTCCCCCATGATATTAGTGACAGGGGGGTGCTGGTTAAACCAGGCAGGAGCCCCGGCGTTTACGCTGGCGACAGGGCGAGCAGCTAGTGTGCCCCCCGAGCCAATCCTGGCACTGCATGCATCGCCAGGATTGGCCGGTCACCGTGCAGCAGGGCAGGGCAATCCATTATTGGATGCCACGCTGCTGACGTAGGATCCGGTTCTGGGCCCTCCTCGTGGTGTGTGGAGTCAGTGGTCGTGTGAGAATCACCAGCCTCTCTGTGCGAGCAGTCGTCCCTGGCCTGGAGGGGCTGCGAGAGGAGCAGCAGGAGCCGCTGGCAGACGTCGTGGGAAAAGTTTCCAAGATGCCGATTCCTGATTGCCGAAGAAAGACGGTGAGCGCCCTCGGCCTGATATGCATTACTCGAAATCAAAATATTGCCCACAGCCCTGCTCGCTGCCAGCACACACTGGTCATGATACCGCCCTAGGACACGAAAGTGTGGAAGAAAAGGTTATGCTCTTCTTGGGGTATGTGTGAAGGGGAAGCAGGAACCTCCAACTACTGAAAGGAGAATAATTGCCAACAACGAAAAATTAACCCTTATGTACTAAAAACGTTGCACATCCCTATACATAGTCGCCCCGTAGCTCCATACATTTACCTCAAGAACCTAACACAAGTGTTTGAGTTTGAGTTTTAAAATACTTGTAAAGCGCTCATACACCTGCGGTTTCTTGGCGCTACAGCTAACAAGATCCAGGGCTAAAAGACGGGGGAGACTGCTGGGGTTTTAGTCAAAAGACTTTGTGAACAAGTGGGCCTTGAGGTGTTTGCGAAATTGAGGGTACAGGGTGATGGATCGCAGATCCAGGGGAAGGGAGTTCCAGAGGATCGGGGCAAGGGTAGAAAATTTCGAGCCTCCCCACTTCTTTGTCCGGTAGCGTGGGATAGTGAGGAGGGACTGGGAGGACGAGTGGAGTTCCCTAGTGGGTACGTAGGGGGTGATCTCTGAAGAGATGAATGCTGGAGCCAGGTCCAGTCGGGCAAAGAAGGTGATGGAGGCGAGCTTGAATTGGATCCGGGCTCGCACAGGGAGCCAGTGTAGGGATTTCAAGAGGGGGGAGGAACGGTGGAATTTAGGAAGATTGAAGACCAGGCGGGCCGCCTGGTTTTGTATCTGCTGCAAACGCCGTAAGCTATATGCAGGGATGCCTGCATATAGGGCGTTGCCGTAGTCCAGGCGGGACACCACCATGGCTAAGGTGATGAGTTTAAGAGCTGAGAAGGTGAAGAAACGGGACACCCTGCGTATAGTGCGCAGTGAAAGGAAAGAGGAAGATACCACAGAGCTAACCTGGGAGTGAAGGGTGAGTTGAGAGTTAAGTTTTATGCCGAGGGTTTTGACAGAGGTAGAGGGTTCAGGAGAGGGGCCAAGAGAAGGGGGCCAGAAGAGAGAGGACCAGGGGCTGGATGAACCACCCGTCAACACCAGCTCGGTCTTGTCGGGGTTGAGTTTAAGGTGATTGTGGTTCATCCAGTCCCGGATGTGGAGCATGACAGATTGAAAGTTAAGGACAGAAGAGGGGGAAGAGGAGAGGTTAAAGACCAGCTGGAGGTCATCCGCATAATTAAATACGGCGACCTCCATTTGTTGAAGAGAAAAGATAAGAGGGGCGACATAGAGATTGAACAAGAGGGGGGAAAGGGAGGAGCCTTGGGGAACCCCGCACTGAACTTTCCGTCCGTCCGCTGTAAAGTCACCCAGGCGGACGGCCTGGGTGCGGTCGCTCAGGAAGGAGGATAGCCAGACCAAGGCAGTCCCCCCGATCCCGGCCGCCCTGACACGGGAAAGCAAGATGGTATGATCCACCGTGTCAAAGGCGGCTGAGAGATCGAGGAGCACTAGGGCCTGGCGCTGGTTAGTATCCATACCCTCCCTGAGGTTGTCCAAGACCGAGATTACAACGGACTCCGTGGAGTGTGCGGGGCGGAAGCCGGCCTGGCGGGGAGCGAGAGCTCCATGAGTCTCTACAAAGGAGCTCAGAGCGCAGGTGACATGGCGCTCGAGCACCTTTGCCAGAAAAGGTAAGAGGGAGATGGGGCGGAAATTGGCAGGGACAGAAGGGTCTGCCCCAGGTTTTTTTAGGATCGGCACAATAACCGCAGACTTCAAGGGGGATGGAACCACACCTTGAGCCAGAGAACTGTTGAGGAGGTGAAGGGGGGGGTCCGGGCAGGTAACAAATATATGGCGAAGAATGTGAGCAGGACAGGGGTCGAGTGGAGAGCCAGATTTAACCAAAGGTACCAAGGAAGACAGGGCTTCCTTAGATATGGGGGGGAGGGCAGTGAGTTGTCCCTTGGGAGGGGGGCATTGGGGGTCAACAAAGGAGGGAGAAGGGGGCGGGATGTTGGCTTTAATAGTAGCAATTTTATGGATGAAGTTGTTGTTGAGGGAGTGGCAGAGTTCCTCGGAGGGGGGGGGGGGGGGGGGCTTCAGAGTTGTTCTGTCCGAGAACGCCAGGTTATGGACAATCGTGAAAATCTCCTTAGGCTGGTTTTCTGCAGCAAGGACTTTGGAGTGTGCGACAATTGACTAGGCCACACACCAATAGAGCCTTTTTAGCATTAATTGCACCACATAATTGATTTTGAATTGTTAATTGATTGCTCTTCAGTCATGATTTTGCATAATTCCCTCTTTGCTACAGTACGGTTTCCCCAAGGTTTACAAAAAAACAGGTGGCATTATTGGTACTTTAAAGGACAAAATACATTTTAAGCAGTTCTTTGCTCAGCTGTGGTACAGTTTAATTAACTTTCAGCTTCTTTGTGTGTGTTTTTTTCTTTCTCTGCTGCTTGTTCTGCGTTGCAATTTATTGTATGGAAAGCTGGGCCGCCTCGGTCACGTTATTTAGTGAGGGACGGGCGTTTGTGGGAGCGGCAGCTACAGTTTAATCTCTGCTCGGGCAGCATTTCTTGACATAAATCTATTTTCAATATAACATCGAGCATGCATGCAGAGGCATTAATGGACATCTAAATACTCCAAGCAGACCTTGGATCCTTGGCAGGGAGGTGGTGCATGAATCCTGTAAATCCATGCGCAGAGGCTGGCATTCAAAGCGTACTGTAATGTGGTGCAAAGGGCACAGAAGTCTATGCATCACTTCTGTATT
Organism: Lissotriton vulgaris; assembly: GCF_964263255.1. NCBI lineage: Eukaryota > Metazoa > Chordata > Amphibia > Caudata > Salamandridae > Lissotriton > Lissotriton vulgaris. The sequence goes on along the minus strand of NC_141690.1, from coordinate 273,268,905 downwards.
CATAGTGGATACATATGACTCTATTCCAGGGCCCAGGCTGCTGTTTTATGTGACAGTACCACTCCCAATGAATACCAATACTGCATGTTGTGGTACTTACCAAGTGCATCTATGATTGCCCGTTCCAAGTTCTGCATGGGAATTGAAGTTATCATTATAATACAGCTTTCATTTCTATGTTCTGATAAGCAGAATACTCTAGTCCTGGTTCACAAAGGAAAACTTTTTTGTTAGGTTTACGACTGCTTGCTATTCACAAAGGGATTTACCTGTAGTATCTTTGCAAGTGCGGAGTCTGTTAGCCCAAAACCGGTATCAGGATGCTTATTACCGGTTCAGGGAAGACCTGGCTTGGCAGTTCTGGCTGGACTGTTCTCATGAGGCTCAGGGTCAAGACTGATTTGCATATAGCTGGATCTGAATTGAGGTGGTGAAGTGAGCTAAAGAATGATGATGGATTCAACCCAGATCTGTGAATGGGGGTGAGTATCTGAAAAGTTCCAGCGCTCCGTCCATCATCTCCTTGTGTTTACCTTTGTGAGTTAGGCACACAATGTGGAGGTGTTTCCCCACAAAAGCTTTGGTGACAAAACCACAGTGTCCAATAATTTTCTCACATCATGGGATCTCAGTTTACAGGCAAACTCTTTGGGATGTACACATGGGTGTAGTCTAGATCAGTACTAGTGGTTCTTTGTGGATTTTATGAGGTTTCTCTATCTGAACATCAAGCATGAAGTGTGGAATGGGTAAGCGATGTGGCAAAATAAATCTAATTTTCTCTTCAAGAAAGAAAACTTTCCACCCAGCAAGCCATTAAGACATACCTATCCAGTGACACCTTGTCACGAAGGACATATTGGCCTGAATGGGTCAACAAACAGGACCTTGCATGTTAGGTCTGGTTTGGCAGCTCAGCTGCCTGCCAGGCGTATTGTTACGGAGTCTTTAAACCACACTCACTTTGGCTTCCCTCACATCTCTAGCCCATTGGCTATTTGATGTATTATTCCGCCTTCATGAAAGAACTTCCATTGGATCGCATGAAGGACTATTTTGCATCTTAGAAGTACATTTGAACATTGCTCTCCTTGTCACGTTCTTCAGCTCCTACATGCATTCCATACAGAAATCAGTCCTTTTGTATTGCTTTAATCTCAGCATTTCAAAGCCAATAGGGCAGGATTGAATATGAGAAACAGCATTTGTGCTTGTACATAGCATTTTTTAATTTTTTTTAGAACTACTCTTTGTTGAGTATTTTCATAAACAAATCAAGGTACATTGTGCATACGTCTTTCTAGGGTTATTGCCTCTCATAAAATATACAACAGATCTGAAAAAATTAAAACAGTGCAGTCCCCCTTGTTTGGGGTGGGCGCAGGCATGGTAAGAGTCTGACTTTAATGCCTAGTTCCCAATATCAATATATCAGGCATATCATCCAGGACAGTATCCTGGTGCCTCAGGAAGAAAGGTGCAGGCCTCACTTAGGGTTATTGGAAAATACACGTTTTAAGTTTATTTCACAATTCTAGGACTGAGCTTGTGGCGCTGATATGCACAGAGAGATCATTGCAGACTTTAGGAGCCAGACATGAGAATGCACCCTTGTTGGCACTAGCTCTTTGGATGCTGATGAACCAGAGGAAGGCTGAGTGGAGGTTTCTGTTTGGAGTATGGACGCTGATGAGGATGTGCAGATATGAAGGGCCCTGATTGTGCAGGGCTTTGTAAGAGTGTGTGGGGAGCTTGAAGAGTGTGCGCGTGTGAGCTGGGGGGACAGTAGAGGACTTTGCAATGCATTGAAATGTGAGGGCAGGTGAGAGTTTGAGTGCGAGTATGACTGCTCTGTTGGATGACCTGGAGCCTCTTGGTGAGCTCCAAGGTGATGTTGACATACAGTAAATTTTCGTACAGTAGAATGTTGACAACCAGGATCTGTGTGACGGTGGATGTTGAGCTGGAGCCATCTGAAGATTTTGCTAAAGAACATGATGGTGTGGAAGCAGCAGGAGCGACCAACCAGGCTCCTGACTTGGTTCCACTGCCTCCATGTTAATCCAAGTGTTGGCCATCAGACTGCAGATGAGAGGGCGGTGTCTTTTCGAAAGAGTGCCACCCTTGTCTGAGTGGAGTTTTAGGCCCTTGGGCTTCATCCAGATGGCAACTTTGGACATGCAGGTGGTGACTTTCGTCTGGGTGTTAGAGATGTTGAAGGAGAAGGATGACTGAGTGATTAAAGGGCCTGAGCAGTACAGATATGGACACGGAGGCGGAAAGGAGGGAGGATCATGCCAGCGTGCCAGGTTTATAAATGGTTGCGTTATGGATGAGTGCATGAATAAACACTCTGTTATAATATGGTGGACACAGCGTGTTTACAGACACCCTGCACAAGTCTATAAATTATTCCATTATGGATTAGCCTGCACAGGACTCGTAGGGGCACATGGAAGGAAGGGGAGGAAGGATCATGCCACTCTGAGAACTTTATCAAAGGTTAAATGAGTGAGTGAATAAAGGTCCTGTGCAGGACAGGTATACACACAGGTGGTCACCTTGCACAGGTATATCACTGGTTGAATTATGGATCAGTGAGCGAATAAAAGCACTTCTGCAGGACAGGAATGGGCGCATGGAGGTAACGGGGAAGAATTATGTGACCCTGCTCGAGTCTATCAGTGATTTATTGTCACTGACAGTATAAGATAGGTTGCATTGTCAGAAAGTTTGAAGTGATGCCATCAATTATAGCCAAAACCGGCGTAAACGCAATTTGACCAGTTGTGCACATTTACATTTGTTTTAGGCAACCAGACTTGTTTAGCTGTCTGCCCCTCCCCCGGGCTAGTTGCAAGAATAAAATATACCCAAATTGCCACGTATAGTGATTGTGTCTGCCCAGTCTCTGTGAATTGTACACCTTCTTAGGTATTTTGTGAAAGTGTTTTATTTTTTTCATAGCGCATGCTACCTATATTGAGTCTTTTTGAAGCTGCCTACATATTTCAATACAACTCGAACATGGCGATAGTAGATAGTGAGACCTTTTCTTTTGGACCTGGGACATTAGGTGGTTACTGGGCACTATATGTGGTGGGCACTGCTAAGGACGGCAGGACGGCACTGGTAAGGACGGCATTTGTTTTAGCACTTTGTGAAAGCTGATAATCTAAATCATTGCGACTGACATGCCTTTATTTAATTGCCTCAAGCTGTGCATGGTGCGAGCGTGAGCCACACTGTTAAAACATGATATTTCAAGCTGGTATTTAAAGTCTTATAGTCTGAATTCAGCACCTGAGCATAATAGGACGGAATGTATGACGCTCTGTGGTTATACTGAATAAGCAGCTACCTATGTTATGCCATCTATTAATGTAATAACTGCACTTTCACAATTGCTCTATTAACCTTCCTGCTTTCTCAAATTTACTTGAAAATGCACGATTTTTCTTCTTTTTTTTCCCAAATTTTTTTGAGGTGGGTTACCCCTCCAAACCCACCTTTTAGGGTTCACGCTCGCTCGCTACGGTGCTGTATGCAAATCACGTTGCGCCCCACCACTTTCAAATGTCACCCACCGCCCCTGGTGCCAAAACCACCATGTGCCTGCAATGCATGACAAACACAAACACAAGGCCAGTGTGGAGCAGCAGGGCCACACAGTTCACACAAAAACACCCAAGACACATTGAGGATCAATCAAACACAACACTGATGTGCAACTCACACACTTTGTCACTCCAAACTGACAAACACATCAAGGAGGAGCCACACACAACAACATGGGCACACCAACACACAGCACAGTGCACTACAAACAGCTCACACAAGTGCATACAATCCTCTACCTAGGGCAAGACAAAACAAACAACATGCATACAACTCCTGGGTGACACGTGTGTCTCACACAACACAGGGGCACACACACATCCACTACAAACTCACACCCTTCACACTGCACACCTCTGCTACACCCAACACCACACATCTCATGTAGGCCATGGCACCAGGACCAAGGCCCAACACAAGATGACCATACACATACAAGGCTGGGCACACAGAAAGCAATCCACACACATACTTCATTACATATCCCTTCGATACATTAGCACAGCATCACACCCTGTGCTGGCAGTGTCCCCGAACCAGACATGTGAACAATGTAGGCAACAACTGTAAATCACTAACACGATTACTGCATGCCAGGTAAAATAGCCATCACAGATCACACAATTTGTAGGCTCAGAATGGACTTAAAACCCTGTCACCCCTGCCCAAAATTATGATGGCTACAAAGAGCCTTGCAATGTTTAAGTGATACATGGAGCATGGTGCACAGGCAATCAAATGCAAACAGAAACAGAACTGAAAGCAGCAAGGACACCGACAAAACACACACCAGAAGTAACTGTATTTATTCACATATTGCACAAATGCAGCGGTACAACAATACTAGACAACAGCAATGCTCAAAATTATGCAAAAATGCTATATACCATGCACAGGTGAAACACAAACAGGAAGGCCAGTGTCCATATCACAGGGGAGAGGCCAGCACAGCAGAGCAACAGGGCCAGTGTCCAAGGCACAGGTGAGAGCACGACACAGCAGAGCAACAGGGCCAGTGTCCATGGCAGGGGAGAGGCCAACACAGCAGGGCAACAGGGCCAGTGTCCAAGGCACAGGTGAGAGCACGACACAGCAGAGCAACAGGGCCAGTGTCCATGGCAGGGGAGAGGCCAACACAGCAGAGCAACAGGGCCAGTGTCCATGGCAGGGAAGAGGCCAGCACAGCAGAGCAACAGGGGCAGTGTCCAAGGCACAGGTGAGAGAACGACACAGCAGAGCAACAGGCTCAGTGTCCATGGCAGGGGAGAGGCCAACACAGCAGAGCAACAGGGCCAGTGTCCAAGGCACAGGTGAGAGCACGACACAGCAGAGCAACAGGGCCAGTGTCCATGGCAGGGGAGAGGCCAACACAGCAGAGCAACAGGGCCAGTGTCGATGGCAGGTGAGAGGCCAACACAGCAGAGCAACAGGGCCAGTGTCCAAGGCACAGGTGAGAGCACGACACAGCAGAGCAACAGGGCCAGTGTCCATGGCAGGAGAGAGGCCAACACAGCAGAGCAACAGGGCCAGTGTCCATGGCAGGGGAGAGGTCAACACAGCAGAGCAACAGGGCCAGTGTCCAAGGCACAGGTGAGGGCACGACACAGCAGAGCAACAGGGCCAGTGTCCATGGCAGGGGAGAGGCCAACACAGAAGAGCAACAGGGCCAGTGTCCAATGCACAGGTGAGAGCACGACACAGCAGAGCAACAGGGCCAGTGTCCATGGCAGGAGAGAGGCCAGCACAGCAGAGCAACAGGGCCAGTGTCCAAGGCACAGGTGAGAGCACGACACAGCAAAGCAACAGGGCCAGTGTCCAAGACACAGGTGAGAGGCCAACACAGCAGAGCAACAGGGCCAGTGTCCATGGCAGGGGAGAGGTCAACACAGCAGAGCAACAGGGCGAGTGTCCATGGAAGGGGAGAGGCCAGCACAGCAGAGCAACAGGGCCAGTGTCCAAGGCACAGGGTAGAGGCCTACACAGCAGAGCAACAGGGCCAGTGTCCAAGGCACAGGTGAGAGCACAACACAGCAGAGCAACAGGGCCAGTGTCCATGGCAGGGGAGAGGCCAGCACAGCAGAGCAACAGGGCCAGTGTCCAAGGCACAGGTGAGGGCACGACACAGCAGAGCAACAGGGCCAGTGTCCAAGGCACAGGTGAGAGCACAACACAGCAGAGCAACAGGGCCAGTGTCCATGGCAGGGGAGAGGTCAACACAGCAGAGCAACAGGGCCAGTGTCCATGGCAGGGGAGAGGTCAACACAGCAGAGCAACAGGGCCAATATCCATGGCACAGGTGAGAGCACGACACAGCAGAGCAACAGGGCCAGTGTCCAAGGCACAGGTGAGAGGCCAACACAGCAGAGCAAAAGGGCCAGTGTCCATGGCAGGGGAGAGTACAACACAGCAGAGCAACAGGGCCAGTGTCCATGGAAGGGGAGAGGCCAGCACAGCAGAGCAACAGGGCCAGTGTCCATGGCAGGGGAGAGGCCAACACAGCAGAGCAACAGGGCCAGTGTCCATGGCAGGGGAGAGGCCAACACAGCAGAGCAACAGGGCCAGTGTCCATGGCAGGGGAGAGGTCAACACAGCAGAGCAACAGGGCCAGCGTCCATGGCACAGGTGAGAGCACAACACAGCAGAGCAACAGGGCCAGTGTCCATGGCCTGGGAGAGGCCAGCACAGCAGAGCAACAGGGCCAGTGTCTATGGCAGAGGAGAGGCCAACACAGCAGAGCAACGGGGCCAGTGTCCATGGCAGGGGAGAGGCCAACACAGAAGAGCAACAGGGCCAGTGTCCATGGCAGGAGAGAAGCCAACACAGCAGAGCAACAGGGCCAGTGTCCAAGGCAGGGGAGAGGCCAACACAGCAGAGCAACAGGGCCAGTGTCCATGGCAGGGGAGAGGTCAACACAGCAGAGCAACAGGGCCAGTGTCCAAGGCACAGGTGAGAGCACAACACAGCAGAGCAACAGGGCCAGTGTCCATGGCAGGAGAGAGGCCAACACAGCAGAGCAACAGGGCCAGTGTCCATGGCAGGGGAGAGGCCAACACAGCAGAGCAACAGGGCCAGTGTCGATGGCAGGTGAGAGGCCAACACAGCAGAGCAACAGGGCCAGTGTCCATGGCATGGGAGAGGCCAACACAGCAGAGCAACAGGGCCAGTGTCCATGGCAGGGGAGAGGTCAACACAGCAGAGCAACAGGGCCAGTGTCCATGGCAGGGGAGAGGCCAACACAGCAGAGCAACAGGGCCAGTGTCCATGGCAGGAGAGAGGCCAACACAGCAGAGCAACAGGGCCAGTGTCCATGGCAGGGGAGAGGTCAACACAGCAGAGCAACAGGGCCAGTGTCCAAGGCACAGGTGAGGGCACGACACAGCAGAGCAACAGGGCCAGTGTCCATGGCAGGGGAGAGGCCAACACAGAAGAGCAACAGGGCCAGTGTCCAATGCACAGGTGAGAGCACGACACAGCAGAGCAACAGGGCCAGTGTCCATGGCAGGAGAGAGGCCAGCACAGCAGAGCAACAGGGCCAGTGTCCAAGGCACAGGTGAGAGCACGACACAGCAAAGCAACAGGGCCAGTGTCCAAGGCACAGGTGAGAGGCCAACACAGCAGAGCAACAGGGCCAGTGTCCATGGCAGGGGAGAGGTCAACACAGCAGAGCAACAGGGCGAGTGTCCATGGAAGGGGAGAGGCCAGCACAGCAGAGCAACAGGGCCAGTGTCCAAGGCACAGGGTAGAGGCCAACACAGCAGAGCAACAGGGCCAGTGTCCAAGGCACAGGTGAGAGCACAACACAGCAGAGCAACAGGGCCAGTGTCCATGGCACGGGAGAGGCCAGCACAGCAGAGCAACAGGGCCAGTGTCCAAGGCACAGGTGAGGGCACGACACAGCAGAGCAACAGGGCCAGTGTCCAAGGCACAGGTGAGAGCACAACACAGCAGAGCAACAGGGCCAGTGTCCATGGCAGGGGAGAGGTCAACACAGCAGAGCAACAGGGCCAGTGTCCATGGCAGGGGAGAGGTCAACACAGCAGAGCAACAGGGCCAATATCCATGGCACAGGTGAGAGCACGACACAGCAGAGCAACAGGGCCAGTGTCCAAGGCACAGGTGAGAGGCCAACACAGCAGAGCAAAAGGGCCAGTGTCCATGGCAGGGGAGAGTACAACACAGCAGAGCAACAGGGCCAGTGTCCATGGAAGGGGAGAGGCCAGCACAGCAGAGCAACAGGGCCAGTGTCCATGGCAGGGGAGAGGCCAACACAGCAGAGCAACAGGGCCAGTGTCCATGGCAGGGGAGAGGCCAACACAGCAGAGCAACAGGGCCAGTGTCCATGGCAGGGGAGAGGTCAACACAGCAGAGCAACAGGGCCAGTGTCCAAGGCACAGGTGAGAGCACAACACAGCAGAGCAACAGGGCCAGTGTCCATGGCAGGGGAGAGGCCAACACAGCAGAGCAACAGGGCCAGTGTCCAAGGCACAGGTGAGAGCACAACACAGCAGAGCAACAGGGCCAGTGTCCATGGCAGGGGAGAGGCCAGCACAGCAGAGCAACAGGGCCAGTGTCCAAGGCACAGGTGAGGGCACGACACAGCAGAGCAACAAGGCCAGTGTCCAAGGCACAGGTGAGAGCACAACACAGCAGAGCAACAGGGCCAGTGTCCATGGCAGGGGAGAGGTCAACACAGCAGAGCAACAGGGCCAGTGTCCATGGCAGGGGAGAGTACAACACAGCAGAGCAACAGGGCCAGTGTCCATGGAAGGGGAGAGGCCAACACAGCAGAGCAACAGGGCCAGTGTCCATGGCAGGGGAGAGGCCAGCACAGCAGAGCAACAGGGCCAGTGTCCATGGCAGGGGAGAGGCCAACACAGCAGAGCAACAGGGCCAGTGTCCATGGCAGGGGAGAGGCCAGCACAGCAGAGCAACAGGGCCAGTGTCCATGGCAGGGGAGAGGCCAACACAGCAGAGCAACAGGGCCAGTGTCCATGGCAGGGGAGAGGTCAACACAGCAGAGCAACAGGGCCAGCGTCCATGGCACAGGTGAGAGCACAACACAGCAGAGCAACAGGGCCAGTGTCCATGGCAGGGGAGAGGCCAGCACAGCAGAGCAACAGGGCCAGTGTCCAAGGCACAGGTGAGAACACGACACAGCAGAGCAACAGGGCCAGTGTCCAAGGCACAGGTGAGAGCACAACACAGCAGAGCAACAGGGCCAGTGTCCATGGCAGGGGAGAGGCCAGCACAGCAGAGCAACAGGGCCAGTGTCCAAGGCACAGGTGAGAACACGACACAGCAGAGCAACAGGGCCAGTGTCCAAGGCACAGGTGAGAGCATGACACAGCAGAGCAACAGGGCCAGTGTCCATGGCAGGGGAGAGGCCAACACAGCAGAGCAACAGGGCCAGTGTCCAAGGCACAGGTGAGAGCACGACACAGCAGAGCAACAGGGCCAGTGTCCAAGGCACAGGTGAGAGGCCAACACAGCAGAGCAACAGGGCCAGTGTCCATGGAAGGGGAGAGGCCAACACAGAAGAGCAACAGGGCCAGTGTCCATGGCAGGGGAGAGGTCAACACAGCAGAGCAACAGGGCCAGTGTCCAAGGCACAGGTGAGAGCACGACACAGCAGAGCAACAGGGCCAGTGTCCAAGGCACAGGTGAGAGGCCAACACAGCAGAGCAACAGGGCCAGTGTCCAAGGCACAGGTGAGAGGCCAACACAGCAGAGCAACAGGGCCAGTGTCCATGGCAGGGGAGAGGTCAACACAGCAGAGCAACAGGGCCAGTGTCCATGGAAGGGGAGAGGCCAGCACAGCAGAGCAACAGGGCCAGTGTCCAAGGCACAGGTGAGAGCACGACACAGCAGAGCAACAGGGCCAGGGTCCATGGCAGGGGAGAGGCCAGCACAGCAGAGCAACAGGGCCAGTATCCGAGGCACAGGTGAGAGCACGACACATCAGAGCAACAGGGCCAGTGTCCATGGCAGGGGAGAGGCCAACACAGCAGAGCAACAGGGCCAGTGTCCAAGGCACAGGTGAGATCGAAACACAGTAGAGCAACAGAGCCAGTGTCCATGGCAGGGGAGAGGCCAGCACAGCAGAGCAACAGGGTCAGTGTCCAAGGCACAGGTGAGAGCACAACACAGCAGAGCAACAGGGCCAGTGTCCAAGGCACAGGTGAGAGCACAACACAGCAGAGCAACAGGGCCAGTGTCCATGGCAGGGGAGAGGCCAGCACAGCAGAGCAACAGGGCCAGTGTCCAAGGCACAGGTGAGAACACGACACAGCAGAGCAACAGGGCCAGTGTCCAAGGCACAGGTGAGAGCATGACACAGCAGAGCAACAGGGCCAGGGTCCATGGCAGGGGAGAGGCCAGCACAGCAGAGCAACAGGGCCAGTGTCCGAGGCACAGGTGAGAGCACGACACATCAGAGCAACAGGGCCAGTGTCCATGGCAGGGGAGAGGCCAACACAGCAGAGCAACAGGGCCAGTGTCCAAGGCACAGGTGAGATCGAAACACAGTAGAGCAACAGAGCCAGTGTCCATGGCAGGGGAGAGGCCAGCACAGCAGAGCAACAGGGCCAGTGTCCAAGGCACAGGTGAGAGCACAACACAGCAGAGCAACAGGGCCAGTGTCCAAGGCACAGGTGAGAGCACAACACAGCAGAGCAACAGGGCCAGTGTCCAAGGCACAGGTGAGAGGCCAACACAGCAGAGCAACAGGGCCAGTGTCCATGCTAGTAAACAATGGTCAGGACTAGCACACCTGTATGAGGCACAGGCGCATGAGGGGGATGTCAACTCACTCCTGGAAGTCATGCAGACTTGGACCTGGCTGTGTGTCGGTGACAGCAGGCCCACTTAACTGGGGTGACAGAGGCCCAGGTGATGTGGGGCTAACAGTGGATTTGCAAGCTGGAGGGCTGTGTGGACCAGGTGGCATAGTGGCACATGGAGGTGGAGTCATGCAGACTTCAGACACAGTGTAGGTGGGAGAGGTTGGAGGGGTGCCCTTCCACTTGTTGGGAATATGAATTGGCTTCCCTGTCTTGGAGTTGATGGGAAGTGTTGATGACCCAACAGGCACACACACCAATTGTCCCACATCAGGTGCAGATATTGGCACTACCTCTGGTGATGTGCTGGATCCTGCGGAATGCTTGGTCTGGCTACACCCCAGGACCTCCTTCCCCTCTTTGCCTGGGGTACCCCCTTCAGTGCCCAGCTTTGCCTTTGTGCCAGGGGTGATGTCGACAGTGCCCTGCTTTGCCCTAGTGCCAGGGGAGGTGTCTACAGTGCCCTGCTTTGCCTTTGTGCCAGGGGTGGTGTTGACAGTGCCCTGCTTTGCCCTAGTGCCAGGGGTGGTGTCTACAGTGCCCTGCTTTGCCTTTGTGCCAGGGGTGATGTCGACAGTGCCCTGCTTTGCCCTAGTGCCAGGGGAGGTGTCTACAGTGCCCTGCTTTGCCTTTGTGCCAGGGGTGGTGTCGACAGTGCCCTGCTTTGCCCTAGTGCCAGGGGTGGTGTCTACAGTGCCCTGCTTTGCCTTTGTGCCAGGGGTGGTGACGACAGTGCCCTGCTTTGCCCTAGTGCCAGGGGTGGTGTCTACAGTGCCCTGCTTTGCCTTTGTGCCAGGGGTGGTGTCGACAGTGCCCTGCTTTGCCCTAGTTCCAGGGGTGGTGTCTACAGTGCCCTGCTTTGCCTTTGTGCCAGGGGTGGTGTCTACAGTGCCCTGCTTTGCCTTTTGCCAGGGGTGGTGTCTACAGTGCCCTCCTCCACCTGATTCAATGGACTCGGAATTGGGGTAGATATGGTGGGTGGATGTGTCCCTGTGCTCTTCCTAGGTGTACCCCTGATATGCATCACCTCCTCAACGGACACAGACACTGCATGTTTAGGTCTGTGTGAAGTTTCAGTGACAGGAGAGTCTTTTGCCGGTGATGCCTCTGCCGCATGTGAGCCTGATGCCTGCCTCATTGAATGCCTGGCCTTGATCTTCCCTGACTGGCTCTTGTCTATGCATTGTGGGGTTGGCCTGCTCTTTAGTGGGGATGGTGTCTGTGGGCAGGAGTGCCTGGGTAGTGTCTGTTGTGTGCTCCTTGTGAGGTATCTTTTTGGTGACGCAGGTGAACCGTGGTCACTGTCACCTGATGTGGCCACTGACTGGGGGTGGACAAAGGCACCTGAGCTGCAATGGGTGCATGTGCCTGTTGAAGGGCTGATGTCACTGTGGATGACAATGCCTGGACTGTACGGTGTAGCCTAACCACGTCAGAGTGCATTCCCTCCATGTATGCAACCACCTGGCCTAATTTCTTGTCATGGTCACTGAAGGCATTGAGCAGAGCGGTCTGGCCCACACAGAGCTGGCACAGGAGCTCTACACACTCTGCAGTGAGGGCAGCAGGGGGGACAGGTGCAGGGCCAGCGGTGCCAGGTGTGAATGTGACCCGTCCCCTCTTAGTGAGACTGATACGGGCAGCACCAGAAGAAGTGGATGGGAGGCTGGGCACTGGCCGCTGGGTGGTAGATGATGATGCAGACTCCCCATCCCCTGTGCCTGCTAGCATGGATGCATCCCCGCTGGCATCAGATGAAGTGCTACTCTGTGTCTCATTCACAGATTCCTCCTGCATACTTCTGTCTCCCTCAGATGCGCCGGTGGGCTCTGTATCACTGGCCTCCGCTGCAGCTGTAGTGCTACTCTCTGCAACACTGGGTTCGGGCTCATGTTCCTCCGTGGTCTCTTGCGAATCTGCATGAGAGAGAGATACAGGGTTGTGTAAGTGTCATCATCTGGTCACACAAATTCAAGACAATGCACTACCTTAGAGGCCCAAATCTACATGGTAACCACCACCCCCTGCAATCACTGTGCAGCAACACACAACATAGACCACAACAGTGCCTGCAACGCTGAATATCTGCCATGAGTGAGCCATGTGGATGCCACACAGCACTACACCCTGCCCGTAGATGAAGTGTAACACACACACAACTTGGCCTGCCCACACCTTAGGACATGATGAGGGTACAACACTTGTTACCATTAACAGACCTTCAGGGAACATGAGGGGACAACACACACACCTATTAGGACATCACAGTCCCCAATGCCACGTAGGCCATAGCAAGCACCATGTGGTAATCTGGGGCACATGATTTGCAGATGTTGGGGCACCAACGATCATGGTGCAGGCAAAGTCGGCATACATAAATTCACACTCAGCAAGTGGACACTGCTGTTCACCCCATAATAGATCACCCACACCATCCCAACGCTGAATGACCATGTGGATCCCAACACATCTAGCAATGGTAAAGTACAGCAGGGAGGATCTGCTCAGTAAGGCCAGGGTGGCACAGTACCTGATACAAGCACACATCACAGCAGCCACTCACTTCACACAGCACAGCAACACAATCACATCGCATGGCTCCACGCTGCCACAGGCCCTGTACACATGCATCCACTCCAAGCAAAAGTCACACTCCCCAGATACTCACCAGGCCTGCCTAGCTTGCCATGCTCCTTCAGACATGCATCCAGGTCTGGATGAGTCACTGCCAAGATGCGTGCCATCATTGGAGTCATGCTGCGCCGTGCCAAATGCCCTGTGCGTGGTAGCATCCCCAATGTCATCTCAGCCACGGTTTTTGCAAGCCGACTGATGTCGTCCCACCTTTGTGGCAGTGTGTGCATCGGCGGTTGGATACCCCCAGGGCTCGCACCTTTGCCGCAATGGCCCTCCACACGGCCTTACTCTGGTTTACCTTGAGCTGCATGTATGAGAGAAAAGAAGTGTTAATGACCAGTTCCACAATGTCAGGTACCAACATCAATCAATACAGTAGCAAGACCCAGACTCAGGATCTATTGTAACCTCCCTCCCTCCCAAACTGGGGGACCCCTCACAAGGGCACTTAGCATGGCCCACACAGATGTGATTGCGCGCACACATTGGGGCTTAGAGGGTCCAGGATAATCTCACAAATGCAAGATGCATTAACATGATATGCATCGACAAAAGTGTGTAAGTCTGCAATTACACAGGGCACAGATGTGGCATATGTAATATTCAGTGGGAAGGAACTGGTGCAAGGAACATGTAAGTCTGGTGGTGTTTTTCTTATGTGTGGGCAGCCACTGGTCCGACTCTCTGGGTCACACTGAGTCAGACAACAGGGGCACACAGAAATACTCACACAAGAAATTACTGTCCTGGCACCTACATGGCAAACATTTGGTGGCTCTGTATAGCTGACAATGTGACACTCCCCACTCACACATACAGGAGCAGGCATGGCAAAGAGTGACATTGTGACACACACACTCCCTCGCCCTGGAGACAGCTTGTCGGTCAGTTTTTTACACAACCCCACACCCTCAGGCATATAATGCAGCAGCACAACTACACGTCTGACACCCCCCTGCCTGACAGCTACCTTCATGGTGACTTACCACAACATTGGGACCACCAAACAGCCTTGGGTACTGTGCCAGCACCTCGTCCACAAGGCCCTCTAGCTCCTCGCTGGTGAATGGACTGGCACGGATCTTCTCGTCCTTGCCATCCCTGTGGACATGGAACACCTGTGGCGGAAGTAAGTGGTGAGGGGTCCCAGGCAGCAGGCTCAGGAGGCAGCAGCAGGAGAGGGTCCCAGGCAGCAGGCTCAGGAGGCAGCAGCAGGAGAGGGTCCCAGGCAGCAGGCTCAGGAGGCAGCAGCAGGAGAGGGTCCCAGGCAGCAGGCTCAGAAGGCAGCAGCAGGAGAGGGTCCCAGGCAGCAGGCTCTCTGAGCAGTGGAAATGTGAGGCTCACTCCCACACACTTATAGCCCCCTGGGGTCATCTGTAAGCTGCAAAGCAGCACCAATTGGATGTCCAGGTCTGCCTCTTTCAAAATCATCCAATTTGCCGCCTACGCGCTGGCGGAGCACCCCTTCCGCATTTTTCAAATGTGCATCATGCCACCGCGATCATCGCTCCCATTGGCTGTGGGCAATGCTCCATGACGGTGATGCACCGCGGGTGTCCCGGGTGCGCTACCGCGATGGTGCATCATTCAAAATCATCCAATGACCGCCTACGCACTGGCGGAGCACACCTTCCGCGTTTTTTAAATGTACATCATGCCACCGCGATCATCGCTCCCATTGGCTGTGGGCAATGCTCCATGGCCGTGATGCACCGCGAGTGCCCGGGGTGCGCTACCGCGATGGTGCATCATTCAAAATCATCCAATGACCGCCTACGCGCTGGCGGAGCATGTCCACCACCATGTACACATGTCCATGTGCCCTGCACTTGTGAAGGGGGTGGTGCTGGTGTCACACCGCCGGGGAAAGGCGGTAGGTACCGTAATTCATGCGGCAGAGCAGCCCACCGCCATGTACACATGTCCATATGCCAATGGCTTCCGCACTTGTGAAGGGGGTGGTGCTGGTGTTACACCACCGGGGACAGGCGGTAGGTACCGCGATTTTCATTACCATTAATGGCTATTTCAATCCTAAACACTGTATCAGTACACAGCAGCAACATGGTGAAGGGCACATCATTGTACACACAATGCCATACTTCCATGTCATCCACAGGTGGACGCACGTTCAGTGTGACACACTTTGGTCTGTGGTCCCTGCCATGTTACTTATGCATTTCATGGCTGATGATGCTTGACACTCTTGAGGTGGTATTCATGATGTGTTACAAATCCATTTGTTGTGGGTCAGTGACCTTGACAAGGCTTGTGTCACTGCATTGTGTTGTATCAGACTGGTGCATTCACAACAGCTCATGCACACAAGTGAACATTTTCCGGATACTGTGATCATTGTGTTGATGAGTGTGTGCAGAGTTTAGATGATGCATTGAGGTGTTACAGGTACAGCAGATGGGTGTGATACAGACATGGTAATTTCCAAAACATTGGCCGATGTTGCTGCACCTTGCCTGCACATGTGAATTGTGATCTCAAGTATGTGCGCTTTCACAGTCTCCGATGTGTTTGTGGCACTTGTATATTGACAGTGGAGAGGTGTGCCCTCTGTGTGTATCAAAAGGCCAGCCATATAACCTGGTGTGCCATGCATCTCTCAGGCAGTTGATGTTTTTCCATTACATCATTGATGGTATGTGCTGTGGCCATCTCATGATGGTTGTCACTGACATTTTCATTTTTACTTCTCAACTAGGAGGAGGCCAAATCTCCTATGTCACCTGACAGTGCTGGAGGACATGGAGAATATTGCATCAATTAGGAAATTCCACCTGGAAAGACCAACACTGAAGATCCTGTGTGATCTATTGGAGCCCCACCTACAGCCTCGCCGTCACTATCCTACGGCATTCACACCCACATACACGGTGATGGCAGCACTCCACTTTTTTGAGACAGGTTCCTTCCAGGAGACCGTGGCTAGCGCTGGAGGGATGTCACAGCCCATGTTCAGCATGGTGCTGAGGGATGTTCTTGCTGCCATGATGCTGTATCGGAATCGCTACATCCATTTCCCTAGGGGAGGAGAATTGGCTGCCGTGAAGGGTGACTTCTATCCCCTTGGGCGCATCCCACATGTTGTTGGTGCCATCGATTGCACCCATGTAGGTCTGGTGGCACCACAGGCGATGGAGCACATATATAGGAACCGCAAACGTTATCATTCCATCAATGTGCAGGTGGTGTGCCTTGCGGACATGACCATTTCTCATGTGTGTGCGAAGTATCCTGGCTCGGCGCATGATTCGTACATCATGAGGAACAGCATGGTGCCCCGGATGATGGAGAATCTGCATCCCGAGCGTGCTTGGATTGTGTGTGAGTATGCCTACTGATATGCTGTGCTGTGTGTTACTTGCTGCACTCTGGCTGTGCAACATTGCAATGGGTGTTTGTCATTCACAGGTGACTCTGCATATCCCAGTCGGCCATGGCTGTTGAGCCCCCTCAGGAATCCCAGGACCCCGGCTGACATCCGCTACAATGATGCCCATGGCAGGACAGGACGGGTAATCGAACGGACTTTTGGCCTGCTGAAGTCTAGATTCCGCTGCCTTGACAGGACAGGAGGTACACTGGCATACTCGCCTGGGAAGGTATGCAAGATAGTTTTGGCATGCTGTATGCTGCACAACCTGGCCATCCACAAGGGGATCCCCCTGCTCCTGGACGATGGTGAGGAGCCAAGGCCACCACCTGCTCAAGGACCTGAGTCTAGTGATGAGGACAGTGGAGAGGATGAAGGAGTAGACCTGCGCCAGCAGCTCATCGTACGCTACTTCACTTGAAGGTGGGTGACGAGGTACAACGTGTACATTGTGTGGTGTTGTTGCTGTTGTTGTGAAGGGCTAGGCGCGGATGTAACAGACAGGCACACGTTCAGTCACCTGTGTGTGGTAAAAGTGACATTACTGTTCCATATGTGAACGTATGCTGGACCCTATTTGTTCACACCTGCCGCCCATTGTCTAGTATGCCTGTAGTGTCTTGTGTATGTTTTGTGTAGTGTTCTGCCTGTGATGGCACAATGAGACCAGTGACTGTTGTTCTGTTGTGTCTCCCTATGTGCTACAGACAAATCCTGCACTACATACTGTACATCATTTGGACACATCATGGACATTGTCTACATTGTAAATATTGCACTAAAAACGATACAGCACAAAATCTGGTGCATCAGGTATTTTATTTTGACAGTGGACATGTGATTTGTGCGGGAATATTTACATGACAGTGGGGAATGAGTAGTGAGTTGACAGTCCTGTTCGCTGAGATGCAAGAGTAGAGTCCACATGGATGTGGTGACCCAGTCCAACAGACAGGTGACATTGCCAAGGAAATGTGGGTAAAGATAGTCCAAACAGTCAATGCAGTAGGGAAGAGGGTTGTCATCACAGCTGGCTCCGTGACTGGCGTGTGGCAGATGCTTTGCCTCCTGAGACTCCCAGGCTCTTCTTTGGATGCCCCCCAGGTCTTTTTGGTGGTGGGGGGCCTGATGAATGGCCAGCGGCGTCAGGGGACTCATCCCTCTCTGTTGGCGCAGGGGAGGATGGTGCACTGTCATCCTGCGGCACAACAGGGGGGGACGGAGGTGGTGGTTGGGACACAGGCCTGTCCCTCTGCAACGCCACTTGCTGGCCCATGAGGTCCACCATCTATCCAAGGCGGTTGTCGATGGACCTCATCAGCAGGATGAGCTCCCTTAAAAGTTCATCTGACCGGCCACTTTGTCCCTGGACCTCTTGGTATGCCTCCACTACTCTGGTGAAGTGGTCCAGGGATGGTGTCCACTCCTCCTGAGGTCTGGTGGTGACCCTGGTCCTCCCACCTGCTCTTCTGCCATGGACCTCTTGCCTCGCCACTGTCAGTCCATGCACTCTATCCCTGCCCTCCACAGTAGTTGCTGTGGGCTGGTCATCCCCTGGGACAGGGAGGGTGCTGCAGGTGGTACTGGTGGTACTAGTGATAGTGGCGGTGGTGTTGGTGGTGGCTGCGGTGGAGGCAGAGGCCATGACAGCAGGGGTCTGCTGCACTGTTGTTGCAGCAAACGTGGTGGTGGAGAGGATGGATCCTGGGACCTCTGGGTCTGTGGCACACCAGATGGGCCGAGCTGGAGCTCATCGTCCAAACTGTCCTTGGAGTCTACATCTGAGAGTCCATCTGCCGGGGGTGGAGACTGGTTCTGCTGGTCGTTGGTGTGGTCCTCAGCAGTGAGTTCTTCATCACCTGTGGAGTAGATGGGGAATGGTCAGTGTTGGGCACTGTGCAAGTATTGTGTCAGCTGCCTATAAACGACAGTCTGTACACTACACAAATATGAAGTAACCAGCAGTACAATTCATGGCTACACTGTGTGTAATTTCATGGTGCAGAGGAACATCATTTACTCATACATGTTGGATGTCAATGCGTTGCATGCAATTGTTGCTGCGTTTCGGGATGCAGGTCTCCCACACACACAGGAAGAGTTAAGATAGCTACCTACTGGTTAAGTGAGGGAGAACAGTGCAATGACACTTGCTCCTGGGTGGGGGAGGCCTCCATGCTGCTGGAGTGTGGGACAGGGGGTATGCTGGGAGTGGTGATTCAGGGCCTCCCACCCCCAAACTGTGCTCCAATACAAGATGGATACCGACCTGTAAGTCTGTTTGTTGAACAGTGCAATGGCTGACACTTGCTCCTGGGTGGGGGAGGCCTCCATGCTGCTGGAGTGTGGGACAAGGGGCATGCTGGGAGTGGTGTTTCAGCGCCTCCCACCCTAAACTATGCTCCAATACAAGATGGATACCGACCTGTAAGTCTGTTTGTTGTACTGTGCAATGGCTGACACATGCTCTTGGGTGGGGAGGCCCCCATGCTGCTGGAGTGTGGGACAGGGGGCATGCTGGAAGTGGTGATTCAGGGCCTCCCACCCCCAAACTGTGCTCCAATACAAGATGGATACCGACCTGTAAGTCTGTTTGTTGAACTGTGCAATGGCTGACACTTTCTCCTGGGTGGGGAGGCCTGTATCCTGCTCAGCTGTGGGACAGGGGGCATGGTGGGAGTGGTAGTGCAGGCCTCCCTCCAACAGGCAGACATCACAAGAAAGATAGCTACCTACCTGTTAGGTGAAGGGAACAGTGCAATGGCTAATGCATGCTTCTGGGTGGGGAGGCCTTTATCCTGCTCAGCTGTGGGACAGGGGGCATGGTGGGAGTGGTAGTAAAGGCCTCCCTCCCCCAAATACCCTCCAAGTGAAGATGGCTACCTACCTGTAAGTTTGTTTGTTGAACAGTGCAATGGCTGACACATGCATTTTGGGAGTGGTAGTGCAGGCCTCCCTCCAACAGACAGACATCACAAGAAAGATAGCTACCTATCTGTTAGGTGAAGGGAACAGTGCAATGGCTAACACATGCTTCTGGGTGGGGAGGCCTGTATCCTGCTCAGCTGTTGGACAGGGGGCATGGTGGGAGTGGTAGTGCAGGCCTCCCTCCAACAGACAGACATCACAAGAAAGATAGCTACCTACCTGTTAGGTGAAGGGAACAGTGCAATGGCTAACACGTGCTTCTGGGTGGTGAGGCCTCTATCCTGCTCAGCTGTGGGACAGGGGGCATGGTGGGAGTGGTCGTGCAGGCCTCCCTCTCCCCCATACAGGCCTCCTAAGCAAGATGGCTAGCTACCTGTTGTGTGAGGGTGGACAGTGTAATGGTGTTTAGGTATTGCAAGGGAGTACTTCTCCGGCTACTCCTGTGAGACACTCAGGAAGCAGTTTGGCAAGCACCTTCTCCTCCCATGGTGTGAATGTTTTCGGTGGGATGGGAGGGCCACTGCGCAGTCACGTTCGCCAGCGTCCAGTTCTTACTCCTCCGCTCCTTGACAACCCTCTTGAGATCATGCCACCGCTTCATGATCTCCTTCTTGGATCTTGGGGTGGTCCCTACTGCAGTCACCCTTTGGACTATCCTTTCGCACATTTGTGTCCTCGTGGCTAATGGTGTCTGTTGGACCAGGCTACCAAACAGTTGTGTCTCTACTCTTACAATCTCATTGACTACGACTGTCAACTCACTCTCGGTGAATTTGGGCATTTTGTGTGTTGTCATGGTGTGTGGGGGTTGAGGTGTTTGTGGGTGCAGGGGTGTGGGTGCAGGGGTATGGTGTTGAGGTGTGAGGTGTGTTGTGTGCTGTGGGATTATTTGTGCTGGTGTAAAGGTGGTGGTGGATGTGTGTGTGTGCTGTGCTCTTTTGCCTCTCCTGTTAGATGTGGGGTATGGCCTTCTAATCTGTTGCAAAGGATTGTGGTTTGTGAAGGGGTGGCTTTATACTCAGCTGTGTGGGTGTGTCCAAGTGGATTTTGGGTGTCAGGTGTGTTGTGGGAGTTGTCCAGGGTTTTTATTTTAATTTTTGCTTTATTTGTTTTATTTGTATGTGTGTTATGTATTTGGGGGTCATGGCTGATTTTATTTGTGCACTGTTTGGCATCACTGCGGTGTTTTGGCATCATCTGCCATGTTTTTCATGTCCCGTCCGCTGCGGTGTCTATGCTGCAGCTCCTCCGCTATTTGTCCCATTCACTCTTGTGTGCGACCGCGGCGGTCGGTAACAGCGGTTCCGACCGCAACACCCTCGGGGTTATCATAATTTCCCGTGCGGTGTGTCTGCTGTCCTTGCATCGGGTTGTAGCTTTCCTGCAGCTTTTCCGACTGCCGCAGTGGATTTTTGGCTGTCACCGCTCGCGTCGGACGGCTTTGCTTGGCCCGCTACCGCCGCGGTCGGTCTTTAGTGGCGGGGTTGATCCAAATGTGGCCGCTGGTGTATCCGCGGTGCAGGCGGGCGGTTGGTTTCCGCCTCCATGGCGGTCGGGGTGGTTTTCCGCCCGCCATCCTAATGACCCCCTAAGTCTCGTAACACCACCCATGAATTTCAAATTGGTGATTGGGTCATGTTGAAACTTCCTAATAAGTTTAAAAAGGTCTTTCAAAGTTTTCTCTCCCTGTACAAGTTCTCAAGGTGGCAAAAGGTTCTCTTTTCCTGGAAAAAAAAGGGTTAGTGGAACAAGAGAATGATTGTCAAGTTAACTCCTGTTCAAGCGTCTAAAATGTTAACTCATAAGCGAGCTGAACTACAAGAGGATTTGCATTTTTCAAATTCTTCACAAGATTCATCATTTAGTGATTCCATCACTGTCAATAATGATACGTGTTGGACTTGGCCCTTCTGGCAGGTTCACCACTAAACTTTTTGCTTTTTATATCTGACCTGGGGATGGTGATTCTTGGTTTCTGCGCACTTTCACTGTGTCCCAGTGGAAAGTGCGTGCGCACTCTGAGTGCGTGTGGTGAGATAGGCCTGCCCTCCCATAGGAATGCATGGGGAATGTATGTGTCCCTGGTAGTTCCTGATGCGTGGGGTGTGCAGGCTCGAGTCTGGTATGTGCAGACTCGTGCGATTGAATGCTGCACAATGATGCGTGCAGCGTGTTTGTGTCTAATATGGAAGTGCCACTTCTAGAAGTGTGCCTGTCTGTGCAGTGAATGTGCTGGCTTGTGATTGGCTGGAGCTGGCTGGTGTTCCAGGCTCCATAGGTCTGCCCCGGTGGTGAGTGTTGAGATTAGCATATGTGATGTGAGGGAGTGATGCACCTGGGACCTGAATAGGCTGGGCTTTCCCCACACAATGCTGGCTCCGCCCCTGTGGTGCGTCTAATGTCCCTAGCCTGGCCAGTGAAAGGAAAGGGTGGTTGCGCACATCACAGGGCTCCAAAACCAGCTGCAAACTGGTTTTTCCCCCACCCTCCACCCTGAGACAAAGGAATTCACTGTATAAAAAGGGGTGTATGAAAAGGGGCTGTGTCCCCTTACAAAATGTTCTTGTTCCTGACTTGAATCTACCAGGGGCGTGCTGCTGCTGGGGCCCAGGGGAAGGCTTGCCTCCTTGGGCCCTGCCCAGCCCCTGGATGCCTGGAGGACCCCTCTACTTCCTGAACCCTGACAGAGGGGGCTTTGCTGATGGTGGGGCCCAGGAGGGACGGCCATGGGGGCTGTCTCCGTTCTGGACTGCCCTGTGTGCTTTGCCAACCTGACCTCCAGGACCTGTTTCTGTTCTGTTGCCCCAGGACTTTATGCTGCCTGTGGGCGCCCTGGGAGCGTGGGACACCTCCTCTCCCCTGTGGCCGTGTTCAAGGGAATCCCGAGCGTTATCATTCCCCCTGTGGCCCCTTCATCGCAGGTGCCCACCCTGCATTATGCTCGTTATGGTATTTTTTTATATACGGGAACCCACCCCGTTTATGTGCTTCTTAGCGAGTGCCCACCTCGCTTCTACGTTTATTCTGCCTACCGAGGGTGCCCACCCCTCATTTGCAGATATCGAGATCACCGCCGCAGCCCTAGGGCTTGTGTACACATTGCCGGGCCACTGCCTGCCGCGACCCGGAAGTAGTGGAAGTGGGCGGGCCTGGTGATCCTTTGTACTGCTTCCCCCTGCCTGGGGGAAGCCTTTGGTGTGCTTTTTCCGGCTTCTCCGGTCTCCCTCTCCATACGGGAGATGCTGCGTGCTCACCCGCGCCACAGGAACGGCAGCCGCGTCCAGCGGGGCTCTCAGAAGAGAGAGAGAGCCCCGCCCGCCGCCTCCATGTCACCGCCGTGGCTCCCCTGTGCAAGGGAGAGCCCCGGCTGACTACAGAGAAGAGTCCCGGGAGTGAGGTGCGGCCTCAAGCCCCGCAGGAGCCAGCGTCATCGTTTCTCCCCCCCACCCCCGGGCTCTCAGGAGCGAGGGAGAGCCCTGGGGAGAGAGAGAAGTCCAGCCGCGAGAGCCGCGAGGCTCCCAGAGAAAAGGGAGAGCCCCGCAGCCAGTGAAGGGAGCTGCTGCATAGAGGAGCAGTGCGGGAACAACAAGGAGCCCCCGCCACAGCAGCCCGGTGAGTCTGGGGCGTCTGGGGGGGGGCTCAGCAGTATTTCTAGAGCGGCCCCGGATGGCAGTGGGTCGCTCCATCGTTCCGCCACAGCACCCTGGGGCATTATTGTTTTAGAGCCCTGAGAGGCTCCGGGGCATTTCTGTCGAGCCCGCAGGGCTACAAAGGCCGCAGTATCACTCCAGCCCCAGAGGGCTCCAGGGGCATTGGTGTAATTCTGAGTTCCCCGAGTGGGACTCCAACGAGATGGGCAGTTTGAGTGTTTATTGCCTGCTGAGGTTCCAACAACAAGGGCATTATTTCCGAGTCCCCAGAGGGGGGCCTCCAAAGATGGGCACGCGCTTCTTTCCTGAGCCCATAGGGCTCCCAAATATGCCCCAAGTTGTCCTAGAGCCAGAGGGCTCCAACGATGGGGGCATTGATTTTTTCAAGGAGCCAGAGTGCTCCCATGCTCACAGTTATTTCTCAGAGCCCAGAGGGCTCCAATGTGCGCAGTATTTCTCGAGCCTAGAGGGCTCCAACCCTTTTGCGCAGTCTTTCCTCCAGAGGGCCAGTGAGGGCCCATGTCGCAGTTTGTCCTTCCAAGCTGCCCAGCAAGTAGTGGGCAGCTGCACCGTTTAGGTTCTTTCTTTTAGGGACATGTACTCTGGAATTTAGGAGTGAGGCGCACTCCTTCATCCCTACCCGGGCCTTTCCCAGCTGTGCAGCACTTAGTGCCAGCTGCAGCATTTAGGCCCTGTCTTGTCCCTCAGCTGCCCAGCAAGTAGTGGGCAGCAGCTGTGTTTAGGTTTTTGGCGCATTGGCGCAACCTGGACTTTGATGTAAGTTCTGTGCTAATGTGATTTCTGTGAATTTTCCTGTGCTGCACCTCTGAATATGTTTTGATGAGTCATGTGCCTTGTTCTTACACCGCTGAATGTATAGTTATGCATCATGTGTTTTCCTTCCCTACACCTCTGAATGTTGTGATGCATCCTCTGTAATATGTTCATGCTTATACCCCTAAATATATGGTGATACTTAGGTGGTTCTTCTTCATAGTGCAGGTGTTGCTAGTGAGGTCCTTGTTCCCTACGTGACATTCTCCTAAGGTGGTTAGGGTTGCGTAGGTGGTACTTACCTCTTACCAGTAGTTACTGGTTGTGTGTTCTATTTGCTATTTGGTGCTACAGTGATTTTATATTCTAAGTGCTAATTTTCACAAGTATCCTAGTTCTAAAAGTGCATATTCCTGACAGTGGTCCATGTATCCCCTGTAAATTCTACCCGTGCCTCTGGCACATTGTAAAGTGTGTGTTTCTATCTAATGTGTTTTGCAATACAAAGGCTATTTTTACATATACCTTGTGTGGAGTTCCTTTTGTGGGGGGCCTTGGATGTTTTTGCTGGTGGGTGGGTGTGCAAATGCTTTACACATCGCCTCTGAGATAAGCCTAACTACTCGTGCCAAGCTACCAAGAGGGTGAGCAGGGGTTGTCTTGGCGGGTGACTTCCATACCCTGACTTAGGAATGGTGGTATCTGCCTGGCTTTGGGGCAAGCCTTAGCCAACCAGAAATCCCATTTCTAACAATACTCAAGTAGCAGTTTCCCTCCCTTCTTCCACAGAGTATTGCTCCTTTACGCCTTCAACCTCACCACGGCATGATCCCCCTATTCTTTCGTTAGGAAATGCAATGTCCAGGTCCTCGCGCAACTGTTTCTTTCCCTTTAAATATAGAGATTTTTATATGTCTTAGTCATATATAGCTTATGCCATGTTTTACCCACCTTGTTGTAAATTTATTAATGTTTTATTTTTTTATTTTTTATTAGGGGAAGGGTGATGTAATGAGAGCTGAGTTCTATTTCTGAACGCGCTCGCATGTGTTGTCATAGTTCTTTATTTGTGCATGGGCATGTTCACGCTCTCTTATGTATGTCATTGCTTTTCTTTCAAATGTTTAACAGCCTTGCATGCGCACGCTATGTTCATGTATGACTTGTTTTTAATTGAATACGCATTCTCGTGCAATCTGTCACCCGTTGAAGTCTGAAAGCCGATAACTGACATTGGCAACTCAGACTTCAAGGAGGAGAGATGCACTCCAGTGGTGTTCCGTTATTAGCTCGAAATAAAGCTGAATTGATTAAACCTAAAGCTTACCGTGCCGTGTATTATTACCAAATTTCAGCCTTCTGCTGCAGAGGCCCAAAGCAAAGCACCACCTGGCCCTCTTTTGATGGCCTTCCCAAAGAATGCTGCATGATTTCGCATCTTTAAAGGTGAAAACACCTTTCTGAAGTTGTGTTTAGCAAAACATCCTTTGTGTTGCGGCTTCTGCCTCCCAATCACCTTGCTGGCCTCTTAAAAGCACTACAGCAGACCTAGGTTTCATAGTATGTAGTGCCAATCTATGTATGTTGAATATATAAATATCTTCTAATTATACTGGTGTGGAGTCAAGCATAGAAAATCTATAGAAACTTACCTGCCAATATTTTTGTCCTAGATATTTTGGCGATGATTTCAAGGTACCACATTATTGCCTTCTTGATATTCCAGAGCCACGCACCTTATTGGGATTAAACGTTTTTCCCCATAATGTTCTGCTTTTATTAATGCTCAAAGTGACCTATTGAATAGATGAGTTCTATACAATAAAAACACATAGATTATTTATCATCGGAAACAGAAATCTGAAAATGACATTTAAAATTATTTTTACCTACTATAAAGGTACATTTATCTTTTCAGTGAGTTAAGGGTAGTTCAACTTGTAAATACACCAAATAAAACCAGGAGTCAGGTTGGTGTGTTAATTTTAAACAGGTTATTTGATAAACACATTTTAATTTTACGTAGTATAGAAAAGAAATACACCAGCATACAGAATGACACCATAAAATTGTTAGACTAAGAAAAAGAACTAACAGCATCCAATTAACAGACATTGATAAAAGAAAAACATAGGAAAATTAAATTGACCATTCCCTCCATGACTACGGATCACTGACATAATATCAATTACACTAATATAGAATTGCACAAATATCGAAGATAAAATATCGAATACAAAAATATCGAATTCCTAGCTATAAACAGGTAAGTACAAAAATATCAAATCAAAAATTTAGTTAAAATAAATAGTCAAAATATCGATTTTTTTAAATGTCTTAAAAATAATTTAAAATTAATTAAATATTAAAAATAAAATATACTTAAAAATACTTAAATAACCTTACAATTATTAAATATTTAATTTAATTTATAAAAAAACATACAATTTTATTTTTTAAAACATATATATATATATATATATATATTCTCCAAATTGTTTGTTTCCACGGGGAAAAAAACCTTGGCCACACCTGGAAACTCCGTTAAAAATGTCTTTATTAAGATGAAACAAGCGGCTCGCGGCTCAGTCCTTGACATGTTTCATTCCTCCTGGAACTTTTTCAAAAGGTAAGCCTCGCTCTGCGTCACTCCCCAGTCCGATGTTTCTGCTCATTTCATTTGCCTCCAATGGCATTTATTTGTGGAATCACTTCCTGTTTGAAATGTATTGTGGGACTTGTGGTCGTGTCTTACTCCGTGACCCCTTGATTTACAGTCCGAGTTTTCAAGTTTTTTTCTGTTATTTTAGGGGGTCTCCCTCGGTGTTGTTCTTCCTATTAGGCTGTTGTTTATCATACCCCCGTCGTGTCCGTGAGTCAAGGAGTCCGTTTCAATTATTGTAACCCTCCAGTGGGTAGAGCGCTGCGCTGCTGTTGTTGCGGTGCTTCAAATACATCAATTAGACACGGAGCTTCCACGGGTCAGTCTGCTTTGGAAACTGACGCCTGAACCAATACCGAGGTGAAGTCCTCTGCGGCACCAATCTCCCTTCTTCGGTTTTGTCGACTTCTCACAGGATGGTTCAATGCGGGAGATTACCGGCGCTCTTCTGGCGGTGTTAGACCTTCGGCTGAACCACGCCGATATGTATTCTCCAAATTGTTTGTTTCCACGGGGAAAAAAACCTTGGCCACACCTGGAAACTCCGTTAAAAATGTCTTTATTAAGATGAAACAAGCGGCTCGCGGCTCAGTCCTTGACATGTTTCATTCCTCCTGGAACTTTTTCAAAAGGTAAGCCTCGCTCTGCGTCACTCCCCAGTCCGATGTTTCTGCTCATTTCATTTGCCTCCAATGGCATTTATTTGTGGAATCACTTCCTGTTTGAAATGTATTGTGGGACTTGTGGTCGTGTCTTACTCCGTGACCCCTTGATTTACAGTCCGAGTTTTCAAGTTTTTTTCTGTTGTTTTAGGGGGTCTCCCTCTGTGTTGTTCTTCCTATTAGGCTGTTGTTTATCATACCCCCGTCGTGTCCGTGAGTCAAGGAGTCCGTTTCAATTATTGTAACCCTCCAGTGGGTAGAGCGCTGCGCTGCTGTTGTTGCGGTGCTTCAAATACATCAATTAGACACGGAGCTTCCACGGGTCAGTCTGCTTTGGAAACTGACGCCTGAACCAATACCGAGGTGAAGTCCTCGGCGGCACCAATCTCCCTTCTTCGGTTTTGCCGACTTCTCACAGGATGGTTCAATGCGGGAGATTACCGGCGCTCTTCTGGCGGTGTTAGACCTTCGGCTGAACCACGCCGATATGTATTCTCCAAATTGTTTGTTTCCACGGGGAAAAAAACCTTGGCCACACCTGGAAACTCCGTTAAAAATGTCTTTATTAAGATGAAACAAGCGGCTCGCGGCTCAGTCCTTGACATGTTTCATTCCTCCTGGAACTTTTTCAAAAGGTAAGCCTCGCTCTGCGTCACTCCCCAGTCCGATGTTTCTGCTCATTTCATTTGCCTCCAATGGCATTTATTTGTGGAATCACTTCCTGTTTGAAATGTATTGTGGGACTTGTGGTCGTGTCTTACTCCGTGACCCCTTGATTTACAGTCCGAGTTTTCAAGTTTTTTTCTGTTGTTTTAGGGGGTCTCCCTCGGTGTTGTTCTTCCTATTAGGCTGTTGTTTATCATACCCCCGTTGTGTCCGTGAGTCAAGGAGTCCGTTTCAATTATTGTAACCCTCCAGTGGGTAGAGCGCTGCGCTGCTGTTGTTGCGGTGCTTCAAATACATCAATTAGACACGGAGCTTCCACGGGTCAGTCTGCTTTGGAAACTGACGCCTGAACCAATACCGAGGTGAAGTCCTCGGCGGCACCAATCTCCCTTCTTCGGTTTTGCCGACTTCTCACAGGATGGTTCAATGCGGGAGATTACCGGCGCTCTTCTGGCGGTGTTAGACCTTCGGCTGAACCACGCCGATATGTATTCTCCAAATTGTTTGTTTCCACGGGGAAAAAAACCTTAAATTGACCATTCCCTCCATGACTACGGATCACTGACATAATATCAATTACACTAATATAGAATTGCACAAATATCGAAGATAAAATATCGAATACAAAAATATCGAATTCCTATCTATAAACAGGTAAGTACAAAAATATCAAATCAAAAATTTAGTTAAAATAAATAGTCAAAATATCGATTTTTTTAAATGTCTTAAAATAATTTAAAATTAATTAAATATTAAAAATAAAATATACTTAAAAATACTTAAATAACCTTACAATTATTAAATATTTAATTTAAGTTATAAAAAAACATAAAATTTTATTTTTTAAAACATATATATATATATATATATATATATATATATATATATATATATATATATATATATATATATTAACACAATATTAATAAAAAATATACAATATTTTTACCGTAGGATAGCGGGAGGGTAACATTTACTATTACCACTCTAGTGAGTGCAACAGTAGTGAAAACGTTGGATAGCGTAGGGGTAAAAATTACTATTCCCACTCCATTGAGTGCAACAGTAAGGAAAGCGTTGGATAGCGTAGGGGTAAAAAGGACTACTCCCACTCCCGAGAGTGCAACAGTAGGGAAAGCGTTGGATAGCGTAGGGGTAAACATTACTATTCCCATTCTAGTGAGTGCAACAGTAGGGAAAGGTAATATAGGTCTATAGCCCGCCGTAGCGGGCTATACCGGCTATTAAAAGGCCAGCTGAATCATTAAGGGCCGAGCCGAAGGTGAGGGACTTTAACAACTGTCAGCGGGACTTTAATTGCCGGTATAGCCCTGCTATATATTATATTATTAAATATATAATAATAATTAATCAATTAAAAATACAAATAAAAATTAATTATTAAAATTCATTACCTATTAATACAAATCAGTTATCAATTAACAATTAATTAATCAACAATTAAAAATTAATTAACATTTTATTCTAAATAAATACCAATAAATACATTTAAATATTTAATTAATGCCAATTAAATCACTTCCCACCCTATTCCCCTATAAACCCAAAAGCCACTACGGGAAATACATTTATAAAATTAATATAATTATCAATCAATCGATTAATAAAAATGTATTATCAATTATGTATTATCAATTAAAAAGTAATTAATTACCAATTAAAGATGAATTAACAAATAATTCAAGTTAAATATCAATAAATAAATACAAATATTTAATTAATTATAATTAAATTACTTCCCACCCTATTCCCCTATGAACCCACAACCCGCTACAGAAAATAAATTAATAAAATTAAGATAACTATCAATTAATCTATTAAGTAAAATTAATTGCCAATTAAAATTTAATTCATTACCAAATAAAAATGAATTAACAACTAATTCTAAATAAATACCAAATATTAAATTTCAATATTCAATTGATTATAATTAAATTACTTCCCACCCTATTCCCCTGTAAACCAACAACCCGCTCCAGAATTCATTACTTAAAATAAATAACAAAATAAATATACACTTTTCACACTTATACTAACTTACAAAACACATTAAAAAATTCGATATTATTAAAAATTTTATAAATGTATTGCCTATATTATATACTTTGATATTTTGACTTTCTATATTTATGAAATTTGGTATTAAATTACTTAACTTAAATTCAATATTTCTGTTGACTATATTCTGTCCATTCGATATTTTGTCCATTCGATATTTTGACTTTGATATTTGTGCTATTCTATATTTTTGATTCAATATTTTGTCTGTATACCATGACTACACCACACCCCCCAACCATTTCCCCCAAACCCTACGGTATTTCTTGGAACATCCACGAGCCTCATACATAACCTTCCCTTGCGTGGCACACCAGTCCACCCCAGTCCTCCATCGTCCAACGTTTGGAGGTTCGGGGAGCTTCCAGGAGGCTGCAAAGTCTCTTTTTGCAACCACCATTTCTGTAGTAAAAAACAGCTTCTCATTCCGAGACCCATCCAACCCATCAGTAATGCCCAGGATCGTGTGCTTTGGGTCATGGGGACCGCCCAACCCAAAACCTCAGCAAGTTCTTCCTCAAAGTCCCTCCAGAACTGCTCCAAGTGGGGGCATACCATACCATATGGAAGAAGTCGGCGGGATAGTGGCCGCATATGGTACAAGCAGAGGTTGGACTCAGCCCGGCTCGGTGAAGGCCCATCTGAGTGAGATATGTACCGTGTAAATAGTAAAGTTGTATTTAGCGCAACCTAGCAGAGGCAGTGACCGTAATAGGAGTCATAGGGCGTCACACCAGTCCTCGTTCAAGGTGCCCACCTAACCCTCCCATTGAACCCACAGTCGGTCCACGGAAGCGGGAGTATTCTTAATCAGTGTGCGGTAAATGCGGGAGATGACACCACTCCCCAGGTCCCCAAACATTATCTGGGCCTCAGGCGGGCTGTG
Source organism: Lissotriton vulgaris (assembly GCF_964263255.1). NCBI lineage: Eukaryota > Metazoa > Chordata > Amphibia > Caudata > Salamandridae > Lissotriton > Lissotriton vulgaris. The sequence goes on along the minus strand of NC_141690.1, from coordinate 273,238,116 downwards.
ATCAGGAAGACGTGTACCTGTCGCCAGGTGTGCGCGGAGGGCGTGACGCAATTGCAAATACCTATATAATTGTGATGGATATCAGGAATATCTGTTTTGAAGGTCTCTAAAGGACCGCATATGATCCCCCACCCACACATCGCCTAGCTGTGAAATGCCTATAAGGTCCCGGGTCCTGAAACCCTGCAACGTGTTGACTTCATTGAGCCAGGTCCCCTGTCACAAGGGCGTACATTGGGTCAGTGTGTGTGTATCCCGCAGTGCAGCCCGCCAGGCCAGCAACACAGAGCGCATCACCTCCGGTAAATATGAAGGAATAGGGGCCTCGTACAACAAGGCCTGAATCCTAGTGAGGCCCCATTCCCTGACCTCGAGCCTGTAGGCCGGGTCCGACCATCCCCCGTTAAACCAATCGTGTATGGAGAGAAGACGCATGGCCAGATAACACAAATAAAGATGGTTCATCCCTAAGCCCCCGTCGAACGAGGAGATCCTGCAAACTTGCTGGCTATGCTATCAAGTTCCGGGAACCAGGCCCTGGGAAAGCCCATGGGGGTGTTTTGTAAGATGTTGAGGAAGCGGGGTGAGCACCATCATTTTGAACAGGGCGATCCTCCCCTTGGGGTTCAGCGGCACTAGTTTCCACTTCTGAAAGGTCCCCCTTAACCCGCTTCACCAGGGGGGTGACGTTGAAGGCCCAACAGAGTTCAGGGATGCAAGGTCACCCATATCCCCAAATATTTCAAGGATTGACGGCAAAGAGGTATGTTAGATTGCCAGTCAAAACATTTGCGGGACAAATGGAGGGGAACTAGGACCGACTTATCAGGATTAAACCGGAGACCTGAGGCCCATTCAAAGGAGTGCAGACTGCGGAGACAATGGGGGCCTGACTGGGCGGGATCTGCCAGGTAGATGAGAAAATCATCTGCATAGAGTGCAATTTTGTCTGGCTCGGTGTTGGTCCACTCCCAGCCCTGCACCTGTCTGCACGACTGTATCATGGATGCCAAGGGCTCCATCACCAGAGTGAAAAGCAGGGGGGAAAAGGGGGCAAACCTGTCTCGTTCCCCTGCGAACCGAGAAGGGCTCAGACAGAACCCCGTTCACCAGCACACAGGCCCGGGGGGAGGCGTAGAGAACCTTAAACATGGCACGTAAGGGGGGATCTTGTCGAGAAGATCCTCTAAAACCCCCCAATCCACTGAATCAAAGGCCTTCTCAAAGTCCACCAGAAGAATCGGCAGATATGGGGTAAGAAGTTGCCTGTGTGTCAAGTCGACTTGCAGTCTGCGGAGACAGTGCCTGGTGCCACGAATGGGCATGAACCCACATTGGTTGTGGATGGGACAACGTGGCCAAGAGGGGCTTGAGTCTCGTGGCGAACAATTTAACTTCAGTGTTAATGAGGGAGATAGGGCAGTAGTCTGCACAGCACGGCGAGGGTGGTTGTGACTTAGGAAGAGACACTATGGTGGCCATATCTGTCTCCTGCGGGAAGGAGCCCTTCTCAATGGCCTCCTGGAACAACCCCACCAGATGCGGGGTAAGAAGATCCCGATATTGCATTTAAATGGGTTATTTGAAGAAGCAAAACATGTTTTGAGGATATTTATTTAATATGATGCTAAAGCTCTGTTAAATGCTGGATTTGGCTTTCAATTGCCTGCAGCTAATTGGCACGCTATTGCACCTATCGCCTTCCAAGCGCTTTAACAATGGCAGGAGGAGACAAGCAATCTGACTCACACCTGGAGAGTAAAAGTTTTTTTTTCTTTGTGTGCTGCGCCGTCCCTAGTAGATCCGTCCTCTTTGGCACACACTATGGAGGGGCACCTTTGATTTCCCCTTCAGCCAATGGCAGGTCGGGATAAAATTAACATTCTTGATACATTAATCATTGGTGGGGCTCGGGCCCCAGGAGACAGCATAACCTGGTGCCTGTGTTTACTGAGAGATGACTGACTCCACGTCAGCCTTTCAGAATTAGTTGTGTTTTTGGGAAAATTAAGCAATGTCGCGACAGACCATCCCCATTGTTGACATATTTCCGTCGGAAACCTTGTTTTGTGCATCAGTTGCTGATTGGATTTAATTCTTATCTCGTGAGATGTTGAAGATGCAAATAGCTTTCTATTGTAATATGTCTCCTTCTCCTACGAGCAATTTGTGTCTGAGGATGTGAGGCAACCATACATTTTTTGTGTGAAATTTAGGGAGAAATGTACAAACCGAAGGAAATGTGGTCGCCACTATGGACTCTATACATTGCATAGTGCTTGCATCCCACATCTCTAGGGGCGTAGCGAGACCTGACTTTGAAATGTGAACTGTGTACACCTACGCCATATCCTAATTCAATGTAAAAAAATACTGTAATCATGGGAACAAAATGTTTTTAATTGAAAGAAAAAGAAAGTAAAACATATTAAAATGTTTGTTATTACAGATTGGTACTGACAGCCAGACTTACAAATACCCTTACATACATAAACACTACTTGAGTGTGTGGATGGGAGGTGGGGAGAGCATTACCCATTCTATGCCCCCCAGGGAACTAAGCGGAACATGTCCCACTCTTAGGGACACCTATTGCATATCCAGAAGACTTAAAGTCCAAAGGCAGTGCTTTGGATGGAAGCACTGTGAGGTTCTGAGTGCCTGCACTTTATTTGAGAGGCAGAGAACCTGCGCTCTCAAGAAGGACCTATTACTATCAATGGGAGAGTGTTAGCTCTTCTCAGTGGGACAAGAGCACTCTAAGGTTGTTAATATCTGCACTTCTCTCGCGCCATTTCAAGCACTGGTTAGAGCCAGTCCGGCTGGAAATATACAAATCCGATGCTGAAGCACTTTCTGCAAAATGACCTTGTTCAGAATCTGTGATACGTTGCATAATTTCAACACATTTTTTATTCTAGCTCGAAAGAATTTGAAGTGACTGAAATGTGTCACATAGGCTGCCTTGCAGTTGAAGACACCTTGCAAAGGTAAACTGGACACCTTTCTTTTGCTAGTTTGTTTATTCATATTCCACAGTTGTATGTCAGACAATCTTGAACACAAATATCACCTGACATAAATATTGTGTTCTAAATATTATTTACAAAAATATCATCCCATTGGGTGTGTATTCTATTATTAACTCCAGTGGGGTCATTATTTTATGAATGCTATTTAGCACACAATATTTGTTATACGATGTTCTGGTATCACACAGTTAAACTGCTACTACTGAAGTATTAGTATGTATTGAAATGGCAAAACACACAGCCACAGAATGTTACTGCATCATGCATATTTTGCCTTTGTGACTACTTCATTTAATCAACCTGGCGTCCTAATTTGATCCGCCTTGCATTATGATTCTAGTGGCCCTGGTCAAGGGCCAGAGGGACCTGCAGTTCTTTGTCCTGAGATATATCACACACACAAACACACACACACACACACCGTCCACATAAATACATGTATCTAAACACACAGTCATAACAGAGGAAAAAACTGTATTTTACATTTCCAAAATCACATCCATTCACACAAACTTGTCATATCCAAGAGGAAATTATTTATTAAATTTCCCCAAAAATAATTCAATTAATTTTTCAGTTACTTTTGAAAGCCCACATTATAATGGTCAGATTGCAAAATAATTATGCACAAACTATATTAATTAGAAGCAAAAAACCGGTTCTAAAATAATGGCACGATGTTCTTGAACTGTTTATTTGCAATCTGGGTCAAACAGTCATTTGTGTTTTAGTTTTCCATGTAATGCCTTTAGAAGGCAAGAGAAAGACCCCTCTGACATGTCACACCCATAGCACAGACTTACCAGAGTCTTCATCTTCATAATGTTAATCTGGACTGAGCACAAGGAGATGTTGATTATTCAAAGCTGCCCTTTTTATATGATCCAGATTGAAAGCAGAGCAAACATCAAACTCTGATGTAGGTGGCTCTTGGAGCGGCTCCATATCAGAGTGGCACAAGAAGGCGTGAGGGATCAGGGTATCAGGCTTTCTCACTTCAATTTTGAGCCAACTTGATTATTTGATGCCAGGATCTGGCTTGCCTCGCCTGGCCATGGGTGGCGACAGTCCACACCCTTACTGAGTAAATACTGTGATACTTGATGAAAATGGCCAGAAGTGGTGATCAGTTCGAGAAGCATAAGTTCTTACCCCATAGCTATAGGGGCTCTGTTGTAATTTAATCACCAAGAGAAAGGCGTAAGTGGTCAAGTTGGCGCATGCAACTACTAGGGAGGGAGAGCTGGTGGAACACAGGAAAGGCGTCACGTCTCAATAAGGAGAACCAGAGAGGGACAGATCAAAAGAGGTTCGGGGTAGAAAGCCATGCAGAGTTTGTCTGCAACCCTGATCATTTAAATGCCCAAAGCTCTTCACCAGACCCGAGGTGTGAGGTAGGATATTTGTCCTCACAGTAAATTGCAACTGGCTTAACTTGTGACATGGGAGCCCAGTCCTTGGTTTGAGAGTGCAGCCACAACTTTGGCTGCATTTGGACAGCCGCCCTTGGTGAGAGACTGAAGGCCGGTTGTCAGTTTGAGACCGGGGGCCAGTGCACAGAGCCAGATGGAGCTCATCCATGGTTTACAGATGGAGTTCAGTTATTGGTGTGAGGCTGCAGATTGGATCTGGTGTAACAATGGCCCCTGCAGCCCCTGCAGCCCCCGCAGTGTGAGGGTCCGAGCTCCAGGGCGCCCCTGCCGGCAATGTACACGGGTGAGCCTGAGAGCTCCAGACTGGGTCCAGGAGCATGGGGCCCCCCTCCATGCACTTTGCAGGGGGGCCCCCACAAGTTTCATTGCGCCACTGGTCACAAGCCTCTGATGACCTCTGGAGCATGGCTTTTGGAAGGTTTGTGGCAAAGATGTTTGATCTGCAATTCAGCGACTTGTCATCACAGTAACCTTATAAAACAAAGTACCATTGATCTAAAATTACTGGTGTACAACAGGATACAATGTCTTATAACAGTCGAATGGGTTAACAGGGGATGAAAGCAGAGAGGGCGTGAAGTGCCTGCAGATGACCAGAATAGCCTGGGAACTGCATACAAAAGCCTTCCTCTAACAGTAGAGATATCAGGAGCCAGGATGACACGGAGTGTCTGAAGTTGTACCAGGAATTCTATAACGTAGCAAGCAAAGCTCAGTGTCTGAAGATTAAAGTGTTAGCCTGCTGACCACCCAAATGAACTGCAGAGGAGCACAAAATGTGCATAGGTCAAGCAGCGAGAAGTATGTGACTAGAGTAGATAACCCATCAACTGCTGTTGCCAGGCAAGTGTAGTACTGTAACTAGTACCTTAGTCCTCCCAGCTCTAACTGACCCGGAAAGTGTCTGGAATCCTCTGGCTCTTTCCAGAATGTTCTGGCTTTTCTGAAATGTTCCAGGTCTTCAGAATGTTCTGGGTCTTTCCAGAAGTGCGGATTTGTGTTACCCTGTGACTTCATCGTCCTTTTCATGCCCAGTCACCACTCGCAACAGACTCCAGGTCCAGCCGACAGCAAGTTTCTATCATGAAGTCTGAGAAATATGACTGTCCCTGTGACACTGGACACAATCCCCAGATATAAATGAAGTATCGTCCTTATTAATAGAATCACCTGTCCTGAACTCCACATCTACCTCACCAGGCAAGTATGTGGTCAGGCAGGCCCTGCAAACCAGGCCCAGGATTACTGATTGATGAGCCACGAGTGGGAGGGTGCGTAGCTAGCAGGCAAACGCTCGGGCAGGAAACTCTTTAATCAATCGGACGGATAGGCTCATCGACATTACAATAGTCAAAGAAGATTGCCCAATAAAGCACAGATGCCGAGAGGGGACACCTGCTCCTAAAACACAATAAAATTCAAAATCCACATGAGTTACGAACACATAAACAATCAGGACCTAGTACACGTAGTGATTTTCCGCTTAGGCTGACAAACGGTCTTAATCATAGGTTGCTCAATCTTGGTAGATGGCAGAAGTACATGACCCCCACATAGTATAGTGGTGATGGAGCAGATTCTTCAATTTAATTGAGACGGCTCGGGACCAATCGTACTACGGGGATAGTATTACTCTTTGGAATTATTCTGTCTGAGTGCATTTCAATTCGAACTGCTCCGGTCATCTGCCTGGTTACAATGACCATCTACCATGGTTGAGCAACCTATGATTAAGACCGTTTGTCAGTCTACCAGTTCGTCTCTCATACGGGGCACCCGACGGGGTCCATGTGTGAGTATCCCCTTTTCCTTTCTCACTTTACCGGTGTCTCACTTATCTCACTGTCTCACGAGGTTGAACAATCGCCATCAGATTGTCCCTGTATCCCTTGGTCCTGAAGAGACCCTGCACTGTAAAGGGTCATAACGCTGTCAACTGTATTTTAAAGAGAACCAGTTGAACAGCTCTGACTATTGTACACAGCAGCTGGAATCATTACTAAGTTACTCTTTGGTCACCTTTAAAAAATTGTGGAAACTAAGTTGTACACAGTATATGTTTTTTTCACTGTTTGTTTTATGGTTCCATTTCACTTGGGGACCCAAAAGCACTATTGTTTTTTCTTGGTCTGTGTATATATCAATTGGAATTTTACAAATCTGATAAAAAGAATTAATGTGAATATAAAGTCTGCAAGGCCTTCTTTCTTGTTTCTGACATCACCTTAACCCGTTTTTGTGATTGAGATTGTGCATTTGATTATTATTATAGATTAGCCTAACTTTCCACTGGAACCATTGTTTCTGTTACACATGACATACCCTGGTTCCTAGTGATTAGGGTTCCACTTGTTCTTGTTCTCAACTGTAACTCTTCTCCTGGCTGAACTGTTAATTAAATAAACTGTTCCGGTTTTGTCAAACGCCTCTTGTCTTCTATTATTACTCAGGAATACAAACACTGCATCAGCACGAACTCCAGAATCCCTGAAATCAGAGGGGTTTCACAAGTACACAGGTGAATACAACCCATCATGTTCCTGACATATCTTCAATTCCGCAGACCAGTGTCTTTCCTGATATTTAAATATCTGTATTAGCAGAAATAATTTCTGATCAATTTTTGAAATCAGGAAACAGTTTAAGCATCAGTTGCAACCATACATTCTTTGACTGCTTCGCATCTTAAGACGTTGTCTTCTTCTTTCTGCAGTGCCGTCAGCTCCTAGGAGAGACGGTGTCTTTAAAATCTTATTGACCATTGCGTCATCAAAAGCGAGGCCAAGATGTTCATCCTTATTGTATAACGGGCATGTGATAGTGAACCAGCATGGGGTGTACTGGATTGCAATGACAGCCAACTCTGTGGCAGAGTCACCCCAGGGGATACGAGGGGTCAATCAAAATGTGTCTAACACATGGAAAAGAGTGTGCCAGACTGAGAGTGCTAGGAAGTTTCTTGGCACTACTGTGTGTTGTCTGTCCTCTGTATTACACACTCTCTATGAGACACGGTTGATGAGGATAAATATCGAGTTACTTGTTTCACATAAACACAACATGGATTTTTTTTACCTATTTCACTGTGCGCCAAGTGACAAGTACACAGCTCGACTAAGATGATGGTGTGTCTTTTGACAACTAGACACCTCAACCACTAACATGGAATGACATTGGTTTTTTATGCTTTTCCTGATCGTATCATTTTATTCCTCTCAACCCCCCTTTTTGACCCCATTCTCCTTTGGGTCCTTTCCCTGAGGGACACCGTTACGGTTGGTATAATTTGATGAGTGCATGGTTACTTATTTCAACACACAGATATGAACTGACCCTCAGTGAGTAGTTAGTAGGGTCTGTAGGTCCTGAAGAAATGCCACAATCTTACAGACGCTAGAGGGCATGAAACATGTTGACCCACATCCTTACTTAATGCTTGATAAGCTGACTAGATCCTCCTCTTGGAAATATTGTAGGTTTTTAATCATGACATAGAACCCGCTAACTAAAGTTGGTTCAGCTGGTTCTCATAGTTATTTTTAACTCATATCCCCCCACACTCTGCTCACCTTTGTATATACACCTCACAGACCACACACACCCGCTTCATCGTCGACCAAGATCACAGGTAAAAGATCTTCGGCAAAGAGTCCCCCAGCAGGGCCTGTTGGGCATTGCAGCGCTGGCCCAACGAGGAGCTGCCCGATGATGAAGCATGACACCCCTTGAGGTGTGTGAAGGTCTCGCTCCTCATAGGGTCACTCCCCCTGGTTAGGACCTCACCTCCTTTTCCTCTTTGGTCACAGCACACATCTTGTTTTCACAGTGTATATCTTGGGGCATGTGTGCTCTACCTTTTTTGCTCACGGTCCCTCCTTGTTTATTTGTTACTCAGTTATTTTCTGTTATTTAATGACAGCCACATAGCCTTGGATTGAATTTTGGGGAAGAAATATTCATGCGATTCATCCTTAATGTTTTATATGTGTAAAAGTGGATTATGAATTGGTGTGAATAGGCATCCATTACAAGGAATATGGTCATAAACCTGTCAAGGTAAAACACAGTTTCAATCATTATAACATGACTTCAACCTTCTGGCAGCTATTGCACAGAGCAGACCAGCTAAATTCAGGATACTACTATAGTATTTAGGAGAAACAAAGTAAAGAAAAAGTCAAAACACTGCAAAAGAAAAATCTCACAACCAAATTAGAAAAATAGAGGAGAATTCAATTAGTAAAATGACTCCCGAAACAACAATCTATACTACTATTATAAAGTAAGAACTGGGAACCTTTGAGGCGGGTAAACTCGGGAACCACAGCGCCAATCCAAACACCCAATACATCATTGGAATTGGCAGGGTCTGCAGAGTGACATAGGCTATGTAACCCCAAAAAATATACGTTCTTTAAAAAATAAACCTTACAAAAAAAATAGTCCCTTGGAAGTAGCGGCGGCCGTGTGCGCGAACGTGCTGACATCATCAGGAGCGCGAGGAGTACAGCCGTGGGGAGGAAAAGTAAAGACGGCGCGGAACCGACACCCGGTTCACTGAAATGTGCGGAGTCTTCGTGTGCGTGCTCTTCTGTTCAGCGTGGGAGTGGAGTTTGGATATTTTAGCGGTGACGCTTTTACACGCAACACCAGAGTTTGGGCCGTCAAATTTCAACCGCAAACTTCATGGATTTGGTACGTGAGTGCCTCATTGGCGAGCCCCCAGACCTTCAAATTGAGAGGAGTAATATGTGGAACTGGCTGAGGTGGAGAGGAGGTTTTAGTGCAAGGAAGTCGGGAGACATTCATCGCGGGAGCTGTGATCTCTACATTAAGCATGGGGCCGCACTCTGCATATCAAAGGAAAGGATTTCTGGTTCTGGGCACCGGACAATGCATCGCCATGGTGGAGAAGGGGTTGGAGCCCAAGTCTGGCATGTGACACGTGTCACTCTGTCATGTGGCATATGCCACATCTGATGTGACATATGCCATAGATTTTCTACTTGGTCTTTCATTATTATCAGTTGAGCATTTCCAAAGGACTATGTTTCACTCTGCTAAAATAAATAAATTGTTTAAAAAAATTAAAATAATATTCAAAAATAATGTCCCGAGGTGGGGTTTGAACCCTGTTCAAAACTCACTCAAAGCCCCTGCACATTCACAGTGAACCACATACTCTGCTGAAAGCTCCCCAGCCAAAGGTATCTATGTCATAGAATAAGGTTGTCAGTCCTTCCTCTATTTCTATTGTCTTTGGACTGTAGATACCAGCAATCTTCTCTCGATTTACATTCTTTAAATACAAATAGCCCTTCCTTTCATACAGTCTGCCACTAGCCCCATGCATTTCCAATTCTTACACAATCATCCCTAAATTCTCATTCCACTAAATAAGTGATTTCTTTCATAGCAAACCTGTCCCCCCTATCCACGTGCCACACAGGATGCCATTATCAATGCCTGACATGCACTATGAGTAAAGAGGCCATATTTCTCCCAGATACTGCTAGGGGGTCATTTACAAAGGCACAGCTTTCATTTGTGGAATTTATGAAATAAAATTAAAAAAAAAAAATAAAGATTTTCCCCACCTGTGGTTTGAACCCTAGTCAAAACTCACTCAAAGCCCCTGCACATACACAGTGAGCCACGTACTCTGCTGAAAGTTCCCCAGCCAAAGGTATTTATGTCATAGAATAAGGCTGTCAGTCCTTCCTCTATTTCTATTGTTTTTGGACTGTAGATACCAGCAATCTTCTCTCGATTTACATTCTTTAAATATAAATAGCCCTTCCTTTCATACAGTCTGCCACTAGCCCCATGCATTTCCAATTCTTACACAATCATCCCTAAATTCTCATTCCACTAAATAAGTGATTTCTTTCATAGCAAACCTGTCCCCCTATCCACGTGCCACACAGGATGCCATTATTAATGCCTGACATGCACTATGAGTAAGGAGGCCATAGTTCTCCCAGATACTGCTAGGGGGTCATTTACAAAGGCACAGCTTTCATTTGTGGAATTTAGAAATAAAATTAAAAAAAAAAAAAAAAAAGGATTTTCCCCACCTGGGGTTTGAACCCTGGTCAAAACTCACTCAAAGCCCCTGCACATACACAGTGAGCCACGTACTCTGCTGAAAGTTACCCAGCCCAAGGTATCTATGTCATAGAATAAGGTTGTCAGTCCTTCCTCTATTTCTATTGTCTTTGGACTGTAGATACCAGCAATCTACTCTCGATTTACATTCTTTAAATACAAATAGCCCTTCCTTTCATACAGTCTGCCACTAGCCCCATGCATTTCCAATGCTTACACAATCATCCCTAAATTCTCATTCCACTAAATAAGTGATTTCTTTCATAGCAAACCTGTCCCCCCTATCCACGTGCCACACAGCATGCCATTATCAATGCCTGACATGCACTATGAGTAAGGAGGCCATAGTTCTCCCAGATACTGCTAGGGGGTCATTTACAAAGGCACAGCTTTCATTTGTGGAATTTAGAAATTAAAAAAAAAAAAAAAAAAAACGATTTTCCCCACCTGGAGTTTGAACCCTGGTCAAAACTCACACAGGCCCCTGCACATACACAGTGAGCCACGTGCTCTGCTGAAAGTTCCCCAGCCAAAGGTATCTATGTCATAGAATAAGGTTGTCAGTCCTTCCTCTATTTCTATTGTCTTTGGACTGTAGATACCAGCAATCTTCTCTCGATTTACATTCTTTAAATACAAATAGCCCTTCCTTTCATACAGTCTGCCACTAGCCCCATGCATTTCCAATTCTTACACAATCATCCCTAAATTCTCATTCCACTAAATAAGTGATTTCTTTCATAGCAAACCTGTCCCCCCTATCCACGTGCCACACAGGATGCCATTATCAATGCCTGACATGCACTATGAGTAAGGAGGCCATAGTTCTCCCAGATACTGCTAGGGGGTCATTTACAAAGGCACAGCTTTCATTTGTGGAATTTAGAAATAAAATTAAAAAAAAAAAAGATTTTCCCCACCTGTGGTTTGAACCCTAGTCAAAACTCACTCAAAGCCCCTGCACATACACAGTGAGCCACGTACTCTGCTGAAAGTTCCTCAGCCAAAGGTATCTATGTCATAGAATAAGGTTGTCAGTCCTTCCTCTATTTCTATTGTCTTTGGACTGTAGATACCAGCAATCTTCTCTCGATTTACATTCTTTAAATACAAATAGCCCTTCCTTTCATACAGTCTGCCACTAGCCCCATGCATTTCCAATTCTTACACAATCATCCCTAAATTCTCATTCCACTAAATAAGTGATTTCTTTCATAGCAAACCTGTCCCCCCTATCCACGTGCCACACAGGATGCCATTATCAATGCCTGACATGCACTATGAGTAAAGAGGCCATATTTCTCCCAGATACTGCTAGGGGGTCATTTACAAAGGCACAGCTTTCATTTGTGGAATTTAGAAATATAATTAAAAAAAAAAAAAAACAATTTTCCCCACCTGGGGTTTGAACCCTGGTCAAAACTCACTCAAAGCCCCTGCACATTCACAGTGAGCCATGTACTCTGCTGAAAGTTCCCCAGCCAAAGCTATCTATGTCATAGAATAAGGTTGTCAGTCCTTCCTCTATTTCTATTGTCTTTGGACTGTAGATACCAGAAATCTTCTCTCGATTTACATTCTTTAAATACAAATAGCCCTTCCTTTCATACAGTCTGCCACTAGCCCCATGCATTTCCAATGCTTACACAATCATCCCCAAATTCTCATTCCACTCAATAAGTGATTTCTTTCATAGCAAACCTGTCCCCCCTATCCACGTGCCACACAGCATGCCATTATCAATGCCTGACATGCACTATGAGTAAGGAGGCCATAGTTCTCCCAGATACTGCTAGGGGGTCATTTACAAAGGCACAGCTTTCATTTGTGGAATTTAGAAATAAAAAAAAAAAAAAAAAAAAAAAGATTTTCCCCACCTGGGGTTTGAACCCTGGTCAAAACTCACTCAAAGCCCCTGCACATACACAGTGAGCCACATACTCTGCTGAAAGTTCCTCAGCCAAAGGTATCTATGTCATAGAATAAGGTTGTCAGTCCTTCCTCTATTTCTATTGTCTTTGGACTGTAGATACCAGAAATCTTCTCTCGATTTACATTCTTTAAATACAAATAGCCCTTCCTTTCATACAGTCTGCCACTAGCCCCATGCATTTATTATTGTTACACAATCACGGCACAGGGAACCCCAGGTGCCACCCAGATTAGGACCCCCCTGGCATAGGTAGAATAGCATGAATGAAACATCTGGCCCGCCATTTTTAGGACAGCTTCTGGGCACCCTCTTCGTTCAAGTGGGTCTCCTGGAGGCACGCAATGGAGACGCCATGGCGTCGGAGGAATGAAAGGACCCTGTATCTTTTAGTGCAAGTGCCCAATGCACGCACGTTCCAAGTTAAGAATTTAAACCCCATGACAGGAGATCACGCCCAACCTGGACATATATTACAAACGGCATGTTCCGCCACCCACGGGCCCAACCAGCATCCAGGCCGGGGGACCTAGCCCATCTGATCAGCCATTCAAATAACAGAAACACAGTACTCTCGATGCCAGCAACAATTTCCCCTCCCAACCCCACCAACCCCCCAAGCCCCCCCAACCCCACAACCCACCCATAACATCTACCCCCACCCCCACCCACGAGCAAGATGACAGCAACAACAAAACACGCTATCCTGCCCTCCCCCTGCTGGTGCCAGGATGTACACAGCCACCCTATTCGTCCCATCCAATACACACACACACACACACACACCCAACCAAACACCACCCACCCCCCTTCTAGCTCCCCATGGGAACCAGACGTACAGGAATGAACCTGGGCTTGGCCGCCGGCATCAGTACCAAAGCAGGGCCCTCCTCAGCCAACATAAAGACAGACACCGCCACATAAGGTCGTTCCAACGGGATACAGGTCCTACGCTCCTCTCCGTCATTCAAGCTCGAACAGCACGGCTCCCAGGTACCTCATACAAACTCAAGGCCCAGCACTAAAGCCCCCAAAGCAGAGCACAACACTCTTCACTCCAATAGTACCTTACGACAGAACCGTCCCCTGCAGCAGTTCAGACATTCCAGTCTCTGCGATCACCGGAGCCGTAGAGTCTGTACCTGGCACAATGTCCTGCAGGGTATCTGGAACCAACACGTCCCCAGGGGTGGATGCGCCCGAGGACTCTGGACCATCCCTTGCCAAGGAAGGTCCCAACGGCTCCGCCTTCCGCATCGCCGTCTCTGGGGATGGTTCCCCCAGGTCTCACGGGGCCCCCCTCACTCTCCCGTGGGCATGTCGTCACCCCTGTATCTCCTGCCACTCCCACACCTCAGCGGGCTATTCGAAGAAATGTGCCCGGCCCTGAGATATCACCTTGACCTTGACAGGATATAACAGCATATATTGTAGCTTCATCTCCTGGAGCTTCTGCTTGACTCCCAGGTAGGACTTTCGCTGCTCTTGCACCTGTTGGGTGTAATCAGGATAGATGCATATGTGGCTGTTCTCAATGGTGAGAGACTCCGTCTACCTCGCCGCCTTCAGAATGCAATCCCGGACTATATAGTTCAGGATCTTCGCAATCAATGCCCTCGGAGGCTCCCCCGGGTGCGGGGGGTACCATGGCCCTATGCGCTCGTTCGATGCCAAATACATTTGATAGCCCATGCGGGCACAGTTGAGTCTGAATCCAGTCCTCCTGGAAGTGCTCGGCATTCCCCGCCTCCAATCGCTCCGGCACACCCAGGACTCTAATGTTGCTGCGGCGCGCCCTACCCTCCGCGTCCTCAGCTTTTCGTTCCAATGCCTGCTTCATAGAGGTGAGTTGCATGACTGTCTTCTGGAGGGAAGCCACCGATACCTTATCCGCCACTTTGCGAAGATCCGTTCGCAGAAGGTTGACATCAAGCGATACAGTCTCTATCTGCCGCTCCAGCGCAGAATGGGAGCCCTGTATGGCCTTCAGCAACTCCGCCCGGGAAGGCTCCGCCGGCACATCCGCGCACTCCTCTTGACCTCTCTGCCCCGTAATCCGTTGCGACGGCAGACGCTGGGTTGTATACTGTGTGATACTATTAGGCTGAGTGGATTTCGACATCCTGTCCTTACGCAGAGCCAGCAGACCAGGCACTCAGCGACCACCGCAGGGGAGCACCAAGGATCGTATACGGGTACCTCCGCTCAGTAGCGCGCCTTCTGGTCGCTCTTCAGGTCACTGCCATTCCGCTCCCGATCTGCCATCCAGCAGGACCAGGCTGTAGCAATGGGGTGGCGCACACAAGGATCAAGCACTACCTCAGTGCGTCCCCAGCGAAATTCAAGATTAACAATACTATGTCCACACCAGTTCCTGTAACACTGGGTGTCCCTCAAGGATCCTCCCTCTCCCCTACTCTGTTCAATATACTCATGGAACCACTTACCGCACTACTTCAAGCATCTAATGTTCAATTTCACATGTACGCAGACAATACCCAGCTCTACCTTAAAATACACACCCTTGATGACATCAAAATACTCAACACAATGCTTAGGAACATACAGACTTGGCTGGCAGAGAGTCACCTCAAACTTAACCTTCAAAAAACGGAATTCCTCCTAATAGCGCCTCCCACCAAAGTCCCCCTCACTCAGTCCTGGCTTAACCATCTCATTGCACTCAACGTTCAACCTACTATTGTGGACTCAGCGAAATCTTTAGGCATAACCCTTGACTGCAATCTCAATATGCATCATCACGTCAGCAATGCAACGAAGGGAGCTAATTTCAAAATCAACACATTGCGGAAATTGAAAACTTTCCTTCCTCTCAATGACTTCAGAACTGCAGTCCAAGCCCTAGTCATCCCTCGAGTGGATTATGGAAGTGTTGCCCTCTGTGGTCTCCCCATATCGACAACCGCACCAATAAAAGCCTCTATTAATGCTGCAGACAGACTAATTACGGGCTCAAAAAAACTTTCACACATTTCTCCTGATCTAAAAGCTTTGAACTGGCTGCCTTACGAAGCTAGAATACATCTGAAAATCGCCTGCATGACCCACAAGGTTATACACCATAACTCCCCCAGCTACCTCGCTCAGAAACTGACAATCTCGGGTGGCTCAAGAGTGACAAGAAGTGCAGACAATCTTCTTTTGAAACCTCAGAGATTTCACAAGAAAAAACTTATAAATGCTCCTTCTCAGGGATGGCGCCCAGGATCTGGAATGCCCTCCCTCCAGAAATCAGACTTATCTCATCCTTGGCATCCTTCAAAAAAGAAGTAAAATCTCTCCTATTAGCTAAAGTTACCTGAACTTTGACTAATGTAATCTCGTTACTCAGTACTCTTCCTCCTGTGACTATGTATATTGACCACCTATGCACCGTTGCTACCTTACCTTGTTTCTTTTTTTGTAACAATTTGCTCATCTTTGCACAAAATGTTTTGTTTAATTATTACTCCTTGCCTTTTTATCCCATTCTGTATGTAAAGAGCTCTGATATCCGTAAGGATCTTGTTCGCGCTCTATAAAACTTTTAAAATAAATAAAAATAAATTAAATTCACTATCAGGACATGCCACACACACCAGCGCATGTCCTACCTTTCACATACAGTGCACCCTGCCCATGGGGGTACATTGGACCTACCTCGAGGCGACTTACATGTAGAAAAGGGAAGGTTTAGGGACTTGCAAGTGTGTGCACTTGCCAATTTGACATGGCAGCCCTAGGCTGTGGACAGGCTACGCAATGGCAGGCCAGAGTTACACTTTACAGGCTGTTTGCGTGGGTGGCACAATCCAGTGCTGCAGCCCACCAACAGCATTTGATTTATATGCCCTGGCACTCGCAGTGCACTTTACTAGGGACTGACACATGAATCAAATAGCCAATCATGAAAAAACCAATCCATAACACAGTTTACACAGAGAGCATACTTTATCACTGATTTGGAGTGGTTAAGTGCCCATAGTCCTAAAACCAATGCACACAGGTCAGGAAATAATAGGAGGAAAAATCTAAATATTTGGGGATAACCCTGCAAACAGGGCCATTTCCAACAAGCAGTCACACACATGCAAGCACAAACTCCACTCAATAGCAGTCACACACATGCACACTCGACTCACGAGCAGTCGCACACACTCCACTCACAAGCAGTTACACAAATTCAAGCGCAAACTCCACTCACGAGCAGTCGCACACTCCACTCACGAGCAGTCACACTTATGCATGTGCACACTCTACTCACAAGCAGTCGCACATAGGAGCACTCGAGCTCTTCCACTAATGTTATGTGAATGTGATGGCATGCAAACAGCTCCTTCATTCTGCAGGCAGAATGCGTGGTGAGCACAGTGCGGGGGAGACACTCAGAGTGTGAAACTCTCTGATGGATCCTGTCTGGATTGATCTGAAGGGCTCAGGAAACAGAGGAAAACTATGAAACAAAGAAAACAGCAGTGTGGGGACGCCATTTTTTTTCTCCATATATAAACACAAGCCTGCCAATTTTCAAATGAGCCTGGATAGCTCAGTCGGTAGAGCATCAGGCTTTTAATCTGAGGGACCAGGGTTCTAGTCCCTGTTCAGGCGGTTTGTTTATTTTACTTTTTTTTACATCTATGATTTCTATTTTTGTTCTTAAAGGCCAACGCTCCTAGTGGCAATAATCTTTGCAAGCTCTTTAAGCTTGGAATTCGCTAATTGCTCTCCTTTTCGATATTCAATGTTGTCTCCGTAGCGCCACCTCCTGTCTGTCTGTCACTGTGCACCGGTTTCAACGAGTGATAATCGGAAGTGCAGTCGGTGTGCAGCCGGATCCCACTCGGGCTTCCGCTCGTTGACATCTCTGCTCATTATCAGATACTTCTGTTTTGCATCTTATAAATGTAACAAACTTACTATATTCTATTCACAAATTTGAAACAACCTCGTGCAAGGGAAATGAGAGTAATCCATTTTTTTTTTAAATTAATGTCTTCTTGTTGTAAATCGTTTGAAATAAAAGGACGTGAACATTTTCTAAAAGAAGTCACTGTTTGTGCCTTAAACCATCTTCCCTCAACAAGATCTAATTTTTGCCACTTCCAGTGCAATGTGCATAACTGGTGCGAAAATATAGAGCACGAGCTCTACGTGTACAGACATCTAAACGCTATTGGTAAATGAACTTCTCAGTGGCATGTTGGTCTAGGGGTATGATTCTTGCTTTGGGTGTGAGAGGTCCTGGGTCAAATCCCAGACGAGCTATCTTTTGATTTTAAGATTTTTTTGTTTAAAACAGGGGCACTGAAAAACACTTCAGAAAGATGAAAAAAAATCCTTTTTCCTTATTTCAAACGCATTAAATAAAAATTAAAAAATTTGAATATGAGATAAATAAGAAGTAAAATGGGCTCATCCAGGCTTTGAACCCGGGACCTCTCACACCCTAAACAAGAATCATTCCCCTAGACCAACAAGCCACTTTGTATGTTATTGCATCTTTCTCATATTCCAATTCTTAGTGCTCAGAGCTGCCACCAGAGCAGCATAGGGCTTTCAGGTACACATTAAAGGGACCGCTCTATTAAAACCCACTCACTGAACAGCAGAGAAGGAATTAACAGCAGAACCAGAAGGACCCATAAGAACACTTCTTACCTCCCACGTCTGTGAGACTCACCGGCAATAGAGCAGGGGCCCCACATGCACAGAGAGCTCTGTATCAGGACGTGTGTTATTTATACTTTGATAAACCTATTTTGTGCAGTCATTTTAAGGGCCATTTTCATCTCTCAGTAATTCTGACCAATATACCTGAATATGCTTCTACGCCAGTGCATTAAATGGCACTATAGAAGTGAAGGTGCTCGCTATTTACAGTATCTCTTATTCTGCTTGCTCCTGAGAAGTGCACTGGCAGCACTGCGGAGAAGTGCACTTACTCACCCTTTCAAATGGAAGAAGTGCAGGTACTCAGTACCGGACAGAGTACTTGCCCATTTAAAGCGATGCCCAATGCCATAAATAGCAAATAAAACCATATATATGATAAAATTAGTGGACACACGTACAAGCTCCGTCATCAGATTTACTCCACACCCCTACTCATCACTCCCACGTTCACCAGTAACTAGACGTAAAAGAATGAGTGATTAAAAGTGTGTGAGGGTGTATTCTAGGTTGCACTCCCCCATCCCATGAACATAGAGTGGGATTATGCACCCACTACTTCTTTCTCCTGAGTACAAGAAGAGCAGTCCAGTCCTTCATGGCTCCTCTCAGGTCAAAGACAGCAGGTCCAGTCCTCTTCAGTTCGTCCTCAGGTCCAGAAAGTGTTCTGAAGTTGCTGCCTGGAGATCAGGGCATAGCTTCAAGGGGGTTGTTTGGGGGTGTGACACCCTCCCAAATTATTGCATTCATTACTTGGCATTTGGGCTCAGGGCCCTGTGTCGGGTCTGCTATCGATGTGTTTTTCTGGTTTTGACCCGAGAATAAAAGACAAAATATTAAACTTTTATGTGAATTAGTGCCAGAGATATGCAAATGGAGACTGAATTTCAAAATGTGAAACCAGATAAACTTAAATCAATACCTGCTTCCCTGCTTCTTCAAATTGTGTGATCCTAAACAAATCTTTTATTTTGGAGCCTCCTTTTTCTTTATTATCCTATAGGCACAATTCTAACTACTTCAAGTTGTGCGCT
Source organism: Lissotriton vulgaris (assembly GCF_964263255.1). Taxonomy (NCBI): domain Eukaryota; kingdom Metazoa; phylum Chordata; class Amphibia; order Caudata; family Salamandridae; genus Lissotriton; species Lissotriton vulgaris. The sequence continues at coordinate 273,218,909 of NC_141690.1, read as the reverse complement.
GTAAAACCACCTCTTATGCTTGATTTAATAATCTATAATGTTGTGCCTTCTATAATAAGAATCTAGGACACGTTTAGCATTGAAATGACTACTTTAACAATTGCGATACAAAAGGGGATGATGGACGGAGCGTTTGAGCGAATCAAACACTCACCCCCAGTCAGCTGATCTGGGTTTAATCCATCACCATTCTTTAGCCCACTCTCCCACCCCAGTTCAGACATGGCCATATGCAAATCAGTCTGACCCTGTGCCTCATGGGAACAGTCCAGCCCAAACTGCCAAGCCATGTCTTCCCTGTACCTGAAAAAAACATCCTGGAACTGGTTTCTGGATAATCAGCCATCATCAGCCAGCCTAGCTTGAATCCAGTGGCAAAGTGAGCAAGGGACCCAAGTCTGGGCACACCCTGCCAACTTAGGAAACAAAGCAAAACCAAAGGGAATGATGGACCGAGTGTTGAACGTTGCAAGCACTCACCCCCAGTCAACTGATCTGGGCCTTGATCATCTTACCTGTCCACCCTGCAGCTGACTGCTTTTTTAATTGGGAAATTTGAGCCCCCCCTGAATCTCACTAACTAGGCCAGTCCCCCTGCTGGGGATGCCACATTCATGCCTGGCACGTAATCAGACACATAAGGGCTTGATTTGCTTGATGCACAGAGTCAAGTTTACTCTTCCTGTGAGTTCATGTCCTCATTACATTAAGGTTGTTGAACTTGTTACTGTGCCTACTACATAATACACTGCAACCTACAAGCTGCAGGCTCTAATCCCTAAAGTATAGTTAAAGGTGACTGAGCCAGCTGCACAGGTCTGCTTGTGATCTCCAGGTTACACATCCCAGTCCAGTTACGGTTACTCAAAGGCTCAGTTTACTGCAGAATAATGTAAATAAACTGTAGATTGCACTTTTGAATTCACATAGGAGCTACCCAGCCTCTCACTCTTCTAAGGTAGACACAATCTGTACATTTAAATATAATCCTAACATGAAGTAGGACTCAGGTTACTGTGGGTGAGTCTCCAGCACATCTTTCATAATAACCATGTATCTTTCAAAATACTCCTCTCTTATTACAGTACTGCTGGGGGGACTGGTGATTTACATGGTGAGCTCAGGTCACATTCCCTACTTTCCCCGGTTGGAGCATTGTAAAGCACATTTTCACCCTGAAAAGTACATTGGTACTGAAAAACAGATGTTCATTGTTCTCTAACTCAATAGTGCTCCTTTTATTAACCACAGAAAGATGAAAGGCTGAGTCAACTTACCAGCCTTTGAACCCGTGACCCTGAAGTCAAACACAGATCTCTGCAGTTAAATGTGTGAGTCCCCAGAGCCACCAACTGAGCAAAAGCAGCAGGTCAAGCAGTGCACTATTGATAGTGTTTGGCTACAGACAGCTGCAGCTGTCTGTTAGCAACTGCTAATGAGTAGGCCTTGGCGGAGTTCGTGGAGTTCCGCATGACTGAAAAACTCTGCTGCGCGGACTTTGGCAAGCAGCAGAGTGCGTTACGTTGCACCATTCACACTGATTTTTAGAACTTGGAGTTTGACCCGTGCTATAAAATCAGTGCAAAAGGTGCACGCACAGCGCAAGAGGGTGCAGCTTCTTTCTGCTGCTCGAGTTGATGTTCTACTAGAGCAGCAGCTTCCTCAGCGCGAATGGAAGGTTTCTCAACGCAAGCGGTAGCGACCATCCACACTGCCAGCATTGAAAGATATCGCCTGGAGGTGGTCTGGGGTAAAATTCTCCCCGCTTGCAAACTTAATGTTGGTGAGCGCAAGTAAGTAAAAACTCTGCTCTGCGGAGTTTTTCAGAAATCCGCGTGCTACGCGGAGCGTGGAGTGGGAAAAACTCCGCAAAATCAATGAGCGAAGTAGAATTTCATGCTCAGGCCTACAAAAGCGCTCCACACTATCAGGGTCACTGCATATTCATTTTTTTACATTTTGCTGTTGAAAACAATTATATCAAATGTGAAGTGACTGCCATCTTCTACTTCATAACTTGCAATGCATGAAATAATGGTATTGTTACCTTAGGTATAACAGGCAAACCACTTGTGTTGGCTTTGTCAAATGCTTCTTTCTGTTCTTATCTTTCTGTGTTGCCCGTCACGCCAACACTCCGTGAAAAAGCATTGGCATAGCCAATATGTCGTGCCTTTGGGACCTTATAATTATTTGGCCATGCAGCACATTATCCTGGGTGCTACAGCATCTACTGTTACTTCACGGGATGGGAGGAATGGCACCCTCACAGCTGCCCCATCCCGTAAAGGACAGTGCCCTCACAGCCATTGTTAGAGCACAGTGCTGCTACAGCTGCTCCAATCAGAAAACACACAGCACTCCTGTAGCTGCTGTGAGACGTTGGCTTGGCATATGCTGTCCACTATTCTAGTGGGCACCTAGCACCAGTCCAAATGACCCTCATTGATGGTATAATGTGCGTGCCCATACTCACACACGCACACACACACATACACACACACTCACACACACCCTCCACCCCCACCCACCCCCCCTCTCCCTCACCAACAAACATTGCGTGCTTTTTCTTTCCCTCCCTCCTCCTTCTCTATGGCTGGTCTTCTTCCGTCCCTGCAGCGCTGTTACTGGTAGAATGATGCATGTGCTGTGGCTCCTCTGGGTCCTCGGCTGGGCCAGCATGTACTCACAAAAAGACCCACTGGTCATCTTGGACACCGACAACCAATCTCTCCTTCTTCACCGAGTTCTACGCCTCGCCACTGGGCACGAGTTGCAGGCCACGCCGATGTGCACGGTCACGGCTTGCCTCCAGTGTGCACTGCTCTTTCCCTTTCCCTTGGTTTTCAATCGTGGAGCTCAACGCTGAGACTATAGTGCGGAGTCCTTTCCGGAACCAGGGAAAGCAAACGTAGTAGAAGAGGGTACGTGGCATAGCCCTTGATGAGCACCTGAGGAAGAAGCCTACCAAGCCTATACCCGATTATGAGTTACAGCTCGACGTCCGGCCCTGAAGACGAGCTATGCAATAGAGACCTGCGACAAGCCAAGGAAAAGCATAGCGGCGAGACACTGGGTCCAAGTGCTGCATTAATTAGGTGAGAGCTGCAGGTTTGACGAGGCAGCTTGGAGAGGACGGCGTTGGAGACTGGCCCTTACTAGTTGTCTACAGGATCATTGGGCAGATGCAATTGCATTTTCGTTGCAGAGCGGAAAATCCCCCTGCTCTTTCTAGCAGTTGCTCCTAAGCGATTCCTGCACGCACCAAGTTCATTAATGACTCCTGTCAGGCCGCCTCCAAAATGAAAATGCATTTTCAGAGCTACCTTTCTTTCGAAATCACTCTTTTGTTGACTTATCAGCTTTTTTTGCCTCAGAGTGTCCAGCTGTGTTGAGCTGACACCTTCAGCCGACACACGTACACGCAGGCGGCCTTCATCAGTGAGGTCAGCACCCCCTCGGGTGTCCCGTGGACCGCTCTCCTCCAGTCTAAAGCCTCATTTCTCATGACAAGGCCCAGTTCTCTTCCAGAGTGAGCCAGTCCAGCACTTACAGTATTCACATCAATTTATACAACGTATGCTTGGCACACAGCGGGGAACCGTGGGAGCCATACCAGTCAAAGCATTTGCAATGCAATAGGTCTCACATTTACACGAGTTTAAGCTAGTGGCATTGTAAATGACAATGCATTTTATTTATGTTTTAAAAAAGAAAACATAAATAAAAGCCAGTTATTTGCAATGTCAATTGCTTAAACTAGCGTAAATGCCAGACCTATTGAATTGCAAATGCTTGTTTAAAATGCCATTGTACTACAAAGTACGGGGCAATCCTGTCATGTGTACGTATACTTCTGGTGCCTCAAAGAATAGCATACGGGATTGGTACACCACCCTCAGCTTGGCTAGATACAGCAATGCATAGGGAAGTTTCTGCTCACCTAGTTGGGCCTTGTCTGCCATAAATTACTGTTGCTTCTGCTGGACTAGTCTTGTGCACTCATGACATTTGAGGATGCAAGTGTTTTTGAACATCAGGTGTTCTTTGTCTGGATTGATTTCAAATCATGTCTCCGCTGTTGTGCTTATTCAAAATCTTTGCAATGAAAGGACTTGGTCTGGCTTCCCGGGGCGACTTCTGCATCATGGCCCTGTGTGCCCTTTCTACAACAAAATAATAGGACAACAACTATGGAAGTAGCCAGCCGGTGAGCCACTTAGTCAGGAACTCTTCCATGCTCCCCATTCATTTTGCATAAGCTTTATTCGATAGCAATTATCATAAAAGCATTTCACAGTCACATAAAAGTATATAAAATGAATATTTCATATAGTAAAAACAAGTTTTTAAAACCTGGCTATACCGTCCACTCTAAATTTACGCTTAATATCTTAATTGGCATTTGCTCATTAGGTTTAAAATTACAGATTAGCTAAAACACATGTCCCATACAAAACAGTTAATCTTCAGTACTTTGCAAATAATTCCTATGTGTAAATTATCTCTCAGATCCACAGATTAGATGGTATTTATTTGCACATTACTCCTTAATTGTGCCCTTATACGGATAATCCACGCACACCACAGGTACTTTGTAACACCACATACTAGCGAGGACCTACTTGAGTCACTTCTCATGATTCGTAGAGCATCAAGGAGGTTTCTAGTGCCCAAATATAATACATATAGGCTTGATCCATTTGGCCCTTGCTTGCTTGTAGGCTGGGCAAGCAAAGACTACATGGTCTACAGTTTCTTGTTGTGCATCACAGCAGGGGCAGTTATATAGGTTGGATGTTGTTGGGTCCCATTTTGCCAGTTTGGTATTTAGCCTTACTGACCCTAATGTAAACTGCATATATAGTGCCCTGTCTCTGTGTTTCCTGATAAAATCTAGATAACGTTCCAGGGATCAAACTGATTTATGCTGGATGAACTCTTCAAATAGTCAGACAAGCATTGGTTTATGTAAGACCTGGTGATTTACCCAGTTCCAGTAATTCTTTTTTAACTCTCTCTTAGTCGGAGTGACCTGCTTGGCCCAAGCTTTGGCTAAGCCCAGCTTGGTCAGTAATTCCTTTAGATCTTTAAGCCACTTAACACCTTTGTTGTTATCAAGGGTAATTAGCTCAGAAAGGACCGTCGCATAGCTACGGAGTTCTGGGGTGCGTCTTAGTCTTATCAAGTATAGAATAGGGCAAAGTATATCCACCTCGCTAAAAGTGTGTCTGCCCATGTCAGAGAGTAAGGGCTTGAGTGGTGTATTGGTAGGGACGGATACCAGATCTCTAAAGAATTTACTCTTTGATCGTCCAATCTCATTAGTTTTTTCGAAGCCCCAAAGTTCAGCGCCATAAATTCTTGACCTCACAGCTTTACCTTTATAGACTACTAGTGAAGGTGCTACCAGTCTACTTGACGTTAACCTTTGGTCCCTACCAATGGCATTCACCACCCTCTTATGGTTCAGTAACATTTTGTTAATGTGAGTCCCCCATTGCATTTTATTTGATAACCTAATACCCAGATAATCAAAGGAATGGACTCTCTCTAAGGGGTAAACCATTGTTAGTGAGAGTGTTATTAAAATGTTTGCCCACATTGAAAGCCATAAACGTAGTCTTTGTGATGTTTATCATTAGGCCCCTTTGTGTACAGGAAAAATTGAAAGTGGGTGTGGAGTTCCCGGAGGCCCATTGGGGTTTTCGATATTAAAATAGTGTCGTCGGCCAACAGTAGGGTATGGTTTTTTTCCCCTTCAAAAATTGGAGCAATTTTATTTTTGAAATTGGCTAAAAAAACTAACCACTCCATTTACATAAAGTGAAAAGAGGGTAGGAGCCATCACACAGCCCTGGCAAACCGCCTGTTGAACTGTATCTTGTCTTTACTTTTCCCATGAGCCCCCATCTAACTCGGGCATAGGTTTCATCATGGAGGCGTATTAAAATATTTAAAAGGTATGAGGGTAAGCCAATTTCCTGGAGCACTGACCATAGCTTCTCTCGCAGCACTAAATCATAATTGGTTTTAAGCTCAATGAACGCAAGTAAAGACTTCCCATGACAATTATGACTACTTTCCAATATAAAAAAGTAATGTAAACAGTCCTGTACTGGTACCTTTACTAAAACCTGTTTGATAGGTGGAAAGATCATCTTCCTCCTCCATCCAATTTTGAATCCTATTTACAAGGGCTTTGCCAACCACTTTCTGCATGGTATCTATTAGGGTGATAGCCCTGTATTTGTTAGTGTCCTCGCCGTCTCCCTTTTTATATATAGTTATGACCTCTGCTCCTTTCCTAGATATAGCGACTTCTGCTCCTTTCATTATATTGTTGATTAAAAGCAGGATATATTGGGCCCACTTCTGTAGTTCTAATTACAGCAAGTCACCCAGTATACCATCTGGGGCTGCTGCCTTTGCAGGAATAGTACACTTAATTGCATTCGCAATCTCTTTCATTTGGAAGAGATTGGTATCTTCAATTGTAAGTGGAACCTGAATTCTCTTCAACTGAGAGGTAGGTAGGGCCTCTAGTTCTTCCGTGTCCAGTTGGGAAAAGTCATCCCACCAGGCCTCATCACCAATATGGTTCGTGATTGGGATGTTGTCCCTCCTATTTCTCATCTTGATTAGAGCCCAAAAGGAGGCGTAATCCCTCTTGAAACAGTAAACTTTCATGTCCTCCTAATGTACCTCTTCCCAATCACGTTTTGCTTGCTTTACTGATATGTTGTACTCCATCCTCGCTATTTTTACTATTGTGTGTTTTTTCACCTTTTCCGCAGATATTAGTACTTGCTCCTTTTCTCCCTGCAAGACTCAGTGTACCCTGAATTGGAGCTTTTTGTTCGGCTCCTAGTGGGGTCACTGCGTCGTCTTTCAAGGAAGTGTGCACTAATCGGAGCAATTGTTTCGTGGCGTATTATGTGGATTTCCCCCCCCCCCCCCCCCCCGGACATTATCTCAAGCTGCCTTGAGTTCGGCTGTTTTTGACACTAATATTGAGGAGATGTTCTTTTGTTTTTGGTCCTCTCCTGCGATCTTGGGCCATCTTAGACGCCTACCACAATTAGATAGAATTAACTCCTTTGTGGATACGAGGTAATTCCCAATGGTATTAGAATTTTTGTTGGGATGGGCCCATTGATTTTTTCAGTTTAATATTAGATGGTTGTGGTTACTGTCAATAGTTAGGCCCAATTCCATGTTCATGACATCGGGCCAGAGGCGTAAGTCGACCAAGATATAATCAATGCTGGAAGGGCAAGCAAGTTTATTGTAAGTATTTTTCCCCCTTATGTTGGATAGGGTTCTGCCATTTGTGTCTCTTATGCCATATTCTAGTATTATAGTATTAACTTGTATTACAATCTCAGACCATCTTTTAACCGGTGGTAAGACTAGGGGGGGGGGGGCACTGACCATTTGCTATCCTCTTCAATTATCCCTAGGAGATCTTCACTGCTTAGTGGCTCGAATGTGCAGTTAAAGTCACCGGCCGCAATGATTTTATCAAATGAGGGGCACTTGTTTATTTGATTTTCTAGCTGTCTTTCTATGGTCGATTAATTGCCATTTGCTTTCCCTCTTATATAGACTTTAAAGAGCTACAATACATCACCACCCTTCTGACCTTTTATTTTAAGCCACATAATGTCGGGGCTTCTGGTCTCATGTAGGAGGGATGAGCAGCCCAGATCTAATCTGATCCAAGCTGTTATTCCTCTAGAAGGCCTGCACTTTCCCGTACACACTGCCGGGATATGCAATGTACTTTAGACAGGTTTTTACAGTGCAGTTACACTCCAAACTCTTCTCGTCTTGTCTTCTTGGCTTCATGGAACAGAAGCACACAGGCTCACACAATCCCCTAAGCCAATCACAACTCTGCTGTCACCAGCAATACAGCAGTTTTGAGATTAGTCTGAGCGCCCTGTTTGGCTGCTCAGGCAGTGCATGGAAGCCTAGGACAGTTCTTCACCTGGCTGGCAGGCTAAACTGACATGTGCAGTAATGTTGTACATATTTTCTCCTCCCACTGGCTCATATAGCCCAGCCCCGCACCACCCTAACCTGGCTCTGAGTTCACACTGAAAAATATCTGATAATAACATTGAGTTTTTACTTATTTTTTTTTGCGCTGCTCAAACAGCAGTGTGGTCACTCTGTTTCACTCTGCTGGAGGAGCCGCTGCAGTCTCGACCTGCAAGTGACCTATTGTCACTAGTGGATTTTGCAATTGAGTTCAATGCTATTTTGTCAATTTCTTTTTCAGCACTGATTTTTTGTTCCTTTAAAAATCTATAACTCTTATTATAAATATGCAATTCTGTTATTTTTGGTCGCTACATTAAGATAACATTAAGCTTACTGTATATAGATTGATGCTGGATTTCTTGGAAAGTGTGTTAATTACATGTTCCTCTAGTTAAGCCTTATTTCTTCTAGCCACTCACTTCATAGGACCGAGAAAAATAAGTATTACTGTGAATTCAAGGACCATCTTTGGGATATAAATATAACATTATTTGGTAAGGCTCCCCAGCCATAATATTTTCTACTGCACTTTTCTACAGGTAGTCACACATTTTCTTTTTTAAACCTTAAGGTTAGTGGATGGGAAACACAGTGCTGCAGTCCAACAGTGACATTTAACTTGAAGGCCTTGTGTACAATTTGTGCACAACACTAGGGACTTAGAAGTAAGGTTAAATATGCCAAAATAAAATCAATCAATTTCATCGTATTGAAAATAGGAGCACAGGCTCATCTTAACTGTGAGGCATGTTTAACGTATAGAGTAGTACACCCAACAGTAACCAATAGGGTAAGACTTTGGGTATATGTAATGCAAAAGATGTAAAACTCCTGAAGATAAATCGCAGGTTCTTTTTTTACACTGCACTGTTTATTTCCATAAAGTCCACTACAATTGTTGTTCTTTTTAATTTTGACAGACATTAGGTTTATTTGCCAGCTTTTTTGAACAAATATACACAGCAATTCAGTGCATTCTAGATTAATAGTATTTTCAATTAGTAATAATATGAAATTGTAGTTGATGTAGAATCCTAATGATAACATTGCACAATCTGGTATTCATTTTAATTTCTATGTTCATCAAATCAAAAATGATGTTCAATACAATTCTTATTGTTTATGGTTACAAGTTCTTTGTTTTAATTGTTTATAAATATTCTATGTTGAAATGAAGCATAATCACAATAGGCATCACAGACAATATCTTCATAGTATTTTTATCTCATTACTAAATAAAACTCAACTTTTTAAGCTTTTATTTATAATTGAACCTCAGTAAACAGTTATACATATTGTATTTTAGTCAATAAATATTTTAATTTTTTTTTATTAAAGTTACATGTAATAATTTACTACATTTGTCAAAAAATTACAATTAAATTTTTCACTTTAATAAACAAGACAATCATTCCAAAAAATTATTTCAGTGCACCCATTTTCAATTTTTCAAATGTCTCAACATCATCTACTTCATCCGCATTGGAGTCTAGTAAGTCCCCTCTCATCAGTACAAGTTCTGCTTCATATCTATTTAAATCTTCATGTTTTTGTAGAATTTTGATTGTCATCTGCAAAGAGAAAAAATTGACTTTTAAAGCAACATACTTTTAGCTTTAAAGCTTACATGGAAAGTAATCATACCATATAAACATTCCATACAATAATTACTTTCCTATTTTATTTTATTTTTCAGAACTATACATTTTTAAGATGTATTAAGAAGCAGGTGTTAAGTGTGTACACTTATTTTCTGTTTTCAAAACTTTCATGCAAAATAAATGTTGCAAATTAGCTTTTTCTAATAAGATAAGCTTCTTAATTTTTATTCTTTTCTTGCAAACATTTTTATTTCATGTTATACGAAAAGACACATTTAAATGTACAACTATTTCAGATTTTAAATATTGCTTATCTTTTGTTGTCTTTCATCATTTCTATATTTAGTATTACCCTTCCTACCTAAAGTTTTGAACCTGTTACAAGTTGTCTGATTACACCCAATTTAAACATACAAGGACATCCGTTTGCCTTTTGTGTTTCTGAATGGAAAATGCCTGGTTATTTTAATTTTCAATGTTTTACCATCGTTGGCTAAATAATCGAACCCTACATACTTTCAGGTTAATGTGCATACACTGTTAAATAGCACATTTTAATTTATATTATTTTATGCAATGATATATGTTTTAGATGAAATGTTATTTAGGTGACATGTAATGAATTATTGGCAGTTATCATAATAATCACAAATTCTAAGGTATGTCTTGTAAAGAGAAGGGGTAAATAATTTGTGCACATTTATGTTTTTGGAAACTTTCCCAATACCCTTATAAGTGTATAACCACATTTTCATGCACCACGTGCCTAAATATTCATATTGGCCACCTGATCACAGAAGATGGCTAAACACCAACTCATAGTTTCATCCCTTTCAATAACAATGCATTATATTTCTTTTTTAATATGAACATCTTATAACGGTTAAACACACTCAAATTAAATAATGTTTTGGCATAAAAGTAAACTACATTTTTAATTCAGAAACATTTTTCAAGTATAACCCCTATTTGCCCGCTTGTGATTCTCATAATGCGAACTAATCTCATTAAAACTTTCTGCTTGGCCTGACCAGGTTTAGTTTTTCACATGCCAGATTTTTATTCAATAATGCTCAAGATGACTACTTTATTCAAGGAAGCCCACTGTTTTGTCAGGTACACAACTTTTCAATGTATGTCCATCATAATGATAACATCCTTCACAACATGTCAGTCATAGACATTATTATTCCAAGATTAGTCATAAATATGATATAAATGGCCACAAATATAGCATGATTACTAACAATATGACATTTAAAGCTTCCATTATCCAATAATTACTTTGGGGAAGCCTTTATTTAAGCTGTATTAAACTTTATTATGCCATTGTAAACATAATACCAACAAAATTGTCAGTAATCACAAAAGGTCATGCAAGTCCGTTTTTACTGCACTGTGAGAAGTTTTCACACTTTTCAAATTCAAAGGAGTGACTTGGCATTTGCCGGATAGCTAATGCAAATTAGCATCCCTGGGTTTTAGGGTGGGAACAGGTAAGTAAACCTTATAAAAATTGTTTTAAATAAATATTTGCAAAATATTACATATAAATGTAAACTCTTTGCATCAATTTAGTACTAATTACCTGTCAATAGTCACAAATAAAAGTATATAATCTTTACTTTGACATTTTTCAGAAAGATGCTTGTGCCTTTTTAGTAGAGAAAAACTATTTGTACAAAATATATACAATAAAGAATGCCTTGGACTACAGACACAACTACTTTTTTGAACATACCAGTTTTCGGAAACTTAAATATTTGTAGGTTATTGTGCTCAACCTGCAGGTGCAATGGTCTTACATACCTCGTTGGTTCTGAAAAGCTAATGATCTCCTTCCCTTACGCGCAAACTTAATTTGAGGAACAGCCAGTAACAGGGCATCAGCCGATATTAAAGATTGGTTTGGATTTTATCTTAGTTAATGCTAGACAGTGTAAACTGTGGACTATGTCTGGGTGACCGTGTTGTGTCAATTTACAGCAAGTGGAATCTTAACTGCCCTTTACTGAACATGTTGCAAACAGGGCCAAACATTTAAGAAAGAAGCCAAATGTAGTGCATTGCATTAGTTTACCCGAGAAAGAATGGTAGCACTATGTTTCATACCCAGGTTTGCAAGCCAAAAAGAAAAAACAGGACACTAAATTTAAATTTACTTGCTTTTAGAAAGTCAACTAAAATTTAATGAAGAAAGACAGTGCTATATCAGATTAAGTGCCAGTGTAGAAGCCCATTTCAAATTAGAAGCGCATCAATTACTATTTTCAGTTATTGACAAAGGTTCTAAGTCAGAAGATGTGTTTTATCCCTCTTAAATTTCAAGGCATTTTTTCACAGCCCCATGCTCAATGACAGCATACATGCATAAAAAGCAATCTCAGATGTAGATTCACCTCTCAGATGTCTTGTCACCGCTCCTATGGGCTGCTTAATGTCCGGTCCCTTTGTAAGCACCACACGGACATCGCCTTCCTCATCGAGTCTGCGGGGCTCGATGTTCAGGTTCTAACGGAAACCTGGACGCAGGAGGACTGTGAGGTTGAACTTGGTTTTTGGCCTAGCCTCCAGGGTTTAAAATCAACCATACCCCTCGTGTGAAGAACCGGGGTGGTGGGATTGGATTAATTTATTGAGGCACGCTAGCTCTCTCCCAGCTTAAGATTAGAGAGGTGTCGGGCTTTGAATTGATGGGGTTTTCTCTTAAAAATCACGAGAAGACTTTTTGCTCGGGCGTTTTGTGCTACCGTCTGCCTGGCAATGTACCTTCCCTCCCTGACTTCATTGACCTGATTTACGACCTCTCTAACACCCCCTCTAAGCTAGTGGTTTTAGGGGATTTTAACCTGTGGTCGGGTGGCCCGCTGGACAGTGCGCTTTCCACTCTGTCCCAAGCCTGCAATGACATCCAGCTGCAACAGCTGGTCCGGTCAGCCACACATCGGAAGGGCCACGTTCTGGACCTAGTTTTCGCAGACACCCAACTTGTGTCGGTGGATGACATCTTGTGTCAATACTGGATGGATCACTCGATGGTTGATTTCTCCCTCTATTTGGGGGATCACTCCTCGGTGGAAGCTGGATCTAGACAGGCTACGTTGGGCAGACCTTGGTCTCGACTCCTAAAAGCCTCGCCTCTGCCCAGACTACTACCGGGCAACTTCAGTTTGAGTGACTCAGTGGAAGAGAGCTATACCACCTTGTGTCAGTCCATCTCGAACTCTTTGGACAAGGTAGCGCCACTCCGTAGGTCAAGGGGCAGGCTGAATCGGTCGAGCCCCTGGTATACAAACGCCCTGCGGCAGTTAAACCTTAGCTGCAACTGCGCCGAAAGGGCGTGGAGGAAGCAGTATTCTGACTCGGCGAAGGCTATCTTTAGGCAGTCCCTGCAGGAATATAAGACACAGATTAAGGTGGCTAAGGCGTCCTATCTGGAAGCCACCTTGAATCAGGCTTCCAACAAGTTGCAAGCACTGTTTAAAATTGTTAGGGACCTGACTCATCCTTCATGCACGGTCAATAATGTTCCTGCGTCGCAGGTCTTGTGCGACTCCCTGGCCTGCGCCTTCGAGGAGAAGATCGTTAAGATCTTGGAAGGTTTACTGAGCCCAGTACCTTCCTCCCCCGGTTCCGGAGCTCCGGACGGCTCGCCCAGTCGACCCCAGCTGTGTGGTCCTGCTCTCGGTTTGGGAGCTCCGGACTTGCCTCCCAGTCGACCCCAGCCGGGTGGCCCTGCCCTCAGTTTGTGAGCTCTGGACGTAACGCCCCGTCGACCCCGGCTGAGTGGCCCTGCCCTCAGTTTGGGAGTTCCGGATGTGTCGTCCAGTCGACACATCCTGAGTGGTCATGCCCTCAGTTTGGTATCTCCGGCGGACTCGTCCAGTCGATCCCAGCTGAGGGGTCTTGCTCTCAGCTTGGGAGCTCCGGACGTTGTGTCCAGTCAACCCCAGCTGAGCTGCTTTCCCATCCCCTACTTTGAGGAGTTCTGTAGTCTGGCACAGACGGTGTCATCTGGCTCCCCGCTTGATCCACTCCCTCCTAAATTTTGGAAGGTGTTTCAGGACGAACTTTTCCAGCCCTTGTACTCCATCTGTCTATAGTCGTTTGATACTGCAACATTCCCGGAGTGCTGGAAACTGGCAGTGGTATCACCTCTCCTTAAGAAATCCACCTTGGACCCCGCCTGCTTGTCTAATTACCGACCCATTTCCTTTCTTCCCTTCCCCATTAAGATCATGGAGAAGTTAGTGACCCGCTCCTTGTCTGGCTTCCTGGAAGAAAACATCTTGTTTGATGAGGCACAATTTGGCTTTCGCCCAGCACATGGGACGGAATCCGCGCTGGTGACCGTGCTTGACAACTTGCGGTCGCGGGTCGACAGTGGTCGGGCAGCCTTTTTGGTGCTGCTCGACATGTTGGCCGCGTTCGAAACGGTCAGCCATCCTACCCTTATCAGGAGGCTGGAGGAGTGTGGTGTCACGGCAAGTGCAAGGGACAACCGGCAGCAGGTGGTGGCGTTACCACCTTTCAGCTCGGAGGTGCGGAGAGTGGGGCATGGGGTGCCACAGGGCTCGGCCATCAGCCCTATACTCTTTAACCTTTACCTCCGCCCTCTGGTCCAACTAATTAAATCATTTGGTATCTCGGCATTTAATTATGTGATTGATACCCAGTTGGTCTTTTTGCTGGAAGGGAAGAACGCGGTCCCACTGGAGACATTCCATCGATACATGTCAGCCACAGCTGACTGGCTCAGTTCTAACTCGTTGCAGTTTAACAGTACCAAGACTGAGGTACTGTACTGCTCCTCTGACCGGGTTCCTCGTGTTCTCCCGGCGAACTTCTGGCCCCCGTTGTTCCCCGAGACTGTGTCAGCCGCCGAGTCGGCTCGCAACCTGGTGGTTATATTTGGCCCTATTTGCAGCTGGACATGCACGTGAACAAGATCACGTCCACGTGCATGATGCTGCTTCGCATGTTGCGTAAAGTTCTGCCCCTTCTTCCCGAGCAGGCTAGGCCTCTCGCCACAATGCTAAAATTGAAGGGTGTGCCCGCCACTGCGGCGTGCACAATTGAAGGGTGTGCCTGCCACTGCGGCGGGCACATCCTAATTCCCCCAACTGGACCCCCGCCCTTATGGCGGGCGGTCCCGTTCTCCATTATATCATCTTCAGTCGTTCATATCTTCTCATTGTATTAATCTTACTTTCTTATGTAGATTTTATGACATTTCTGTCAGTAAATAAAAATATAAACAATTTGCACAATGCTTATGAAGGTGCAATTCAATCCACATGTTAATGCGTTATTTAATTCACACGTCTGCATTTCATGAGGTGCTATAAAATCTAACGTTTCCCATCTTAAAATCAACTTCTTCACCTCAGATTTGTCATTTGTGTGGGCTAACAATGTAACTACTTTTTATTTGCATTTTATATGCATTTACTTATATTTCTTATACATAACCACAAATAAGTTTTAAACACACTTTTAAATTATTTATTTCGTTTATTAAATTCACAATTTAGAAAAGCAGTGATCATTTCATTACCGTAAACTCTCACCTCTGGTAATAACACATCAATCATGAGTGATGTGTTTCGGCTAATTATTGAAAAATTTAGAACTTTCTTTATTTGTTCCGTTAGACTTCTTGCCTGCAATACAAAATAGTTATAGTATTGGTATTAGCGACGTTGTTTCATATAATAATTCAATTACAAAGTGTGGTTGATAAAGATAATACTTTACTCACATCATTTTCATTGAATATTGTCATCCTCCTATTTAATTCTTGTTTTAATTTCGGCATAAATGTAGGGTTTGAGAAAAGGAACATTCTATTTGATTTCTTTTTACCCTTTATAATATTGTTTGCATGTTCCTATTAACGATAAAACACAAATCAACAATTAGACAAATCAATGTTTCTCAAATTTGACCGTATTATCATTTGGCAAGTAGCAGAGAATGTCCTAAAGTTTTGTTGTCAGCTGTCTTTAACTAACCAACTATACATTATAAATACAGTCAGCTCTACTTCATTGTACTTATTGAAAAGACTTGTAAAAAATCAACTTTCTTTAATATGAGCACAAGCTCAAAAAATAAAGAACTAAGTTACTCTTGACTTTCACACACATGGAGTACGTTAGGAGTAAGACAACTTATACATGTAACTCAAGAGTAAACCAGGTATTTTGCAGAAACATTCTACATATAATCATATCAAAGGTTTTGTGTATCATTCCTGATGAAAATGTATGCTTACTTTAACAGAGGGAGCTCCTCTACTAGGGAGGAGTAGTCTTGCCTTACTGCTTTCACACAGTTCTAGAAGCAGAAACATAAAATGGTAATAGCTTTGTTTTATTATCAATTTATGTTTTTTTGCCTGCGGATGGGTGGGCGGAGTGGGCTCTGCAAAAGGAAGGGGAGGAGCGGTGTGCCTGAGCACTACTTAATGTGCAAAGACTGTTTTTTCAGCCCCCTGGGGCTACCCAAACTAGTCATGCACACTCTGTCCTGCTCCATGCATGCTGCAAGGCAGCATGTAGAACATGGCCTCTCTATAAGCCGCTGGCTTGGCGGCATCTGCAACAATCAAAATGCTGCTTGGAGTACTATGATTGCTTTATTGAAGGGACTCTGACTGCCTGATTTTGGTTCATGTTACTGCCAGGGTCAGGAGCAGAGAATATGCTGGACCCGGACGGTGGAAATGTAAGTTTAATTTTACCCCACTCACTCCTCAGCCAAGGAGGTCGCAACTATATACCAATTGTCTCCTTTATATTTTCTGTTAAGTAGGAGTCACTTTTATGTTTAATATACACATATTAAATTTGTTGTAACTCAATCTAAGTTAGTAACTGCTTATATAAGCTGTGTTGAAGGAATATCAATGAAATTTCACCAGGCACCCAGATACTAATTACAATTTAAAAATGTTGCTATTTGTAGACATCCTGCATGGTATGTTACTATATTAATGATTACACAACGTAATAGAATCATTCAGTAATATCTCAAATTTCTCATACATTTACACTGTATGACAGTTGATGCACCCTCCGCAGTTGGACAGAGACCTCCCCAGAGGAAAGAATAGGTTAGGTTACAGTCGACAATTATGTTTGTAAATAGCATTTTTTTTTTTTAAATCTGTTTATTAGCATAGTTTTGAGAGCAGTAATAGCATACAACTTCATTCATATAATCTCAGTGTAAATTCCGTTGGTACATGTATGCGGTTGCTCCAAGCATATATAGAAACATAGTGAATTCGATTTTTCATTTTGTCGATGTACTGGAACAAACTAACAAACCCCGTTCACAACCGGTCCCACCCTCCACCCCTACGAAATCCCACCCAACACTCTCTTAGTAGGCACATAAATGAAATATCGACATGTGGGTCACACTCAATGTACTGATACAAAGTGCAAGGCTAACACACTAAATAGCATTTTATAGATTGTTATTAGTACTATATTAATATTACTAAATATTGATTCTAAATAGACGTGTAATTTGTGACCATGGGCTTGCATCAAACCTTTTTAACTCTGGGTCTTGTAGTACATTTTGTTTATTACTTCATGAGTCAAAAACATGCTCTTTTATGATATTCACCAAAGTACTTCACATTATTTCCTTATTTAGTTACTAATTTTTTCTTCAATTATCTCAGGCCTCGATTTATTTTAAGAATCAATTACATTGCTATATACTTAACCCCTATCCACATGTTCCGCTAATAATTATCGCCAGGTTCTCATTTTGAAGCCTTAGTATATTAAATTGAGAGAACACAGTCAACTAATTTAAAAATGCATATGACCAAACTATGTCATTAAGTAAACAGGTTTTTTTTAAAAAAGTTGCTATATCACTAGAAGGTACATAATTACTTAATAAAGTAAGTAATAAAAACATTTTTTCAGAGAAGATAGAAATGAATAAAGATACGTTTTTTCAACCTTTTTACAAATTTTCAAACAACATGCCACCTTCCTTTATGTCATGGCTCTTGAACATAATACATATAGTTGCTGAAGGTATTTCCCTTCAGTACATTGGTGTTAATGAATACATGTTTTAAACGCACAAAATGTAAAAATCATAGAAATACTCATTATTTTATACGAGCCTTTAACTCATCTTCAGTAAGTAAATTCACAATGCTTCTGTCTTCCAAGGTTTTTTTAAGCCTACAAATTAATAAATTCATATTATTCGATTGTCTGACAATTTAACCTTTTATTTTTAAAAACATAACCATTGAATATAATTCATGTCTATGTATGAGTCTTTTTACAGTAATACTTATTCAGTATTATTTTTAAAACAATAATGCCTATCCCATAAAATCTTTTTTTAATATTTTCAATTATGACCATATTTAAAAAATTCAACATCATTACAATCAATGCCATCAACAGATTCAGAATTTTTGGAATTCTTCTTGTGCATTTCTTAACCACAAATTCAATAATTATGTGAAAAAATTTAAATATAACATTTTCTTGTTGTGAATTACATAGTGCTCCTTTTTTTTTATAAAAGGAAAATAAATCATCTCATAAAGACTTGTTTATTGTGAAGTATTGACTAACGTTTCTAAAAGCTAAGAAGATTTCTAAGAATACACAATACCAATTATGTCACTTATAGATTCATGTGAGTAATTCTCGAATGCTGCTGAATGTCAAATAATTTATGTGCATACATTTAAGTTTGTTTAAATGTAGCAATTGTCCTACCTAACAGTTTTTAGCCTCAACGTCTTGCATGTTTTACTTTTCGCAGAACATCCTACCTCTAAACCTCAACTATTAATCATAATGTTTCTTCTTTAACCTCAACTGGTGACTTCGATTGTACTTCAAATGTGGGAATTTCAAGTATCACTACTTACTTTTCCGAAGTTTCCATTGCTCATATTTTCCTTCAATGTATTGTTCAATTATATCGGAAGATATATCTACACCTAATCATTTATTATGGATTTCACCATGCAAAAATGGTAATAGGAACAGTAAAGATATCACTTGAATCATTCATTAAATATAAATGTGTAGGTATGCAGTACAAACTACCTTTTCTATAATCCAAGTTTACTGTGACTCATAGTTTTGCACCTTCAATTTCAATAAGCAGGTTAAATAATTACATATATTCAATATTAAACTGTATATTTACCTGTCCAATGCGATTGGAAATTTTTTGTGGCATCCGCAATAAAATGGAGTGTCAACAAACTGTTCTGTAATTGGCACATCTGCACAGTCTGAATGTAACCACTGTTTGCACTTTTCGCACTCTATCCATTCTAGTTTTTGTTCTTTGGGATATAGTGACCTGTTGATGCAAATATATTTTGAGAACACATTTACTACAGTCACTATAACATTTTTAAAATACAATGTCCATCTTTTACATCACTTTTCCAGGCATTGAGGGGCATATTCACAAGCAATAGCGATAATTATCGCTAATGCTTGGTTAGAGACAAAAAATGTATCGCCGGGCGGCGGCGATTTTTATCGCAGATAAACCTTGGTATTACCAAGGTTTATCGCAAATGCGATAAAAAATGGCCGCAATGCATGAATATGGCTGAAAAGTCTGCGATATTCATGCATTACCAAGCTAATTCTCTTAGCCATGTTATCAAACTCCCATTGGATAACATGGCTAAGAACTGCTCCAGGAAAGGTGTTCGCTTTTGGAGATATTCCTTGCTTTGCACTAATATCTCAAAAAGTTGGTAATAGGAGATAGCGATGTTAGCGACTGTTTCCAGTCGCTAACATCTTGGCACGCCCACTTTGCATGTCATTAGTGATAAATATCACTGACATGCAAAGCGGGTTCCAAGATGGCCGCTATCTCCTATTAGCTGTCGCTAACTGATGTTAGCGACAGCTTGGTAATAGGGAGATAATTTTATCTCCGCTTTCTTGGCTTTTAAAGCCAAAAAAGCGGAGATAAACCCCCTTGTGAATATGGCCCCTGGTACTTGTTAACATTATCTCCAAATCTCAAAACTCAGAACAACATAAACACAATGGAAATAAAAATTCGAAGCGTGCTTTATTTTTTTTCCAGCTTAGGACGGAAGCTACATATTTATAACATAATTCAAGATCACTATAGATTCTGTTGCATACATTCCCCTGTAAAAAACTATTATTATTTTAGTTGCAGGTTTTTATTTGTGTACACATACAAGTACTAGTCACTGTCACAAACTAACATTTATATAATATATAGCTATATTATTAACAGACGTTACTTAACTTACTTTTTTTTAAAATCAGTACTCTCTTGGTATAGGCAGACCATCTCTTTTGCTGCAATGCATTCTGTGCCATTGATTCCTTGAACTAGGCTCTTTCCTGTTTCTCTGTTTTGGACAACACTTTGCTCTGCTCCTGCAGTCTCTTCTTTTTGCAATAACTGTTCGGTTTTCAGACCACTCTCTTTGGAAAGTGGGGCTACCTTCTCCTTCTTAATGCCCTATAAAAGATCAATATACTTTTAAATGTTTATGTTCAGTGCGGTTAGTGTATAGCTGTGATTTACACTATGAGTAACGCTGCTTTCCCCAATGGTATTTGTTCACATAGTTTGCACTTATGAAAGCATGCACTTAACTTTCTCTTATTTTGCTGTCATTAAAATGGTTTTCTGCCAAAGACAAACTATTCTCTTTAATGGTAAAAAAATGTAGTGAGTACAATAGCATATGGTGCCACACTACATGCGGACATAAATGCCTATGTGCTCTATTTTGGCATGATAAAATGTTTTGACATGGGAGTAACAATTCACAACAAAATATCAAGAACCGTTCTCAGGAAATTGTGACTGACAAGATTGGCGTTTGAACAAAAAAGCAGTACTTCATAATTTATTTGAAAATGAAATTTTTTAAGGTAAGACATTAACAACAATAATTGATTGCTAATTTAACTTACAAGTAACTACATAAAATACTAACATAAAATTGATAAGTCATGTCACAAAATAATCTAAACACATCTAAAAAACTTTGATAATTGTACCTAATGGAATGGAATTTATTATTTTGTATGATACTTTATTTTAAATCTGCTGTTGATGTAACAATCGAATCATTGTCATACAATCCACAACTTCAAACTCAGACAGAGCTACAGTTAGATCCAAAAATGATTTTTGTTGACATTTTACTTTGATAAATTGTGATAAGTGGATTTGACATATGTTCACATCATGGCTTAAAACATCCAGCTGCATTTGAATACTATCATATTTTGTTGAACCAATGCATGTTTTGAAAAGAAAAGAAAAGTCATAATGTTTATCAATTGTATTGTAACAGGAGGACAAATAATGCAGAGCTACATAGTATGACATTTTATTCTCAAGAGAAGCTGATGCATGGGGCAAGTTTCTCCTAATTAAGAAGTGACATTCCAATACCATATATGATTATAACTCTTGAGTACAGTTGATGATCTCATATCCACCATTCAACTGACGTATAGTATGTCCTTTGCATGTATTTTACACAAACTAACATTTCATTTTCTCACCTGCCACATAAAATGCGCTTCTTTATTCAACAATAATCAGTGAAATAAATATTATGTGTACACACATCAAATTTGGATGTATGATGTTAACCAAATTCTTTAAAAAAATTGTATTATTACACTAGGAAAAAATGTAAATATTTTATTAGTATTCATTATCTAATTAATGAAGAAATTTTCATGCCTGCTTTCGAAGAATCAACATGAGTTTTGAAGCATGGTATCTTCTTAGGTACTGCATATTATTTGCAGATAATTCTTCGTATGACATTAAGATACCCCGACTGACAACATCAGCTGCCTAATAATTGAAGAAAAAAATATGCTGTTGTGTATCCATGGAAATGAATAATAGACAATTAATAAAGTTATTTATGTAAACTTACAGTGCAGACAAATACACCACAACTCTCACTGTCTGTCTGTTTCCATTGTATTGGGTATTCAATTTTCCACTGTTGAAGATCCCATATGTTCTTGAAAACATTACTGAATTATAAAAAACAACGGAACAATTCTGATAAATATACCACAGTGGTTATACTATTATTTTACAATTATTGATAATAATAATTTAACAGGTGTGCTGGTGATACTTACCAAAGGATGTTCATGTCATTAACATCAATACTTTTATATTTGGCCAAGGAATCAAAAATTTGTATTATATGTGTTTTGCCATTAAAAATCTGCAAAAAATCAAGTGAAATATTGCTATACATCAAAACGTAATAATAAAAAAACAATACGATGTTTGTCGAATACTCATTCATTTATATATATATTTGCAAAGCCATTATATCAATAAGCGATGATTAAATAAAAAAAATCTAAAATGTACTAAAAAAACATCAATGAGTTATTACTTCAATAAAGCATAGATTTTACTAACAAAGTTCAAAATGCACACCCCTGCAGTATAGAGGCTGTCCACTGACATGTGCAAAGGCTGAAACAAAGTACATATCTTATTGTACCTATTCAAAAAAGATGTATGTGCTCATAACTTGCACTACAGCACCACTGTTCAAATACCAGATAGAATACTTTCTTTTTACACTCGAACTTTTATTGTGACTCAAATCTTTTTGATGTGTGTCACTTTGTGCACCCACAAATTCACTTTCTCAAAAAAGTGGTGTGCCAATGTGACTGCTTATGATGTTTATCAGTACAGATTTGAAAATCAGTTTACTTCGTAGTCTTACTGCTGCTTTTTCAATAACTCTTTAGATTTGAAATAATTCCAATGTAAATTTAACTTGGCATACCCAGAGAATAAAATGGTTTCCAGTTTCTGGTGAACTTCCGCCAACAACTCGAGGAAAAAAAACTATGCTGTCCCTGTGAATGTCCTACAAAATGAAAATAGAAAACAATGCTAAACAAATAATATTTTACACCCGCTTTACAGACCTAAACAAGTCATATAGACATTAGGGGGCATAACACACACAGTGTCACAGGGCACAATTGGCTTTTTGCACCCGCTTTGTTGTGAAGTTCTTCATGTTTCATGGAAACTATTGTAGCAGACCTCGAGGTAGATCAAAAAAAAGTCCATTTGGTGAAATGCTACACCAGTTAACTCACACTATACATGATATTGGATGTACCTCATTTCCTATGGGCATAGGCAAACACAATTTTGCCACCATGATTACTGGACCACAGTACATCCCATCAGTCATAAAGGAGAAACATTTTCCGCTACAAATATGCACACATTATTCTAATTAGTCACCCATACATACAAAAAACTTCACTGACTAGTATACACTTACCCCAATGTCCGTATCACATTTCACACCACCAGTAGACAACTCAGCAGAGCCAACCTTTTGATCAACACTGGTACCCACATCTGAAGAACCAAAGTCACTTGCTTCACCTTCTTCGTTCTGGCTCCTAATCTACTTCACATGAGGCCTGCCAACTCCGTATTTTAATTTATATAGAAATACAAATTAAAGCTCTTCACATAGGCACCAGCCAGCCAGACCCACTTGCTCATATGCCCCACTATACCATCCTGGGTGAAATGTTGGTTTAAAAGTACACTTAACATGACATAAAACAACAGCGCATATCATGAGTGACCAGACATTTTCCATTATCTTCGATTTCTTTAATTCAAACTGCTCATAAGTTAAAAATGTGTGCGATACATAATCGCCAATATGCTTGCGAGTTTGTTATCAACATAATGATACTTTCATAAATTATAAAACATATACAAGATTTTTTTTGCAAAGGAATGATGAGCTTTTCTGGATTAATTCCTAAAAGATGATGGACAATGTCAACCTGGAATCTAAGAATAACATGGAAATTTGATTTACATATCTGAACCATTATGAAAAGATACTTACAGATCGTTAGAGATGCCCAACAGGTCAACAATTATATGAAGTTAATCAATTAACGAATCAATCGATAAGGATGTTTCAATCCGAGCAAATCACCCGTTAATGTCTCTAGACTATGGAATTGCTAGCTACTTTGCGGATAAAGCTCTCAGAAACACAGAGACAACAGAAGGAGTAAAACAGTGAAAAATAAGGGAACAGCATGAGAAAGCACTCAGAAAAATGGTTCAGTTGAAGGTAAAAGCAATTAAAAAAAGGCAAACGTTGGGGTAATGTAAGATAAAAGCAGTACAAATGATAGAAAGGCATGAAAAAGCACTCAGAACAATGAGGCAGAAGCAGAGTGGTGCAGCAGCATGGGTCTGCTTGCCCCAATCTACATTTAAAAGTATAAATGTTATACCACTTTTTATTCCGGTCGTACAATTATGAGATTTATGTGCAAATTTAGTCAATCATTATCTCTATTGGCACATATTAGCTAAATAATTGATTGAAACTAGAGTAAAACCTAGTGATTCACATTAAATCCAAAATGCATTTATTTACCTGCTTCCTAGAATACTGTGATTACTGTTCTGCATGTGCATGCAATTATAAATATTACAAAATATTCATCATTAAAACGCATTAAATAATTTATGAAATTTTAAAAACACACTGAACCACTGTAAAACAATAAATTCTTTGTAAATAAGTTCTTCATAATGAAGTGTAAGCATTATTAAAAAACTAAAAAATAAAAGAGGACTTTGTTATTTGTTTAAAAACCGTAAAGTAGCCTTTAATATTTATTTACCTTTAAGCTTGAGATGTTTTGCTTCACTTTTCCTAATTTTTCAAATTCTCTCCACAAAGAAACGAACTGGAAAGTTTCTATAATGTGATACTAAATATTGATAAAAAATATCATTGTTTGGCAAGAATTGATATTTCCTTGTGTTTTATGGTACTCCTCAAATAAATCGCATGCTTGAAATAGACATTGATATATGCACATATGATGGGAGCACAAAAACACACCCAACTGTAAAATTTACAATAGATTATCTTATCTCATGTCATTAATTGAGCTTTCCAACAATATCTTATGAGATATGCTGTTTAGTGTTCATTTAATACATCATTCAATCTCAATCAATGGAGTTATATTTAATTCCTAGCATTTATTGTATCTGACTCAAATACATGACATTTAAAGACACTGAACCAATTTCAAAAATTTTTTAAATCAAGGGCTAAAGAAATAGAAGTCTAGAAAAATGTATTTCTTGTACAGACAAAAATGCTACTTAATTAGCAATTTCGCACTTTTATATGTAACTTCGCATATCAAGTGTTTTTAACGTTACAAACATCTGTGTCTCCAAACTTCAGTATGAGCTACTTATGTTCAATGAAAATCTTACTGAGCTGCTAATGTTATTAATGCTGTAATATTGACCACATCAGACAAGATTTATATTTGTGGGAATGCCAGTCAAGACTGCTAGAAGTGATTACCGCAATGCATCAGCAAAGTTTTTAGCAGTATTTATAAAAACATATTTTAGAATTTTTTCAAGCATCCCCATGGGTCATACATAACAGCAAGAATGTAATGACCCTGTAACCAAAATAAGAAGACTCCCTACGAATGCATGAGTTATTACTCAAATAATACCTTTTATTATGACATAGGATGTAGATTTTAAAAAGAAAAGTGCAAGATAAAGGGTATAGTGTTGCAAAAATAATTGGTTGTCTTTCAAATTATACTGGAGAGTTGAGTGAAATTCACAAAACTTCACTCAAAACATTAGCTTTGCATCATGAATACACAGTTTTTAATACTGGTATATATGTATTGAAGCAACGAAGCAAAAGCTTCAAATTTAGTAGGCTATATTCCATACTGGAAAGCTAAATTACAAGTAGCTGGAGAGCCACCTCTAGCTCACGAGCTACTTGTTGGAGAACATTGTCATAGCTTTTCATCATATATATATATATATATATATATATATATATATATATTACCTACTGGCGAAAGCCAGTAGGTATATATAGTTAGGATTTTTTCTCTATGGAACTTTTGAAAATTCTATGCCTAATAACTTTGGCGTTTGTGGACGGAATTGGCTGAAATTTTCAGGAAAATGGCACATTTTGTTTCTGAGCAGCTCCTGGAAATTTGGGGGGGGGTTCGTCAAGGGGGGGCCGAGAAAAAAGGGGGGTCCCAAAACGCGTTTTTCCCATGTTAATTTCCATAGGGCGGTTGGACTCACTTTTAGCCCGAACGGCTGAATGGATTTCCACGAAACTTGGCAAAATTGTAGGGACTGTTAGCCCGATGTGCCTTTGCTAGGTCTCAATATATGTGCTTCAGTGAATTTTGAGAAATTAACGTTTAAAACAAGATATATATCTGTAACAGCGCTCCGGGCAGCGCTCCGGTTCGCGTACTTTTCGCGTATCGGAACTTTGCGAAGCGAAGCTGATTGGCTCTCCGGTGTCTGTCAACATTCTAAACAGTCCGGTGCGGCCGCCATCTTGTCTCTCGGTAGGATCGAGAGACAAGAGGAGGCCAAAACAAAGGGGGAAATGAAGGAAAGGGGGCAAGGTAGACCCCTTCTGACCCCCTAGGATTGATGAGGGGATATTATAGAGCCACGCTGGGCCCAAAAAAAAAAAAAAAAAAAAATTCCGATTTTTTTGCCGTAGAGACGCGTCTTGGTACGCGAACCGGGCAGCTAACCGGGAAGCTAACCGGCAGTGTAACGGGAGTCTGACGAGTAGCTGATTGGCTGTCAACATTGTAAACAGTCCGGAGCGGCCGCCATCTTGTCTCTCGGTAGGATCGAGAGACAAGAGGAGGCCAAAACAAAGGGGGAAATGAAGGAAAGAGGGCAAGGTAGACCCCTCCTGACCCCCTAGGATTGATGAGGGGATATTATAGAGCCACGCTGGGCCCCAAAAAAAAAAAAAAAAATTCCGATTTTTTTTTACCGTAGAGACGCGTCTTGGTACGCGAACCGGGCAGCTAACCGGGCAGCTATCCGGGAAGCTAACCGGCAGTGTAACGGGAGTCTGAGGAGAAGCTGATTGGCTGTTATCATTGTAAACAGTCTGGAGCGGCCGCCATCTTGTCTCTCTGTGGGATCGAGAGACAAGAGGTGGAAAAAGAAAAAGGTGTAAATGAATGAAAGGGGTAAGGCAAACCCCTCCTGAACCCCTAGGATTGATGAGGGGGCTATTAAAGTTCCCTGGGGGGTGAAAAAAAAAATTGTGATTTTTCGCGGTAAAGGTGCTTCCTGGTACGTTAACCGGGCAGCTAACCGGCAGCATAACGGGAGTCCGACATATTGTGTTTTTTGAACATTTGTGATATGTGCACGTGTGGATTTTGTCTAATTAAGGTTAAAAAAATATATATATATCTTTAAGCGTGTTCTGGCGCGCTTACGTTTTGGGTTTGGTTTGCGCTGCAGAGACAATACGTCACGGTTATGCGATGCATCATTAGGCGTCTCACGGGCTACGTGATACGTCACTTAATAAAGAATATATTTTACAGCTATAGATATTAGCTTTTAAAAAACCAATGAAATTCACAGAAAAAACCATAGGTTATAGACCATATATAGTTAGGAATTTGCATTTACAAAACCTTGAAAATTCACTGAAAAAACCATAGGTTATAGACCATATATAGTTAGGGATTAGCATTTAAAAAACCTTATTTTATTTGCACAAAACCATTGAAATTCCATATATAGTTAGTTGCACTAACTATATATCGCGGACCCGCAATCCACTGCTAATGATGTCACATATTACATCATTCATGACATGGTCAGTGACATCACTGATGACATCACTGATGACATCTCAAATGACATCACTGATATATATATATATATATATATATTTTTTTATAAATGGTCCGATTCACAGAACTAACTTAAGAATAAATCAGAAACTTTCTACTATTGGTAATCACAGAAATTAGGATTTTGTCTTACGTTTGCCTTAAGAATATCTTTTATGTGAAAATGTACCCCCTTGTATACTTGATAAATATTTTGAAAGTCACCTCAGAGTTCCATAACTTTGTAAACGAAATTTTCCTTTGGCATTGTTGCTCTATATTGTTATGGGACATCTTGGTGACTTGTAATACTCCTCTAATGTACGTCAACGTTAATATTATCCATTACCCCTGGACCCCGCAGAAGCCAGCCCACCCGCCGGACCTACGACGCCACCGTCAACGCACTCAACACCGGCCGACCCCCGGGATGCTACCGAGCCACCCCGAGACGAACCCACGGACCCTTCAGCTGCCACACCTGCAAGTTCACCTGCATCCGGACCTGTCCCGCACCAACACCCGCCAAGCCGAACACCAGCAGCAACCACCTGAAGTGCATCCTCCTCAACACCCGCTCCGTCCACAGACACGCCATCGAACTCTGGAACCTCCTCGACACCACAGCCCCTGACGTCGCCTTCCTCACGGAAACCTGGATGAACGACTCCTCAGCGCCCGACATCGCCATCGCCATCCCGGAGGGCTACAAGATCACCCGAAGGGACCGCATCAACAACACAGGAGGAGGCATCGCCATCATCTACAGGGACACCATCCGCATCACGACCAACACCGACGACACCCTGACAACCGCCGAACACCTGCAATTCCAGATCCACACGGACCCCAAAACCGCCCTCAGAGGCACCCTGATCTACCGACCCCCGGGACCACGCACTCAATTCAGCGAGGACATCGCCGACTTCATCAGCCCGCATGCCCTCCCCTCCGCTGACTACATCCTCCTAGTAGATATCAACTTCCACCTGGAGAACAACAACGACCGCAACACCATCACCCTGCTCGACAACCTCGCCAACCTCGGTCTCAAGCAGCTGGTGTCCACCCCCACCCACCTCGCCGGACACACACTCGACGCCGTCTTCTCATCCAGCAAAGACATCGCCTTCAGCCACGCCACCGGACTCCACTGGACGGACCACAGCTGCGTCCACTTCAGCTTCAGAAGGACCACAATCCACCACCACCAGCAACAGGTTGCACGAAGAAGCTGGAACAAGATCACAGCCGACCAGCTCGCCGCTTCCCTGAGCCAGCACCCCCCCGCCAGCTCAGCGAACCCCAGCCAGGCCGCTGACAACCTCACGAAGTGGATCAGCAACTGCGCGGACGAACTCGCCCCACTGAGGACCCCGCCTAGCAGACCCGGCAGCAAGAACACCCCATGGTTCACCGACGAACTCAAGAGCTCCAAGAAGAACTGCCGAGCCCTCGAGAAAGCCTGGAGAAGGGAACCAACACCGGACAACATGACCACCCTCAAGCTTGCCACCCGGAAGCACCACCAACTGATCCGCGCCACCAAGAAAACTGCATTCAAGGACCGGCTGGACAACAACGCACACAACTACAAGGAACTCTTCAACATCGTGAAAGAGCTCTCCAACCCCACACCGGAAACAACGACATCACCCCATCGCAAGACCTCTGCAACTCCCTCACCTCCTACTTCCACAACAAGATCGCGAACATACACAACAGCTTCAGCACTCAACCGACGCACGCCACGACCGAACCACTGCCCCCACCACCACCCTCCGCGCCTGGACTCCGATCAGCACCGAAGACACCGTGCGCATGATGAACTCCATCCACTCCGGATCTCCAACCGACCCCTGCCCTCACCACGTCTTCAACAAAGCCGACGCTGTCATCGCACCCTACCTGCGGAACATCATCAACACATCCTTCGACACCGCCACCTTCCCGGAGAGCTGGAAACACGCCGAACTCAGCGCCCTACTCAAGAAACCTACAGCGGACCTCACCGAACTCAAGAATTACCGGCCCATCTCGCTCCTCCCGTTTCCAGCCAAAGTCATCGAAAAAAAACGTCAACAAACAGCTGGCCGCCTTCCTCGAGACTAATGGATCCCTCGACCCCTAACAGTCTGGCTTCCGAGCCAACCACAGCACCGAGACCGCCCTCATCGCTGCCACCGATGACATCCGAGCCCTGATGGACCACGGAGAAACAGCGGCCCTCATCCTCCTAGACCACTCCGCGGCATTCGATACTGTCTGCCACCGCACCCTAGTGCAGCGCCTCAGCAACGTCAGAATCCAGGAGAAGGCACTGGAATGGATCATCTCCTTCCTCGACGGAAGAACGCAGAGAGTCCGTCTACCACCGTACAAGTCAGAGGCCACCAAAGTCATCTGCGGTGTCCCTCAAGGATCCTTGCTGAGCCCAACCCTCTTCAACGTCTACATGAGCCCCCTTGCGGCCATCGCACGCCAACACAACCTCAACATCGTCTCCTACGCTGACGACACCCAGCTGATCCTCTCCCTGACCAACGACCCCGCCGCATCCAGAGCCAACCTTCACGAAGGGATGAACGACGTAGCCGAGTGGATGATGCCAGCCGCCTGAAACTGAACTCAAAAAAGACGGACTGTCCCGCCCTCAGCCATTGAAACTAATGGAGGGCCTCCAACTCCTCCCTAGGCCAAAGGAATAACGCCCAAATATAAATGCTATTCTGGCAGTGAGACACAGGCTGCACGCTCCAGTGTGTCATCACTGCCCTGCTTTATGGCTCCAGGTCGAAGAAATCTTCGCCCAGCCAAAAGCATGTGCAGAACAAAGGCCATCCTCCACCACCCCGTTAAAAAAACAACATTTGAACATGTTTGTTTACCGAGCACAAGCAGCCAGCAAAATGCATTGCTAACTGCTCAGTGTTCCATCATGCATTTTGTTAGTCCCCCACAGTCCCCCACAGGGTGGGAGGGCGACGCCCATCTTGCCCGTGTACACCAGCCGCCCCTGGGTTTGACATGGTAGGGTTGTAACTTACGCCATTAAGGCAAGTTATATGCAGAGTTACTTTGCATGGATTTCTGTTGCTGGATCTAAGATCCAATAAGGCTGTGTGTTTCATGGCATTGCAGGGTTTGAGACACATCGATGGCTGATCCAAGTCAACTTAAGTCAAGTTAAAATTTGTATAGCGCTCTCCTGACCCAGAGGGTCTCAAGGCGCTTGAGGAGGGGGTACTCGCTACTTATCAAACAGCCAAGTTTTGAGTTGTTTTCTGAAGGAGAGTTGTTTCTGTGTGAGGCGGAGGTGGGTGGGGAGAGAATTCCAGGTTTTGGCCGCTAAGTAGGAGAAAGATCCTTCCTCCCATGGTAGTTCTTCAGAAGCGTGGAATCGCGGCGAGGGCTTGATTGGAAGATCGGAGTTGGTGGGTTGGGGTGTAGAAGGTCAGGCGCGAGTTGAGGTATTTAGGTCCTAGGTCGTAGAGAGCCTTGTGTGTGTGGCTGAGGAGACGGAACGTTATTCTCTTGTTTACGGGGAGCCAGTGGAGGTCTCTCAGGTGACCGGATATGTGCTTGTGGCGGGGTATGTTTAGGATGAGTCGGGCGGAGGCGTTCTGAATGCGTTGGAATTTTTTACTGTAATTTGGCTGTGGTTCCGGCGTAGAGGGTGTTTCCGTAGTCCAGTCGGCTTGTGACAAGTGCTTGGGTGACTGTCTTTCTTGTTTCGGTGGGGATCCAAAGGAAGATCTTTTTGAGCATACGTAATATGTTAAAGCATGATGATGAGACGGCATTGACTTGTCTGGTCATCGAGAGGGAGGAGTCTAGAATGAATCCCAGGTTGCGAGCATGGTCAGTTGCTTTGGGTGCGCTGCCCAGTGTTGGTGGCCACCATGAGTTGTCCCATGCGGAGGGGGATGATCCTAGGATGAGGACTTCCGTCTTGTCAGAATTCAGTTTCAATCGGCTGTTCTTCATCCATTCGGCTACGTCTTTAATCCCTTCGTGTAGGTTGGTTTTGGCGACGTTTGGGTCTTTGGTGAGGGAGAGGATCAGCTGTGTGTCGTCAGCGTAGGAGATGATGTTGAGGTTGTGTTGGCGTGCGATGGATGTGAGGGGGCTCATGTAGACGTTGAAGAGGGTGGGGCTGAGCGATGATCCTTGTGGTACGCCGCAGATGACTTCGGTGGCCTCTGACCTGAAAGGGGGAGGCGGACTCTTTGGGTTCTTCCGGCGAGGAAAGAGATGATCCAATCCAATGCTTTTCCTTGTATCCCGGCGTTACAGAGGCGTTGTACTAGGGTGCTATGACAGACCGTGTCAAACGCTGCAGAGAGGTCCAGGAGGATGAGGGCAGCTGTTTCCCCGTTGTCGAGTAGTGTTCTGATGTCGTCTGTGGCTGCGATGAGGGCGGTCTCGGTGCTGTGTTTGGCTCGGAAGCCAGACTGAGAGGGGTCGAGGGAGCCGTTGGACTCGAGGAAGGCGGCGAGCTGACTGTTGACGGTCTTCTCTATGACTTTGGCAGGGAACGAGAGGAGCGAGATGGTGCGGTAGTTCTTAAGTTCAGTGGGGTCTGCTGTAGGTTTCTTTAGTAGGGCACTGAGTTCGGCATGTTTCCAGCTTTCCTGGAAGGTGGCGGTGTTGAGGGAGCAGTTGATGATATCCCCGAGATGGGGTGCTATGATGGAGTCAGCCTTGTTGAAGATGTGGTGGGGGCATGGGTCGGTTGGTGATCCGGAGTGTATGGAGTTCATCAAGCGGATGGTGTCTTCGGTGCTGATCGGGTTCCAGGTGCAAAGGGTGGTGGTGGGGGGCTTCAGTTCGGTAGTAAGGGGGGTGGACTGGTCGCCGAAGATGTTATGTATGTCAGCGATTTTGCTGTGGAAGAATGATGCTTGTGTGTCGCAGAGGTCTTGAGAGGGAGTGATATCGCTGGAGACGGCGCTGGGATTGGTAAACTCTTTGACGATGCTGAAGAGTTCCTTGCTGTTGTGGGCGTTGTTGTCGATTCGATCCTGGAATGCTGATTTCTTGGAGGATCGGATCAGCTGGTGGTCTTTGCGGGTGGCGTCCTTGAGGGCGGTCATGTTGTCTGTGGTTGGGTTTTTTCGCCACGTTTTCTCGAGGGTGCGGCAGTTCTTTTTGGAGTTCTTGAGGTCGTCATTGAACAAGGAGGCTTTTTTGCTACCTTTGTTGTTGTGATGGTTTTTCAGGGGTGCTAATTCGTCAGCGCAGTGGGTGATCCATTGTGCGAGATTGACGGCTGCTTGATTTGGGTCCGATGATTTGGCGGGAGGGTTTTGGTTTAGCGATGTGGTGAGTTGGTCGGTGGTAATTATGTTCCAGTTTCTGCGGGGGACTTGTTGTGGGTGGTGGTGGGTCGTGGTCTTTCTAAAGTTGAAGTGGACGCAGCTGTGGTCTGTCCAGTGGAGTCCTGTGGCGTGGTTGAAGGAAACGTGCTTGCTGGAGGAGACGATTGGGTCCAGCGTGTGTCCAGCGTGGTGGGTGGGGGTGTTTACCAGTTGTTTGAGTCCGAGATTAGCGAGGTTGTCCAGAAGGGTGGTGGTGTTGCTGTCGTTGTTCTTCTACAGGTGGAAGTTGAGGTCCCCTAGGAGAATGTAGTCCTCGGAGGGGAGGGCGTGTGGGCTGATAGAGTCGGTGATGTCTTCGCTGAATTGTGTGCGGGGTCCTGGTGGTCTGTAGATGAGGGTGCCTCTAAGTGTGGTCTTGGGGTCGGTGTGTATCTGGAAGTGAAGGTGTTCGGCAGCTGTGAGGGTGTCGTCGGAGCTGGTCGTGATGCGGATGGTGTTCTTGTGAACGATGGCGATACCTCCTCCTGTTTGGTTGATGCGGTCCTTTCGGATGATCTTGTATCCGTCCGGGATGGCTACGGAGATGTCGGGCGCTGATGAGGCGTTCATCCAGGTTTCTGTAAGAAAGGCAACGTCCGGTGATGTGGTGTTGAGTAGGTTCCATAGTTCAATGGCGTGTTTGGGGACCGAGCGCGTGTTGAGCAGGATCCACTTTAGGTGGTTGTTGTTTGGGCTCTGTTTGGCGGTAGTGGTTGCAGTGTGGGTCCTGATGCAGCAGAACTTGCAGGATTGGCAGGTGAAGGGTCCATGGGTGCGTCCTGGGGCGGCTCGGTGGCAGTCGGGTAGTCGGCCGGTGTTAAGTGCAGAGAGGGTTGCGACATCGTACGTTAGGCGGGTGGAGTGGTTTTTGCGGGGGCCAGGGGGTCTTCCGCTAGGTGCGGTCAAGGCGCGGATGGACATAGACGGGCTTACCTTTGGCGCGCCTTCGGCGCGCTTAGGGCGCGCCCACTGCGCGTAAATGCATCTGTCATAAGTAGATAGTGGCGAGGGCGTAGCGAGGGAGGAGCAGCTGGGAGGCGGGAGGCAGGAGCGGGGTGGCGAGTGGGGAGGGGATCGTACGGCGATGCTGTATATAATAAGACAGGTGCTAATTTCGAGCTACATGCAATGGCAGCGGGGCCAGAGCCTTCAACGACTCCAGGAAACTGACACAGTCTAAAGAGATATTTTTTGTTCACAAACCCAGGTCTTCCTCCAGGCGGATAGCAGCACTCTCTGACCCGCTTCATTACACCACTACCCCATGCCAGCCATGAAGCTGTGGGGGACCAGCCGACCTCCACCTCATCGTAATGGATTGCTTAGTCAGGAGTAGAGGCAAGTCTATAAACCGAAGTTGTTCTTTCTGCGCCTTATGGAGCCGCATCAATCCCAAAAGGATTACTGCAGGAGTACGCGGAATGGGGACACCAACCATAGCTGATATCAGTGATAACAATTCTAACCAGTAAGACATAATCATGGTGCATTGACATAACATACATAGCAGGTTAGCATCTTATATTTTACATCTAGGACAGCAGTGCTGTGTGGCTGGGAAGATACGCTGCAGAAGGTGCAGGGTGAGATATGCCCTCTGCAAAAAATGTATTGAATGAAGTTGAATTTGGCATTCCGTGGGATTCTCAAAGGGTATGCCAAGGACCTGCTCCAGTCCCCATACATCATGTCTGTACCCAAGTCTTCGGTGCATTTGTTGCTTAAAACATTCTGTGAAATTCTAGTTTGGTTAGTTATGCCTCTGTAAAGCCAGTTGGTGAGGTGTCGGCCATTCACTATCAGGTAGGTTATGAAGACCATTTCATGGTGGGGAGGTTTCTCCCTGTGGGGGGACGAATGTTTCTTTACATATTGCAGAAGTGTGCATGTAGTAAATCTAATGCATCCGTGACTCCTTTGCTCCAGACAAAATTGTCGTGTTCCATAAATGTGCTGTTGTGAAATAGGTCTCCCACTCTAGCTAAACCGCCTTCAGCACAGGGGAGCAGTCTCAGTTTAGTGAGGAGGCCATTTGGGGTCAGGATCCCAAGTAGTGGTATGGTGTCAGAGTAAGGGAGGCAGCCACGTGTGTAGTGTGTGGATTATTTCTAATAAATGAGAGCTGTGCGTAAAAGCAGCGAGCATCGGTCGGAATCTTAGCCTCTGGTAGGATGAACCCGTCCGCGATCCACATCGGCAGGTGAATAATTTAATTTAATGTAAGTTACGCCCTGACAGCCAATCTGAGAGCCACTGTAACCTAGTCCCCTTTATCAGCGTCCAGTTGCGCTTATTCAGTCCTACTCTGCGGTGGCCACTTCCCCAAATCAAAAAAGAAAGAGTGATGTTCATAGTTAAGCAGCAGGGTCGGGATCACAACCGGCAAATTGGTTAAGAAATGCAGTAGCAAGGGGAGGGCTACCATTGTCGAAATTGCCACTCGGCCCATCTATGATGGCAGTAGGGAGGACCAGAAGGTTACATGTGAGTGTAGCGAGCGCATAGCCTTACCTAGGTTAACGTCAATGAGGTTTGGTGTTGAGCGATAAATCTGTATACCCAGATATTTTAAAGTATGTGCTGCGACTTTTAAAGAATGAGGGCCAAACTGAACTGTCTCTGGGCAATCCCCTTGCCGGGAAAAAAGGCATAATACATACTGACATTAATTCTGATGCCCGAAAGCAACGCAAAAGCATAAAAAATGCCTGTGGCCAGTGATAGAGAGGTGAGGTCTTAAGCATACAGAATGATGTCATCCGTGTATGCGGAGATAATGTGTGTTGTTTGGCCGATACGTATGGCCGGTTGTACAGCCGATAACCGTACCCTAAGGGCTAAGGCTCCAGGGCCAGCACAAACAACAGAGGAGACAGTGTGCAACCCTGCCGTGTGCCTTTTCAAACCGGGTACTCCTCGGAGATATGTCGCCCTGTACGGGCCCTTGCTCTGGGGTCCTTGTACAGGAGCCTGACCCACATTAAATAACCCGGCGGGATGCCAAATAGTTCAAGTGCAGGGAATATGTAGTCCAATATGAGCATATTGAATGCCTGTCTCAGATCCAAGGTGATACAACCTGCGTGGGCTCTCTCCTTGGGGGTTGCAGTCATAACATGGTAAAACCTGCTGATGTTAAGTGAAGTGCACTGCACTGGTACAAACCCACATTGATCTGGTTGGATTAGGTTGTGTAAATATGGAAGTAGGCAGCCAGCCAGTACTTTACTGAATAGATTGTAGTCTGTAGTGATTAGAGATAGTTGGGGGGAACTCTGAAAGATACATTGCCTGGCGTGCGGGTTTGGAGAGAGACATTAAGAGTGCCTGTCTCATGGTGGGTGGCAATGACCCCGAGAACAGCGCAGCATTACACAGTTTCTCTAGTTGTGGCACAAGAGTATCCGCAAACGTGGCATTGAATTCGGACGGGAGGCCGTCCAGACCTGGGTCCTTGTTTTGAGGGAGGCTCCTGATGGCTGCCTTGATTTCAGACCTTGTGATAGTGCCAGATAGAGCGTCTTGCGCTGTTTTTTCAAATTGTGGGAACTGTGCGCCTGTTCAAAATGGCATCAAGGGGTCTTCCACCAATGGTGGGGGGGGGGACTGTTACAAGTCTTGGCAATATTCACAAAATGCTGCATTTATATCCCATTGTATATTCAGGGTATCCCCAGCGCTAGTGGTTATCTCATGGATCAGGGGATGTGGGGGGTAATCTCTGAGAATACGTGCTAATAGCGGGCCAGCCTTATCAGCATCAGGCGGAGGACTGGCTGGAAACCTTCACCAATGTGGGGCCTCGGGACATGGCCACAACAACAAGGCTACCGAAACTGAAAGGCCCTTTTCGCAACTGGCGGAGAGAGTAACGTTATACGAGAATAATGACACCGCCTTTGCCACTTGTGGGTCCACGCTCGGAGCTGATCCTGAGCTGACAGCAAGACACCATGCAGGCAGTTGCAGAGATCAGGGGTTCCCCGATGAAGAGAATGCATCTAAATCCAGCCAATGAGACATGTCTAGTGATGACGAACAGATATATGGCCTACAGAATTCGCAGGATTCAGTAGGAAAAGTGGATGTCAACCAGCAGACGGCGTACTTGATTGCATAAACGCTGCAAGCTCCTGCATTTGTATGGACTATAAATTGAGGTATTGGGGTGTATTTGTGGGGGAATGCTGTTGCTAGACGCGTAGACACCTGGGATGCACGCTGTTACTAATCCACAGTATTTTCTCAATACTGTGTTGAACACTGAAATACATGAGGGAACCGGTACGACTGAAACGTATATTTTATTGCTGATTTGTGAAATATTGCTGAGTTAACATATGAAGTTTGCCCCAACTATATTGTATGTTGCCTGCGCATGGGGAGCCCCTGAGACGCTAGAAACGAGGACTGTACTCTAAAGTATAGCAGTTTGCAGCGCACCACCCAGGATTGTTTTGAATGTTATCTCAGATTGGGAGTTTGGAGGATTGCTGGTTACATTATCGGATTTTTGGAATTATTAAAGCATATATCTTTTTGTGAGACGTCAACTGTTAAGAGTAGATTCATACAGTGTACCATGCTACGAGTCAGGGAGCAAAGAGGGGTATGTAATGATGAGCTGTGTTTAATTAACACAGCTGTTGGGCTGCCACGTACACAATTTCACCTGAATGCGTTGGAGGGTTAATGTCTTCAGTTAAGATTGATACATGGGGAAAAGCTTCGCGAGCATCCGAGATGGCCGCTTGAGCTAAGAGCTCCCGAGAACCTCGCTGCCTCCTACATATATACTGAAACGAATCCGGATTATTCGGATGGAATATTGAAGTGCAGACCCGGCAGAGGCACTAGCTGCTTTCCAAAATCGATTTGGACATTGGGAAAATGAATTACACCGATCACAACTTTCTGGCCCACAGGGGTGGAAGGGCATGGAGCTCAAGAGGCACCAATACCCAGGCAGTAGTTGAAGAACAACGGCTAGCTGCAGTGGGATCGATGCCCCTGGTCAACTTTCGGTTTCGTTTTTGAGACCTCACTGGTGAGCGAGGGTGTTATCGACAGATTGATCATCGGCCTCCGCTGGGCGCTTCACTCTGCAGTGTATCTACCGCAAGTACTTGGTGCGGACCGGGAGAAACCCTTTCTCAACCTGAACATTTGAATTCTAGTGGGCTACGAAGTGCGGATATTGACACCAGGTCGCACATGGCCCTCCGGGGCACAGAACCCAATATGGCGGGCAAGCAAGACGGAGACCGGCGGAAGACCAAGATCACCGGCAGGGGCAGTGTGACGCAGGCGGATAGTATCGAACGATTCACCCAGCCGAGGGGATCACCCGGTACCATCCCTAAAACTACCAGAGGGGCGAATGTGACTTTTGAAGACCCAGAGGAATTGAGCCTCCAAGTCGTCATGGGCGCCATTGCTGGCATGAAAACTTCAATCGGACAACAATACGAGGCTCTGGCTTTAAAGTTGGATACCGTGGCTGTGAATGTCACCTTAATCAGGGCGGACCTCTACAAAACGAA
Organism: Lissotriton vulgaris; assembly: GCF_964263255.1. NCBI lineage: Eukaryota > Metazoa > Chordata > Amphibia > Caudata > Salamandridae > Lissotriton > Lissotriton vulgaris. The sequence goes on along the minus strand of NC_141690.1, from coordinate 273,180,546 downwards.
CGAGAAGGTAAAATCCCTAGATTTGGCCACAGCCAGTCTCACTACCGACGTTTCTGACTTGCAAACGGAGGTCCGTAATTTGCAAACTGCCAACGAACAGTTTGCCCGCCGAGTGGAGGATTCCGAAAGGCGTGCAAGGCGGAATAACATACGCATTATTGGTATTCCTGAAAAATCAGAAGAAACCGCAACGGATCTTTTTGTGGAAGATCTGGCCCTCAATCATCTTGCCCCCAAAGGCTTGAGTAAATTCTTCGTGGTGGAACGGGCGCACAGAGTGCCGGGCGGGAGGCCGAAGCCGGGTGCCCCACCAAGTGCTATTATCGCTAGGATTTTCAACTTCCGCGATAGAGACGCTATTTTGCAGGCCTCGAGAGTGGGTGGACCCGTCAAGTTTGAGAATACTACAGTGAGCTTCTACCCGGACGTCACTCAATCTGTCCAAAAACAACGATTGGCCTTTCAAGGAGTAAAAAGGCGGATGCGAGCGATGGATTTGAAGTACGCTATGCTCTTCCCTGCACGGTTGCGGGTCGAATATGAGGACAAGGCCTTTTTCTTTGACCGCCCAGATGTGGATAGTGACTGGCTTGACACTCTACCCATGAGAAGAGATCCGGCAGACCGCTCTGGGGGTACGGAAGACGGCGGATCGGCGCAAGAATAAGGAATATTGACTAGGTTCACTGAACTATTGCATAGTGTACTGCTGGGGGTCGCATATCGTATGTATAAATATGTTTTGCTGCTTCTACGAGGTGGCGGGAGGGACAGGGACTCGTCCTCCTCTGGGGTTTCTTTTTGTAGACTAGTTAGTGAATGGGGCGACAGGCACACTGCAAGTTGGGGTGGCTGATGGGTCAGACGCAGAATGCAGGGAGGGGGGTAGATGCTTGGTTTTCTGGTTGGGGGGCGGGGGTTGGGTGTTGGGGTTTGATTTGGTTTAACACAAGGTGCCGTATCGTTTGCTTATTGTCCGCTGGTGATGCGTCTTTCTCTGGGATGGGGTGGTGGGCACTATTGGGATGGGGGATAGGGGGTTGAGACTAATGTCATGGAATGTCAATGGTCTCGGGGACAGAATTAAAAGAGGGGTGGTTCTCCAACTACTCAAGAGAATGTCACCAGATGTGGTCCTGCTACAAGAACAAAATGTGAATGTAGCCCGCACACCCCTTTATTTTCTTAATTTTAATCCTAGTGCTCTTCTTTAAACAAATCGGTGCAATCCTACTTCTACCTGACTAACCCCTGTCAGTTCATACATAGCTGAACAACCTGACACTCTTGTGTCTTGTGTGGGAATGCACTGTTCGACCTTGCACAAGTGCAATGATTTATTTTAGTTCAATTCTCAATCTTATCATGTATTCATGTTAATCGGATCCCTACTCAGTGTTCAAAATATGGTATCAACATAACAGCAATTGTTCTTCAACCATCAGACAAATATTGATGGTTGAAGAACAATTGCTGTTATGTTGATACCATATTTTGAACACTGAGTAGGGATCCGATTAACATGAATACATGATAAGATTGAGAATTGAACTAAAATAAATCATTGCACTTGTGCAAGGTCGAACAGTGCATTCCCACACAAGACACAAGAGTGTCAGGTTGTTCAGTCCTGCTACAAGAGACACACCTTATAGAAAATTCCTGCTCATCCATGAGCAGACGAGGTTATCGTCTTGTCGCTCATTCGGGCTTCACCTCCGGGTCTCGGGTGGGGGTAATGATCAGAGCCTCCCTCCCCTTGGAAATTGACGAGGTGATTTATGATGACAGGGGACATTATGCAGTAATAGTGGGCAGATGGGAGGCAAAGACCATACTTCTAATGTCTGTTTATGTCCCACCTGGTCTGCAATAGTCCACATTTGAAGATATCGGTAAAGTATTTCTGAATCTCCCGGAAGGATTCCTGATAGTGGGTGGTGACTTTATTTCGGTTGTTTGTGGGAGGGAAGATCGTTATCCACCTAGGGACCTGCCGGGATCAAAGGCTTGGCTGAGTAGGCTTATGGACACTTTGGGATTAGTAGATTGTCGGCGCTTGCTACACCCTGGGCAGACACAATACACCTTCCACTCCGGGGCATATGGCAGCCTCTCTAGGCTTGATATGTACTGATGCCAGCGGCGCAGGCCATGATGGTTAAGGAGGTTAGACATCTGCCTCGTGGCATTTCAGATCACTACCCGCTACTCATGGTGTTGGATACTGGTGTTGGAGCAGAAGGGAGGTTAGCTCCCATAAACCCATGGTACCTCCGCAACCCTAGGACCCGTGCAGCATTGGTTAAGTCTATAGAGCACTATTTACTTGAAAACTTGGGGTCAGTGTCTTCTGCTGTTTCACTTTGGGAGGCTTTCAAAACAGTTATCCGTGGGCAGGCTTTGTCGTTGATTTCCTGTGCCAAGAGGAGTAAACATGAAGAAGTAATCCGACTTGAATCCGAAATAGACGAGTTGGAAGAAGATTTGGAACATGATGTTACTCAGGAGAAATTTCATGCTCTTAGTCTCAAACAGAGTGATTATAAAGCACTGGTCACTGACGCTGCCAGATCCATGAGTAGAGAGCAGCAGGGGCGTTTGTATGATGTTGGGGATAAGGCAGGTAAATTGATTGCATGGCTGGACAAGAAGGAGAGAGCGAGTCGGGTGGTTCCGGTGATTGAAAGTCAGAGTGGTATGAGAGTTACTGACCCAGTGGAAATAGTGGAACGCTTCGCAGAATATTTTCAGGGGGTTTATTCTCCCGTATCGGACAGACCCGAAGAGGACTCGCATTTGCCGCTCATTTGCTTAAACTCTACTTGCCAACAAGGAGGATACCTGAACGCTGAACTCGGAGGGCGCTTTGCAACACCTAATCTGCACAGGAAAGGTCGCGCCGCTGGTGGGAGCTTCTCCGCAATCGGCGGACAGCCTGCACGCTCCCAGCGTGCACTAGACCTTGAGGCTACCTGTTGGCTCCACCGGGGGACTGCGAGGACCAGCAGCCTCTACACCTAACAGCTGGTGCCTCTTCCCCCGGCGGCCACGCCCCCTAACTAGCTCACCATAAATTGAACAGACCCAAACGCACCGCGGGACGCGCGCGGGGCGAAGCGCGGGCGAAGCACGGGCCAAGGGCGGGCCCGTTTAAGCCCGTTCAAGACCGGGCAGGACTGGACTGGGCCACCCTATTTTCAGTTTGCTTTTATATTTTGCCACTGACAAAACATCTATTTAGGTCCCGCCAGTTTTTGCTATTTGGCCTTAGAAGTTTCATTGTACCTTACTACTGTTACGATCCTTATGGTACAATGTGTCCGAGAACCACCAGGAATACTGTTAAAAAGCAGGCTCAATCTGCAGCTGAGGTCATTGGGCCAATAGACCAATTTCTGACGAAAGCTAACGATGCCATTACCTTTGGCTGGGGAAGTTTCAGCAGAGTACGTGGCTCACGGTGTATGTGCAGGGGCTTTGAGTGAGTTTTGACCAGGGTTCAAACCCCAGGTGGGGAAAATCTTTTTTTTTTTTTTTTAATTTTATTTCTAAATTCCACAAATGAAAGCTGTGCCTTTGTAAATGACCCCCTAGCAGTATCTGGGAGAACTATGGCCTCCTTACTCATAGTGCATGTCAGGCATTGATAATGGCATGCTGTGTGGCACGTGGATAGGGGGGACAGGTTTGCTATGAAAGAAATCACTTATTTAGTGGAATGAGAATTTGGGGATGATTGTGTAAGCATTGGAAATGCATGGGGCTAGTGGCAGACTGTATGAAAGGAAGGGCTATTTGTATTTAAAGAATGTAAATCGAGAGAAGATTTCTGGTATCTACAGTCCAAAGACAATAGAAATAGAGGAAGGACTGACAACCTTATTCTATGACATAGATAGCTTTGGCTGGGGAACTTTCAGCAGAGTACGTGGCTCACTGTGTATGTGCAGGGGCTTTGAGTGAGTTTTGACCAGGGTTCAAACCCCATGTGGGGAAAATCGTTTTTTTTTTTTTTTTAATTTTATTTCTAAATTCCACAAATGAAAGCTGTGCCTTTGTAAATGACCCCCTAGCAGTATCTGGGAGAACTATGGCCTCCTTACTCATAGTGCATGTCAGGCATTGATAATGGCATCCTCTGTGGCACGTGGATAGGGGGGACAGGTTTGCTATGAAAGAAATCACTTATTTAGTGGAATGAGAATTTAGGGATGATTGTGTAAGAATTGGAAATGCATGGGGCTAGTGGCAGACTGTATGAAAGGAAGGGCTATTTGTATTTAAAGAATGTAAATCGAGAGAAGATTGCTGGTATCTACAGTCCAAAGACAATAGAAATAGAGGAAGGACTGACAGCCTTATTCTATGACATAAATACCTTTGGCTGGGGAACTTTTTGCAGAGTACGTGGCTCACTGTGTATGTGCAGGGGCTTTGAGTGAGTTTTGACCAGGGTTCAAACCCCAGGTGGGGAAAATCATTTTTTTTTTTTTATTTTATTTCTAAATTCCACAAATGAAAGCTGTGCCTTTGTAAATGACCCCCTAGCAGTATCTGGGAGAACTATGGCCTCTTTACTCATAGTGCATGTCAGGCATTGATAATGGCATCCTGTGTGGCACGTGGATAGGGGGGACAGGTTTGCTATGAAAGAAATCACTTATTTAGTGGAATGAGAATTTAGGGATGATTGTGTAAGAATTGGAAATGCATGGGGCTAGTGGCAGACTGTATGAAAGGAAGGGCTATTTGTATTTAAAGAATGTAAATCGAGAGAAGATTGCTGGTATCTACAGTCCAAAGACAATAGAAATAGAGGAAGGACTGACAACCTTATTCTATGACATAGATACCTTTGGCTGGGGAAGTTTCAGCAGAGTACGTGGCTCACTGTGTATGTGCAGGAGCTTTGAGTGAGATTTTACCAGGGTTCAAACCCCAGGTGGGGAAAATCATTTTTTTAAATTTTTTTTTATTTTATTTCTAAATTCCACAAATGAAAGCTGTGCCTTTGTAATAGACCCCCTAGCAGTATCTGGGAGAAATATGGCCTCTTTACTCATAGTGCATGTCAGGCATTGATAATGGCATCCTGTGTGGCACGTGGATAGGGGGGACAGGTTTGCTATGAAAGAAATCACTTATTTAGTGGAATGAGAATTTAGGGATGATTGTGTAAGAATTGGAAATGCATGGGGCTAGTGGCAGACTGTATGAAAGGAAGGGATATTTGTATTTAAAGAATGTAAATCGAGAGAAGATTGCTGGTATCTACAGTCCAAAGACAATTCAAATAGAGGAAGGACTGACAACCTTATTCTATGACATAGATACCTTTGGCTAGGGAACTTTCAGCAGAGTACATGGCTCACTGTGTATGTGCAGGGGCTTTGAGTGAGTTTTGACCAGGGTTCAAACCCCAGCTGGGGAAAATCTTTTTTTTAAATTTATTTTTTTATTTTATTTCTAAATTCCACAAATGAAAGCTGTGCCTTTGTAATAGACCCCCTAGCAGTATCTGGGAGAAATATGGCCTCTTTACTCATAGTGCATGTCAGGCATTGATAATGGCATCCTGTGTGGCACGTGGATAGGGGGGATGGGTTTGCTATGAAAGAAATCACTTATTTAGTGGAATGAGAATTTAGGGATGATTGTGTAAGAATTGGAAATGCATGGGGCTAGTGGCAGACTGTATGAAAGGAAGGGCTATTTGTATTTAAAGAATGTAAATCGAGAGAAGATTGCTGGTATCTACAGTCCAAAGACAATAGAAATAGAGGAAGGACTGACAACCTTATTCTATGACATAGATAACTTTGGCTAGGGAACTTTCAGCAGAATACGTGGCTCACTGTGTATGTGCAGGGGCTTTGAGTGAGTTTTTGAACAGGGTTCAAACCCCACCTCGGGAAATTATTTTTTAATATTATTTTTATTTTTTCAAACAATTTATTTATTTTAGCAGAGTGAAACATAGTCCTTTGGAAATGCTCAACTGATAATAATGAAAGACCAAGTAGAAAATCTATGGCATATGTCACATCAGATGTGGCATATGCCACATGACAGAGTGACACGTGTCACATGCCAGACTTGGGCTCCAACCCTTACTGCCATGGTGAGGACTGTGGGGCTATTATCGTTTTTGTGGAAAGGCCTTCCCCGACCCTTGGGTTATTGACCGCTGTGCTAACCCTGGGATTTCATCTCACCATGTTTACCGCAAACGGATTTACAACTGAAAGGTGACATTTTTGCATATTAGCAGCATTATGCTGGAATGTGGCATTTCAAATACGTGATACTTGTCGGATCACCCCATTTTTCGGTAACAACCCCTATTAGGTCAATTAAGAGTGGCACACAGACGGTTCCGTACAATTTATTGTCCCTGATTTGAGGAGTAACAATGCTATACTTTAGCTCAGATTGTCATTATGGCAGTGAGGCAGTTCGTGATTTTGACACATCAGGGATCACATTGCAAGTAAATCCGAGTCCGTGAAAAGTCATTACCAATCAGTATTTATTAAAATGCTCAAGATTAATTGATGTTTAGCAGCAGTAACTAAAATCAATTGTTGATGTTTAAATATAGTGTCAAAAAATTGCTGCCACTAAGTTCCTGTGAAATGAGTTATGCAATGTGATTATGTAATTTGGATGACTTTTCACGCTGCAATGTCATTTGTATTCATCTGTCTCATTTGAGTTACTGCCAAACATGTAGTATTTTTTTTATGTTATCTAATCAAGGATGTTTTAAAGGCACCTCCCTATTGAGGGAAATGTAGATTGAGAAAGGCTGCAAGACAGCTGAAACGCGTCTCTGTGATGTTTTTTAACTAGCGGGGTCGAGGAAGGCCCACGACATTAAAGAGTTGGAATACTTACAGTCTTCGTGTGCTCTTCTGTTCAGCACAGGAGTGGAGTTTGGATATATATATATATATATATATATATATATATATATATATATATATATATATATATATATATATATATATATATATATATATATATATATATATATATATATATATATATATATATTGTATTTACTCCTCCTTATGGAAGAAATGAGTCGCACACATCGCGGTGTCAATTGATCTTTTATTGCTTTGCTCCCGAGTCCTAATGCATTTCGGCCTGAACTTCGGCCTTTTTTAAAGGAGGAGGTTTCTTCAGAACACCGATGGCTTCACTAACAGGAATGGATTGTCCTTCTTTAATTTAGATTATTTTAACCCTCAGCTGAGCTCCGTGATGGATTTCAATGCATGGAATTATGGTGCCTGTAGTTCGCCGTTTTTTGTTACCCTCCAGTGGGTGGTGTCTGTACATTTCTGATGGTAATTATGCCCGTGATCCCTTGCAATACCATTTTAAAGTTCGCTGGGGGCTCTGACCTGAGACTGGTCCCAGGTGGCATCCGCTGCCCTTTAGCCTTCGCTGTAAACGTTGTTTGGTCCTTATTCGGGAAGTGATGGCACTCTTCAGTGGCGGTGCGGCACTCCGCGGCAGAACCAAGCCGTTGCTACATTGTATTTACTCCTCCTTATGGAAGAAATGAGTCGCACACATCGCGGTGTCAATTGATCTTTTATTGCTTTGCTCCCGAGTCCTAATGCATTTCGGCCTGAACTTCGGCCTTTTTCAAAGGAGGAGGTTCCTTGAGAACACCGATGGCTTCACTAACAGGAACCGATTGTCCTCCTTTAATTTCAATGATTTTAACCCTCAGCTGGGCTCCGTGATGGATTTCAACGCATGGAATTATGGTGCCTGTAGTTCGCCGTTTTTTGTTACCCTCCAGTGGGTGGTGTCTGTACATTTCTGATGGTAATTATGACCGCGATCCCCTGCAATACCATTTTAAAGTTTGCTGGGGGCTCTGACCTATATATATATATATATATATATATATATATATATATATCTATACTACTATTATAAAGTAAGAACTAGGAACCTTTGAGGCGGGTAAACTCGGGAACCACAGCGCCAATCCAAACACCCAATACATCATTGGAATTGGCAGGGTCTGCAGAGTGACATAGGCTATATAACCCCAAAAAATATACGTTCTTTAAAAAATAAACCTTACAAAAAAAATAGTCCCTTGGAAGTAGCGCCTGCCGTGTGCGCGAACGTGCTGACATCATCAGGAGAGCGAGGATTACAGCCATGGGGAGGAAAAGTAAAGACGGCGCGGAACCGACATCCAGTTCACTGAAATGTGCGAAGCCGTGGGGAGGAAAACTAATGTGGCGTTCGGTGGGAGGAGCACGGAAGAGAACGGCGGCGACAGTGGGGACGCGAGGTAAGGGACTTCCTGGAGCGCGGAAAGATAATTCCTCACTTTGCACCATAAATAAGTGTAAAATGCCAATGCCTCCGATACTCTCTTCGGGTGCAGTGCAACCGTTGCAACTCTCGAGTTGGGAGCGGTTTCCTTTAATATGGGCCCCAATAGAGAAAAAAGTCAACATAATGGAAGGATGGTCACTGAAGCAACGCGGCCTGGCAGCACATTCAAATGCGAAATGCCGTGTGAGCGTGGTGATTGTTTCCAGAGTAGTTTTGCAAAGCCTCTTTTGATTTAAAAGCAAGACGGAGGCGCGACGCTGCGTTATTCAAGGTGGTCGTGTCCCCGCTGCTTAGTTTGTTATGGCATAATTTGGTGATAGGCACAATTGCTGCACAAAATAAAAACTGTGACGAGTGTCAGTATTGCAGGGGGCCCTGAAGCAGCCTTAACGTCGGGCGGCTGGGGGCCCAGACGCAGCCTTTTGCTCCTGGACAACGTCGGGACGGGCTGCTAGTAATCTAATATGGGGAACGAAAAAGCAACAAGAATACGTCAAGGCCAATCAGAAATCATTTGTCGTGGTTGAGCAGAACCTTTGCATAATTTCAGGGTGAACATGATGGAGCACAGTTTGCATACATCAAGCAGATTCTTACTGGGTAAAGATTTTACCTTTTGACTTAATCTCTGACATGGAAATCAGAGTTGTTTGTTTCTCAGAAGCCAACCAGTAAGTCAGCCTTGTGACCCTTGGTGCCCACTTCTGGTACAAACTGCTAGAGACTTTTTTCTCTACAATTCCCAGCTGACCGGTGCCCTTGATGGTTGTGTCTGCTTGGTACCAACACATTTCTAAATGCCACCACCCCTGAGGTCCTTGGTGGAGAAGCGTACTCCTATGTCTGCTTGGGCACAATGAAAAAGATTGGAAACTTTTTGAAACTTTTGCTTCAGAGACCAATCCAACTGCAGTATTCGAATAGTGCTCCTCTGTGGTCAGCCTCTAACCACATCTAGGTCCTTTCTGCACGTTGGTGATATTTCAACTCAAAACTTAAAAAATGCATTTCCAGCTTCCCTTTTTGGAATATTGTTGTTTTTATGTCATTTTGTTCATTAAAATGTTCCCTATATGTGTAATTCAGTTTTGGATTTTTGTTGCCTGGGGTTTTAACTTCATTATTGTTTCGGTATTGCATAAATATTTTACACAAAGCCTATCTGCTCTGTGCCACGGCCACCAGGAGGTTGAGCTTAGGGTCATTGAGTGACGTTGGGGGTTCACCCTGACAGGAGCCATGATTAACCCAACCCACAGAATAAGCCAGTTTCTTGCAAGCGACATTGAAGCAGACTTCCCATTTTTGGCTTCCTCATAGGTGCCACTAGCCAGCTAGGTGTCAGTGCCTGGATACCTTCTTGGCTATTTAGTGCGCTATACAAACCTACATATTATAACAATAACATAACAGTTTGTGGAAACTTGGCAGAGCTTACTGTTAGCATGCGCTGAAGCCATTTTGTCTTTGGCGTCCATTTTAGTTAAGCCACCTGTTTGCCATGTGCTTCTTTGTCTTCCCTGTTGCCTAATTCTCTATTACGCCTGAGCTTGAGCACTGAGCTTGAGCACTGTGCATGCTCAGAGAGGCTTAGCTGTTAGGATGCACCTGTCATGTATTTAACTGTCAGGCTATTTTAACTGATGTGAGCAACATTGTAACTCCTCCCACTCTGTTGACTAACCAATTCTCTTATACCCTTGTATGTAAAAGTCTATTTGTGTGTACACTTGTACTGCCTCTTTTTGTACCTTCATGCTTACGCTGCACTTGCTAGAGTATATAAGGCCAATGGTTTCTGTACTCCATGTGCTGCCTCTTTACAGCTTCCTTGCCAATCTCTACTTTGTCAGTCTAAACGACCAGTGCGCAAAAGGGCGAACCCCTGCACCAGGTGAACCCCTGAAAAGGCTCACCCCCACAAATTGATGCCCATTACGCGGGGCTCATCGGCGACGCGGATGCCCGACGGAGTGGTCTTGACAGAGGTTTGGAATCTCACTAAGGATGTACACTGCATGAGGAGGCCCTTGTCTTTGCGAGCTGAAGTGCTTGTTAGATTTCCCCGATTTGACCGTCCAGGTGATGCCGGTCTCCAACTCAGATCCCTTTTGGCGTTGGTCTTACAGTGACCAATTGGTCGATTCAGAGCTTGGCAGTTGGAGACTGGAGATTTTTGCTTTGTAAGGTTGCTAAATGTGACACTTTTGTTTGGATTTGCTTGGCCAAGATTCTGGTTTAGTTTGGGTATATATAAATTGCAATTTATATAGGCAGGCAATGTGGAGATTTTTCTCTAATTTTTGAATTCTTGAACAGTACAATATTCGTGTTAAGTACCGCTTTGTTATAATATTATATATGCTACTAGCTTACCCGTCGCGCGTTGCTGCGATCTCAGAAGAAAGGAAATTTAAGGAAACTTGTTATGATAACATTTAATTTACATTATGTCATTTTAATTGAAACTTATTCGTTTTAATATGGAAAACATTTTAAAGTGTTGTTTTAATTCTGTTTATTTATTCGAGTGCTTGTGGATACACAGTATTTTTTGTTTTTCCGTTTGGTGCATACACGAATAAATCAGAAGGTTTTCCGACGCGTGAGCTGGCCACATACCGTTGCCATTTGAGAAGCACGGATTCTCCAAATGTAGTTCACACACTTGCAGCGATTGTCCTTGTGCTTTGTTGATGGTCATTGCAAAAGCGAGTCGCACCGGAAACTGTAAACGTTCAGTATTGAAAAGATTATGAGGGCCCTGGGGGGCTGATATTTAACAATTTTTTTTTTTTTTTGCCAGAAACCTTAGCAGGAGTGTACTCAATACCTTTTAACATTTTTTTCTTTTGCCAGAAACCTTCGCTGGAGTGAACTCAACAACTTCCCAAAGTTCCATGCCGATCGGATGAATGGTGAAGTAATGCATAAAGGACAAACAGACAGACATACATTCGTTTTTATATATATAAATAATATTTTTGACATGCCTGTTTCAAGCACGCTTTGAAGGATGCGTTTCTTTCTTGGATATACCAATATGGATTTAGAATTAAATCAGCCGGCTCCCCCCAAGGGGACACTAAATAGGGATATGTACATTAAAAATTGTATTTCTTCCATAATATATAGTGCACTATTGAAGTATACTAGAAAGGATCCTGATTACAATGGCCAATACATGGGTCATTTAATATTAGAAAAATTCAGTATGTGGAACATTGTGTGTTTAAGTGCAAAAGTAGACCAGATATGTTTGACTGTGTCTGAATGTGGGTGAAAGAAGCGCATGAGAGAGTGAGGAAAGAGCGACCTTTAGCAGACAAAGAATAGAGCAAAATATTTATCTGAAAGCGCAGGAAATGAAAAATAAAGAAATTAATGAAATAAAAGAAAAAGAGGATAGGGAGCGCTGTCTACAGGTAAATGGACAATACCCTGTTCCGCTTCCTCTCTATCCTCTACTTAATAAACCACAGGATGATTCAATTTTGTTAGATCGATCTCTGCCACCAAATACTTTTGCCTCTGCCCCTGAGGATGATTCTGACAATGACAAATCTCCCCCATGTCAGACAGGGACAGTATTAGACCCTAAACAACACACTTGTTCAATTTTGCCTGATGACCGTGCGGCCGCTCTTAGATCTGCCGCTCGTAAAGCAGCTCGCTGTTCCACCTCTGCTCCAGACATTATAGCAGATGTTCAGCAGTGGCCGGAGTCAGAACAGTTATTTTTCACAAAGTCATTTACTGGAGAAGTAATTGGGAGTTTTCGAAAACATTCCGGTGAATTAGAGCCTGCTGATATAAAAAGTGATCATAAACAATTGAGTGACAGTCTTTTTCTCTCTTCCCAGGTGGCTGATTTAATTAGACGTGTGGTTAAACTACAAACTGATGCGTTCCATTTGCGAGAGGAGAAAAAGGCAGCTGGTGCAGCTGAACAAACAGCTCAGACCCCCGTGCCGCAGGAGGAAGTTCCAGGGACAGATAAGGATACTGTAGTTCATGGGAAACCAATGCATGAAGCTGCACCTTTATATGTCCCTCCTAAGGGTCGGGAAAGTGATATTTTGTTTACAATTGGGTTTATACTCCTGGGTTTATACTCCTTGGAGTAGAGTGGATGTCATGGCACTTAAAGCTGCTTTGCCTGACCCGCGGAAAAATCTGGCTTTTTTTTGTGAAGAAGTTGAAGAGGCTATTAGTTCTTGCACTATGACTTTGCCTGATACCGACATTTTTTTGGGGCTTATTTTCCTCTCTGATATGTGGAGATTGATTCGGAAAGTAAAAAACACAAAATCCTGCGCACGCCAAAACAATATAACCAGTAGAATACTGTTAAGTGTAATTAGAAAGAAACAAATGTCCAACGTTGATTCCAGGAGTTGATGTATATCTCCTTTTATTAGGTCATCACGTCAATGGTAATTTTACAGCCAGCCGACACGTGTTTAGTTATAGGTCTGTACAATCACAGATGCTATAACTCTTCAGGGCTGGAAAAATACAGAAAGTTATGACCTGTAGTAACCATGTTAACATACGTTTTACAATCTTTATGCCAACATGCAAAGAGATGTGAAATACACCGAATTTGTAAGATGACAGCACCATGTCATAGGGAACCCGTAAGTGATACGAAAGTCATGTTCCGTCATGCACAAATAAGAATATAATTCAATTGGACAACAATATAGTTCGTTGTGGTGAAGAAAAGTGCGAAGACACCCGTGTTGACTCTAATAAGGAATATTCATATATATTAGCATGAATGGCTCCTCTGACAAATGCAAGATTTAATTAGTACCTAAGCAAATTCCGCGGGATTTCGACAATTCAAACAAGGGATTGAGCAAGAGAAAACGGCGTGACAAATCAACCGCAAGCAACCCCATACGTGTAGTGCTCATTAATTCAAGAAAATATATTTACAGGCTACCTCGATGGCTGGATCCTTATTTATTAGGGCTAATCATGTAAAGGAAAATCAAGCGGGGAAAAGAGAAGAAAACAGAAAGAGCTAGGTTTTAGTTGTCGCCAGTATGCATGGTGAGGGTAACCCCCGAGAGGGCAAAACGTCATATCAAGGAGATTCTTACCCCACGTCCGGTGTTAATTCCAACCCGGCAGGGTAACCATATAATGAGAAGGAAAGTAGATGATCGGACACATTTTGGAGATTTTTGGACAGAAATAGAGAGAAATGATGCAGAAAGGACACCCGCGCAGAAACCACCACAAGAGATATTAGACCTCCCAACGGCTGTCATAATTAAGTGGAAAACCCTTATACCTCCTGAAAAGATAGACTGGACTATGTTAGCATCCTATAAGCAAAAGGTGGATGAGTCGGTTTCTGATTTCTTTACAGGAGACATTCCATGACTTTAGTGGGCAGTCATTGACAGATGACACGGGCAAGCATCTGTTTGTTGACAAATTTGTCGCGAACATGTTGCCAGGAATAGCTAGTCGCCTAAAGGCCAGCAAGAGTTCATGGACTACATCCTCCCCAGTTTCCCTTTTGACTATGGCCCAGTAGTACGAACGTCAGGAATTGGAAGAAAAAGGCAAGGAGGATAAAAAGACTAAGGATTTAAAAACAAAAGTTATGTTAGCTCAGGTTTATGGTCCATCCTATAGAGGCGGACGTGCGATGTTTCGTCCTGGTGCACCCTCTTTCCCTTGAGCTACTTTGTCTTCTGATCAGTGTGCTTATTGTAAGGAGATCGGACATTGGTGCTCTGAGTGCCCACTTTTGCAAGGCCAGCAGTATCAGCGTGGTAGAGGACAAATGAGAAGCCGCTCAGGGAACTCAGGAAATAGGGGAGGTATGGATAATCGTGCAAGGTTTGAGGCAGTAGAGCATACTTAATATTCTTCTAATACTTTTGACAGGCGTAATCAATATCAAATGTCTGATTATTCGACCGATGATTTGAAGAATTCTAACTATGCAAAGGAATGCCTAGGATGGGATAAGGAATCAGTTGAAATCCCAGTAGATCAGAAGGGTCCCTATGTTAATGCAAACGTTTTGGGTTCTACTGATTGGTTTTTGGTTGACACAGGAGTTACTCCTAATGCCCTGTCTTAGCAATTGGTTCCTAGGGCTCCCGTGTCTGGCTTAACAATAACATTGATAGGATTCGATGGGACAACTTCCCTCAGCCCATTGTCACAACCGCTTGCATTCCATGTTGATAAATTCACTGCTGTATGCTCATTCTTGCTTTCCCCTAACACACCAGATAATATTGTGGGTCTCGATATGCTCAAACATTTTCGTGCCACGATACAATGTTCCCCAGAAGGTTTGCATGTCATTTTAAATGATAATTATCCTCTCGCTGAAAGATCTTGTCTCCTTAAAGAAGATATTGCTCTGGCATCACTACCTGGTACCTTGTAGGCTACATCAGTATCTGATGTGGGGCAAATGGTTATTCCCCCAGTTCATATTCAAGTGAAGGAGGGTGCTTCATTGCCTCGACTGCCTTAATATAAAATATCTCAAGAAGGCGAGGAGGCACTAATACGTATTGTTCAAGATTATGATTGCAGTAGGTGTTGTAGAAGAAGTCCCTTACAATATTTGTAATAGTCCTATCCTTCACATTTTGAAAAAAGACATTGATACTAAAATATACAGGTTCATCATTGACTTGCAAGAGGTTAACAAGCTTGCAGTGCCCCAATATCCAGTAGTCTCTGACCTCACAACACTTCTTACTATGGTTCCTCCGACCGCTACTACATTCAGTGTGATCGATTTGAAGAACGCTTTCTTCTCAATACCTATTCATCCTGACAGCCGTTATTTTTTTGGCTTCATTTTGAATAATCGATCCTTCAGATTTTGTAGAGCTCCACAGGGTATACAGAGAAACCTAGGGGCAGATTTAAAAGCCCCTTGAGCCTCTTTTGCGCTGCCGTTGCGTCACTTTTGTGATGCAGCGGCAGCACAAAAGATGCGCCATGGTGTGGGGAATTTACAACGTCACGCTACAACGTCACGCATCTGGGAGATGCGTCACGTTGTAAAGCCCTGTGCCAGAAGGAAGCGTTCCTGCGCAGGGGGGGGCCTTCCGGCGCAGGAATGCCTCCTAAAAGTGGCTGAGTGAAATCTACTCGCTGCGTAAAAACCCTGCGCCTGCTTGAAGCAGGCATAAGGATTGATGCAACATTAACAAGATAGGGCACACCCGAGCATTGCTGAAGCTGCGTCGCACTTGCAACAAAACTTCAGCAATGCGCCGCCTTTGCGGCACAAATGCGTCACGCATCTGTGCCGTTTTTGCCCCATGGTGCGCCACATTGTAAATGCGGCGCATCAATGGTGGCGGAGGCATGGCACACAATAAGTGGCGCATCCCTGCTAATGAACAGGGATGAGCCACTTATTGTAAATCTGCCCCCTAGTATTTACAGCCAAGCATTGAAAAGACAGATTGATTCTTTCCCTGTGCTATAATACAATACAATATGTCAATGACATCTTGTTGGATGTGCACTCACACCAGACCGCATTCAAGCAATTTTAGATACTCCTGTGCCCCGTACTCAAAAGGATGTTCGTACACTGATTGGTCTTACTTCTTTATGTAGGCAGTGGATCCCTAGCTTTTTTCACGATGTTAAACCCTTGTTGGCTCTTTTGACTAAAGATACTCCAATACCCCTCCCATGGACTACTGAATGCCAGAGTGCTTTTCAACAGTTGCGTCAAGCTCTATGTTCGGCACCAGTATTAGGCACTCCACACTCTATGTACATGAGGGGGAAGTTTGTGCGCTCTCGGTCTTAACCCAGATACACAGTGATAAGCAGCGTCCTTGTGCATATTTTTCAGCTGTCCTTGATCCAGTCACTCGTGCGTTGCATGGGTGTTTTTGTTCCGTGGCAGCGGTAGCTCTGTCCATACGTCAGAGTGAGGGAATAGTTTTGTCACATACACTGCTTGTGTTAGTGCCACATGCATTTGATGCCCTTTTGAACCAAACCAAAACGCAGCATTTAACTAGTGCTCGCTTGACAGGATATGAATTAACACTTTTGGCTATCCCTGGGCGTAGTTCGTGTAGTAGCGCTAAGCGTAGCTACGCGAAGTGAACTTTGCACTATGCGAGCTACGCGTAGCTACTCGAACTGCGTAGTGCACAGTGCAAAATGCTGTTCGCACTGATTGCACAGTGCCGGATGCGTGTCCGCCTGTGTAATTAGTGCAAACCGGATCTTGCACAGTGCAAGTGGTCGTTTTCTGCCGCTCGAGTAGATTTGTACTCAAGCGGCAGCTTTTTCAGCGCAGACTGGTAGTTTTTCATCGCGAGCTGTCGCGAGCCTACACGACCACTCGCAATGAGAAACCTGACCTCCCCGCATTGAGAATCTCGCCAGGAGGTTTATTTTCCACGCTTGCGATTGGCAACTTGATTTTTCTGATCACGAAGGAGGAAAAAGTCTTGCTGAGATGTCATTTTGTTCGCTCGCGGTCGCCAACTTGACGTTGAGGACCGCGAGCAAGCAAAAAATGGCCGTTATGCTAGGCTACGCATGTTTGCACTGTGCTACGTACACTTTGTGTAGCGCGAAGTAGCGCAAACTTCGCAAACTACGCGAGCGTAACATAGTACTTCGCCCAGGGTTACTTTTGGCCCCTCATATCACCTTGAAAAGACGTTTGACTCTTATTCTGGCTAATCTATTCCTATTCCCAGCTACTCAGTCCCAGTCACAGAAGTCTTATGACTATATATTCCTAACAGAGGAACAGACAGAGGGTCGTGGTGACCTGCAAGATACGCCCCTTTCAAGTGTTGATCGGGAATTATTTGAAATTACCAGATGCCACAACATCAGCTGCATATGCAATTACAACATTTCAGACGGTAGTTGAGACAGCTCGCATCCCACAGAAGTCAGCTCAGGCAGCTGAGTTGATAGTATTAACGAGGTCATGTGACCTTAGCACTGACTTGTCTGTTCATATCTACACCAATAGCCGATGTGCCTTTTTAGTGGCTCACGGTTTTGGGCTACTCTGGAAGGAAAGAGGCTTTCTTACATCATCTGGGACACAAATAGTGCATGGAGAATTACTGCATAATCTCCTTACGGCTTTGACATATCCTAAGAAAATAGCTATGGTTAAGTGCAGTGCACACAAAAAAGTGACTGATAAAATAGGACAGGGCAATGCCTTCACAGATCGCACAGCTCGTGAAACTGCAATTCAGCATAGCACTACATCTATGTATGTGGTGAAATCACAGGCTGAACGTTGGCATGATGCCAGGAAAGAAGTGCTAGACATGCAGAGATCTGCCTCTGCTGAAGAACTAGAGCAATGGGCTAAGGAGGGAACAGTGGATGATGAAGGCTGTTGGAGAAATAAAGACATGACCAAATGGAGATTGCCAACAGCCTGTTTACACTCTATGATTCATATGGCACATGGGCCGGCACATGTTGGAGCATCCTCAATAGTGAAGTTGCTTACACAAGTGTGGGATCATCCTTAAATTGCCGGCACAGCTAAAAAGATAGTTCAGACTTGTCTGATTTGTCTCCAGTATAATCCTGGAAAGGGAACACAAAATCCAATAGGAGGGTTTGCCACCCCGACTGTACCTTTTGAGGTTCTGCAAATGGATTACATCCAGCTAGAATGCTGAAATAACCTGAAGTATGTCCTAGTAGTGTTATGTGCCTTTAGTAAATGGATTGAGGCATACGCTACGAGAGACAATACAGCTTTTACTGCAGCAAAGGTGCTTTTAAAGGAATTCTTTCGTCGATTCGGCGTTTGTCGAGTCCTGTGGAGTGACAACGGACCTCGTTTCATTGGGCAAGTTGTTGAGTATGTCCTGAAAGGATTAGGAATCAAGCAGAAGTTCCATGCTGCTTTCCACCCACAATCAGCAGGGTTAGTGGAACAATACAATTCTACTCTCAAGCTTAAGTTGGCTAAAATCCAGGCTTCAATATCTCTGAAATGGTATGATGCGCTACCCCTTGCCCTGCTTTCCATTATATCCATGCCACATACACGGTCTGGCCTCACACCATATGAAGTGGTATTTGGAAGGCCCATGAACATTTGGGGGATTCCTAAGCCAAGCCCTATACATGATGTACCTTGTGTCCTGATGAGTGACTACCTGTCTCAGTTGACTGACAGCTTGCTTTCTATTCATCAACAGGTTCGAGAAGCTCTTCCTGACAGGTCGCAGGGTGATGGCCATGATCTACAGCCCGGTGACCAAGTTATGGTGAAAATATTCCAGAGGTCAAATAGCCTTGTACCGAGGTGGCACGGCCCTGAGCAGGTGCTCCTGGCGACAAGAACTGCAGTCAGGGTGACCAATCGGAAGAACTGGATCCATTTCACCCACTGCAAAAAGGTGCTGTCAACCCTGGTGGAGCCCGATGCACTCACGGACCATCGAGACATGATGGGCACAGAGAGAGGCCAAGCCATATCACCTGAAGGACCTGAGGAAGTATTCCTGGACCACACGATCCCTGGTGCATCTCAATATCAGCTGCGACCCCGGAGAGAAACTGCAATGCTGAAAAATACTGGTTGAGCAACCGCCCTGGGTTAGTGAAAGGCTGAGCCGAGGAGGGGGGGATCTTTTTACTTGTGACAGCCATCTAAACTCTCAGTGAAGAAACCAACGGCTGCCCAGGACTAGCTCCAACTGCTTTGTTGTTTCAATGTCAAGATAAAATATGCCTATGAAGAAGACATCGACTGCTGCAAAAGTTTGTGACAGAAAGGCCATGTTTATTGTTGGGCTCACTTATGTTGTCATCATCATTGCTACGATAGCTTGGGTTGTAGAGGAAGTGGCTCCTGTTCGACAAGCGCTGAATGCCACTACTCCAGCCCCCATTGAGCACCATTATTTCTCCCTTCCCTGTCATGAGCAGCAGCATAGAATGTCCTACCTCAATAATACGTTCATTCAGATGTTGCATCACACCCATAATGCTACGAACATCACCAACTGTTGAGTGTGTGGAATAATGCCAGCTCATCAGAAAAAGAGAGAAACACCCTTCTTTCCTCTGCCGTTTTCACACAATGGCTCTTGTAAGGCTTGGTTCGCATTGCTGTGGGCTTCTGAAGTTGCTAATATCACATATGCTGATGTAGGGAGACTGAATTTTCAGCTAAATAAAGTGTGTTACCCTGATGAGGAAGGAGATCCACAGGCAAAAGGAACTGTATGGGAGATGGAGGAGTATCGCCGAGGAAACTCCTCCATGCGTTACGTATTCTCAAATACCGGAGCATCCAAGGGTAATGGACCTCCTGTTATAGCTGTTACTAGAGCAAACTTGTGTGTGAACAGTGTTGGAAATATTCCTGTGGGGAAGAGCGACTGTACCCTGGTACTGAACATTACTGGGGTGAATAACAGTAGCTTTATGTCCTCACACAATACTTACTTCATATGCGGGAATAAAGGATACTACCATCTACCCATTGGATGGTCAGGAACTTGCTATGTGTGCTTTTTGTTGCCACCTGTTTTTTTGGCTCCTGCATCCTATCACAGGGATTATAGACTGTGTCATAACATTTCCAAGAACCGATATAAGAGGACAATAAATCATGATGAGGTGGATCAGACTGACACTGCACTGCAGCAATATGTTGACTTTAATTTTGGATTGTTCTTCTTTGTTGGTGCTGCCTTAAACTGGAAAAATGCTTGACACGTGTTGTAGAGGTTGTGACCAACCAGACAGCTATGGCGTTTGGAAAAATAACAGAAGAACTGCAAATTGCAAGGATTGTGGCGCTACAAAATAGAATGGTCCTTGATGTTGTCTTGGTTGATCGCGGTAGTGCATGTCGCATCATCGGGAGCAGTTGTTGTGTTTATATCCCAGATCACGCCCCTTCAGTTTTAGATGCAGTCTCTAAACTGCATAAAATCGCTGCTGGGATTCACCCTGATACCGGAACATGGACTTTAACCGGTTGGCTATGGCCACTATTTGTTACCTGAGGCTGGAAATTATTTACAATTCTAGGTATCTTCTTTGCGATCCTACTGTTATGTTGCTTATGTCTACAATGTGGTCCAATGATTTGTTCCCTCTGTCTCACTGCTTGTATACCTACCAAACGCAACGTTAAGAATGTAAACACCCAATATATATTGCACTAAGAAGTTAATCAACTAATGCAAATTGTTTTTTTTTGTTTTTTTTGTCCTCATCACACCAAAGACATCAGCAGATTTAACAAGCCGTCTTATTTTGCTTCTGGGCGCCCCTTGGCTAACTGTGTTTCTCTACGCCGACCTAGCCTTCCCCACCTGATTGAGGCCTGGTGTAATCATAGGACCCGGGAGGGAGGCCAACACTTAACAGGTTAACAGTTGCAGGCGCCGTCCCCAGTTTAGCAAAGGATGCCAAAAATTATTCAGGTTTTCCTCTCTACCATCTTGTTCTAAACGTGCCATACTCAACGCAGCTTTAAGCCAGCCCTCTCTGTTCGGGGGGATCGAATCCTTCCACCTTATACAAATCTCCCTTCGGGCCAGCAATATAAGGTATAACAGCAACCCCTTATGAATCTATGATAGAGCCCCATTTATAAGAATATTATTGCCAAAAATCACCAGATGAAGATAGATCTCTATATCAATTTCAAGAATGGATGATAAAGAGTCCCCCGCATTTTTCCAAAAAGTACTTAACTCCGGACATTAGAAGAAGATGTGAATATTGTCTGCATTGGAAAATTTACATCTAGGGCAATTTGGAGGGGGCAACGGGTCAAACTTGGCTATCTTAGCCGTAGTATAATAAAGTCTGTTGAGCACAAAAAAATGATTCTTCTTTAAACTGGCAGGCTTGATGTATTTGTAAAGTAACTTACGGGGTGACTCAAAACAATCTTCAATAACATGGGCAAGTGATGTTTGGTTCCGGACCGATGTTTGAGAGGGAGTCTCGAGATCTTCTGCTTCGAGAAGCCTTGGATACCACAACGATATTTCTTTCTTTTTTGGCTGAGGATCTTGGAATAGCCGCTCGAGTTCCCAACTCCCTATAATTTTGCCCACTCTACCTCATGCCATGATCTAAGTTGAAGGAACTTAAACCTAGAAAATGTGGGGCCTATCTTAGCTTGTAAAATCTCCCATGGAAGAATCCCATCTATGTCCACGAGATCCGACCATTTCACCAAGCCAGCTCTTTTAATCGGGGTCACCAAGCTATCACTCAGGCAAAGAAGGTTCCTCGGGAAATCCCAAATAGGGACAAAGTCGGAGAAGTAACCTATGCCCCAAATGCGTCTCACTTTATACCATGTTGTCAAGGCAGCCTTAAGAACCTTAAGACGAACATGTTTAAAACACCTTGGGGCCCCAAACTTGTATAGAAACCCTCCTTGTCCACTGCCTCCCTCAGCCATTGCCATTTCGCCCAAAAGCCTGCCCCACATTGTTTCCTCTAGGGTGATAAGCAGCATCCTAATGCCCTTAAATTGGAAAGCCATTAAATACCAATGATATTCGAAGAGCCAACCCACCTCTTAATAGTTTCCTTCTTAGATTTTTCCAAGACATCCTTGAACTTTTATGTCCCCATATGAATCTCCCAATTTTCCCCTGGATCTTACTTATATTCTTATAGAGTAAAATTAAAGGAACTGCATTAAATAGGTAGGTCAGCTTGGGTAAGACACTCATCTTCACCAGAATGACCCTCCCGTAGATCGTCAAAGGGAGGTTTCTCCGTCTGGCAAAGAGGTAATCAATTTCCTTTTCAATTTTTCCCAAGTTTATCAAAGGTATTTTGTTCAAGTCCTTAACATTTTTAACACCTACATAGCTAAATTCTTTGCTGGTAGGAAAACCTCTGTAGTCGGTGTTCCAACACATGACTTCAGTTTTGGCCGAATTGTCGAGGTACCCTGAAATTGAGCCAAACTCCTCCAACATGTTTTCGAGCCGTGGGATGGATATCTCTGGATCACTAGTGTACACTATAACATCGTCAGCATACAATGCTATTTTACACTGATAGTTTTGTGATTTAAATGGGCTGATAGTATTATCCAGTCTACTAGTTTATGCTAAGGGCTCGATATAGATGTAAAATAAGAGGGGAGATAAGGGACACCCCTGTCTAGTCCCTCTCTGGATGGCAAAGCTTGGGGTCAGGGAGCCATTCAGGAGCATCTTCGCAGATGCTCCTAGATAACACTTCCTTAGGGTCTGCACAAAGATATGTCCCATACCCATAGCCTCCAGGACCCCCCAAAGGTACCTTCAACACACCCGGTAGAAGGCCTTAGCAGCATCTAAGGCCACTACTGCTAAGGAGTCCGCCCTGGTCTCGGCCACATCAATGTTGCCTACCAGTAATTGCGTTTGCTCCTGAATAACTCTCCCCACCATAAAACCCTTCTGGTTTATATTAATCAGGCTTGTTGCCAATTTCGCCAGTCTCACTGCCAGAATGCCCATAAAGATCTTGTAGTCGGCATTCAGCAGGGAGATCGGATGGTAGGAATCAGCCTTCAGGGGTTCCTTTCCTGGCTTCAATATTAAAACAATCGTGGCTTCCTTCCAAGATCTGGGTACCGCCCCTGAGGAGCAAAAAACGGAATGAAATAGGGTATGAAGTACAGGGGAAAGTTCATCCGATAAAAGTTTATATATTTCGTTGGGGAGAGCGTCCAAACCGGCAGCCTTTTTATTTTTAGACCTTTAATTTGATCCCTGATCTCTTTGATGGTTATGGAAGTAATAATCAAACGTCCCTGCAAGATTCAGTGAGTACAGGTAGAGATTTATCCCTTAGCGAGGAAGATATCAAATCCTGGGAGGGGTCCAGATTCTCCCTATACAGATCTGAGAAGAGAGAACGAGGGCATTTTTGCAATTCTTCAGGCTTACTAGATTTACCTCCGCTACTATCAATAATGTGTTCATTGATATTATTTTTTGCCCGGTCTATCTTTGCCTTCCAGGCCAGTATGGCCCCTGCTCTTTCCCCATACTCAACATTTTCCATATTCCTTGCTTGCCATTGCGACTTACATTTCTGAAGCACCTGAGCCTGGCCTCTTCCAGATTTCTTCCTATCTGCATCAGTTTTTCTCTATTCTCTTGATTGATATTGCCCCTTTTCAATTCTAGTGCGGATATCCTACTCTCCAAGGCCTGTAATTCCAAGATTTTTGCTCAATTCTTAGAGCTTATTAGGCCATGTAGCATGCCTCTGAGACTGGCCTTATAGGCTTCCCAAACAAAGTTTATTGATGTGGAGCCTAAATTAAAAGAGAAAAATTCTAGAGAAGACGTTCTGATAGACTGAACAATTCCAGGGTCCGACAACATTGGTCTATTTAACGTCCATCTCATTTGTGGACTATTGCCGGCCATAAAAACAGAAGAGGGGCATGGTCGGATAAATGGGTAGGCAGAACAGATATATTGAAAAAGTTGTCTAGAATTTTCCTGTTGACCAAAACATAGTCTATTGTGGAGGAGTGATGGTATTTTTTACAATGAAAAGTAAATCCTTGGGCATCACCAATCTTAGCCCTCCAGAGATCTACCAAATTTACATTAAATAACAGATTTGTCATAACCCTGCGTGATCGTGGGGTCCCTATAACGTGGCTCAAGTTAGATCTGTCTTTAGAGGGAACAAGACGGACTTTAAAATCATCTCCGATTACCAATGGAGGGTTCGCCGTGATCAATCTATCTTGTAGTTTACCTAAATGTAGAGGGTCGTCAGTATTTGGGCCATAAAAAGATGAACAAGTCATTTCCACCCCCTCAAAATCCAACAAAGCAACGATCCATCTTCCTGTTTGATCTGTCTGTACTGATTTAATCTTACAAGGAGTCCCTTTCTTCACCAAAATTGCTACTCCGCGACTACTTATTGAATGCTGGGAAGAACAAAAACACTGTATCCAGGGAATTTTAGAAAAAATGATCTGTGACTCAGTTGAACTTAAGTGAGTCTCCTGCAACAGATACACCAGTGCTGGAGAAAGTTCTAAATACTTAAGGATCAACCTTTGCCTATGCGGGCATCTCAATCCATTCAGATTCCAAGAAATGAAGTGAATTTTGCGACCCCTTTTAATATTACCTACCATTAGCTCGGATATCCTTTGCTTGAGTTTTATAGCATTCCTTGTATAATAAATGAGATGAGGAATTTGTTTTACATTTTTTTTGCTCTCTGCTCCCCACCCAGTGCTCCCCCGACCTCCCCCCTCCCCTCCGTGCTCCCCGTGCCCCCTATGCCCCCCTACACCCTGAGGAACCCTCCCTTCCAAAAGGCAACGCCTATTCGGACACCGCCCCCTCGGGCCTTTATTTGATAACATTGAATCTGTTAAATACTTAGGAACTAAAAACCGAGCTCTCAAAAAGCCTCTACTTTCTTCCTTCATTTCCCTCCTTTTTTTTCGTACTGTATCTTTGCTATAAGAGTATCCACTATTTCCGTAGAATGGATCATGTGCATGTGGTTATTCCACAGCACAGATAGTGTAGCAGGGAACCTCAGTTGGGCTTTGGCCCATAGACTGTTTAGCTCTACCAGCCTCTTCTTCAACTCACACTGGCTGTGGCCTCTATATGCGAAATGTCGGATCCGATGGAGAAAGAGAAGGGAGATAGATCTGAGAATGGGGAAGAAATGACCCCTTCCTTTAGAGCAGCAGTCAAAATCAACTCTTTGACTGAGTATGACAAAAAATTTACCAATATTGTCCAAGGTGTTTGTCTTCCTGGTTTCCTTTTAAAAGGGTCCCAATGGACTCTTTGGATTTCGTAGTTAAGATCGATGTTAAGGTGATTCTTGAGAACCGTGCCCTTCAATAAGGAGATTCAAAACCCCCTAACTTCCTCCCCCTCCAGAGCTTCCAGAATATTTAGGAGAAAACAGTCAGGGGTTCGGGCTCGCTCCCTCGGGCTCTACATGGCGGCTGGAAACCGAGGCTCGGATAAGCGTTTATCGCCTGTTTAAATTTTTAAATCTTTGCTTACCTCAGTATTTCCTCGTTGATGGTGTTTTTGTGGTTATTTCCGGTATCCGGGGGAGCCTGCTCGCGCCAGTGCGAGATGACCCGGCTGCCCTCAGCGTTCTAGGCGATCCAGACGTTCCAGGCATCGAGGGTGGAGCAGACACTGGGATACCGCGTTGGAGGTGGAGAGTCGACGCATTCGAGCGGAGGCGCAGAGATCTTCTTTCTCTGCTGCTCCGCTTCATCAAGGGAAGGGCCAGTATACCTGTGGAGGCTTGTCCAGGTTCGGGTCTTTGTGCCCTTCAGAGGACTGTGAGCAGGTATGGGGGCCCCAGTCCTTGCGACTTGCCCCTGTCGAGAATTCCAAGGACTTCAGGTCCTCAGTAAATGATCTGCTGGCGGGTAAATCTGCGCTTGAATCCTCGGAGAGTGGACCCAGTGCAATAGTGGTATTCTGACAACTTCCCAGGGGAGCGTATTGGTGGTGGAGATTGGGAAGCCTCTTGTTTGTATTACTCCAGCTTAACGTCAGATCCCTCTATAAACACCATCTTGAGGTAAACTCGCTCTTATTGGATGAAAATCCTGACATCCTCTTTCTCTGCGAAACATGGCTACAAGACGGCGTATCCACCATCCCTAACCTGACACTCCCAGATGAGTTTCACCTGGCCACCATAAACCGCGAAACCCGAGGCGGTGGCATAGCAGTAATTTATAAAAAACACCTCATCTGCTCTTTTACTAAAGAAACTCTCCCTGACTGCGAATGCGCCCAATTCAAAATTAGCATTAGCCCGCAGTTCACGATGTCGGGTCTATACATTTACCGCCCACCAGGCCCTGCCTCCAGGTTCATTGACGCCCTCCTTGAGACATCCACGGCACTCATTACCAAATCCGCCAACTTCACGATTTTGGGCGACCTTAACCTGCATTTTGATCTATCTAACGACCACACAATTGCTAATCTCCTCACAGACCTTTCGGCTCTGCAGCTCAACTCCCTCATCCATGTTCCTACCCACATAGCCGGCCATACCCTAGATCCGGTTTTCACCAATATCCAAGAGGCTGTCACTGAGAGTCCCACCCCGATGGGATGGACGGACCATTACCTCATCAAACTAACGGTCCCAGCCCCAGGACGACAGTATACTACTGAATCCAACCGTCGCTTAAAAAGACCTTGGCACAAACTCTCCACCCCCACTCTCCATGAAACATTAGGAGGATTCCACTGCGAAGACAATCAGGATATAGATACGACCTATACCTCTTTTACCACCTGGATCACAGACGGGCTTGACACTCTCATCCCAGCTAAACTAACCAAGGGACGACTCACACCCTCTAATCCCTGGTATGATGAAACCCTTAAAGCCATGCGTAAGGACTGTAAGAGAGCCGAGCGCCAATGGAGGAAAAACTTTGACAGTCAGGATAGAGCTAACTACTTATGCAAGATCAAAACCTATCACAAAGCCATCAGCACTACCCGCGCAGCTTTCTATGCTGAGAAAATCAGTCCCAACCCGAACCCATCCAAAGTGATCTTTAAACTTGTTAAAGAACTACAAAACCCTAGGTCACCCTCTCCCAAAATTTCATCCAACGAACACTGCGAACAACTGGCCACATACTTTGTGGAGAAAGTTCAAACAATCTACGCTACTTTTCTGCAGAATCCTCCTCACTCTGAGGATTGCAAGAACCTAGCCTTCACCAGCACTCCTCTCACCCAGATCCCTGACATCACGGCTACTGAGCTGATTAAACTTTGCAAGAAAGTAAAATCTGGCTCCCCGGCGGACCCCATGAGCCCTTCTCACTTCCTGGACTCGATTGACTTCTTCCTACCACCCATGATGGATATTCTCAATCTTTCCTTCACTTCTGCTTCTGTACCTTTAGCTTGGAAGCATGCGTGGGTTCCCCCTATAATCAAAAAACCCACCCTGGACCCATCAAAGCCGGAATATTTTATGGCCAATATCCCTCCCCCCCTGGATATCTAAAATAGCAGAAGCCCATGTCAATGGCATTCTCTCTAAACATGTGGACCTAAATGGAATCCTGGACCCATCCCAAAATTGCTTTAGAGCGGGTCACAGTACCGAATCTGCCCTATTGGCCACGACCGAACATCTCCGGACGATTTTAGACTCCGGTCAAAGTGCTGCGCTGGTCCTTTTAGATCTCAGCGCAGCCTTTGACACGGTATCTCATGACATCCTTCTGAAACGTCTGGAGAGGGCCGGTGTGTCTGGCCTCGTGCTCGCCTGGCTCCACTCCTTTCTTAAGGACAGATCCTTTAAGGTATCAACTCCCCCATTTCTCTCAAAGTCCCATCCTATAGCACAAGGAGTCCCCCAGGGTTCAGCGTTGAGCCCCTCCCTCTTCAACCTGTATGTCCAGCTGCTTGCGGATGTGGCCAAAAAGTGGGGGCTCACGCTGGTGTCGTACGCCGACGACACCCAGCTGGTCGTCATCCTCACGGAAAGCCCGTCCACCGCGGCATCCAAGTTCAGAGGGGGCATGGCAGCAGTGGCACAATGGATGACGGATAACTTCCTCCAACTTAACGCCGGAAAAACCGAGGTGCTCCTCCTTGGCAGAAACACCAGCCTATGCAACGAGCACTGGTGTCCGTCATCCCTTGGCACCACCCCACTCCCTAAAAACTGTGTAAAAAATTTGGGAGTTTGGATGGATGCCAACCTCAGCTTCCAATCACACACAAAAAAGGTGGCAGCCACCTGTATAGGTCTCCTAAGAAACCTTAGGCCTATACTCGGATTCTTTGATCCTAAGGTTCGACAGCTAATTGTCCAAGCAACCATCTTGTCACGCCTTGACTATGCGAACAGCCTCCTCCTGGGAGCAAACAAAGCAGAAACGGCTAGGTTCCAACGAGTCCAGAATGCGGCAGCTAGAATACTAGTCTGCCTTCCACGCAGATGCTCAGCCAGAGCCACCATCTGCAAACTCCACTGGCTGCCTGTGGAACACCGAGTCAAATTTAAAGCTCTCATTACGATCTTTAAAATTGCCAAACAGGGAAACCCCCCTCTGCTACGAAACCTGGCCCGCCCCTATGTCCCTGGGCGTGAACTACGCTCCTCCAGCCTACTTCTTCTGAAAGTACCCAGAACAAAGCGCTGCCGTACTGGAGGCCGCTCCTTTGGCGTTCTCGGTCCCAAACTTTGGAACGATCTACCTCTCAGCATACGCTCCATAGACTCTCTCACTGTCTTTCGTAAGGCAATCAAGACCCTTCTCTTCCCCATCACCTAGGGTTTTCTCTTCACTTCCTCCCTCCCCCACTCAGCAAGGTGTGTGTTTGTCTCTCAGCGCCGGGACGCCCCTTTGCTGGGGTAGCTGTTGCGCTTCACCAAACAGAGAATAGAATAGTATGGAGAGGAGTGTTGGGATTTAAGAGGGTACCCCCCCCTAAAATAAGCAGGTATACTTTGCGAGCAAGGGCAGCTCATTTGGCATCCAACACAGTGATTACTCATTCAGTTCTACCCCCTTAAGTCTCCCCCCTGTAGCAGGAGTCAGAATGACAGTAGGACAGCACAAAGAAGGGGGGAGCAGTGGTGGGTTTGTAACCGCAGTAAAAGCCAAAACGCACAAGGGGAAATCCCGGGACAAAAAAACGTCAACTACAACATCGAAAATCACTCCATCCCTGAAAACTTTTTACCAAGTCATGTCACTGTCGTCGACAACCTCATTGCCTCCCTCATCGTCCACACTGGCGATTATGAGCAAATTCAAGCCCAAACCTGTGACTACTTCTACATCTACATTGGTCTCCACGCTGCCCTAGGCTTCTGCTCCTGTTCCATGCTCAATAGGGAAGACATCGTGGGTGAGGGTAGCGAGCCCCTAGATAAAGCCACTCAGTTGGACTCGGCAGAGTCTCCCCAGCCCCCAGTTTCTGTTAAAATTACCAGCACAGAATCGGAGGTCCACCCGGCGATTAGCCTCACTAACAGATACTCAGTGCTGGGATCACAGGAAGACCAAGACCAAGGGCAGGGTAAGAGTAGTGCTGAACAAGAACTTGTGCAGGAGGTGGGGCCAGAGCAGAGGGGGAGCAGGTATTGGTACAAATGGAGGACCTGGGTAGCTTGGGCTTTCAAAACAGCAGTACAAATTTAAATCTCTCTTCCCTCAACAACTAAAAATTACACCAGCATCAAGTACACATTCTTTAGCTGACCTACTCTTGGCTATGTAGATTTACTGTCTCAGAGACAAATCAAGCAGAGCTGGCTAATAGGTTTTCTGTTTCAGAAGCGAACCAGGCTGCTATTCGGACATCATGTAAGGTTGTTGCTCAAAAGTTGGAGGAAGTTACTACGAGGACTGAGGCAATTGAGGCTGAACTCCCCAAATTGAAAGAATGAATCGAGACGACTACCTCCCACTTGGCAAAATTATCATCTCAAAATAAGGAATTGAAGGATGACCTTGAACGATCGGAGAATCATTCCAGGAAAAACAATCTGAAGCTCCTAAATATTCCGGAAGCTGTGGAGGGGGAGGATATTAGGGGGTTTTCTAACGCAAATTGTTGTACAAGATGTTTTCTTTGTTCCTTCTAAATCATAGATGTCTTTAGCTAATGCTAAAAGGGTCGTCTGTGGAAACTTAGCAGAGATTACTGTTCGCATGAGCAGAAGCCATTTTGTCTTTGGCATCCATTTTAGTTAAGCCACGTGTTTGCCATGTGCTTCCCCGTCTTTGCTGTTGCCTACTTCTCTATTACTCCTGAGTCATCATCTAAAGTTAGCTCCTGCAGCACTGAGCCTGAGCACTGAGCATGCTCAGAGAGGCCTTAGCTGTTAGGATGCACCTGTCATGTATTTAACTGTCAGGCTATTTAAACTGATGTCAGCAACATTGTAACTCCTCCATTCTGTTCACTTAGCGATTTTCATATACCCTTGTATGTAAAAGTCTATTTATGTACACTTGTACTGCCTCTTTTTGTACCTTCATGCTTACGCTGCACTTGCTACAGTATATAAGGCCCATGGTTTCTGTACTCCATGTGCTGCCTCTTACATTGCCTGAGGGTTCTGTGTCAATGTAGTTCCACTTATGAGGCCTAAAAAACTACTTTCTTGATATTACAGCATCCGTGCCAATCTCTAATTTGTCATTCGAAAGGACGAGTGCGCAAAAGGGCGAACCCTTGCACCAGGTGAGCCCCTGAAAAGGCTCACCCCCACAAGTTGTTAAGAGTCACCTAAAAAACATAAACAGAAAAAGCACTCTAGGCAATCAATGTCTGGCTGCCACATCATGACAGCTGAAATGGATGACACCACAAAGCTTTCCTCCCATGACCTTTTCTGTGTTTGACTGGTGATACAGAGGTGTGCAGAGCAAACCACCTCTCTGTTTACAAAGTGGAATTGCTCTCAAGCATGCCGGAGCTGCTCTCAGATATGAGGGGGCCTTGTTTCAGCATGGAAACCATCAGCGGCACATACAACATATGGTATGCCTCCCACACATAAAACTCAGCCTTGATGTTGTTCAGAGTTTCCATGTTCATAGAATATTGGATGCACTCATGTAAACATTGAGCATAACATCTAGGAACTGAGTGAGGGCAACTGAAAAGGTCCGCTGAAGTATCCTATTAAATGACAAAGTGGACAGTGTCTACTCAATCTTACTGTTATTATTAATAGGAGCAACATAATGGATAAAGGGTTCTTCATTCAATGAAGTACTTTCTGTCCACCTTAGCGTCAGGTATCCCCTGTGGTGACGTTGCTTATTTAATACTGGCCAACCATGGCGGATGACTGCCTTTTCTGTACTGGACGATAAGTTAGTAGCCAGTGTTGTACCTACCTTTCCCATTGAGTTATGTCTTCCTTTGGTCAAACTTGTACCTGCCTCTGTCACTCACATTGACACAAATTCTGTCACATTCTCATACATGTTTTTGAAGCCTATAGGGTCACTTGCCTCCCAACCACCATCTTTGCTGTAAAAAAAAAAGATATTTTTATTGAAATTTTGGTCTTCATGTAGAACCATTAGCAACAAAGCAATGCACCATTGAAATGGGTTCTACATACACAGAAATATTCCTTCAGATCCAATCCATAACGCGATAGACATAATCTTGTAGATGGCCGCCGGAGCAGGAGCCTGCTAAGAGCTCCTGGTGCTTGGGATCCCTCTTCTGGACTTATCCCTGTCTGCACCTCCCGCTCCGTGGAACCGTATGCATGAAAGTAACAGGATTGTAACCAGCATCTTTTTCATCTATTCCTACCTTGTTGGAACCGGCTAGCCATCGTCTCAGTCCGGGTCGCCTGGAGACATCACCACCCTCGACGAAAGATTGTTGACCATCGGCGCGGATGTCTCGAGCCTACGGAGGGTCGGTGGACGATATGTAGCTCCCCCCCCCTCCCTGCACCGGACTGTGGATGCACTGAAGGATTCCTGCTCCTGACGATTCTCGTGCCTGCGGAGGGTCGGCGGAAGATCTGAAGTTTCGCCCCCTCCCCCCATTTCACCGGAGTGTGGGCACCTTGAAGGGCTTGTGCTCCCGGCGACCCTTGAGTCACGGAGGGTCGGAGGACGATCTGAAGCTCACCTCCTCCCCCATGCACCAGATTGTGGACCATCGAGATCGAGATTGGGGATACCTGGAAGGGCTCCTGCTTCCGAAGCTGACACCGTCGCCCTATCCCCACCGGCGGCCGGATTCGGGACGATGACATCACCTTCGTCCTGGCCCCATCGCTGCCATCCTCTAGCCTCTCTCAGTGGCGGATTAGTTGGGCTGGGATATCCGAAGGCATTGAGAAGCGCCTGGGGACACGATTAACAAGGAATTACAGCCACCACAGCGTGCGTTCCACTGATCTTCGGAAAACTAAAAAAATGGCTGCCGCAGTGGAACGCAAACCATCGGAGCTCGGAAATAACCTTTATTGACCCCGCGAGGAGTTCGTTCACCATGTGTCGCTCGGCGCTGCGAACCCTCTGCTGAAGGCGACTATTCGGCGCACTGATGTCTAGACTGCTGCCTGCATGGTCTTCGCCTCACAGCCCCTCGCAACCCCCCACTGCCTCCCAGCTGACCAATGGATCAATGGATCGTGCAATTACAGTGTAGCTCTGCTGGTGAAGCTACGTTGCAGCTCTGCCTCGAAGTGCTGACCAATGGATCAAAGGATTGTGCAACTACAGTGTAGCTCTGCTGGTGAAGCTACGTTGCAGCTCTGCCTCGAAGTGCCTGTACTGCGGCGGGGGGGTGTTCGCCTGCTGCTCAGACCTACAGACTGGCTCTTCACCTGGTACTGTTTGCATCGTGTTTGTGGTCGACTCCGACGTCAGAAACCATTAAGATCATAAGGTATTTACGTTCTAACTGTAATCTGTAAGACTTTCTTCTCATTTCATTTTTGGTCTCTCCGTGGCCCAAAATGGCCGGGGCCATAAACTTGGAGCAATAAATCGCCCCCCTGGCCCCCAGATGTCCACGTGGCTGCACAACATCCCGACCAGGATTCACCAAACACAGATAAGACTTGCTCCTCCCCTCCTAGCATCTGGACTAACTCGACCTGCCTCAGATTAGAAAGGGAAACGAAACTGTAACTACAACAGACAGAGGACTTCTATGCCTGTCTCCCCTTCCCCTTGTTGGAGGCCATGTTACACTAGTCTTCCACACTGGTTTATATTATTATCCTATCTTAGATTAGTCTTCCCCCTGGTTATATTATTATCTTATCTTACTCAGTGTCTCCCCAATACCTGTATTGTTTCCTTTTGCAACTTGCACTCATCACTTTCCTTTTCTCGTGTAACACAGTGTCTACTACCTCACACATTTTACCTGCTATAGATATTTGCACTAGTGCCACCATTGCCTATGTAACGCTCGCTCTTGTGCTGGAGTGTCTGCCGGTCTTTGCAGTATTTTACCTCTTCTTGTACTGTATATGGGGGAGTAAATCTTGCCGCCTGCTGCACATCACAGGGAGACCAACTTACCGCCGGACGCCACATCGCACCTGGGGCCCTGACGCTGTGGTCTCGCCGCTCCACACCATCGCGGCGGCTGGAGACTACAGCTCCCAGAGGGCAGTGCGACGACTTCCGGCCGGCCACTTCCTGCCGCTGCGCGCCCGGAGGCGCTACTTAAACCGGGAGTCCCCTCGGTGAAGCGGGGAGTAAATCTTGCCGCCTGCTGCCGCCTGCTGCACATCACAGGGAGACCAACTTACCGCCGGACGCCACATCGCACCTGGGGCCCTGACGCTGTGGTCTCGCCGCTCCACACCATCGCGGCGGCTGGAGACTACAGCTCCCAGAGGGCAGTGCGACGACTTCCAGCCGGCCACTTCCTGCCCCTGCGCGCCCAGAGGCGCTACTTAAACCGGGAGTCCCCTCCGCGTCGC
Organism: Lissotriton vulgaris; assembly: GCF_964263255.1. NCBI lineage: Eukaryota > Metazoa > Chordata > Amphibia > Caudata > Salamandridae > Lissotriton > Lissotriton vulgaris. Next base: position 273,146,679 of record NC_141690.1, on the reverse strand, counting down.
GGACGCGCGCGGACGGCGCCGGGCGAAGCCCGGGCAAAGGGCGGGCCCTCTGAGGCCCTCAGAGGTCATCAGTGGTCGGGCGGGCCACCCATCTAACATTCCCCGTGAAAGGTGAGCATCCCATCTGGCTAATAACATGGGCGACTGTAACGCTATTAGTAATATCACTGATGTAATTACCCAGGGCGCTAAAACCTCTGCATCTCTCATTACATCTTTTGAGACATTGATAGACACTGCTTTCAATGAGATCGTCGAAACTGAGAGGAGGTTCTCTATCGGTTCACTTACCACAAACCAATTATGTGCAACAGGCAGTTTAAATGGTAATATGCACATAATTCCTGAAGTCATCGTGGTTAAACCACCACATTCTGCAGTTAGTGTGCCCATTGTCCTTGAGGATGAAAATACTATTACGCATACAGCCCCAGTCACAGCTCCAGACCCTACCTCATTATTACCAACTACTGAGGTACTGAGAACACAGGAGCTAAGCGAAAAAGGGGCCCAGTAAAATTAACACACAACAAAAGGAAGCAGCCCCCTAGGAGTGCTAACCAACCAACACCACAAAGCATGTGGAGCAAGGGAAAGAAACAGAAACAAAACCAACATACAGTATCCGTGCAGGACCAACCCCATCTGGGTGATGTCGTAGTTATAACTAACGACGGTTCAAATTCAATTTCTATTTCCACTCAGACTGAATCCCTCAATGCAAATAGTTACCATTCCAAATCAGAGGGAAATCTTATTGAGACCATAGCGGATACAATTTTTAAGCAACTTGAAGGTCAAATGATCAAACAATTTAATAATATTTTTAAAAGACTTGACAGACTGGAAAATTTAATCAAAAATGATGATGCCAAGAGAAAAGGCACAGTGTGTTTGGATAAATTAAGAGGTGAACGTCTGTTAAAAGACCTGGAATCTACCACCCGTGCGCTTACTAGCGGCGATCATATCACAAATAGGGTTAAGGAACCTCAGGCTGCCACTAATCTATCCGCGACTATAACATCTGTGGCGACCAAAAGCATAAGAGGAAGTAATCCGCCTGACTCCTTGACTAAATCTCCTTCGCCTCCCAATACTGTTACCAGCGCCCCTGATTCTTTGACTAAATCTTCCTCCCCTCCCAATGCCGTTACCTGCGCCTCAAAGAATAATCATAAAAGTAACCCTGTCACAGGCACTACAATGCAGAAGGCTTCCACAAATTCCAGCCAGCGTCACAATAAGACCCCACATGAAGACACCAGGCCTGTCAAACACCAAGGCCCTGCCTTACATCTTCCACCTGAGGCGTGCCCTTACGTCTTAGTTCTGGCTGGCATTCCACCTCTCAGGGAAGGGCAAGGAGAATCGTGGATTCAATTGCACAACAAATGTATCGACTGGTTAACGAAGCACAAGGGAGTGGGTTATGACATCTCCAAAGAAATTATATCCACACGCCGAGTAACTTGGGTAGGTCCTCTTTTTAAAAACATCAATGGGGACTGTATCGTAATCAATTTCAGGAATCTGGGCACTGCGAAATTTTTGTTGAATAAAAACTTTGTTCAACATGGCCCATCCACTGTGGTGACCCCTTTACCGTTAAATTACTTTTACCGTCCTCCACACAAAATGATGCAGCCCCCACCTGTATTCCCATTACACAACAGGTTCTCAATACTTCATGACCTGGGAACATTGGATTGACTGTCCCCCATTATTGAAGAACCTGTCTCTGTGTGTTTTGCTCTTGACCATACAGTTGACCATACAGTGGAAATATTATCTGAGGTACCTCGGCCAAAACCTAAGACTTTTTCACTTGAAACATCACGTGATCAACAGGGGCATATTATAACAACACTTTCCCCAGGAATTGACCAGGGCCCTTGCTTGAGGCCAGATAAAAATCTGTCAATCCTTAGCTGGAACATTGCTGGCCTAAGGGCCAAGATGGAAATTACCTCCTGGAAGGACTGGGTCAACTGCCATGATGTATTAATGTTTCAAGAAACCTGGTGTACTGATGACTTGTTATTTGAGGGGTACAGCTGCCATAATAGGATTGTCTTGGCCCCCCCTTTAGGTCGTCCTAGTGGGGGACTATCTATCTGGGTCAAAATATCTGCAGAAGTTAAAGTTGACATACTCCAAACCAATTGCCCAAGTTTCATGGCATTATCATATACTCAAAGGACAAGGCAATGTTTGATCAATTTCTACAATAACGACTTTTTGTCCCAACCTAATCGCAATTTTATTCTTTTATTTGATTTTATTGATGGGATTATGGATGGACAGAAACACGGGAAATTTGACGGCATCTGTCTAGGAGGGGACTTCAATGCCCATACACATTCTAGAAATCCCCCATGTAGAAGAGGTACAGAACTGTCAAATCTCCTTGCAACTAGAGATCTTGTAAATTGCATGGAGTACGTTGGCACGGAAACCAGTGCTGCTCCATTTCCCACTTTTATTGGTCATGGGGGCGGTACTACAATTGATTATGTTTTTGTTTCACCTCCTGTCGCTAACGCTTTAACAAAGGCTGAAGTTGTATGTAAAGTTTATAGCGACCATTACCCTATTGTAATTCACTTACTACTCCCGAGGGGTAAGTGCTCACAAAATGAAATAGGTGCAAGAAACCTGGAGGTTTCGACTGACAAATTGAGGGTAATTTGGAGGGGCGTGGATAACAGGGGAATCCTAGCAAGAATCATTAAAAAACACCCAGTTCTGATTGATAACTGTCTCACTACTGATGACAACGGGGTCAATATAATTACATCATTTAGTGAACTCTGCTCTGTAATAAAAAGTGAGATTTCCAGACCTGTGTCGAGGAAATCTGAGGAAACACCTACATGGTTTGATGCTTCTTGTTCTAAGGCAAATAGGAAGTTGAGAGCTGCCCTAAAAGCCGAACCTAGGGATATCCCCCAAATAAGGTTACTCAGAGCAGAGTACAAATTTACCCTACGTACCAGATCTAATGAACTGCTTAAGACCCACTGGGGTTCCTTGGCACGCTCGGCCGAATTGAAAGACACTACTGGGTTTTGGAGGGAGGTAAAGAAGATAAGATCTATAGGCTCAAATTTAACGGCAATCAACTGTAACATCACCGGACCTACGTGGGTTGAACATTTTGCTAAAATTTATGCCACACCAGATAACCCCGCTTCAACCTTCCTCCCCTTAAGCCCCCTTAATATTTCTGTGTCTGAGGTTGAGGATGCCATATCTGAAAGCGCAGGTAATAAAGCGCCCGGCCCTGATGGGCTCTCAATTGATCAGTTAAAGTGTGAGCCTGACTTCTGGGCTCCACTGCTATGTAATGTCTTTAATAATTTAACGAATGAACAAATTCCAGAAACATGGTCCTGTAGTACAATCGTCCCCATTTTTAAGAAAGGCAACAGACTGGACCCCGGGTGCTACCGCCCCATTTCGTTAATCGATAACACCTTGAAAGTTCTGGGGAGGGTTATCTTCAAAAGGATTAGAACCTGGGCGGATGAAAGTAAGATTCTACATCCCAGCCAGCTAGGTTTCCGTAGCAACGTTGGTACGGTGGAACAATGTTTGAACCTGAGTTTGATTATGGCAAAATATAATACTGCTAAGAAATCCCCTTTATATTTTGGTTTCATGGACTTAAGTTCTGCATTTGATTTTGTTAACCGTTCCCGTCTATGGTCCACCCTTCTAGATTATGGTTTGGATGATTACTTGGTCCACTTTTTAGCTTTTCTACGTAGTGATTTAAGAGCACGTGTGCGTATCAACCAATCTGGCGAAGTATCTGACGACATTAGCATTGGTAGGGGGGTCAGACAAGGGTGTGTGTTGGCCCCCCTCTTCTTTATTCTTTATATTAATAATTTGAGTTGCTCACTGAGTATTTTATCAAAAGATGTACCCCAAGTTAATGGAGTCCCTATTCCTACCCTCCTTTACGCTGACGATGCGGTCCTAATGGGCCGCACACCAAAGGCACTTCGCACTTTAATTTCAGGCTTTGTCCACTTTATGGCAGATTTAGGCCTGACCACTAATTTAAAAAAATCCCTAATCATGAGCTGTGGCCCCAAAAAATATAAAATTGCTGAGATTAAATCAGGGTCAAATGTCTTGAAAAGCACTTGCACTTTTCCCTATCTGGGGTTGCTATTTTCAAATACTGGTTCGTGGCAAGCACATGTATCTTATGCTAGGAATAAGTTGGGTAAAGCCATAAACTGTGTCACCTCCCTGAGACAACCCAACTATGCTGATGTGATTACACCACTAGTTAAGATCTACCAAACCCAATACATCCCAACTGGTACTTATGGCGCCGAGGTTTGGGGTTATACAAATTGTACCCATATCCAAACCGAAGAAAACAGGTTTTGTCGGAAGGTGCTGGGTGGGGTTATTTGTTCCCCTCACTATGTATGTCACAATGAATTAAACATCTCATATATAGAAGATTTTGTAAGATCTAGACCAGCACTCTTCTGGCTAAAGATATGGATTAACCCAGCTGCCACTCTAACCCGTGATATAATCTTGGACTGTTTAAAATGCGATAGGGCACACTGTATACCATGGTTAAAAGCTGTAAAAGATTGCCTTGAGAGCGCAGGACACGGTTTTTTGTTTACCTCACCCAGTTTAATAAATCGCTCTCACAAGACTATTATTCATAGGGCACTATATCATTTGTATAGAGAAGAGCAGGAAAGGAAGAACCTGTCAAAGTGCACTGTTATAAAATACATGGGCTATTTTGAACCTCACATTAAACATCCAGGCCCCCCACACAGGTATTTATGCTTAACTCTTGGTAGATGGAATAGGAGCCTACTGTTTCGCTTTCGAGATGGGAGTATAGTAAACTTACTAAACTTCCCCTTGGGTTACAACAAACATTTAGAAACCCTGTATTGTCCATGTAACCCTAATATGAAACAGAGCCTTATGCACTTTTTGTTTTTCTGTGGTTTTTATAAAAACCTTTCTGCTCATTACTTAACGCCCTATTGTAGAAAACATGAATTGACTAACTTTAGAATAGCATTGAGGTCTTTTTTATTACTGGGATCAGACGAAGTAATATTCAGGGTGAGCTGCTTCCTCAAAGCCGCCGTTAGATCACGAGCCACTTTACATATTGATGTATAACATCCGCACATTGCACTTTACAATTCCTTTTTTGTACATTCTGCATCTTTGCACATTATTAATGTGGACTCACTAACGATGCTGATATTATTCATCTATTTTTTAACTATGACTGTTAGAAATCATTTTTAATTGTATATAATGTTGTTTTTTAGTAAGGAGGGACAATCTGTGTGTAAATGTGAAATTGATTGATTGGTCTTAAATCTGTTTGCCAGCTGTCATATCATTGTAATGTATTGTTTTGATTGCATTTGTTTGTACTTTTATGGATGTTTTTATTCCGAATAAAGATCTTTTGACTTGACTTGACTGTATATGCTTTCTCTTTGTAACCTGCACACGTATCACTTTTCTGCTGTAATGCACCGACTGCTACCTCATGTATTTTGGGCACGCACTATTATCATTTTTATCTTTGTAACTTAATGTTTGTCTTCTAATGTGTTCCTTTTGGTAAGCGCTCTGACACCTTCGGGTATAGCCCGCACCACATAAAATTGCACAAATAACTACATCACCTATCCCAACATGGAACCCACGGGCAAACACGCATACAAAATTACCTATCCACCCGAGCTCACCAAAAAAACAGCCAAACGCTTCAAACACAACTTCCTAAAGGCACACCCGGAAATCCCCTTCGTGGACACCTACTACTCACTGATCAATGGAGCCACAAGCACCAACATCATCTTCTACACCACACGTAGAGCACAATGGAGGAAAGCGTTCCTCGCCTCTCTCTCTGTCTCCACCACTAGAAAATCCGCCCATGGACTAACACTCTCTATCACACCATCTCACCCCTTCCCAGGCAAAGCTACCATCACTATCTACAACAACGGGATCATCCTTTGTCAATCCACAGATAGGAACCTTGAACTACTCGACAATTTGTTCCCCACCCTCAAAAATCATATCTCCAACCACCGGATCCCCTATCCTAGCCCCTCAGACTACACAACACCCCCACCTCTAATCGCCTATCTAACTCTCCTAACCCAGCACAGCATCAGAATGACACGCACCTCTCCCCCCCCCAACGTTCGTGTCACTCACCCACCCACTGTAACTACTACACACCCCTCAACCACAGGCCTCGAGCACTCCTCTTCCTCCTCTTACTCTCCCAACACCCCCCCCCACCCCCACCTCACACCTCCTACCAGTCCCCGAGAATCCCCCACCGCCCTAAACTCATCCCCTGTTCCCCGCAGCAGTACCATCTCCCACCCTATCGCACCACCCACGCTCAGTCCCCACCTCCCCACCCTCCCATCCAATCTCTCAGAACACACCACCTCCTTTACCCTATCCCCTCCTCCTCTCTCCCCCCCCCATTCTCAGCTCCCACCTCCCGCTATGTTCCTCCACCATCTCAAGCCTATTCTCATTCCCCATCTCGCCTTCACCGCCCCCCGCCAATGCCATCACTTATACCAACAACCTCCCCCCTACCTCACCCACACCTCTCACCCCTAAACTCTCCCACCTACCGAATTTCATACCACTTACTGATTCCGAAGAACCCTGCACTAACACTAGCGCAACCCCCTCCCCCCTACCACTCCCCTAACCACTCTTCCACCCTCAGCTCTCTTCCCCAACACCATCCCTAATCCCACACTGGACATGATTATCTCCACCCTAATACAAGTCAAAGAAGATCTTCACACCATCAAAGAACTCCTTTGCATACACCCCAGACATCCCCGACCCACCACCACATACGCGCTCAACAAGCACCCTATCCGCCCCGCGCACAACAAGCACCTCGCCCGCCCCGCGCTCAACAAGCCCCCCACCCACCCCACTGACCCTCTCACTCAACACGCCCGACATTGGCTATCCATCCCCGCTCGCAATAACACCAACCGCCCCCAACGCGCCCTCAATCCCTTCTCAGACCACGAGATACACTCCCTCCTCCGTTCATATGTCCAAGCTCCACTGAACAACACAACCTCCACACTCCTTTCAATACCCACGATTCTCTCAAATCCCCTTAGGCCCCCCACACATAACAACAGAAGCTCCGTCCCCAAGAACCTTAGGAAAGTCCCCCGCTATCTAGAACCTTCCACCACCCTCTTCACCCCCAGACTCAAATGCATCCTACTCAACTGCAGATCGGCCCCTAGACACTCCTCCGCCATCGCGGATCTCATCATATCAATGGACCTCGACCTATCTATTCTGACCGAAACCTGGCTATCCGAATCTTCTACACCTATATAGGACATTCTAGTTCCCCCCAACTACCCCATCATTAGACTCGACAGGAACATCAAGACGGGCGGGGGAATCGCATGCATTTTTAGGAACAACCTCTCTGTGACTAAAGTCACTGGCCCCTCACTCACCTCCTGTGAACTCTTCTGCCTCGAGATCACCAGCGGGGACAAACCTGTATGCTCCTTACATGTCATCTACCACCCACCCGGGGACAACCTCACCTTCGCCCAACAACTCATGGACACGATTTCAACCAACTCCGGACGGCAGAACACTCAAATCTACCTGGGTGACTTCAACCTCCACTGGAACGATCAGAAAGATGCAGTGGTGAATAGTCTTAAATCTTTCCTTAATGCCCTTGATCTCACTCAAATCTGCAACAGCCCGACACATGACAAAGGCTCCATCCTCGACCTTATCATCGCCAAAGAGGACTCTACTCAACTGGGGGCAATCCAACCCTGTGACTGGTCAGACCACCACATTATCACATTCTACATAAAGGAAAAGCTTAAACTTAACCCGGTTCAACGCTCCAAACCCAAGATCTGGAAAAGGGACCTGAAGAAGCTTAACCCCAACTCCCTGCCTTTCCACAGCAGCAGCCTCCTCCTTCCCCCTACCGATGCCTCTGACGTGCAATCTCTGACCGACCTATACCTCAACTCTATGACCTCAATAATCAATGAAGCCGCCCCATTGCAACTGAAGAGAGCCTCCACCAAGATCTCGAACCCATGGTATGACGGCAGACTCAATGAAGATAGGCGTGCCATGCGAATGGCAGAGCGCACCTGGAGATCAGATCCATCGGCACTGCACCTTAGAACGCTCAAGGAAAAAAGGAACGCCTACTTCAGGAAAATCAAGCACGCGAAAAAACACTTCTTCAGCCTCCAGCTCGACCAAGCAAAAAATCGACCAAGAAAACTGTTTGAACTAGTCAAAACTCAAACCAAGGAACAACCTCTACAATCTAACAGCACAACAAGTAATATACCATCCTGTGAAGACTTCTCGGCTTTCTTTAAGCAAAAAACTGATAATATAAAAAGCGAACTCCTCAATGATGTAAACCAACACTCCAGCCCCATCAGCAGAACTATCACTCACCCTAAAAATAACGCGGCATGGTCATCCTTCGACACCTACTCAGAAGAATCAATTAACAAACTGCTCGGCACCTTGAAACCCTCTAATCACCTCACAGACCCCTTACCCGCTAATGCTGTAAAAGACTTCACCCCCCTGCTCCTTCAACTCTGGACTAAAATCATTAACAATTCCCTACAACAAGGCCTCATCCCCGACTCCCTCAAGGTAGGACAAGTCACGCCTATACTCAAGAAACCTACAGCTGATCCGGGCGACCTAAACAATTACCGCCCTATCACCAATATCCCCACCTTGGCCAAACTGCTGGAAAAATGCGTTCAACTCCAACTGACAAAACACATTGATCAGTTTGACCTCTTCAATCCTCATCAATCAGGCTTCCGAGCAAGACACAGCACGGAAACGGCTATGACACACATAATTGATGACGCCCTCCAAATCCTTGATCACAATGACTCCTGCCTCCTCATCCTACTTGATCTCTCCTCAGCATTCGACACCGTCAAACATGAGAATCTACTTGAACTGTTAAACACCAGAATGGGTCTATCTGGGTCTGTTCTCAAATGGTTTACTTCCTTCTTACATAACCGGTCTCAAAAGTTCAAGATCAACAACGTGTTGTCCTCACCTGTTCCTGTAACATTAGGCGTTCCACAAGGATTTTCCCTATCCCCCACTTTGTTCAATCTAGTCATGGAACCACTCACCACATTGCTTCAAGCATCAAATGTGCACTTTCACATGTACGCTGATGACACTCAACTCTACCTCAAACTTGAATCGCCGGAAGACATCAAACTTCTGAACTCCACGCTCAGAAACACCCAATCATGGTTGGCCGATAATCACCTCAAACTTAATGCGCAGAAAACTGAGTTCCTTCTGATCTCACCTCCTGTAAAAATCTCCACCACCTAATCCTGGCTTAAACACCTAACCGCACTCAATATCCATCCCACCATCGTGGACTCAGCGAAATTCTTAGGGAGCACACTTGACGCCAATCTCAACATGTAGCAGCATATCAGCAAAGCAACTAAGGGAGCTAATTTCCAAATCAACGCTTTGAGGAAACTTAAACCCTTCCTCCCAGCTAAGGACTTCCAAACCGCAGTACAAGCCCTAGTCATCCCACGCATAGACTACGGAATTGTGGCTCTCAGCGGACTCCCCCGTTCTACAACCGCACCACTAAGAGCCTCCCTGAACGCTGCAGCGAGACTGATCACTTGATCAAGAAAACATTCGCATATTTCCCCTGACTTAAGATCCCTGAACTGGTTTCCCTTTGAAGCCAGAATACATTTGAAAATTGCCTGCATGACACACATGGCTGTACACCACAAGTCACCCAACTACCTCACCCAAAAGTTGACTGTATCAGGAGGCTCTAGAACCAACAGAAGCTCAAAAAATCTGCTCCTGAAACCTCGAAGATTCCGGAAGGAGAAAACATACAAACGCTCCTTCTCAGGAATGGCACCCAGGATCTGGAATGCACTCCCTCCCGAAACGAGGCTGATCTCCTCCACTGCATTTTTTAAGAAAGAAGTGAAAGCCATCCTTATGGCTAAATACACCTGATTTCTATTTTGGCCCGATTTAAGACTTTACACCGACTCTGTATTAGCTGTCTATTTGATTATCTACATGTATTATGTATTATGTATTATGTACAATGTATTATGCTTGTATCTGACTGCGATCTTATTTTGTCACTCACGTACTACTTATTACCCTTACTGTAGCAAAATGTCTGCTCCCTAACCCCTTCTTTCTGTAAAGCACTCTGATATCGGCAAAGATCTTGTTCGCGCTATATAAAACTTTGAAAATAAAATACATAAATAAATAATGTGCATAGAGTGTGTTACGTTGCACTCGCTCAAACCAGAGGGGGCGTTCCTCCAGGTGTCTGCCCACTCCCCCAACGGGCATTGTAACTGATCCCATCGACCGCAGCGCCCATGACTCAGGGGTCTAGCTTTAGGGGCGGTGTTTGGGGTGTTACACCCCCCCAAACATGTATTCTGTAGTAAATATTTGGGTACAGGTGCTTTCAATCGGGTATTGTGAGGTGTCTGCCGTATTTCACATGAGATTTTTACATGCCCACAGTGACAAAAACAGACTCCTCGTCTGTTTTGAAGGCCATCAAAATGTTGATAAGTTTGCAGATTATTGTGTTTTCAGTACCTCTAACAATCCACACTCCGTTTCCTTTCCACTGCATCTTAAAGCCCCCCTCATGTCGAATGTACGACGTTGCAACGCATGCGTTTACAACGCATGCCTTTACAATGCAGTCAATATAATGACTGCGTTGTTACCACGCAATCCATTACATCTCAGGTCATTACAGCTACTTGCTTTGGGGGCCGCGCTGGATTTAGGAATAGTATTATTCAGTGGTGGCTGGTGACTTTTGAAAGTGGTGAGGGCGTAAAACAATTGTACTTCACTGCGACGAGCAAGCAAGCCTGAACCACCTACTGGGGTTCCGGGGGGAGGGGAGGGGTTCTCCCCCCAAGAAAAATTAGAAAAAAATAGTTGGCAAATGGTGCATTTTCAAGCAAATTTGAGAGTGTGACACTATCCTGGAAGTGCTGCAGGCTGTGCTCAAAGTATATATGTATCACATTTATCATTGACCTTGTATTGAACCCCCATCCCTCAGCAGGCCCCTGTGTAATGCCCCTGCTGCCTCAAGGCCCTGTTTAAGGTATTGCTATGCTCCTGAGAAGTGCCGCCCATCACCTGGCTTGTCAGCAAGGCCCTGTTTCAAGTTTGCCATGAAACCCTTTAAGCCATTACTGCGCTACACAACCCGTGTATCTATTTTGACAAAATGAAGCACACCATAGCATATCATCATGTAAGGAAAAGCCACACTGTATAATAAAAAGATTTGTAACATAAAGCAATGCCATTTACATAACATAGTACATTCTAACAAACCATTGCATAGCATACTGCGCCTGCTTTCATGCTCAGGAAGTTTTTGCTATATTTCCTAATTTTTTCAGGAAGGAGGTGTCGCGTCGTAGTGGCAATAACGACCGACACTTCTATGTATTTTCAAGAGAGCTTTATTTCCATGTCCTCTCCTGATCCTGTCCCTACTCTAACTGTCCCCTTGGTTCCTATTCCCCCGGCTCCTCCCGTTCCTGCTCCTCCCTCTGTCTCCACCCCTCAACCACTAGACTGCGTCTCACCATACTACATCTCCCCCTTTCTTAACAAAATGAGCTTAATGTCCTTAGTGTTCGCAGTTCTTCAATCCGCCACACAGGTTGGCGAACAGCCTGCTCTTCGAGCCTCAGTAGTGTCGAATCCGAGGTGGGCTTGACTTTGGTCAATTTTTCGGTTGTCTTAATCAGGGCATTCTTGATCACGTTGCGTGTGAACTGTCTGCTCTCACATTCCGCAGTCGGCATGTCTCTTTCCCGTGGTGTAACTACTGTTGGTTTAGGTGCTCGATCTCTTTCATGGGTGGCAACACTGTCCTCCAGTTCAGGATCATGTATGCCAGACAGTATGGTGCTATCTGATGAGACTGTCTTGGCTTGGTTCAGTAATTCATTCACCGCCTTTATCTTTACTGCCTTTTGCTTCGTCAGGTCAAAAACAATACTGTCTTCCTGTTTCGAGTCTGGGATGCCGGCCGGTGAGGTATGAACGGTGGAGGTCAGTTTGGTATGACTTGGAGATTGATGTGCTGTCTCGGGTTGTTTCTCCCACGCCTGCACACGCCTGGAACAGGCAGACCCTGGGGTCGGCTGAATGTTGGTGTGTCTTGTTCTCCTCCGATGATGACTTAGTTCTCCCGCCGTGTCTGGCTTCTTTTGCGGATTGCCTGGTTGGTCCATTTTTATTTGGGTACTATTGGCCACGATGCTGACCTCCGTTTTATAGGACCAGGACCAGGGCCTTCGAGTCAACCTTGCTGCCCCTACCCGGGGTGACGGTGTGGTATTAGTGTCACGATGCACCTGTGCTCGATGCGACAGGTTGTCTGGTGGAGTGATCGAGTGTGCATTGACATTGGTGTGGGACACGTTGCTCTCGACGTGAGGAGTGTCTCTTGGTTTGCTGATGTGTTCAGGTGCTTGGCGCCATGGCCAGTGTCGGGACCACGACTCTGTCGACTCAAAGGATCGGACCGAAATGCTGTCCGAATCAGAGGAGTTCTCCCTCACTTCCCTCTGAGAATGTTTCTTTAAGAATGTTGTACGTGGTCGTTGTCGGGACCATGACTCTGCCGACTCAAAAGATCGGACCGACATATTGTCTGAATCAGAGGAATTCTCCCTCACTTCCCTCTGAGAATGTTTCTTTAAGAATGTTGTACGTGGTCGTTGTCGGGACCATGACTCTGCCGACTCAAAAGATCGGACCGACATGTTGTCTGAATCAGAGGAATCCTCCCTCACTTCCCTCTGAGAATGTTTCTTTAAGAATGTTGCACGTGGTCGTTGTCGGGACCATGACTCTGCCGACTCAAAAGATCGGACCAACGTGCTTTCTGAATCAGAGGGGTGTTCCGTCAGTTCCCTCTGTGAGTGTTCATTTGGGACTGTCCTTCTAGGTGGTCTTCGGAACCGGGTAGTCCGTGACGAGCTGCTTTCCCCTTCGGAATTGTGTTTGAAAGGCTTCTCCATGTGTCTTTGTTGGAATATCTTCAACGCTGCCTCATTTGGGAGATTGTTTGAAGATTCCGTGCTTGTTCCTTGTGCTTGATCCCAAGCTTTCGCCTCTTCGTCCTTCTCGTCTGATGTTGCCCATCTACGCTCTGTTTCGTCGTTTTCGCGGGGCCCATGGATGCTTTGGGGCCCATGAAGGCATGGATCTTTTCTTGCTGGTTGTTGTTGTTGTGAGGGACCAGTCCGTCTTGTGTTATCTGGTTCTCCTTCCCAATTGCTTGATGTTCCAACACCTCTGACTTGGGGTTTATGTGTTCTCCAGCCAGATGTTTCCTTGGACTCGTCTTCACTGCTTGTCGACTGATGTCCCTGCGCCGACTTTCGGTGTTGACCAGTGCGACCCTTTCTTCTATGGTTAGTCTTTCTCTCCCACTTGCTGTGTGGGATGCCTTCTTGTCCAGGAGTGCGATCTGTCCCACTTGATGCTCTTTCTTCCTCCTTTGAATGACTCTTTGAGGAACTCCTGGGGGGTGAATAACTTTTTGGAATTGTCTTTTGGATGGGTGACTCTGGGTCATCTGACTCCGAGCAGTCCTTGGTTGACCTTGAGTAGTCGGATGCTGAGTAATCCGACTCTGAGTGATCCGTGTTATTTTCTTTGTCACTGTGTCTTTCCCGTTGTCTTTTTGCTGGTCTGTCTTCCCTCTCTCTCCTTTCAGTTCCGTTTGTTTTCTGAGGGTTGTCTGTCCGGGCGTCTTGATAATTTGCTTTCAGATTCGGGGCCTTTGATTTGTCTCTTACATTGACGTGCAGTCCAATTTCAGCCTTCCTGATGATTTCTTCCAGTGACCACTTTCCTCGCAAGATCTTGAGTTTCGTGTCGGGTGTGCGCAGCCTTCAATTATCCGGAGTCGGACTGCATCCTCATTCGTAAAGGTGTTGAAGTGGCAGCCTTGTACCATGTTGTTTAACCGAGTGATGAAGGTTGGCAGTGGTTCACCTGGTTCCTGCCGAGCTGTGTTGAAAGCGATGCGCTCTCGATCCACTTCCGTTTGTGCGGAGAGACGGGCACGTAGCTTCTCTTGGAGTCTTTTATAGATGTCTGTGTCTTCTTCGGAAACTGTTTCGATTGGGCATCGGCCCTCTGGACCCACCAAATGGAGGAGCAGCATTAGACACTTCCTCTCTCTTTGTTCTCCATTGGCATCCAGGAAATCACTCAATGTGGCCAGCCATTGGTTCCGTTTGAGACACAAACTCCAGGTATCCGTCTGCATCCCTGGGGGTGGTGCGTCAAAGCAGGGATTGAACTGTTGTGAGATTTCTTCTCCCGCCATAAGAGGAGGATTTTGATGGATCATGTTCACAGAGCACGGGCTGTTCATTTGTCTTCTCGTCTTCGTAGTTGATCTGTGTTTAGTCGAAACCTGCGGTCTGGTCATGTGCTGGGACGTTAGCAATGCTTGTTTGGCCTTCGCCAATGCTCGCTTGGTCTTTGCTAATGCTTGATTCTGTTATGTTCGTCAGTGCTTGTTTGGTTTTCAGCAACACTTGTTTTCTTTCTTTGCTGCGATTTATCCAATGCTTGTTGATCTGCGTGTCTCAATGCTTGTGTCTCTTTGCGTGGATCAGTGCTTGTTGATTTGCACGTATCAGTGTTTGTCTAGTTGCATGCGTCACTGCTCACTTATTTACTTATTTGCATGTATCAATGTTAGTTTATTTGCATGTACCAATGCTTGTTGATTCACTTGTCTTTGCATGCACCAATGCTCGTTGATTTGCATGTATCAATGTTTGTTTACTTGCGTGTACCAATGCTCGTTGATTCACTTGTCTTTGCATGTACCAATGCTTGTTTATTTGCATGTACCACTGCTTGTACTTGTCTTTGCATGTACCAATGCTCGTTGACTTGCATGCATCAATGTTTGTTTGTTTGCATGTACCAATGCTTGTTTGTATGTCTGTTGCCTTTGCCAATGATTGTTTGGTCTTTGCCAATGTTTGTCTTTACCAATGCTTATTCCCACTGTTCGCCTGACTTAAAGATGGCCGCCGCTAAATTTCACAGGGATGTCCTTCCAGCTGCCTGACTCTAAGATGGCCGCCCCACTGGAACTCTCATTCACCACGAGGTTTGGGTTCCATGCATTCTTCAGCTCACTCGGTCTCACAGAGCACTCACCGGCAGCCAGCCTCTTCATGCAGCTCGCCCTCCGCACCTCTTCAGACGCTCCTCAGGCACTGGAGCAATCAGACGCGATCCAGGCGAGCTCCCTGTTTACCGCGCGTCAGGTAGGCGATGTCTCACGCATCGGGGTGAGCTTTTCTTCCGTTTTGGCGCGAACAGCGCTCGGTCAGCACCGCTTGGCAGGCGGTCTCCGTGGGGCGCCGTCCTCCACGCGAGGGCACTTTCTCTTCTCTCTTGGGGTCTGGCAGAGTCAGGGTAGGCTCCTGGCTTCTGCTCCTGCAGCGCTGGCTGGACACCGCGCTCTCTTGCGCAAGTCGCGTTTTAGCGCGAAGGGGTCACTTCTGCCTCGGGCGTTGCGACGCTTGGTGCCTCGGCTCCCTCTTGAGTCCTTCCCAACTGCTGGGGGGGGACAGGGTCACCTGCTACTGGCCTCACGTGGCAGGTCGCAATTTCGTCCTTCTGGTCAGCGTCGCCTGCTCCTCGAGGCACGCTGGGGACAGGGCTCTCTCGTGAGGGTCTGTGGGGTTCAAGCACATCCCATCCTCGTCGCCAGTTGTCGCGTCGTAGTGGCAATAACGACCGACACTTCTATGTATTTTCAAGAGAGCTTTATTTCCATGTCCTCTCCTGATCCTGTCCCTACTCTAACTGTCCCCTTGGTTCCTATTCCCCCGGCTCCTCCCGTTCCTGCTCCTCCCTCTGTATCCACCCCTCAACCACTAGACTGCGTCTCACCATACTACAGGAGGAAATAACTAACCGGATTTCAAATACAGTTTTGAAAACCCATGTCCACCTGCCTGCAAAAGATCTGTCGAGGCCTTGCAGTCTCTGAAAATGAATATTTCTCATCAGAATCTCGCGTGCTCCTGCTTCATCTTGTCAAAATTCCCTTTTTAGGATTGACACAACATTTTCCTTGCTTAGGCAAGTGTCGATCGAGCAACCTGAGGTTTTAATTCCAAGGTCGATTCGGTTTTTTAAGTCTTTTTCAAACATTCGCAGTAAATACAGTAAAATGCAGAAGCTATTTGTAAAGTGATTTTCTCCCCTAATTGGAATATAAGGGAGGGTGCTGCAGAGCTCCAATTAGCTGTTGTTATTACTGTAAAGTCTGACACATCAGTCAGCCACTGAAAAAAAGAGTCCACAAAAATGATTTAATGCAGCTCGTATTTCCTTCAGACGAAAAGGGCAATGTGACTCCCGAGCACTTATGCTAATCCCCTTTTTTTGAAAAATCTGCTTTTTTTGTAAATCATTCCTGCTTGAATAGCCCTGTAACTGCCAGAGCAAATGCTATTATCTGAGTACAGTAATTAGGGGAGTAGGCCTTGTCACTGTGAGTGTCTGGGTTGTGTCTTCTGCTATAAAGTTGAATGAAAAAAAGTATTTTAACTAAAGGGCAGCAGCTGAAGCGTGGCGGAGCGTGACATGCAGCGGGACGGGAAACATCCTTTACAACGCAACTTTTACCACGCAGTGCTTTTACATCGCAACTTTTACAACGCAAACCATTACAACGCATTGCGCTGGGGGCGCTCTAGGATAGGGAATAGATTTAATTTACTATACAACACCTTCCCTACTATCCACTTGGACTGGAGTTGGAATAGTAAATTAAACTATTCACTATCCAGCACTCCTCAACACTATGCGTTGTAAAGGCATGCGTTGTAAAAGTTGCGATGTAAAAGCATGCGTTGTAAAAGTTGCGATGTAAAAGCATGAGATGTAAAAGCATGCGTTGTAATGTCATACATCCAATTGAGGGGGAAACAGTTGAACTGTAATAGCGGGTGTGTTGACACGGCTTGCTAGAAAGTGAAGGTGGCCACGGCAGCACCTCCTGCTTAAAAACACAGAGGTGAAGCTTTGCCACCGGCTTTTCTCCTGAAAATGGCTTTCACATTTCTCCTCCTCTCCTCTGTGACTAACAAGTGTGAAACTGGTAAAATCCTAGGAAAGTTATGGCCTAATTTAACAATTTCATGGGCTCTGCAAGCTCACCACCACGATGAAATGATTTGTGAAAAGAAAAAAGAAGAAAAAAATAAAAAGATAAAAAGGATAGGCAAACCATTGTTAACCAGTGTATAAATAACAAAATATATCCCTAATAACAGTTGACCCTTAACAAGGTGTTCCATAGGTGAAGGGTAATTAGGGCGCCCTAGGATAATGAGGAGATGCCTTTAAGTAAGCGTGGGGATTATGCTGGCTTGATGTTATGGTGGCCGGATCCCTCTGTTGAGCAAGCTGCAACTGCAGGCAGCAGGAGGGCGAGAGTGTGCCCACCGTAGCGATGACGACATAAAATGTCAGAGGGCACACTGTGAAAAGAGGGTCAGTAGGAAAATATCTTCATTATTAAGTACTGGCAACATGGTGAGCAGAACCTCGTGTGCTATACCCCTTGCTAGGGTGTTTTACTAGACTCTGTGTAATGTACGGGGCAGCCCTCTACTCAATTTCCTACTGAGATCTACTGAGATGTGCGCTAGATTCAGCAGCGAAGTCCGTTCGAAGGAGCTAACAGCACAAAAAGCGGATCCGAAAAGAAAATAGAATTTTATGTAAGGCCAAGGGTTAAAAAAATAAATAATAAGGGGTGTCTATACTCGGCAAAATGCTCACAGTAGTATTCCACTCACTAATTCTTCGTAAAAGAAGATTGGCTTCTCGGTCACAGTTATTAGTGTGAAAAGTATCCCACGAGAAGACGATTTTAATCTTCATGAGTGGAACGGAAGATTTCTTTCAACTTTATCTTGCTTAGAAAACGTGGTTTTAAAAAGGGATAGTCAACCGCAATATGTGATACATTCATGGTGCGGCGGTGTGTAATGAAAAAAAGGTACAAAAAATATGTAAACCCTGCCTGTATCTACGGTAGTTTTACCATTTTATGTTTCTGCCTTCTAGTGCTGCGAGAAAACAGTGAGGTGACGCCCCCACGCCCCAATGGGGGAGCCGCCACTGGTATTATTTACTAATTCGACTCCAGTTTGTGTAACACCAGAGAAGATGTTGGATCCTAAATCCAACACCAGCGCGCCCCCTACAGCAAATCGTTGTAAAGACTTGCGATGTAATGGTCGCGTGGTAATAACACAGTTGTTGTAACAATTGCGTTGTAAAGGCATGTATTGTAACGCATGCGTTGTTAACGCTCTTTCCAATCATATCCTGCTGCTCATATAACGTATTTTAACAAGATATGCCAGCATGATAGTTGGGAAATCTGAAGTTTATCCCCCAAACTTACTGACCAAACTATGTCCCTGCATAACTGTCTCTACACATCCCTTGACTTCAATCAATCAATCAGAATGTATAAAGCGCTGCATATCACAGGTGAGGGTCTCAAGGCTCTGTATACACATCACTTGCAGTAACTTTTAGGCTCATTCAACTGACATTACACATCCACACTGCGCTGGATGTGCGACGTCAGCACTGTGCCGCGCCTTGCGTCATTCAACGGGTGGGCATGACCCAGCATGGCACTCCGCATGGTGCCAATCCCACGAATATGTGGTACCCCTCAAAATTTCCACAAACATTGACTACTCGTCTGCAAGGCCAGCACTTGTCTTTAGCCTCACAAGGTGTGTGGGGAGGAGAACCTTCCAGAAGGCAAAGAATTAAATTCAGGTTGGGGAACCAGAAGACACTCAATAACACATATTAGCTCGCGCCACGTGCGGGAGGTGGGCACAGAGCCTATGGAGAGATACCAGCCCCTGCCCAAGAAACCCACAGGTAGTAAGTGATAATCACAGAAGTTATCTTTATCATGACTGCTGCTGGTTATTATAACACGTGCTGCACTCAGGATGCTGTCTGCCTGGGCAGAGATGAGGGTTAGGCAGGCTCCACTGGGCTCACGGTGCCCGTTTCTCCCTGGGTACAGCTCATGGGTGCCTAGGCTCCTCTCGGCTCATGGTGCCCACATCAAGGATGCTGTCTGTCTGGGCACAGCTCATGGGTAACAAAGATCCTCTGGGCTCACCTTGCCCACACTAAGGATGGTGTCTGCTAGGGCACAGCTCAATGGTGGCACAGCTCCTCTGGGCTCACGGTGCCCGCTTCAAGGATCCTTCTACCTGGGTACAGCTCAGGGATGACAAGACTCCTCTGGGCTCACGGTTCCCGCATCAAGGATACTGTCTGCCTGGGCACCCCTCAAGGATGGCAAGGCTCTTCAGGCTCACGGTGTGCACTTCAAGGATGTTGTCCTTGAAGTGCCCACAGCTCAGGGGTGCCTAGGCTTCTCTAGGCTCTGAATGCTCTGTCTGCCTGGGCACAGCTCAGGCGTTGCAAGGCTCTGCTGGGCTCACAGTGCCCTGATCAAGGATGCTATTTGCCTGGGAACAGCTCACGTGCCAAGGCTCCTCTGGGCATGGTGCGTACATCAAGGATTCTGTCTGCCTGGGTACAGATCAAGGGTGGCACAGCTCTTGTGGGGACATGGTGCCCACACCAAGGATGCTGTCAGGCTGGGCACATCTCATGGGTGGCAGGGCTCCCCCGGGCTCACGGTGCCTGCATCAACGATGCTGTCTGACTGGGCGCAGCTCAGGGATGGCAAGGCTCCTCTGGGCTCACAGTGCCCGCATCAAGGATGCTGGTTACCTGGGCACAGCTCAGGAATGGCAAGGCTCCTCTGGGCTCATGGTGCCCGCATAACGGATGCTATCTGTCTGGGCACAGCTTAGGGGTGGCAACGCTTCTCTGGACTCACAGCGCCTGTATCAAGGATCCTCTCTGCCTGGGCAAAGCTCAAGGGTGGCACAGCTCTTGTGGGTACAAGGTGCCCACATCAAGGATGCTGTCTGCCTGGGCACAGCTCAGGGATGGCACAGTTCATCTGGGCTTGAGGTGCCAGCATCAAGGATGCTGTCTGCCTGGGTACAGCTCAAGGGTGGCACAGCTCTTGTGGGTACATGGTGCCCTCGTCAAGGATGCTGTCTGCCTGGGCACAGCTCAGGGGTGGCACGGCTCATCTGGGCTTGAGGTGCCTGCATCAAGGATCTTGTCTCCCTGGGCACATCTTAATGGTGGCACAGCTCCTTTGGGCTCATGGTCCCCACACCAAGGATGCTGTCTGGCTGGGCACATCTCATGGGTGGCAGGGCTCCCCCGGGCTCACGGTGCCTGCCTCAACGATGCTGTCTGACTGGGCACAGCTCAGGGATGGCAAGGCTCCTCTGGGCTCACAGTGCCCGCATCAAGGATGCTGGTTACCTGGGCACAGCTCAGGAATGGCAAGGCTCCTCTGGGCTCATGGTGCCCGCATCAAGGATGCTATCTGTCTGGGCACAGCTTAGGGGTGGCAACGCTTCTCTGGACTCACAGTGTCTGCATCAAGGATCCTCTCTGCCAGGGCAAAGCTCAAGGGTGGCACAGCTCTTGTGGGTACACGGTGCCCAAATCAAGGATGCTGTCTGCCTGGGCACAGCTCAGGGATGGCACAGCTCATCTGGGCTTGAGGTGCCATCATCAAGGATGCTGTCTGCCTGGGCAGAGCTCATAGGTTTCTAGGCTCTTCTGGGCTAGCACTGCCCGCATCAAGAATGCTGTCCGCCTGGGTACAGCTCAGGGGTTCTCAGGCTCCTCTGGGCTCATGTGTGCTGCAGAATGCAGCACACATAGAAAGAAGAAAATCAAGGAGAAATAAAGATATGTCTCCTCATTACGCCTCACCCGAGAAGGGGTTGCATTTTGACACATTCCCAGGTCTACCCCTAATAGTTCATCTGGGAATACGTTAAAATCCACTGGTGGATGCATGGGAACACCATCTCTTCATCCATGGAACGCCTTCCAGGGGCAGAGCAATGCAACGCACTACATTATATGACTCCAGATTTATCAAGCCACTTAGAGCCACACAAGGTTGCCTTGTGTGCCTTGTGTGCCTTGCGCCCCATTGTGTGGTGCAAGGGCAGCACAACTCTTTGATAAATGTACCCCATAGATCTAGCAACCACCTACATCTGCTCCAACAGACTTTGTGCAGAAGAAACCTGAAAGCACAACACACTTGAGGAAGCTCCTTCCTGGATTGAACCATTCCTAGACCTTGAAATAAAACACATGGAAGGCCGCCTCACTACAAGTTTACATCGCAAACCTACTGAGAGAAACACCTTGCTCAACTACAACAGTCACCACCCACGTGCACTGAGAGATTCCCTTCCCTTTTCACAGTTCTTACGCATCAGGAGAAACTGTTATTTTAAGGAGGACTACTTCACTGAGGCCAAAACCCTTAGCCACAAACTTAGTAGATATCCACGCAAACTTGTGCGTCGCTCATTAAAACGGGCCTGGTATTGTCCCAGAGAGACCCTCCTCGAACCTAAACCTAAAAGAGTCCAGGATAGGCTTATCTGTGTGACTACCTTCACCACAGCATTCAATGCTATCAGGAAAAGTGTGTTAAAACACTGGCCTGTACTCAACGCTGGCCTACTCAACCTCGAACGCCCAATGTTCGCATTTAAAAGGGCTAAAAATATAAAGGACCACTTGGTGCGTGCATCTCTCCCCCAACAACCACTCAAAACCACACTCAATGAAGCATGGGGTCTGCCCACCCTCACAGGTCATGCCAAATGTGGTAGATGTGTTTGTTGTGATTCAACAATCGAAGGGAAAAGTTTTGAATATGGCACCATCAAATTTGATAGAAAATATTTCTCAAATTGCAACTCGTCAAACGTGGTGTACGCTATTTTTTGTCCCTGCATGCTGATTTATGTAGGTCAAACCAGCCAGAAGATATAACTACAGATTGGACAACACTGCAGCAGAATTTGCTGCAAAATGGCAAACGCCCCCCTCGTAGATCACTTCACAGAAAAAGGACATAGTGAGAAGGATTTGGTCTGGACTATAATAACATTGATCAAAACCCCTCCTAGGGGAGCAGATGTATCTCTGCTACTAAACAAAGAAAAACTACACTGGATTCTAAGGACTAACAGTATTCGAAGCGGTCTAAACCGCCTTGAGGACTGGACCTCCCTGCTCTAATGATGTTCATGTATTAAGTATGGCATCTCTGCTCCTATGTACTGTAAATTTAAGTCACATGCGCCGTTCTCACCAACCACACTATCCTCTCACTGCTGATGTATGGTAACTTTAAGTCACATGCGCCGTTCTCACCCACCTCACAACCGTACAATCCTTCAGTAACCAGGTCACTGAACCCCATCTCAAAATGGCCGCCACATTTCCTGCCCCAACCACTCCACCTGAGGCACTCGAGTCCGTCCTCGCTTTCCACGCAGCCACAAACATGGACCTCACCAACACGCTCACATTCACGCCATCGCGCAGCAGGACTAGCCACTGAGCTCCCGCCTTCCAAGTAAGTCACAACCAGGTTCCACACAGACCTCCGCTGCCCTAACTCTGTTACCAACCACTAACCCGAACCCATTACTTCCCAGACGGTGCGATCGTGCACTTCCATGGATGTGCCAGCACTCCCCTTGATTCAGATTTCCCAACAGTTACGGTAATTTTTATCCACCTAATTTACCGCATTTCATGTGCTGCTCGTAGGCACCGAAACTCTAACTCCTCCCTCCTGCTTCCCCACCAGGTCCTACTAGCTGGCTGCCCCACTGCACCGAACGTGAGCCACCACGCCCAATCCGGTCTCAGCACTTTAACGTTAGGAACCATGGCTCTTCGTGACCCGTTACCCCTCACCACTCTGCGGTCACGTCTTGGCATAAAAGCGTATAACTACTATGACCCGCCATTACTGTTCTACCGCACGGACGTACCACTGTGGCGTTTTTAACTCACCCAGACACTACGAACATCACACCTAGAGTCCTTTTCACCTTTCCAGAGCCGTCATTTTCACTTGAGTCACTTAACTAAGTGCGTCCACCTAGAAATTGCATTTAATGTGTCACTAACTATTCTGGCATCAGTCTTCCTTCACTCTGTAATTTCAGACAGTGCAATTGTTGGTATAGGAGCACTGTGAGCACCCATGGTCCGCGCCGCCACACACCACTCGCCGGTTATTAACTCGAACGACCCCCTCTACTCACACCGCTTGTCGTATTTTTTAATTCACTTAAGTCACTGATCATGATTTAATTTGCCTAGCAGACCCTACGTTCACCAATTATATGTTTTATTTTTTCCCTTTTCTCTTTATATGTATTGTATGTACAGTAATGCGAAAAAGGCATAGTGTATTTAACTCTCTAAAGACAACAATGATTTATTTAACTGTCCTGAAGATGATGCCCTGTATGTAACGTTGGCATTGAAACGTTGTCGACACCTAAACGCCATATGCAATATGAATAAGAAATATTGTAATGTGCAATGGTGTAAAAATACTGATCTAAGTCTGTTAAACTGAGTACAAGCGTACAGACGTATTTTGCCCTGCCTTTGGCTATTCTGTTTTCGTTGGTTTGTCTTGTGTTCCGTGGGTCACGGCTGTACCCACTTGTCATCAATTGGTTTAAAAACAACTCCTTGAAACTAAACCTATATGAAAAATAAATTCTTATCTGGCTGGACAAAAGACATACTAACTATTCAGCGTATGATTACCGTCTGTTTCTATTCTCCCTTCCAAAATAGGGACCACTGTTCTCTAGAATTGGCACTACAGTAGGCCCCAATAAGCCAAATTACCTGATCTTTCAAAAATTATTAAAAACGTATTTATTTCCCTAACATTGTCCATATTTAAAGCTGCACCGCTGTTAGCGCTGGGATGCCTCCGGGTAACCATGCACCCTAGAAATGTTTTTTCATTCATTCATTCAATACTTCAGCTGCTCAATGGTACTCCAGAAGCCTCACTGGACAACACATCTGGCTGGCAGATGTGAGGAGGGTTAACAACAATCCCAAAGGAGCATTCTCTCACCTCCAAGACCAACTCTACCTCACTGGGGACAAAGAGAGAGCTGACACACAGGCTGAGTGAAAGTGCCCTTAAGGTTGTAGCTCAGCCATTGCTTGCTTCATGTGGCTCAGAAGAAGTGTCCTGTGATGGTTTGAATAAGGCCTGTTCAAGTGTGAAGATCCAGGCATATTTACAAGAAAATGGTGCAGCGCGGATTTGCAAGCAGTTTTCCTGCGCTGAGCTGCATAATTTCCTAAGAGCAGAAATGCGTCATATTTACAAAAATATGGCACATTACTGTACTCACCCCAGCTCTGGCACAAAAAAGCAGCTTATTTGCAAATGTGCCTGCGTTACAGGGATGATTGTTGCTGTGCAGGAAGGCACACCTTCCTGCACAAAAACAATCATCAATGGCATTTTGCTCCTTCTATGTGTCCTGCAAAATGCAGCACACATTGAAAGAGCAAACAATGTGGTGAAATAAAAGTATTTTTGCTTGCTGCAACACTCTTAAGCCTCTCCTGGGGAGACGAAGGTTTTTGGTGCTGACTTAGATTTATAGATCCTTGTAAATCTAGAACAGTATCAAAAATCAATGGGTGTTGCGTGGGAATGCCTACAGCAATACCCAGTGCATGCCCCTTTGATGCAGAAAACTGCATTGAGGAGGGCCATATTTACAAAGCGGCTTTAATCCACGCAAAGTGGCTGAGTGCCAACTTGTAAATATGGAGCAGGGCACAGCGCCACTAGAGCTTCGCAAAAACTGATGCTCCAGTGACGCAATGCCCTTGTAAATATGTCCCCATGTCTCATGAGTAAATCCATTGAAACCGCCAAGTGAAAGATGCCCACAGCAATCACGGAGTCCTGAGCCATAGACACATGAACAAGCACACCTCTGATGAGAAGGGGGAAGGCACACCGGATCCATGTTTTCCATCATCCTCGCTTTGGGATCCTGCTGCAGCACCCACTGGGAAATGAAGTCCGACCCGGTAGCTTCAGACTAAGCCCCAGACTGCCAATAGAGCCCCAGGACATGGTAGCACAGCTTTCATTATGGTAAGTTACCAAAGGCTTTACCACCTCAGGCATGTGACAGCAACCTATATGGCTGGCTTTCATCTAGGAATGAATTCACACAGTCATAGAGTAGGAGTGATTGAACTGGTGATAATAGAAAAATGACACTTCCACTCAGACGTGCGTGGCATTGTCCAGAAGGGACTTCATAAAGGATTCAAGTTGATTCTCATTGCCCAGTTGCTAAGTTCCCGAAATATCCTTGGCACGCTGGCACTTCAGAAGAACAGTCAATCCTATGATCTTCAACATGTTCTCCCTACCAGAACGTCATAACCTTGATCTACTGGACCAGATGTGCTCTGTCAGTGAAATGGCATTGGCTCAGTGGTGGTGTCACAGTTGTCCTGCAGAGATACACATGGAACACCATCACGGGCCACAGACAATCCCGTGGTCGTGCATTAAAGGACCATCTTTACGCCGACACAGTTGGAATGATCTAAACTCATTCCTTAGTGTAATATCTCAGTGTGCGAGCCTGCCCACATCTCTTCCAGCGCAGCTATCTTCCTTCTTAGAATGAATGTCGGTCCTGCCGAGCTGCAGTTCATTCACAGCTCACTGCAGCATCAATCATAAGACCGGTGGTAAGTGCGTCTCCGCTGAATTCAAAACAGATGCTGTTTAACTAATAAAACACCAGCCTTACCTCATTCTGCTAGAGACACAGAAAAACATCTTTACTTAGTCTGAATGAAAGAGTTGTCTCCTGCAGTCCCGAAACAAAGCAAGGGCACTGCATTTAAAGACTTGTCCCTGAAGCTAAAAGTGCAGAGTAGAGAACAACCACGTAAAAAGCCTTGGGTTTCACTTGAACACTTTAATACCTGAAGCACTCACAGCCCATGGGAAATGCCGATTTAAAAACTGTTAGAAAGGATAAAACGGATTCCACAGATGCCAATGTATGGATCTAAGAGGCATCCCAAGTGGAGGATGGTATCTCTGAAGTGCCAAAACCTCCATGTGCAGAGTGCTATTAGGGCCCAGTTGAAAACCTGCTCACGCAGACATCACATCGAAAGAGGCCTGAAGAGCAAGATCCAAGCGACCAGGATAGTCATCACCAGCCCATTCAGCAAAGGGCAAAGGTGACAGTGCCAGGTGTGCAGCACCAGAAGAGTGCTGAAACCTGACGTCAGAGGAGCATCTGGCATTGGCTCATTTGTTCATAATAGGCACCCTGCATCAAAGGAAGCAGCATCATTTGACAATACAGCTGATGCGACCACAAAGGACGCACAAGCAGGTCTATTTCTGGAGACTGCGACAATTGTGGCATAAGTCGAGTCCACACTTGAATGAGCACCATAGACCGCCAAACACAGGCTGCACTCTCCGAACCATAAGGCCAGAAGGCCAGAGGCCCGTCCTGGTTCAGTTCCAGCAATAAAGCTTCTCCAAAATACTGTATCATGCATTCACGACACAGAAGCATATGTGGCAGTACCATATTCAGTTGGACTCGTTGTGGGAAACCCATTTCCGAGTAGAAAAAATAGAATCAATGCAACCACAAGGAGCAATAAGAAAATCAGGATGTCTCAAAAAATGGTTGAGAATAAGTTGTGCAGAAAAGACGGAATGACTCCAAGCAGTCCAAAACGTAGAAACGAGTCCAGACCAAATCACTTCAAAAAAGTGTGCCACTCCAGCCATGTTAGATGCATTAAAAATGCGGTGCACAAACAAGGTCACCGAAATGCTGTGGCAATTGAGTTTGTAAAAGAGATTGCACATATATGACGAGGAATGTGCTACTTGGAGATTAAGGGGCAGATGTATCAAGTCTTTTGCGACTCGCAAAGGCCGGAATTCGCCGAATTTTGGCCTTTGCGAATCGCAAAAGATCTTTTTGCATGTTTTGGCATGCATCAAAAATTCGCAAAATAAGAAATAGCAAAAACTTGCGATTCCTTATTTTGCCATAGCATTTAAGGAATTGCAATTTTGCGATTCCTTAAATGCTATGTATGTAGCATTTTTGAATTACGATTTTTGTTTAAGAATTCGCAAATTACCACCAAGTTGTAGTTGATGGTAATTTGCGAAGTCTTTAAAAAATGCACAATTTACCACTTTTGATGGTGGCATGTGACGCACACACAAGCCCATAGGGCATGTATGTGCGTCATATGCACACACATGTACATTTCAGGGGTGCAGCAGGGTGTCTTTGAGACACCCCTGCACCCTTGAAATAATTCTCAAATTGCGATTAGCAAATTGCGAATTCGCAATTTGAGAATTAGTTCACAATCATTCCTATGGGCCTCCCGGCCCATAGGAATGCATGGGAAATTATTCCTTATTTGCGAATTCGCAAAATGAGAATTCGCTATTAAGGAAGATTGAGGAATCGCAAAAAAATAGGGATTTTTTTAATACATTCCATTTTGCAAATTCTAAATAGCGAATCCTTAAAAATTGCTATTTAGGAATCGCAAAATGGAATCTTGATACATCTGCCCCTAAATGTTTCTTGGGCAGATATAAGAGCCACATGAGTTTGAAACAACAAGGCTTTCAGCCTCCTTAACTTATCAAAGCGTGCAGCATTCATGAGGACCATGTGCCGCCGAGTTACTTCTGTGTCGGTGGATATAAAATATCCATACAGCAAATTACAGCCCTGGAAATAGTGACCACTTACAGGACACCTGGTTTCGTCCTGCAACAACTTTGATCATTTAAAAATAGATAGCTCAAATTAGAAAGCAGCAAAAATTCAGTTTTAGTCAATTATATGGGGATAACTTTAAAAAATATGCTAAATTAGCCTTAGAAGCATTACAACCTCCATGACATTTTATTACTTAGGAAATATATTGGGGCCTGATTTAGGGCCCGATTCACAGAACTAACTTAAGACAAAATCCTAAACTTACTAATTTTGGTATTCACAGAAGTTAGGATTTTGTCTTAAGTCTGTCTTAAGTCTGTCTTAAGACAAACTTAAGACAAAATCCTAACTTCTGTGAATACCAAAAGTAGTAAGTTTAGGATTTTGTCTTAAGTTAGTTCTGTGAATCGGGCCCTTAGAGTTTGGTGGACGAGTTACTCAGTCACAAATTTATTTTTTAATTTTTATTTAAAGAGTTTAAATAGCGCTGGCTATTATTATTATTATTATTATTATTGGGACATTTGTAAAGCGCTGCGTTACGCACACCGGCGTGTCCACGCGCTAAAAGTGGGAGAGGCAGCGTGCAGGGAGCACAAAAGCAGAGCGGATAATTATTCCGTATAAAGGAATGTTTTAAGTTTCGCTCGGAACCTAGCTTCCTCCGGTTCCAAGCGCAGGTCCGCTGGTAGTTTATTCCAATTATTTGCCGCTAAGCATCTAAAGGACCTACCTCCCATGCGGGCTTTCTTAACTCTAGGGATCCTCAGTAGACCGCCTCCTGCGGATCTAAGCGCTCGTGTTGGTTGATACCAGAAGGCTAGACCAGAAGGTATCAGAGCGCTTTACATGAGAATCAACGATGTAAAAGAAAAAGATTACAATTACACAATACATCAAAAAATAGGCAATACAGGCCGATTTACAGAACTAACTTAAGACAAAATCCTAAACTTACTACTTTTGGTATTCACAGAAGTTAGGATTTTGTCTTAAATTTGTCTTAAGACAAACTTAAGACAGACTTAAGACAGAATTCTAACTTAAGTCTGTCTTAAGTCTGTCTTAAGTTTGTCTTCAGACAAACTTAAGACAAAATCCTAACTTCTGTGAATACCAAAAGTAGTAAATTTAGGATTTTGTCTTAAGT
The DNA here is from genome assembly GCF_964263255.1 of Lissotriton vulgaris. Classification (NCBI taxonomy): domain Eukaryota; kingdom Metazoa; phylum Chordata; class Amphibia; order Caudata; family Salamandridae; genus Lissotriton; species Lissotriton vulgaris. Next base: position 273,117,534 of record NC_141690.1, on the reverse strand, counting down.
TAGTTCTGTGAATCGGGCCCTACATTAGGAGAGGAGAGAAAGGAGAGAGAAGTAGTGGAGGGGGCAGGGGAGGTGAGAAAGGGAGGATAAGGGAAGAGACAACAAAGAGAGATGAAAGGAAGTCCGTCTAAACACCGACTGGGTAGGTGACGACCAAGGAGGAAGTCCACGGCCCATCTCCTCTATAGCTAAACCAGATAGCTCCATTGGGCATCAGACAAAATAGTTCAGTCTCAGTACATTGAGATAGGAGAAAAGGAGAGACATAAATAGAGGGAGGATGCGGGAAGAGATGACAGGAGAGACGAAAGGAAGTCTGTCTAAAGTTCGACTGGGTAGGTGACGTCCAAGGACGGAGTCCCCGGCCTGTCTCGCCTATAGCTAAACCAGGTAGCTCCTACGGGCATCAGAAAAAATAGCTAGATCTCAATTGAGGAGGGAAAATTCACAGATAAACAGGGTGGGGACTAAGGGCCAGGACAGGTGAGGGTAGAGGTCAGAAGCAGGAAAGTAGAGAAGAGTAGAGCAGAGAGGGGTAGGGGTCTTGAAACAAGTAGTGGAGTTGAAACTGGGAGGCTGGGAGGCAGATCAGTTCTGGCAGACCTAGGTTCACCAAGATGCACCATCAGGAGGTGTCCTCTTGTTCAGTCTATTAGCCTGGGGCATATCTTTGAGCCCGGAATGTGTGCCTCCTTTCAGCTTCCTCTCTTTCTGTATCCTGGGCGCTTTCCCCCTCTTCATTCACCCCTCCCCGCCCCCCCCCCCCCCCCTCCTCGGGGTCTGGATGGTCTAGCCGTCTAAAGCGCTGGCCTCCGCTTACGGGAAAGAAATTAAAGTCTCTAGGGGACCTGGTCTTGGCAAGGTCGTCTGCCGTTGTTGTTCAGTCTCTGTGTCCATTTTTAAGTCTTCAGAGGAAGGGGTCCCAGTAAGGTAGGACAGAGATTAAGAGTAGTAAAATTATAAGTCACACGGATAATGAATCCATCCACATTGTTTTATTCACAATGGGAATGCATATTGAACATACAAAAGTTAGAACATTAAATACGTGGTTTAGGCAGTGCCCCAAGAAAGGGAAGTGGGGGTGGGGATGTGTGATCGTGTGAGGATGAAGTGAAGGAGAAGAAAAATGATTCAAGGGTGACAGTACAATCAACCAGTAGAAAACCTCTAGTTGACAAAGTTACACATTATGTACAGAACACATGACATATTAGTCAGTTTTCAAAGTAGAGCATACTTCACATTGTTCAAATAATGAAACATTCGGGCGTGAAGTTGACATTCAAAAGCACGTGGTTGTCGACGTTTCGACCCTTAAAAATACGCAGGTATTAGTGCTATCCTTGCAGTAGGGTCTTCATCAGGACAGGAAAACGGGGCAAGCAACCACTCCGTTATATGCAAAGCGCATTCAACATTCAGGGCTCAATGGCAGTCGGTGGTCAGACGAACCGACGATGGTGTTGAATCGATAGTAGCGGTAATCCCAAAATCAGAGCGGTCAATCGAGAAATAATCTCAAGGAATCCGGTACGGAGTTAATCTCGCTCTCAGTAATGCTCGAGTTCGCATTTTTAAGTCAGCAGAGGCATTCACGAGCCCCATCCCCCCAAAGGCACCGTTGAGGCTCACAATGTCTCACTCTCCCTAAGGAGCTCCATCCCCCCCCTCCCCAAGGCACCCCTGCGGCCCCACTGGAATTCATTGCGGCTCACCTCTCAAGGACTGCCATAATGTCTTACTCTCCCTATGGAGCTCCATCACCACCACCCCCCCCCCCCCTCCGCCCCAGGCACCCCTGTGGCCCCACTGGATTCGTTGAGGCTCACCTCTCAAGGACTGCCATAATGTCTTACTCTGCCTATGGAGCTCAGTCTCAGTTTTGCTTCCCGGTGTGGTCTGCGCCTGTCTCCCCGGGGCTCCTCAGCGGGAGTGGCTCGGCCTGACACTCCACTAAGTTGGGGGCTCCTTCTTCTTGTCTGTCTTATTACAAGTGTCCATGGGATGTAAAGTCCTTGTGATCAGGTGGATGGGATATCTGTCAGATTTGTGATATAGACAACAGCTTGCCACACTAGGTCAGGCCCTAAGTTTAGTAAAGAGTAAACTCCTTACAGTGGATTAAGGATGCTTGTTTCTATGCTCACAAATTACAAGTCTCTGTGCGGAATCATATTGTGTGTGAAAAAAAGCATAATTTATCATAATTGTTGCTATTGCCTTGCTATGTATTGCTCGTACAGTGTTATGAATGTATAGATTTCTATATGTTTATATAGACTAATTATCTTACTAAACATAAACACTTAAAACACAAAAAGAGAGATTATTTTTGAAAATGTTGCTTGGGGATTGTTGGTGTATTTCTTTTTTTGCATCCAGTTGCTAGAGTCAATATATATTATTTTAATTTTCTTAATGCTTGTGTACTTTCGGAATGATTAAAAAAAATAGTTTTCAGGGAAGGGAATTGGAAATAAATCTCTTGAGCCTTAGGGAAATTAGAGGAATTTACGCACCCCACTCTGCTGAAGGGTGAGTGTTGTAAGTTGTGAATATTACCCCTGGTCTTGCCCAAAGGCAGAGAAGGAGCATTCATTTGTCCTCTTCTAGTTTGCCCACGTGTGGTGACGGATGTTTACCGAGCTACTCTCAAATTTCCCAAGGGAGTGTGTATCCACAGTCAAGGTTAAGGTGTGGTTCCAAAATAAAACTGAAAATCATCTGAAATTCCCATTGCCTGTCTTCTGTAATAGCCTGCCCCCTGCAAACTCCATGTTGCACCATGTTTCAGGATACACTAACAGTGTGCTCGGAATGCAACAGGAGAGACACACTCTTCTGTCCCTCACCACTTTCACCAATGGCCACATACACAAAAATATGAGAGGTCTGTTGAAAAACAGGGAAACAGGGAAATAGGAATAGGATAAAAGAGACAACAGAGATTCTGGAGTTCACCACTCTTACTCATCACTTCTGTTGGTGAAGGATGCCCTCAGCATGTAGAGATACAAGAGACAACAGAGATTCTGGAGTTCACCTCTCTTACTCATCACTTCTGTTGGTGAAGGATGCCCTCAGCATGTAGAGTCCCTTGCTCATTGCACCATCAGGATTCAAGCAAGCCGGGCCGAAGACTGCTGAAATGCCAGAAACCGGTCCCCGGAAGCGTGTTTCCTTCCCAGTATAAGAATTGGCTTGGTAGTTTGGTCTGCCCTGTTCCCATGATGCACTGGGCCAGGGTCAGACTAATTTTCATATAGCCAAGTTCTGAGCTGGGATGGTGCAGTGAGCTAAAAAATGGTGATGGATCAAGCCCTGATCTTTGGACTGGGTAAGAGTGGTCTGCTTAATTCAGACACTCTGTTCATCACCACCCCCTTTTCTGAATTATTTTTGTCCACCATAAGCGTGGAAGGGTATACTCAGATGTGAGTCCCTTGCTCATTGCACCATCAGGATTCAATTAAGCCGGGCCGAAGACGGCTGAAATGCCAGAAACCGGTCCCCGGAAGCTTGTTTCCTTCCCAGTATAAGAATTGGCTTGGTAGTTTGGTCTGCCCTGTTCCCATGATGCACTGGGCCAGGGTCAGACTAATTTGCATATAGCCAAGTTCTGAGCTGGGATGGTGCAGTGAGCTAAAAAACGGTGATGGATCAAGCCCTGATCTTTGGACTGGGTAAGAGGGGTCTGCTTAATTCAGACACTCTGTTCATCACCACCCCCTTTTCTGACTCAGCATGTGTGGAAATGTGAGAAATTGATGTACATAAACAGCGTTCATTATTCCATTTTCCCGCTCCTCTCCCTGTAAGCACCATGAATACCGTAAAATATTGACCGCATCACTCTGCCAGTAAAAGCCCGCACCCATATGTACATGACAGCCATTTTAGGCACCCTGGCCTTTTTCCTGCTCATTAGAATCACCGGCTTCCCTTCTGCGCGTATCTGAACCCCCTCCCTCTCTCACATGCATAGGCTATGAAACCCTCTCCCTCTGCGCGACCCTGCCCTGAAAGGCAACCCTCCTGCTTGACCCACGCAAACCCCCCCCCATTCCCTCTTGAAGAGGCATCCTTCGCCTTAGCTGACATAGCCCTCCCCAGCTGCACCTGACTACCCCCGCTCTCTCATGTACGGGTCATAAGATCTCTCTCTCTCTCTATGCGATTCTGTCCCTGTGTCCACCCTGGCTCCCCCTCCCTTCTCCTCACACAGGCAAGTCATAAACCTTCTTCTTCTGCAAGACCCTGTCCTTGGGAGTCACGGCCGCGCCTGACCAGCACCTCCTCTCCTTTCATGAATAACCCCTCTGTTAGTAAACCCTCCCTCCGCGATTGACTGTCCACACATGTCTGAGGTCATCGCCTAAGCCAGGAGATACTGTTTACTGCTTATTGTATGGAATCGCTCCTCTTCAAAGGACCCACTATTGATCCTGGCCTCCCCACCCCTTGGGATACGATCAGGCGCACATCTCCTGATAATCAGCGGAACACTCAGCTGCGTCATTGCCCCCTCTCTTACCTACAGTTCAAGGGTCTCTATTGATAACATATGTGGGGTAGGATTGACACGAGGATTATAGGGATGTCTTTTCTTTATGTCACAATGTCCTGATTGTAATGCCAAGTGTTTTGTAAGGTATAAAAGAAGATGTCTCAGCTCACTTGTTAGAGCACCTCCCAATGACACCTTGTTTCGTGTCGGAAATGACAGGCTCTCCTCATGAGCAATAAATCCTGTTCTTGTGATTCCTGCTCCCAGCGCCCGTCTCTTTATTTGGTAATTATTCAGAATGGGAACTAAGAGGCGTCTTGCGCCAGCAACCCGGCCATCGATGGTAATATGGGCTCCTGTTCCACACATGTAGAGAACATTTACAAGGCAAAGAGTTATCTTGTAAGTAACGATAGAAGGTTCTATGCTTAATTGTACTAGAGAATAGACATACTTCAGCAATATCTCTGAGTACCCAACTCTCTGTACTTTGATGCGGAGCTTGTAATTCCTGAAAAGTAAACAAAGAATAACTCAAATATATGTTCACTGACACTTCTCCCTGTGACTTGAATAACTCCTTCAAACTTACAAAGGGTGGGTTATAGTTTCTTCTTGACTTTTGTTGACCTGCAAGATATCCAACAATGTTAAGCTTCTGCTGTTTCCTAGCCTTACTAATCAATATGTACATTCTAGAACTTTAATGATTTCACACTAATGCATAGCGTGAGGAACACACAGTACCAGCTAAACATTCTTCCTGAGCGTGATAGGATACACCCAGTCTTAGTGGAGGGCAAATAAATGTTCAAAACATAGTTCAAAGTTTGTTTCTACGAACAGCATTTTTTAAAGGCCTCTTTGTACTTACAACATCCTTAAATACAACTCCATTGGAAAATAGGAAAACAAATGGGTCTTGGCAAAGGAAATTCAAGATCCATGTACCAAAGTCCCGGCTGCAGCACAAGTCATATCACAATTACCTAGCAAAGACGCCGTGCTCCTTGAAGGACGTCAAACACAAATGTGCAATATAACCTTTATCTCCCAGACTAGGGGAGATGCTATGGGTTCCTTAGAATTGATTTCATTGTTGCGCTGCTGCCACACAACGTGTTCTTCATATGCCCGAAGTTGCAGTTCAGACAGTGCCAAGACACTGCAATGACCACTAGCCTTTTCCTCCCTGAAAAAAACTAAGCTGAGCGGGTTTGAGTTCCACCGACTAATCCAATACAAACCACTAAGCAAAGCCTCCAACCGATTTCCTGACAGTGACCCCAATCCCCCAACCTCCACCACCCCCTAGGCCACAGTCTTGGCTGTTGGAGCACCTGCTTTATCAGGAAATCTTGTATAAAATTCCTACCCGGAAACGTGGGGCATGGACATTGGAAGTAGGTTCCTATGAGTGTTCCCCAAGACCAAACACTTTCCAATCACTCAGATAATGCAACCTTATTCTTAGAATTCTTGCACCCAGAACATTACCAGGACTGGCAATGGATGAGATTTTCAGAGCAAGGTATGTGAAAAACTGTGTTGATTTCATAGACTTTGGTCATTCTAGAAACTTGACCTACAATCCGCTCAATTCCAAATTTACCCTCAAATTTAGGTTGCCATTTAGAAGATTCTTTTAATTGCAAATATTTTGGGAGTAAGCATACTCCAACTACAACATACTGAGGTGCCAGATGTTTCTTGCAGTTAGGATAACATTTATGAGACTCTTTAGGTTTTTCCAAAGCTTTCTGTGCTGGTTTCTGAATATCATTTAACTGATTTAATAGTTCCTGCACAAAATGAACTGATGTGGGCATAGCCTGAACCAATGGAAGGTGACATACTAAAATACTGTTCTCCTCAATCCATTCGTTCAATTTACTTAAAATTGGTGAACACATATTTTATGTAAAACATCTATTAAGCTAATCGGTCGGTAATTTGACGGATCATATCGGTCACCTTTTTTTAAAACAATTGTAATCTCAGCTCCTTTCCATGATTCGGGTATCGCTGCGCCTGCAGCCACTGAGTTACATATAAAATTAATATAGGGGCCCCAGACCTCCTTGTCATGTTTCCATACGTCACCTGGTATCTTGTCTGCACCTGGAGCCTTCTCAGGTTTGATTGCATCTATTGCAGCTAGGGTTTCTTCCAAGCTAAAGTGTAATTGGGCTAGGACTGTGGAATGTATATGTACTTTTAGATTAGGCTCTATCAGCCTGATTCATGAAAACCGGAATCTGCGATTCTCAATTAGCGAAAAATAGCGAATCGCTATTGAGGAATCGCAGATCGGAATTCATGATGTTTAGCGATTAAAAAAAGCGAATCGCACGCGGCCGCAAAAGCCGTTTGCGATTATCGATAATCGCAGAAAAATCGCTATTTCCGGCTACATCCGTGTCGGGATTGCGATATCGCAAATAGCGATATCGCAAATAGCGATATCGCTAATTGCGAGATCGCAAAATCGCGAGATCGGGAAAATGGGAAGTCGCATTTTGAGCACAGTGATGACATCACAACCAGGATGCAGCCAGTTCCCACCCCCATTCACCACAGTCAGCAACTGGGAGAGCTCCTGCTATTCTGTTTGGATTCCAACTCTGAAAGTACATTTCTGCAATGTCTGAGGATGCAGTTCCTGGGCCCAGCAACACCACTGGGCGGAAAAGAAAGTTAAAATTTTCCGAGCAGGAGCTGGAGCATTTGATAGAAGGGGTGGTGGCCAACCACTCCAAACTGTTTGGCAAGGACTCTAGGAGGGTGGCGGAGCAGGAAAAACGGAGGATCTGGCAGGGAATAGCGTCCACGGTAAACTCTGTGGGTGTGGCTGATAGGTCACTGGACGAACTAAAAAAACGCTGGTACGACCTCCGAGGTCGTGCCAAAGAGAAGGTGGCTGAGCGGCTTGGAGAGGCATCGGGCACTGGAGGGGGAGGACCTACAGTCCCTCCAAATACAGTCTTGGAGGACCAAGTAGAAGACACGCTGGAGAGGGAGGCGTGCATTGGAGTGACTCGTCTGGACTCCTCCCGCCCCACCCAAGACATCCAAGGTAAGTGGCATGCGACTGCGACCCTGTCCCCTATGAATGTCCATGACCATACAGCCTCCCATAATGTTCCATAGTCATGCCATTGTTGCACATCAGGTAATGCCCCGAAGCATTGTGGGACATGTAGTGTGGCCACAATGTAGAAGTACCACAATGCAGCCAGACAGGTTCCAAAGTACGCAAAGCCATAGCCAGTCAGGGAATGTCACCCAGCATGCATGTAGCAACTGCACGTGTGACAGATACATGCAACTAATGAACGTCCACTTACCCTCACAGGTGGCGTAGACAGCAGCGACAGCGAGAGGCTGCAAATAGATGAGGAGGCCCAGGATGAGAAGGAGGTGCCGCCACATACACAGACACCAGCCCCTGCCGCAGCTACAACACCAGCAGCCAGGTCCACCAGCAGTGTGCCTCCTGCGTCTGGCACAGCAGCCACTGCCGCAGCCAGGCCCACAACTAGTGTGCCCCCAGCCTCAGCCACAACTACTACAGCCGCAGCCAGGCCCACAACTAGTGTGCCCCCAGCCTCAGCCGCAACTACTACAGCCGCAGCCAGGCCTACAACTAGTGTGCCCCCAGCCCCTGTGGCACCAGCGACAGCGACAGCGGCAACACAGCGGCCAGCCACTGTGTCAGGCCAGCAGAGCAGGCGTGGCAGGTCTCGCCTGCAGACCACTGCAGCTAACAGCAGGAGGGGAAATGGACAGCGGCTGGCGCGAATGAGCGTGGAAAGACGCATGCTGCGTATACATCAGCTGCAGGCACGCCGGCAAGGTGCCAAACAGCTACAGCTGTACAACATTGGGCGCAATGTGGCCGGAGTGGGGGACCGTATGGACCACATGACGGCGGCCATGGCAGGTGTGGGGGAGGGAATGGCCCGCATGACTGCAGCCATGGAGGCCAACACTGCAGCAATTACTTCTCAGCGCAACGCAGCACGCCGGCGCCACCGTCAGCTATTGACCCGGCTGATGGCCTACACCAGGTCCAATTATGTTATAGGCAATGCCACATCACAGTTGTCGCGGCGGTCCCTTGCGCAGCAGCAGCAGCTCATACAGTGCTGCGAGGATGTGGCGAGGGTCCTTGAACACCTGACCACTGCCGTGACAGCACTACACCCTCCTGCTCTACCTGCCACTGTTGGGGGTGATGATGTCAGTGAGGGGACATCGAGCGTTAGCAGCCACTCTGCCTCACTAATAGGGGCACTCAGGCGCAGCACCAGGCCCACGGCAGGTACACGTTCCTTGGATGAGGATGAGCCGCAGAGGCGCTTGGGTGGTACGCGCAGGAGGTGCACTTGACTTGATATGACTATTTCAGGCACAGGCTGAGTATAAGCCTGCCCTGTCCTTTCACACAGCAGTATGCTGTATACTGTTAGCAATGAGAACATTTAAAGTGGTACCATTATTGTGAATGAAACAATAATATTTAATTTTGCTGCACACATTGGCGTTGTGTCATTATTAAATTTTGCATGCATTTGTGATTTGTGGGGTGAGGGTAGAGGGTGCACTAGAAACTGTTCGTTGTGATGTGGTTGCGGCGTCTGTGGCCTTCAGCTGGGTTCTTCCCGCGTGCATGGCGTGCATGTGCAGGTGGGCGGTCGTCCCCTTCCGATTCACTGCCAGAGATGTCGACAGGTATCCGGCGCTTGGTAGCAATGTTGTGTAGGATAGCACACACACCCACAATGCGGCAGCACACTACAGGACTGTAGTACATGGCCCCACCTGTCTTGTGAAGTATGCGGAATCTGCTCTTCAGTAGGCCAAATGTTCTCTCTATGCAATTCCTTGTGCGTATGTGTGATACGTTGTAACGCCGTTGCTGTGGTGTAGCAGGGTTGAGGTATGGGGAGAGGAGGTATTCACGCAGGGCGTACCCACTGTCCCCTGAATGAGAGGAGCAGAGGGTGAGTGCCTGTGCAGCGCAGCTAGTCATTCGCAATGTGACATTGTGGGCAAAGTGTACTTACCAAGTAGGTGTCCTTCCCCGAAGTCTCCCCTGACCAGTCGTGTGTGGAGGCCGCTGTGGCGGAATATGAATGAGTCATGTGTACTCCCCGGGTACTGTGCCACTATGTCCGTGATGTATGTCTTTGCATTGCAGACCATCTGGATGTTGAGGGAGTGGTAGGACTTGCGATTGCGGTACATGTACTCCGTTCCAGCAGGTGGGCAAATGTGGACGTGGGTACAGTCAATGCATCCTATAACGTGTGGGAAACGGGCAACATTGTAGAAATGTAGCTTGGTCTCATCCAATTCCTGTTGGCTGGTGGGAAATTTGATGTGCTGGTGTAGCTGGGTCAGCATTGCGTCAAGGAAACTCCGTAGGCACCGGGACATGGTGGGCTGGGATATCCCCCCAGCTACCGCAACTATCCCCTGGAAGCTCCCAGAGGCCAGGAGGTGCAGGCTACACAATACCTGGACATGTGTTGGGACGGCATTGGTCCGCCTTGTTGGGTGCTGCATCAGGGGGTCAAGGTCCTGTATGAGCTTGATGATCATAGCCCCATTCAGCCGGTACTTTGCGTATATTTGCTCTCTGGTCTGGCCCAGCAGGGTGACCCGCTGGCGGAATATCCTCTCCTGGATCCTACGTCTGATCCGTGCTGCTCGCTGTAGCCTTCGCCGCCTGACCACCATGTACATTCCTGGCATTGTGAGACTCCTTCTGCTGTTGCTGCTTCCCCTCAAGTGTGTTTGGTCAGACCTGCACCAGTTACTGATTGGCCAACGGTTTTTCAAAAAAAAATTTACAATGGGTTTGATGGTTACCACCTGCTTTGGGTTCTCCTTAAATTGCGCCTCGCAAAATGCGATTTTTGGCTTTTTCGCTAATAGCGATTTTTCATGAATACCGATTGTGAGTAATGTGCGATTTCGCAATTATTTTCGCAGATTCCGTGCTTTCTCGCTATTTCCGATTCGCAATTGGTATCCTGCCGGCATTCTGCGAATATTTTTGTGATTTCGCTAATCTCTGTTTGCGAATTCGCATTTTAGATGGTGAATACCGATTTTGGGAATTGCGCCCGCGATAGCATTTTCGCAGCTATTGCGGGCGCAATTTTGTTTCATGAATCAGGGTGCATATCACATTCAGCTGCAGAGTAGAGGCTTGAAAAATAGTTTACCAATGTATTTGCATCCAAATGTAAATCTTTAGAGCGTCCTCACTTTTTGCTGCCTCTAGATATTACGCATCAAAAACTTAGTTGGTCTTTCGCTTTTGCTGCACTGATTAACCCTATCCATATATTGTCATCCCAATTTTTCTTAGTTTGGGTTAATAACTTTATATATATGTATATATATATATATATATATATATATATATATATATATATATATATATATATATATATTCAATGAAAAAACCATAGGTTATAGACCATATATAGTTAGGGATTAGCATTTAAAAAACCTTATTTTATTTGCACAAAACCATTGAAATTTCATATATAGTTAGTTGCACTAACTATATATCGCGGACCCGCAATCCACTGCTAATGATGTCACATATTACATCATTCATGACATGGTCAGTGACATCACTGATGACATCACTGATGACATCTCAAATGACATCACTGATGACATCACTGATGACAACACCCAGTGACTGTATGTTTCTGTAAAGTTAAAATATGTCTTACATATTGAAGAATGAGTGGATGTATAAGTGTCTGGATGAAGGATTTAGTAGGTGCATGACTGACTGTATGAGTGAGTGATTAAATGTGTCTCACTGAGTGCATGGGTTAGTGATTAAAGTGTCTTAATTTGGCAATCATTATTTATGTTGTTCTGTAAACTGCTGCATGTTTAAATCAGTAGCTATATCAGAAACTATATGGGTTATTGAATGGTTGCCCAAGTATTTGTATGGGAGACTGAGTATGTGTGTGGGTGGCTGGGAGGTGTATAACTCTGTGCATAGATGTGTGAGCAGTTGATTTCCTAGGTGTATGGGTTCAAAAGTGCATGTAGAAACAGCTGTATGGACAGTTGACTGTGTGCATGAGTATATTGGTGAGTGAATGGATATCTCAGTGCTACATGTCAAAGTAAGTACATATGTAAAACACACTCCATGTGAGAGTTGACATATATAAATAACTGAACATAAGAGCCAGTGAATGTGAGAGTGGCTGTATGAATCATTGTGAACTTTTATCAAGGATTGTATAAGAGAGTAAATATGTGTTAGTATATGTTTGAATAAGTAAGGTGTGTATAACTGTATAGTTGAGGAAATGGAGATGTGATTGATTCTTTGCATGACTGACTAGGTGTGTGAGTAACTCCATGGATGTGTGACAGTCTGTGAGTGCCTGTTTACACTGAGTGTATCTAAGGTTATATTAGAGTCTGAAGATGTATTATCACATAAATGATATCATCAGTGATGTAATCAGTAATGTCAAATGAGATGTCAGTGATGTCATCAGTGATGTCATTTGAGATGTCATCAGTGATGTCATCAGTGATGTCATTTGAGATGTCATCAGTGATGTCATCAGTGATGTCACTGACCATGTCATGAATGATGTAATATGTGACATCATTAGCAGTGGATTGCGGGTCCGCGATATATAGTTAGTGCAACTAACTATATATGAAATTTCAATGGTTTTGTGCAAATAAAATAAGGTTTTTTAAATGCTAATCCCTAACTATATATGGTCTATAACCTATGGTTTTTTCATTGAATTTTCAAGGTTTTGTAAATGCAAATTCCTAACTATATATGGTCTTTAACCTATGGTTTTTTCTGTGAATTTCATTGGTTTTTTAAAAGCAAATATCTATAGCTGTAAAATATATTCTTTATTAAGTGACGTATCACGTAGCCCGTGAGACGCCTCATGATGCATCGCATAACCGTGGCGTATCGTCTCTGCAGCGCAAACCAAACCCAAAACGTAAGCGCGCCAGAACACGCTTAAAGATATATATATATTTTTTTAACCTTAATTAGACAAAATCCACACGTGCACATATCACAAACGTTCAAAAAACACAATATGTCGGACTCCCGTTACGCTGCCGGTTAGCTGCCCGGTTAACGTACCAGGAAGCACCTTTACCGCGAAAAATCGCAATTTTTTTTTCTTTTGCCCCGCAGGGAACTTTAATAGCCCCCTCATCAATCCTAGGGGTTCAGGAGGGGTCTGCCTTACCCCTTTCATTCATTTACACCTTTTTTTTCCACCTCTTGTCTCTCGATCCCACAGAGAGACAAGATGGCGGCCGCTCCAGACTGTTTACAATGATAACAGCCAATCAGCTTCTCCTCAGACTCCCGTTACACTGCCGGTTAGCTTCCCGGTTTGCTGCCCGGTTAGCTGCCCGGTTCGCGTACCAAGACGCATCTCTACGGCGAAAAAATCGGATTTTTTTTTGTTTTTTTTTTGGGCCCTGCGTGGCTCTATAATATCCCCCTCATCAATCCTAGGGGGTCAGAAGGGGTCTACCTTGCCCTCTTTCCTTCATTTCCCCCTTTGTTTTGGCCTCCTCTTGTCTCTCGATCCTACCGAGAGACAAGATGGCGGCCGCTCCGGACTGTTTACAATGTTGAGAGCCAATCAGCCACTCCTCAGACTCCCGTTACACTGCCGGTTAGCTTCCCGGTTAGCGGCCCGGTTAGCTGCCCGGTTCGCGTACCAAGACGCGTCTCTACGGCGAAAAAATCGTTTTTTTTTTTTTGGGCCCCGCGTGGCTTTATAATATCCCCCTCATCAATCCTAGGGGGTCAGAAGGGGTCTACCTTGCCCTCTTTCCTTCATTTCCCCCTTTGTTTTGGCCTCCTCTTGTCTCTCGATCCTACCGAGAGACAAGATGGCGGCCGCTCCGGACTGTTTACAATGTTGACAGCCAATCAGCTACTCCTCAGACTCCCGTTACACTGCCGGTTAGCTTCCCGGTTAGCTGCCCGGTTCGCATACCAAGACGCGTCTCTACGGCGAAAAAATCGGGATTTTTTTTTTTTTTTGGGCCCCGCGTGGCTCTATAATATCCCCCTCATCAATCCTAGGGGGTCAGAAGGGGTCTACCTTGCCCCCTTTCCTTCATTTCCCCGTTTGTTTTGGCCTCCTCTTGTCTCTCGATCCTACCGAGAGACAAGATGGCGGCCGCTCCGGACTGTTTAGAATGTTGACAGACACCGGAGAGCCAATCAGCTTCGCATCGCAAAGTTCCGTTACGCGAAAAGTACGCGAACCGGAGCGCTGCCCGGAGCGCTGTTACAGATATATATCTTATTTTAAACGTTAATTTCTCAAAATCCACTGAAGCACATATATTGAGACCTAGCAAAGGCACATCGGGCTAACAGTCCCTACAATTTTGCCAAGTTTCGTGCAAATCCATTCAGCCGTTCGAGCTAAAAGTGAGGCCAACCGCCCTATGGAAAAATGAATGGGAAAAACGCGTTTTGGGACCCCCCTTTTTTCTCGGCCCCCCCCCTGACGACCCCCCCCCAAATTTTCAGGGGCTGCTCAGAAACAAAATGTGCCATTTTCCTGAAAATTTCAGCCAATTCCGTCCACAAACGCCAAAGTTATTAGACATAGAATTTTCAAAAGTTCCATAGAGAAAAAATCCTAACTATATATACCTACTGGCTATCGCCAGTAGGTGATATATATATATATATATATATATATATATATATATATATATATATATATATATATATATTCCTTTAGCTGCCAGAATAAGCTCTTTTTTTTGCCTCACAGCATTCTTTATTGTACTACAGGTTATCAAGATACCAGGCAGGCTTTAGAGCTAAAAAGAGTACGATCGACCAGGTTTTTAGACTCATTTGTATTAACTGGAAATATACAATACTTAACAAGGGACACTTGTACATTGCCTTTGTCGATTTAAAGGCCACCTTCGACCAAATCCGCAGAAATCTCCTGTGGAATTCTCTAAAAAAACAAGGTGTACCAGGAGAAATACTCATGCAGATAATAAGACTGCATGAGGACAACTTTGCAAGAGTTAGATGGGGACCGGGGGATGAACTTACAGATCCCATTAAGATCAGCAGGGGCGTAAGGCATGCATGTGTACTGGCACCCACCTTATTTTCCCTATATGTTAATGATATCCCAGAATTTTTGTTGGGCTGCGAACACGATTCTCCCAAACTATGTGGTGTGCCAATAACGGTTCTTCTATTTGCTGACGATACCATCTTAATTTCACAAACTCTCAAAGGTCTGCAACGATTATTAGACACCTTTGGGGATTTATTGTGAGTCGAAAGGCCTGGAGATTAACTCGAAAAAAACTTTTACAAAGAATTTAACTGTCAAAAATCAGACATTGGAATATGTTTATAATTTTAGTTATTTAGGTGCTACCCTGGATACTAAAATGAATTGGAAAACACAGCAGGAGAAGAGCAGGGCAATTTTACACCAAAATGCTATACCAATTGTTAAAAAGCATGAGAGCTCTATATATAAAGCAGTCTCCCCGGCCCTAGAGGTGTAAAAATGTAGGGTATAATCGACGTGCCTATATGGGGCAGAATTATGGGGCCCTTTGAATAATGAATGTCCTCAGGGTGGAGGAGAATACGTTTTTTAGAAAGCTATTGAGCCTTCCTAAGCGTACACCGCTAATTCCCATAGCAATGGATCTCAGTCGTATAGACCACCAGGCGAGCTTACGCCCTTTATTGTTTTGGGTTCGCCTGTGGTCTACAGTTGAACTTGCCCATTACAGAGAAGGACTAGAGGAAATTTTAAAGCTCAAAAATACCAAAGCATTAGTGTGGCTGAAACACATTCATTCAACCTTTCAGCCTGTGCATTCACCTGAGGATGCTAACTAGCAGACTGACGGATTTAAATTTCTAGTTCTTTACATACAGCAGAATTGAATGTTCAAATAAATTATTATTTGTCAATAATCTGAACCTGTGGGCCATAAAGTAGTTGAATAATTATTTGTGAAAAAACCTGTGCTAACTCTTTAGAAGTGGGCAAACCACATATGGATATAAATTATTAGTCAAAAAGTCCAGAACAACTAGAATTACTACTCAAAATTGATTTGTGGGCAACTCTACAATAAACTCCTGAGACACTCTACTTTGACATTCAAAGGTTCTGGCGAAACTGATAAAAGCATCAATAAACCCATTGGTTTATTATGCAAACGATTGATTTGGGCACAGTTTGAAATGTTTGCGCACAACTCTTTAACATCAGCAAATACGTCTGACCACCAAAATGATCTCCTCATGTCTCCCAGAGCTTTTTCATATTCAGTATGTCGAGCCACTTTCGAATAATGAAGCCAACTTATGTCTTCTGACTTTATCTGATCCAATTATAAATATACATCTTTCCCTTGATGCTCATCTTTCCTCTGTTTTCTTGTTCGTTTTATCCAAGCCTCTTTATTTTTTCTGTACTTACCATCATCAGACGTGAATCTATATATTAACTAGAGCAGGCAAACAATCATGCAAAACCTTGGGCACCAAGATAATATTGGATCCTCTGTCAACTGATTTTCACCCTCTAGTTGATCTTGTGAGAGAACATTAGCCTTATCATTTTCAGGACCTTGTCTATAGTTTAGCACACAATCCTACTCAGAGACTTGAGTGCTGTGGTAGGCTTTTAAAACAGCCATTCGAGGTCATGCAAAAGACGTAATGGGGGGAAGAGAAGGAACATAGACTGCAGTGCGAGACACTCGAACATAACATTGACTCCCCGGAAGCGCGGCTATTAGCGGGTGGGAAGACAGACTCTTGTCTCCAAACACCAACTGTGCCTCAAGCAGCACAAATTGAGAGAGCTTGTGGAAGGTCACACCCGGGCTCATGCACTAGCAACCCAGCGCAGATTATATGACATAGGGAACAAAGCCAATAAACTCCTTGCATGGCTTGACAGCAGACATCAGGAGCGAAGTTGGGTTAGGGAGATTGTGGAGAATGCGTGGGTTACCCGAGTGTCCAATGACGCTAAAGCAGAAGCCTTCAAAATATATATACAAAGGGGTCTATGCTTCTGAGACTTGAATGTCTGAGTAGAACTGCGCAGAGTTCCTGAAAGACATTAAACATTCAACGCTCTCTGATGAGGATAGAGCCACTCGGTACGGGGACCTGAGAGTTGAAGATATAGCACGGGTACTACAAGACCTCCAATCGGGCATGGTCAAGAGACCAAATGGTCAGCTGGTGGAGCCTTTCAAATGCATGGCAGACAAACTGGCAAAGGAAATGCTAGCCAGGTATCAACCTGCGAGGGAGGAAGGGTGTTAACCTGTGGACCAGAGGGCCACAACCATAAGTGTGAATCCAAAAAAAGGGTAAGACACCAACAGGGTGCGGCTCGTACAGACCTATCTCTTTATTAACCCTGAAGGCGAAGGTGCTAGTAAAGACCTTGGCGTCCAGGTTGCGGTCAGTAATCACCAAAATCATCCATCCTGACCATTCGCCTTCATGCTGTTTAGAAGCACACGCCTAAACGTGGGAAGACTTTAAGGGGTATTGCACAAGACTAAAGCACCATGTTTTAAACAGGCGGCACTCCTCTCCCTCAAGCAAAAATGGCATTCAACATTATTCATTGGAACTATATATTTGCGACCCTCAAATGATTGGGTTTCGGCCCAAGATTATGTGGCTGGGTGTAGCTCCGTAGCTCCTTTATCGGACCCCACAAGCACGAGTGCGAGTCAATGCCACACTATCCAGAGTCTTCTTCACCCTGAAGAAGGGCACGTGATTGGGGTGTCCTCTCTCCCCCCCATGTTGTTTGCCCTGGCACTCAATCCCCTGGCGGCCTGGGTCCGTCAGGACGCCCTACTATGGGTGGCGAGAACTAGTGAGGCATGGGAGAAGCGTGTTTCCTTTTATGCTGGGGCATATTGGTTTATGTCACCAAACCGCTCTAGTCCATTGAAAGGATCGTGCAGGTCTTCTGAACATTCGGGGTACACTCTGGATACCAAATCAGCTGGTAGAAGTCCCTGATCTTCCCGCTTGCAGGAGATGCTCCGATATTACCTTTGAACTGCACCGCACTGATAGTTCAGGGTGGGTTTGAAAATCTGGGCGTTTACTTTACTTGTGACCTGGAACATTTCTTATGGGAAAACGTTCTTCCCACAGTTGGGCAGGTTGCTCAGTGGTGGACCCTCCCGTTGTCAATAATGGGTTGGGCCGCCCTTTTCAAAAGGAAGACATTACTACGCCTGGTATACATTCTCCAAAAGACTCCCTATCAGGTCTCCCTAGATGTTTTTAGGAAGGTTGATCATGAGATCAAACTGTTTTTGTGGGACGGTGGTAGTTCCAGCATAGCACTTCTTAGACTTCAAAGGGCTGTATGCAAGGGGGGGAGGGTTGTATTCCCCAACATTCTCAGGTATTATTGAGCTGCACAACTAGTGGCTGTTAATGATTTAGTATTTTTGGACCAGGAGGGACAGGCATTCAGTGGCTTTAGGGATTCTATGAGGAGCAGAGGTTCGGAGGCAGCTCTGTATAAACAACTGA
Organism: Lissotriton vulgaris; assembly: GCF_964263255.1. Classification (NCBI taxonomy): domain Eukaryota; kingdom Metazoa; phylum Chordata; class Amphibia; order Caudata; family Salamandridae; genus Lissotriton; species Lissotriton vulgaris. Next base: position 273,099,379 of record NC_141690.1, on the reverse strand, counting down.
GCAAACGTTCCCTGCCTACTAACACAGACAGTGGTCTGGGTGTGGAGGGAGAGCACGAGATACTTGGTTTGGGGGAGGGAAAGGAAAGTCCAGACCCCGTTATGGAATAGCCACCTCTTGCAGGAAGTTGGGGCTCTTAGGAAGTTCACGAAATGGGCACTGATAGGCATCGAGCATCTGGGTGATTTGTGGAGGTGGCAGGCGATGGTGACATTTGAAACCCTGTGCCAAGACTACCTGATGGCATAGACCGAGCCCTACGGATATTTGCAACTTGGGAATGTCCTTCGACGCCATATCCTGGAGGGGGACCGACTACCAGATGTAGCCCTGCTGGAGGACCGCCTGCTTTCAGCCCCACTGGACCATAAGGCGGTCTCTGTGATATATAGAAAAATAATGAACGATTCCCCTCACCCACTGACTGCCCTGAGGGAGGCCTGGGAGAGAGACGTGGGGACACTTGAGGCTGACAATTGGACAGAATCTATTCAAAGCCCCGGAGAAGGAGCACTACGAACCCACTTCTGGTCGATCCAAATAAGTATACTTCACAGGGCCTAATATTCCAGGGTAGTCCTATGCAAGATGTATATGTGATACTTGTTGCTTTGTCTAAAGGAATATGGGCAAAAAGGCACTTTCTTACATATCCTCAGGACTTGCCCCTCAATACAATCTCTACTGGGTGGGAAGACTGCACGTAATGACCAGTGTGCTCAGACAGGAGGTCCCTTTGGAAGCTAAGCGACTCCTTTCAAATGTTTCAGTAGAAGAGGTCAGTTAGATATTAAAATATCTGGCAACAATGGCACGAATTGCGGCCAAGCATAATATAAACTTAACATTGCATGTGCCGGGGAGTCAGGGTCGCCTCCCAGGCTAGAGGAGTGGAAGTCTGACCCAGACTGGTGTCAAAGGGCAGAATGAGAGCTCTATCAGAATGGAGGCTGCCCTAAGAAATGGGAGAAAGTATGGGGCAATTGGTGCACCTATCGAACATGATGGGAGGCAAGACGAGGACAAGTGGAAGTGGGGTAACACGCTGAAACTATTGGTAGCTCAGTACTGTCTGTATATCAAAGTTGTGCTTAATTACCAATATTTGTTATACCTATGATACAATTGCTGTCTGCTCTCTTCCGATGTGCGATATGAAAGGTATGAATTGCTGCATTTTTTGTACTCTGAGTATAAGTTATTTCTTGCTTTTCAATAAAGAAAAATGTAAAAATCATATTCAGAGAAAAACAAACACATTTATTTTGAGTTTCCATGGGGTACATGATGCGGTCTATTTCAGAACTACAAATGTCTGTGATTGGCTTACACTTCTACCCTGTCATCAACCTCTGACAAATAATGTCTCCATTCTTCAAACAAATCTCTTAATGGCCAAACATTCCCGCCCAGTGATGTGTAATTTAACTGCTGGTAAGACTTTTTAAACAAAAGTGTGATACTGGGTGATCCTGACCAGTGTTTGGATTCCTGTGACATAAAACACCTTCCATAGGAAAATAAGAAACCTCCATCTCAATAGTCAAAGGACAGTCTACTTTAGAATGTACCCTTTTGAAGCAGCTTTGGTCATCGAGTTGTGATTTCAGAAAACTGATGAGTGAGCCATCTATACAAATGAATTTGCAAATCCCAAAAACCTTTCAACAGTCTTCACTGAAGTTGCTGTAAGCCACTGTTAAGAAGGGGAGCTGGATGCTCTGCTTAATGCTATGTGTACCCGTGCGCCTTTGCTTTGCAGGCGACTTTTGATTTCTTATACGTTTTTGCTGCGAAGTCTGCAAAAACGTATTATTGCCTTTACACATAGGAAATACTGGTGGCCATCATGGCGAGGGCAGTTTCGACTGAAGTTGTTTGCCTGAGGATGATGCTCCGCATGGCAGCGTGCTGGCAATTAGGCCTGGGTGGAGTTCGCAGAGTTCCGCAAAGTAATCAAAAAACTCAACAGCGCCACGTGGAGTACGTTAGGTCGCACTGTTTGCGCTGATTTTAGAGCCTGGTGTTTGTCCCACACTGGAAAATCAGGTCTACAGTCAAAATATCGAGTTTTTAATATCGAGTTACATTAATATTGAGTTAAAAATATTGAATGGACACAATATCGAATGGACAGAATATAGACTACAAAAATATCGAATAGAATAGCATTAATATTGAATCAAAAACATAGAATGGACAAAATATCGAATGGACAGAATATAGACGACAAAAATATAGAATGGACAGAATATAAACAACAAAAATATAGAATGGACAGAATATAGACTCCAAAAATATCGAATTTGAGGTAAGTTAATATTAATTTTTTAAAGTATCTTTATGTTAGTATATGTGCGAAAAGTGTATATTTATTTTATATTTTATTTTAATTAATTAATTTTATGAGATTTAATTTTTGCGTAGTATAATTCTGTAGCGGGTTGTGGGTTTATAGGGGAATAGGGTGGGAAGTAATTTAATTATAATTAATTAAATATGTTAATTTATTTATTGGTATTTATTTTGAATTAATTGTTATTTAATAATTAATTGGTAATTAATTAAAATATAATTGTTAATTATGTTAATTAATTGATTAATTGATAATTATGTTAATGTTATTAATGTATTTTCTGTAGCGGGTTTTGGGTTTATAGGGGAATAGGGTGGGAAGTAATTTAAATATAATTATTTACATTTTTAAATGTATTTATTGGTATTTATTTTCAATTAATTGATATTTAAATTTGTAATTGGTAATTAATTAAAATATAATTGGTAATTAATTTTAATTAATTGATTAATTGATAATTATGTAAAGTGTATTAATGTATTTAACAAAAGTGTGATACTGGGTGATCCTGACCAGTGTTTGGATTCCTGTGTCATAAAACACCTTCCATAGGAAAATAAGAAACCTCCATCTCAATAGTCAAAGGACAGTCTACTTTAGAATGTACCCTTTTGAAGCAGCTTTGGTCATCGAGTTGTGATTTCAGAAAACTGATGAGTGAGCCATCTATACAAATGAATTTGCAAATCCCAAAAACCTTTCAACAGTCTTCACTGAAGTTGCTGTAAGCCACTGTTAAGAAGGGGAGCTGGATGCTCTGCTTAATGCTATGTGTACCCGTGCGCCTTTGCTTTGCAGGCGACTTTTGATTTCTTACACGTTTTTGCTGCGAAGTCTGCAAAAACGTATTATTGCCTTTACACGTAGGAAATACTGGTGGCCATCATGGCGAGGGCAGTGTCGACTGAAGTTGTTTGCCTGAGGATGATGCTCCGCATGGCAGCGTGCTGGCAATTAGGCCTGGGTGGAGTTCGCAGAGTTCCGCAAAGTAATCAAAAAACTCAACAGCGCCACGTGGAGTACGTTAGGTCGCACTGTTTGCGCTGATTTTAGAGCCTGGTGTTTGTCCCACACTGGAAAATCAGGTCTACAGTCAAAATATCGAGTTTTTAATATCGAGTTACATTAATATTGAGTTAAAAATATTGAATGGACACAATATCGAATGGACAGAATATAGACTTCAAAAATATCGAATAGAATAGCATTAATATTGAATCAAAAACATAGAATGGACAAAATATCGAATGGACAGAATATAGACGACAAAAATATAGAATGGACAGAATATAAACAACAAAAATATAGAATGGACAGAATATAGACTACAAAAATATCGAATTTGAGGTAAGTTAATATTAATTTTTTAAAGTATCTTTATGTTAGTATATGTGCGAAAAGTGTATATTTATTTTATATTTTATTTTAATTAATTAATTTTATGAGATTTAATTTTTGCGTAGTATAATTCTGTAGCGGGTTGTGGGTTTATAGGGGAATAGGGTGGGAAGTAATTTAATTATAATTAATTAAATATGTTAATTTATTTATTGGTATTTATTTTGAATGAATTGTTATTTAATAATTAATTGGTAATTAATTAAAATATAATTGTTAATTATGTTAATTAATTGATTAATTGATAATTATGTTAATGTTATTAATGTATTTTCTGTAGCGGGTTGTGGGTTTATAGGGGAATAGGGTGGGAAGTAATTTAAATATAATTATTTACATTTTTAAATGTATTTATTGGTATTTATTTTCAATTAATTGATATTTAAATTTGTAATTGGTAATTAATTAAAATATAATTGGTAATTAATTTTAATTAATTGATTAATTGATAATTATGTAAAGTGTATTAATGTATTTTCTGTAGCCGGCTGTGGGTTTATAGGGCAATAGGGTGGGAAGTAATTTAAATATAAATATTTAAATTTTTAAATGTATTTATTTTCAATTAATTGATATTTAAAATTTCAATTGGTAATTAATTTAAATATAATTGGCGATTATTGTAATTAATAGTTTAATTGTTAATTATGTTAATTTTATTAATTTATTTTCTGTAGCGGGTTGTGGGTTTATAGGGGAATAGGGTGGGAAGTAATTTAATTGTAAATAATTGAATATTGTTATTTATTTATTGGTTTTGTTTTGTTGTAATGTTTAATAATTTTGTAATTGTTAATTAATTAATATTAATTGGTAAATAATTTGAATTAATAGGTAATTATTTGTAATATTGTTTTTGTATTTTTAATTGATTAATTATTATACAATATAAACTTGTTAAATACTTTTAATATATTTGTATTTGATATTAATATTTAATTTATTTTTATTCATATATGAAGTATTTACTTTCCCTACTGTTGTACTCTCTGGAGTGTGAATAGTAATTTTTACCTCTACGCTGTCCAACGCTTTCCCTACTGTTGCACTCTTTGGAGTGGGAATAGTAATTTTAACTCTCCCGCAATCCAACGCTTTCCCTACTGTTGCAATCTTTGGAGTCGGAATAGTCATTTTTACCCCTACGCTATCCAATGCTTTCCCTACTGTTGCACTCTTTGAAGTGGGAATAGTAATTTTTACCCCTACGCTATCCAACGCTTTCCCTACTGTTGCACTCTGTGGAGTGGGAATTTGTAATTTTTATCCCTACGCTATCCAACGCTTTCCCTACTGTTGCACTCTCTGGAGTGGGAATAGTAATCTGTACCCCTACGCTATCCAACGCTTTCTCTACTGTTGCACTCTCAGGAGTGGGAATAGTAATTTTTACCCCTACGCTATCCAACTCTTTCCCTACTGTTGCACTCCCTGGAGTTGGAATAGTAATTTTTACCCCTACGCTATCCAACGCTCTCCCTACTGTTGCACTCACTGGAGTGGTTATAGTAAATTTTACCCTTTCCGCTATCCTACGGTAAAAATATTGTAATTTTTTATTAATATTACGTTTATATATATATATATATATATATATATATATATATATCCTCGCTCCCAGAAACACCAGCCTGCTGCACTCTGATAGCGGGTGCTCGTTCAGCGGGGGTGTACCCGCTCGACAATCACAGCTCCCAAGTTTCCCCAGATATTGCTCATCCGGTAACGAAACAGCACTCACAAGGGGGGGGATTCAATTCAGTTTATTATTGAAACCCTTCGCACACAAGACGCGTTTCGGCAATCAGCCTTTGTCAGTTGTGAACATAGCTCCCAGTCATCTCACAGTTTTTTATACAATCAAACAGCGCAAAACGTGTCTTGGAGTCAACAATATAGAAAGAGGACTGTTCATTTTCATGACAATCGCCATTTTGTAACATGCAATTAGTACCTCTATACGTGTATACATTCTAGTACACTGTTTGCTATGAATACGGCGATAGTCAATACAACGTCTGCATTGGCATTATTGCTACTTCTATTTCCATACCATCAAGCCCTGAATGGGCATTTATACACAACACTCAATGCATTTGTTTACGTTATAATGCCCTGTATGGGCTATTTTCCACTTTCCCACTTGTTCACTCTCACGTTTTGTTTACAGCGTAAAGGGTCCCAATAACAAATCTATGTACAAATTAATTGTTGTGTATCTTACTGAAAACGAGAAATTCATAACAGATCTTGTACTGTGTACATATCATTTCATTCATGTATCATCTTCCCTTATCCCAAATGTACTGCCAATTCTTCGTTACTGTTGAGACCTGTCGGACTTTTTGTTTGGAGGTCTATTATATAACGAGATTCTAGCCGTCTCAATTTGGATAGTCGGTCCCCACCTCTAGGATGTACAGGTACACTGTCGAGACAGAAGAAGGACAACAGGTCCCTGTTGTGCCCATGACTTTTGTTAAAGTGTCTCGCGACAGGGTATGCCTCATCAATGTTATTAATGGCCCGCATATGCTCTAAAATACGCAGTTTGACTGGGTTTATAGTACTGCCGATATATCTCAGCCCACAGGGGCATATCAGACAGTATATTGCATATGGCGTGGAACATGTGAGGAATTTGTTAATCTTTTTGGGTGTCCTGAGACCTGGTATCTTGTATGTCAAAGTACGCTTACTGATTTTACATGCCTTGCATCCACCACAAGGATAAAAACCATTAAGCTGGGGCATTTTCCTATTATCCTTTCTCAGATGGACAGATTGAACCGCCCTGGCAGGCCAATTGTGGCTTCACAAGGCGGCTTAACAGAACATTTGTCAATATATGTCAATTCTTTTTTGTTTCCATACGTGACTTCTTTAAAGTCATATCAAAAAGACACTACACATTTCTTGAACTGTATTAATAAGATCGAATGCAAAGAAGGATATTGCATGTTAGTACTTGATATTGCCAGTCTATACACTGGCATAGCACATGACGGTGGTTTACTAGCAATAAAAAGCTTTTTGGATACTCGTAAACTGAGATTTTACTACCACAACAAAATGTTAATGGAATTTCTGACATTCAGCATAAACAACAACAACTGTTTGTTTAACACCTTAGCTGCGTGTAAACATTTCTCCCCAGTGCTGCGCTGTCCATTAGAACTAGTGCTGAATGGACGTTCAATGGTCGTGCGCAGCACTGGGGAGGTAGCGCTGCTGACGACCATTGGCCGTCAGCAGCACTTAAGGGGTTAAAGGGCAGCTGTTTAGACAACTACTGGGTGTGGCTATGGGTTCCTGCTCCGCCCCCAGCTACGCGAATCTTTTCGTCGGCTGGTGGGAGGAGCAGGTGGCCTGGGCCGCTACTAACCAAATGTGGAATTATAAAATCAAGGGATGGCATCGATATATCGATGATCTGTTTATCATATTCGATGGTCCAGTTGAAGAAGCTGCAGCATACATAGAAGTATTGAATGACAATGTGGTAAATTTGAGATTTAGTGGGGAGATTAGTGTCTCCAGTGTAAACTACCTAGACCTCACTGTATACATAGAGGAGGGACAATTACATACGAAATTGTTCAGGAAATCTACGGCAGGAAATTCTACGCTATACGCCACTAGTAACCACCCTACCAAACTGAAGAACAGCATCCCTTATGGTGAACTGTTAAGGTTAAAGAGGAATAATTCCAATGACTTAGAATTCCAGAAGGCTGCCAAACAATGTACACATCGCTTTAGAACTAGAGGGTACAGTGAAGGAACATTGAAAAAGGCCTTAGAGAGAGTCAATAAGCTATCTAGATGTGATTTACTTAAAGAACAGGACAGAGCTAAAGATAAGAAAGGAACCTTTAGACTAATCACCACTTTCCCGGACAATGCAGGAGATCTGAAAAGAATACTTCGCAAAAATTGGAATATCCTGCTGACTGACCAGACTCTAAGGGAAGAATTACCTTCCAATCCACTTGTCACTTTTAGAAAAGCTAAAGCATTAAAAGATCACCTAGTGCATAGTCATCATACCACAAAACAGGATAATAGGAAAATGCCCCAACTGAATGGTTTTTATCCTTGTGGAGGATGCAAGGCATGTAAAATCAGTAAGCGTACTTTGACATACAAGATACCAGGTCTCAGGACACCCAAAAAGATTAACAAATTCCTCACATGTTCCATGACATATGCAATATACTGTCTGATATGCCCCTGTGGCCTGAGATATATCGGCAGTACTATAAACCCAGTCAAACTGCGTATTTTAGAGCATATGCGGGCCATTAATAACATTGATGAGGCATACCCTGTCGCGAGACACTTTAACAAAAGTCATGGGCACAACAGGGACCTGTTGTCCTACTTCTGTCTTGACAGTGTACCTGTACATCCTAGAGGTGGGGACCGACTATCCAAATTGAGACGGCTAGAATCTCGTTATATAATAGACCTCCAAACAAAAAGTCCGACAGGTCTCAACAGTAACGAAGAATTGGCAGTACATTTGGGATAAGGGAAGATGATACATGATTGAAATGATATGTACACAGTACAAGATCTGTTATGAATTTCTCGTTTTCAGTAAGATACACAACAATTAATTTGTACATAGATTTGTTATTGGGACCCTATACGCTGTAAACAAAACGTGAGAGTGAACAAGTGGGAAAGTGGAAAATAGCCCATACAGGGCATTATAACGTAAACAAATGCATTGAGTGTTGTGTATAAATGCCCATTCAGGGCTTGATGGTATGGAAATAGAAGTAGCAATAATGCCAATGCAGACGTTGTATTGACTATCGCCGTATTCATAGCAAACAGTGTACTAGAATGTATACACGTATAGAGGTACTAATTGCATGTTACAAAATGGCGATTGTCATGAAAATGAACAGTCCTCTTTCTATATTGTTGACTCCAAGACACGTTTTGCGCTGTTTGATTGTATAAAAAACTGCGAGATGACTGTGAGCTTTGTTCACAACTGACAAAGGCTGATTGCCGAAACGTGTCTTGTGTGCGAAGGGTTTCAATAATAAACTGAATTGAATCCTCCCCTTGTGAGTGCTGTTTCGTTACCAGACGAGCGATATCTGGGGAAACTTGGGAGCTGTGATATATATATATATATATATATATATATATATATATATATATATATATATATATATATATATATATATATATATGTATTAAAAGAGCAATTTGTATTTTTTTTAACTTACATTAATTATTTATTAATGTTAAGGTTATTTAAATATTTTAAGTATGTTTAAGTTAATCATATTTATTATTTTATTAATTTTTAATTAATTTAAAGCATTTAAAAAAAATGATATTTTGACTAACTATATTTTTTACATCGATATTTTTGATTCGATATTTTTGTACTTACCTGTTTGGAGATAGGAGGTCGATATTTTGGTATTCTATATTTTTACCTCGATATTTTTGTAACTCGATATTCTTGACCTCGATATTGTTTCAGTGATCCGGAAAATCAGCATGAACAACACCAGGGGCTGTTCTTTCTGACACTCTAGCAGATGTTCTACTGGAGCAGCAACTTCTTCAACGTGAACAGAAGGTTTCTCAACATTAGAGTGACTGCCAGCTTTGAGAAATGTAGCTGGGATGTGGGTTGGAGTAAGAATATCCCCCCTTGCGCTCACCAACTTAATGTTGGGGACCACAGGTGAGGAAAAAAGCTCCGCTACGTGGAGTGGAGCGGAGTTTTCAGAATTCAGCGAGCTGTGCGGAGTGGGAAAAACTCAGCAAACTCTGCGGGCGGAATTTCACTCCCAGGCCTTCTGGCAATAAACTAGCATTTCTCGCAGACCACTAACTCTTGTGCGGCCCTGAGAAATGGGAACCACCTTGGACAATTGGGTGTAATTCTCTTTATGGTTCACAGCATCCTTTGCTAGGCAATCATGCTTCCATATTGCCGCATCTGGGATCGCTGCATTCTGAATGGATATTAGGACTACAGTGAAGTGACATAAAGTTATGTTGCTGATCAAAAAAACTAATGTTGATCTATTTTCTTGAACATTTGGTAGACCAATTCACACTGGGCTTATATTGACTAGGTGAAATGAAATTGGTTGAATGCACACCTGTTTGTACTCAACTGTTCTATACTTGCTTGTAGCAATTTGACGGCGTGCTGCCTGATAGCGTGCTCTGCCCCAAATAGCACGCGGAAATTATCCAATTTAACTGGCACCCCCTGCATGCCAGAACAGACGCACAGCCAAGAAGGAAATCCTTTTCTCAATAATAAACCAATGTTCAAATAGTAGTCTTGTGTAATCCATATCTTAAATCTATTTTTCATCTTCAACCATATTTAATCCATTCACTTCAACGGCAGCATTGTTCCACATTCCATCCAGGCCTTAACAGTGACACGTGAGAACTGACAATTTATCATGTTTAGCCTCATGCACTTTTCACCCAATGCATTTCAGGCACTGCTGCCCTTCTTCAGGGGTCTCTGAAAAAAAGGAAATCAGGCATTGTACTCAGTACTCATAAGACTGGCATCGTGACAACAAACATAATCGAACAACGTACTGTGATCTAAATGCTAATCACTCTATATATTATCATTACTGCTTTTAAACTGAAGTCATCCTATGTTGCCCACCATCTTTCATAAATAAACATGCGCAATCAAAAGAAAATAATATTAAAAATGATTAAATGCACCCATAGTTTATAAAGAAACCCATCATCTATACAATGCTCATGTGTGCTCACTTAATATTAACCCCACAACATCGGCTCTACCAAGTGGTACCTTTCATGCCGTGACCGGTAATGTAACAAACTCCTCCACACTCCTTGATGCCAGAAGCGTGCTCTTGTGACCGTAAAGTTAACCATCTAACCAGTTGCACCTGAAAGCCATTTATTTCAAGTTGCCGTGGAGGTGTAACCCACCCACATGACTCAACGGTAGTTCAACCATGCACCTTAATGAAATATATACACAACCCGTCTGCTCTCCCCCCTCAAAGCGTTGCTAAACACAAAATCAATCAATAAACGAATGAATCCCCCTCGTGCCATTTACAAACCCCCCCAAAAACATCAATGTGAATATTATACTCAGTATTTAAAAAAATAAAGTGTGTCAACCTCGGCCTATAACTCATTTTAATAAAAAGTCCAAACTAATGTAAGGAAATCTTTAATGGCCTTCGTAGAATGTGAATCCTTTGATGTAATTTGTGCTTTGCTCATGGTCTCCGTATTGCAAACACGATGTATTGTTGCTGCCTTTGAAGTGATATTGCAGTTTTTGCTTTCCTTATCATCATATTGTCCATGTCAAACATCAGGGTGCAGACTGCCGGTGGGACAGTTATATTAACAAAGTAAACTGAGATTGGCTGAATGCACACCTGTTTGTACTCAACTGTTCTATACTTGCTTGCAGCAATGTGATCGCGTGCTGCCTGATAGCATGCTCTGCCCCAAATAGCACGCGGAAATTATCCAAGAAATATAACTGGCGTGCACTGCATGCCTGAACAGACGCACAGCCAAGAAGGAAATGCTTTTCTTGAAAATAAACCAATGTTCAAATAGAAGTCTTGTGTAATCCACATCTTAGATTCTTTTCATCTTTCACCATAGTTAATCCATTCACTTCAACAGCAGCATTGTTCCATCGTGGGGTATGGGTTTCAATTACCCCTGATGAAGGTCAGCAGTCCCCGAGATGCATTGGGTGAAAAGTACATGATGCTAAAAATGATAAATTGTCAGTTCCCACGTGTCACTGTTAAGGCCTGGATGGTCATGCCAGTGAAAAAATTTGGAAAAATGCTGCAGCTTAAGTGAATGGATTAACTATGGTTAAAGATGAAATATAAATGTCAGATATGGATTACACATAGGGGTGTTTACCTGTGGACCAGAGGGCCACAACCATAGTTGTCATTTCAAAAAATGGTAAGCCACCAAAAGGGTGCGGCTCTTACAGACCTATCTCTTATTAACCCTCAAGGTGAAAGTGCTAGTGAAGGCCTTGGCGTCCAGGTTGCGGTCTGTAGTCACCAAAATCATCCATCCTGACCATTCGCCTTCATGCCGTTTAGGAGCACACGCCTAAAAGTGAGAAGACTTTACGGGGTATTGCTTAAGACTGAAGCACCATGTTTTAAACAGGCGGCACTCCTCTCCCTCAAAGCAAAAATGGCATTCAACATTATAGAGTGGAAATATATATTTGCGTCCCTCGAACGATTGGGTTTCGGCCCAAGATTATGTGGCTGAGTGTGGCTCCTTTATCGGAACCCACAAGCATGAGTGCGATTCAATGCCACACTATCCAGGGTCTTCTTCACCCTGAAGAAGGCCATATGACTGGTGTTTCCTCTCCCCCGTGCTGTTTGCCCTGGCACTCAATCCCCTGGCGGCCTGGGTCTGTCAGGACGCCCTACTATGGGTGGCGAGAACTAGTGAGGCATGGGAGAAGCGTGTTTCCTTTTATGCTGGGGCATATTGGTTTATGTCACCAAACCGCTCTAGTCCATTGAAAGGATTGTGCAGTCTTCTGAACATTCGGGGTACACTCTGGATACCAAATCAGCTGGTAGAAGTCCCTGATCTTCCCGCTGGCAGGAGATGCTCCAATATTACCTTCGGACTGCACAGCACTGATAGTTCAGGGTGGGTTTGAAAACCTAGGCGTTTACTTTACTTGTGACCCAGAACATTTCTTATGGGAAAACGTTCTTCCCACAGTTGGGCAGGTTGCTCAGTGGTGGACCCTCCCGTTGTCAATAATGGGTTGGGCCGCCCTTTTCAAAAGGACGACATTACTATGCCTGCTATACATTCTCCAAAAGACTCCCTATCAGGTCTCCCTAGATGTTTTTAGGCAGGTTGATCATGAGATCTGTTAGAAATGGGATTTCTGGTTGGCTAAGGCTTGCGCCAAAGCCAGGCAGAAACCACCACTCTAGTCAGGGCAAGGGAGTTACACGCCAAAGATAACCCCTGCTCACCCTCTAGGTAACGTGACGCGAGCAGCCAGGCTAATCCTAGAGGCAATGTAGGTTAAGTGTTTGCGTGCGGACCCCCAGCAACAACATCCCAGGCCCCCCACAAAAGGAACCCCACACAAGGTTATATGTAAAAGTAGCCTTTGTATTATAACAAACACATTAGATAAGAAACACACACTTTACAATGTGCCATAGGCACGGGCGGAATTTACAGGGTGTTTATATACATGGGACAGGGCCACATGGACCACTGTCAGGAATAAGCACTTTTAGAACTAGCCTTTGGTAGAATAAGCACTTTGTAGAAGTAACACTTTTAGAACATAGAACATATAATAACTGGCGGCGGGTACGGACCGTGCCTTCCGCTCTGGTGGTGCGGGACAATGCAGGTGACCTCCTTGGCAGACCGGAGCAGGCGGGAGGCGGCCGGCACGCTACAAGCGTACGGGCGTTTCTCGCCTCCCAAGGAGGCTCCGGGCTTTTTCTGAGGCTTGGGCGACCCAAATGTGTGCGGCTCAGAGGAGGAGGGGGGCAGGGTGCGGGCGGCCCAGCTAAGCAGACATGGCTCAGAAGAGAGCGGCGGGGGCTTCCAGGCACGGGCTGCAAAGGGGGGCGAGCGAAGCACACTTCAGGCGGGGCTCCAGCGGCACCTGGAGGTCAGACAAGTCCCAGCAACTTGTCAGGGAAGATACAATAGAGTCCACTGGTCCTGGGACTCTGGTCAGGGGGCGAGCTCAGTATCAAGCCCTTAGAGATAGTTTTAAGCACCAAATAGCAAATGTAGCACACAACCAGTAACCACTGGTAAAAGGTAAGTACCACCTACGCATCCCTAACCACCTTAGGAAAATATCACGCAGGGAACCATGAACTCACTAGCATAACTATACTAGGAAAAACAACCACCTAAGCATAAAAATACTTTTATGGGTATAGGCCAGAAACTTTACACATGATGCATAAAAACACATTCAGAGGTGTCAGAACACAGGGTGGGCAAATAATACTACACACAGTGCATTTCCTAACACCCCAAGCATTAGCGCATGAATCATAATAGCACATAAATCACATTTAGCGCAGAAATCAGATTTAGCACACAACTCACATCAAAGTTCAGGTTGCGCCACTGCGCCAAAACCTAAATGCAGCAGCTGCCCACCACTTGCTGGGCAGCTGGGGACAATAGCAAGGGGCCTAAACGCTGTAGCTGGCACTAAGTACTGTGCAGCTGGGGAAGGCCAAAGTAGGGATGAAGGAGTGCAACTCCCTCCTGAGTCCAAAGTACATGTCCCTAAGAAGCAAAACCTAAAATGGTGCAGCCGCCCAATACTTGCTAGGCAGTTGTGAAACAGAACTGTGACAGGGCTCTCACTAGCCCTCAGGTACCAAAACTGCGCCAACTGGGATCCTTCTAGGCTTTAGAACAAAGAAAGCACGTTTTGGGGAGCCCTCTAGGCTCTGAAACGCAAAGGTGCAAAACGTGTGAGACCTCAGGCTCGGGGAATGGACATGCTTCTCGTTGGAGCCTTCTAGGCTCTGGGAATAATCATGGGCCTTGGAGCCCTCTGGCTCATAAAATAATCATGCCCCGCTGGTGGTCCCACTCAGGGCTTGAAAACCGAAGGTATCCCCTATTGAAGCCGCGGGGCTCAGTCAATACCTACCCCCTCGTCAGGGGTTTTTAGAGAGGAGGCATGCCCCCCTAAGTGCCGCAGTCAGCACGCAGAGAAATGCCCATGGAGTCCACCAGCCCTTCTCTGACTTAACGGGCTGTTCGAGGGGGACTCCTCTTCACCGTGCGTCGGGGGGGACGCGGTCTCTTCTCTGTGGTCTGCCGGGGCTCTCGCTTGCTTACGGGAGCCCCAGTGGCTTTTTTTGAGTTGGCGGGCGGGGCTCTCTCTCGCTTCTGAGAGCCCCGCTGGTAGCGGCTGCTTTTCCTGTGGCATGGGGCTTCCCTTTACCTCCAGGAGCCCCACGCTGCCATCGGCTCTTCCCCCGGGCCCAACGCGGCACGGAACGGCTTTCCCCAGGCAGGGGGAAGCGGAAACAGCATCCTCCCGGCCCCGCCCACAGTCAGGTGGCGCGGGCTGGACTTCGGCTTCCGTTGCTTCTCCCGGGCCGCGGCGGTGAACCAGGGGCACAGATGAGGGGTGGGCACCCTCAGTGATGAAAACAAACGTAGAAAGCAGGGTGGACACCCGCTAGGGCACTGATAAGCGGGGTGGCACCCGTGAATCAAAATAAAGCAGATAGACTGGCAGAATGCAGGGTGGGCACCTGCGAGGGCACAAAGAGGGGGGAATCCCTATGACGGGGATCCCCTCGGGGAGGGCTGCAGCGCTGCGCTGCTCAGCCCCCAAGCTCTCCCTTTCCCTGGGAAGGCAAACAAAAGCAGAATAAAAGCGCTCAGTCTGCAAATAGAGCGCAGTCAGGCTGTAAGAAGGACTTGGCATCCTCAAAATGTAACCAAAGAAGGGTCCCAAAGAAATCCTCCAGCAACAAGGTCCTCTTAGGAGTGTTTCAGCATCCAGGGCATCCAGGGGCTGGGCAGGGCCCAGGGAGGCAAGCCATCCCCTCGGCCCCAAATGCAAAAACAACTATTGATGGACAGAATGCAGAACAATGTCATACATTCACCCCAGTACAGAGATCTGGGCCTAAATCCATCGTTTTTTGCACTCCACCCCAGTTCAGTCATGGCCATATGCAAATCAGCCTTGACCCTGTGCCTCATGGGAACAGTCCAGCCCGAACTGCCAAGCCAAAAGAAACTGATTGGATAAAAATAGACAGAAAAATCGAAGAAAAGGATGAGTCAGTTCCTGCATATTATGAGAGACTTTTACAGGTGTTCAACCTACAGTGGGTTTGAAAACATTGAAAACAATGACATGACCATTTTGTGTATTGTTTTGTGTCCGGGTTAAGGTTGAAAATATCTCAAATGATTAAACAGCACATGTTATGCTGGCAAGCAAAGTCCATAGATGAGATCCTCAAGTACGCAAAGTACTGTGGGGACAAAATCGACAACAGACATAAGAATCTAGAAGAAAAGATAATGTGGGCCCAAGTTCAATTAGCAGAGCAGGAAGAACTTCAGCTAAGTAATCAGGCAGAAAACCAAAGAAAGGGGCAAGGTCATGGTGAAAATAGTGGGGCAAACCAAGGGGGAAAATGAGCAGAGAAGAGGCAAAAAAAAAGTTTCCCTGTCACGCCTGCGCAAAGTTGGGGCATTGGGAAAACGAGTGTAAGTTTATACAGAATAATAATGTCCAAAATCAAAATTTAAATCCACAGACGCAGAATGAGTTGTTAATGAGGCAACCGCAGCAGGTTGTACAGAGTCAATTGCCACTTGCCCCTATGCCACATTTTGTGAGTCGAGCCAAGTACAGTGTGGACACCGGATTCCAGGAGGGAAGTGGTAAGAGAAATTATGTAACCCTACAGTTTCTTTTGGAGGATTCATTTTTTGAGGCGGAACTACAATGACGGTGCCTGAGTGGGGAGGAAGAGGAACGCGTACTTGGCGCATCCTTGCCGGTAGATCAGTCAGGTCCATATATAGATGGTAAGGTTTAAGGAAATGACATCACCTTCTTATTGGATACTGGTGCTACCCGTTCTACTGTGAGAATAGCACGCATCCCAAACCTACCGCTCTCTGGATTAACAATCCAAGTAGTAGGCTTTTTTAATAATCAAATTAGGACCCCAATTACCGAACCTATGGAGGTATGTATTGCCAACTTTAGAGAAATGCACAAATTTGTTGTGTGTGACTCGAGTCCCGTAAACTTGCTAGGAAGGGATTTATTGTGCAAAATGAACTGCACAATAATTTGAACACCATATGGGGTGGAAATTCAGACTCCTGATGAAGACGGGGTGTACAAGATCATGTTAGCTAAACAGGGAACAGAAGTGAATGACATGTTTTCCATGATGACACCAAATGCGTTATCAGACGAAGTTCAAACTACAGTAAATCCTGATGTGTGGGATTTTACCGGAAAAGAGTAGTGATGGAGCAAGGTTTAATATGTAAAAAAACTTACTTGTACTCATCCCTCTCCAAAAAACATGTAACTTATAAATCAACATGCTTTGTGATTACTAATCTTTGCATTTCACAACATTTTAGTACCAAGGGTAAGCTTTCCTATGTGCTTTTACTAACACTAACCCAAGTGTCCTAATATGGCCGTTGAAAAACACGGCGACTTTTCTGTGGATGTGTCTGCTACATCTACGTAGTTTATCTGTGCTTTTGGTGGGAAATCTTTGCAGTTGCGCAGTAGTGCCTAAGATGGCGGCTTCATGCTTCACATACTAATGCACATGCTCCTGCTCAAACTACACTTTGTATGTCCTGCTTAACTATTAATGCTATAGTTAAAATAAAGGAATGGGGTTAGAGTAGAAATAAGTGGTGTACAGTGCATTCATAGTTTTTTGTATTCTAACGTGTCTTTCTTTGACTTTATTATTAGCTCGGATTTGGGCCTGAAGGGTATCGCAAACTGTATTTTATAAAGGCTGCACCTGCGCACACAAACACTGAAAACCTTGAAGCACTGTCATTGAAGTACAGCCAAGTCCTGTCTTACCCGCGATGTTCCTGGGACACCTCACCCCATGACCCAAAGAGAGGAAGACAACTTGCAAATTTGTTAAACATTGTATACTAAATTAAATAAAATGTGCTCGGTGGAATGAAATTCATGGGAAAGTAAATTATGGGCGGGAACATTGATCAATTACATCGAATACGAATGATCTCACACTGGTATGATGTAATGACCTCTCCTCGTCTTTCTGACCAATCAAATGAAGGGAATACACATATTCGCAACATGAGGGGGGTGGTACATACCCTGGAAAATGGTATAACTAAAGTAGTAGGTTCTGTTAGTTAGATCGTCCGACTTGCCACAGACCTGTCACTGACCCAAAGTATGCTGAAGAAGAATTGTGGATGACACAGACCTCAGAGGGCTGGTCGAGCACTCTGAAAGAAGAATCGGGGAATTGCTAAAGGAGAAGACTGTCACCCAGAAGGAGAACGAGAGTAGCTGCTGAGAGGGGTGTGGCGCTGGTGTTGCACTTAGCGGAGGTTACCTTTCCTGTCCCGTACCTGTCCTGTCCTGTTGGCACCTGATTAGTCGGGAGCTCTTTCTTGTCCCAGCCCTTGGCCAGGGGTTGGTCCTCGCACAGTTCTAGGTAAATATAATCTGTGTGGTATGTCCTTGTACCGTTTCCTTTTTTCATCCTTCCCAGGTACCAATGTCTAAAAGTAATCTCGTAAAGTCTCTAACAATTTTTGCTTTCACCATTATTTTCCTACTTGAGAAATCTTTGACTGCCCTGATTTGGTACTTGGCTCACAAAACATTGCATAAATAAAGTGTTTACATTTTGGTCTTTTTCCGGCATTTAGCGGCTCTTAACAGTAATGGGAGGCCTTATATAAACACTATCCCCGGGCCTTTCCCATTATCAACGGAGCCGCGGGCCAAGGCAGACACGGTCAGGGATTCTCCTGCATGTTTGTGAGTACAGCATAGCCAACCTGTATGAGAAGGCTGTTTAACAACTCTAAGAAGTAAGTCAATGATAGACCACCAGGACTTTGACATTGCAATCTGGTTTTTTGTTTTTCCTCCTCTCTAAATTCAGTTTGCAATTTAGCACTACACCCCTCCCGTTTTCAAAAAGGCTCATGGTGCAAACAATTCGCTGGCAGCAAGTATGCTACAATTTTTTTTCCTTCATGTATTTATACCACAATGACAATATCCTCAACCCATATGGATAATTCAATAGAGCGTGTGCTTTATGTTACATGTGTGTTTGTCTTATGTTTGTCCTTTTCAGGGCACCTCACAGGACTAGCATGACAATTTTTGTCTAGATAGTGATGCCCTCACTATTTTTTCAGGTCACTGAACCAGCATTTGGATATTCTATTCAATAAGTCAGTCAAAATACACTTTATTCGATTTGTTTTAAAATCATAAAAGCCATAAAACAACAACAATATATACAATTTAAAACATCCAAATTTCATTGTATATAGTTCATAAAAACAAAAATTATATACATAGGGGCAGATTTATGTTAACTGGCGCATCCCCAAGGATGCGCCAGTTAACATGCGGCACAGTGCGCCACAGCTCCACCAGCCATGATGCGCCGCATTTATAATGCGGCGCACCATGGTGCAAAAACGGCACAGATGCGTGACGCATCTGTGCCGGAAATGTGGCGCATTGCTGGAGTTGCGTCAGAAGCACGACGCAGCTCCAGCAAGGCTCGGGGGTGTCCAATTTTAACAATGCTGCGTCAAGACCTACGCCTGCTTCAAGCAGGCGCAGGCTTTTGACGCAGCATTGGCTTAAAAGTGACTGAGTAAAATCTCATAGATTTCACTCAGCCACTTTTGCGAGGCGCACCTGCCCCGGAACGCCCACCCTGCGCCGGAACGCCCACAAGCGGCGCAGGGCCTTACAACGTGACGCATCTGCCTAGATGCGTCACGTTGTAAATCGTTCGTAGGGATGCGCCACGTTTACGCCGCCTTGCGTGACGCAACAGCGGCGTAAACGTGGCGCAAGGGCCTCATAAATCTGCCCCATAGTGTGCAAAATAGGCAAGGCAAATAATTTTAACTGATCATACTACACATTGTTTCCTAAGTTTGAGCTACAACAGTGGCAGGCAAAGTCCTTGTTTTAATTCTATATGCTGCCACTAAAAAACTGGCCACAGAATATGTAATATGAATACTACCAAGGGACTGTAGGTACACCAAAGCTGGCCTTACTTGAGTAAACCCTGCTTCTTTTAAAATCGGTAACAAATATTTGATCCTCGGATCCCAGTATAAAGTGCAAAACATCATAAAGTGCATAGTGTCCTGAGTGGAAAATTCATCGCATTTACATGGCGGTCCTCTTTCCGGTAAACTCCAAGACTGAAAACAACCCAGCACGTATGGAATTAAATTAAATCTGAGTTTAATTAGCAAATGTCTATGGAAGGGTTTAAGTACAAAAGCGAGGTAGGGCTCCAGGGAAGGGGAGGATAACATCATATAATGTAATCTAACTGTTGTTTTTGTTAATTCTAGTTCCTCCTGAGCCAATCTCATGTTTCCCAACAAGTGTTTTTTAACCCAAGCAATGTCCTCCATTCTAATAGAGGATAGCAAATAGAATAAGTTTGGATATTCTATTCATGTAATACCATTTGTATTTTTCTATGTGTTCTTTCCTTTTTATCTACAGGTACACCTTGATGATATCTACAAAATTAATAAGTAGGCACACAATAGCCTCGGAAAGCCGAATTAAACTGATTATGTTTAATTTAAAATACTGTTGTCTTTTGACATATAGTTGTGAGTAATGTGGGGAATGTGCACCCCCGTCATGAAGAAGATGCTCCACATCGAAAGATGTTGATGCACCAATGAGGTGTTGTACTTTAGGCTTCACGTGCCAGGCCCTTTTTAAGATTTTTTCACTATATTTCACTCCAAACCCACCACTCACTGAATAACATAACCCCTTCGCGCACCACACATAGTCACCAATCAAGTGCTCCCACTTATTCTGTTGGTTAGTAGCACGCCGCACCCCGTAGAGGGGTGGGAAGACCCCGATGATGAAGCATGACACCAAGGGTCCTTTTGGTGTGTGAAGGGTATTCAAAGAACATTGAGTGCTCTCCACCACTGTGGTGACTACTCTAGAAACACCAAGGTGTGGATTATTTCTGTTTATAAAATTATGCTTGGGGAGACCAAATCCACCCCATCTAAACTCTCCTCTCTATTATTTGTTGTATTTATTGATGAATTGTGGATGACACAGACCTCAGAGGGCTGGTCGAGCACTCTGAAAGAAGAATCGGGGAATTGCTAAAGGAGAAGACTATCTCCCAGAAGGAGAACGAGAGTAGCTGCAGAGAGGGGTGTGACGCTGGTGTTGCACTTAGTGGAGGTTACCTGTCCTGTCCTGTACCTGTCCTGTGCTGTTGGCACCTGATTAGTCGGGAGCTCTTCCCTGTCCCAGCCCTTGGCCAGGGGTTGGTCCTCGCACTATTCTAGGTGTGGTATGTCCTTGTACTGTTTCCTTTTTTCACCCTTCCCAGGTACCAATGTCTAAAAGTAATCTCATAAAGTCTCTAACGATTTCTGCTTTGACCATTATTTTCCAACTTGAGAAATCTTTTACTGCTCTGATTTGGTACTTGGCTCACAAAATATTGCATAGATAAAGTGTTTACATTTTTCCAGAGTCTGTGGTTATTTCACAAAGGTAAATGTTGTGCTACTGCCTGTTATTCTAACTCTTTTTGATCCATCAGAATTAGGAATTAGAACATAAGTGACAAGGATTTGATAAGTCACGGTGTACAGGTATAATTCCTAAAGGTAAATAAAATTCTGATCGGCAGATAGAAGAGTTGATTGCCAGTTCAGAGTGTTAATGTCTATGTGCCGAGGTGAGTATGGTGTTCTGAATGGGTAATCACGCACCATCAGTATTTCTTGGTAGCTGAGTTATGGTTAGGGTTTAGTTAAGATAGGTAGTTAGTTGTATATTGATTTTTATATTTATTCATGTATTAAACAAAACCTGTTTGTATTGTTATATGTTATCTGTAAATCCCCAGGGATATTGAATAGCGGGTGGTAAATGGAAGCCACACTGCAGTGAGGTTACTGGTCTGATGAAGTAAGTGCAGATAGTTAGGTAGAACTTGAAGCACTGGTTAGGGATTATTTTTGTATAAAAGTGAGAGTAATTGATAGCAAAGGAGTTCGCTGGTGAAACTTTGGTCGTATACCACCTAGAAAGGATAAGTCTGAAGGAGCAGCAGGTATTTTGATGCTTGTGTGAAGAGTAAGCGGAAGAGGTTTTACTCATAGTGTGTGAAGGGTAAACAGAAAAGTTTTACTCACTGTGAAAGAAAATTGTCTTTTTCTTTGAATTAGTCAGTCAGGCACACTAGCGAATGTTTCTAAGTTGTTAATTAATAAAATGTACATTTAAAATTGAAGAAAATTGAGTTGTCGTACTACCTTGCAAAGGAAGGGTCAGTCGCAGGTGCTGCACTGACGTCACAAAGAGCCGCGCTGGGATTTGGTTGAGACAGCAGGTATGTAGCTAAGGTAAAATTGAAAAGGAGGGGTGACTGCAGAGAGTAAAACTCACGTCATAGAAAAGCTATGCAAACATTGGTTAACAGGCTTTGTAAAACAAATCTTGATTGGTCATTGAAATAAGAGATGTGCTGATATTGGAGAAGTATTTAAGTGAAGTAAACAAATTGATTAAATTACAATAATTGGATTTTCAGTTTTAATAGACAGCAGTAATTATATGTGGCATCTGGTTTCAGTAATTAGTGATAGTATAGAATACCATCAAAGAGGGGATTGATGGAGCAAGGTTTCTTACTTAAAGAAACTTGCTTGTACTCAGCCCTCTCGTAATAACTTGTAACTTATTATTCAACATCTTTTGTGATTAGTAATCATTGCATTTCACAACATTTTTGTATCGGTGGAAGCTTATCTAAGTGCTTTTAGTGACAGTAACCAGGGCCGGACTGGAAACTGAAAGCAGCCCTGGCAAAATTTTTAGACCAGCCCCCATCCGGCCCATAGTGAGCGAGCGCAGGGAGCAAGCCCGACCACTACTAGGGTGGTATGGGGGGGGGGGTATTACCCCAAGACAATTTTGGAAAAAGACAGACCAAAATGATGAATTTTACAGCACATTTTTTATTTACATATTCAATTGTATCAACTTTCAAACCACAGTAAATAGTAGATGATGACCTTAAAGAACACCAGGTTACCCACCCAGTCATATGTACCCATTGACCTTCTTTCAGAGAGCACCAAAAATAGACACAAGTAGTGAATAAGAGAGAACAAAGTAAAAGTGAGACCAGCCCCCACATGGTGTCTAGCGAGCAAGTGCAGTGAGGAACCACTATTAGCCGGAGTTTGGGGGCTTGACCACCCAAGACAATTTGAGACAGAAAGGCCAAAACAAAGCATTTTTCAGCACATTTTTCATTACATATTAGATTGTATTAACTTTTAAAGCATATTAAATGATTACATTATGGAGCACTAGAATACCCAGTCATAAATCATAGACATTCCTATAGAGAACACTAAAAAATGAAATATCGAGCACAAAACATGAATTTAAATATAACTAATTTATTCTTTATATAAAGGTAGGTATTTCATAAAGGTAAATGTTGTGCTACTACCTATTATTCTAACTCCTTTTTGATCTATCAGAATTAGGAATTAGAACATAAGTGACAAGGATTTGGTAAGTCATGGTGTACAGCTGTAATTCCTAAAGGAAACTGTTGAACCCGTAGACAAAGTGATATACTTTGCTTCCCGTGGTGAGTGAAATAAGAGAGAGTTTGAGTAAGAGGCCCTCATTTGGATATTATTGAAAGCTAGATGAAGCATTGTTCCCTTATTTTTTGGTAACTAGGGAAGGGTATACCCCTGAGATTATGGATTGAGATATAGCGCATAGGATTTGCTGTATAAATTACAGAAAAATTGTGATGGGGATGTTTAGACATTTATGAGACTTTATACTATAAAACCAAAAGAAATATATTGTTGCTTTTTAATGTTCCAAAAATGGTCCATATTAGAGTCAAATATGCAACCACACCAGTGGTGGATAGTCAGAATCAAGAGGGTGGTGGTTACAGTTACTCATAACCACCGAACCGCGTTGACGCAACTTGCTCTAGGAAACCAACATGGAGGAATTCCGAGCATAAGAGCAGGGCTCTCACCAGGTTTCCCTCGAGTATGAAATTGTTGGATCTATTTAGACAATAGAATACATACCTGTGTCTATTGGATTTCCTTATGTAGACTGATTTTGATGTTTTTTACTGTATTAACCTACATGCTTCTTTATTGAATTAATTCATTAATTAATTAATTTATTTATTGACGTTTTGTATAGCGCAAGCTGGACCCAAGTGTATCAGAGCGCTTCACAACAGGTACAGTTATGAGCAAAAAAATTTGCGGATTTTTTTTTTAATTGTATGAGACCAATGATTGTTATGTTATGTTATGTTATGTTAATAACTTTTATTCAGCGCACAGCTGCCCCAGCGAAGGGGCGTCCTGGCGCCTGATCAAGTACCACAACACAACAAATCGCCGCTGGAGAGAGAAGAGATCAGTCAACAGAGGTGAACAGATGAGTTTTTATAGCACGTCTGAAGAGAGTCAGGCTGTTGAGGGCACGAATATGGACAGGAAGGGAGTTCCATAATCCAGCCGCCAAAACTCGGAACGAACGACCTCCTATCCTTATGTGTTTTTAATTATTGTGCTGTAAGGTTCTGAATTTGTGCTAACTGTATTGCATAGAGAACTGCCCCTTTTTTAACTGTCCATATTGGTTGTTTTAATAAAATCATATATTTGTAGGCGCTACATCTGAATTTAAGGGGTTTGTTTTTTTGCTCTATATTATTGTAGGGGGTTCTTTAAAGAAAAACCTATGCTCTAGTCTAGAAGAATGATGGGGAGAAAATGCAAGTGAATTATTTGACTGTTGGAAGAGTAAATGTAGAAGTATATGTTCAATCAATCAATCAATCAGAGTATATGTAGAGTGCGCTGCTTACCCGTGAGGGTCTCAAGGCACTGAGGGGAGGGGTGCCACTACTGCTCAAAGAGCCAGGTCTTGAGGAGTCTTCTGAAGGCGAGTAAGTCTTGGGGCTGCCGCATGTGGGTAGGGAGGGTGTTCCAGGTTTTGGCGGTGAGGTAGGAGAAGGATCTGCCGCCGGAGGTCATTCGTTGTATGCGGAGGACAGCGGCAAGGGCAAGGCTGGCGAAGCGGAGCTGGCGGTGTAGAAGCTGAGTCTGCTGTTCAGGTAGGCTGGTCCGGCATTGTGGAGTGCTTTGTGTGTGTGGGTGAGGAGTTTGAAGGTGATCCTCTTGTCAATGGGGAGTCAGTGTAGGTCTCTCAGGTGGGGGGTGATGTGGCTGCGGCGGGGGACATTGACGATCAGTCGTGCGGAGGCGTTTTGGATGCATTGTTGTCATCGTATTTGTTTGGCTGGGATTCCTGCGTAGAGTGTGTTGCCGTAGTCCAGTCTGCTGCTGACGAGGGCCTGTGTCACCGTTCTTCTTGTTTCGGTCGGGATCCACTTGTAGATCCTGCGGAGCATGCGAAGGGTGTTGTGGCAGGAGGAGGAGACGGCGTTGACCTGCTTAGACATGGAGAGGGAGGAGTCGAGGTTGAATCCTAGGGTGCGTGCATGGTCGGTGGGTGTTGGTGCTGTTCTCAGTGTGATTGGCCACCAGGAGTCGTCCCAGGCTGAGGGGGGGGACCGAGGATGAGTACCTTCGCTTGTCCGAGTTTAGCTTCAGATGGCTGCTCCTCATCCAGTTGGCGACAGCATTCTTTCCCTTGTGGAGGTTGATTTTGGCGGTGTGTGGGACCTTGGTGAGGGAGAGGATGAGCTGGGTGTCATCGGCATAGGAGATGATGTTGAGGTCGTGATGGCGGGCCACTTGTGCGAGGGTGGCCATGTAGATGTTGAACAGCGTCGGGCTGAGGGATGTGATCTGGTCTTTCTGGTGCGGGGGACCTCGGCGTAGGAGAGCTGGACTGATCGTAGGGTCCTTTGGGGTGCGTGGAATTTGAGCCGGCTGTTCAGGTACCGTGGAGGGCCTTGTGTGCATGGGTGAGCATCTTAAAGGTGATTCTCGCCTCGACGGGGAGCCAGTGGAGTGTGCGCAGGTGCTGGGAGATGTGGCAGTGTTTTGGCAGGTAGAGGACCAGTCTAGCGGGTGAGGTTTTTGTTTATTCCGGCGTAGAGTGTGTTGCCGTAGTCGAGTCTGCTGGTGACCAGGGCGTGAGTGACTGTCTTTCGGTGTTTGAGGGGGATCCATTTGAAGGTCTTATGAAGGAGGCGGAGGGTGTGGAATGAGACAGTTGATCTGGCGGTCCATTTGAGCTCGGAGTCCAGGATGATTCCCAGGTTGCGTGCATGGTCTGTGGGGGTTGGCGGGTTTCCGAGGGCGTTGGGCCACCAGGTGTCGCTCCACGCGTCAGGGTTTGGGCCCATGATGAGTACTTCTGTTTTGTTAGTGTTTAGTTGTAGGCAGCTGTTTTTCATCCATTTGGCGACGGCTTCCATGCCTTCTCGAAAGTTGCGTCTGGCGGTGTTGGGCTCGTTGGATAGGGAGAGGATGAGCTGGGTGTCGTCTGCGTATGACACGATGTTGAGTCTGTAGGTTCTGACGATGGGGGCAAGTGGAGCCATGTAGACGTTGAAGAGCGTCGGGCTGAGGGAGGAGCCCTGGGGTACTCCGCAGGTGGTAGGTGTGGGGTCTGAGAGGAAAGGGGGGAGTCTGACCCGTTGCGTCCTGCCGGAGAGGAAGGAGCAGATCCAGTCGAGGGCCTTGTCCTGGATTCCTGCGTCGTAGAGTCTGCGTATTAGGGTGCGGTGGGAGACTGTGTCGAATGCCGCTGATAGGTCTAGGAGGATGAGGGCTACTGTTTCTCCTTTTTCCAGTAGGGTGCGGATGTCGTCTGTTGCGGCGAGGAGGGCGGTTTCCGTACTGTGGTTTTTTCTGAAGCCGGAGTGGGAGGAGTTGAGGATGTTGTGTTCTTCAATGAATGTGGCGAGTTGGCTGTTGATGGCTTTCTCGATGACTTTCGCTGGGAAAGGGAGCAGGGGAGATGGGTCTGTAGTTTTTGAGGTCGGTGGGGTCCGCTGAGGGTTTCTTCAGGAGGGGGTTGACCTCGGCGTGTTTCTAGTCGTCGGGGAACGAGGCGGTCGCCAGGGAGCGGTTGATGGTGTGGCAGAGCATGGGTGCGATGGTGTCAGCGGCTCTGTTGAAGATGTGGTGGGGGCAGGGGTCCGTGGGGGCCCCTGAGTGGATTGACTTCATTGTCTTCAGTGTGTCTTTGGTGGCGAGGGCTGTCCAGTCATCAATCGCTGGTTTCCGGGTGTCGGGGGGGTTGGTGAGGGTTCAGTGTGTTGGTTGTCTTCGTCGAAGTTGTCGTAGATGCTCTTGATTTTGTGGTGGAAAAAGGTGCTGAGTTTGTCGCAGAGGTCTTGTGAGGGAGGGGTGTCGGTAGACTCGCTGGTGGGTTGGGCGAACTCCTTGATGATGCTGAAGAGTTCCTTGCTGTTGTGTGCGTGGGTGGAGATTCTGTCTTCAATCGCTTTTTTCCTTGTTTCTCTGATGAGTTGATGGTGAGCGTTGGTGGCGGCTCTGAAGTTGTTGTGGGCTTCAGTGGATTTGGTGTTTCTCCAGGCCTTTTCGAGGCGGCGGCATGTGCGCCTGGACTCTCGAAGTTCGGTGGTAAACCATCTGGCTTTCTTGGCACTGGTATTGTTGTTTTTCTTGAGGGGGGGCTATGGTGTTGGTGCTGTCCGAGATCCATCTATGCAGGGTTCGGGCTGCGGTGTTGGGGTCGTCGTTTTCCGCGATGTTTGGGGTGGAGTTGTTGAGTGAGGAGATGAGCTGGTCGTCGGTGATTTTGGTCCAGTTTCTTTGTGGAAGCAGGTGCTGGTGTCTGTGGATGGTCAAGTCAAGTCAAGTCAAAGAATTTATATCGCGCGCTACATACCCGGAGGGTCTCAATGCGCTTGAGGAAGGGTGGGGAGTTACTTGTCGAATATCCAAGTTTTAAGTTGCTTTCTGAATGCTAGGTGGTTCTTAGTGAGACGAAGGTGAGTGGGGAGTGAGTTCCAGGTTTTAGCTGCGAGGTAGGAGAAGGATCTACCTCCTATGGTGGTTTTATTGATGCGAGGTACGGTAGCAAAGGCTTGGTTGGAGGATCGTAGCTGGCGGGAGGGGGTGTAGAAGGAAAGTCGTGTGTTGAGGCATTCGGGTCCAAGTTCGTAGAGTGCTTTGTGTGCGTGGGTTAGGAGGCGGAAAGTAATCCTCTTATTGACGGGGAGCCAGTGGAGGTTTTTCAGGTGGTTAGAGATGTGGTCTTTACGCGGGATGTCTAGTATGATTCTAGCTGATGCGTTCTGGATGCGATGGAGTTTTTTCTGGAGTTTTGCGGTGATACCGGCGTATAGGGTGTTTCCGTAGTCCAGGTGGCTGGTAACCAGAGCATGGGTGACCGTTTTTCTGGTGTCGGTGGGGATCCAGCAAAATGTTTTTTTGAGCATGCAAAGAATGTTGAAGCAAGATGATGAAACGGCGTTGACTTGTCTGTTCATAGAGAGTGAGGAGTCCAGGATGACGCCCAGGTTCCGTGCGTGGTCCGTCGGGATGGGTGCTTTTCCAAGGGCCTCTGGCCACCAAGAGTCGTCCCATGCGGAGGGGGAGGTACCTAAGATAAGGACTTCTGTTTTGTCTGAGTTCAGTTTCAGACGGCTGTGCTTCATCCACTCGGCTACTTCTTTCATTCCTTCATGTAGGTTGGTTTTGGCGGTGTTAGGGTCTTTGGTGAGTGATAGGATCAGTTGAGTGTCATCCGCGTAGGAGATGATGTTGAGGTTGTGTTGGCGAGCGATGGCCGCGAGGGGGCTCATGTATACGTTGAAGAGGGTGGGACTGAGTGAGGACCCTTGGGGTACGCCGCAGATGACTTCAGTGGCCTCTGACTTGAATGGTGGGAGGCGGACTCTCTGGGTTCTTCCGGTGAGGAACGAGGTGATCCATTCCAGTGCTTTTCCTTGGATTCCGATGTTACTGAGGCGCTGTAGAAGGGTGCTATGGCAGACTGTGTCGAAGGCCGCGGAGAGGTCGAGGAGGATGAGGGCGACTGTGTCTCCATTGTCCAGTAGAGTTCGAATGTCGTCTGTTGCAGCGATGAGGGCGGTTTCGGTGCTGTGTTTGGCTCGGAAGCCGGACTGTGAGGAGTCGAGAGATTTGTTGGTTTCGAGGAAGGCGGCGAGCTGGTTGTTGACGGCTTTCTCGATGACTTTGGCCGGGAATGGAAGGAGTGAGATGGGGCGGTAGTTTTTGATTTCGGTGGGGTCAGCTGTGGGTTTTTTCAGAAGGGCGCTGAGTTCGGTGTGTTTCCAGCTATCCGGGAAGGAGGCGGAGTTGAGGGAGCAGTTGATGACGTCTCGGAGGTGTGGTGCTATGATGGAGTCTGCTTTGTTGAAGATGTGGTGAGGGCATGGGTCTGTGGGGGATCCTGAGTGGATAGAGTTCATCAGGTGGATGGTGTCCTCAGTGGAGATTGGGTTCCAGTCATTAAGGATGTTCAAGGGGGGGTGAAGGTCCTGCAGAAGGTTGGGTGGGTTGGTCTCCGGGTCGGTTGTCGAAGCTGTTGTGGATGTCTGCGATTTTGTTGTGGAAGAACGAAGCTAGGGAGTCGCAGAGGGCTTGAGAGGGGGTGATGTCGTTGGAGTTGGCTGAGGGGTTGGTAAATTCTTTGACGATGTTAAATAATTCCTTGCTGTTGTGGGCGTTGTTGTCTAGTCGGTCTTTGAATGCGGTTTTCTTGGCAGATCGGATTAATTGGTGGTGTATGCGGGTGGCGTTTCTGAAGGTGAAGTGGACGCAACGATGGTCGGTCCATGGCAGTTCGGTGGTGTGGCTGAAGGTGATGGAGTTTCCTGTAGTGAAGAGGGGGTCGAGGGTGTGTCCTGCTGAGTGCGTGGGCTCGGTCACGATCTGGCAGAGTCCAATGTTGTGGAGGTTGTCCAGGAGGCATGTGGTGTTGGGGTCCAGTTGATTGTCGAGGTGGAAGTTGAGGTCTCCCAGCAGGGTGTAGTTGGTGGATGCGATGGCCTGCGGGGAGATAATGTCCGTGATTGAGTTGGCGAAGGGTCCGCGGGGTCCAGGGGGTCGGTAGATGAGGGTTCCTCGGAGGGCGGCAGTGGGGCTGGCCAGTATCTTGAAGTGAAGGTGTTCCATCAGTTCTGTGGACTCGTCAGGGAGTGTGCTCAGGCGGAGGCTGGATTTGTGGACGATGGCGATTCCTTCTCCTGGGTGGGTGGGGCGGTCCTTCCTGTAGATCTTGTATCCTTGGGGGATGGCGAAGGCAATGTCCCGTCCTGAGGTGGCGTTGGTCCAGGTTTCGGTGAAGAATGCTACGTCCGGGGTGGTGCTGTCGAGGAGGTCCCAGATTTCTGTGGCGTGTTTGTGGAGGGATCGGACGTTGAGGAGGATGCATTGCAGGGTCTTCGGTTCGGTTGTGTTCTTGTGGGCGGGTTGTGCTGGATCCGTGTTCTTGGCGGTGCTGCAGGTGTGCCAGCAGCGGTGACAGCTGAAGGGTCCATGGGTGTCGGCTGGTGATGCTAGCTTGCAGTTGTTGTTGCAGCCTGGGTTGAGTGCTGCTGGGTCATAGCGTTGGCGGGGCGGAGGTCCAGGGTTCCTGGTGCTGGTCGCGGACGGTTCGCGGACGGGTCGCGGAAAGGCGCAGACGTGCTTGCCTTTGACTCACCTTTGGTGCACCAGTGGCCGCCATTAAGTAGGGGTCGGGGAGGGCTGGACAGCTGGGAGGCGGGAGCGGGGAGAGGAGCTGGATTGGGCCGGTCGCGCTGGGGGGGGGCCGCAGGGGCAGCAGCGGTGGGGAAGGGTAAAGGGAGGAAAGAAGGGATAAAGAAAAAAGGGAAAATAAGCAGAAATAAGGCACAAAAGAGCAGAGATGCAGAAAAGGGCAGAAAGGTGAAAGATGGAAAGGGTAGAAAAACGAGTGAAAACGAGTGAAGGAGGAGAGGGAGAGAAAGGGAAAAATGGGCAGAAATAAGGCAAAAAAGAGCAGAGGTGCAGAAAGGTGAAAGATAGAAAGGGTAGAAAAACGAGTGAAAACGAGTGAAGGAGCAGAGGGAGAGAAAGGGAAAATTGGCAGAAATAAGGCACAAAAGAGCAGAGATTCAGAAAGGTGCAGAAGGTTGAAAGATAGAAAGGGTAGAAAAACGAGTGAAGGAGCAGAGTGAGAGAAAGGAGAGAGAGGTCCACTGGACCACCAGGGATGAGGCGCAGGGAAACCTGCGGGTGGAGGAGGGCCTCGATCACTAACACTCAAGAGTGCAGGGGCAGGGGCACCTCACTTAATGGGGGAGCTGCGAGGGTGGGAGAGCAATTTCACTGACGTGGCGTGGCCATCTTAGAATGGGATAGTTGGAGACAAATAACGCTCAATAAAGCATTGGGATCGACTGGGAATGTCTCCAACCCCTATAAGTAAAGCATCGGACTTACAAAAGGTTTTTTTCAAATACAGGTTATAAATAGCTCTGGAAATCTGGCTCCAAGGCACCTATTGAAAGCAGCAAATGACCACTGGAAATCAGATAGGGGCATGCCCATAACAGGAAAAATATGTTCACTGCCCTCAAGTAAGATGTAAAAGAAAATGCTTATAATTGACAGCAATGTCACGTGAAAAGTTTTTAAAGAAAAGTTTTTTAGGGGAAAGGATAGATGGAACATCATAACGTGCCATATTTCATATTTATAAGGATGAAGGGGGACCTATTGTGTCTAGAGGGGTGCTTTGTCTCAGTGACCTAGGGCTGGCTACCTCGCAAATGGTACATATCACAGCAACATTCACCGCCTGCTCACTCTGTTCCACTCAATATTTTCATTCAGCCCCTCCTGGTCTGCTTTCTCGCTGGAACTCCATCTTGCCTCCTTTCTCACCAAGATATTCTCCAGATTGCGAAGGACCAGCTAGCTCGGATTCAGGGTGATTTGGCAGAATACAAATCATATATGATCAACCAGAAGATCAAAGGCCTTAAGAAAAATCTTGACCGCCATGCACGCACGTGGGCTTTCCCCTATATCGAGGACGAATGTTATGACAGAATAGTAGAGCAAGCTAGGGTTCAACCATATCAAAGACGTGGACAGAATTTGCAGAGAGGGGGCCAGAGAGGCAATAGACGCACACCTAACAACTGGCGCTTTGATAATACCAGTAGTGAAGAGGAGGAAGGGCCAGTCCAACAAACAGTACCCACTAACAGCAGGGTCAATTTCGCCCCAGAAAACAGAATGGACGAAGACCTAGGGGCCCTGTTGAGGGCTTTTTTAGGTCAAACCCCGAGAGGGAGTCGGGGGGGCAGAGGCCAATTACAGGGACAAGGCAGGGGGAGAGGACAACCAACATGGCAAACATACTCACCACGCATCACACGGAGCAGAGCCAGATCCTTTCGCAATTAGGTGGAGAAATACATCCAGTACCCCCAGTAAAAATGATATTGTGGTCAACCTATCCTCTCATGAATTGACACCCATTGAGCATGAGGTCCTTAATAAGGGACTTGGGTTTGTACCCACACCTAGACATGATCCCTTTCTGTGTCGAACTGACATCTCTGAGATGATGAGGAAAATAAAACTACACACATTTTTTGCTGACAAGGAGAAAACTCCTTTATCATTATTTGACACGAACTTACGTCGCCCCTCCAGTTTCTGTCCTCCCACTTCCCTGTTGGGCCCAGAGGTGGCATTATTCGAACAGCGTATCGTCCAAGAAATTGAAGCTCTTGAACTTCATCCCCAACCTTACCAGGGCCATAATATGACCAGGGAAGAATGGTTGGCTGTTGGAGCCTTACAAAAGAATGCAGCGATCACCATCAAGCCAGCCGATAAAGGCGGAGCCGTAGTCGTGTTGGATACCACCGACTATGAGGCAGAAATTCTTAAACTCTTGGGGGTCTGCACCAATTACTAACTGTTGGCCCGTGACCCCACTCCTGAACTTGCAGATACTATTAAGAACATGGTGGCAGAGGCGGTGGCCAAAAAATGGATTACTTCTAAGGAAGCAGATTTCATTATTAACATCAACCCTAGGGTACCAGCATTTTACATCTTGCCCAAAATCCATAAGCCCCAACGCCCGCCTCCTGGCCGCCCCATTGTTTCGGGGATTCAATCCATTCTTGAACCCCTATCACAGTTCGCCGACTTTTTTCTGAGGGAAGCAGTGGTCACACAGGAATCATATGTTCAGGACACTACTGACATTCTTAACATCCTGAAGGAGACAGCTTTTGATCCTGAGAACCAAGTACTGGTCACTATCGACATTGAGTCGTTATATACAAGTATTCCCCAGGACGCCACGCTGGTGGCAGCAGCAAGGGCCCTGGGGTCGATGGAATGGTTCTATGACACTCTGCAGACGTTTGTGCTGCAGTGTATAGAGTTGGCACTAACCCCAAAAAAATTTGAATACAAGGGCCAGCTATACTTACAGACCTCGGGCACCTCGATGGGGGCCACATTTGCTCCCAGTCTGGCCTGCATTTATGTGGGCCAGGTAGAGACAAATGTGGTCCTCCATCATTCTAATCCATATCTTGACAATATTTAGTTGTGGAAGCGATATATTGACGACGTCCTCTGTATCTGGACAGGTACAGAGGACCGATTCAAGGCGTTCCTACAATGGCTTAACCAAGTAGACACCAGCTTGCGGTTTACCTGGACTATCAGCAATACATCCGCGATCTATCTGGATATAGTTGCTGTGGATCACAAATTGGCAACCAGTGTGTACCATAAGGAGACGGACAGGAATTCCCTTCTGTATTACCACCGTTTGCATCCGAGAGCCCTCCGGGATAATCTCCCGGTTGGGCAATTTTTGAGATACTGGCGCAACTGTTCCACAACCGAAACATTTTTGGATCAATCCACTGAATTAGTCACCAAACTTCACCAACGGGACTACCCAGTAAAGGTGATCAAACACGCGCGGAAGAGGGCTCTAAACACACTCCGCAAGGCCCTCCTGGAGCGGAACACTAAAGAGAAGCAAACTTGCCTTCCAGTGGTCACGACTTTTGACCCCCTGTCTACCAGGATAAGACAGATCATAAGAAAACACTGGTCTTTATTGGATACCCCCAATGATAAAATGCCGGTCCCGCGGTTTGCTTTCAAGAGGGCTTCTAATCTACGCGACAAGCTAGTCCACACTCGATGGCCCAGTTCTAGCCAGGCGAGTACTATCCCCACGGGACACTACCCATGTGGTAACTGTTCCGTGTGTAGCCTCATATCAGCCACAAAAAGCGTGATGCTGCATGATGGCAGAACTTGGTTCCTCAATCGTTTCAGCAATTGCAATACATCACACGTTATTTACAGACTTACGTGTACTTGCGGACTATTCTATATTGGACTTACCACTCGGAAAGTCAAAATCCGCATACAGGAACATTTGAGTACTATTTAAGCTAAAAAACTCACCACGCGCCTTGTACAAAACTTCACGGAGGCGGGACATGATCCTAAGGACTTAAAATGGACTGTGTTAGAAAAAGTGGTGGGTGACACACACAATCTGGAGAATATCTTGGTGAGAAAGGAGGCAAGATGGATTTTCAGCGAGAAAGCAGACCCGGAGGGGCTGAATGAAAATATTGAGTGGAACAGAGTTAGCAGGCGGTGAATGTTGCAGTGATATGTACCATTTGAGAGGTAGCCAGCCCTAGGTCACTGAGACACAGCACCCCTCTAGACACAATAGGTCCCCCTTCATCCTTATAACTTTGAAATATGGCACGTTATGATGTTCCATCTATCCTTTCCCCCTTAAAAACTTTTTCTCTAAAAACTTTTCATGTGACATTGCTGTCAATTATAAGCATTTTCTTTTACATCTTACTTGAGGGCAGTGAACATATTTTTCCTGTTATGGGCATGCCCCTATCTGATTTTCAGTGGTCATTTGCTGTTTTCAATAAGTGCCTTGGAGCCAGATTTCCAGAGCTATTTATAACCTGTATTTGAAAATAACCTTTTGTAAGTCCGATGCTTTACTTATAGGGGTTGGAGACATTCCCAGTCGATCCCAATGCTTTATTGAGCGTTCTTTGTCTCCAACTAACCCATTCTAAGATGGCCGCGCCACGTAGCGGGGTGGGCGGGGCCTTTGACACCGGCTACTTCCTGATCCTGCGTGTAGCGATCAGCGAGGATCGTCGGAAGCGCCGGAGGGACTCACCAGCAGTAAGGCATTGTCCGTGAGAACGATTGAAAGAGCGTGGGGCAGGAGTATTATCCGTGCATGGCAACATCGATTTCATCGATGTTGGCCGGGGTTGGATGTATTTTGGGACTTTTTTCAACCTAGTATAAACATAGGTTCAGCGGGAGTGCCGGGGTTTCAGTGGCACTGTTAATGGCGACTAAGAGCATTTATCTTGATAATCCTCGCTTTTTGTGGGCATTTGCGATATGGCTTAAGCGAAGCACAGGCTGAGCGGGGCCCTTTCGGTATTTGCGGTGATGGCTGTGAGTTTTTATTTTTATTTTTATTTCTGCAGTTTTCAGTTTTCCGATGGAGTACCGGGTTACATACAGCACTCCACACGTCTAAAACGCCGGCTGGCAGAGATGTTGACGTGGTAATGTATAGCGCTGTTAGTCGCGCTAAACTGCTGAGTAACTCGGCAGGGTTATTTTATTCATTCTAGATCTTCTTGGAGGTTGATTCCCATTCTCGTTTATGTTTTGGTCACAGGTGGCTCACATCAGTGAAGAGCCATTGGCGGACTCGTGATCACATAACACGGGGTCCATCATTTGGTTACCGGTATGTGCTGACTGGGTAACCATAAGGTAAATACTATGTTATGGCAATTTCTATGTTTGATACAGGTGTGACGTCTTTGAGCATACCCTTCGGCTGAAGGGGTGCAGGACAATTATTAGAGTGCGCTGGTTTTTATTTACACAGGTCCTTGCATACTATTTATATGTGAAGATTGAGAATAGTAAACCCTCATTTGCCCTGATGAATTTGCTGAAATTGGAGCAATGAAACATGTCGGCTTGAGGATGAACAACTCTGGTATGTAATTAACCAATTTTAAATGGGAGGTTTTGCAGCAACAGAATAAAAGATAAGCAGCCAGCAAAACCTTGCCTGGTTTTATTTGTTTGTTTGTGTTGGGGTCTATGTATGTACACATTATTCTACAGTAGTGTCTATATGTACTCACTGGTCTTTCTCTGTCACTATTCTCACGTGTGCACTTTTGATTTTGTCTGTGTACACTTTGTTTCTTCACATAGAGTGAGTGACCAATGATGAGAAGCGGGTCAACCGGTGATTGTTTGCCGGGAACCCCCTCGGGTGTTACTACTGTGAGGTACTCACTCTATTTTCTACACTTTTTCTGGTTCAAGGAAGTGTTGGCCTGTGTTTTTATTGTGTTGAGTTATGTATACATCCTGACCATAGGAATAGTGTTATTTCACACATCCTGGGTATATATAATGAGAACGAGATACTATACCCCATGTAGTGGTCTAATACACGGATGAAGTAGATTTGGTAAGGCTCTGTGTGAGTAACTGTTAATTGAGTGGGGGGCATCCTTACCGATCACCCTCCCACTATACCCCTAGGTATTTAATATATTTTAAAATATGATACCTAACCTGTAATTGCATTTGCGGTATCTCGGTTTTTAAATGCTATGTGGCTCATTAGGAGAAGATTGTTATTAAATTCTGCATAAGGGAGGAGTATTTAGAAACACCTGTTTCTCCACAGCCATTTTGTATTTTTTTAATGTTATATTGGTTACTTCTTGCTCTCTGTTTTATTTCTTTTTAACCATGTACATATTATGAAATTGTAATCATTGTATAAATTGCATGTGTTGTGGTAATGCTAAATTATGCACTTTTATGGCCTAATCGGACGAAATAACGTTTTTACAACAACAACATATGTCATTTATTTTTAGTACTTATAGTGTGGTTAGTACTGAGAATAGCCATTTCTAATCTAATGACTGTAAACAAACAGAATGACACTAATGCACATGGAAAGGTGGCTAATTTTAAGAAAGGTAGAGTAGAATTAGAAACACCAGATGAGACAGATTTGCATCACAGAGTAAATAAAAATGATACAGATTTAAATGTTTTTGCTAACCTGTTAGTACACTATGTAGAAACCATGAAGTTAGTGATTGTTATGTATGTATGAAATTGCTGGCATCTATAGCGGAAGGAGTAACATATCATCATTTACCATTGACAAGTAGTATGTTAGCTAGTTTATTTTACAGGACTGGAAAGTTACAATATTATTATTCTAACATAGATGTTATTTTTTCCGAAGTTCCCCTGCATAAAAATATGAACCCTGTCCCTAGTTGTAGAGATTTACAATTCATGGGTGTTGGACTTGGCCCTTTTTGCAGAAGTTATTGCCTTCCTCCTGTATTTTTTCTGACCTGTTGTTGGCTGTTTTATGACTTTGTGCACTTTAGCACTGCTGATCAGTGCTAAAGTGCATATGCTCTCCCTATTGTAAATTGATGTATGGATTAGTGACTCCATGATTGGCTGGTTTGGTTTACTTGTCATACCCTAGTACAGTGCACTGAATGTGCCCTTGGCTTTAAAACAAATGCTGCTGGTGTCAAGTCAAGTCAAGTCATAGAATTTGTATAGCGCACTACATACCCAGAGGGTTTCAAGGCGCTTAGGAAGGGGAGGAGGATTATTTGTCGAATATCAACGTTTTAAGCTGCTTTCTAAACGCTAGGTGATTCTGGGTGAGGCGAAGGTAAGCGGGCAGTGAGTTCCATGTTTTGGCAGCCAGGAATGAGAAGGATCTGCCTCCCATGGTAGTCTTGTTGATGCGAGGTACAGTGGCGAGGGCTTGGCTGGAAGAGCGAAGTTGGCGGGAGGGGGTGTAGAAGGACAGTCGAGAGTTGAGGCAGTCTGGTCCGATGTCGTAGAGTGATTTGTGTGCGTGGGTGAGCAGTCGGAAAGTAATTCTCTTGTTGACGGGTAGCCAGTGGAGGTCTTTAAGGTGACCAGAGATGTGTTCGTTGCGTGGGATGTCTAGTATGAGCCTGGCTGAGGCGTTTTGGATTCGTTGTAGTTTCTTCTGGAGTTTAGCGGTGGTACCTGCGTAGAGGGTGTTTCCGTAGTCCAGTCGGCTCGTGACTAGAGCGTGGGTGACTGTTTTCCTTGTTTCGGTGGGGATCCAGCGAAATGTTTTTCTGAGCATGCGAAGAATGTTAAAGCAGGAAGAGGATACGGCGCTGACTTGACTGTTCATTGAGAGTGAAGAATCCAGGATGACGCCAAGGTTCCGTGCGTGGTCTGTCGGGATGGGAGCATTTCCGAGGGCTTCCGGCCACCAGGAGTCGTCCCATGCAGAGGGGGAATTACCTAAGATGAGGACTTCTGTTTTGTCTGAGTTAAGTTTCAGACGGCTTTGTTTCATCCATTCGGCGACTTCTTTCATTCCTTCGTGTAGGTTAGTTTTAGCGGTGCTGGGGTCCTTGGTGAGAGATAGGATTAGTTGAGTGTCATCCGCGTAAGAGATGATGTTGAGGTTGTGTTGGCGGGCGATGGCCACGAGGGGGCTCATGTATACGTTGAAGAGGGTGGGACTGAGTGAGGATCCTTGTGGTACGCCGCAGATGATTTCAGAGGGCTCGGACTTGAATGGTGGGAGGCGGACTCTCTGGGTTCTTCCGGTGAGGAACGAGGTGATCCATTCCAGAGCCTTTCCTTGGATTCCGATGTCCTTGAGGCGCTGTAGAAGGGTGCTGTGGCAGACTGTGTCGAAGGCTGCTGAGAGGTCGAGGAGGATGAGGGCGACTGTGTCTCCATTGTCCAGTAGAGTTCGAATGTCGTCTGTTGCTGCGATGAGGGCGGTCTCAGTGCTGTGTTTGGCTCGGAAGCCAGATTGTGAGGGGTCGAGGGATTTGTTGGCTTCGAGGAAGGTGGCGAGCTGGTTGTTGACAGCTTTCTCGATGACTTTGGCCGGGAATGGAAGAAGCGAGATGGGGCGGTAATTTTTGAGTTCGGTGGGGTCCGCTGTGGGTTTTTTCAGAAGGGCGGTGAGTTCAGCGTGTTTCCAGTCTTCCGGGAAGGTGGCGGAGTTGAAGGAGCAATTGATGACGTCTCGGAGGTGCGGTGCTATGACGGAGTCTGCTTTGTTGAAGATGTGGTGAGGGCATGGGTCTGTGGGGGATCCAGAGTGGATGGAATTCATCAGGCGGATGGTGTCCTCAGTGGAGATTGGGTTCCAGGCGTTAAGGGTGTTCACGGGGGGAGGATGGTCAGCTGGTGGTAGGGTGGGTTGGCTTCCGGGTTGGTTGTCAAAGCTGTTGTGGATGTCAGCAATCTTGTTGTGAAAAAAAGAGGCTAGAGAATCGCAGAGGGTTTGAGAGGGGGTGATGTCGTTGGAGTTGGTCGAGGGGTTGGAAAATTCCTTGACGATGTTGAAAAGTTCCTTGCTGTTGTGGGCGTTGTTGTCGAGTCGATCCTTGAATGCTGTTTTCTTGGCTTTTCGGATCAGTTGGTGGTGAGTGCGGGTGGCGCTTTTGAAGGCGTCCTTGGTGATGGTGGTTGGGTCTTTTTTCCAGGCCTTTTCAAGGGAGCGGCACAGTTTCTTGGACTTTTTGAGGTCATCGTTGAACCATGAAGCCTTCTTGTTGCCAAGTTTGTGTTGACGTTTTTTCAGTGGTGCTAAGGTGTCGGCGGTGTTGGATAGCCAAAGGGTGAGGTTGGAGGCGGCTTCGTTGGCGTTAGAGGAGAGGGCTGGGGAGGTTCGAAGGAGCGATGTGGAGATCTGATCCGTGGTGATTTTGTTCCAGTTTCTTTGTAGAGTTGGTTGGAGGTGGTTGATGGGTTTCGGCTTGTTGTAGGTGAAGTGAACGCAGCTGTGGTCAGTCCAGAGGAGATCTGTGGTGTGGCTGAAGGAGACGTGGTTGCTGGAGGTGAAGATTGGGTCGAGTGTGTGGCCTGCCATGTGGGTGGGGGTAGTGACCAGTTGTTTAAGTCCGAGGTTGGCTAGGTTGTCCAAGAGGGTGGCAGTGTTGCGGTCGATGATCTTTTCAAGGTGGAAGTTGAGGTCTCCCAGAAGGATGTAGTCTTTGGAGGGGAGCGCGTGTGGGGTGATGAAGTCCGTGATGTCTTCACTGAATTTTGCGCGGGTCCTGGTGGTCTGTAGAGGAGGGTGCCTCTGAGTGTGGTCTTGGGGTCGATGTGGATCTGGAAATGAAGGTGTTCGGAGTTGGCGAGGTTGGTGTCCGAGCTGGTTGAGATGCGGATTGATTTCTTATGGACGATAGCTATTCCTCCTCCTGTATGGTCGGTGCGGTCCTTGCGTGTGATCTTATAGTCTTCTGGGATGGCAATGGCGATGTCAGGGGCGGAGGAAGCGTTCATCCATGTTTCTGTTAGGAAGGCGACGTCTGGAGAGATGGTGTCTAGTAGATTCCAGAGGTCGATGGCGTGTCTGTGGACCGATCGGGTGTTGAGGAGGATGCATTCTAGGTGGTTGGGGTCGGGAGTCTGTGGAGTGGTCTTAGCGGGGATGTTGTCAGTGCCGCTAAATTTGCAGGATCGGCAGGTGAACGGTCCATGGGTGCGTCCAGGAGCGGCTTGGAAGCAGTTGGGGGCGCGGCCGGGGTTAAGGGCTAGGAGGGTGGCGGCATCGTAGGAAACGCGGGGGGGCTGGGCAGCGCGAGGGGCAGGGGGTCTGGCGCTGGGCGCGGTCCAGGCGCGGACGGGCGTAGACGGGCTTACCTTTGGCGCACCTTCGGCGCGGGTTGGGCGCGGACGCTGCGCGTGAACGCTGCGCGCGGGAGCAGCTGTCATATATGGGTGGTGGAAGGGGAGGGGCGAGGGCGTCTCAGCTGGGAGGCGGGGCGGGCTAGGTTACAGGACAACAACAACAAAATGGAGGGCGCTTGGGGGAAGAGTGGAAAAGATCAGCAAAGTCGCGCTGGCAATGTGGAAAGACACAGAAATAAAATAATATGCAAGTCGGCATACACAACAAATCAGCACAAAGCACAATGAGGGCGTTTGGGGAAAAGTCGAAGAGCAGCAGAGTCGCGCTGGCAAAGTGAAATGACACGCCTATTAAACAAAATGCTAAGCGGCATAAACAGCGCACAGCAGGCAGTACAGTGAGCACAAATGTCAGCACAATGCAAAGCACAAAGCACAACGCGTTAGGAAAATGATACCGGGCCAAAGGGAGCGACCCCTCGGCTGTGAAGCGTAGAGCACTGGTTGTGACACCCACAGAAGCAGCCTGTAAAAGTGTGTCTCAGGTCTGCCATTGCAGATCCTGTGTATAGATGGGTACAGCCATGTTGACTGGGCAAGTGCTCCCACTTGCCAGTCCATAAACCGTCCCTTTTCTGCATATTAGTCACCCCTATGGTAGGCCCAAGGGCAGGGTGCATTGTAGGTAAAAGGTAGGACATGCCCTGATGTGTGTGGCATGTCCTAATAGTGAATTACAGCCATTTTCATTTTTCACTATTGCAAGGCTTCCTGTTCCCCATAGGCCAGAATGGGCAGTTTGATTATTACATCTTATAATCCTAACTGACTCAGGGAACTAGGTAGAAATTCGATTTTAATTTGCCTGAACTCAGAAAGATTAAATACATATTTTAGTGACGTTGGTTTTAATATTCTGTGTTTGAAAATACCACTTTTAGAAAGTAGGTATTTTCTTGTCTTAACATCCAAGCCTGCCTTTGCTAAGATGTGTATTCCTTGTCTGGAGTTTGAGTGACAGGGGCTGGAGGATTCCAGGAGACAGGGTGAGTCAGCAGAGGGCTAAATAGAGAGATCTGCAGGTAGATGGGCAGGACGAGTTGCACCTGGGACCTGAATGGGACTGTGCCTTCCCTCCACAATGCTGGCTCCACCTCCTGTGTTGCATCTGATGTCCCTGCCCTGCACTGTGAAAGGAAAGGAGTCTTGTCAACAAAGTGCTCCAGGACTTCACAGAGCTGGTTTGGACTAGGCAAAGGCCTCTCCGCCTACTGAGAACAAAGAGAAACTGTGAATAAAAAGAGGGATCCAGACCTCAGAACTTTAGATCACTTTTGGGAAACAAGAAACCCTTGCTGAGAAGAGGAACCAGAGAGAGTGAAGTGCTACTTGGGGGATTCAGCTTCAGTGGTTTCCTGACTGCCAAAGAAAGGAGAGAGGAACTTTGTGTGTGCTTTTATCAACTTGTGAAGGATCTTCAAGGGCTTGAGAAAGAGCTTGCCTCCTGCTGAAGTCTCAGGGACAACAGACTTCACCCACCAGCTTCCCAAGAGGTATTTTGAAGTGCCTGCAGTTGTGTTGGGCTTTCTGAGGGACTGCTTGTCGCAAGGAGCTGGAAGCGCGACGCATGAAGGAGAAGCATGTCGCCGAACTGCTTAAGGTCGCTTCACAACGCGAAAGGGCCTTGTATCACCGGAGAAAAGGATCGACGTCACACCAGATGCCTCCGCACCATCGGAGAAGCGTGTCACCGCTGCAAGCTTACGCATCGTTGCCGAAGCGCCTCGCATAACCGAAGAACAGTATCGACGTTGCATCAAACACCGATGCATCAACAGGAAGTGTGTCGCAGGGCCTGTCGTGGCTAGGAAGAATCGTTGAGTGGCCGCACGGCCTTTGGGCGTGCACACATCGTGTCGCATCCAAGAGAAGACGCTGTCTTTGTTTTATTGCACCGGATCTTCATCGCATCACATGTTTTGGGCTGCATCGCCACCGAAGCGCAGTAAGAAACCGATGCATCACCTACCCTCGCAGAGAAGAACCAACACATCCCCTACGCATCAGTAGGGACCCGACGCATCACCGTTCTTGCATGTTAGGAACCAACGCATCACCTTCTTTTCCTACAACACTTTTGTTGTATAGATTTACGCATCCTATGGTACATTGACTCAAAGTGTCGCATTTTACATCTTAAGAGAAAAAAGCTAATTCTACCATTTTTAAAGTACAGTATTGTGGACTTTTGTCGTTTGTGGTCTTGTGTTAAGTCTATATAAAAATACTTATTTTCATACTACAACTTGTGTGGTGTCCGTCTGTAGTGTTGTCACTGGGTTACTGTATTTGTTCACAAATGATTTACACACTGCCTCTGAGATAAGCCTGTCTGTTTGTGCCAAGCTACCAAGGGGTGAGTAGGGGCTATTTTAGGAGTGTACCCCATTACCCTGTCTAGACGCAAGGGTTCCTATTCGGACAAAGGTACCTACCTCTGCCAACTAGAGACTTCCAAATCTAACAATGGGTGACTATTTTCTAACAATGAAAACAATAGATATAGCTGAAGCACATAAGCACAATTTAACATGTAAGTTACATGAAGAAGAAAATATATTTTTGTATTTAGTAGAGAAAAGGAAACAATATTTCCATAGAAAGGCCTCTAAACCAAAACCTCAGATTCCTAAGTGGGCAATCAATCAATCAATCAATCAAAGCATTTGTATAGCGCGCTACTCACCCGGAGGGTCTCAAGGCGCTTGGGGAAGGGGGGTCCGCTACTGCTCGAACAGCCAGGTCTTGAGCTGCTTCCTGAAGGCGAGGTGGTCCTGGGTCAGGTGGAGGTGGGTCGGGAGGGAGTTCCAGTTCTTGGCGGCGAGGTAGGATAAGGACCTACCCCCTGTGGTGGCTCTTCGGATGCGGGGGACGGCGGCGAGGGCGTGGCCGGTCGATCGAAGCTGGTGTTTGGGAGCGTAGAAGTTGAGGCGGCTGTTGAGGTATCCTGGGCCTTGGTTGTGCAGGGCTTTGTGTGCGTGGGTGAGGAGACGGAAGGTGATTCTCTTGTTGACCGGGAGCCAGTGCAGGCCTCTCAGGTGTCCGGAGATGTGGTTGCGACGGGGGATGTCCAGGATGAGTCGTGCTGAGGCGTTCTGGATCCGCTGGTGACGAGGGCCTGGGTAACCGTCTTCCTGGTCTCGGCGGGGATCCACCGGAAGATCTTGCGTAGCATGCGTAGGATGTTGAAGCACGACGAGGAGGCGGCGTTGACTTGTCTGGTCATGGAGAGGGAGGAGTCCAGGATGAAGCCCAGGTTGCCTGCGTGGTCTGTTGGTTTGGGTGCGCTGCCTAGGCCGGGGGGCCACCAGGAGTCGTCCCAGGC
The DNA here is from genome assembly GCF_964263255.1 of Lissotriton vulgaris. Classification (NCBI taxonomy): domain Eukaryota; kingdom Metazoa; phylum Chordata; class Amphibia; order Caudata; family Salamandridae; genus Lissotriton; species Lissotriton vulgaris. Next base: position 273,055,640 of record NC_141690.1, on the reverse strand, counting down.
GGAGGGTGAAGATCCCAGGATGAGGACTTCCGTCTTGTCCGAGTTCAGTTTCAGGCGGCTGTTCTTCATCCATTCGGCTACCTCTTTCATCCCTTCGTGTAGGTTGGCTCTGGCGGTGGCGGGGTCGTTCGTGAGGGAGAGGATCAGCTGGGTGTCGTCGGCGTAGGAGATGATGTTGAGGTTGTGCAGGCGTGCGATGGCTGCGAGGGAACTCATGTAGACGTTGAAGAGGGTTGGGCTGAGTGAGGAGCCTTGAGGAACGCCGCAGATGACTTCGTAGGCTTCTGCTCTGAACGGGGGGAGGTGGACTCTCTGTGTCCTTCTGGCGAGGAAGGAGATGGTCCACTCCAGTGCCTTCTCCTGGATTCCGACGTTGCTGAGGTGTTGTACTAGGGTACGGTGGCAGACAGTGTCGAAGGCCGCGGAGAGGTCTAGAAGGATGAGGGCCGCTGTTTCTCCGTTGTCGAGCAGAGCTCGGATGTCATCGGTGGCTGCGATCAGGGCGGTCTCGGTGCTGTGGTTGGCCCGGAAGCCAGACTGCGAGAGGTCCAGGGATCCGTTCGTCTCGAGGAAGGCGGCCAGCTGCTTGTTGACGGTCTTCTCGATGATTGCAGAGAGAGAAGATTTTATTGCAACTGGCAAGACTCATGCTGCTATGTCTCTGGATCTTGAAAAGAAAGGGAAAATCTGTCTCCATAGGTTAAAAACATAGTATAACAATATATTTATTGGTTCCAGTGAATGTAAGCACAATTTTCTGATAATAGGGGGATGGTGACTAAAAGGGGGAACACATCCAGTATTCCCTGGAGTCCATTATGTATGTGGGAACAAAGCTTACTTTAAGCTGCCTGGCCACTGGTATGGGAGTTGCTATTTCAGAATAGTATTCCCAAAGGTGTATCATGTAAAAAGAATCACTGGAAGCACTGAAGAAAAGAACGACTAACACGCAAGAAAATAGCTAGTTTTTCAGAAACTGTAGGAGATATATTTAGTGCATTGATACCTTCAGTGGGAGTAATTCTAAATACAAGAAGAATGTGTTAATTATCTACAGTGGGTGATTGCCTATCGACTGACACTGCTGGAGGATTTTTATTGATCAATACCGAACTAGTTGCGTTAAGACCTATAGTTTTGCAAAAACGACTTGCCCTTGATATATTATTGGCAGAAGAGGGCGGAGTCTGTAAAATGTTGAGGGTGCAACATTGTTGCACCTACATACCTGACTAAAGTGTTGAAATTGGGAGATATGTCAGAAATATCATAAGTTTGGAAGAAGAATTTAAACCACTGGAAGTTGACAGTGTATGGAAGAAACTTACAAAAAGTATTTCTTCTATAGGCAGTTGGTTTTCTAATGTAGGAAGAAGTATTATTGGTCAAATACTCATGCCAATAAGCGAAATAACACTATTAGTCTTAACAATAATGGTTTGGTGCAAATGCTGCAGAAAAAGAAAATGGTATGGAGTAAATGAAAAGGAAAGAAAAAGAAAATATGATGAAATTCAGCTTGATGAAACAAAAGGAGATATTTACAAAAGAATGAAGAGTTTTCAAAAGAGAAAGGGAAAGGGAAATTCCAAAGTGATAGAAGAAATAGAGATGGGAAATTGCTAAAGTTGGCATCTGGATTAGTAATTAGTGATGGCATAGAATGCCATCAAAGAGGGGATTGATGGAGCAAGGTTTCGCATGTAAGAAACTTGCTTGGATTCAATCCTCTAGAATAACATGTAATACTGTAACCAATATGTTCTGTGAATGCTAATAATTGCATTAAACAACATTTACTTCATCTAGGGGAAGCTTACCAATGTGCTTTACTAATAAGTAAATCAAGTGTTTTAACATGGCTGCCAAAAACGCGGGAATCTTTTGCGCATGCGTCTACTGCATCTACATAGTATGACGTCTTTCGCTTTGGTGGGAAATCTTTGCAGCTGCTCAGCAGTATTAAAGATGGCCGCTTTGAACCTCACATGCTAATGCACATGGCTATGCCTAGACTAAACCTTGCATGTCTTACTAAACTACTAATGCAATAGTTAAAATAAATCAAGGGAATTAGAGTAGGAATAAGTGGTATACAGTGCTACAGTGCATTCATTTATATTCGTATTCTAACATGTTTTTCTTTGACTTTGTTATTTGTTCGTTTTCGGGCCTGGAGAGTGACTGAAATCTCCATCTTGCCTGATGGTGTGCAATCGTTCTGGACTCTGGCAAACTTTGAGCTGAGACATTGAAACTCTGTCAAGTACAGTTTTACCAGAGACGCACCTGGGAACAGCACCTCTTGACCAGAAGAGGGGAAGGTGAACAATACAAATTTGCATACAATGTATTATTCCTAATGTGACATACGGGTGGGAAAATAATGCTTGGGAAAGTAATTAAGGGGAGGGGACATTGAACAATAAAGCCTAAGAAATTGACTTTACATTAGTATGGTGGGATGACCTCTCCCAATTCTATTGTCCAATCACAAGTAGGGTGTTCACGAATATTGAAACATTGAGGGTGGTACATACACAGAGACTAGTATAACTAGGGTAGGCTCAGTCAGTTAGTTTGTCAGACTTGTCACTGACGCCTCACTGCAGCAGAAAACGGCGGATGCCACAGAGGTCAGAGACACTGCTCAAGCACTCTGAAAGAAGAATCGAGAAAGGAGAGACCGAGAGAAAGAAGAGTCTTATGCCCAGATGCATCAACGATATTCGCAATCGCAAACGGTGCGAATCGCAATATACGGCCGTTTGCGAATGCAAAGCATGTCATCGGAATGCATCATCATTTGGCAGTGTTTCGCATTTTTAGGAATCGCATTTGCAATTGCGATTCCCAAAAAAGTTCGCTAACATTGCGATTTCTTGTTGTTTTGCGAAAAAATGCAATGCATCAAAATTAGCAATTTGCGATAGTGTCAAAAATCGCAATTAGGAAATGCAAAAATAAGAAGAAGTCAAACGTGGTGCTAATTTCAGCAAGTGGCAGGAGTGGATCTGTCAATCACCTGTACTGCATATAAGGACCTCCCAGACCATGACCCAGCCTTTCAAGATGGCTGCACTTTACTTTTTGGCACGCAGACAGAGGCTGAGAGCAGCTGCAGGTTGGAGGAGAAGGCTCATCGAGGAGAGGATCTTCAGAGTGCGCATAACGTTATTGGGGCAGACAGAGGCTGAGATATTTAAGAAATATAGGTTGAATGCCACTTTAATATTAGATTTAATTCAGGAATTGGACCCAATCCTGCAGAGGCAAACACGCAGGACACAAGCCATACCTACCCATGTGCAGGTACTGTGTTCGTTGCACCTCCTTGCATCGGGGTCATTTCAGGGGGTAGTGGCCATTGCTGGTGGCGTGTCTCAGAGTTCCCTTTCCCGATTTTTTAATTCCTTTTTAAATGCCATGTTACAACGGATAAGGTTACATATCCAATTCCCATCCACACCCCAGGAGTTAATGAAGACCAAACTTGATTTCTACAATATGGCACAATTTCCTCATGTAATTGGTTGTGTAGATGGTACACATGTTCCCATCTGTCCTCCCTCTGAAAATGAATATATTTATCGGAACAGGAAATGCTTCCATTCCCTTAATATTCAAGCTATCTGCCATGCAAAAACCATAATCACAGACCTAGTTGCCAGTTACCCTGGAAGTGCCCATGACTCCTTCATCTTTAGACACAGTGCCATTCATGCGAGATTGCTCTCCGGTGAATTTGGAGATGGATACCTACTAGGTAAATGATTCATTCAACTCTACAGACTTTGATTTGAACTGCACACATGTATGCTTACATTACATTTACATTGCTTTCTATTGCAGGAGATAGTGCTTATGGAGTGAGGTCCTACATATTAACTCCATACCTGAACCCAAGTACAAGGAAAGAGCAGCACTACAACCAGGCACACATTTCAACACGGAATGTCATCGAGCGAACCTTTGGAGTGATGAAATCACGCTTCAGGATTCTTCATAAAACTGGAGGAGCATTGCAGTACCAACCAGACATTTGCTGCAAAATTGTGGCTGCATGTGCAATGCTACATAATCTAGCAACGGAAAGGGGAATCGAACTTGATGAGGACGATGTCTTACCACCGAACATAAACCAGCCTCCACAACCTCAACCAAGAGCACATGGACCAGAGGCAGCAGAGGGCAGGAGGAGAAGGGCAGAGATCACACAGCATTATTTTTGAAAGAGGTAAGAAAAACTCCAAACAGTTCATGTTGAGATAAATGTTTGCATTTTAATGGTCAAAGAAAATGAATGCCTACATGACTTGTACTCAACTTGAAATTTAAATTAAATTGTCGGCCAAAAAACCAGGCATGTTCCAATGAACAACTAGAATGGAACATAAAGTGGCACTCATGCATACCCTGCAAGATGTTTCAAAATGTCATTTTTTGTGGCCACGCACTCCTAATGCCTTTCCAGGACTTTTCACAGTAAGCATTTTGCCATGAGTGGCATCACTCTGCTTTCTTATACTTCTCCGTGTGGCACACAAGGCATGCTGAGATGTGCCACTCTCAGCACTGATGTCACCCCGTTCCTCATTTTCTAAACCATTTCCAGTGGATGCCTTGGACTGTGTTTCGGCTGATGTCTCTAGGGATGTCCCCACACCTTTTTGTATGTGTCTGAAAGTTTTCATCAAAAGTACCTGTGTGGATAGTGTTTGTTTGCAGAGGGCACGGGTACAATTAGTAAGGGAAGTTATTTCCTTGTAATGTGTCTGCATGCTGGTCAAGAGTTTCTCCTGTTTTTTAGCAGAAATCTTTTGATGTTTGTTAAACAAATTGCACATCATTTCCAATGAGTTAGCAATCCGGTCAAGCTTTGATGTTGTTGATTCATGGCCAGCTTTCATCACATTGATCATTGCATTCATACTGCTTGCTAAAGTGCCCATTTGTTCGCTTATGTGACCCATTTTGCCTTTGATAATCCGAATGTCTTTTCCTTGCAGACGCTGCACCTTCAAAATTTTATCCTCCACAAGATTGCCTGTGAAGGTTCCATCAGCATCCACACCACTTTCACGCGCTGCACTTCGACTCAGTCTGAACTGTTGCTGTCTCCTACGCCTGCTCATCGATGTATTTGACACTGCAGGAGTGGTTTGTGGCTGGCTTGATGTCACATTTACATTCTGCTCTGGTTCAGAATCAGTCTGTAGCAGTTGACGCACTCGCTCTCTCTCACTTGGCACAGAATGAGCATTAGATGTACTGGGAGCATTTTCATTTTCATTATCAGGCCCTTCTGAGTGGTGCATATCCCTTAAGTCCTGCTCGATGAGATCTTGTAATTGCTCTATGGATCAACGAAATCGGAAAACATTTGTTACTTTTTGTTTGCAATGACATTACTCCATATCTATATAAAGTTCAAGAATGATTTGACTCAAAATGATGTCGTGTCTTATTTCCAATTGGCATGTGGCTATGTTTATATGTGATGCTAATGTTCTTCATTATGTAGTCCAACAAAAGACCTACAACTACCACAATGCACTGCTCCGAAGTCTTTCTAATCATGACTGGGACAGACTTTGGGACTCAGGAAGATCAGTTTTAAAGCAAAATGCAGCACACACATCATTACTTGTTAATTCATGGCCTGAAGTCACACTTTTTGACCCACATAGCATTCACTTACCTTCAGTAGGAGTTGGAATCTCCGATGTGTCGATGTTTGTAACTCCGACTACAGTCTCCGGCAAAAGTGTGGCTTCCACCATTTCTTCTAGGGGAGTGTTTGCAGTATCCCTGGGTGTTCCGCCTCCGGTGAGATTTGAAGATTTCATTCTTTTGGCGAGCTTCTCTTTTGCACGGCTGCGCAGGTCATACCACCTTTTCTGGAGATTATTGATATCACGATGTGCCACTCCGACTGCATTTACTTTTGATTGTATTGCAATCCATAGGTTCCTTTTCACAGGTTCAGGAACCTTAAGAGACAGCTTTCCAAAAAGCTGCTCATGTCTTGCAGTCACCTCCTCGATGAGTATTTCCAGTTCTTGATCAGAGAACTTGATTTTGCGTTTTCGAGCAGGCCCCTCGGCAACGGGATTCTCGTTTTCCATTTTCAAAGGCAAGTCCCAAACTCCAACAGCAACCGCCGCGAACAACTCACACTGTGAACGCCCTTACCACACCTTCTAACTGAGGGGCAGCTGCGCCTAATTGCTGTACTGGCTTTTAGGCAGTTGGAAGTAAATGAGATGCATCATGTGTGTGAAATCGCATTATGCGATACAGCAAAAAGCGATTTCGCAGTTAAGGAATCGCATAAAAAATGCGATTTTGTGAAAAATGCGATTTTTACCGAAACGCAAAACTTTAGCGAAAAAAATGATGCATCGCCATTTGCGATTCTTTATATGCGATTCCTTATTTTTCGCAGATAAGAAATCGCACTTTCAAACGTTGATGCATCTACCGGTTAGAGATCATTGAGGGAGAAGTTTCTGTCCATCCAGAAGGGAGAAGAATCAAGGAGAATAGCACCAGAGAGGGATATAATGCTGGCGTTGAACTTAGAAGAGGTTACCTGTCCTGTCCTGAACCTTTCCTGATCTATTGGCTCCTAACTAATCAGAAGTCCCTTTCCCAGCTCCTTGGCCATGGGCTGGTTCTCACACCATTCTAGGTAAATATAATTCTGTGTGATATGTCCTTGTACCGTTCCCCCCCCCCCCTTCTCAGGTACCAACATCATGAGATTTTATTAAGTCTTAATGTTTACTTTGATCATTATTTCTTCTTGAAAAGTTGATGTTTGACATGTATTGGTATTTGACTCACAAAATTGTTGCTTAGATAAAGCTTTTAGGACTCTCCTGAGTCTTTGGTCATTCAAAGAAATAAAAGTAAATGTCATTTATACCTATTATGCTAACAACCTGACCTATTGACCAGAGAAAATCAAGAACTACTGTGTTAAGGTTTGGTAAGAAATTGTGTACAGGTAAATTTTATTACAAGGTAAAAATAAGTCTTGATAGACATCAGTGAGTGCAAGCTTGTGTATGAATGTTTTATGGGCCCAGGTGAGTATGGTTTTAGAATAACCCAAGCTGGTAATCTCGCTGCATCACTATAATACAATTGCTGTCTGCTCTCTTCCGATGTGCGATATGAAATGTATCAATTGCTGCATTTTTTGTACTCTGAATATAAGGTATTTCTTGCTTTTCAATAAAAAGATTTTTAAAAATGATATTCAGAGAAAAACAAACACATTTCTTTTGAGGTGCCATGAGGTACATGATGTGGTCTATTTCAAAACTGCAAATTTCTGTGATTGGTTTATACTTCTACCCTGTCTTCAACCTCTGACAAATAATGTCTCCATTCTTCAAAAAAATCTCTTAATGGCCAAACATTCCTGCCCAGTGATAAGTATTTTTTTTTATACATTTTTATTTTTGTTCACCGGCCACTTGCCCACTACAAACAGGCCACTTTCTTATACATTTTGTACACATTTCCCCCATATCTAAATGTACTCTCTAGCGCATATAGCAACTGTACAGTATGTTGACATAATATGAGTTATGAATTCTGAGTTATCAGTTCATTCCGTGATGTCGACATGGGCTGGCATACCACGCTGTAGCACATCCACAGCTATTCAGTTCCTAATCTCTCCTTCTCAGTTTCTATTTATTGCTAGTCCCCGAAGTTCCGTATTGTGTTACTTCGCCTCTTTGCATTGTTAGCAGGTGTTGGACAGGCCACGTGAAGGGCCGCTCTCCCCCGGCTCGACCAGGCCCGAGCCCGGTCACGCAAGTACCACACACCACCATTGCACGTCCTCCGTCCCCTCAGGGACCCCTGCCTTCAAACATATCGACCTCGTGGGCCCGATCCACTGCCGGCCCACGCGCCCAGCCTGGGCCGCCATCTTGGACACTTCATCACGAGGCCGCCTGGCCCCCGATCGACCTCAACCCTGGGCCTAGCCCGGCCTCAGGCATTCCGGCACCACCCTCCACCCAGGAGGTGAGCGGGCTACTTGGCAAGTCAATGGGAGAAAGAGGTGCCGATGGCTCTCCCCCGCCAAGTGCCGCTCGCCCATCACCTCCCCGGGCGCTGGCTCCACCCCCCTGCTGGGTGTCTGGACTCCCTCATCCCGGACCTCCCGACCTCCAAGTGCGAGGGTCCGGACATCAAAGCCCGCCAGCCCTATAACTGGGGCAGCTCCAGAGCAGGAAGGCAGTTGTATCTTGGAGTCGAGAGACGTAAAGAGGAACTCATCCTGGACGGACTACTGGCGCTGCCGTAGCTCTGTCCTGTGCACCATCATCCTGCCTGTTGGCGCTGCCACAGCCGTCGTAACCTACAGTCTTCATCGTCGTCGGGACCTGCTGGCGTGGCCGCGGACCGTTGTAACCGTCACCTTTCACCGGGACCTGCAGGCTCCGCCGCGGACCGTCATCTTTCCTTCATCCATCTTGGGACCTGCTTGGCTCCTCCACGGCCCGATCATCTCAACGCCGAGCTCGAGGATTGAGAGCTACTTCGTACTCATTGGTAATTAAGACTGTCCCGCTACCCCTTTCCTCAGCCAAAGACTTGAATCGAGGGGACCCCTGAGTCCAGACCTCCTTGTATCATACCATCGTAACCTAAGAATTGCATATAAAGTCTCGTTAACCTTCAGTCTTGTGTGGTGTCCGTCTGTGGGGGGGAAGTTACTTGTCTGTACAGTCGTTGGAGGCGGCTCTCCCCGGAGACCTCTCCCCGTAATCTCGGCCGACCTTCCCGGTCCGTCTAACATTGGTGGCCAGCGACGGGATCCGAATCACCGCATAACGTACAGAAAGTAGCTCACCCCACAACGAACCACAATGACAACTAAAGAAAGCGGATCAACTGAGAAGTTCCAAAGGGAAAAACTAGAGGAATACAGTCATCGTGAACTAAAGCAGTTCTGCATCGAACTAGGTATCGCTACCACCGGACTAAGCACCAAGGACGATTTTAAGCATGCCCTAGAATCTTGGGCAGAGACCAGGGATGGCGAAGCCCCTGAGCAAAGCACCGCGAACAAAACCAGCACGGCCCCTGAAGGGCAAAGAACCGGTCTCTCGCAAGACGAAATCCAAGAAAGAGAAAAAACCCGACTACACGAGCTAGAAATGGCCCGACTCAAGATGGACGTAGAACTCAAATTGGCCGAACAAAAAATCAACTTAGAGCACCTACGTCTCCGAGAAGAAAGAGAGGAGAAACAGAGACAAAGGGAGCTCGAGGAAAAGAAACTGGCGTACGAGCACGAACGGAACCTAGCCGAGATCAACCTGCGCAAACAGAATAAAGAGTTAGGGGTGCCCGAGAGACCACACACCCCAGGGACCACGGAGAAAAAGGTACACATCCCCAAGGATGTGGTCCGAGAATATTTCCGAGAAGACGACATCCAGCAATGGTTTAAGGCCTATGAAATCGCTATGACTGCACACCGGATCGATAGAAACGATTGGGGAGCCGGCCTATGGGGCAGATTCCTCAATGAGGGCCGCGATACCCTGTTACAGCTCCCAGACCACCAGATGACCTCCTACGACCATATGAAAGCGGCCCTCCTCACCCGCTATGGCCTCACGCCCGAGATGTACCGTCAGAGGTTCCGAGACTGCACACGCATCCCGGGTACAACTTGGGTGGACTATGTCACGTACTTTAGCCGAGCTTTCGAAGGCTGGATCAAAGGAAACAACGTCACGACCTACGAGCAGCTGTTCAATCTGATGGTATGGGAGCATCTGTCCAACAATTGCTTCATTGAACTACGCCAACACCTCCTCGACAGCAAGTTAACCGATCCCCGGCAGCTCGCAGCCGAAGCTGACCGGTGGGAGATCACCAGAGTGGGCCGGAATGGGTCCTACGAGCAGAGCAGGAACAACAATGGTCACTACCGACCCAGAGGAGGAGGAGGGGGCCAAGGACGAGGAAGAGACAACACTCCGGCCGCCCCCGCTACCAGCACCACCCCCCCGGCCAACCGGGGCAGCACCCCGGCGCGACCGGGGTACAGAGCCAATGTCACGTGCCACCGATGCCAACGAGTCGGCCACTATGCAAACGACCCAAGCTGCCCGCAGTATCAGAGTCCAAAACCCCGCCAAGTGGCCGCCGCGGCACTAGGGGAAGAACAGATCTCCGAGGAACAAGAAACAGGCGAGCAAGAGTATCAGGAGTGGGAGCCAGCCGCCATGACTCTCGCGTGCTTAGGGGGAAGAGACATGGTCCCGCGGGTCCCCCTACCCGCTAACACCCAGAAGTACAGCCAATGGGTGAGCATCAATGGACAACGGGCCGAAGCCCTTCGGGACACCGGGGCCAGTGTGACAGCCGTCCGCTGTCACCTGGTGACCCCAGAACAATATCTACCGAACATTCTCTGCCCTGTGCGATCAGCCGACAACTCGGAAAGTCTGTGTCGGATGGCCTGCGTCCCCTTTGAGTGGGGAGGGGTCTCCGGCATGTTGAAGGTGACGGTCCGAGACGACGCCCCCGTGGACTGCCTCCTCGGAAATGACCTAGAGAGCTCCCCGTGGGCAGCCGTGGAGCGAAAAGAACACTTGGGGATGTTAGGCGTCCCGGACTGGGCGTGCGTCACCACCCGGTCCATGGCCGCCCGTGCCAACCATCACCCGGAAGAACCAGAATGGCCGGCGCCACCGCCTCCGGTCGCCCCAGCCGAGACCTCCGACCATGACACCCCCCTCGAACCTGCTCAACCTTCCGACCTCGCTAACCTTGACCAGTGGGCCCAAGAGGGGGGGCCCACCCAAGAACAATTTCGCCAGGAACAGAAGACCTGTCCCTCCCTAGAGGGACTTCGCCAACAAGCGCTCGCCCAAAGCGCAGGGGATACCTCCGGAACTCATTGGGTCTACTGGGACAGTGATCTGTTGTACAGCGAGCAAAGAATCGCCGAGCTGGGGGCCAACCGAGTACTAGTAGTGCCCCTCCGCTTTAGAGACTTTCTGCTAAACCTGGCCCACGATGTCCCCCTGGCAGGGCACCTGGGACAAGATAAGACCTACAGTCGCCTAGTGACCCACTTCTTCTGGCCCAAAATGAGAAACGATGTGCACCAGCATTGCCGATCTTGCCCCACGTGCCAAGCCAGTGGGAAGAGCGGCCGCAAACTAAAGGCCCCCTTGCAACCTTTTCCAGTAGTCACGACCCCATTTGAGAGGGTCGGAATAGACATTGTGGGACCCCTGGACCCGCGTACAAAACAAGGCCATCGCTTCATCCTGGTGCTAGTGGACCACGCCACCCGCTACCCTGAGGCTGTTCCTCTCCGGACCGTGACAGCCCCAGTGGTCGGCCGGGCCCTGATGGGGATCTTCTCCCGTGTAGGGTTCCCCCGAGAAGTCGTCAGCGACAGAGGCACGAACTTTATCTCTAAATACATGAAATCCCTCTGGCAACAGTGTGGGGTCACCTACCGATTCACGACCCCCTATCACCCCCAAGGGAACGGACTTGTTGAGCGGTTCAACCGCACGCTGAAAGGGATGATCGGGGGATTGGAAGAGCCCCTCCGTCGCCAGTGGGATGTGCTGCTACCGTGCCTCCTCTTCGCCTACCGAGAGGTCCCACAGAAATCCCTAGGCTTCAGCCCATTTGAACTGCTATACGGGCACCCAGTGCGGGGGCCGCTCAGCCTGATCAAGGAAGGCTGGGAGATGCCTCCGGCCAAGAACCCTCCAGATGTCTTCCGGTACCTCCTCACCCTCCGCAACCAGTCCCGGCGGTTCAGAGACCTAGCAAAAGCCAACCTAGAGGCCAGTCAAGAGGACATGAAAAAATGGTATGACCAGAACGCCTCATCCATTGAATTCGAACCGGGACAACAGGTATGGGTAATGTCCCCCACGGAGCCATGCGCTCTCCAAGACAAATGGACGGGGCCCTTCAAGGTAATCGAGCGCAAGGGCCCTGCCACCTATCTGATCGATATGGAGTCCTCCCGGAACCCACTCCGAGTTCTCCACACCAACAGACTGAAACCCCACTTTGCACGAACAGAACTCAGCCTACTGATGGCCACAGACAATGGGGTGGAAGACGACTCCGAGCCTCTCCCTGACCTCCTGCGGACCCAGGAGCAGGACGGCTCCGTGGATGGGGTCCGACTCTCGGAGACCCTCACCAGAGAACAACGCCAAGAGTGCCAAGCCCTCCTGTCACAGTTCGCCAGTCTGTTCTCCCTCACCCCAGGTGTCACTTCCTGGTGTGTGCACGATGTGGACACCGGCGACAGCTCTCCTATCCGCCACCGGGCCTACCGCGTACCTGATCGGGTACGGGCCTGCATCCAGGCGGAAGTGGCCAAAATGCTCACGCTCGGGGTCATCGAGCCCTCAGACAGTCCATGGGCCAGCCCGGTCGTACTGGTCCCCAAAGCAGCCGCCCCCGGAGCCACACCAGAACTCCGGTTCTGCGTCGACTACCGGGGCCTGAATGAAGTCACCAAAACAGACGCACACCCCATCCCCCGGGCAGATGAACTGGTCGACCGAATGGGAGCTGCCCGCTTCCTCAGCATCTTCGACCTGACAGCAGGTTATTGGCAGATCGGCCTCACCCCCCGAGCACAAGAACGTTCTGCCTTCTCCACCCCCGATGGCCACTACCATTTTACGGTCATGCCCTTCGGCATGAAGAATGCCCCAGCGACTTTCCAACGGCTCGTCAATCAGGTCCTGGCGGGGCTCGAAGGGTTCAGCGCCGCCTACCTCGACGACATCGCTGTGTACAGCCACCATTGGACCGAGCACCTTCACCACCTCCGAGCAGTGCTGCAAGCCCTTCAGCGAGCTGGCCTCACGATCAAGGCCAGCAAGTGTCAAATTGGACAAGGGTCTGTGACCTACCTCGGACACCAGGTGGGAAGCGGCCTAGTGGCCCCTCTACAGCTGAAAATTGCCGCCATCCAGAACTGGCAGCCCCCTATCACCCAAACCGAGGTACGAGCCTTCCTGGGCCTCACGGGCTATTACCGAAGGTTCGTGAAAGACTATGGTACCATAGTGGGGCCTCTCACAGAACTCACGTCAAAGAATCAGCCCAAGAAAGTGAACTGGACCTCAGAGTGTCAAACGGCATTCGAACAGTTGAAGGCCGCCATGTGTTCCGCCCCTGTGCTCCAGGCCCCCGACTACAGCCGGGAGTTCATCGTCCAGACGGACGCCTCCGACCAGGGCATTGGGGCGGTCCTGTCTCAAGTGAACACCGAAGGCCTCGATCAACCGGTGGCCTTCATCAGCCGGAGACTCCTACCACGGGAGCAACGCTGGAGCACCATAGAGAGGGAAGCCTTCGCGGTGGTATGGGCCCTCAAGAAGCTCCGGCCCTACCTTTTTGGCAACCACTTTCGGGTGCAGACCGACCACCGACCCCTGCAGTGGCTGATGCATATGCGGGGGGAAAACCCCAAGTTGCTACGCTGGTCCATCTCCCTGCAAGGTATGGACTTCACAGTCGAACACCGGCCCGGGCCAGATCACGCCAACGCGGATGGCCTGTCCCGGTTTTTCCGCCTCGACGAGGAGAGTCCCCAAGAGGATGGGTAGCTCTCCCCGCCTTCAGCTGGGGGGGACGCATGTTGGACAGGCCACGTGAAGGGCCGCTCTCCCCCGGCTCGACCAGGCCCGAGCCCGGTCACGCAAGTACCACACACCACCATTGCACGTCCTCCGTCCCCTCAGGGACCCCTGCCTTCAAACATATCGACCTCGTGGGCCCGATCCACTGCCGGCCCACGCGCCCAGCCTGGGCCGCCATCTTGGACACTTCATCACGAGGCCGCCTGGCCCCCGATCGACCTCAACCCTGGGCCTAGCCCGGCCTCAGACATTCCGGCACCACCCTCCACCCAGGAGGTGAGCGGGCTACTTGGCAAGTCAATGGGAGAAAGAGGTGCCGATGGCTCTCCCCCGCCAAGTGCCGCTCGCCCATCACCTCCCCGGGCGCTGGCTCCACCCCCCTGCTGGGTGTCTGGACTCCCTCATCCCGGACCTCCCGACCTCCAAGTGCGAGGGTCCGGACATCAAAGCCCGCCAGCCCTATAACTGGGGCAGCTCCAGAGCAGGAAGGCAGTTGTATCTTGGAGTCGAGAGACGTAAAGAGGAACTCATCCTGGACGGACTACTGGCGCTGCCGTAGCTCTGTCCTGTGCACCATCATCCTGCCTGTTGGCGCTGCCACAGCCGTCGTAACCTACAGTCTTCATCGTCGTCGGGACCTGCTGGCGTGGCCGCGGACCGTTGTAACCGTCACCTTTCACCGGGACCTGCAGGCTCCGCCGCGGACCGTCATCTTTCCTTCATCCATCTTGGGACCTGCTTGGCTCCTCCACGGCCCGATCATCTCAACGCCGAGCTCGAGGATTGAGAGCTACTTCGTACTCATTGGTAATTAAGACTGTCCCGCTACCCCTTTCCTCAGCCAAAGACTTGAATCGAGGGGACCCCTGAGTCCAGACCTCCTTGTATCATACCATCGTAACCTAAGAATTGCATATAAAGTCTCGTTAACCTTCAGTCTTGTGTGGTGTCCGTCTGTGGGGGGGAAGTTACTTGTCTGTACAGTCGTTGGAGGCGGCTCTCCCCGGAGACCTCTCCCCGTAATCTCGGCCGACCTTCCCGGTCCGTCTAACAGCAGGTATTGTACTAGTGGTTCCCAGAAGTCTCTGTGTTGTGAGGCCTGTGGTATTTTCTCTGCATAAGCCTCCAGTGTCTCCTTGCAGTAGGTCATGTCAGTGAGCCAGTCTTTGAGTCTTGGGGGTCTTTTGCATCCCCAGCGCATTGCTATGCTTCTTTTTAACAAGTAGTAATGCAACAGCCAAAAATCTCCGTCGTCGAGCAGGTTAGTGATATGTAATTTAACTGCTGGTAAGACTTTTTTAACAAAAGTGTGATACTGGGTGATCCTGACCAGTGTTTGGATTCCTGTGTCATAAAACACCTTCCATAGGAAAATAAGAAACCTCCATCTCAATAGTCAAAGGACAGTCTACTTTAGAATGTACCCTTTTGAAGCAGCTTTGGTCATCGAGTTGTGATTTCAGAAAACTGATGAGTGAGCCATCTATACAAATGAATTTGCAAATCCCAAAAACCTTTCAACAGTCTTCACTGAAGTTGCTGTAAGCCACTGTTAAGAAGGGGAGCTGGATGCTCTGCTTAATGCTATGTGTACCCGTGCGCCTTTGCTTTGCAGGCGACTTTTGATTTCTTACACGTTTTTGCTGCGAAGTCTGCAAAAACGTATTATTGCCTTTACACGTAGGAAATACTGGTGGCCATCATGGCGAGGGCAGTGTCGACTGAAGTTGTTTGCCTGAGGATGATGCTCCGCATGGCAGCGTGCTGGCAATTAGGCCTGGGTGGAGTTCGCAGAGTTCCGCAAAGTAATCAAAAAACTCAACAGCGCCACGTGGAGTACGTTAGGTCGCACTGTTTGCGCTGATTTTAGAGCCTGGTGTTTGTCCCACACTGGAAAATCAGGTCTACAGTCAAAATATCGAGTTTTTAATATCGAGTTACATTAATATTGAGTTAAAAATATTGAATGGACACAATATCGAATGGACAGAATATAGACTTCAAAAATATCGAATAGAATAGCATTAATATTGAATCAAAAACATAGTATGGACAAAATATCGAATGGACAGAATATAGACGACAAAAATATAGAATGGACAGAATATAAACAACAAAAATATAGAATGGACAGAATATAGACTACAAAAATATCGAATTTGAGGTAAGTTAATATTAATTTTTTAAAGTATCTTTATGTTAGTATATGTGCGAAAAGTGTATATTTATTTTATATTTTATTTTAATTAATTAATTTTATGAGATTTAATTTTTGCGTAGTATAATTCTGTAGCGGGTTGTGGGTTTATAGGGGAATAGGGTGGGAAGTAATTTAATTATAATTAATTAAATATGTTAATTTATTTATTGGTATTTATTTTGAATTAATTGTTATTTAATAATTAATTGGTAATTAATTAAAATATAATTGTTAATTATGTTAATTAATTGATTAATTGATAATTATGTTAATGTTATTAATGTATTTTCTGTAGCGGGTTGTGGGTTTATAGGGGAATAGGGTGGGAAGTAATTTAAATATAATTATTTACATTTTTAAATGTATTTATTGGTATTTATTTTCAATTAATTGATATTTAAATTTGTAATTGGTAATTAATTAAAATATAATTGGTAATTAATTTTAATTAATTGATTAATTGATAATTATGTAAAGTGTATTAATGTATTTAACAAAAGTGTGATACTGGGTGATCCTGACCAGTGTTTGGATTCCTGTGTCATAAAACACCTTCCATAGGAAAATAAGAAACCTCCATCTCAATAGTCAAAGGACAGTCTACTTTAGAATGTACCCTTTTGAAGCA
This sequence comes from Lissotriton vulgaris, assembly GCF_964263255.1. Lineage (NCBI taxonomy): Eukaryota > Metazoa > Chordata > Amphibia > Caudata > Salamandridae > Lissotriton > Lissotriton vulgaris. Next base: position 273,039,130 of record NC_141690.1, on the reverse strand, counting down.
GCTTTGGTCATCGAGTTGTGATTTCAGAAAACTGATGAGTGAGCCATCTATACAAATGAATTTGCAAATCCCAAAAACCTTTCAACAGTCTTCACTGAAGTTGCTGTAAGCCACTGTTAAGAAGGGGAGCTGGATGCTCTGCTTAATGCTATGTGTACCCGTGCGCCTTTGCTTTGCAGGCGACTTTTGATTTCTTAAAACTGGGCAGTTTGTGCTGGGAAATCTGCAAAAACGTATTATTGCCTTTACACATAGGAAATACTGGTGGCCATCATGGCGAGGGCAGTGTCGACTGAAGTTGTTTGCCTGAGGATGATGCTCCGCATGGCAGCGTGCTGGCAATTAGGCCTGGGTGGAGTTCGCAGAGTTCCGCAAAGTGATCAAAAAACTCAGCAGCGCTACGTGGAGTACGTTAGGTCGCACTGTTTGCGCTGATTTTTAGCGCTGGGTGTTTGTCCCGCACTGGAAAATTACCACGAACAACACCAGGGGCTGTTCTTTCTGCCACTCTAGTAGATGTTCTATTGGAACAGCAACTTCTTCATCCTGAACTGAAGGTTTCTCAACGTGAGAGTGACTGCCAGCTTTGGAAAATCCTCACTTGTGCTCACCAACTTAATGTTGGCGACCACAAGCGAGAAAAAAAACTCTGCTACGTGGAGTGGAGCTGAGTTTTTCAGAATTCAGCCAGCTGTGCAGTGTGGGAAAAACTCAGCAAACTCTGCGGGCGGAATTTCACTCCCAGGCCTTCTGGCAATAAACTAGCATTTTTAGCAGACCACTAACTCTTGTGCAGCCCATAGAGATGGGAACCACCTTGGATAATTTGGTTTAATTCTCTTTTTGGTTCACAGCATCCTTTGCTAGGCAATCATGCTTCCATATTGCTGTAGCCAGGATCGCTACATTCTTTTCAAGGGATTGTGAATGGATAATAGGACTAAAGAGAAGTGACGTAAAGTTGTACTGTTGATCAAAAAAACAAACGTTGATCTTTTTTCTTGAACATTTGGTAGACCTATTCAGACTGGGGTTATATTGACTAGGTGAAATGAAATTGGATGAATGCACACCTGTTTGTGCTCAACTGTTCTATACTTGCTAATAGCAATGTGACGGCGTGCTGCCTGATAGCGTGCTCTGCCCCAAATAGCACGCGTAAATTATCCAATTTAACTGGCACCCCCTGCATGCCAGAACAGAAGCTCGGCCAAGAATGAAATCCTTTTCTTAACAATAAACCAATGTTCAAATAGTAGTCTTGTGTAATCCATATCTTAAGTTTATATTTCCTCTTTCACCATAATTAATCCATTCACTTCAACAGCAGCATTGTTCCATCGCGGGCTATGGGTTTCAATGACCCCTGACGAAGGGCAGCAGTGCCCGAAATGCAATGGGTGCCAAGTACATGAATCTAAACATGATAAATTGTCAGTTCCCACATTTCCTTGTTAAGGCCTGGGTGGGCATGCCAGTGACAATTGAAAAAATGTGGAACAATGCTGCAGTTGAAGTGAATGGATTTACTATAGTTAAAGATGATATGGATTACTCATAGGGGTGTTTACCTGTGGACCAGAGGGCCACAACCATAGTTGTGATTCCAAAAAAGGGTAAGCCACCAACAGGGTGTGACTCATACAAACCTATCTCCTTATTAACCCTAGGGGTGAAAATGCTAGTGAAGGCCTTGGCGTCAAGGTGCGGTCAGTAATCACCAAAATCGTCCATCCTAACCATTCGCCTTTATGACATTTAGGAGAACACGCCTAAACATGAGAAGACTTAACGAGGTATTGCATAAGATTAAAGCACCATGTTTTATACAGGCGGCACTACTCTCCACCAAAGCAAAAATGGCATTCAACATTATAGAGTGGAACTATATATTTGCGACTCTCGAACGATTGGTTTTCGGCCCAAGATTATGTGGCTTGGTGTATCTCCTTTATTGGAACCCACAAACACGAGTGCAAGAACTGTGCAACTCACTAGCCATCTTCTTCCACTGCAAGATCACTGACATCCATGACAGCTTCAACACCATGATCGCCCGACTACACCAGAACCCACCTCCCCTGTGAGCACCACCAGCGCCAACCGCCTGACCTTCTGGTCCAACGTCAACAACTACGAGACACGCAAGGTCATGAATTGGGTTTCGGCCCAAGAATATGTGGCTGGGTGTAGCTTCTTTATCGAAACCCACAAGCACGAGTGCGAGTCAATGCCACACTATCCAGGGTCTTCTTCACCCTGAAGAAGGGCATGCATCTGGAGTGTCCTCTCTCCCCTCATGTGTTTTGCCCTGGCACTCAATCCCCTGGCGGCCTGGGTCCGTCAGGATGCCCTACTATGGGTGGTGAGAACTAGTGAGGCTTGGGAGAAGTGTGTTACCTTTTATGCTGGGGCATTTTGGTTTATGTCACCAAACAACTCTAGTCCATTGTTATACAGTTCTGATGAAGACCCACACCTGATGCGTGAAAACACCGCATCGCCCCCCCCCCCCAGGGTCGAAATGTCGACGCAATCCTCTCTTTTGGCGTGAACAAACTATTCAAAATCCTGTAGGATCCAAGATTTAATTGATGCGTCTACAGGATGATTGTACATGTATAGTTGTTTAACCCAAATGTATATGAAGTAACACATTTTACTTGCTGTTTTTAGTATTACTTTAGCACAAAGTTTTCGTGCCTTATATATTTTAAAATGTTTGTTAGGGACAGTGATTGAAGTATTCTGTTTTCACATGTGAAAGTATTTGAGTAAAATTTGCTTTCATTTTTTCCTTATGGTCAGTGTGTTTTGTTTGTGAATGTATTGCCACACTTGTCTTGATATCCTGGTTAGGTACGAGACTTAAAGGAAGAAACATTGAAATACTAAAACAGTGTGTATTTCTGTCCGACGGAACCATTATTACTTTGTTTATTACCCTGAAGAAGGGCATGCATCTGGGGTGTCCTCTCTCCCCTCATGTGTTTTGCCCTGACACTCAATCCCCTGGCGGCCTGGGTCCGTCAGGATGCCCTACTATGGGTGGTGAGAACTAGTGAGGCTTGGGAGAAGCGTGTTACCTTTTATGCTGGGGCATTTTGGTTTATGTCACCAAACAACTCTAGTCCATTGATAGGATCGTGCAGTTCTTCTGAAACTTCGGGGAACACTCTGGGTACCAAATCAACTGGAAGAAGTCCCTGATCTTCCCGCTGGCAGGAGATGCTCCGATATTACCTTTGGACTGCACCGCACTGATAGTTCAGGGTGGGTTTGAAAACCTGAGCATTTACGTTACTTGTGACCCGGAATATTTCTTATGAGAAAACCTTCCCACAGTTGGGCAGGTTGCAAAGGACGTGTCTCAGTGGTGGACCCTCCCGTTGTCAAGGGCAGATGAGTGCTCTATCAGAATGGAGGCTGCCCTAAGAAATGGGAGAAAACATGGGGCAATTGGTTCGCCTATCGAGGTGAATGCACATGAGGGGAGGTAACAGGCTGAAACTATTGATAGCCCACTACTGTCTTTAGATCAAAGTTGTGCTTAATTTTTTTTTTAATTATTTCTTTATTTTCCATTTTAGTACCAACGTGTCAAAACAACACTGTAAGCAGAGGACACCTTCACATTTACATGGTAATACTTTTACAGAAATAACTGACAGTCTTACATTCCAAAGTAATACAAAACAACATTTGAGTAGTACAACGCATCATGGGTATATTATTTCTGGTACTTTACCCGTTGAAACAGTAAACCAATATTGTACTCCCAACCACAATTTATCACAATAGGTAACGGACTGTCACACTGTTCCACACTTCGCCTGGGATCCCCATATAGTAATCCCGCATGTCGAGGAGCACACCTGGGGACTATACTACAAAATAGTATACACTCAAAGCGCATCAATCACCCTCAGCGGCCTCATTGGTGCATTCCTTAGCAACTCTACACGCACTATACAGCGCCCAGACGTTTTTTGGCCTATTGCAGGGAGGGTGAAGTTTGCTAAAGCACTCTGTTTGAGTACAACAATAAAGCATGTGAGATGCCCATTGGGTCTACGTAGGCAGCGGCCCCTCCGACCAACAGATCACCACTCTACGTTTGGCTATCAGTAGCCCAATGTCCACTAAGCTGCGCATCCCTGGTGGTAAAGATTTGGAGTAACCCAGCAGTGCCAAAGCCGGCTCCGGCTCCAGTGTCTGCCCTGTAATTGCAGCCAGTTCAGAGAATACACTATCTAAAAATGTTGCAATACCCAGACAAAACCATGCCAACTGCATGAAGTCAGCCACCAGCACATTGCACCGCTCACACCTCGAGTCATCTCCCAGACCATACCTACTGAGTTTCTCAGGAGTGTAGTAAACTCTATTACATTATTTGAAGTGTAGCAATCAGTGTCTACCGTTGAGGGATACTCTTTTCGTGCTAGTGCAACAGTATGCCCACATTGCGTCATCAATCTCCTTATTCAAGACTCTTTGCCAAGCCAAACGAGCCTTAGTAAAATAATTCTCCTTATATGACATAGTGTGGTTATAAATTTTAGAAACTAGTCTTGTCGGCACGTCAGTTTTTATAACTAATGAGAGGGCGGTTAGGCTAAGTCAGGTCCTAATAACTGAAGTAATACATGTCTGGTCCTACCAAATTGGAACTTAGTTAAAATAGTGGGTGTTTCCATGCCAACCACTGCAGTATCCCAAGTTTTAACTATGCCTCTCTCAAATAAATCCCCTGCTGTATTGATCTTAAGGGAAGTAAGTGCACGTACGACACCCTGTCCCTGCATGGCGGCAACCAACAACACCACTCCAACTGAGTAAGGGGTGAATACAGGATAGCCGTGATTGCATCGTAAGAAGGTGATGTAAGGCACAGGTGGTCGCATTAATCAAATCCAGAATTCCAGTCTTACGGTCAGGGGGGTGAAAACAGAAGTGAAGGCTGGTCGCGGGGGGAAGCAACCTCCCATTCAATGCGGAGATGAGGGATGTCGGCGTGCCGTGCATTCACAAAGAAGCGTGTGGGCAATGCGTTGCTCTATAATAAAGCTCAAAATCAGGTGCTCCTAGTCCCCCATGTGGTATGGTAAAGTAAGAATTTGCCATTTTACTCTTGGTTGTTTGCCCGCCAAGGCTAGTTTTAACAGAATGGTGGTGAGCCGCTTGAAAAACACTCCAGATAGCATATTAGGAATATTCGTAAAAAGGAACAAAACCCTAGGGAGTATAACCATTTTCATTATAGAAATTGTACCTAAGAGGGACAGCGGCAAACAAATCCAGTTGTCCACATCGTCTTCAAGTTTGCTCACCAATACACTGTAATGTTCCCTAAAGACAACCTCTGAGTCAGAGTGCACCTGAACACCAAGATAACGCACCGGGTCAGTTGTCCACTGCAGCGGGTAGTCAGAATCAAATTGAATAGTGGACGGGGTTAGAGTAAAGATGATAGACTTTGACCAGTTAACACGCAGCCCTGAAACCCCAACAAAGCAAACTATTTCACGTAAGCCAGAGGAGAGGTGACGTTCCGGATCGCGAATATAGAGGAGAACTTTATTAGGTTAATAATTTCAGTCAATAATACAATATGTATCTGAAGCACCCCCCTTCCCTCCAACATGTCTAGGTCAATTGCTTATGGATAAGTAGTACATTCCTTCATTCCCCCTCTATCACGATCCAAAAGGCCATATCCGAGGGACATGGGGCACATTGTCATATATCCAACACATCCCATAATATTCTACATCAATAATCCCAATAAATTTAAACTAAACTCACTACCCCCTCTCCCTCCCTCCAGGCATGTCACATCCACTACACTCCCAGAACTATCTAGCCCCTATAAAAGTGCGTAGTCAGTAGATCCAAAGTCGTAAATAATTCAAATCAAATGTGTGCGGGACAGCATTCCGGTCTCAGTCAACCTACACTTATAAAATATGGTCGAGCAAGTGCACCTGCAAGCTCTAAGGAGCTTATTTCAGGTTGGAGACACCCAATTCTACTACATCATCGCTCGTAGCATCCGGGTTCCTCAACAATCCCACCAAGTGTTCCCACGCTCTAGCCGCCTCTAGCGCTCTCTTGTTCCCTACCCTTCTAGTTAATTGTAATCTAACTGTGCCATCACATTCCGCCCAATTGACAATGTCCGTTTTCCACCGTTCTAAGCTCGGGGGCCCAGTCGCCTTCCAATGCATCGTAATTTCCCTATTGGCCAGCACCATTCCCATGTCTATAAACTTGCTGGTGATCTTAGTTCTAGCAGTATGGGGCAACCAATGCAATATACAAGTTCCTAGCGATAACTCCAACTCTCTTTCCGTCACCTCGTTCAATAATGCTAATACATCAGACAATAGGCAGTCAGTAGCAGGCATCCCCACAGCATGTGAGGGAAATCCGCCCCCTCCCCTCGATACCCTGGGCACTCATCAGGGTCAATGTTAAAGTATGCTTTAATTTTGGCCGGAGTGAGGTATGCGTGATGCAGAGTGTAAAAATGAAGCAACTGAAAGCGGGAATTCCTGGTACTTTTCCACGCTCTCTCCACCACCCAGGCCCTGTACGAAATCTCTTTACCCAAATCTATTTCCCACTTACGCTTAAGTTCATCCAGAGGGGCCAACTTCTCAGTAGTCAGGTGCCTATACAAGCATGTAATCGCCTTAAACTTACCCGCTACAGTTACTACATATTGACATACCAACAAAACCCTAGGTTCCGCCTGGCCCTTTTTCCAGTGCATACCGATAGCCGCGGTAAGCGCTGCATGGAACAGAAAGTCACCACCTCTCAGGTCAAAACGCTCCTGCAATGTACAACAAGGTAGAAGGATCCCATCCTCATATAAATCTCCAAAGACAGTAAGCTCCTTTTCAGTCACTCGTTCCCGCCAAGACCCTCCATGAGGGAGTGCCTCCCACATTGAGAGCGGTATACCCGGGGTATACAGCACCTTCAAAGCTGTTCTCTTGGAACTGCGCCCTAGCATTGCCGCGCTGTCCGCAGTTCTTCAGAGAGAACACCCAGTCGGAGAAGAAGATCCAGGACTATTTGAGAAAGCTGTTGCAAGTCCGGAGCATCCTCTCCTCCCTCATCCTTGCCTCGCAGTCTCATTGCTACTCTCTGTGTCAACCATTGTAATTGAGCAGCCAGATAATAGGTTTCTAAGTCAGGTACCGCCCAGCCACCCTCTAACCATGGACGCATCATCACTTTCAATGCAACCCGCCGTACCCCACAAAAACCAGGTTATCATAGATTCAAGTTGCTCAAATGTCTTCGCTGGAATCCAAATTCGTAAGGTTCTAAAATAATACAACAATCTGGGAAGGGCTACCATTTTAAGTTGAGACCCGCCCAGCAACTGACAGCGGCAATGTTCCCGAGAAATCAAAACCGCCCGCTAGACCCCGCACCGCTCTGCCTATGTTGCCCTCTAGTATGTCCGATCTGGATTGATATATCTGGACCCCCAAATAGGGGGGGCACCGGCATTCCCACTTCACTCCCGCTACATCCTGCAAGTCTTGCCTATGTCCGTCTATTGGGAACAACCAGGATTTAGCCCAGTTAACTCTAAGGCCAGACATCTCCCCAAGCTCATGCAATACTGCCTTTGCGCCCAGTAAGTCCCTCTCTGTGTCCCCTAGGAACATAAGCAGGTCATCCGCATATAAAGCTATATAATGTATTCGACCCTGCACCTGTAGGCCACAAAAATACCTCCTTGTCCTTGCTTTCGCCGCCAGGGGCTCCATGGCCAATGCAAATAGAAAAGGGGACAATTGACATCCCTGTCTTGTGCCCGGGGTCACCTCACAAGCTTCCGATATTACTCCTCCGATCCGAACCCGCGCTGTAGACGATTTGTAAAGTAAAGCCGTCCATGCTATGAAGGCAGCCCCCAATCCAAACCGGGCCACAACGTGAAAGAGGTAAGGCCATTCCAAACTATCAAAGGCCTTTTCTATATCAGCAACAAAGACCGCGGCTGTGGCCTAAGGGTACATATCCGACTCCAATATACGCAGCATCCGCCGTACTTTTAGGGTAGTATTCTTAGTAGGGTTTAAACCAGATTGATCATGATGGATTAAAGTAGTCATGTAGGGCATCAGGCGGGTGGCCAAGATATGACTTAGTATCGTGATGTCCGTATTAAGCATGGACAGTGGCCGATACGCTGTTATGTCCCAAGCCGGCATACCAGGCTTCAAGAGCGGAACAATAACCGCCTCTCTTGTAGACATAGTGAGGTGACCCAGGTGTCTCGCTCCATTATACAAAGCCACCAACCGCAGCACTAACTGGTCAGAATAAGTGACATATAGCTCAATCGGGAGGCCACCTGTTCCCGGTGTTTTGTTACGCACTATGTGCTTAATAGCCGCCTGCACCTCCCATAATTGTAAATGTAAATGTAAAATGTTAATTCGATATCCCCACCGAGCACCACAGCCTGATCGTAGCCTAATTGCGGAAGTTGTAGCTCGCGCCTGAACCCCTCATGCTCATCTCCGGTCGCGACTGCCCTGCTCCTATATAATTCCTGATAATAATCACAAAACAATCCATTTATGCCTTCATGAGTGAAACAAGCGTCCCCTCGGGCGTCACGAACGTCCAATATCGGCGAGCCCCTGTGCGACGGGTTAGCAGGCCAGGCCAACAGGGCCTGACTTGTCCCCTTAAACATGAGTGCGTGTAATATATGCCTTGTGATCAAAACATCATAGACGCTCCACCTGTCCTGCCAGTGTCTCCCTTGCCTCAGCCAAGTCTCGCTGTTTGTCCGGCTTGCCAGGAAGATCTTGCTCAGCCGACTGTAGGCGTCGCTCAGCTTCATTTATCTCGCCCAATAGCACTTTACGCACCCCCACCATCTCGGATATGCAGTGCCCCTGAAGCACTTCTTTAAATGCATCCCACTCTACATTCGGCGTGGAGGCAGTTCCCACGTTGTCTCCAAAATAGTGGGTGATAGCAGTGCCCACTGTTTCTCTAAACACCAGATCCTCCAAAGCCTCTGGGTGGAGTCGCCAGGTAGGAATCTGGGCCCGGGATCGCAACCGGCATAGCCGGGGCAATACCGGATTATGATCCGAGAGCGTTCTGGCAAGATAATCACTACAGAGTACACCGGCGTGCACATCCGGTGAGTAAATGTAAATGTACATGTATTTAGCGCAAATCACCCACATCGCAGGTATCTAAGCGCTTGCTTAGGGAACCCATCCTGGTATTCCCCTGTGAGATAACCCCGGCAGGGTATCCACAAGGTGAAAGCCAGGCATCCCGCCGCGAGGGGCCGTTGTGGAGATTAAGCAAGCTATTGCCCAGAGTCGCAGAGTGTGAACCCGTGAGTCGAGTAGGCACCGGAGCGAGAATTATCGAGTCCAAGGAATTATTGAGCCCAAGCCCCGTCAAGGCGGGGAATTGAACCCTGGTCCAGGGCAACAACGCGTCCAGCTGCACATGGAGATCGTACAACGCAGAGAAATAAGAATAATCGCAGCTAGTCGGATTTTGGGCCCTCCAAGTATCCACCGGGCCCCATGGGCTTGCCAATTTTCCCTGGCTTCTGCTATCTTATACGTGCGAGCATTAGGGAGCGGGGGTGAGAACAATCCAAAGTCACATCAGTTATACAGTTAAAATCCCCCCATCAGCACCGACCCAGTAAAGTAAGGTGCTAGCTTCGCAGATAACTGCACGAAAAATGTCGACTGCTCCGTATAGGCGCATAGATATTGCCCATGATAATGTCCTGTCCTTCTAGCTTCCCAATGACCACTACAAATCTGCCCTCTGGATCAATAATCTTTTCTCTGTACTGAAAAGGGACTCCCGCTTGCACCCAGATCAACACTCCTCGGGCAAAGGCAGAGTAAGCAGTATAATACAATTGACCACGCCAGCGCCGCAGAAGCGCTGCCCCTTCCTGAGCCTGCAAATGCGTTTCATGTAATAACGCAACATGAACTCCCCTTCTCACTAAATATGCATGCAACTTTAATCTACGCCACATTGAATGCATGCCCCACACATTCCAAGATAAACATTTCAAATCACTGGTAGATCCCATCGTGACAGCATCTGGACAGCACCCGGCGAACTGATGTAGTTACATGCCTGGCCCCTGACCCCTTAAAACTAATAAACAACCCCAACTCCCCCTCTCCATGACAGCTGCTATAAGACTAGTACCCATACAAACCATATTAACAACACGCTTGAAAGCCTCCAACGAATTCAGAGGCATTGGGGACTGTGGCTAGCCCAAGAAACTCTTACTGAAACCCAACAGCCCCAAATCATCTAAATCAGACCGGAGTTCTCGTGGCACCCCATCCCTCGGAGTCTCCTTCCTGTAGTTCTCCAGCCGGTCCCATGCTTCTTGAGGAGAATCCACATAGTACGTAGTACCATCCAGAATAATGCGTAGCCGGGCCAGAAACATTAAGGAGTATTGGAGCCCCTTTTCCCTCAAAGCCTTCTTGACCACCATGTAAGAGGCATGCTTCCTTTGTACCTCCATCGTATAGTCCGGGAATAGCGTGACCTTGGCATTGTCCACTGTGAAGGGGCCATCCACTCTTGTAGCAACAAGTCCCTATCTCGAAAATGGAGCAGGCGGACCACCACCAGTCTTGGGGGCCTCCCCGGTGCCGACCGACAGGCCGGGACTCTGTGGGCCCTCTCCAGCGTATAAAAGGTCGTATGCCCTTCCGGGGCTACCAAGTCCCGAAACCATGATTCCAGAAAAGATACCATGTCTCCACCTTCCGCTTTCTCCGGCAGGCCCATAACCCTTACAATATTCCTTCGATTGCGGCTGTCCGCATCTTCGGCCCTATGTTCCAGCATTGACACCCGATCCGTTAAGGCCTGCACATGCTGCGCCACATCTTTATGCGTTAGTGCTATTTCTGCAATGTTGAGTTCTGGCTTCTTAACCCTCTCAGATAGTTTCTTGTGTTGGTCACGCAATAGTTCCAGTCCCAAAGCGACCGTGCTAATGTCCTGATGTAGGGTCGATTTCGTGTCAGCTATGATGGTAAGGATCTGTTGCAGTTGCCGCTGCACTTGGTCGTCCGAGACACTCTTCAACGTTTCCTGTGCACCTTGTTCTTGGTCCTGGGGTACCTCCGCTTGGCGTCATCTGGGATTGCCCATGGCTCCAACAGTACTTCCCGTTCCCGCTGCCACACTCCCCCCTTCCTGCCGAGGACTCCACAGGTCCAGCTGCAGTGTCCCTCACCGTGCAATAGGGACCACCTTTCTGTATCGCACGGTAGGGATCCTGGTGCAATAGAGGCAACCCCGCGACAGGGGTAACAGTACAGGTCACAGATCGTATGTCGTGCCTCTCACCTAACCCTCCTCAATCAGAGACCACCATCCAGGGTGGCCGGTCCCCCCTGCAGGGCTCGTTCAAACCGCAATAGCATAGCAAGCACGGGGGACCAGCAGGACTAGTATTATGTCTGTCAGGAGGGGGTTCTGTGCCTCTCAGTGGCTCATGCGCTCTCCCAAATAGCAAAGCAATGAACCCGCAGCCAGAAGTATGCAGGTGCGACAGAGCCTTCAGTGAGCGCTGGGTCCCACTACAATGTCTACTATTCACCCCAGGACCCCTCCGACCAGCACCACAGCTTCTCACTTCTTAAGGGGCCCCAGCAATATTCAGATACAGCCCTAGCTCAGGGGTCCGGCAGGAAGGTATGCCACCAAAGCGGAGCTCCCCAGCAGGGCCAGCCCACATGGCTAATTCCAGCGTTCCCCAGGCAGCCGGCAATCCTCAATGTCACGCAGGGATGGGTGAGACACACGAATCAGGGGTCAGCTGCCCCCTGCCCCTCGATACCGCTGCACCTTGGCAGGCTCCCAGAGTTCAGCGCGCCAGCACAATCACGCCTGCAGGGGATGCTGCGCTCACCATCCAGCGCTCAGATTCCCTCCACCAACACCAACGTCAGCCATTGTACAGCTGCCGCCAGGGTCACAGAGCCGCTCCACGCATTTTGCTAGAGTCCGGCCAGACAGCTCTTCCTGCAGGCAGTCAAGAGTCTGCCCTCAGGTAAGGTGCCTTCTTTACACCTTCACAGCTCCCAGGCAGCCTATAATGCTCCTTGACTCATTGACTTGTGGGGGGGGGGGGTGAGGCAAGTTAGGCTCTGGCCGTACCCTGCAATCCTGTGCTACTCTCCTCCGAGAAGCCGACCGCCGCAATACAGACTGTGTTCCACGGGTCCATAGTCAGCGGCAGGGCTCTCCGCACACAGGAGACAGTACTTCATGCCCCACAGCTGGTCACTCGCTCACCGCTTTCTTCTGTGTGGCCATTTTGGAAAAGCTCGGGGACATAGACCCACGGTACGTCCCTCAGAGGAACCCGGCCGGGCACCTACCTTCGCCTCCCCCAAAGCACTCCGCGGGTGTCCAGCCCCTAGAAAGGGTCCAACAGAGCAAATTTCTGCTCCGGTCCACCGTAGAAACAGGATAATGGTGAGGCTGCTACGAAGCGCTCTGCTCACACGACCGCCATCGCTGCTGGCTAAGCCACGCACCTCTATTGAGTAGCGTGTCATCCGCGTTTGTGAACACTATCAGTTCATAGCTCAGTACAAATATACCTTTATATCAAAGGTATTTGCGGAGCGCGCAGGCCAAGGGTTCGCTGACTAGATCATAAAGGATCAGGAAAAGGGGGCAGCCCTGACCCGTACCCCTAGTAATACTAATGAAGTCCGTCACCAGGTCTCCAATTTGTATCCTACCCGAAGGTGAGCTATACAGCACTCCCAGGAACTGTAAAAAGACCTCCCCCAGCCCCATCCGCAGTAAAACCTGTCTCATGAAAGGCCATTCAACAGAGTCGAAGGCCTTCTCCATATCGAGAAACACTGCTACAACAGCAATGTCAGGTTTAGTATGGTGTAGGGCACCAAATACTGTGCGCAGATTATTAGTAATGTTGCGACCCAGGATGAACCCCGCCTGCTCGGGTGATACCTGCATTGGGACCAGAGGGACCAATCTATTGGCCAGGATTTTAGCGCAAATTTTAGTATCAACATTGAGTTCATAGAGTGGACGATATGACGAACATTCCTCAGGGGGTTTACCAGGCACAAGTACAGCTACTATTATTGCCTGTCACATTGAGGGCGGCATCGTACCTGTCACGCACATATCCTCAAATAGGGAAGTTAAGTGTGGTCAAAACAAATCTAGGTATGTCTTATAGAAGGTTACAGTCATACCATCAATCCCCGGGGCACTCCCGGACTTCATTTTGGACAAAGCCAGAAGTCTTTTTCAATCGGGTGCATTACAATTTCACGATGCGTATTAAATGTAAATGTAAATGTAAATGTATTTGAGCTTATATAGCGCACAGCTACCCACTAAGGGTTTCCCGGCGCTTGCTTAGGGAACCCGTCCTGGTATTCCCTGTGAGATAACCCCGGCAGGGTATCCACAAGGTGAAAGCCAGGCATCCCGCCGCGAGGGGCCGTTGTGGAGATTAAGCAAGCTATTGCCCAGAGTCGCAGAGTGTGAACCCGTGAGTTGAGAAGGCACCGGAGCGAGAATTATCGAGTCCGTGGAATTTTTTGAGCCCAAGACCCGCCGAGGCGGGGAATTGAACCCTGGTCCAGGGCCGATCTCAGCTTCCGGGTCTGCCGCCTCTAACCCCTGAGCCACACTTCTCCAGCCAGCCAGCCAGGGCAACTGAATATATGTTAAATATTCTAGTATTTCCTCCTCGATACCAGAGCTACGTGTGGAATATAGGCTCAAATAAAACTGTCAGAATCTCTCTGCTATGGCAGTGTCCTCAATAAGTACAGCACCTTCCGCAGACTTAAGTTCTGTTACAGCAGCGTGTCTACGCCACTTCTGTAATAACTGGGCAAGCACCCTACCCAGACGTTCTCCCTCACCATATGTGTGGGCAGTAGCGTATTTACCAAGATGCTTTATTTCAGCCTCCAACATGTTGTTCAATACCTCTAGTTGGGACTTGAATTTCGTAAGTACTTCGTCATCTGCCTTGTGTTGCAGTCTCTCCTTTAGATTGGACAGTTAGGCTTCCAGGTCAGCAAGTCCCTTACGCAACGCCCTTAGAAACCCTGAGAGCTTGGAAATGGTAACAACACAGATTTACACCTTGAATGATTCCCACACCACCTGAAAGCTCTCCACGAGCCCACATTTTTGTCAAAATAAGTTTCAATCTCTTCAGCTAGTTCCGCTGTGAATGCCTCATCTAGCAATGAGTTTGGGGGATTATCCATGTGAAAAGGGGAATAGTCTTCAGGGGGCATTCAGCACCACTGGAACTGGAGAGTGATCCGAAAGCATGTGAGACAGAACCTCACACACTCTTGTGCGGTCATACAACTGTCTGGAGGCTAACCAGTAGTTAATGCGTGTATGTAGGTCATGGTATGCTGAATAATGTGTATATCCCACTCTGTCCGGGGACCTCTGCCTCCACACATCATGCAGATTCAGGCACACCAAGATATCAGAGGGCGCCCTAGCCGCAGCTGAAGCATGCCGAGCCGGACCCCCGAGCGATCCCTTTCAGGGTTTAAAACTAAATTAATGTCACCGCCCCAGAGCTGATGCACCGTCCCAAAACCACGCACCCTGTCAGACAAAACAGAATAGAATGCAGGGTTATCATAGTTGGGATCGTAGACATTAATAATAAGGATATCCAATCCCCTCCCCCGGCATCTGGAAATGACATATCTGCCGTCACTATCCGCGACCAAAGGGTCAAGCATGAGTGAGGCCCTAGGGCGAACCCAAATTAACACCCCACAGGCATGCGTGGTGAAGCCTGCAGCATGCACTAAACCCTTAATTCCCCTACCTTGGAGCATAGGGCTTTTAAGTGGTACGGCCATTTTTTGTAATAAAGCGACATCAATTACGTGCCGCGTTAAGTATGTCAGTACCTTACGCACCTTTCCGTGGTCATTGAGGCGCTGCAAATTCCATGTAAGGGCCCGTCGTTTACCATGTGTCGTCTCTATGCGAGTATAACTACCAGTGGTCTCATCAGCTGATTGTGTCAGTCAATCTGTCAGTGTTAGCCATAGGAGCCTACAACTTGTGCTGTTCAAAAATAGCGTAAGTAGTATCCATAAACCACATCCTGCCATATAAGACCCCAACCCATCACTCCCACACCCACGCCAGGCAATCCCCAACTGAGCCTAGACGAAAAACCAATAATTGGAACTCCTGAAACATCATGAACATAGCTCAACAGTGAGCGGAAACCGTTCAATCAAAGCAAAATACAGTCCCAACCCCCCTCCTCCCCAATAAACAATACACCAAGTGTGCGTAACACTCGCGGGCAGAGGTTGCACGCTCCTCACTTAGAAACTTGTAGAAAATATAAAACTGGCCTCTGCACTGCAAGCCATCCACAGAACATAAAGCATCTAAAGCTGATATGCGATCATCAATTTCTGCTCCAAGAACATATAACAGAGTTTCAAAATACGGCAATCCGGTCAACCCCCAGCAACAACCTTCTCCCGTCACAATCAATATCAGGTTAATTTACCTTCAGTGAATGTAATAACATTGCTATGAAATATCAAGGAGAAAAAAAAAAGAACAAAACAGGTAACAGGGCACACATTTTTCACAGAGGACTAATCAAATCGTCAGCAGCATTGTCAAAAGCGAAATTCTTATCTGACCAATGGGCAGTTCAAATATCAGTCCTGTTCATCCAGGCTGCCACTCTCCGTTCCTGCCGAGGAAGACCTCTCTGTGCTATGGTGTTTTTGTTCAGACCATTCTTTCATGGCCTTCTGCAAACTTTCGGGTCTGTGAAGATGCGTGACTGTCCTTGACGATTAACCCGGAGTCTGGCTGGGTACAGCATGTCATAGTCGATGTTGTGGTCCCTAAGCTGCTTCTTCAAAGGGGCAAACTGCTGGCGCTCCTCTTGCACTTTCATTGTAAAATCAGGAAACAGCGATAAAGTAGAGCCATCATATTGCAGTGGTTGTTTGTCTCTAGCGGCCTTTAATGCTGATTCTCTGTCCCGATAGTCAAGCAACTTCGCTATGATAGGTTGCGGTGTAGCGCCCGGCGCAGGTCGTTGTGCCCTTTCCACAACAAATAATGGCAAAAAATTCTTGCTGCCGAGGAGTGTAACAAGCAATTTTTTGACAAAGTGTTCCATGTTGCCGGTCGGGGTCGATTCCGGGAGACCAGCGATTCTAAGTTTTCAGCGCTGAGAACGAGCCTCGGGATCTTCCGTTTTATCTTGTAGTATCTGCATTACTTTCTCCAATTGTTTGTGGCCAGCGTCCAGCATTGTCTGAGCTTCCTCAACTTCAGTGACTCAACGTTCAGTCATATCCAACTGCTGTGCGTGCTTGTCCAATCTCTCAGACATCCTATCCATGCCATAAGAAAGAGAGTCCATCTTAGAGCCAAGGACTGAAAGGCTACTTTGCAGCCCCTTTTCCATCGCAGCAAGCATTGAGCGTATGTCACCCTCAGCATCGCCAGGAGGTGGTTTTGACGTAGTTTCACAATCCTCTGCAGCAGCATCACGCCCCTTAGATTTTTTCTGATCAAACGTAAGTTTTGGTTGCGTACGGTCCACTTTGCCCATCGTCAGAGTAGGTGTGATGCTACATGAGACCCAGTAAACTGAAAACCTGTGGCCTACACCGGCAACATGTCACACACCACAGGTAGCTGCCACCAAGGCCAGGTGAACTGATTAAGACTGGCAGGCAATGGTGTGGCTCCCAAAAAAGTCCTCCTCAGCACAGATCTCGCAGCTGATGTAATAAGGTTGTGGCTAACAGTCGGCAGGCTGACACTGTTTATTTTCCACACGGTGCCCAAGGAGTTCATACCTATCCCCAAAAGCGCAACACAGTGTTGGGGTGTGTGGCCTCACACCTGCCGCCACCTGAAGAAACCAGCAAGGCAGGGCGCATGGACACTGCAGGCTAAAGTAGGCATTGCATCACAGCCATGCAAAATGCAGTACAACTACATCTGTAGGGATGTAGTGCTACCCAAGTGGGAGTACCCCCAGGGCTGTTCTCAGCTGCAGCGAGACGTGTCACACTATGGTCGGCCCCAGCTCCTCCCAGGAAACCAAAGCTGGCCAGTAGTGTCCTTCTCCGCCGAAGTCCCCTAGACGAAGGCCCCAAGTCCAGCAGCCCTCAATCTGATGCCGAAAAACAAGGGTCAGGCAGCATGCAGTTCCTCTGCAGTTTGTGTCTCTATTGCAGTCAGCAATAGTGAAGCAGGGAAGACCAGCAGATCTGCAAACAAAAATGGCAGACGCGCCACACCAGCCCCTCAGCCTCAAGTGAAATGCATAGTGTAATAATTGGTGGTCTAGTTGTTCACGCACCCATTTACCCATGATATCAGCAGGCTGAGCGTGGCCTGAGGGGAAGTAATAAATGGGTGACGGCCGCTCGTGGCACGTCACTTCCAAGTATACCATCAGTGTGGCCTCATTATGTATGCAGAGCGCTCCTGACCCTGCGATAGGCCCGGCGCCCTATCGGGACCACGAACCGTCCCAAAGCCGAGACATTACACTGGCGACGAGCGGAGGGGGCCCAACCCTCGCTTGCACCTTGTGCTGCCCCTGGAAGCTGCCATCTCATGTGCACTGCAGCGTAGCTGTGTGCCCCCCCATTGCCGGAGCTGCTGCATGTCCATGGCGCCTAGGCGCGCTGCCCCGCCTCTGTGGTGGCCACGCGTTCTGCACTCATCGCCGCGATGACAAACTCACCCCCGCCTTCCTGAAGGCCCTGGCTGGGCCGTCTGGGTTGACCTCGCCCGCTCCAGTGAAGGGCTCTGCTCCGCAACTAGTGCCTGCAGGTGTCTGGCTCCTCGACTACACGGGGTGCTCAGCCTGCTGATGGCCCCTCCCGCCTCCCTTGTCTGCCTCCAAGAAGCATTGGCAAAGCCAGAGGTATTTCATCAACAAGCACTGGGGCATCCCAAAAAAAAATAGGAGAAAGGAATAAGATACTAACAAAAGAAGGGAGGTGACACACAGCAGCATCAGGCACCCTACTGAAAGTTCAAGTAAGGAGAGCATGAACACACCAGGGGTGGGAGTACCCTGAGAGGGAGGAGGGATCACAATTCTGCACTACGTAGAGCACGTGCGACGCCATCTTTGTCCTTGAACCGGCCAAGGCGTCTTTGAACAGTCCCCACCAGGCACAATGGGAGATGAAAATAATGCCGCAGCGCCAGTCCGCATCCCATTTCAGCACCCTGCGTCAGGGATCTCATGACCACCTCACCCCGGTGGAGAACATGGATCGACCGCCTCAACAACTACTTTGTCGTGACCTGAGAGACCGACGAGGCGGTGAAAAGGTCCTTGCTGCTTCACTATGCAGGAGATGAGATCTTCAAACTCTTCCAGCATCTGCCCCAGATAACTATGACGCAGGGGTGACGGCGCTGAATGTCCATTTCAACCCGCCAAAGAGAGGAAGAATCGATGGACATGTTCTACGCACGACTCCGGGAACTAGCCAGTACGTGCACTGATGAAGACCAGCCAAAAGCTGCATGCTGCCAAGGACTGCCCCACCCAAGGGAAGACCTGCACCATCTGTGGGATTCCAAATCACTTTGCGTCCATCTGCAGGAGGCGCAACAAGACCAGAGACTTCAGAGGACAGAAACCCCCAACGCGAGCCGTTCAATAACTATCAGTAGCAGACACAGCACCGACCAACCATGCCTAGAGAAAACCTGCGAGGCACCTTCCAACCGTAGGAGACTCTTCAGAGGTAGACGATGAGGAAGTATATGTAGTCTCCTTCGCAAAGGTACTCAAGCAACGGCGCCGACCACAACCTACATGCATAGTCCAGGTCGCTGGACAGAAGTGAAAGCGTTCATTGACACTGGAGCGACCGTGAACGTCATGGGCTTACAACAATACCGAAGCCTACACCCTCGTCGTCCCGTGGTGCCATCCAAAACCCGAATATACGCGTATGGAGCTGACACGCTCCTGCCACTGGAAGGGAAAATCTTGGTACCCTTCAAAGAAGACGACCTGGAGGTAAAGGCTACAATCCACGTCATCGACAGGGAGGCAGACACCCTCCTGAGCAGCAACACGGCCGAACACCTAAAACTAAATGCCTTTGCCAGACGGATCAGAACATACCAGGTGGAAGAGCTCCTCTGGCATTTCCCCGAGCTATTTAAAGGCCTCGGGTGCATCAAATGCGAACCCATCAATCTCCATATTGATAAGTCAGTCGCCCCTATCGCCCTGCGGCACAGAAGAATCCCATTCCACCTGCGACCACTCGTAGAAAAAGAGCTGGAAGCCCTGGAAGAACAAGGAGTCATCGAAAAGGTGTCCGGACCAACACCGTGGGTATCCCCGATGGTCATCGCGGAGAAGCCCAAGCAGCCAGGAGCTATGTATCGACATGCGATTGCCCAACAAAGCAATCAAGAGGGAGCGCCACATAAAGCCAATAATGGACGACATCATAACGGATGACAACGGCTCCAAATGGTTCTCAAAGATTGACAAACGCAGGTTACCACCAACTGCCCCTGGCTGAAGAGAGTCGATTCATCACCACTTTTAGCACCTACCTCGGACTCAGGAGGTACAAATGGCTGAACTTTGGGATATCATCGGCGGCCGAAGTGCTCCTGAACAACATACAGGAGCTGTTGTCCGGACTACCAGGAGTGCTGAATGTGAGTGACGATATCCTCATTCACTCCGCGACAGCCACCAACCAACACAAACACCTCAGGGACACGCTAAAACGCCTAAGTGCGCATGGAGCCACTCTACACAAGGACAAGTGCCAGTTTTTCCAGCCATCCCTCGAATTCTTTGGCTTTGTCTTTAATCAGGAGGGCATACAACTACACCCAAGGAAGTCACAAGCCATCAAAGACACCCCGCACCGACGACACCGACAAAAGTGCGGAGCTTCCTGGGAATGGCCACCTACTGCGGGCGGTTCATCCCGGGCCTGACCACCCGAAGTGAACCACTACGAGCCCTCCCGAAGGTAGACACAACCTGGCACTGGGGCCCAAAAGAGGAAGAAGCGTTCCAAAGGATAAAGTATGCCCTTCTAGGAGAAGCCACACTAGCCTATTTCAACTCAGCGAAGCGAACAGAAGTGTTGGTGGACGCAAGCCCAGTGGGTATCGGGCAGTGTTGGCTCAAGAGCGGGAACCAGGACAATGGGCTACTCTGGCGTTCGCCAGCAAGGCCCTCACCCCTACTGAAGCAAGGTATGCCCAGATTGAGCGCGAGGCGCTCGCCATCAAGTGGGCTTGTAACCATTTTCATCTGTATCTCCGAGGGCACCAGTTCACCATGGTTACTGATCATCAACCTCTGGTCCCCCTCTTCAAAGGGACAGCCCCACATCCACCCCCCACGCATCGAAAGCTGGGCGGTTCAATTACAACCGTATGAAATGGAGGTCGTCTATCGCCCAGGGTCCAAGAACCCGCCCGATTTTCTTTCAAGACTCCCCGCTCAGTCGGAGAAACACGATGAAGATAAGGACGGCGAAGAGTTTGCTCACCGGGTAGCTCTCACCTCATGCCCACAGAGCATATCCCTAGAGGACGTAAAAGAAGCTGCTGCTACCGATGCCGTCTACACCGAGACACTAAGCGCCGTGCAGAATGGCTCATGGACAAACTAACTTCGCGAGTCCAACTCATGGACCCATGAGGATCAGGAAACCCTAACGAAAATGTGGCGAGTCTGTCATGAACTAAGCGCCACAGGAGAAGGCATCCTGCTGAGGGGACCCCGGCTAGTCATCCCTCAGAGCCTCAAGCAACTAGCAGTTCAACTAGCCCACGGGGGACACCAAGGAACCACCAAGATGAAGACACAGATGCAGGAAAAGGTCTGGTTTCCGGAACTTGAAGACATGGTGGAGGAATTTGTCAGACGATGTTCGTCCTGCCTGCTGACAAGCGGGCCCCAGAAGCCTCTCCCGGTCATCACTGAGGAGTCCAGCACCGTCCCGTGGTCCGAAATAAGCATGGATTTTGGGAGTTTCCCGGGAGGAAGACAGTGACACACACTCGTCATCATCGACGCCTACTCTAAATTTCCCTTGGTAGAACTTATCCCATCGACAGCATTCAATCATGTTGGGCCAGTGTTGGAAAAAGTGTTTGCCATGTTTGGGTTCCCTCAAAAAGTATGCAGTGACAATGATCCCCAGTTCCAAGGAGCCGAGTTTGCCACTTTTCTCCAACAACGAGGCATATCGCATCATCGCAGCTCCCCGCAATGGCCACAGGCCAACGGGGACGTCGAGCGTTTTATGCGCACTCTGAACAAGGTGTTCCACAAAGCAGTCGTGGACCAAGTGGATCCGGAGCAAAGACTACATGAGTTCTTGAGAGAATACCGAAGTACCCCTCACTGTACCACTCAACGGTGCCCATGGGCACTCATGCTCCATGGCCCCCACCGTGACCTACTGCCCACCTGCCCAGGCTGGTCTTCCCCTTCCCTGGATGTTGAGGAAGTACAAAGACAGAGTGCGACAAAACCAGGAAGCAAGTGCCCGACGCCGCGCCACCCCACGGAGGCTCAACCAGGGAGCGACAGTCATTCTGCGGAGCCGACACCAAGGAGGAAAGTTCCAAACACAATACGAACTAGGCACATGGACCGTCACGGCGAACCGTGGCACGATGGTAACTGCCTGAAAAGGGGCGGAAGAAGTATCCCAAAACACCACATGGTTCAAAGAGGTCCCGCCAGAACAACGCAGGGAGATCTCAAACAACCACGCAAGCCCCATGATCACGGCGATCCCCGAAGAAGGAACAGGGGAATCAGCGAGTGGCCAAACCTCCGAAGTCCCTGAAGGAAGCCGTTCCCCGCCCCACGGAGCTGACTCCGAGAGCCCAGGCTGGAGCAGCGCGGGAGGGCGTACTGGCACCCAAAGGCACAGTCTGAGGCCGAACCCCCCCCCAAGTCAGCGGTTAAGGGACTATGCATGCTGACGAGGCCCGGGACCCACCAGCGGAGACTCACGCAAGTATCATGTGCTCCGCAGTGCGCCAGAGCATCTCAGCCCAGTACAGCAGCGCAGGATCAGGGCCCACTCCTCCTGGAATTGCCAATGTGTCTCACCACGTCGTTCAGGCAGTCTGAGCTGCCAGAGTCGGCCCGCTTCCTTCCGCAGCTCCAGCAGTAGCGCCGACGGCTCCGAAGACGCCGAAAAAGAGCTTCAGACATTGAATAAATGCCAGATAGTTGGATGGACATGCAGAACTTCATGCTCAAACGGCCATCTCAGTCGGGAGCAAGCTCCGCCCCAAAAGTTGTGCTTAATTACCAATATTTGTTATACCTATGATACAATTGCTGTCAGCTCTCTTCCGTTGTGCAATACGAAATGTATCAATTCCTGCATTTTTTGTACTCTGAGTATAAGTTATTACTTGCTTTTCAATAAAAAGATTTTCAAAAATCATATGCAGAGAAAAACAAACACATTTATTTTGAGTTGCCATAGGGTACATGCTGTGGCTATTTCAGAACTGCAAATGTCTGTGATCTCAATAGTCGAAGAACATTCTACTTTAGAATGTACCCTTTTGAAGCAGCTTTGGTCATTGATTTGAGATTTCAGAAAACTGATGAGTGAGCCATCTATACAAATTAATTTGCAAATTCCAAAAACCTTTCAAAAGTCTTCACTGAAGTTGCTGTAAGCCACTGTTAAGAAGGAGAACTGGACGCTCTGCTTAATGCTATGTGTACGCCGTGCGCCTTGGCTTTGCAGGCGATTTTTGATTTCTTAAAACTGGGCAGTTTTTGCTGCGAAGTCAGCAAAAATGTATTATTGCCTTTACACATAGGAAATACTTGTGGCCATCATGGCGAGTGCAATTTCGACTGAAGTTGTTTGCTTGAAGATGATGCTCCGCATGGCGGAATGCTGGCAATTAGGCCTGGGTGGCGTTCGCAGAGTTACTCAAAGTGACCAAAAAACTCAGCAGCGATACGTGGAGTACGTAAGGTCTCATGTTTACACTGATTTTTAGGTCTTGGCCTGACCCAGCGCATGCTCTGGCTTCGGCCGAGACCTTTAGTGGGGCTTTGAGAAATGATACTTTGCCGGCGATCAGCTCGCTAGAACGCCCACAAGAGCGCGCGCATCCGCATTATAGCGAGCTGATCGCCAGCAAAGTAGCACTTGCAGCGCATCACCACTCGCGTTTTGTTTTTTTAATTTCATGCTTGTTTATTGTTATTTTACATCTAAATGTAAGTCAACGTTTCTTACGTGGTGCACAAATCCACTCTATTTCATATTTACGAACTTGTGCCATCTGCTGGAATAGAGCATAAGTACACTGTTGGATTTCTCCCCAACGTATCCCACACCACGGAAGCGAGGATGGCCCCACTCCTCTACCCCTATTCGGAACGCCACACGCCCTTTAGTTATCAGCGTGGAAGCGGACCGAACAAAGGAAGAAGGTAGGAGAAATAAAACAAAGAAAGAGAAAAACGCCCAGGCTCTTTCTATGTCACCGCCAGAGAAACTCGATATAGGCCTCTAGGATAAGTTTTCTAACCTGTAGCATGACAAGACAAAAAGCAGAGAAGAGTACATGGTTACTCACAATTCCAGTGTCCTCCGTATGTATCCCCCTCCCTTACCTTTAACACTGCCCAACTCACCCCCTGTTCCTCCTTACCTGTGTAACATAGAAGGCTCTTCCAAAGGGTGATGCTTTTCAAGTAGTCCACCAGGATATGGTAAACACGCTCCCAAAAACAAGCGTTTTAAATCAATATAGGGGAAAAAGTCATTCCTCTGACTCAAAAAACCCCTTAAATAAATATGCCAGCATTTATTGCCATGGATACATTAGACAATCCTATCTGTGGCCACAAACTATAGAGCGTTCTAAAACGAAACGCTAGAAGCAGAATGCTTCGTGAAAAAGGTCCAAACTGCACACAACGATGCAGATCGGATACTCAAGACCCCGGAAATCGGCACCGCAGTAGCGTTCCCTGAATTCTGGACGAGCCCCAAAATACTTCAAAAATCAACAATAATCTGTCCCAAGTCCTTTTCCCGCTTCCAGGACCTGAAGCGCTGCCCAATTCTCCCGATTGCATCCACTTTCGGACCGGTGTTTCTGGTAACGGAGATCCAAATGGCAGAACGAAGCCTCGTTCTGCGCAGCGCTGCTTACAGCGGGAAGACGCCAGGAAGGTAAGAACGCTCACAACGGGATTCCGAGGAAAGTCACACAACATGAACTGGCAAGGACCCAAAAACCCAACCAGGTAAGAAACCAAGCCCCGATCAGAGACACGGGCACCTAGTTATAGAAGGAATGGAAGAAACAAGGGGGCGGAGGCTACCGAAAGGTAGACACAAACAGAGGACACTGGACTTTCTCACGCAAACAGATAGATAAGAAGGAAAAGAGAAACTACCTAATTCCTAACAGTACCTCCCCTCAAAGGCCTCCCAACCGGACGGGGTTTAGTCGGGTGTCGGAGATGGAACAATCTAACTAAACGAGGGGCATGCACTCCAGTAGCTGGTTCCCAGGTCCGCTCCTCAGGAGGGTACCCTTTCCAATCAATCAAGTACATCAACTTCCCCCTTCTCCTCCTAGCATCGAGAATGACATTAACCTCGTATTCCTCTTCGCCATCCACTATCACAGAAGGGGGAGGGGGCAAGGTCTGATCAGTGTCTTTATATGGCTTCAACAATGAAGTGTGGAATACCGGATGTATACCGTATTCATCAGGCAACTCCAGCCTCATGGCCACAGGGTTAATCACTCTTGCTATGGGAAAAGGACCCACATATCTAGGTTGGAGTTTCCTAGAGCCTTCCAATCTCAAATTCTTGGTTGACAACCAAACCCTGTCTCCAACTGCATAGGAAGGGGAAGGTACCCTATGTTTGTCGGCCTGCCTTTTCATGTCCTCCTTAGCCTTCTTTAGATGTTCCTGGGCTATACCCCAAATCCTACCCAAAGCTATTCCTAAGGAATCTACCGCGGGCACTAGACCCGAAGGTTGGATAGGGATGGCCTTGGGATGAAATCCCATAGAACAGTAAAAGGGGGACATACCCACAGCGGAATGAACGCTGTTGTTGTATGCGAATTCCGCAAGAGGTAGGGCCATCACCCAATTGCATGTCAAAGATGTCAACAAACAACGCAGATACTGTTCCATCGTTTGGTTGATTCTCTCAGTCTGGCCATCGGACTGAGGATGATAGGCAGAAGACAAACAGATTTTCATTTGTAAAGCCTCACATAACTCCGTCCAAAAACGGGACACAAACTGCGCTCCCCTATCAGATACTATGGCAGAGGGTAACCCGTGCAGTCTCACTATAGATGACACAAAGACTAAAGCCATTTCCTTCGCAGTAGGCAGTTTAGGTAAAGGGATGAAGTGGGCCATCTTTGTGAAGGAATCAACCACAACAAAAATCACCGTACACCCTGACTCCTCCGGTAAATCTGTAACAAAATCCATACTAATCGTATGCCAAGGTGCAGGGGGTACTGGTAAAGGTTGCAACAGGCCAGAAGGACTGGAATGAGATGGTTTACTCACAGCACAAACAGGGCAAGATGCCACGAATTGTTGCACGTCAAGTGGCAAAGACTCCCACCAAAACCAACGTAAACAGAATTCTCTAGTTTTATTTATTCCGGGATGACCTACTAAAGACGATGAATGACACCACCGCAACACGGTATCCTTCAAATCAGGAGGAATAAACAACTGTGAGCCGTGATACAACAATCCCTCTCTCATTGAAAAGGAAGGAAGAGAATCCCAAGGGGTCAGATCCATGCTTTTCAACTTATCCTTTACAGTGGTCAAAAAGTCGTCCAAAGACACACTGCCCACAATCTTCTCTGGTGCAATGAAAGACCCCACATCTTTATCAGTCCCCCACTCGTTCTGTTTAACATGTGTTCTGGACAAGGCATCCGATTTCAACTGCTCAGCGGCAGGCCGATAAGTAATCATGAAATCGTATTCATTAAAAAATGAAACCCACCTCATCTGCCTAGGGGTCAAAGCCCGCGCGGACCTGAAGAATTCAAGGTTCTTATGGTCCGTGTAAATGGTAATGGAATGGCGAGCTCCCCACAAGTGATGTCTCCACTCCTCGAAGGAGAGCTTGATGGCCAACAATTCCCGTTCTGCCACCGTATAGTTTCTTTCGGCGGGTAACAAGGTTTTGGAAAAGAAGGCCACAGGATGCATGAACCCCGTCTCTACATCTCGCTGAGACAATACGCCCCCGACAGCACTCAAGGAAGCATCCGCTTCAACAAAAAAAGGTAACACTGGGTCAGGATGGACAAGAACAGGGGCTGAAGTGAACCGTCCAATCAATTGATCTAATGACATTTGTGCTAAAGAGGACCACACAAACGGTACTCCCTTTCGCAATAAAACAGTCATAGGAGCCACAATCTCAGAGAAATGGGAGATAAACCGCCGATAGAAATTAGCGAATCCTAGTAAAACCTGCACCTCTTTGACACATTTAGGCGGTGGCCAAGATGTTATAGCCTCTATCTTGCGTGGATCCATTCTGATCCCCTCAGCAGATACCAGAAATCCCAAAAACTCCACTCTATCTGTATGGAAACAGCACTTTTCAGGCCTCACAAACAACTGGTGGTCTCTCAAGGTTTGTAAGACCTGGCGCACGTGGATCTCATGTTCTTTCTCCGTGCATGAAAAAATCAAGATATCGTCTATATAGACTATAACGCTCAAGTCCAAATATTCCCTCAGAACTTCGTTGATGAAGAACTGAAAAGCAGCCGGAGCGTTACACAATCCGAAGGGCATAACACAATACTCATACAGACCGAACTTAGTCCGGAAGGCAGTTTTCCACTCATCGCCTTCACGGACTCGTATGAGATGGTATGCCCCGCGGAGATCTAATTTCGTGAAAACCGTTGCATGCTTCAGTTGATCCAGCAACACAGGTATCAAGGGAAGAGGATACTTGTTCTTAATTGTACCCTTATTGAGCGCTCTATAATCTACACAAGCGCGGAGGCCACCCTCACGTTTAGGAATGAAGAAAATAGCTGAGGAAGCTGGAGAGGAGGAAGGACGAATAAACCCTTTGGCTAGCATCTCGTCTATGTACTCCTTCAAATGATGTTCTTCTGGTTCGGAC
This sequence comes from Lissotriton vulgaris, assembly GCF_964263255.1. Lineage (NCBI taxonomy): Eukaryota > Metazoa > Chordata > Amphibia > Caudata > Salamandridae > Lissotriton > Lissotriton vulgaris. Next base: position 273,011,816 of record NC_141690.1, on the reverse strand, counting down.
AAGGCATAAATGCGACAACATGGCAGAGTAGCCCCGGGAACCAAATCTATTCTACAATCGAACGAGCGATGAGGAGGCAAATCCCTAGCTCGTCCTTTGTCGAATACCTCGGCAAACTCTACATACGCCTCAGGAATCTTTTGTACGTCACACCTCAACCCATCTCCCACCGCACAGGTTAAAGGAGTAACCCAATCCGTGGCTACCTTATAGCAACCTTTCAGACAATAAACTGAATCCAGAGTTACAGTTCTTCGAAACCAATCAATCCTAGGATTGTGTGACTGTAACCAAGGTAGCCCCAACACAATACCAAATGAAGGAGCATCAATCAAATCAAATCCGAGATATTCGGAATGGCCATTGTCACATATCATACACAAGGGTTCAGTCTGTTTCGTTATAGTACCAGAGGACAACTCAGTGCCATCTATGGCCCTCACAGGTTCGGGTTGGTCCTTCAAAATCCAAGGCACCTGTAATTGTTCAGCTAACCGAATATCCATAAAATTGCCAGTGGCACCAGAATCCAATAATGCAGATACAGGGGCCCTATGACTGTTAGATATAACCAAACAGACAGTAATCATGAAATGTTTGGGAACCCTCTTTACTATACCAGCAATCTGGTAGGACGGATTACGTTTGTCTAACACTGATTCTTCAGGTGTTTGTACACTAGCTACAACTTTCTTGGAAGGAATAGAGGATGGTTTTACCGAACAATCCCTGGCATAATGGCCTCCTTGCCCACAATACAGACACAAATTCTGTAAACGTCTTCTACTCTTCTCTTCTGCTGACAGGGGGCCCCTAACTCCTCCTATCTCCATAGGTTCCGGAGTTGTTCTGCCTTCTCCTGTACTCTTAACGTCACTTCTAGTAGGAACTACTCTGGACAACTGAAAGCGGTTTTTCTCACCTTTCCTTTCCAGGAGTCGGTGATTCAGCTTTACCACTAGGTCAATAAACTCCACACAGTCCTCAGGGGGATTCACCACTTGCGAAACAACGTCCTTCAAGTCCTCTGACAACCCTTGATAGAACAAAGAGGTTCGTTTATCAACAGGCCAGTGGGTCTCAGATACCAAACGATTAAATGTGGACACATAAGTCAATAAATCCTGTTTCCCCTGTCTCAATTTCAATAACTCAGCATCACTGGCTTGCATAAACGCATGTTTTGCAAATAAACAACGCATCTGCTCCTTGAAAGCTCCATAATTATACAGGACCGGATCATCATTGTCCACCAATGGCACCGCCCAAGAGGCAGCGGTACCCGCCAAATATGAAATGACAAACGCCACTTTGGAGGTGTCATTAGGGAATGAAGCAGGACGACACATAAAGTGTAAATGACACTGATTCATAAATACACTGTATTTACTCGAATCACCAGGAAAACCTCTCCGGGACGGCCAACGGGACAGGGGTAGGAGTTGTAACATTCACTGTAAAAGGGGGGTTACTAGTACTAGCACTAGCACTCCTGTCGAAATGGAACGTAGCAGGCTGAACTACAGAGGGTTTACCCATTCCCCAAACAGGCTCCTTACTCTTTCCTATACTAATTTCCTGTCTTAGCCCTTGATTTTCCTGTTGTAGTTCCTGCACTTTCATTTGTAGAGCATTGACAGCCCCCATTAATTCCTGCATCGTAGGGGCCCTCTCTTCCAAAACATTCCCCTCATCATCCATTCTCGCTCAGGTGGCGCGAATTTCGTGGGCTTGGTTTTCTGTTGGATTTCTCCCCAACGTATCCCACACCACGGAAGCGAGGATGGCCCCACTCCTCTACCCCTATTCGGAACGCCACACGCCCTTTAGTTATCAGCGTGGAAGCGGACCGAACAAAGGAAGAAGGTAGGAGAAATAAAACAAAGAAAGAGAAAAACGCCCAGGCTCTTTCTATGTCACCGCCAGAGAAACTCGATATAGGCCTCTAGGATAAGTTTTCTAACCTGTAGCATGACAAGACAAAAAGCAGAGAAGAGTACATGGTTACTCACAATTCCAGTGTCCTCCGTATGTATCCCCCTCCCTTACCTTTAACATTGCCCAACTCACCCCCTGTTCCTCCTTACCTGTGTAACATAGAAGGCTCTTCCAAAGGGAGATGCTTTTCAAGTAGTCCACCAGGATATGGTAAACACGCTCCCAAAAACAAGCGTTTTAAATCAATATAGGGGAAAAAGTCATTCCTCTGACTCAAAAAACCCCTTAAATAAATATGCCAGCATTTATTGCCATTGATACATTAGACAATCCTATCTGTGGCTACAAACTATAGAGCGTTCTAAAACGAAACGCTAGAAGCAGAATGCTTCGTGAAAAAGGTCCAAACTGCACACAACGATGCAGATCGGATACTCAAGACCCCGGAAATCGGCACCGCAGTAGCGTTCCCTGAATTCTGGACGAGCCCCAAAATACTTCAAAAATCAACAATAATCTGTCCCAAGTCCTTTTCCCGCTTCCAGGACCTGAAGCGCTGCCCAATTCTCCCGATTGCATCCACTTTCGGACCGGTGTTTCTGGTAACGGAGATCCAAATGGCAGAACGAAGCCTCGTTCTGCGCAGCGCTGCTTACAGCGGGAAGACGCCAGGAAGGTAAGAACGCTCACAACGGGATTCCGAGGAAAGTCACACAACATGAACTGGCAAGGACCCAAAAACCCAACCAGGTAAGAAACCAAGCCCCGATCAGAGACACGGGCACCTAGTTATAGAAGGAATGGAAGAAACAAGGGGGCGGAGGCTACCGAAAGGTAGACACAAACAGAGGACACTGGACTTTCTCACGCAAACAGATAGATAAGAAGGAAAAGAGAAACTACCTAATTCCTAACATACACCTGATAATTCAAATGGTAAATTGTTCATTAATATTTTGCAACTATTTTGAACATTTGTATCTAACCTGTTTCTTGTTTATATTTACTTTCTACTTTACATTTACGGTCATTGAGTAGTCTTACAGACTGCTCATATACATTACGTTGCCTGGTCAGAACGAAAGCTTGTCATAATTTTTCCAAGTGTGTGTCACCACCAAAAAGTCTGCTTATACAATGTATTAAAAGCAAAATGTGAAAACCTACCTCTGTTAAGTTTCTGGGTTTCTACAGAATTAATTATCGAGCAGTAGACTACAAATGCCTAGATATCGGATCCCTTAGTATCTGTTGTGTGCAGCACTTTATCGAAAATGCCTGCTGGGATGTGTAGTTAAATGTTTAGATTGGCTACTATCGGAGAAGGTGACAGGTCAGGGCGCAAAGCAAGATGGCCGCGTCCAAGGGCGGAGTGGTGCTAAAATCGGTGAAAAAAATCGTAATACAATTTTGCCCTTTTGAGTCTAACGTAAGGTCGACACGGTAAGACACTGTTTTAGCGACAATAATTTCTCGCGTGGTATGTTTTGACACATCAAGTAATATACAGCAAGAAAATAATTTAAGCAGAGTTAAGGAGATGGGTTCAATGAAAGTGGCATTATTCTTTGGAAGTCAAACCATACCTGGTAAAATGAATCCGATTATAACATCTTTGATTCAGGTTGTAGTGTAATGTTAAGGGATGGTAAAATTAGTTTTATTTCTGGACAGTGGATCATATTTGTGTCTGTTCAGCTTGAGATAGAAGGGAAGGATTTTCCTTTTCGATCCCCCACACACACAACCCCCCCCCCCCACACACAACCCCAAACACACAAACAACCATCTCTCTATCTCTATCTATCTATCTATCTATCTATGGCCCTCACTCAATCTATCTATCGCCCGCCCTCACTCTATCTGTCTATCTATCTATCGCCCTCACTCTATCTATCTATCGCCCTCACTCTATCCATCTGTCGCCCTCACTCTATCAATCAATCGCCCTCACTCTATCTATCTATCGCCCTCACTCAATCTATCTATCGCCCTCATTCTATCTATCGGCCTCAGTATATCTATCGGCCTCACTCTATCAATCGCACTCACTCTATCTATCGGACTCACTCTATCTGCCTCACTCTATCGCCCTCACTCTATCGCCCTCACTCTATCGCCCTCACTCTATCGCCCTCACTCTATCGCCCTCACTCTATCTATCGCCCTCTATCTATCTATCTATCTATCTATCTATCTATCTATCTATCTATCTATCTATCTATCTATCTCCCTCACTCTGTCTATCTAGCTGTTGCCCTCACTCTATCTATATGTCGCCCTCACTCTATCTATCTATCGCCCTCACTCTATCTATCTATCGCCCTCACTCTATCTATCTATCACCCTCACTCTATCAATCTATCTATCTATTGCCCTCACTCTATCTATCGCCCTCACTCTATCTATCACCTTCACTATCTATCACCCTCACTCTATCTATCTATCACCCTCTATCTATCACCCTCAGTCTAATCTATCTATTTCCCTCACTCTAGCTATCTATCTATCTATCTATCTATCTATCTATCTATCTATCTATCTATCTATCTATCTATCTATCTATCGCCCCCACTCTATCTATCTATCGCCCCTCAATCTATCTATCTATCGCCCTCACTCTATCTATCTATCACCTTCACTCTATCTATCACCCTCACTCTATCTATCTATCACCCTCTATCTATCACCCTCAGTCTAATCTATCTATTTCCCTCACTCTATCTATCTATCTATCTATCTATCTATCTATCTATCTATCTATCTATCTATCTATCTATCTATCTATCTATCTATCTATCAATCGATTACCCTCACTCTATCTATCTGTCTATCTAACTATCGCCCTCACTCTATCTATCACCCTCACTCTATCTATCAATCTATCGCCCTCACTCTATCTATCGCCCTCACTCTATCTATCTATCGCCCTAACTCTATCTATCCATCTATCGCCCTCACTCTATCTATCGCCCTCCCTTACTCTATCTATCACCCTCCTTCTATCTATCTATCGCCCTCCCTCTATCTATCTATCGCCCTCACTCTATTTATCTATCGCACTCACTCTATCTAACTATCGCATCCACACAGCATCACTCAGCACCACCACAGAATCACTCAGAGGCACCACAACATAACCTCAGGGGCACCACAACATCACCATGCGCTACCAAAGCATCACTGAACGCCACAGCATCACTTGTCGCCACCACAACATCACTCAGCGCCACCACAGCATCAATCTGTGCAACCATTCAACAACAACTGGTTCAAATATGTTCTCTCAATGTTTCAAGCTTTATTACAAATCTCACAAAAAGATGTTAATATTTCACTTCTGTTCTTGGATTTTCGTCACAATAAAATACACTGAACATAATCTTCAAAAAAGTTATTTACGAAAGTTAAAGCTATTGCCATTATAAATTACAATAACTTTTATTTAAGTATTATTAAGAAAAATTAAAAGCCATTGTTATTTATAATATCAATACATCTAAGTCACGTAAATACAACACAGTGCATTACAAATGCTATAGGTGTCACATTTGCGAAAGTTAAAACTATTGGCATTGTAAATGACAAAGCTATTAATTTAGCTATTTTCAAAACCAACCCATAATTAAAATATTTGTCATTTACAATACCAATAGCTCAAACTTTCCAAATGCGAGACCTATGGCATTGCAAATGCATGTTAGCGCTGGGTGTTTGTCCTGCACTGGATAATCAGCATGAACAACACCAGGTGCTGTTCTTTCTGACACTCTAGCAGATGTTCTACTGGAGCAGCAACTTCTTCAACGTGAACAGAAGGTTTCTCAACGTTAGAGTGACCGCCCGCGTTGAGAAATCTAACCGGGATGTAGTTTGGAGTAAGAATATCCTCCCTTGCGCTCACCAACTTAATGTTGGCGACCACAAGCAAGGAAAAAGCTGTGCTACGTGGAGTAGAGCGGAGTTTTCAGAATTCAGCGAGCTGTGCGGAGTGGGAAAAACTCTGCAAACTCTGTGAGCAGTATTTCACGCCCCAGGCCTTCTGGCAATAAACTAGCATTTCTCGCAGACCACTAACTCTTGTGCGGCCCTGAGAAATGGGAACCACCTTGTAATATTGGGTGTAATACTCTTTATGGTTCACAGCATCCTTTGCTAGGCAATCATGCTTCCATATTGCTGCATCTGGGATCGCTGCATTCTTTTCAAGGGATTGTGAATGGATAATAAGACTACAGTGAAGTGACATAAAGTTATGTTGCTGATCAAAAAACAAATGTTGATCTATTTTCTTTAACATTTGGTAGACCAATTCAGACTGGGCTTATATTTACTAGGTGAAATGAAATTGGTTGTATGCACACCTGTTTGTACTCAACTGTTCTATACTTGCTTGTAGCAATTTGACGGCGTGCTGCCTGATAGCGTGCTCTGCCCCAAATAGCACGCGTACATTATCCAATTTAACTGGCACCCCCTGCATGCCAGAACAGATGCACAGCCAAGAACTAAATCCTTTTCTCAATAATAAACCAGTGTTCAAATAGTAGTCTTGTGTAATCCATATCTTAAATCTATTTGTCATCTTCAACCATATTTAATCCATTCACTTCAACAGCAGCATTGTTCCACATTCCATCCAGGCCTTAACAGTGACACGTGAGAACTGGCAATTTATCATGTTGAGCCTCATGAATTTTTCACCCAATGCATTCCAGGCACTGCTGCCCTTCTTCAGGGGTCTCTGAAAAAAAGGAAATCAGGCATTGTACTCAGTACTCATAAGACTGACATTGTGACAACAAACATAATCGAACAACGTACTGTGATCTAAATGCTAATCATTCTATATATTATCATTATTGCTTTTAAACTGAAATCATCCCATGTTGCCCACCCATTTTTCATAAATAAACATGCGCAATCAAAAGAAAATAATATTAAAAACGATTAAATGCACCCATAGTTTATAAAGAAACCCATCATCTATACAATGCTCATGTGTGCTCACTTAATATTAACCCCACAACATCGGCTCTACCAAGTTGTACCTTTCATGCCGTGACCGGTAATGTAACAAACTCCTCCACACTCCTTGATGCCAGAAGCGTGCTCTTGTGACCGTAAAGTTAACCATCTAACCAGTTGCACCTGAAAGCCATTTATTTCAAGTTGCCGTGGAGGTGTAACCCACCCACATGACTCAACGGTGGTTCAACCATGCACCTTAATGAAATATATACACAACCTATCTGCTTAACGGTGCGCTCCCCCCTCAAAGCGTTGCTAAACACAAAATCAATCATTAAACAAATGATTCCCCCTCGTGCCATTTACAAACCCCCCAAAAACATCAATGTGAATATTATAATCAGTATTTAAAAAATAAATCGTGGCTCCACGAACGCACACCAGACAACCACGCAGCCCACAAGGAGGCCAACCACAGACATCACCACCTCATCAGATTAGCCAAGAGATCCTCCTTCAAAGACCACTTGGATAACAATGCACACGACAGCAAAGAGCTCTTCAGCATCGTAAAGGAACTCTCCAACCCCAGCGCCAACGCCAACGACATCCCGCCCTCACAAGAACTGTGTGGCTCACTAGCCATCTTCTTCCACCGCAAGGTCGCTGACATCCACGACAGCTTCAACACAACAACCACCCCAACTACGCCAGACTCCATCTCCCCTGCGAACACCACCAGCGCCATCCGCCTGACCTCCTGGTCCAACATCAACAACAACGAGACACGCAAGGTCATGAACTCTATCCACTCAGGATCTACGTCAGACCCTGCCCACACCACGTATTCAACAAAGCAGACGCAGCCATCGCACCCCAACTATGGAAGGTCATCAACATCTCCTTTGAAACAGCGACATTCCCGGAAAGCTGGAAGCACGCCGAAATCAACGCCCTGCTCAAGAAGCCCAAGGCGGACCCCAAGTACCTCAAGATCTTCCTGCTCATCTCCCTCCTCCCATTCCCGGCAAAGGTCATTGAGAAAATCGTCAACAGGCAATTGGCCCGCCACCTGGAAGACAACATCTTGGACCCGTCCCAGTCCGGATTCAGACGAAACCACAGCACCGAGACAGCCCACATCACCGCCACAGACGACATCAGGCACCAACTAGACAACGGCGAAACATCAGCCCTCATCCTTCTGGACCTGTCGGCCGCCTTCAACACGGTCTGCCATCGCACTCTAAAGACACGCCTCCTAGAAGCCGGAATCCAAGAGAAGGCCCTTGACTGGACCATGTCCTTCCTCTCCGGCAGAACCCAGAGGGTCCGCCTCCAACCCTCCCGATCCGAAGCCACTGACATCATCTGCGGCGTCCCCCAGGGCTCATCCCTCAGCCCGACGCTGTTCAACATCTACATGGCCCCCCTCGCACAAGTGGCCCGCCAGCACGACCTCAACATCATCTCCTATGCCGACGACACCTTGCTCATCCTCCCCCTCACCAAGGACCCACACACCACCAAAACCAACCTCCACAAGGGAATGAAGGCAGTCGCCGACTGGATGAGGAGCAACCCTCTGAAGCTGAACTTGGACAAGACGGAGGTACTCATCCTCGGACCCACCCCCTCAGCCTAGGATGACTCCTGGTGGCTAACCACACTGGGAACAGCACCATCACCCACCAACCATGCACGCAACCTAGGATTCATCCTCAACTCCTCTCTCTCCATGGCTACGCAGGTCAACGCCGTCTCCTCCTCCTGCTACAACACCCTCTGCATGCTCCGCAGGATCTTCAAGTGGATCCCGATCGAAACAAGAAGAACGGTGACAAAGGCCCTCGTTAGCAGCAGACTGGACTACGGCAACGCACTCTATGCAGGAATCCCAGCCAAACACCTACAACGACTACAACGCATCCAAAAAGCCTCGCCCCACTAATCGTCAACGTCCCCCGCCGCAGCAACATCACTCCCCACCTGAGAGACCTACACTGGCTCCCCGTCGACAAGAGGCTCACCTTCAAGCTCCTCACACAATCCTGGACCATCCTACCTTAACAGCAGACTAAGCTTCTACATCCCCACGCGTCAGCTCTGCTCCGCCAGCCTCGCCTTCGCCGCTGTCTGCCGCATCCAACGAGCGACCTCTGGCGGCAGATCCTTCTCTACCTCGCCGCCAAGACCTGGAACACCCTCCCTACCCACATACTGCAGACCCAAGATCTACTGGCCTTCAGAAGACTCCTCAAGACCTGGCTCTTCGAGCAGTTGCAGCACCCCCCCTCCCCTCAGCGCCTTGAGACCCTCACGGGTAAGTAGCGCGCTCTACAAGAACTCTGATTAATTGATTGATTGATTGATTGTCAATCTCGGCCTATAACTCATTTTAATAAAAAGTCCAAACTAATGTAAGGAAATCTTTAATGGCCTTCGTAGAATGTGAATCCTTTGATGTAATTTGTACTTCACTCATGGTCTCCGTATTGCAAACACGATGTATTGTTGCTGCCTTTGAAGTGATATTGGAGTTTTTGCTTTCCTTATCATCATATTGTCCATGTCAAACATCAGGGTGCAGACTGCCGGTGGGACAGTTATATTAACAAAGTAAACTGAGATTGGTTGAATGCACACCTGTTTGTACTCAACTGTTCTATACTTGCTTGCAGCAATGTGATCGCGTGCTGCCTGATAGCATGCTCTGCCCCAAATAGCACGCGTAAATTATCCAAGAAATATAACTGGTGTGCACTGCATGCCAGAAGAGACGCACAGCCAAGAACAAAATGCTTTTCTTAACAATAAACCAATGTTCAAATAGAAGTCTTGTGTAATCCACATCTTAGATTCTTTTCATCTTTCACCATAGTTAATCCATTCACTTCAACAGCAGCATTGTTCCATCGTGGGGTATGGGTTTCAATTACCCCTGATGAAGGTCAGCAGTCCCCGAGATGCATTTGGTGAAAAGTACATGAGGCTAAAAATGATAAATTGTCAGTTCCCACGTGTCACTGTTAAGGCCTGGATGGTCATGCCAGTGAAAAAATTTGGAAAAATGCTGCAGCTTAAGTGAATGGATTAACTATGGTTAAAGATGAAATATAAATGTCAGATATGGATTACACATAGGGGTGTTTACCTGTGGACCAGAGGGCCACAACCATAGTTGTCATTTCAAAAAATGGTAAGCCACCAAAAGGGTGCGGCTCTTACAGACCTATCTCTTATTAACCCTCAAGGTGAAAGTGCTAGTGAAGGCCTTGGCGTCCAGGTTGCGGTCTGTAGTCACCAAAATCATCCATCCTGACCATTCGCCTTCATGCCGTTTAGGAGCACACGCCTAAAAGTGAGAAGACTTTACGGGGTATTGCTTAAGACTGAAGCACCATGTTTTAAACAGGCGGCACTCCTCTCCCTCAAAGCAAAAATGGCATTCAACATTATAGAGTGGAAATATATATTTGCGTCCCTCGAACGATTGGGTTTCGGCCCAAGATTATGTGGCTGAGTGTGGCTCCTTTATCGGAACCCACAAGCATGAGTGCGATTCAATGCCACACTATCCAGGGTCTTCTTCACCCTGAAGAAGGCCATATGACTGGTGTTTCCTCTCCCCCGTGCTGTTTGCCCTGGCACTCAATCCCCTGGCGGCCTGGGTCTGTCAGGACGCCCTACTATGGGTGGCGAGAACTAGTGAGGCATGGGAGAAGCGTGTTTCCTTTTATGCTGGGGCATATTGGTTTATGTCACCAAACCGCTCTAGTCCATTGAAAGGATTGTGCAGTCTTCTGAACATTCGGGGTACACTCTGGATACCAAATCAACTGGTAGAAGTCCCTGATCTTCCCGCTGGCAGGAGATGCTCCAATATTACCTTCGGACTGCACAGCACTGATAGTTCAGGGTGGGTTTGAAAACCTAGGCGTTTACTTTACTTGTGACCCAGAACATTTCTTATGGGAAAACGTTCTTCCCACAGTTGGGCAGGTTGCTCAGTGGTGGACCCTCCCGTTGTCAATAATGGGTTGGGCCGCCCTTTTCAAAAGGAAGACATTACTATGCCTGCTATACATTCTCCAAAAGACTCCCTATCAGGTCTCCTTAGATGTTTTTAGGAAGGTTGATCATGAGATCAAACTGTTATTGTGGGATGGTGGAAGTTCCAGCATAGCACTTCGTAGACTACAAAGGGCGGTCTGCGAGGTGGAGGGTGGCCTTCCCCGACATTCTCAGGTATTATTGGACTACACAACTAGTGGCTGTTAATGATTTAGTATTTTTGGACCAGGAGGGACAGGCATTCAGTGGCTTCAGGGATTCTATGAGGAGCAGAGGTTCGGAGGCAGCTCTGTATAAACAACTGAGCAAAAGTGCCCTGCCTACTAACACAGACAGTGGTCTGGGTGTGGAGGGAGGGGACGAGATACTTGGTTTGGGGGAGGGGAAGGAAAGTCCAGACACCGTTATGGAATAGCGACCAGTTGCGGGAAGTTGGGGCTCTTAGGAAGTTCACGAAATAGGCACTGATAGGCATCGAGCATCTGGGTGATTTGTGGAGGTGGCAGGTGATGGTGACATTTAAACCCTGTGCCAAGACTACCTGATGGCATAGACCGAGTCCTACGGATATTTGAAACTTGGGAATGTCCTTCGGCACCATATCCTGGAGGGGGACCGACTACCAGATGTAGCCCTGCTGGAGGACCGCCTGCTTTCAGCCCCACTGGACCATAAGGCGGTCTCTGTGATATATAGAAAAATAATGAACGATTCCCCTCACCCACTGACTGCCCTGAGGGAGGCATGGGAGAGAGACGTGGGGACACTTGAGGCTGACAATTGGACAGAATCTATTCAAAGCCCCGGAGAAGGAGCACTACGAACCCACTTCTGGTCGATCCAAATAAGTATACTTCACAGGGCCTAATATTCCAGGGTAGTCCTATGCAAGATGTATATGTGATACTTGTTGCTTTGTCTAAAGGAATATGGGCAAAAATGCACTTTCTTACATATCCTCAGGACTTGCCCCTCAATACAATCTCTACTGGGTGGGAAGACTGCACGTAATGACCAGTGTGCTCAGACAGGAGGTCCCTTTGGAAGCTAAGCGACTCCTTTCAAATGTTTCAGTTGAAGAGGTCAGTTAGATATTAAAAGATCTGGCAACAATGGCACCAATTGCGGCCAAGCATAATATAAACTTAACATTGCATGTGCCGGGGAGTCAGGGTCGCCTCCCAGGCTAGAGGAGTGGAAGTCTGACCCAGACTGGTGTCAAAGGGCAGAATGAGAGCTCTATCAGAATGGAGGCTGCCCTAAGAAATGGGAGAAAGTATGAGGCAATTGGTGCACCTATCGAACATGATGGGAGGCAAGACGAGGACAAGTGGAAGTGGGGTAACACGCTGAAACTATTGGTAGCTCATTACTGTCTGTATATCAAAGTTGTGCTTAATTACCAATGTTTGTTTTACCTATTGATGGAGCAAGGTTTCATATTCAAGAAACTTGCTCGGAATAAATCCTCTCGAATAACATGTAATAATGTAACCAATATGTTCTGTGAATACTAATATTTGCATTATACAACATTTACTTCATCTAGGGGAAGCTTACCAATGTGCTATGCTAACAAGCAAATCGAGTGGTTTAATATGGCTGCCGAAAACGCTGGAATCTTTTACATGGTATACAGTAAAAATATCGAGTTTTTATTATCGATTTGCATTATTATTGATTAAAAAATATAGAATGGACACAATATCGACAGGACAGAATGTAGACTACAAAAATATCGAAAAGGATAGCATTAATATCGAATAAAAAAATATAGAATGGACATAATATCGAATGGACAGAATATAGACTACAAAAATATAGAATGGACATAATATAGACTACAAAAATATAGAATGAACAGAATATAGACTACAAAAATATAGAATGGACACAATATCGACAGGACAGAACGTAGACTACAAAAATATCGAATAGGATAGCATTAATATCGAATTAAAAAATATACAATGGACAAAATATCGAATGGACAGAATATAGACTACAAAAATATAGAATGGACAGAATATAGACTACAAAAGTATAGAATGGACAGAATATAGACTACAAAAATATCGAATTTGAGGTAAGTTAATATCAATTTTAAAAGTGTTTTTTATGTTAATATATGTTTGAAAAGTGTATATTTATTTTATTATTTATATTAACTTAATTATTTTTCTGGTATTTAATTTTTGCGTAATATAATTCTGTAGCGGGTTGTGGGTTTATAGGGGAATAGGGTGGGAAGTAATTTAATTATAATTAATTAAATATGTTATTTTATTTATTGGTATTTATTTTGAATTAATTATTAATTAATTAATAATTGGTAATTAATTAAAATATAATTGGTAATTAATAAAAATTAATAGAATAATTGATAAATATGTTCATTTTAGTAATTTATTTTCAGTAGCGGGTTGTGGGTTTATAGGGGAATAGGGTGGGAAGTTATTTAATTATGAACAATTAAATACGTTAATTTATTAATTTGTATTTATTGTGAAATAATTGTTAATTAATTATTAATTAACTAAAATATAATGGGTGATACATCTTATTTAATTTATTAATTTATAATTATGTTAATGTTATTAATTTAGTTTCTGTAGTGGGTTGTGGGTTTATAGGGGAATAGGGTGGGGAGCAATTTAATTGTAAGTAATTCTATTTTTAATTTTTTTATTTTATCAAATTTTTTATTATTTTGTAATTGTTAATTAATTTATTGTTAATTGGTAAATATTTGTATTAGTAGGTAATTATTTTTATTAATCAATTTTTATTTGCATTTTTAATTGATTCATTATTATATTATATATAAAAATGTTAAGTATTTTAATTAATTTGTAATTGGTATTATCATTTATTTTATTTTTATTTATATATGAAGTATTTACTTTCCCTACTGTTGCACTCACTGGAGTGGGAATAGTAATGTTTACCCCCCTGCTATCCAATGCTTTCCCTACTGTTGTACTCACTGGAGTGGGAATAGTAATTTTTACCCCTAAGCTATCCAACGCTTTCCCTACTGTTGCACTCTCTGGAGTGGGAATAGTAATTTTTATCCCTACGCTATCCAACGCTTTCCCTACTGTTGCACTCTCTGGAGTGGGAATAGTAATTTTTACCCCTACGCTATCCAGCGCTTTCCCTACTGTTGCACGCTCTGGAGTGGGAATAGTAATTTTTACCCTTACGCTATCCAACCGCTTTCCCTACAGTTGCACTCTCTAGAGTGGGAATAATAATTTTTACCCCTACGCTATCCAAACCTTTCCCTACTGTTGCAATCTGTGGAGTGGGAATAGTAATTTTTACCTCTACGCTATCCAACGCTTTCCCTACTGTTGCACTCTCAGGAGTGGGAATGGTAATTTTTACCCCTACGAATTTCCAGCGCTTTTACTACAGTTGCACACTCTGGAGTTGGAATAGTAATTTTTACCCCTACGCTATCCAAAGCTTTCCCTACTGTTGCACTCTCTGGAGTGGGAATAGTAATTTTTACCCCTACGCTATCCAACGCTTTCCCTACTGTTGCACTCTCTGGAGTGGGAATAGTAATTTTTACCCCTACGCTATCCAGCGCTTTCCCTACTGTTGCACTCTTTGAAGTTGGAATAGTAATTTTTACACCTACGCTATCCAACGCTTTTCACTACTGTTGCACTATCTGGAGTGGTAATAGTAATTTTTACCTCTACGCTATCCAACGCTTTCCCTATTGTTGCACTCTCTGGATTGGGAATAGTAATGTTTACCCCTACGGTATCCAGCGCTTTCCCTACTGTTGCACTCTCTGGAGATGGAATAGTAATTTTCACCACTACGCTATCCAACGCTTTCCCTACTGTTGCACTCTCTGGAGTTGGAATAGTAATTTTTACCCCTACGCTATCCAGCGCTTTCCCTACTGTTGCACTCTCTGGATTTGGAATAGTAATTTTTTCCTCTACGCTATCCAACGCTTTCCCTACTGTTGCACTCTCTGGAGTGGGAATAGTAATTTTTACCACTCCGCTATCAAACACTTTCCCTACTGTTGCCCTCTCTGGAGTGGGAATAGTAATTTTTACCCCTACGCTATCCAGCGCTTTCCCTACTGTTGCACTCTCTGGAGTTTGAATAGTAGTTTTTTACCCCTACACTATCCAACGCTTTCCCTACTTTTGCACTCTCTGGAGTGGGAATAGTAATTTTTACCCCTACGCTATCCAACGCTTTCCCTACTGTTGCACTCATTGGAGTGGTAATAGTGAATTTTACCCTTTCCGCTATCCTACGGTAAAAATATTGTAATTTTTTGATTAATATTACGTTTATATATATATATATATGTCCACCTCACAAACTGCTCACCCGTTGAAGCACCCACACAGCGTGATTAATTTCCGGCAGTAGTGAAAGACAGCACACTGGGTCAAACAAAGTTATTTTCAAGCCTTATGCCAACGTGCTTCTGGACTTCATCGTCCCTTAATCATGGCTGGCTCCGGAGGGAAGTGATGGCTTGCTTGTATTCACGTGCTTTGTAAAGTACATTGTCCAGCCCCCTTGGGCGTGCCTCAGTGTGGTATTCTGGTCTTAGTAGTCAGGTAAGTTAATCAGTAGTGGTTACAGCCATTTCCACCCTTCCAAAATAAAATATCCATCAGGCTGCATGATCCTCGTGATGCCGTTTTCACCACTTAACTTGTGCCGAACTGGATAGGCCATGCTGCTCCTTCATGGTTCAGTGTGCTGTCTTTCACTACTGCCGGCTGAATAAATATGGTGAAATTAAGCACGCTGTGTGGGCGCTTCAACTGATAAGCAGTTTGTGAGGTGGATATTATGTGGCCCGCTCCGGTCACAAAGCAGCCCCACTGCTGAGAAGGCGGGTCCGGTTGCTCAAAGATGCAAACAACCATGAAGGAGCAGCATGGCCTATCCAGTTCGGCACAAGTTAAGTGGTGAAAACGGTTATGGGTTTATAGGGGAATAGGGTGGGGAGTAATTTATTTGTGAGTAATTCTATTTTTTAATTATTTTTTTATTTTTATCAAATTTTTTATTATTTTCTAATTGTTAATTAATTTATTGTTAATTGGTAAATAATTGTATTAGTAGGTAATTATTTTTATTAATCAATTTTTATTTGCATTTTTAATTGATTCATTAATATCTTATATAAAAATGTTAAGTATTTTAATTAATTTGTAATCGGTATTATCATTTATTTTATTTTTATTTATATATGAAGTATTTACTTTCCCTAGTGTTGCACTCACTGGAGTGGGAATAGTAATTTTTAGCCCCCTGCTATCCAATGCTTTCCCTACTGTTGCACTCACTGGAGTGGGAATAGTAATTTTTACCCCAACGCTATCCAACGCTTTCCCTACTGTTGCACTCTCTGGGAGTGGGAATAGTAATTTTTATCCCTACGCTATCCAACGCTTTCCCTACTGTTGCACTCTCTGGAGTGGGAATAGTAATTTTTATCCCTACGCTATCCAGCGCTTTCCCTACTGTTGCACTCTCTGGAGTGGGAATAGCAATTTTTACCCCTACGCTATCCAACCGCTTTCCCTACTGTTGCACTCTCTGGAGTGGGAATAGTAATTTTTACCCCTACGCTATCCAACCCTTTCCCTACTGTTGCAATCTGTGGAGTGGGAATAGTAATTTTTACCCCTACGCTATCCAGCGCTTTTTCTACTGTTGCACTCTCTGGAGTTGGAATAGTAATTTTCACCCCTAAGCTATCAAACGATTTCCCTACTGTTGCACTCTCTGGAGTGGGAATAGTAATTTTTACCTCTAGGCTATCCAACGCTTTCCCTGCTGTTGCACTCTCAGGAGTGTGAATAGTAATTTTTACCCCTACGAATTTCCAGCGCTTTCCCTACTGTTGCACTCTTTGGAGTTGGAATAGTAATTTTTACCCCTACGCTATCCAACGCTTTCCCTACTGTTGCACTCTCTGGAGTGGGAATAGTAATTTTTACCCCTACGCTATCCAACGCTTTCCCTACTGTTGCACTCTCTGGAGTGGGAATAGTAATTTTTACCCCTATGCTATCCAGCGCTTTCCCTACTGTTGCACTCTTTGGAGTTGGAATAGTAATTTTTACACCTACGCTATCCAACGCTTTCCCTACTGTTGCTCTATCTGGAGTGGGAATAGTAATTTTTACCCCTATGCTATCCAGCGCTTTCCCTACTGTTGCACTCTTTGGAGTTGGAATAGTAATTTTTACACCTACGCTATCCAACGCTTTCCCTACTGTTGCTCTATCTGGAGTGGTAATAGTAATTTTTACCTCTACGCTATCCAACGCTTTCCCTACTGTTGCTCTCTCTGGAGTGGGAATAGTAATTTTTACCCCTACACTATCCAACGCTTTCCCTACTGTTGCACTCACTGGAGTGGTAATAGTGAATTTTACCCTTTCCGCTATCCTACGGTAAAAATATTGTAATTTTTTTATTAATATTACGTTTATATATATATATATATATATATATGTCCACTTCACAAACTGCTCACCCGTTGAAGCGCCCACACAGCGTGATTAATTTCACCATATTTATTCAGCCGGCAGTAGTGAAAGACAGCACACTGGGTCAAACAAAGTTATTTTCAAGCCTTATGCCGACGTGTTTCTGGACTTCATCGTCCCTTAATCATGGCTGGCTCCGGAGGGAAGTGATGGCTTGCTTGTATTCACGTGCTTTGTAAAGTACATTGTCCCGCCCCCTCGGGCGTGCCTCAGTGTGGCATTCTGGTCTTAGTAGTCAGGAAAGTTAATCCATAGTGGTTACAGCCATCTTCCACCCTTCCAAAATAAAATATCCATCAGGGTGTATGATCCTCGTGATGCCGTTTTCACCACTTAACTTGTGCTGAACTGGATAGGCCACGCTGCTCCTTCATGGTTCAGTGTGCTGTCTTTCACTACTGCCGGCTGAATAAATATGGTGAAATTAAGCACGCTGTGTGGGCGCTTCAACTGATAAGCAGTTTGTGAGGTGGATATTATGTGGCTCGCTCCGGTCACGAAGCAGCCCCACTGCTGAGAAGGCGGGTCCGGTTGCTCAAAGATGCAAACAACCATGAAGGAGCAGCATGGCCTATCCAGTTCGGCACAAGTTAAGTGGTGAAAACGGTTGTGGGTTTATAGGGGAATAGGGTGAGGAGTAATTTAATTGTAAGTAATTCTATTTTTTAAATATTTTTTTAATTTTATCAAATTTTTTATTATTTTCTAATTGTTAATTAATTTGTTAATTGGTAAATAATTTGTTTTAGTAGGTAATTATTTTTATTAATCAATTTTTATTTGCATTTTTAATTGATTAATTAATATCTTATGTAAAAATGTTAAGTATTTTAATTAATTTGTAATTGGTATTATCATTTATTTTATTTTTATTTATATATGAAGTATTTACTTTCCCTAGTGTTGCACTCACTGGAGTGGGAATAGTAATTTTTAGCCCCCTGCTATCCAATGCTTTCCCTACTGTTGCACTCACTGGAGTGGGAATAGTAATTTTTACCCCAACGCTATCCAACGCTTTCCCTACTGTTGCACTCTCTGGGAGTGGGAATAGTAATTTTTATCCCTACGCTATCCAACGCTTTCCCTACTGTTGCACTCTCTGGAGTGGGAATAGTAATTTTTACCCCTACGCTATCCAGCGCTTTCCCTACTGTTGCACTCTCTGGAGTGGGAATAGCAATTTTTACCCCTACGCTATCCAACCGCTTTCCCTACTGTTGCACTCTCTGGAGTGGGAATAGTAATTTTTACCCCTACGCTATCCAACGCTTTCCCTACTGTTGCAATCTGTGGAGTGGGAATAGTAATTTTTACCCCTACGCTATCCAGCGCTTTTTCTACTGTTGCACTCTCTGGAGTTGGAATAGTAATTTTCACCCCTAAGCTATCAAACGATTTCCCTACTGTTGCACTCTCTGGAGTGGGAATAGTAATTTTTACCTCTAGGCTATCCAACGCTTTCCCTGCTGTTGCACTCTCAGGAGTGTGAATAGTAATTTTTACCCCTACGAATTTCCAGCGGTTTCCCTACTGTTGCACTCTTTGGAGTTGGAATAGTAATTTTTACCCCTACGCTATCCAACGCTTTCCCTACTGTTGCACTCTCTGGAGTGGGAATAGTAATTTTTACCCCTACGCTATCCAACGCTTTCCCTACTGTTGCACTCTCTGGAGTGGGAATAGTAATTTTTACCCCTATGCTATCCAGCGCTTTCCCTACTGTTGCACTCTTTGGAGTTGGAATAGTAATTTTTACACCTACGCTATCCAACGCTTTCCCTACTGTTGCTCTATCTGGAGTGGTAATAGTAATTTTTACCTCTACGCTATCCAACGCCTTCCCTACTGTTGCCCTCTCTGGATTGGGAATAGTAATTTTTACCCCTACAGTATCCAGCGCTTTCCCTACTGTTGCACTCTCTGGAGATGGAATAGTAATTTTCACCACTACGCTATCCCACGCTTTCTCTACTGTTGCACTCTCTGGAGTTGGAATAGTAATATTTACCTCTACGCTATCCAACGCTTTCCCTACTGTTGCTCTCTCTGGAGTGGGAATAGTAATTTTTACCCCTACACTATCCAACGCTTTCCCTACTGTTGCACTCTCTGGAGTGGGAATAGTAATTTTTACCCCTACGCTATCCAACGCTTTCCCTACTGTTGCACTCACTGGAGTGGTAATAGTCAATTTTACCCTTTCCGCTATCCTACGGTGAAAATATTGTAATTTTTTTATTAATATTACATTTATATATATATATATGTCCACCTCACAAACTGCTCACCCGTTGAAGCGCCCACACAGCGTGATTAATTTCACCATATTTATTCAGCCGGCAATAGTGAAAGACAGCACACTGGGTCAAACAAAGTTATTTTCAAGCCTTATGCCGACGTGTTTCTGGACTTTATCGTCCCTTAATCATGGCTGGCTCCGGAGGGAAGTGATGGCTTGCTTGTATTCACGTGCTTTGTAAAGTACATTGTCCCGCCCCCTTGGGCGTGCCTCAGTGTGGCATTCTGGTCTTAGTAGTCAGGTAAGTTAATCCATAGTGGTTACAGCCATCTTCAACCCTTCCAAAATAAAATATCCATCAGGCTGCATGATTCTCGTGATGCCGTTTTCACCACTTAACTTATGCCGAACTGGAAAGGCCACGCTGCTCCTTCATGGTTGTTTGCATATTTGAGCAACCGGACCCGCCTTCTCAGCAGTGGGGCTGCTTCGTGACCGGAGCCGGCCACATAATATCCACCTCACAAACTGCTCACCCGTTGAAGCGCCCACACAGCGTGATTAATTTCACCATATTTATTCAGCCGGCAGTAGTGAAAGACAGCACACTGGGTCAAACAAAGTTATTTTCAAGCCTTATACCGACGTGTTTGTGGACTTCATCGTCCCTTAATCATGGCTGCCTCCGGAGGGAAGTGATGGCTTGCTTGTATTCACGTGCTTTGTAAAGTACATTATCCCGCCCCCTTGGGCGTGCCTCAGTGTGGCATTCTGGTCTTAGTAGTCAGGTAAGTTAATCCGACATTTGATAACCTAATTTAAATTTCACTGAATAGGATTGTATGATTTGTTCAGCATTATGAGCATTGCTATGAAATTATTTTCGTTTCTTTTCGTTATTTGCGTTATTTCACCATTCAAAGATGGCGCTTATGATTGTGATAATTGTCCTATTTTACTTTCATTTGTTAATACCTTATTTTACTTCCGCCTTGCCGTCGCCAGCTGACACTGACGAAGGCAAGTGCTGAAACACGTCTGTTCTATTTGATTTGTGCGCAAATAAACCGAACCTGGTTTATACTACTGTGAGTGCTGATTTTTTGCCGGTTTCCAGCCTGCGTAGCTCGAATATATTAAGCGGCACGCCGCCGTTTATATCAGCACCCACTCGGCTGAGTGCGGTCTCCATGTGGCAACTTTGGAGCTAAGAAAGCGGAGGAGAGGGAGAACGCACCGCCAGGGGAAGTCGGCAGCACCGAAACCAGTCCTGAGAAGCTTGGATCGAAAACTACATCCCGAGCGACGAAGACGGACTGTGTGAGGTAGGAGATACCCGACTTACTCCTTACTTGCTGGCACGAGTGAAGTAGCATGCGCAGTTGATTTTTCAAACAATTACATCAATATATCCAATGTTGAGCAATTTTTAAAGGGCGACCGGGGCCACAGGCACGGAACGCAACGCAGACAGCTGACACAGCACAATCCACGCTCAGAAGTAAATATCAACAGCTTGAGAGACTCTACGAGCGGGAAACGAGAAAGTGGTGGGAGGCCACTTCGCTGCAGCATTATGTGGAGGTAAAGAGGGTCCCACGCGGCCTCCGTATTTATACAATCCCAGCCTACGAGAATCCTGACCCCGAACTACTCAGCCAGTGGGCTGAATTTACAGCCCACTCTTCGGAAGGAATGCTGAATCTCCTCATAAAATTTGCATGGAAAGATAGGGAGACGGCACTGCAGGACATCGAAGCGCTGGAGAATTGGACATAGAAAAGGAGTCCATGAAAAAGAGGCTAACTAGCTATGAAAAAAAGATCCAATTGAGGAAACAGCAAAAGTTTGAACGCGACGCTCGTGACTACGAGCAAGGAAGGATACTAACATTTGCACGCAAGTACGACGCACCACGCCGGGACCTGAGGGCGAGACAACAAAAGCCTCAAGTATCACGTGACACCTCAGAGTCCGAGGTTACAAGCGCAGAACAGTCTGAGGACGAGACACAGAATAGAAGTCAACAGAGCGGGCAAACATGCGAGCCGCCTTCTTTTCGCGAGGAATGCGACTTAATCCGCCACAACTGGCTGAGGGATGGGAAGAAACGCCCTCCGGAACAAACCACAAGTGCAAGCGGAGACGCATCACGAGACGTGGAGGGAGGAGGCGCAGAGAGAGGCACCAAAAAACAGAGGAATCGGCAGGCCAGGACCAAGAGGAACTAACGGAGGATTTGAATATAATCAACCTCTCAAAAAGAACCCTCACAATAGATGAAGAGAAAGTTCTAAAGTTGGGACTTACTTTCTGTCCAACAGGCCGTTATGAATATGCCCAGACTCGAATAGACCTGTTTCTATTCATCCGGAAATTGAAACTCTGGAAATATTTCAAACAGAAGGCGCTTAAAGACAAGACACATGGTTCATCCATGGAGGCTGGAGGCTGGTGCAGCCCATTCAGATCCTACAGAGATGAGCATAAGTGATCTCAAAAGTTTGGCTGTACTTGAAGACCTATTGGAAGAAGGTGGAAGCAAAACCACACCACCAGTGGATGTAATAGGGAGGGGCACATCCATAGGTATAACCCAAATTGGTGAATCTAGCGCTTTCAAGCCAACCTCTCGCTTCCTCCCCAAACACCGATGGATGCCGTGGATGTTTTTTCAGAAGCGGTTAATCAAGACTTGCAGAAGTTGTCCAAACTTGAAGAATCTGACAAGGGCAACATCAAATCGAATCTTTCATTCAAACAGAGAGAAGCCATAACTAACCTGGAACAAGACGACTCAATCGTGATAAAGCCTTCGGATAAAGGCGGAAACGTTGTTATCCAGAGTCGGGACAACTACTGTAAAGAAGCCCTGCGTCAATTACAGGACCGTAACAATTACATGCCTACTACGGAACATGAATATCAGGAAAGTATTCGGAACTATGACTCCCTTGTTGAACACTGGTATGGGAAGGGAATACTAGGAAGGGAGGAATACCTATTCCTGCAGAATAAACAGCCGAGACTACCTAGTTTCTATCACCTTCCGAAAATACATAAGGATGCCACTCAACCACCAGGGAGACCAATCGTGTCATCCATCGGAGGATTAACTGAAAAGATGTCAAAGTTTATTGACTCATTTCTGGCCCCATGGGTATCTCAGTGGAGCTCCTATACGAAGGACACTAAAGACTTCCTCAGGCAAATACAAGACGTGGAGTGGGAAGACGACTTGGTGATGATAACTATGGATATTTCGAGTCTCTATACGAGCATTAGACATCATGATGGGATTGCAGCAGTTAAGACTTTCTTGAACCTACGACCCGCCCGCTACCTGGAACACAGCAGAATGATTTTAGACTTTATATCCTTCTGTTTAAACAATAACATCTTTATCTTTCAGAACCAATGATATAGACAGGTTAGCATCAGTATTTCTTTGTGCCCCCAGCTATGCGAACCTTTTCGTAGGCTGGTGGGAGAAGCAGGTGGCCTGGGCAGATGACAAAACCCCATGGGTCGATAGAGTGATGTGCTGGAGAAGGTACATCAACGACCTCTTCCTTATTTGGAGAGGGTCTGAGCTCTCAGCACAGGAGTACATCAGGGTTCTAAATCAAAATGATCTTAACCTACAATTTGCCTACAACATGAGCAAGGACGAGGTCAACTTTCTAGACTTAAGGGTTTTCGTTGATTTAGGCACCATCCAGACCGCCCTTTATAGAAAGGAGACGGCAGGTAATTTTGTCCTACACGGACGCAGCAGCCATCCGACCTCCTTAGTTGAAAGTATACCCTATGGGGAACTGTTGAGGATAAAGCGCAACAGTTCCCTGGAAGGAGATTTCACAGAGGCCGCACAAAGAAGCGTGAAACGCTTCAAATCCCGCGGCTACTCCAGAACTGTCCTCCAACAGGCCGAAGAGAAAGCTAAAAAAGTCGAAAGACAAACCCTACTGCTGGATAAAAAGACTGGTACTTCTAAAGTAGGTAATGGCATCATTAGACTCATAACAAACTATTCGGTGGCAGCGAATAAAGTCAGAGCCATCATGTAAAAAAATTGGGGGATCCTCCAATCAGATACCATATTTGGGAAGGATCTGCAAAAACACCCAATGATAACCTTCAAAGAATAAGATCATTGAAAGACAGACTGGTCACAAGCCATCTATCAAAGGAGAAGTCCAAAGGGGAACTGCACGCCATGCATGGCTCATATCCATGTGGGAAATGCAAGGCCTGCAGTAACAGCCAGAGGGTACTTACCTATCAGGTGCCACATAAGGATTCTAAAATCAAGATTAATAAGTTTATCACTTGTTCTACCACATTTGTGGTGTACTGTCTGAAGTGCCCCTGCGGACTTATGTACGTGGGGAGCACAATGAAGGCAGTAAAGCTGAGAATCCTAGAACATCAACGGGCCATCGCCAACAAGGATGAAAGTTATCCGATGGCCCGACATTTTGCTAGTCACCATAATAGCGATAGGACTTTACTTAGCTTCTTCAGCCTGGACTGTATCCCTCAAGACATCAGGGGTGGAGACCTGAAACGTAGACTTAGACGCTTGGACTCACGATATATTATCGATCTCCAAACGAAGTCACCAAGAGGACTCAATGCAGGGGAAGAATTACTATCACACTTATAATATGATCACCGTATGAATTGAACTGTGTCACTGTCTGAGAAATTTTCATCTACTTAGAATGCTTTAAGAAATTGATTTGGTATATAGTTTGATCCTCTATGATGAATTAATGTTGGGATTTGATTTAATAGTGTTATGTAAGGGTCTGGTTAATCATGATTTACAGTTTCACTAATACGGCCATCCAGGCCTTAATCACCGATTTATTCATCGGAGGTTCATTGGTTAAATTTCTTCCAAACTTCTTACCAATGTAGAATATTGATTGGTTGTGCAATGTGGCCGATGCTGATTTAAGGAAAAAAGGTTTAATTCTGAGCCAAATGAATTAGCCCATCCAGGACTTAATGTCGACATTTGATAACCTAATTTAAATTTCACTGAATAGGATTGCATGATTTGTTCAGCATTATGAGCATTGCTATGAAATTATTTTCATTTCTTTTCGTTATTTGCGTTATTTCACCATTCAAAGATGTCGCTTATGATTGTGATAATTGTCCGCTTTTACTTTCAATTGTTAATGCCTTATTTTACTTCCGCCTTGCCGTCGCCAGCTGACACTGACGAAGGCAAGTGCTGAAACGCGTCTGTTCTATTTGATTTGTGCGCAAATAAACCGAACCTGGTTTATACTACTGTGAGTGCTGATTTTTTGCCGGTTTCTAGCCTGCGGAGCTCGAATATATATATATATGTATTAACAAATCAATTTGTATGTTTTTTTTACTTACATTAATTATTTATTAATTTTAAGGTTATTTAAGTATTTTAAGTATGTTTAAGTTCATTATATTTATTATTTCATAAATGTTTTATTATTTTAAAGCATTTAAAAAAAAAAATCGATATTTTGACTTACTATATTTTTTACATCGATATTTTAGATTCGATATTTTTGTACTTACCTGTTTGGAGATAGGAGGTCGATATTTTGACATTCTATATTTTTACCTCGATATTTTGGTAGGTCGATATTTTGACATTCTATATTATGTCAGTGATCCCTTTTACGCATGGGTCTACTGCATCTACGTAGTATGACGTCTTTCGCTTTGGGGGGAAATCTTTGCAGCTGCGCAGTAGTATTAAAGATGGCTGCTTTGAACCTCACATGCTAATGTACATGGCTATGCTCAGACTAAACCTTGCATGTCTTACTAAACTACTAATGCTATAGTTAAAATAAATTAAGGGAATTAGAGTAGGAATAAGTGGTATAGAGTGTATTCATTTTTTTCGTACTCTAACATGTTTTTCTTTGACTTTGTTATTAGTTTGTATTTGGGCCTGGGGGTGACTGAAATCTCCATCTTGCCTGATGGTGCGCAAGCGCTCTGGACTCTGTCAAACTTTGAGCTGTGACATTGAATCTATGCCAAGTACAGTTTAACCAGAAGACACACCTGGGAACAGCACCTCCTGACCCAAAGAGGGGAAGGAGAAAAAGACAAATTTGCAAACAATGTATTATTCCTAATGTGACATACAGGTGGGAAAATAAAGCTTCAGAAAGTAATGAAGGGGTGGGAACATAGAACAATTAGCCTAAGAAAATGACATTACATTAGTATGGTGTGATGACTTCTCCCCATTCAATTGTCCAGGGGGATTCACGAATAATGAAACATTGGAGGGTGGTACATACACTGAGAATATTATACCTAAGGTAGGCTGAGTCAGTTAGTTTGTCTGACTTGTCACCTACCTGTCACCGACCCATCACTACAGCAGATGACGGCGGATGCCACGGAGGTCAGAGACACTGCTCAAGCTCTCTGAAAGAAGAATCGAGGATGGAGAGAAAGAATAACCCAAGCTGGTAATCTTGCTGCATCAGTATTTCTTTGTGGCAGAGCTATGGTTAGGTTTTAGTTTAGATAGGTAGTTAATTGTGTATTGGATTATTGATTTATGTATTAACCAAAACCTGTATGTATTGTTTTGTGTTGTCCAGAATTCCCTGGGGATATTGAATAGTGGGTGGTAAAAGGAAGCCACACTGCAGAGAGGTTAATGGCCTTGATGAAGAAAGTGTGGAAAGTTATGCAGAACTTGAAGCACTATATAGGGATTATTTTCTTGTATAAAAGTGAGAGTGATTAGTAGCAAAGGAGTTCACTGGTGAAACTTTGGTTTTATATCACCTAGAAAGGGTATTACTGAAGGAGTAACAGGTTCTTTGATGCTTGAGTGAAGAGTAAGCAGAAGAGGTTTTACTCATAGAGTATGAAGTTTAAGCGGAAGTCTTTTCTTTGAATTATATTCAATCAGGTATAGTACCAAATGTTTTTACGTTGTTAATTAATGAAATGTGTAAGCAAAATTGAAAGAAAATAAGTTTTGCATTACCTTGCAAAAGGAAGGTTCTGTTGCCCGTGCTGCACTGACGTCACTGAGAGCCGCGCTGGCATTGGTAGAAAGAGCGGGCGTTTAGCTGAGGTAAAATTGTAAAGGAGAGGTAAGTCAGAGGAGCGAAACTGACATCACTGAAAAACAGCTCAAGCATTGGTTAAAATAATGCAGTAAACCGGACGATAGGTTATCAGAATAAAAGACGCACTGGTATTGGAGAAGCATTAGAATAGAAGTAAACAATTGATTAAATCGCTAAAATAGAGGTTTCGGTGTTAATAGACAGTGGGGATTGCATGTGGAGCGTAGATGCTCCTATAATAGAGACCCATCCAGACAGAAGATTTATAGGTTTTGCCCACGAACAGCACATAAGAGGGAACCCAAAAACAATGTACGGAGGGAATAGGAAAATGTAATTTATGCAGAAAATCAAAAATTATTTTAAAAAGGATAAACCCATTAAAACTAGAAAAGGAAGTATTATCCCTCCCCTGAAAACACCTGCATCATATATGATGATAGAAAGAGGCTACCCCCACTTGCGTATGGTTAGAAAATTGGATAGAGTACACAAAAGATGATAGAGTATTAGCATTCCCTGAGTACGGAACATTTAATGGAAGAGTGTTATACAATTTACGACTTCGCATGAATGAGTTAGAACCAGGACCCAGATTAACTCAGCATGAAACTTTGGAAGAATGAGAGACTGCGTACTGGTAACATAAGTACATTTTATCCCAGATTTCCCTATGAGACACAAGACAATGAGATGAAACAATGGAGGCAGGCCATGGTAGTAGAATGATTATATCCTGTAATGAATATAGAGGAAACAACAGGAAGAACATTTACAGAGAAAACAAAACATTTAGTGACTGATAGTGGAGATTCAGAAGATGATTATTTTGAAGACTTTTTTATGAAAATTCCTCCGCCTTATCAGGAAGAAATAAGTAGAATTAACCCAAGTACCCCGCTTTTGAAAACACCCTTGGTTTCACTGGTTGTACATTAGACTACAATGGAAAGGGTACTTCAAGAAAAAGAAAGATAAGCAATAAATAAAAATAGAAGTGAGTTAATTCAGAAAATAACCCAGTTAAATACAAGTCCTGAAGCACTAACAATACCAGTGACTATAGGTCCCGTTGTTCCCTTATATGGGGATAAGCAAAACTGTCCTAAAACTCCCGTTCTGACTACACCAATTACAGAACCCAGAAAAGAAAATATATTAATTGATGATCAGGCAAGTGAGTGTGAGTCGATAATTTCTCTAATGAATTTGCCAATAAGGGAGTCAACAAATGATACATTCAGAAGAATGACACCTGGATGCTCAAAAGAGGTACAGATTGAAACTTCAACAAGGACGAAAAGTGCCACTGTAGTAACCCCAGAAGAAATAGAAAGATGGATACGAGAAATAGAAAAGCGAAAAAGACAGCCAAAGGTATTGGATATATTTAAATTATAAGTGGAATTGGAAGAAATGATAACTGGAAATGTGGGGATAGAAAGATTAAATACTTTCAGTGAAGAAGAGTTACTATTCATATGCAGAAGCATCACCGAAAATACAAAATAATTTCATGAAAAATGAATGAATTTGGCTTCAGAAATGGGAATTGACATAGTTAAATCCAAAGTATTGCAGAAACCATATAGGGCAAAACTTTCTGATAAAGATGTACAGAACATGAATTTGTCAGGAAGGAAATTACAGATAAAAGAATTGCTAACATTGTTGCAAAAATGGGGCTATTTGGATCAACGGAAAACCAGGTGGACAAAAAAAAAGGAAGAAGCACAGGCAAATCGAACGACATCTGAGTAGTCAGTTCAGTTTTTCTGATTATTTTATGAAAGAAACTGAAAAGGTTGAAAGGTTGTGCCCGATGAGAGAAGTTCCCGGAGAAGGTTATGTACATGTTCCATGGACCAGACAGGATATTTTATCATTTACAAATGATTTTCCAAAGCTTAGAAAAAAACCAGTAGAATGGTACAGGCAAGTTTTAGATGGCTTGTTTGACATAGTTGGTCCTGCTGAATCATGGGCAGAATGTAAAATTACAGTAGATTGGCGTAATGATGAGTACCCGTAGAGATGCAAAGACAAGAGCCCGGTTAGAAGATGTAATGAAAAATATATCATCAGGTAATCCCTTACCTGAAGGGAAAGATTCCCCCAAAAGAAAATGATTCGATAAAAATAGACAGGAAAATCCAAGAAAAGGATGAGTCAGTTCCTAAATATTATGAGCGACCTTTACAGGTGTTCAAACAGTACAGTGGATTTGAAAAAATTGAAAACAAGGACATGACCATTTTGTGTATCGTTTTGTGTCTGGATTAAGATTGAAAATATCACAAATAATTAAACAGCACATGTTATGCTGGCAAGCAAAGTCCATAGATGAGATCCTCAAGTACGCAAAGTACTGTGGGGACAAAATCGACAACAGACATAAGAATCGAGAAGAAAAGGTAATGTGGGCCCAAGTTAAATTAGCAGAGCAGCAAGAACTTCAGCTAAGTAATCAGGCAGAAAACCAAGGAAAGGGGCAAGGTCATGGTGAAAATAGTGGGGGCAAACCAAGGGGGCAAATGAGCGAAGAAGAGGCAAAGAAAAGGTTTCCCTGTCACGCCTGCTCAAATTTGGGGCA
Organism: Lissotriton vulgaris; assembly: GCF_964263255.1. Classification (NCBI taxonomy): domain Eukaryota; kingdom Metazoa; phylum Chordata; class Amphibia; order Caudata; family Salamandridae; genus Lissotriton; species Lissotriton vulgaris. The sequence goes on along the minus strand of NC_141690.1, from coordinate 272,982,338 downwards.
TTGGAAAAACGAGTGTAAGCTTATACAGAAAAATAATGTCCAAAATCAAAATTTAAATCCACAGATGCAGAATGAGGTGCTAATGAGGCAACCGCAGCAGGTTGTACAGGGTCAATTGCCACCTGCCCCTATGCCAAATTTTGTGAGTCAATCTAAGTACAGTGTGGACACCGGATTCCAGGAGGGAAGTGGTAAGAGAAATTCTGTAACCCTACAGTTTCTTTTGGAGGATTCATTTTTTGAGGCAGAACTACAATGACGGTGACTGAGAGGGGAGGAAGAGGAACGCGTACTTGACCCATCCTTGCCGGTAGATCAGTCAGGTCCATATATAGATGGTAAGGTTGAAGGAAATGACATCACCATCTTATTGGATACTGGTGCTATCCGTTCTACTGTGAGAATAGCAGGCATCCCAAACCTACCGCTCTCGGGAGAAACAATCCAAGTAGTAGGCTTTTCTAATAAATAAATTAGGACCCCAATTACCGAACCAATGGAGGTATGTATTGGCAACTTTAGAGAAATGCACAAATTTGTTGTGTGTGACTCGAGTCCCGTAAACTTGCTAGGAAGGGATTTATTGTGCAAAATGTACTGCACAATATTTTGCACACCGGATGGGGTTGAAATTCAGACTCCTGATGAAGACGGAGTGCACAAGATCATGTTAGCTAAACAGGGAACAGAAGTGAATGACATGTTTTCCATGATGTCACCAAATGAGTTACCAGATGAAGTTCAAACTACAGTAAATCCTAATGTGTGGGTTTTTACCGGAAAAGAAGTAGTGATGGAGCATGGTTTCATACGTAAAAAAACTTGCTTGTACTTAGCCCTCTCGAAATAACATGTAACTTATAAATCAACATGTTTTGTGATTACTAATCTTTGCATTTCACGACATTTTAGTATCAAGGGTAAGCTTTCCTATGTGCTTTTACTAACACTAACCCAAGTGTCCTAATATGGCAGCTGAAAAATGCTGCGACCTTTCTGTGCATGTGTCTGCTACATCTACTTAGTGTATCTATGCTTTTGGTGGGAAATCTTTGCAGCGGCGCAGTAGTGCCTAAGATGGCCGCTTCATGCTTTACATACTAATGCACATGCTCCTGCTCAAACTACACTTTGTATGTCCTGCTTAACTATTAATGCTATAGTTAAAATAAAGTAATGGGGTTAGAGTAGAAATAAGTGGTATACAGCGCATTCATTGTTTTTTGTATTCTAACGTGTCTTTCTTTGACTTTATTATTAGCTCGGATTTGGGCCTGAAGGATATTGCAAACTGCATTTCGAAAAGTTTGTGCCTGCGCACTCAAACACTGAAAACATTGAAGCACTGTCATTGAAGTACAGCCAAGTCCTGTCTTACCCGCGATGTTCCTGGGAACCTCACCCCATGACCCGAAGACAGGAAGACTACTTGCAAACTTGTTAAACATTGTATACTAAATTAAATAAACAGTGCTCGGTGGAATGAAATTCATGGGAAAGTAAATTATGGGCGGGAACATTGATCAATTACATCGAATACAAATGATATCATACTGGTATGGTGTAATGACCTCTCCTCGTCTTTCTGACCAAACACATGAAGGGAATACACATATTTGCAACATGAGGGGGGTGGTACATACCCTGGAAATGGTATAACTAAGGTATGTTCTGTTAGTTAGATTGTCTGACTTGCCACAGACCTGTCACTGACCCAAAGTATGCTGAAGAAGAATTGTGGATGACACAGACCTCAGAGGGCTGGTCGAGCACTCTGAAAGAAGAATCGGGGAATTACTAAAGGAGAAGACTGTCACCCAGAAAGAGAACAAGAGTAGCTGCAGAGAGGGGTGTGACGCTGGTGTTGCACTTAGCGGAGGTCTACTGTCCTGTCCCGTACCTGTCCTGTCCTGTTGGCAACTGATTAGTCGGGAGCTCTTTCTTGTCCCAGCCCTTGGCCAGGGGTTGGTCCTCGCACCATTCTAGGTAAATATAATCTGTGTGGTATGTCCTTGTACGGTTTCCTTTTTTCACCCTTCCCAAGTACCAATGTCTAAAAGAAATCTCGTAAAGTCTCTAACGATTTTTGCTTTAACCATTATTTTCCTACTTGAGAAATCTTTGACTGCTCTGATTTGGTACTTGGCTCACAAAATATTGCATAGATAAAGTGTTTAAATTTTGGTCTTGTTCCGGCATTTAGCGGCATTTAAAGGTAATTGGAGGCCTTACATAACCACTATCAATGGAGCCGCGGGCCGGGGCAGACACTGTCAGGGATTCTTCTGCATGTTTGTGAATACGGCATAGCCGACCTGTATAAGAAGGCTGTTTAACAACTCTAACAAGTAAGTCAATGATAGACCACCAGGACATTGACATTGTGATCTGTTTTTTTGTTTTTCCTCCTCTCTAAATTCAGTTTGCAATTTAGCACTACACCCCCTCCCGTTTTCAAAAAGGCTCATGGTGCAAACAATTCGTTAGCAGCAAGTATGCTTCAATTTTTCTTCCTTTATGTATTTATACCACAATGACAATATCCTCAACCCATATGGATACTTCAATAGAATAGAGCGTGTGCTTTATGTTACATGTGTGTTTGTCCTTTTCCTTTTCAGGGCACCTCACAGGACTAGCATGACAATTTTTGTTTAGATAGTGATGCCCCCACTATTTTTTCAGGTCACTGAACCAGCATTTGGATATTCTATTCATGTAATACCATTTGTATTTTTCTATGGGTTCTTTCCTTTTTATCTACAGGTACACATTGATGATATCTACAAAATTAATAAGTAGGCACTCAATAGCCTCGGAAAGCCGAATTAAACTGATTATGTTTAATTTAAAATACTGTTGTCTTTTGACATATAGTTTTGAGCATGGTGAGGATTGTGCACCCCGTCCTGAAGAAGATGCTCCACATTGAAACATGTTGATGCACCAATGAGGTGTTGTACTTTATTATACACACACACCTCAACACAATTTTTAACAGTGCCAGCACGGAAGCATATTAAAGTTTATTAGGCTTCACGTGCCAGGCCCTTTTAAAGATGTTTTCACTATATTTCACTCCAAACCCACCACTCACTGTATAACATAACCCCTTCGCACACCACACATAGTCACCAATCAAGTGCTCCCACGTATTCCGTTGGTTAGTAGCACGCTGCACCCCGTAGAGGGGCTTGAAGAGCCCGTTGATGAAGCATGACACAAAGGGTCCTTTTGGTGTGTGTGTGGGGTATTCAAAGAACACTGAGTGCTCTCCACCACTGTGGTGACTACTCTAGAAACACCAAGGTGTGGATTATTTCTGTTCATAAAATTATGCTTGGGGAGACTGAATCCACCCCATCTAAACTCTCCTCTCCCTTATTTGTTGTATTTATTTTCTAGACAGCGCACAGCTGTGGGAGTAAAACGTATATCTTATTATTAGGAGAATACAAGCATTGGTACTTTTTACACATATTCTCATAGGGACACACTCTTAACATTTGTTCATTTGCAAAATGAAACAACAATAATGGCAGACGAGAACGGCCTCACATTCGGAGATGACGAGATCGACAGAATCCTGGCAGCAATCAACCCTTTTGAAGGTTTGAGTAACACCGACCCGGGTCTCAGTGCAGCAGATTGGGATTAGCTCACCAATTTGAGGAGAACCTAAATAAAAGCTGCATTACATGGGTTATTGATGACTGAGTACATGAGGGTTAAGGTGGCCCCACAGGGACTCATCGTGAAAAACGAACCTTTTATATTCCAAAATGATATGGCTTTTAAGAAGGACTGGTCACTGATCTCGTGGCATTGTACCAGAGACTGGTTAGTCCTTATCATAGAAACTGCCACAAGAATAGCCCAGGAACTTAAAATAGACATTCAGAAACTTGAGGTCCAACTCAAAAGTTACCAGTCCCACACTGTCCTGAAGAAACGACTAGACGAACTTAACCAACACATGACGGAGTTTGAGCTCTCCCTGAAACAGAGCAAATTCAACAAGTTAAAAAAAGAAAAGGATCGCTTCACGCATGAGAAGGCATATCCCTACATAAGAGAGGATTATCTCACAAGAGATTAAAATAGTGACCTTGACAGCGACACCTCTGATGGCAGCTCAAATGGATCCAATTCAAGAGGACACCAATCCAACAGATATCAGAGAGGGGGATCAAGACACCAGAAACCATTTTATCCTAGACAGAGGGGATGGAGAGGTTATCAAGGACCACCAATGTATCAACCTTACCAAGGCTCAGCGCAATTCCAACAATACCATTATGGACCCCATCCCATGGGACCTCAGTTCCAACAATGGACCCCGAATATGATGGGAATTTCTATGGCCAGGCATCTTTTTTAGGGATGCGCCCAGGACCTCGACGAGGTAGGAAAAGGAGGGGAAACAACGTAACCTGGCAGACGGGGAACCAAGACGACCCTCGAGTAGCAACAAGGAGCATGACCGGCGCCCTACAGAAGCAAGCATCAACCAGCAAGAGGGAGACCTAGTGGTCAACATCACCCCATTCACACTATCAGATACACAGAGAATGGTTCTCAACAAAGGTCTAGGCTTCGTTCCTACTAATAGACATGATTCTTTCAAACTCCACAGCAAAATGCAGGGTTTCATACACAAACTGAAACTACAGGCTTTCTTCAAAGATAAAGAGGACACTTCAACTTCATCAGACACGGGGTTGAAACCTAAATCAACCTTCACCCACCTGACACCGCCTTACCAGTTGAAATACTGGCTTTTGAAAAGGCAGTAATGACGGATTTAGGCGGCCTAACCAGAATGGACAAGAATGTGTTCCATAACACCAGCAGAGTAGAACAAGAGGCTATCAAACAACTTGTAGCCAACAAAGAAATTATCATAAAGCCCGCTGACAAAGGGGGAGCCATTGTTTTTCAAACAGTCACAGCCTATGACCAGAAATGTCAAAAACTCCTAGCAGACCGAAGAAACTACACTATCCTACATGAGGACCATACAGAAACACTAAGGATTAAGATACAGGGAATGGTAGAGGAAGCTGTAGCTCGGATTTGGGCCTGAAGGATATCGCAAACTGCATTTCGAAAAGGCTGTGCCTGCGCACACAAACACTGAAAACCTTGAAGCACTGTCATTGAAGTACAGCCAAGTCCTGTCTTACCCGCGAAGTTCCTGGGAACCTCAACCCATACCCGAAGAGAGGAAGACAACTTGCAAATTTGTTAAACATTGTTTACTAAATGAAATAAAAAATGTGCTGGGTGGAATGAAATTCATGGGAAAGTAAATTATGGGCGGGAACATTGATCAATTACATCGAATACGAATGATCTCACACTGGTATGGTGTAATGACCTCTCCTCGTCTTTCTGACCAATCAAATGAAGGGAATACACATATTCGCAACATGAGGGGGGTGGTACATACCCTGGAAAATGGTATAACTAAGGTAGGTTCTGTTAGTTAGATTTTCTGACTTGCCACAGACCTGTCACTGACCCAAAGTATGCTGAAGAAGAATTGTGAAATAGCTGTCTATTGTTTTCACACAACTCTGGAGATATACTCCTTATTCTGGGGGAGCAAAGTTGTCATATTATATGGTTGTCAGAAGCTAATCCCTTCTTGTCTAAATCAGGGAAGTTAACCCCTCCCTATTCATTCGAGAACGTTTCTAGTGACCTCTGAGCTAGCTGGCAAAACTAATTAAGTCTAACATAGTCAGTAGAGACCTATATGACCTCAGTCCTACGTCTACACTGCATTTTATGTTATTCCAATGCGCAGAGCCTATTTGGAATATAGAAACTACACTACAGCACACCCACAATGACCCTAGACCATGTCCCTGATCCCCGTGGCACACTGCAGAACACACACATAGCAATAACAGCACATCCACATTGATGACAATGGGGTACAATGAGCAACCCTTACACTTTAGAACAGAGGACACAACTGGCTCCTTACATGCTCTGAAACAGGCCAACTAAATCTGACAGAGTTGGAAACTTTGAGATGGAAATGTGGTCGTACAATCTCACTTCCGTCCTGTAGTCCTAATGTGCATCTGTCCGCTATCAAAATCCAGCACCTCAGAACAGTCACAATGTACACTGTCATACAGTCTGTATGTAACCAAGAACAATGTGCCAACATACAGTCCAACATAATTTCAACATGCATCTCCCCTTCACATTGCAGAGGGACACACAACATCTCCAGCAGAACAGACCACACAACTCATCAGTGATGCTGGAGAGGAACACCACACCTTTGACACCGACGCCCCACAACAGCCCATTGACATCCACTGCAACACACCACCAGGACCAGGGCAGCCAAGCTACTGAGAGGAGAACACAAACCCTGCAACAGACCACACAGCAGGAAGCACCCGCAATCACAGCTGGCTCCCAACACTTCTCTGACCAACACATGGCATCCCAATGCCAGGTGTCAGAATGCCAAATGGAGGTGACCGAACAGGTGCGGGTGGGGTCCAAACCCATGAAAGGTGAACAAGATCACATATTTGGTTGTGTATCATCCTTCAGGGACCACCTACACCCAACAAAGGAGACCCACACTGCCATAGAGACACATGCAGATGCACATTCCCAGTACAGAACTACCGCCAGGGGCACGCAAATATCAGTTACACACCCACATTGGCTCTGCGTACAATGGCCCAGGCCACTCCATTTACAAATTGAGAGGGTGACGACAAAGCTACATGCCCAAGCTACAACCTGCTGCCTGCGGAGACATGTCTGTACCCGCTGTACACAGCACAATGTAACCTGGAACCTGGGCCCTCATGCACACAACAAGACCACACTGACACACGCAGATATAATGTTGAACTGGCTATGAGCACATGCGCCCGGCCCCTTTATTGGCAGGGCTGCATGTACAGTGATGCCTGTGCTGGATGTGTGTGGGGTGAGTGTAAGGGATCACTCACATAATATTGACGCCAAAATATCGATGTGCAAAATATCGTCTCCCTATCTACAAACAGGTAAGTACAAAAATATCGAACACAACATATCGTTGGTTAAAATATAGTTTGTAAAAATATCAAATTTGTAAAATATGTTAAAAGTAACAATAACTTAATTAAATAATCACTATAATTAAGTAAAACATACGTAAAATTATTTTAAAAATGTTAAAATAATAAAGAATATATGTAAGCTCTTTAAAAAAAATTACGTCACTGTTGGATAGCGGGAGGGTAAAATTTACAATTCCCACTCCAGTGAGTGCAACAGTAGGGAAAGCGTTGGATAGCGGGAGAGTAAAAATTACAATTCCCAGTCCAGTGAGTGCAGCCGTAGGGAAAGCGTTGGATAGCGTAGGGGTAAAAATTACTATTCCCACTCCAGAGAGTGCAACAGTAGGGAAATCATTGGAGAGCGTAGTGGTAAAAATAATATTTAAAGAAAAATAAATTAATTATCAATACCAATAAAAATGTATTACAATTAAATATCAATTACAAAATATTTAATATTGTATTCATTATAAATACCCCAAAATAGTATTTATTAAACATTAATGAGCTATTAATAATGAATTAACAACAATTAATTTTCATTTACAAAAATGTAATAAGTAATAAAGAAAATACCATTTAATAATTAATCAACAATAAATTAATTATCAATACACAAAAACAATTTCAATAATTACTTAACTACAATTAAATTACTTCCCACCCTATTCCCCAATAACCCCGCTACCCGCTCTGAATAACACATTAATACAATTAACATTATCAATTAATGAATTAATAAAAAGTGATTACCAATTATTAAACAGTAATTACCAATTAATAATTAATTAACAATAAATCAATTATCAATACCAATAAATAACAATACAGATTAACTTAATTACAATTAATTTACTTCCAACCATATTCCCCTATAAACCCACAACCTACTCTGAATAGTAAAACAATACAATTAACATAATTATCAATTAATGAATTATTAAAAGAATAATTACCAAATAATAAAAAAATAATTACCAATTAATAATTAATTAACAATAAATTAATTATCAATACCAATAAATAAATAAAAATATTCACTTAATTATAGTTAAATTACTTTCCAACCTATTCCACTATAAACCCACAACCCGCTACAGAACTAAAACGCAAAATTAAATTAAAAATAATTAATAATTCCTACAAATTTATATTTAATTTACTATAATCAAATTACTTCCGACCCTATTCCCCTCTAAACCCACAACCCGCAACAGAAGTAAAATACACAACAATTATTTTACATTAATTTCTTAACTTTAAAAAATAGTTAAACATACATTACAAAAATAATATACACTTTTAACACATATACTAAAATACAAAACACTTTGATAATATTAAAAATTCGATATATTTTTATGCCTATATTATGTACTTCGATATTTTGACAGTCGATATTCTTTACCTGCGTGCCGATAATAATAACCACTATATTATGTCCATTCGATATTATGTCCATTCTATATTTTGAATTCGATATTCTGCCCATTCTATATATATTTTATTCGATATTGTGTCTAGTTACCGAGTGTAAGCCAGCCCGCACAGAGTACTTGGGGCTGGCAACAACATGAAGAGTGGACACCATTGCAACGAAAACTGAAAACACCTGCATCACAGAGTCAACTGCTGAGCAACATGGAGGGAGCCGCTGCAAGTGCTGAGGTCACCCACCATGCAAACAGAAGTGACTGTGAGTTGCAGTGCGCTGAGGTTAGGGCACTAGAGCTGAGCGCGCTCATGTGAGGACGGTGACTAGGATTTTGTCCATTCGGGATAGTCCTGATGCAGATGCAGTGGGGTGTTTTGGACCTGCATCATCTTCCTCATCAACGCCCCAGGTCTCCCACACTACATGAAGTGACATAGCTGCGCAACTTCTACACAGCACAAAACTCAATCAGCGGTGCACTGAACTAGTGGCACCTGGAGGCGGAACAGGGGATCAGGCAGATGATGGCATCCACAACAGGGGTGCACAACTCCGTTAGTCTGCCAGTACGACTGTTGCGACTCTGGCAGACGGTGGTTGGAGTTGGCCCTGGCGATGGTGGCATGTGCCTCCTGTGGTGATGCGGTGTCCGGGCTGGTCAGGACACGTTTAATGTGTGAACCCTGGTGGACCACAGTTGAGGCCGGAGGCAGCGGACAGCACAGGGCCTCATACACATGTCGTCAATGAGCCCAAGACCGTCGTCACAGAGGACATCCAATATTCATTCGGACAGGGTCCCTGACAAGCAGCACAGATTTAGTGACCCCAGATGCACAGCGGCCAGCGCAGGCACCCCGCCACGGGATGGTAACTTGCGGTCCACTGAGGTAGCGCCATGCAGAATGAGCGGGTCCTCATCGATGTCGCAGGTGAATGTGGTGGAGGATTGCAGAGGACAGTGGAAGGTGTCCTCTAGGGCATGATGCAGATGTCTGATGCTATCCGGAAGCAGCAAATGGAGGAGTGGAGTGCCACAGCCTCGTTGCCGCCACAAATTCGGTGTCAGCTACATGAGGATGAAAACGACACCCTAGTCCATAGACTCAGACGCCACCAATGTTCGACCAGAGAGTCTCCATGAATATCGAAGAACAGACTTAAGGGGATGCAGTCTGCGATGATGCTGGTACACTGAGATGAACTCTGCAATTGCTAAATCAAGACTCTGTGACATACTGGACCGCAGTGTGAGCTGGAGGCAGCGGCCAGCAGTGGCCCACAGCCATGTGTCGTAGGATCGCGATGCACAGAGTTAGTGACACCAGAGCAGTTGTCGGTAGTGTTCGATCACCTCTGTAGAGATGATTGTTTGTTCCACGCACATGCAAATTGTCATCCTCTTACACCTCTCCTTGCATACAATGATATGTACTCTGCCTTTGAAGAATTGATACTCAGTTCTAATTGTGTGACCTACTTGAGTGCAGCGTAGGCCGAGGGCTGTAGTCCTCGTGGGCCCACAGAATCTTGTGATTGTGATGTACAACTAAGGCCTAGTGGCACCACAGCGAAAGGAGTATCGTGACATAAACACAGCCATAATCAATGTGGTCTGTCATGGTGTAACCAAGATTGATACAGTCAAAGTGGTCCCAGATAATCACACAATCAACTCAACCATAAAATCACTTAGGTGAATACAAAGACAATTATAACAACATTGTTTTTAATCACAATGTGTATCGTAAAAACTCATTCATATAATAAATACATAATAAATCACATATAATGCCCCTAAGAAGTGGAGTAGGGAAGGGTAGTGCTGGGATAGTGAAAGTATAGGAATTAGAACAGGGGTCACTGAGACCTGAATACACCAGAAATAATGATAAGTTAACACAATGGAACAAATAACTCATCAATTAATTTAGCAATCATGCCTCAAATAAAATCACAAATGATAAATCAGGGAGGAGGCTGAACACAGGAGGAAGTGTCGACGTTTCGACCCAAGTAGATGCAGACGTGGTATAAACCTTGCTAGAGGGTGTTCATCAGGACTGGGTATGAGGAAGGTGGGGCAATGAATCTGTATGGAAAATGAATAAATAAATGTTACTGCGGGTTACATAGGATCCTAAAGAGCTCATAAAATGATAAAAGGCCGAGAGGAGGTACATGGTCATATATTGAGAACACGGGGAATACATCATTGAAAACATAAGTTATGACCGATAGTTGTTGCGGTCTCGTATATATCTTATGAGGTAAGCTAGGTGGAGAAAACCTCAAAAGCACGATGGTTGGTCGGTCAAAGGGAGTCAACAAATAACAGGCTCGAGACATCGATTAAATAGTGTTCGAGGCCTGCCCTACACGAGGGCAGTTAGCACATGGTAAACTGATCCAGGGCGTGGGCTCAGATGTTGCAAAGTGTATCACCCATAAGTCATGAATCAAAGAGATTCAATAAGGCATAAGAATACATAGTAAGTCTTCAGGATATGTAAATTGGCATACCTTAAGTTGGTACTGGAATGCAATAAGTTGGGTTAAATAGGGGTAGACTCTCGAAGGTGCGATATTGGGGTTACGTCTAAGATTTCAAAAATATTCGCCATTAGTTGACGCAAACAAGAGGTTGTACATCATTGTAAATGCGACCAAAATTCACAAGTAGCAACAATGTAGTGACGATAGTAGGTGTCTTAACACACATCTATTATCAAGTTGGAAAAGGCACGCATACCTTGTATGTTGGTGCCGGTGTGTTATAGACAGCGTGTCACAGTAGTAAATGGTCGCCGGAGTGCAGCGTCTAGGTAAATTAAGTGACAGTAAGGCCACCATTGAGTATTGCACTTAACACGGTGACTACGTGGTTATGGCATAGTAAAAAATAAAAGCATACCTTTCGCAAATGCTATGTATATGAATGGGATAGTACGAGTAGCTGAGAATCTACAAAAGGAAAAGAAAGGGAACACCCAATATTCACTCGTAGCAACTCGTACGGGTGCATACAGTATCAAGAAGTGGCACAAATCACGCAAAATGCGTGCAAGTTGACATACCTGTCGGGAGGAAAAATACAGCGGAAAGCGGGGGTTCAGTTGTAGTTGTTAGGAATGGCATACACTGTAGTATGCGCTCTAGTCTATGAGCGTGTACGCGATGACGCGTCATGCCATAGACTGGAGCGCGAGGCGCGCGCATGCGCGGTAGAGCAGAAAGCAAGGCGCGAACGGGGAAAACGGCAGTTGGCGACCGGAGCTGGTGCTAGATAGACGCTCGGCGCCCTATGTTCAGATTACTTGGATATTATATTAAATAAAGAAGTATACACCTACAGTGGCTACATTGCATAGTGTGGGGGTAAGGAAGAAACACCACATTGGCGACGAGGCTGGGACAAAGAACACCATTGAGCTCAGTGGACAGGAGCAGGCACCCTTCAACAGCCCCACACCAGCCAGAAGGACAGAACAGCAACAAGGATGAGCAGAGGGCGTGGCAGCAGCGCAACAGCACGATCATAAACGAGGAGATAAGCCCAAACACTCAGGTCAGTGCTGCCCTAGGGAATAGAGCTTACAGCCAGCATCCTGGCAGCCAAAGCCACCACCCCCAAGCCAGAGGAAGGGGCGCAGACGGACAACCCCACGCAGGCTATAAGGGACAATACCCCAGGTAGTCCCAGAGGGCAAAGTGACACGGCAGGGAGTGCAGGAGCATCCGGTGTACCCGCCCAACACAGTGCCCAGGCAGTAGACCCCAGAGGCGAGGCTAAGATGGCGAGTCAAGCGTCGGCCCTGATGGCCCCCGTCCCATTCCTGCCCAGACCGGGGGAACCCCAGTTAAAATGGAAGGATTGGAAGGAATACTTTCAAAATTACATAGAGGCACTTGAGGATGAAAATGACGGAGCATACACCCCGGAAAGAAAAAAGAGACTGTTACTCCACAACTTAGGCCCGGAAGGGGTGAGAGTATTCAAAAACCTGGTGCCCAAGGAAAGGGACGCGACTGAGACAGATGTCTTCAAAATTGCAATAGATGACTTGGACAGCCATTACCGTCCAGCAGTTTGTGTCTCCATAGACCGTTATAACTTTCAACAGAGAAAACAAGAGGCTGGCGAATCCATTGATGACTATGTGGCAGCGCTCCGACGGCTGGCCATCACGTGCCAGTACGGTACTCTACAGGATGAGTACATAAAAGACCAGATCGTAATGCATACCACCAGCAGGGCCGTCCAAGACAAATTATGGGCGCAGAACGAGACATCACTCAAGGAAGTCGTGGCGATGGTCAAAAAAGCAGAAATGTCGAAACGCGGTGCAGATGCAGCCAAACGAGAGGGCGCACCGAGGCAGATGATTAACAAGATCGATGAGGCATCACAGTCCAGTAGACCCAAGGGGACGTATGGAGACCAGAGGAAGGATTCGAGATGGACTGGGAAACAGACGGCCCGCCCCAGCACAGACAATAAGTTCGCGTGTTACAGATGCGGCAGCACGGCGCATGCGGCCCAGGATAAACGCTGTCCCGCGTTCCGCGCCAGATGCGCGTTTTGTGGCCTGGTCGGCCATTTTGAAAAGGTATGACGCAAGAGGGGGAAGAAGTCCACGGTCAAGTGCGTTGATTCAGCCACCACGGACATCAGCGAGGAAGACGACCTGGAAGATGGCGATTTGGTGCTATGCATCGAGGACGAAGTGCTGGAAGTGGCTGGGAAGCGCAGAGATAAGCCCCGCACGGACATGCTGATAGGGGGAGTGAAGGTACACGTGGCTGTCGATTCAGGATCTCCCTGGACCATCGTACAAAGATCCATTTGGGAAGAAGACTTCGCCCCGGTAGTGGGACCAGACTTATGGCCGCCGGACATCAAACCCATCTCGTACACAGAGAACGCCATTCCACTGGTGGGGTGCCGAGACTTCACATTTGAATTCAGAGGAAGGTCGGCCACATGCACCCTGTACGTGGCGGAGAAGGGACCGTCAGTGCTGGGATGGAGAGACGCAGGGGATCTAGGAATCATACTCAACCCAGGCGGGAGAGAGCAGATACTATTAACGGATGAGTGGCCCCTCAAGAAAGAAGAAGACTGGAAATCTGCATACCCCAAGGTTTATGATGGCACAGTCGGTAAACTGGACAAGTTCGTCCACAGAATGGTCCTTAAGGAGGGAGCAGTACCAGTGGTACACAAAGTCAGGAACATACCCATATCCACAAGCGGGGCGGTACAACAAGAACTTCTGAGGCTGGAGGAGCAAGGCAACATAGAGCCGGTGGACAGTGCGGAGTGGCTATCACCCTTGGTGGTGGTCAAGAAACCCAATGGAAAGGTTCATCTCTGTGTTGACCTCCGCGAGCTCAACAAAAATCTCATAGTCGAGAGATTTCCCCTTCCCAGGATCGAGGAGATGCTGGCTAGGACAAAAGGTGTAACCCACTTCTCCACCATAGATCTCACGTCAGCGTACCACCAGATTGAGCTGCATCCCTTGAGTAGGAAGTACACCGCCTTCATTACGCCCTTTGGGTGCTACCAGTTCCGGAGGATGCCCTTTGGCCTGGCATCTGCAGCGGCCGTATTTCAGAAGCTGATGCATCGGCTGTTCAAGGACATCTCGGGGGTACAGTACTTTCAGGATGACATCCTGGTGATGGGCTCCTCCAAGGAAGATCACGACAGGAAGCTACATAGAGTCCTGGGAGTGCTACAAAGCAAAGGTTTGACTGCGGAATGGAGCAAATGTAAAATTGGAACTCACTCAGTGACATACTTGGGTCATGAAATCGGAACGCTTGGTATATCACCCAAGGAACAAAATGTGAAGGCCATCAGGAATGCCAAAGCTCCTAGCACCAAGGAGGAAGTGCGGTCATTCCTCGGAATGGCCGAGTATTATAGCAAGTTCGTGAGGCACTTCGCCACCAGAACATACAGAATGAGGCAACTCATCAGAGACAAGACAAAATTTGATTGGGACTCAGAAGCGCAATTGGAATTTGACACAATAAAGGACTGCATCAGCCAAGCTGTTCCACTGCAAGGGTATGTCCCCACGGGCAAGACCATAGTGACGACAGATGCAAGCGATAAGGGCTTAGGGGCGGTTTTGGCACAGGAAAGGGAAGATGGATCCACTGAAACCATCAGCTTTGCTTCACGTGCGCTGTCCCCGACGGAACAAAGGTACAGCGTCATTGAAAAAGAGATGTTGGCGGTCACTTGGGCCATGGGGAAGTTTCGGCAGTTCGTTTGGGGCACAAGATTCAAGCTTCAAACCGATCACAAACCCCTGATCAAAGTCTTGAGGTCCTCGGGCCATGAGACTGCGACCCCGAGAATAGCGAAAATGACTCTGAAGCTACTTGATTACACTTATGACGTGGAGTACCTGCCAGGAACGCAAAACAGGGTTGCAGATTACCTCAGCAGGGCGGCGGCGATGGAAGATGCGCCGGAGGAAGCCCTGGACAGAGAAGAGATGGTGGCCAGCATGGAGGACCATGAGACGACGATAAGCTGTCAGGAATGGGCGGCAGCTTACGAGCAGGATGGGGAGAAGGTAGAGATAAAGGGACATCTAACGTCTGGCTGGCCTGACAAAAGGAAGCTCACTGAAGGGGTACGGAGATTCTACGAAATCAGAGAGGAACTGTCCCTGAGTGATTCAGGGATTTTCATCTACAGAGGCGAGAGGGTCGTACCACCAGAATCACTAATACCCAGATTGTTAACACAACTGCATGAAGGACACCTGGGTATTGTAAAGACCAAAGCACGAGTCAAGCAGATGTATTGGTGGCCAGGCATGGATGTCCACATTGAAAGACAAGTGAGGGAGTGTGGGCAGTGCCAAGGAGCGGACAAAGTGCTACGACCACTCAGACCAGCCTTGGGAAAGTTTGACACACCACAAAGCCCGTGGGAGAACGTGGCCATCGACATACTAGGGCCCGTCCTGGACAGCAGAGGTGTGAACAAGTATTTATGTGTGGTGATAGACAAGTATTCCAAATGGCCTGAAGTGGACATACAAGAGTCCATGGACACGGACACGATACTGAAATTCCTGACATCAGTGTTCCTAAGAGAAGGCATACCCAAATGTATCCTCAGTGACAACGGACCGCAGTTTGTCTCGGACAAATGGATTAGGTTTATGAGGAGGAACGGGATTGAGTCAAAACACACGGCAGTCTATCACCCAGCATGCAATGGCCAAGTGGAGCGGTTTAACCGCGTGCTAATGGGCTCCATACAGGCAGCCATCACGCAGGGAAAGGACTGGGAGACCGAAGTGATGAGTATGCTGTGGGCCTACAGGATCACCCCCACGGTGGTGGGGTACAGTCCATTCCAAGTGCTAAGAGGACGACATCCGTTCACCCGGGACAACGTTGTGTGGAGGGAGAAGACCATCACCAGCAAATGGTCCCCCGCGGTGGTCCAGCACAACTTGGAGAAGGCCCAGAGGATTTATGCTGCACACTACAACAAACGTCGAAATGCGAAGGGAACAGAGCTGGAAGAAGGAGAATGGGTCAGGGTCAAACTCCCTACCATACAAAAGAAAGGTGAAAGCAAGTATAGCCAGCCCTTACAGGTCAAAGAGGTGCGAGGCAGGGCGGCTCTCCTTAGCGACGGTAAGGTGTGGTCCCAAGACCGCATTGCCAGAGTCAACAAGATAGTAGTGTGGCCCAAGTCCGAGGAGGAAGAGATACAGGTGGACTCCCAAGAAGCTAGACCTCAAACGGGGCACAACGCAGGAGACCTGTCGGATGGAATGGGAGAGAACAGTGAAGCGGACAATCCCAACACAGAGTCTACAGACAGAGACGATACACCGGCCGGTGTAGTACAGAGTGAAGATCAGAGAGAAGGAGAGAGAGCACGAGGAGAGCGAGAAGTGGAAGAGAACATGCCGGTAAGACACACCCGTAGTGGCAGGGCAGTCACCGTGCCCTCTAGATATAGAGACTTTGAAATGAGTGGACACTAGTCACAGGCATGGCCGTCCCCGGGCGCCCTCCAGAGACACAGATTGGGGACTATGGACATATATTGAGAGTTGGGGAAATGTTGTTTGTTGTTTATATAAAAAGGGGAGATATGTAGTATGCGCTCTAGTCTATGAGCGTGTACGCGATGACGCGTCACGCCATAGACTGGAGCGCGAGGCGCGCGCATGCGCGGTAGAGCAGAAAGCAAGGCGCGAACGGGGAAAACAGCAGTTGGCGACCGGAGCTGGTGCTAGATAGACGCTCGGCGCCCTATGTTCAGATTACTTGGATATTATATTAAATAAAGAAGTATACACCTACAGTGGCTACATTGCATAGTGTGGGGGTAAGGAAGAAACACCACATACACTAGTCGCCGCTGAATTGAGGGTTGTTGAGGTCGTAGTTAGATCCAAAAAGCGGGATCTGTAGGATAGCGAGGCAATACATTAGTACCTTCGCTAATAACAATAACGAAGCGCTCGAGTTGAAAAGTAAATAAACAGAGGATAAACGAAACGTACCTTGCACAAGATGCACTCACAGACTAATGGTGGGATCCTAAGGAGCAATAATCATCCCTGGGCTCAGTCGGCAATAGACGCTAGAACTACTTCCTGGAAAGTTCCGATCACGTGACCCACAGAGGTCATGGTCATAGAAAGGAGACTAGTGAAAAAGGAGTGGAATACAGCAAAGTCTGCACGATATACTCTTTACTAAATGACTAGAGCTAACAGTATCACGAAAGCTCTATAAGAATTATTTTGGCAAATGGTCAAGTGGTTATAACTAAATCGGATATATAATATAAGGGTGGAAAATATACCCTTCATTTATGAATGGGAGTGGTGTATCTCAAGGTGTTTAATACCACTAGCGCTGTATGATATGCAGTATCTTCGGACAGAAAGTTTCAAATATCAAGAAGTGTAATCGGATAACCCACTTTTGGGAGTGATAATCCAGAGTATGCATGTGACAAAGGGAGGTTATACACAGGGAGTTGCAGCTGGATAACCAAATATACAAATACACAAAAATAAACGAAATTAAACAATTTTGCAAACATAAGCCATATGGTGTAATGATGGGTGGTACCCGCATTGTGGCCTACATATTGATCACACAATTGATAGATACCACTATTAACCATACGGCGTACCTTTCAGGCACGATTGTAAAGGCTATCTGTGGAACAAAAATCGCATCATTCATATGTATTTGAAGAGTTAATATAGATGACACAACGATGTACTGACCATAGTTTATGTTTACAGATTGGCCATTTGGGCAAAGGTGCTTTCGGTTTCATTAAGGCCCGCTCTTACCGAGTCAAACAAGAACATCCATTTGGCTTCACGGATGTTAAGGACATTAGAAATACTGCCTCCTCTGGCACCTAGTATAACTTTCTCAAGAATAACCCACCTAAGGCTCTCTGGTGAGTGTTGTTTGGCTTTGAAATGGTCAACTAGTGGAGCTCCCACTACCTCACATCTAATTCTACTTATATGTTGCAAAATCCTAACATTTGCTTTCTGCTGGGTCTGGCCTATGTAAATTAAATCACATTCACATAAGATAGCATAGATTACGTTCTGGGTGTTACAGTTCGTCAGTGATTTCAAAGTGATTTTGTGATCCTTTGTTCAAAAACCTTTGTCTGGATTGTACTATCACAGGCTTTGCACTTAGTGCATCTGTGATGACCTGTGACAGGTGGGAGATTCCACAGTGATAGAACGGTGATGGGTTCTGTAGAAGGGAGGAATGATCGAACAACATGATCCCTGATGTTCTTACCTCTTTTAAAGGCATGTAGAGGCAAGGTTGGATATCCAATATCATCGGATATTAGCGGCCAATGTTTATTTATGATTTTTTTGATCCTGTTACTCTCTGTTGTAAAAGTGGTCACACAGACCATCCGAGTATTCTGTTCCTCATTACACCATTTGGGTTGTAGTAAACATTCTCTGGGGTTGTACCACGCTCGTTTTTAAGCCCTCTTCACCAGACGCCGGGGGTATCCTCTCTATATCAGTATGTTCATAAGGTCATCTGCTTGCTCCATATAATGTACTTTGTCTGAGCAATTCCTGCAAATTCGCAAGAATTGCCCGATGGGCAAGTTATCCCTGAGGGATCTGGGGTGGTGACTACCATACTGAAGGAGAGAATTACGCTCAGTAGGTTTGCGAAAGAGAGTCGTCTTCAGGATTCCATCATCATTATGGATCGTGAGATCAAGGAAATCAACATGGGATGAGTCAGATTTGAATGTAAATTTGATGTCTGCAGACTGTAGATCCAACCAAGCTTGGAAGGCAGACAGCTCAGTGTCGGTTCCATTCCAGATGAGTAGAATGTCGTCTATATAACGGACCCACACTCCAAGATGGTGTTTGAATGGGTTCCGCTCATTGAGGATGATGTATTCTTCGAAGGCCGCCATATAGAGAATCGCCAGATCTGGGGCAAATGTGGCCCCCATAGCCACTCCCTTAGTTTGTAAATAAAAGTGGTCCTGGAACATGAAAAGGTTGTGCATCATGGCCAGCCGTAGAAGTCCTATGATGAATTCTGTGGGTACTGGTACTGGAGCCGTCCTCTGATCTAGATAACGTGTCATGATGGTCAGGGCCTCCTCTTGCGGGATACTTGTATATAGGGAGGTTATGTCGCAGGTGACCACCATCTGTTTCTCAGCATCGTAGGGTAGACCGTCCACAATACTTATGGTGTGCATTGTATCACAGAGATAGGTAGGGGTCGCCTCAGCTAAGGGTTTGAGGAAGAAATCGATATATCGACCCAATGGTTCCAACATAGAACCGCACCCGATACAATGGGTCTGCCCGGTGGCTTACTTAGGTTCTTATGGATCTTTGGTAGGGTGTATATAGTCGATAGCCTTGGGGTCTGTTGGTTTAGATAGTTGAATTCCAACTCAGTGAGGAATCCTTCGTCAAGGCCAGACCTGGTCAAAGATAAGATGTCAGATGCAAGCGCCAAGGAGGGATCAGTGTTAAGTCTTTTATAGCTGATGCCATCATTCAGCTGTTTATAGATTTCCTTCTTGTAGTTCTTAGTGTCCTGGACCACAATGGCACCGCCTTTATCAGCCGGCTTGATTATTATTTCTCTGTTGTTCCCAAGAGATTGAAGGGCCTTTTTCTCATTCCTATTGATGTTGAACGGATGGTATCGGCGTTTGTCCAGAATCTGATTGATGTCTCGTAAAACCACTGCTTCAGAGGCTAGAATTTTGTGTGACTTGGTGTTTGCAGGTGGTACAAAGGTAGAGGGGATTCTTAGACCGGTGTGTGATTTGCATTGGAAGGGTGCTCTGTTTTGAAAGAAGTACCTGAGTCTGACTTTTCTAAAGAACTAACAAAGTTCAGACCTGATGGTAAATTGGTCAGGGATGTTGGTCGGTACATATGAGAGTCCCTTGCCCAGGACACTAAGCTCATCCTCAGAAAGTTGATAGTTGGAGATATTTACCACCGGATTGGGTGGATTCACCACCGGTATACATTGCGGCGGGTGGATATCTCCCCGTGCTGTTCTGGTTGGACGCGTACCTGCTTCTGGGGCCTGCCACGGCCACCATCCCAGTTCTGGTTCCCTGATTGTTGGCCTCGTTGGTATCCTCTGGACCAGTTGTTGCCTCGGTTCCTGAGGGGTTGCCATTGCCCCTGTCCCTGTTCTAAAAAAGGTTGCTGGCAGGGTTGGTAACTGTATTCCTGTCCGCTGTGCGAATGGCTAGGTCCAGATTGGTCAAAGTCCCCGTCGGAGCCGTAGGAGGAATCGGAGAATGTCGATTAGTTACGTCTCCCTCGTGGTTTCCCCGATATAATTTTAGATTGTGGTAAAAAAAATCAAATATTTCAAAAAAACAAACATCCATGTTTGTGTTTATTTCATGATCATCAGCACCTCCCAGGGGCAAGAAGACTGAAACTCCGGCGGAACAAGGTGGGCGGGAACTGTCCTCAGCAGGCTCTACTGCTGTCTCCAGTAAGTTGTTCTGTTGTTAATATTAATAATTATACTTCCCTAACTTTTACAGGTCCTATTCATTCAAAATTGTTTCCTAATTCTATTTTTTACAAAATAGTCTTTGATCTTCTTGAAGACTGTTTCTACATTCTTATCCTGCCTCTACCATCACTCTCTGTGCTACTACTATTATTTACTATTATTATGAGTCGGTCTGTGTTGGTAGCTAACCTTGCCCAGTCGGCAAACAGTGTTAAACAAAACCCTGATCCAGACACTGAGTGCAGTCCTCTGGGTTGCCTTTGCTGTCTATTCCAGTCTTCTTAATGTAAGTGATTTGACAATTTCCTACAACAAAATGTCAATGTGTCCAACAAGAATAAGCTAGTAGTTGGCTTTTTTGATTTGATAGAAGCACATACCATACCGCTAATGTTTCAGGGACTATTCTTCACATACAGAAGTATGGACAAGAGAAATAGGACATTGTTGATGATAGGTGCAGTTCGACTTTCCACATACCTCAGTCCAAACCGAAGTTGAACCCCCAATCCCTGGACCAACTATCTAGTGTGTCTGACCAATGATTATGTTACGACCCAGAAGAACAGAAGAAGACTACAGCCGAGTCCCGACCTATCAGAGTCACGGAAACATGCCTGCACAGTGCAGTAGTTGAAAGTTCAAACCCTTCCGCTCACTCACTCCTGAACAAAAACCACACAGTGTTTGTTAGTTTTAAAGTTTTATTTTCAAATAAGAAATAAAAAAACTATTTCTTCATTTTTAATAGCGCAGTATTGCGAGCGAACACTGGTGATGAGATAGATTACGTTAAAGTTCAAACAACATTCCCTTGAATAAATATAACTTAACACATCAAATTATTAGAATAACTGTGCGGGAGCCCCCACCTTCTTTAAAGTACTTTAAGTACTGCTGGTGATGAGGAGTAGGTGGTGAATTGTCCTGTTGGCAGAAGGGCAATGGAATCTTCTGTCTGTAATTATAAAAATAGTGCACGTTAAAAAGCAAGCATTCATCAATTGTGCCAAAAAGTGTAGCATTTAATGGCTAACCATATAAAAGGTTATCACCCTCCCCAAAACCGTCACTTTTTTTCATTCCCAATAATTATTTAAAATTGGTTATGTATTAACATTTTCTTTCATTACGAGACGACATAGGGGGTGGTCTATGGCATCTGAAAATATGACATGTTTTTTCTAGACGTCACAACATCGAATGCGGCACCTAACACCAGTGTCGGGGCCAGCAGTGCGGAGGGGTCCACTCCAGGTGATGCGGCGGCGCCACAACAAGTGCCACTAGGAGGAGTTGGGGGGAAGGCTCAGCGGCGGCGGACGGTGGTAAGTTATTATACTCCTTACTTATTTACATTTTTGAGTAGGCTCGCAAAGGAGTGTATGATGTACTGTACAGTAGACAGTACACTAGTACAAGTACACTGTACCGTTACGAACAGTTACTAATTTAGAACTACATTTTTGCCAATCACGGAGAAGACAGTCAACCTTGACTTAGCCATAGCATTAGCGGCGGTAGTTCTTGGGTGAGCAATGGCCCCCTCTATGACTTCAACTCAGCTAGGAAACTTTCATTGTGAAGCCAAGTCATATCAGATGAACTTGAGGGATGTGAAGAACGAAAAGGGAAAGAAGGGCGAAAGGAAGGACGAGCCAGTCGTAACATTTATGACTGTAAAGAACGATACGTGTTTTTGAATGCAGGCAGAGGTGGCTGATAGGAAGGAATCACATGCATGGCTGCTTGAAGCAAGGATGGTTGGAGGAGAAAGAAAAGATGACTGCCTGTGTGGGTGAATCAGAGAAAATGCATGTGTGGTGTGCATTGCAATATATCATTTTGGTCAAACTCAAATGCAAGTCAAGACGGTGGTTTACCAAATAAAATGAAAAGAGTGTTAGTTGGTTGTTGAGAAAAAGTAAACTTGGTACAGTTGAGACATTAAGAAGAAGGATAGACGTTTACTTTGGGAGCCTGGATGGTATCTTCTTCTTCCTCATAGATAGCAGAGGTGTATGTAGTAGAGCAGACGCTCCGTGGATGAAGAGTGTTACTTTGAACAGCATTTCTGTGCCAGAGTAGCAAAGCTGAGGAAATCCAAATAAAGTTGTGATTGTTCAGAAATATTCCCTTGACTAACAGTACAGTAGTTTACTTTGCAAGCACAGCATATATTGTCAATGTATTGTATAGTTGACATTAGATCAAGTAAAGTCCCTTCCTCCGGCAATTATGGGTACCACACTCACTCCCTATGTTAATCATTTTCTTTCAGCTGTGTCATGGGTGGACTATCACTGTTGTTCACTCAATCTATCAAAACAAAGCACCTAAAGTCATCCATCACATAAGCAAAGATCATGTGATCGGCAGGATATAGGATCAGAAATGAATAATCTTCTTTTTCCTTTTGTAGTAGTCAAGGCCCGGGGGGGGGGGGGGGCAGTGCGAAATATAAATTACATTGAGCAGTAGCCCTTGATGTAACCGAGTATGGCCAGTGCCACCCCTATAGAAAAGTAAGAGCTTCCCTAACACCACCTGCATGTACTGCTTAAAGAAATGCAAGTCTGCGTCATCATGGCTTGTGTCTGTTTTTCTTGGGTGCAAGCTGAGTGAGCTGGCATTATGCTGCTGGCTAGGCTACCACAAGTTCACATACAAGTAATTTCTTTTGCAAAACAAGAGAAAAAAAGAAGAAGACTGGTATAGTCTCTGACTCTCTGACTATGTAGTAGTGTGTCCATAGTGCTGCTAGTAGAATTCCTGAAACTCCCACTAATGTCACAGGCCTACAAAGACGGCGGAAAGATACATGCCAAAATGTTATACTGTGCTTGCAAGTTGCTAGTGTTACTGACTGTGAGACAACTTTCTGATGAATTATTTTCAGTTAATGTTAAAGACTATTGGCTACAGTATTTTTCTTTCTTTCTTCATATAGATGCTCCGCAACAAAAGCTCACCCGGAAGGAGATGGCTGTCCGGGCCAGGGCCCGTAAGCTGGAGGCCATTTGCGCTGAATATCGGTGGCTGTGGGCTAGGGAGCAGGACAAGGGGGCGGCAACTACTGCATCCTCCTCCAGTGCCCCCGGGTCCACCAGCCAGCAGCCTCCAGCTAAACGACTCCGTGGCCCGACAGCCTCCCACCACTGCCGCACAGCAGAAAAAACAACTGCTGCCCCCCCCCCCCCCCCCCAGAGTCTGGATGACACGTGTGCGCCGCCTCAGAAAAAGAGTGGACTTCCTGGAGCGCCTGGCTGAGAAACAACAACGCCAGATGCGGGACCTCCGCAAAGAGCTGCAGGACCACCTGTCTACAGGACACTGCCGGAGGAAGTGACTGTCCCTTGCCCCTTATTCAAAGACTGTTGGGGGAGTGGGAATCGGGAGTTGGGGATTATTTGGGACTTTTCAGAGGACTATTTAAAATGGACAATTGTTTGGGTTAGGGAGGGGTGGGACTAGTTTATTTTTGTTAGGGTAAATACAATTATTTATTTTACATACTTTAACATAGTGTACGCAATGATGTTATTTTGTGGAGTGGTGGGCGGGGGTTACAGCACTTTTGGGTTCCTCAAACTTACCAGCATGAATTATCTAAAACGTCCAAAAATGTTCAAAAGTTCCACTAACAGAGTTAGTGAATCCAATTGGCCTACTAGTACTTTACTAGTATTACTGTCAGTCTGTCCTCCGAGTCCTAGCCCGTTATTCTACCTCCCCAAAATGCTTATCTTACCTGTGATTCGTGTTTGAGAATAGAGCTAGGCACAGCGCTGGCTGCATGGCAAATGGCGATTACGCCACCCCTGCCCGAAATTCCGTTGTTGTGGTGTTAGTAGGAGTGGTACCACACTAGCAGTAGCAGCATATGAAAAACAAAGAAAAAAATTAGACATTGAGTGGGCTGAGAGGAGTATTAGAAGGAACAGTAGCCTAAGCAATGCCGAAGATAAGTATGGGGAAAAAAGAATTGCATGGATGATTATGGCTACAACAAGAACAGTGACACAGCAGCGTAACAAGTCTTCTTGACATGTAGGAGGATGATGTTGACGATGGATCCAATCGATGGTGGGCATGAAATTCAGAATTTATTTTAAAATACTCGTTGTTTTTTTTAACCAGAATTACAATATCCTAGGATTCATCAAGCAACCTTATCCTCCCCAGCAAGTGTGTGGAATTAGTGTTGTAATTTACTCACACCTCAATGAAAACCACACAGCCCGGGGGAAGAGGGTTAGGGTTTTGAAACTTGGATGGGAATGGGGTTTGTGGGGAAAGTTTTGTGGAGAGAGGGAAAAAAAGCACAGCATGGACAAACAACAAATGAAGATAAACAAATCTTTGGATACGAAGCTATCCATAAATCTTTTAAGGGACATAAAGGAAGTGCATGCACTACTGCATGCATGAAGTTGTTTGCTAAATGGATAGGTTAGTGACAAGTAAGTAGTACTTTCTACAATGTGAAGAAACAATGTGACAGTACAGGCTGCAGTAATTACGCAATTTCACTTGCCTATCTGCCCTCAGAGAGAAGAACCAATTAGTACATTAAATTAGTTTAAAAAATAGCAAAGAAAAAAGTATACAATGGCTGGAGGGATGGATTGAAGCAGAGAGCAAACAAATGCACAGAGTCACACTCATAGAATTTCACAGCAATAACATTACTTAAAAGATAGGTAGAAATGAAGATGGATACTGTAACTGTATGTTGTTGTAGTTGTCCTGTTGAATTTGGGAAGTTGCATGCATCCAGCCATTCCTCTTTTTCGCGGTACTCCTCCATTCCATCTGACGCTCCGTTGATCAATGTTGGGGACCAGAAGACACCTTGTCCACTGCCTGCCTGGCTGATGATGAATTGTGGCTTGCTAATGGTAAGCCTGAGTTCATCCATTTTCCCATTGCACAGGGTAAAAGCCAGCCTGTAATTGTTGATGGAAAACAGGAAGTGATATTAAAACACCAGGGAGAAAAAAATATAAGGTACGCTGTGTAGTGCAAAATAACACTTTCAGTTTCAGAGTCGACAGTATTGCAAATTACATACAAGCATCATTTCCAAAGTGCGTACTCTGTGTCTCCTTTTCAAGGATAAATAAGTGTGGGTGAAATTTGCGTATCTTTCCCTTCAAGCTAGGTGTAAAGTGTAAACTGTGATTTTAGAACAAAATTAGACCTTCCCAGCAGTGCCCCCAGACCCCCAACCTACCCCCAAAAAAGTAGAACACCCCCAAACAGCCCTCCAAATACACGCAAGTGAGCTAAAAAAGAAAACCTTTTTCACTATGGATTTTCTCCAAACCACTTGCATCTAATATTAGATCTTCCCAGCAGTGCCCCAAGACCCCTCAACCCACCCCCAAAAAAGTAGAACACCCCCAAACAGGCCAAAAGCAAAAATGGAAAATTCCACACTTAGAAAATCTACAGAGGCCTACCTGAAAATCGCTGCAAACGCGCTCTGCAGTTAGGCCCTAACCCCTCTTTTCCACCATCGATTTTCTTCAAACCACTTGCAATCAAAATTAGACCTTCCCAGCAGTGCTCCCAAACCCCCCAACCCACCCCCAAAAACCTAGAACCCCCCAAACAGCCCTCCAAAAACACGCAAGTGAGCTAAAAAAGTAAAAAAAAATCACCATGGATTTTCTCCAAACCACTTGCATCCAATATTAGACCTTCCCAGCAGTGCCCCCAGACCCCTCAACCCACCACCAAAAAAGTAGAACACCCCCAAACAGGCCAAAAGCAAAAATGGAAAATGCCACACTTAGAAAATCTACAGATGTCTACCTGAAAATCCCTCCAAACGCGCTCTGCAGCTAGGCCCTAACCCCCCTTTCCCACCATGGATTTTCTCTAAGCCACTTGCAATCAAAATTAGACATTCCCAGCAGGGCTCCCAGACCCCTCAACCCACCCCCAGAAACCTAGAACCCCTCCAAACAGCCCCCCAAAAACACGCAAGTGATCTAAAAAAAAAAACCTTTTTCACCATGGATTTTCTCCAAACCACTTGCATCCAATATTAGACCTTCCCAGCAGTGCCCCCAGACCCCTCAACCCACCCCCAAAAAAGTAGAACACGCCCAATAGGCCAAAAGCAAAAATGGAAAAAGGCACACTTAGAAAATCTACAGAGGCCTACCTGAAAATTGCTCCAAACGCGCTCTGCAGCTAGGCCCTAACCCCCCTTTTCCACCATGGATTTTCTCCACACCACTTGCAATCAATATTAGACATTCCCAGCAGTGCCCCCAGATCCCTCAACCCACCCCCAAAAAAGTAGAACACCCCCAAGCAGCCCTCCAAATACACGCAAGTGAGCTAAAAAAGAAAAACTTTTTCACCATGGATTTTCTCCAAACAACTTGCATCCAATATTAGACCTTCCCAGCAGTGTCCCCAGACCCCTCAACCCACCCCCAAAAAAGTAGAACATCCCCAAACAGGCCAAAAGCAAAAATGGAAAATGGCACACTTAGAAAATCTACAGAGGCCTACCTGAAAATTGCTCCAAAAGCGCTCTGCAGCTAGGCCCTAACCCCCCCTTTCCACCATGGATTTTCTTCAAACCACTTGCAATCAAAATTAGACCTTCCCAGCAGTGCTCCCAGACCCCTCAACCCAGCCCCAAAAATGTAGAACCCCCCAAACAGCCCCCCAAAAACATGCAATACTGCTAGGCCTCAGTTTAAATTGTGCCAAAACGCTGTCTGCAACTAGGCCCAAATCCCCCTTTTCCACCATGCATTTTCTTGAAACCACTTTCCATCAAAATTAGACCTTCCCAGCAGTGCTCCCAGACCCCCCAACCCACCCCCAAAAACCTAGAACACCCCCAAACAGCCCCCCCAAAAACATGCAATAATGGTATATTCAAAACATGGCAAATTGCGCTGTTTTCAGCACTTCCACTACTTCGATCCGCTTGAAACTTACCTGGACACTTGTTCCAGCGATTCCCAAGAATCTCAGCAAGGCTGAACAAAATCGAACCACTGCGCTCTTTGAAGAAGAAGAAGAAAAAGAAGGTCTACGACTAGTTTTCACTTTTCACCCAAACACACGCGCCCTCAAAACACCAAAAAAGGCCAAAATTCTGCCAATTCTGGACCAAAGAACGCAAAACCCCCCTAAAACCTTGCCAACATCATTATGGACGAGCCTGCATCAGGCCCTGAGCCCTAGACTCTGCGGGAACCCTACCAACTTAAACCCAAAAACCCTAGTAAATCGCACTGAACCCTAAACCCTAGAAATGCTTTGTCCGTCTTTGTCAAAGAGCCTAGGTATGCTACATCAGGATGCTTCACTCAGTGGTGCCTGCCTTGACCGTCTGCATGGCCCTGCCGCAAGCATGGGCCAAAAATCCGTTCCGCTCAAGAATTTGCGATTTTTTGGTAATTTCGCGAGATTCGCGACAAACCGAAAACAGCAAATTTCACAAACATAACGGATGTTTGGCCCAAGCTTGAGGCAGGGCCATCCGACGGTCAAGGCAGGCACCACTGAGTGAAGCAACCTGATGTAGCATACCTAGGCTCTTTGTCAGACAGACAAAGCATATCTAATTGTATGCAGCATGCCACATAGCCCCAATTTTACATGAACTTCTGTCTGGAGGGGAGTGCACTCTGCCTGGCATAACAACAACAGTACACTGCCTCGCCCTCGACCACTACATACCACGAATAGACAGACATGTAGTTCTGCTGTAGTAGTTGTTGTAGACTGGTTTACCTGTTTGCCACTCACAAATTGGCAATAGTTCTTCCATAAACCGACGCTGATGATCCATCCATCCCAGTGAGTGACTGTAAAGAAAAAAGATATATTATTTAATCAATCATCATGGCATATTGCCAATTGAGTCCACACCAAGGACATTTTGCATATTGGAAAATGCAACATTGTGGCCCCTGAAGTTGAAGTACAATTTGAATTAAACAAGGTAAAAAAAACAGAGTAGTAGACATGAGTTACAATTACAGTGTAAAAGATTAAATAATAACTAAGACAAGACTTATGATTCATTTCATGCACAAAAAACAAACAGCAATTGATTTCATCAGAGCCAGACAGCCATTGCTGTCCACTGCATGCCATCTTTTCATTATTCATTACCTGTTCTACTTTTTGTCCGTATCTTCTTCGGAAAGTGAGGGCCCACAGGGCAGCCTCTCCTATCAATTTCAGAAGTAACTCTGTCAGCCATCAGCAAGCATGTAGTCAGTCAGTAATTTCAGTCCCACTTGATGGGACTCGTTAACGAAGACAAAGTTTCCTTATTCTTCGTAATCCATCCATCTGCCTTGAGGGAAATGGATAGGGGGAGTCTGGAGGAGGAGGATAGAGGAGCATGATTGACTTGTGAACTTGTGAACCTCAGGAATGCAGACTGTGGCACCTTCAAATCAGTAAGGAAAATAAGATGAAGACAGTGCTGCTGATGGACTTGTTGTGTTTAGGTGATTAGAGTTTTGTTGTGGTAAAAGTTGCAAAACAAAGAAAGACACACAGGAATAAAAGTGAATAAGGACGAAAAAAAAGAAAGTCACTTTCAGGCCTTGGTGTCAGGGAAGTAGAGCTCCTCCTCAAAATCTATGAATTGAGACGGGAGTAGGTCAGCTAACAGAGAAGAACTTCCGTCACCTAAGTCGGTGTCCTCTTCTTCCTGCGTGCATTCACGTATTTTGTAATCTGGTGGTATGAAGTGCTGATTCATCTTGATCAGTGTTAACCTCTCCACATTTTTGGGCGAGAGGCGAGTCCTTTTTGAAGTTACAATGCAACCAGCAGCACTGAAAACACGTTCAGAAGACACGCTTGCGAGTGGGCAAGACAAATCATTTAGAGTCAGGTTGGTGATCAGTCACCATAGAGGCCTTTTCCTATACCAATACAGCAATGGATTCTGATTAACAAGGACCTCTGTTGGGTCATCCAAATAGGCCTGCACCATCGACTCAAGGTTCTCCAGGGTTGCTCCACTTTGCGTACCCTCTGTGGCCTTTGCATCACTGGAACGAGCAAACCCTTGATGAGTTAGCCAATCCACTTCCGACAATATTATGGCTGGGCCTGGTGCAGGTGAGGATGATGATACGGTTGCTGGTGTCGTTAACGGCTGTGAGGGAAAGTGACTCCCTTCAGCCACAGATTCAGAAGTGGAACTTGACGCCGGATGGCCTGCTGATTCAGTTGTACTTCTGCCGGCTCCTTGAATTTTCTGCCACTCTTTTTCTAACTGAGTGGCTGACACAGCTAGCCAATGTTTGTACTTTGAAACATCTGCTTCATCAAAAGGAATGAATGCTTTGCTGGCCACTGCCTTTTTGTACTGTGGATCCAGAATAGTGACACAAATGTAATGTTGTTCTGTATGTATGTTTTTAAGCCTTTCATTGTCAACTAGGCGGCTTAATAACCTCTCCACCAACTGATATACGTCTTCCTTTACAGCACATCTCGGAACGTTGAAGACACCGCCTTCAGTTGGTGCTCTAGCATGACCAACAATGGGATAGCTGTGCCCAAAGAACAGTCCTCCCTGCTGACTTCACGCGTGAAGACCTCAAAAGGACGAAGCATGTCTGTCAGGCTTGCAACTAGCTTCCATTCCTGCAACTCTAGCCTCATGTCTTTCATAGTAGAACCCAGTTTATACACATAATCATGTATTACCCCCCCCACTGCTCAGACAGACGCTCAAGCATGTAAAAGGCTGAGTTCCAACGTGTTGCCACCTCCTGGATGAGTCCTTTGACTGGCAGTCTACTTTCATGTTGAATGCTCCTCAGCTGCTTCCGGGTCTTAAAAGAATGGCTAAAATGTGTGCAGATTCTTCGGCAGGTGGTCAGTAACTTGCTGACTGTGTTTTCTTTTTTCAAGAAATCTTGCACCACGATGTTAATACTGTGCGCCAAACACAGCACTCTGAAATATTCACCATCAGCCATGGCCCTAACTATATTACTGCCATTATCCATGGAAACATAACCAACCATGTGATTTCTTGGATGCAGCTGTTGAAAGACCTTCCTATCAAACTCCTCCAAAAGGTTAGGTTCAGTATGAGTTTTCTCCATGGCAAACATGGCTACTGTTGCATGTTTCCAAGTAGCTTCAATAACTGTGTCCGTGTCAACACCTGCTTTTAACTGGTCTTTAACCCCTGCAAAAGAGACCCAGTGTGCAGTGATGCACATGTAATCAAGGGCTTGGCAACTGGTCCACATGTCTGTTGTCAGGTGGATAGTGTGAACAGCACTCTTCAGAATAGCTGCGCCAATCACATCCAGCACATCTTGATGTAGTGCTGGAACAGCAACACTGGCAAAATAGGACCGGCTAGGAGCCTTCCATTTAGGGCAGACTGTTGCCACAAATTCTAGAAAACCCAACCCTTGCACGAAAGAAAAAGGGAGAAGGTCCAGCGCTAGCATTTTAGCCAGCTTTGCGTTATACAGACGTGCCATTGGGTGGTTGCGTTCAAATGGCGCATCCGACCAAAACATTCTGCTAATGGTGGTCTGGACCGTTTTACATGATGATGATGATGCAAACTTCTTCAAACCAGTTAGGCTCATTGATGTACTTTTTCGCATTGGTGTCTCTCCCAGACTCTTAGTGTGCCTCATACATGTTGCAGGAGTAGAGGGTGTGGGCGCTACCACTGCAGTGCTGCTGCCAGGGGTACTGGGTGTACCAGAAAAAATGTGGTCGGTTCTTGACTTCCCCCCTGCACAATCAGCCCCTCGTCAGCATCAGATGCAATGTGAATGGATACATTTGGATCAGTTCTACTTTTGGCTTCCCGGATATTCCTTAGGTGCGCCTCCCACTGGATAGTGTGGTGTTTTTGGAGATGACCTCTCTGGCCTCCGGTACCATAGTTGGTACCAAGCTTACACGGACTAACTAATATTTTACAAGTCGAACAAACGACCATGTTTTCCGCATTTTTCCTAACACTAAAGAAGTCCCAAACTGGGGACTGGAGATGTCTGCTGGTGGTGGAGGTGCTACTTTCAGTTTCAATGCCAGATGAAGTGGAGGATGGGCATGGCTGAATTTGTCTCTGTTGTTCACTTACAGAACCACTACTTGAGGTAATGGAGTTTGAGCTGGATGGAGGTCCCTGCCGGCCCTTCTGACTAAAAAATATGAAAGCTGTAGGTCGTGTTGGTGTTGTAGTTAACTGCGTTGGTGCTGATACCAGTGCCACGCAGCCCACATCCCGCTCAGCAGCCATTCGGGATAGGGTGAAAATGTCTGTCTGCTGCATGCCCGCTGGTGCTGGAGTGACGACTGTGATGACTGGGTCGTCGTCAGACTGTTCACCAGCAGCAGAAGACACTACTTCTTGTTCGTCGTCATCACCCATAAGTGGAAGCCTTGCGGGAACCTTCCTTTTAGGCTTAGCTACCTTTGTCGGCTCATGGCGTGCCTCACTCTCAGACTGCATTGGTGGGTTCAAATCAAGATCAAGGTTATCAGAATGTAGGGGGCCTGAAGAAGAACTTGTAGTAGTAGTAGTAGCCCTCCTTGACCTTTTTCTTGCTGGGGATATGGAAGACAATGGATCATCATCAGGAGGACTGGCTTCCTCGGATGATACCTCCGCTTGAATATCAATTTCCTGATGTGCCCCTACTTCTGGAGGAACAAGCTTTGTAGGCAGTTGTGCCGCTCCATGAACCTCTAGTTGCAACTCTCCAGGCACCTCTCCATGCGCCTCTACGTGCGCCTCTCCTTGCGCTTCTACTTGCGCTTCTACTTGCGCTTCTACTTGCGCCTCTCCTTGCGCATGTACTTGCGCCTCTCCTTGCCCATGTACTTGTGTTTGTACTAGTTGCACCTGTGGTTGTCGTTGCGGCCGAGGTTGTTGAACACTCGTCAGCTGAGATGATTGGATGGTACTTTCTTGTGATGAGCCAACATCACTGGTCGATGGTGATTGAGAAACTAAAGTGGCTGCCTCAGCAGCACTCATGGTCTTGGACCTAACTTGGCGTGGTGGCACTGAGCCCAATGAAGCGGAGGTGCTGCTTCCAACTTGGTCCCCGGCAGAAACCGCTGCTGCTGCAGGCGTAGTTTCTTCCCCCAAAAAAGTGTTGGTGGGCCCACCAGTGTCCTTGGTAGGTGGTGCCACTTGCTTCTTCTGCTCCTTCTTACTGGCAGTGGCACTGGCAACTTTTTTCGCTGTGGCCCTACGGCCACCTTTCTTTGGGCCCATCTTCTTCAGATGTCAGAACAGCAGGCCGCAGTTGCACGAGTTGCAGAGTTGTCTTGTCTGTGGCCACATGCAGCGCCATGAAACCGTCAGGTGTACGTGCGCTTTAGAAGTGATTTAAACTCAAACTCAAACTCAAACTCAAACTCACATGTGACATCACGTGACGTTGTGCTGCACACACCGCTGCAGGACTTCTTCCTGGCACTAGTGGTTCTCTTGTGCACCTAAAAGCAATGGAAGCCAGAGGAACATCAGTTAAACACCCCAAAAAGTCGAAAAACACACAAAAATCACCACAATCCAATGCCTTCCATGCCCTCAATGATGTTTAAATTCAAGACACCCCACAGAAAGACTTGGTCCATGCACCACTCACTACCCCTGGACCTAATGGAAGACAGCAAGGCAAACTGGGTGCAGGCCTGAGCACACTGCCTGGCTTCAAAATGGGCCCTTGACCCCCAGCTATATGGCCAGGCCCTGCCTGGACCAGGCCTCAACATGGCCCCCACCCACATGGCCAGGCCCCAACACCACCCCAAAAATTCGAAAAACACACCAAAATCAAATGACATCTATGCCCTCAATGATGTTTAAATTCAAGACAACCCACAGAAAGACTTGGTCCATGCACCACTGAGTAACCCTGGGCCCAATGGAAAAAAGCAAGGCAAACTGGGTGCAGACCTGAGCGCACTGCCTAGCTTCAAAATGGGCCCTTGACCCCCGGCTACATGGCCAGGCCCTGCCTGGACCACGCCTCAAAATGGCCCCCACCCACATGGCCAGGCCCCAACACCACCCCAAAAACTCAAAAAACACACGCAAATCACCAAAATCGAATGCCATCCATGCCCTCAATGATGTTTAAATTCAAGACACCCCACAGAAAGACTTGGTCCATGCACCACTGAGTACCCCTGGGCCTAATGGATGAAAGCAAGGCAACCTGGGTGCAGGCCTGAGCACACTGCCTGGCTTCAAAATGTCCCCTTGACCCCCAGCCACATGGCCAGGCCCTGCCTGGACCAGGCCTCAAAATGGCCTCCACCCACTTGGCCAGGCCCCAACAACACCCCAAGAAGTCGAAAAATACACAAAAATCACCACAATCCAATGCCATCCATGCCTTCAATGATGTTTAACTTCAAGACACCCCACAGAAAGAATTGGTCCATGCACCACTGAGTACCCCTGGGCCTAATGGA
The DNA here is from genome assembly GCF_964263255.1 of Lissotriton vulgaris. NCBI lineage: Eukaryota > Metazoa > Chordata > Amphibia > Caudata > Salamandridae > Lissotriton > Lissotriton vulgaris. The sequence goes on along the minus strand of NC_141690.1, from coordinate 272,948,258 downwards.
TGAAAGCAAGGCAAACTGGGTACAGGCCTGAGCACACTGCCAGGCTTCAAAATGACCCCTTGATCCCCAGCCACATGGCCAGGCCCTGCCTGGACCAGGCCTCAAAATGGCCCCCACCCACATGGCCAGGCCCCAACAACACCGCAAAAAGTCGAAAAACACACAAAAATCACCACAATCCAATGCCATCCATGCCCTCAATGATGTTTAAATTCAAGACACCCCACAGAAAGACTTGGCCCATGCACCACTCACTACCCCTGGGCCTACTGGCTAGTGTGGCTTTACAGGCACCCCAAAATTTAAAAACATATTCCACATATAGTGAGCTAAAATTCAATGACATAAATGAGATTTAAGTTTAACAAAACTCACAGAAACAGTTGTATCATGCACCCATGACTAACCCTGGGCTTACTGGATACTGTGGCTACCCACAATATATTTTTTTAAGTTGTGAAAAAGTTTTAAAATTGTAGTTGCATCAACTGCAATGCCCCAAACAAACAACACAAACTTACTTGTAAAATCTCAAATCCAAAAGTGATCCAAAAACTCCAAAGTCCAAAAAGTCCTCAAATACAAATATCCAGCAGCAGCCACAAAAAGTAATCCTTCCAGATCCAAATGAAAAGTGACCAGGAGATTGACAAAGCCCTGGGAGGAGCCTGCTGGACAGGAACAGGAAGTTGGAGACTCTGGGGCACTTCCTTCATCCCACCCCCCAAAAATGGACTCCTCGCACAAAAAAGTGCAGCCAAACCTCAATCTGAGGAGTTATTCTGATCAAAATCATGATTTTCAGAAGGTTTATGCTGCCTGCGGTGTAATTCTTGTGCAGAAATGCAATTTTTGCAAGTTCGGGAAAGCGAGCTGTTGAAATCTCCCTCCGGAAGTCAGCTGCGCGCCGCATCTACGTGTTCGGCATTGTTTACTGCTGCGATGCGTGATCGCGGTCCCTTATGCCGTACTCGCGTTGTCAAACTCTTGCTGTACAAGATGGCGGACCACGATGACGTAATTGCGGTTGATAAACTCTCGGGCGATCCCGCAGCAAGATCCAAAATGGTGCAGCACACACAAACCAGGAGAAAAACAACTCGGCGGACTCAAAATCATGGTAAGTCAACGCCGCGCGTGCGATATTGTATTTATCAAGCGCGACCAAGCAAAAAAAAACGCAAGCTTACGAATTTACGGATTTTTGGGCAAATTTGCGGGATTCACGGACCGTGAAATTGTCAAAATTCTGCAAATTTGGCTAACGAAACGGATTTTACGCCCACGTTGATTCTTTAGCCCTCTCTGCCACCCCAGTTCAGACACGGCCATATGCAAATCAGTCTGACCCTGGGCCTCATGGGAACAGTCCAGCCGAACTGCCAAGCCATGCCTTCCCTGGACCAGAAACAAGCTTCGTAGGACCGGTTTCTGGCATTACAGCCGTCTTCAGCCAGGCTTGCTTGAATCCAGTGGCAAAGTGAGCAAGGGACTCACGTCTGAGCATACCCTGCCAACTTATGGTGAACAAAGGGGTACAAAAGGGGGTGGTGATGGACCGAGCATCTGAACCAATCAAACACTCACACCCATTAAACAGATCTGGGTTTAATCCATTACCGTTCTTTAGCCCACTCTGCCACCCCAGTTCAGACATGGCCATATGCAAATCAGTCTGACCCTGTGCCTCATGGGAACAGTCCAGCCCGAACTGCCAAGCCATGCCTTCCCTGGACCGGAAACAAGCTTCCTAGGACCGGTTTCTGGCATTACAGCCGTCTTCAGCCAGTCTTGCTTGAATCCAGTGGAAAGTGAGCAAGGGACTCACGTCTGAGCATACCCTGCCAACATATGGTGAACAAAGCGGTACAAAAGGGGGTGGTGATGGACGGAGCATCTGAACCAATCAAACATTCACACCCAGTCAACAGATCTGGGTTTAATCCAAAACCGTTCTTTAGCCCACTCTGCCACCCCAGTTCAGACATGGCTATATGCAAATCACCATCACCCCCCCTTTTGTACCAAATAGTATTGTATTGCTCTTGCGGTGGCATTTTTTCTATTGTATTGAGGCAGTCAGTCCATAATTGTCTTTGTGAATCTTTGCTTTAGGTCCAAAACCTACTTTGCGGCATACTAGCCATTTGCTGTATCAGCTTCTTACTTTCCAGGAATATCAACTACATAACTGTTACTTTTTTGGATAGTTAATAGGGGTTTGGGGTGAGAGTTGGTCCGGAGAAAATTTGGGGGGTGTTAGTAGGATAGCCCTGTAGATTAAGAAGAGTGAAATTATGTAGGCCGAAGTGAAGATAGCAGGCAGAAGCTTCATTCTTGTTCTAATTGTAATGCATTTGGATTTTGTACTGTATGGTTTAAAATGAACTCAGATTCGTAGATAATCAACACCCCTTCTAACAAGCATTGGCATAGCCAATAGGTCTCACCTTTGGGACCTTATAAGTGTTTAGCCATGCAACAGTTCATGTTGTTGCACCAGGGATATTGTGCTGCATAACTAAATAGTTTTAAGGTCGCAAAAGCAGGACCTATTGGCAATGCCAATGCTATGGATGTTGTTTCATGTTTTATACCTCACGAATAAGGCAAGTATGTTTAAACTGTACGTGATACTCCAAGGATACAAGAGAAGCAAAATTAAAACAGGTGTGACCTGCACATGATTTCTGACTCCTAAATATATTTTCTTCACTAATAACTGGCTGGTGAATTGAGGCGTTGACACCTACTGGCTAGGGCTGGGAGTGACGCACTTGCGATGACACTTGCTGGCCTTGGCTTGTAGTGCTGTTCAACAGTGGTACCTGCTGGAGAGGGCTGCAAGACCTACTTTTGCAGCAACAACTAATAACAATCAATGGCAGCTTTGCCCTTCGAGTTACTCACTTGTGGTAAGGAATTTGGAGCTCTGCTACTGCTGTCAGGAGGGCTCCGGAGGCAATGGCTGGCAAAGACTGGAAGTATGACCTGTACACAGTGACACTTGCTGGCCTGAGCAGGAAGTGCTGCCTTTCCAGTAGCATCTGCTTGCAATTGCTAATAGTGCTACACTGTAGTGGCACCTGGGGGCCAGAGAAGGAGCTCTCTCTCATACTAATATCATCGGAGCAAGTCTGGAAGTGCTGCTCAGCCACTGACACCCAATAGCTAGCGGTTGCTTTTACTGCTATACCTGCAGCTCGGGAAGAAGAGTGCTGCTCTTATGGTGACCCAGTTGGCTGGAGCTGGAATTTTGGCTCTCACAGTGACGTCTGCTGGCAGGCAGTGTTGCTTTTACAGTGGCACTTGTTGGCCGGTCATTGAACAGCTACACCTGCTGGCCGGGGATGGAACTGCTGTGTCTGCTGCTGTCTGGTTAGGGTGGTATGAAGCGATGCCCACTGGCCCACGATTGAACCTTGAGCACATTTATCAGAGTTCTGACCTGAGCATGCAACCCAGTGATATTACATTCAGTAAAAATGTGTGACTCACTTAACATGCACCTGCCTTTCTTTAAGAAATGTGGACATAAGATCGGTGTGGTAAAAATCTAGATCGGTATGGTAAATATGTAAACAATTTAAAAAACGCAGTCACGTAAAAAAAAAACTTGTGCAAACGCAGGTCTATCATCACCATATTTAAGTCCAGATATATGACTACAAGGAATTCACAAGAGTTTAGGCTTGAAAACTGCAAAAGATGCCACTATCTAGGAGTACTCCTGGTGATCATGATACACGTTTATCACGCAAGTGCACATTCACTTGTTCAAATTTTACTTTTCAGGGGACATTGCTGCACGCGCATCCCCCGCATGCTTAGCACGTCATCGCAGTGAAAACGAAAGTGATCACGATGACATGCTAGGCAAGCGAGGGATGCGCGCAGCAATGATTGGAGAGGCGGAGCGCAGCTCGCGCGCTTGTGCACGTAACTGCAAGTTGGTGGCAGGCGGGTAGCACTTTGAAAAGCCCCTTACTAAAGTCGAGCAATGCGCTGCTCTAGGCTCGACCTAAAAAGCACTTGCTCAATCTCTCCAGTGGCTTCCGTGAGTTGTCGTGGAAGGGCAAAGGAACCACGTTGCTTTTGGGTGAGGTGGTAGCTACATGTGCTGTTGACCTCAATCAGTGACGGGATACGTTTTCTAAATTTGGATAAATATTGTTCTTTTGGGTGTTCTCTTAAATTAGCTTCTTTGTAGATTGTACACATAACATGTCTACTGATGTGCTGTGTATTTTTTATGATTGATAAAGGTTTACAATTTTTTTAATGTTGCTTGTCTGGCACGTGATCTTTTCCAGGGGCCATGAACCTGCACATCATCTCTGTTAAAGGAATAAAGGGTCGCCTGAGCAAATGGCCAGCTGCGGGTGTTGGTGACATGGTGATGGCCACAGTGAAGACAGGAAAAGCAGAACTCAGAAAAAAGGGGGAGTACACAGTAGTGTATGTCATAATTGTCAGACCTTGCTCTCGCACCCCTTTAGTCAAAACACTTACCTGGTTTCTCTTCAGTAACCTAGTGAGTTGTTTACAAAAACATAAGCAATGCAAAAGGTCTTGCTGTTAGCTCAAGCCTTCAGGAATGTGGGAGCTATTGCATTCCAGATGGATTGCATTGCAGCACCCATGCTTTAGCTTTAAGCACCTTAAGCTAAAGCGCGGCTTCCACAATTGCTTCAAAAGTAAAGAAATAGAAAAATGCAAACTAAGTCCCATTACTTTACTTTTGAAACACGCGCGACATCCGTGCTTTAGCTTAAGATACTTAAAGCTAAAGCACAGGTTGTAAACCGAAATAAATTAACAGAAAAAAATGTATGCAGGCACTTCAGCGATGGCAATTGACAAATAAAAGAATGGCGTGGTCACCTTTGAGGCATGGTTAAATAAACAAGCATTGGCATAGCAATAGGGCTCGCCTTTGGGGCCTTGTAAGTTAAACAAAAACCCTGAAGTGTAAGACTTCACGTTTACATTTACTGCATCCTAAATACGAAGTAAAAGTAAACGTGAAGTCTTACACTTATTTTTATTATTTTTTTTTATTACAAGGTTCCAAAGCTGAGACCTATTGGCAATGACAATGCTTTTTTACCCTTTCTATCTGCCTTATGGTCTGTAGCATTCACGTTAGGTTCCACCGCATTGACCTAACCAACCAACCCGTCACTTAGAGCAGAGCCATGGTGTAATCATAGGATCTCTTGTTCTATAGAATCTACTCACAAGATTCCACTCCACCTAGTGAAATCAGCCCATACCTTAATCATCTTCCAGGCTTGCCCTCTATATCCACAAGGCATGTCTTATTTACCACTTTGAGCCAGACAATGATACATGGGGCAGATGAATCGGTCCAGCATTTCCAGACCTCCCTCTTTGCTAAAAGTACCAGGTAGAGCAAGAGGCCTGTCTGCTTAGAAGGCTGTGTGAGGCCGTATCCACCCCATTAGAACTAATACAGGGGTTAGCGTAATAGTAACCCCTATGATATCCTTTAAAATGATCACAATCTCCTTCCAAAACACATTGATCCCAGGACAAGTGAAAAAGACACATTCATCATAAGCTCTTAAAAAGCACATCTTCTACATCTCGGAGTTGTCTGCAGTACAAACTTTTCGGTCTTTGGAGGGTCTTATTTAATGTATTGATAGTGAAATAATTAGGTTGTTTTATATTTGCTGGCGTAACCACTGAATACAATAATTTCAGGGAATTTTGCCATATTGATCGTAGGTCTACCCCCTGAAAAGTACCTTCCCACTCCAACTAAGGTGCCACTATCTACTTCAGCCTCCAGAAACTTCCACTACCAAGTAGCAACCTCCATACTTTTGGATCTCGCATCCTGGAGTGTGGACTCAAATTTCAAGCCCCCCAATCTCCTGAGCCAAACTTACAAACTTACAAGCCCCGAAGACAGCTGCACATATGCAAACCTTGATAGGGAATCTCCAGTCTTAGCTCTTAAGACATCCCAGGGTAATACCCCCTGCACTATCATCAATTAGCCCCTGGTAGCCATCCTAGCCCGCCTTAATGGAAGACTCAGCCCGTCCTTCAGGCACTCTCAGCTACCAGTGGAGTCCCATATGTGTGCAAAGTCAGAATATTAACTCTGAGAAGCCGGGTCAGTATATGGTGCTCACGAATGTACTTGTAGCACCCTGCACAAACCCAGGCGACCCTTATGATAATTTTAGGGGTTTAGATAACCATAGAAAGCTCTGTAAGTTGTAGCCGTGGAGAGAAGCCATCAGGCTTAATCTAGGAGGAGTGCAGAGCAGCTCGGTTTACCAGTGTCTAATCCTTTAGTATAGGCTAAATGAAAAAGAACCACAGTGTAGTTTAAAGTTGATATTTTTTACAATCACTCACTAACACGTTACAGTACAGCTCAGGCCTCAAGGGAACGCAGAACCACCTCCTGTGTTGCAGAGCCGTTTGGAGTCCGTGGTAGCTCAGGTGCGGGAAACCAGTTGATCTCATTGTGGGGCATGCGGATGCAGGGAAGTGACTCCTTCACTCCAAGGGAGATTTCTTTGGATGTCGTTAGATGTCCACAGGCCCAGTGCGGAATCTGTCTGGAGCACGGTCACTGATGTTGCAGCGAGATTGCAGGACGACGAGGTCAGGAGTTGCAGAGTCTTCCCCGTTGCAATCTTGGTCCGGAAGCAAGAGGATGATGTGATCAGTTCAACACAGTCAGCACGACTCAGCCAAGATGTCCAGACGCTCAAAGAAGAGGAGGAGTTGCATCCGAATCGAATCGCATGAGGAATCTAGGGACCCACCTACAGGTAAGCTCTTATGTACACTAAGATGAGGGGTGAATTGGAAGTATTGTGATTCATTCCTTGTTTTATCTCTTCACTTCGGGGGCTTTATGAGAATTTGTCAGCTTAATTGGCCATTGACTAGGGTTTTCAGTATCCATACGGATACAAGTCAAGGCTGCCTCTTGTTGCCTCTATTGTTTGGCATCTAGTTACATAGAAGAGATACTCAGGTAATTCCCTTTCATTCCTCAGATTTTTGCAATAAGATTGCATTATATGCTGATGACCTGGTCATCAATACTTCTGACTGTGCTCAAACTATACGATTCAGGGATCCCTCCCAGAGGAGGGGTCATACAGTGGGTAGGTAACTCCCATGTCTTCGTGCAGTTTCGCGCCAGAGCTGGGAACCAATGGAAACGTTCTTAAAACAATTGGAGGAGGCTCAATTAAATTATAAAATCAAGTTGGATATGAAGTGTAAAGAATGGTGGCAAACCGTGTGCTTGAGACAATTTAATTATGGGGACAGAACGAGTACATTGTTGGCCTGGAAGGCAAGGGTTGGGAGGTCCAGGAATGGCATCAGGGAACTGGCTAACAATCTACAGGGAGATGTTTCATATAAGGTCAAGGATATGCAGGCCTTTTTGGTCTCCTTGTTCTCTGAATTATATTCAGAAGAGGTTTTCCTGAATTTGGATAGGCTTAGAGATTGGTTGTTGAGTTTTGAGCTTCCGGGGCTTACAGTGAAGGGTAAAGAATGTTTGAAAGCACAAATTACCGAGAGGGAAATTAGGGAGCACCTTTCACATATTAAAAATGGGTAGGCTGCCTGTCCGGATGCCAATCCATCAGAACTCTATAAGTTCTTAATAGAGGAGATTGTTCTCGAATGGGAGACATTGTTTAACTCAATATATCGGGGTGGGGCAAATCCCAAATTCATGGAAATAGGCCACAATTGTTTTGGTCTTAAAACCTGCTAAGGATCCCAGGAAGGCAGACTTTTATCACCCAACATCCCTGCTGAATACAGATTGTAGGGTTTTCATGAGCATTCTGGCAGGGAGATTGGCTAGATTAGCCCCCAGTTAATTGACCCAGTTCAGAAGGGCTTTGTGCCAAAGTGGCAGATCCCAGAACGTTCTCCGCAGTTGATCAGATCTATTGACCTAGCCACTGCTTGCTCGATTCCCCTGGCCACAATATATGAGGCCAACTCATTCAATTGAGTATGTTGGGCATACTTGTGGGGTGAATTGGAAGTATTGTGATTCATTCCTTGTTTTATCTCTTCACTTCGGGGGCTTTATGAGAATTTGTCAGCTTAATTGGCCATTGACTAGGGTTTTCAGTATCCATACGGATACAAGTCAAGGCTGCCTCTTGTTGCCTCTATTGTTTGGCATCTAGTTACATAGAAGAGATACTCAGGTAATTCCCTTTCATTCCTCAGATTTTTGCAATAAGATTGCATTATATGCTGATGACCTGGTCATCAATACTTCTGACTGTGCTCAAACTATTCCAAGGGTGGAGAATCTGACTGTGGTGTTTGGGACATTATTTGGGTATTTAATGATTCATTCTAAATCAGTGAAAATGTGTTGGAATGTGGAAGGATTGACGGGGAAGCATGGGCAGAGATTAAGGGGCAGATTTATGTCGGACTTGCGGCTCTTTTGCGCCGCCATTGCGTCACTTCTGTGACGCAGCGGCTGCGTAAACCCTGCGCCACGCTGCGACATACTTACATCGGGACGCATCTATGGAGATGCGTCACGGTGAAAGGCCCTGCGCCACATGAAACCTGCGTCAGGTTTCATGTGGGTATTTCCACGCAGGGGGGGCGTTCCGTCGCAGGAACGCCCCTGAAAAGTGACTCAGAGAGTCACTTTCCCAACGCGGATGCGTCAAAACCCTGCGCCTGCTCGAAGCAGGCGTAAGGCTTGACGCACCACATTAGAGATAGGGCAAGTTAGAATAGTGCTGGAGTTGCGTGCCGCACGCAACACAACTTCAGCACTGCGCCAACTTCACGCCCTAGATGCGACACGCATCTGTTTATTCCTGCACCATGGTGTGCCGCATTGTAAATGCGGCGCATCATGGGTGGCGCAAGGATAAACTTGCGTGCCGTATCTTTCCTGGCGCATCTCTGCCGATTTGCAGAGATGCGTCAGGCAACATAAATCTGCCCCACAATACTTAGGCATTGTCATTGTCAACCCTGTAAGGGTGGCAAAGGAGGTAGACACCATACTGGCTAGATGGTAGAATCTGCCATTGACAATCTGTGGTCGTGTGAACTTGATCAAGATGTTGATTCTCCCTAAACTGACGTACCTTTTTAATTGTATCCCACTCACATTTCCAATATCAACTATTGATAAGATTCAGGGGAAAATAACTAGTTTTTTTATGGTCCTCTCATGGAACATAACTAGCTTGGAAAAAGTTGAGGCGTCGGCCTGAGAAGCGTGGCTTCGCTCTCTCTGACTAGAATCTGTGAAGCACTGCTTTTCTGTTTAAAAACTGTAGGATGCTATTGGGTAAGCCGGATAGTTCAACCTGAGGGGTACTATTAGCAAAATGATTAGGGAGTCTGGAACCACTGGATTCCTACATAAACCCCGAAATATCAAATATATTTACGACTGAAGGTTCTAAAGGCAGCACTAAACCTATGGTTCAGCGTGAGGAAGATCTTGGGTATTGGTTATTGTAGGAAAGTAGGATCTGCTTTCATGGTCTCCCCCACGTTTTGCCGGCATTCAACCGTAGTCTGACTAGTCTGACTGGGATCCTGCTGATCAGGACCCCAGTCCCTGTGCTTCCTCCCTAAATTGATTATGGTAAGTACTTTGGTACAGTCCTATTTTGCTACTGGGGCACCCTGGTAAGTCCCTAGAATATGGAACTACGGTACCTAGGGCATGGGTAGCCCAGAGGTACCCTATGGGCTGCAGCATGTATTATGCCACCCAGGGGGGACCCTCCAAACTACCACTACAGGCCTGCCTTTGTAGCCTGTGTGAGTTGGTGCATGCACCACTTATGAGAATTGTAAGATTCCTTATATCTCCCACTCACTGCACTTGAGACCCATAAATCACCCCCCTTCCAGCCCCGAAGGCAGGGTGCTCGGTCCTAAGTATGAAGGTGCCCCTGCATGAGCGTGACACCCCTATAGCCTACGGATTCCATTCTCCCGGGTTGTAAGTGCCTCAGTCGTATAACATTTAGAGGGGCATTGCGTCATTACGCAATGAACATCTCTAAACTGCCTGGAACAAACCTGGACATTTGGTTTTAAACATGTTAGAATCATACCCCAACACTGTATCCGGTGTTGGAGGTATGATCCCATCCACGGTAGGGCCCCTCCAGGAGGCCCTCAATGCTCCTGGGACCAATCTAACAGAGCCTGACAGCAACCTAGGGCTGCTGCTGACCACAGACACAATTCTGCCCTCCTGCTGCTGGGCCAAGCCAGAGCAGGGGAAGGTAGGACAATAGGTTTCCTGTCACAGGGAGGTGTGATCACCTCCCAGACAGGAGTTAGTTTATTAGGACGAAGCGGGAGGGCTTGCAAAGTCAATATTGCCTTTTTTCAGAATGGAGACAACCCCAGGGTCTAGGAGGATAACTGCTTTTATTTTAACCAACAAAACTCTATCCACAAGGAAATAGACCAGCCTAGAAAAGTGCCCATATTTTTTTTTAAAGCGTAGCCCCTCATTGGGCCCTTGAAATTTCTCCATGCCCGAACCAGCCAGTGTGCTCCAGTCCAACCTCCTGGATCATACTTTTAAGTGCCTGTCTCATCCTAAGGGCTTGCACTCAATTCCTCAGGGTGGATCTGCCTAAAATGAGGTCCAAAAGACTATTAAAATCAGATTCTACTTGAAATACGCTATATAATGGGGTCTTCCAAATTAGGAGCATAGAATCTAACACACACAAACTGTGAACTGGCACACCTCATAGTTGCCAGGACCCACCTGCCAGAACTATCAGTTTTTGAGGATATTACCTCAACCCCCGAGCCCCCTCTTACCAAGATCGCCATCTCCTTACAATATTCTGCCTGGCCCGAAGTTACATAGCTCTCCACCCTTCTGAATTTAAAGAAAATAGCTCTACTCTCGCTAGCAGTTAGATGTGTCTCTTGCAACATAATAATGTGAGCCCGACTTTCTTCTAAATAACTTACCATTTGATGCCTGCAGCCTGTGTCCTTGGTCACAGGACTAGGTGTACTTGGCAGTTGGCCTTTGTGTATTCCTGTCGAGGCAGTGAAGCAAAGGGGGACTAGTTGTTGGCAGGATGGTCCATCCTGACAGGATAAGAAGAGCAGATCTGCTCTCCTCCTTACTCATTTTTCAATGGAGCTGCCTCAGAACACTCACAAAGAACTTGACTATAGTCTTTTGTTATCCTAGACTTATTGGAGCCTGGGTAGGGAAAGAGAGAAATTCCAAAGCCAGAGAGCAGAAAGACCTAGAAGTTTCTTCCACTTTAAAGGCTGGCATCAGGTATAAATATTGGATCATCAGACCAACCCTTGAGTACACTCCTAGACATGCGAAAGACACTCAGAAGGCCTGCCTTGTATTGCAGAGGATGTCGTTGCTGCTTGAGGCCTGCTTTGTATCTCAGAGGACTTCCCTGCGTCTACCAGAGCACCGCCCTGCTGTTTGAATCTTACCTTGTACCCTCCAAAGGCTTCCCTGTTACTTGAGGCGTGTCTTGCTGCTTAAACCCAGGACTACCAGAGTCACTCCAAGGGCTAGTTTGCTGGCATCCTAGGACACAAAATCCTGTAACATGAAACCTGCAACTGAAGTGAGTCCTAGCCTCCAAGTGGTGCCCACCCAGTCCTCCACCCTTGGAAGTGAACTTAAAACGTGGATATTTGACAAGTAATTTCCCACCCCTCCTTAAGCGCCTTGAGACCCTCTGGGTATGTAGTGCGCTATATAAATTCTCTGACTTGACTTGACTTGACTTGACAAGATGCAGAAACAGCCAAAGACCAACATCTTTCCACTAAAACATGGCCTGAGACCCAACAGGGGACCAGCGGAACCTACCTGCTCGTCGATTTGCCCAAGTACGGCACCGGTTCGCTTGACTTCACAGTAGCTCCCACTACATTCTTCTCCATAGCAGGAAATTCTATTTAGTGGCATCTCTTTGTAAATGTATCCAGTCACGTAGAGCCCTCGCCGGCTACAGCATGCAGCTCTGTCCCGCAGGAGATTTTTTACTTCTAAAAATGCAAGAAATTCTAAATGCTCCTAGCTATTCCCCTACGATGATGCCTCCTGCTTGGACACTGCTGGATGCCTTGCCCCGCTGAACTTTATCGTTCTCAGACATTTTTATTCAAAAATAGTTTTTCGTTCGAAGGTAAGCCAAGATCAGGTCCTGCTCACTTTGTGTATTTGAACCATGGTCCATAGTATTCAAGCATAGCTTTCGACTTTGCTCCGGTCTCACACGATTAGATGCCCTCGTTTTGCGCCTTGATCTTTTAGACACTATTTTTACCTGAAAACGTTGAAAATTCATCACTGCGGTTCTACTAATTGGGTTTTTGACATTTTGTTTTTAAATTATTTATTAAAGGTTTGTCTATTTTTGTTGTGTTGTTTTTCTTCATATTACTGTTCGTGTGCTGCATAAATACTTAAAACAGTGCTTCTAAGTTAAGCCTGACTACTTGTGTGGCAAGTAACAAACTTATTAAGCAGAGGCTAATTTAGTGACTTTTGTGGTTCACCATGACAAGGTTTGTGGTTGTTGCTTAAGAAGGGTTATCACCCCTCTCAACCAAAAACTTAAATTCTAACAATGTAGTATTGCTTTTAAAGTGTGCTTTGCTTCTGGCTTCAAGGAATATTGAGTCTGCGCTCGGGGCTCTGTGTGTAAGGGAATACTACAAGGAATAGAGCGTTTATCCCACCCCGCTTGATTTCTGTACAAAGCAGGAGGGTGTTTAACAGCTCACTCTCTGGTATAGATTTCACTGCTCTCCTTAGGTACTATGGAGAAAAAAGCTGCTCATATGACCTCCTTTCCAAGGGGGGCCTCCCTAATGAAGACTAAGGGCCAGTCACCTGCTAATATGATGTCATAATCTTCAGATAGAGGAGCAAGAAAACTGCTTTAATTATGCATTATACCTGTCGCTCAATTTATATACATGTGTACCTGAAGTCTCAGTCTGTATGAGATCATGAGTTGGTCTCACTGCCAGAAACCGCTGGAGAGTCTGTGTAACAATGTCCCAGCTGTTGACCTACCGGGGGAGGAAGACTCAGACATGTTCCCACGTTACCTCCCGCCCCTCCTTTCTTGTCAGTCCTCTTCGGCTTCTGCGGTACTGTGGGCTTTTAAGGACTTGAACATTCGGGACTCGAGCCCCGCCCACCAACCCGGAACTCTGAATCCCATTGGAGGGAACGGACTCACCTGCAGCGTCATAACGAGGCCGTAAGAGGAATTCAGCGTGCAAGTCGACTGGAGCAGCAAAGACCCACAACAGACGAGAAAACCGGACGAGGACACAGAGAGAGAGGCGGAGCTCTCTCCAGCCAAGAGGGCGCTGGACCCAATCCGGCACAACGGAGCAACCAGACACACAGCAGAGGCACCTCCCACATGGTCGCACCGCCCGAATCCCAATAAATTCAGACCACACAAGTTTGTTTTATGGAAGAATTAAGGCTGCAGTTTATTAGGCATTATCACTTACAAGCGATCCTTTACACGCCATTATTTCTTTCTGGCGACCCTGAGACCTTACACCACCAGCTCTGCACTGTGCCCTACATTCAGTGCGGCTCTCTTTTCCAAAGTGGCTTGTCCCCGTCCTTAACCACCATTGCCTCTGCACTGTGCCCTACATTCAGTGCAGCTATCATTGCCAAGGTAACCCCCTCCCTGGGACACACCTTTTCCTTTCTCTCCGGGCAAGCTTCTGCTTCCGGCCCGACCGGGTAACCTTTTACCTCCGGTTTCCAAACACTCCTTGGGTAAGCGTCTGCTTTAACCCAACCGGATGGCCCCTTTTGCATCCGGTGTCCACTCACTCCCGGGTAACCAGCCGGTTCCCACCCGGCCGGGTGACCTTTTCACTTCCGGGGCCCACACATTCCCTTCCGGGTTGGCGTTTGTCCCCGCCCCGCCCGAGTTGCGCAATTAAGTGTTTACTTCCGGTTCACCTGAACACAGAGAGCTCAGGGAGCTTGCCAGTGACCCCCTGGGCCCTGCCTGCCCCGTTTGTAGTCTGAGCCCGCTGCGCCACCTGCTTTTTGTATTCTTCTTGGATCGCTTTGTAAGTACCGCCTGTTGTCCCTTCTTCCGAAACCACAGGATCTCTTGTAAGCCCCATATGCCTCTGCGACAAATCTCACCCCCTTTGTCTATCCCCCCCTTCGATTCCTGCCCCTCCAAGGGTGGGTGGGCGGGTGTTCTCCTGCCAAAATTCCCCAGAGAAAGAGGGCCTTATGCCCAGTGCCCACCCTTAAATAGCCCTTATCTCCCTACCACATTCCTACCTTAAATTTATGGCTGAGCTGGCCCAGCCCCAATGCTTGGTGGGCCCGCTCTTTCTCTTTCCCTGCCTTTGCTCCCCTTATCTCCCGCCAATCATTGGTGCTCGGGCTCTGCCTCCCGGGGGTGGCCTCCACTGAGACCCCCGGTCCAGCCTCTGTCCCCCTCCCCCTGGGGAGTGGGGGGCCGAACCAAGGGGCACAGCAGAGGCACCTCCCACATGGTCGCACCGCCCGAATCCCAATAAATTCAGACCACACCAGTTTGTTTTATGGAAGAATTAAGGCCGCAGTTTATTAGGCATTATCACTTACAAGCGATCCTTTACACGCTATTATTTCTGGCTGGCGACCCTGAGACCTTACATCACCAGCTCTGCACTGTGCCCTACATTCAGTGTGGCTCTCTTTTCCAAAGTGACTTGTCCCCATCCTTAACCACCATTGCCTCTGCACTGTGCCCTACATTCAGTGCAGCTATCATTGCCAAGGTAACCCCCTCCCTGGGACACACCTTTTCCTTTCTCTCCGGGCAAGCTTCTGCTTCCGGCCCGACCGGGTAACCTTTTACCTCCGGTTTCCAAACACTCCTTGGGTAAGCGTCTGCTTTAACCCAACCGGATGGCCCCTTTTGCATCCGGTGTCCACTCACTCCCGGGTAACCAGTGAAGAACCAAATATTTACAATACTCCTTCTCAGGGGTCTTACCAATAAGTAGTCCATTCAAGAGTGGCAAAGAAATCAACACAGAATCTGAAATATGAAAAGACATCTTTATTATCATTAATTGTGAGGCTCCGTCGCCCAGCCACTCTTAAAGCAACTGGATGAGAGAGTCTGCTGCATGGCCTTCGCACAGGCCTTTTATACAGAATATTTCGCCTTAAGCACACATTCCTGCTTTGAAGTGCATTATGTTGGAAATTCCCAGGACGTACATACAAAGCATCACTTTCAAGATAAGTCCAGGCTAAAAAAAGGATTGCACACATGCTTGGTTTCCTGTTCCATCAGGCCGGACAAACCCACCATAAAACCTTCAACCCAGATCGATGAACATGTTGTAAAGGAAAGGCAGCAACAGATGGGACGGAGATAGAAGCTGTGGGAATGGTGCCATAAAAGGTCGGACATGTCCTGCTCTTTGAACTTTATTGCACCAGCTGCTGAACAAGGAACTGGCTTGGGAGGTTAGCCTCAAGCAACAGGGTCAGCTGTCGTCAGGTCATGCAGAAGTCAGCACAAACCCATGCTAAGGTTATGTCCTTTAAATGCTTGCTCTGCCATGGGGAAAGCCTACTGTAAGGGCAACGAAATAACATGGCTGCTATTTACAAGATGAAACCCAAGTGTTCAATGCAAAAACCTTCAAATGCACAGTGAATCCATTGGTGTAACATGACGAAAATACTCATGAATAACGCATTCATTATTTGCGGTTCACTGATACCAAATTCATAACAGAATCATGACATTTAAAACACAGGTTCAGAACGCCAAGAACCACAGAGCATCCTTTTGCCCTTACATAGGCAATAACCTATACATGGCTATATTCATCACTAGCTGGTGTTGATGTAAATACTGTACAAAAGGAATTATCAGTAAACTCTGACCTAACCAGTTCATGTTCAGGTAAAACATGAAACTCATGTGAAGAAAAAGAAAGAGTATGTTGGGAAGTTGGTGCAGACGTCAATAGTGTAGGGGGAAACATACCAAAATATAGTAGCCAATAAAATACATTAAAGTATTAAAATAGATAGAACTATACCGCACTTAGGGCCAGATGTAGGTCGACCAATACCGGTCGGTAACGGCCCAAAATCGGTAAAATCGGCCGTTACCGAGCGGTATTGCGAGAATGAGATGTAGGTGGCCAAAAAAAACCGAATCGGTAAATTTCAAGCGGTAAAAATCCGACTCGGAAATAACCGAATCGATATTTAACGAGTCGGAATTCACCGATCGGATGTATACCGACTCGGTATACACCGAATCGGAAACTAAGGAATCGGATAACATGGCCATCGAGATGTAGGAAAGGGAAAAAATACCGAAATCATCCAAATTCGGTATTTCTGAGTCGGATTTTACCATGGACTGAAAGGTGGTGGTAACCATGTGGATGCTATAAAAAGGCTCCCAAAATGCAACCCTCCTGTCAAGATGGCTGCACTCTATGTGATAGCGAGGAGGCGAAGGCTACAGGCTGCAGGACTGAGGGTATGGCAAAGGGAGGAGCAGGTGTACAGGCAAAGGATCACTCTGTTCCAATTGACTGAGCCAGAGATACTCCAGAGGTACAGGCTGCACCCCAATACCATCATGGACTTAATAAGGGACCTCCACCCATACCTGGATCACCCAACACCCAGGGCCCACGCCATACCTCCCCATGTCCAGGTGCTGTGCAGCATACACCTGCTCGCCTCTGGGAGCTACCAGAGTGTGATAGCTGCAGTAGGAGGAGTATCCCAGAGCTGTCTGTCCCGATTCTTCCGGAACTTCCTGGATGTCATGACTCAGAGAATGGGAGACTACATACAGTTCCCTGACACACCTGCAGAACTTGCCAATACTAAGACAGACTTCTATGGACTGGCTCACTTCCCACATGTGATAGGCTGCATTGATGGCACCCACATTCCTCTATGCCCACCTGCAGCCACGGAACACATATACCGAAACCGTAAGTCCACGCACTCCATCAACGTGCAGGTGATATGCAATGCAGGGAACATCATCACCGACATAGTAGCTAAATTTCCTGGGAGCACGCACGACTCCTACATATTTCAGAACAGTGGAATATATAGACGGCTTCAGAATGGTGATTTTGGAGATGGTTATCTGCTAGGTAATTATGTAGCACACACCCTGAAAAGTATTACTGCTCCATGTGGAATGTGTATGAAACCCATGTACCTATTTTTCTCTCCCAGGTGATAGTGCATATGCACTGCGTTCCTTTGTGCTGACACCGTACCTGAACCCAACCAACAGAGCAGAAAGGCGATACAATGTTGCTCACAGGTCCACCCGCAATGTTGTGGAGAGAACCTTTGGACTCCTGAAGAGCAGGTTCCGTTGCCTCCACAAAAGTGGAGGTGCGCGACAGTACACCCCCCTCCTGTGTTGCAAAATAATAGTGACCTGTGCCATATTGCACAATCTTGCTACAAAAAAAGGCACAGAGGTGGAGTTGACACATCGTGAGAACATAGATGAGGACCAAGAACATGCTGATCCCCAGGCTACAGGGCCAGCCGCAGTAGATGGCAGATTGAGACGGAGTGAAATTACACAACGCTATTTCTAGGTAAAGTATGACACACACACAGGTATACTTGCAGACATGAGTAGTTTATTCCTCACTACTCCTTGATGGTCACAAGACAGTATGTGAATGTCACTGGATGCACATACTCAGTTGCTCTCACTGGGTGCATCAGAGTCAGTTCCCTGCATTGTTCAGTTCTTGCGCCCTCGCAGCACATTGCGGGACTTAGGTGCCTGTCCTTCACGTTCCCTGATGGTGCCTGACTCCCCATGGCTGTGCCTGCCGCTCCTGCGCACCTCCTGGACAGGTGTACTGGAGCCACTCCTGCTGGTTGACCCCTCAGTCTCCTCCACACCCGTGTCACCAGCATGACATACGTTTGAGGTCAACATCTGCTCCATTGCAGAGGTAACTCTGCCCATGCCCCGTGTTAACTTAGTGCAGCAGTGCTCTATAGCCTCCTGCATAGCAATGGAGCGTCTGCAGAGGAGGGCTGTGTTGGCAGCAAACCTGTTCATGGCCTTGGTCTGGTCGCGCATGTACTGCCGTTCCCTTGCACGCTGAAGATGTTCCCTATCAAGCTTGTCCGAGAGGACCCCCATGTAGGTTGAAATGTCTGAGACCCCCTGTGCAATCAGGTCCATGCTACTAGCCATTTGTGTAATTCCCTTGTCCATGTTGGACATTGTTGCGCTCAAACCGCGCACCTGGCGCTGCATGACTTGCAGCGATTTAGCTTGCTGCCGTTGGACCTTCACCATCGTGCCCTCCAGCCCACAGAACACGCTCTCACCATCCTGGCCCTCCCCACCATCACGTGCCCTCCTGCCAAGGACAGTAGTGCGCGCAGAGCCAGCAGCCATAGTTGTTCTTGGCCTGTCAGGCACTGGTGTTGTCTTCTGGGGGACATCTTCCTCATCCTCTGACTCAGAGGTCTGCAGGATCCTATGCGGGGGCTCCGCCTGGCTACTTTCCCCTACCGGCATGGGCGTATTTGTGAGCTCTGGAGACCCAAACAACAGAGGGGACATTGGGATTGGTGTAGTGGGTGGGTCTGGTGTTGAGGGGTCCTGGGTAGTGTCGTCTCCACCTTCTCCTGCGCTGTGACGTTGTTTACTTTTTTCTTTTTCCCCTTTCTTAGATGTCGGTGCCCTCTCCTCCCTCGGCGGTGCAGAACTGCGTGACGACTCTCCTGTGGAATGAAATTGACATAGTGTCAATGTTGTAGTTTGGCTGTGTGTTTTTCTTAATTAAATTTAATTCACACCTTTGCACAGTCCACATTGCTTGTATGGGGGGGTGTGTGGCATGCCTTGCTGAGTCATGTGTGCTGTACTATGCTACTGTGTGTACATGACTACGTCTACCAGGATGCATTGCTGCAAGTATTTCTGGCCTCTCCTGCTGTGTCATGTGTGTACACAGTGGTGTGCAGGGTTGGGATGGGTGGGGATGCATGTGGGTACATGCCTCTTACCTTGTTTTTTGGCTGATTTGGCGGTGCTATCCAGGTCTCCAATCCCGTGGATGCATTCAGACTCCATGGTGGATGCTACTTGCTCCTCTATTGCTGTGAGTTTTGGGGCTTTGGCCCTGCCACCTCCTGTCAGACCGGCATCCTTCTTCTGTCCTGCTATCTTTTTCTTGGTGACTATACGCAGGTCATACCACCGTTTCTTGATGTCCTCAATGTCCCGGTGGGTGACTCCTATGGCATTCACCTTGCCCTGGATAGCTAGCCATATGTTGCGCTTCACAGTCTCTGCAACATGTAGAGACTGCCTCCCAAATATTTGGCTGTAGTGGGTGACAATCTCATCCACAGTCACCTGCAGTTCCTCTTGGCTGAACTTCTGCTTCCTTTTTCTCTCAACAGCATCCTTCTGACCTTCCTGTGCCTCCATTCTCAGTCTGCTGGCCTGTGAATGCTGTGCTCCTCTCTCCTCTGCAGATTTGTTTGAACAGTTGGTTTCCACCTGCATGGGTGTGGCCAATCCCAGGTACTGGGGTGTGGTGCCTCTCTCTCATTGGTTAGATTCACAGGGCCTTGGCTGGGGTGGGTGTTGGCTCTCCCTGATTGGTTGACAGGCTCACATGGCAGTTTGAAACTCCCAAATCGGTATTTACCGAGTCGGTAAAATCCGAGTCGGTTTAATCCGAGTCGGATTTTTCCGAATCGGTGATTCCCATTGATTCCTATGGGCGATGTGGGCCATGGGTTGGCTTGTGTTTCACCGACTCGGATGTTATCGAATCGGACATTTCCGAATCGGTATTTTACCATGTGGCTTACCGGGTCATACCGAGTCGGTAACTTTTTACGATTTTTTACCTACATACCATTTTCCGACTGGGGAATACCGATTCGGTGTGAGTCGGTATTTTCCATTCGGTAAATGGAAATTACCTACATCTGGCCCTTAGAGAACAATATTCTGTAGTGTCTGTTTTTCATCTCTTGCTTTTTATCGTCATTCCTCAATACAATCTCCATTTTCTAATGTCGCTCACGCAATCTTGGTAGAGTACATCAGCTGTGATTATTAGCAGGTCATAGGGACACTGCAAGTCCTGCAGGCCTACTGCCACTACTCAGGTCACAAACTGAACCGTTTGTACTCCTACGTGACCCTGCAACTGGCAAATGGTAACCAATCAAAAATTTAACAAAAAACCATAATACAATTCAGCAAGAGAAAAAGAACAACAAAAAGGTCAAATGCGTAATACTTGCACAGTCCTAAGCAGAAAGCAAATCATAGAATTTTCTAATAACGTTTTATATTGCTTCCTACGCATTTAAGTAATTCATTATATGTTTAAGTGAAACAATAGTGTTCCTGATCAATGCTCTCAGATGAAAAAGGGATACTCTTCCACAGAGAGTGGACTTTATTCTGCTTTTACTAAACAGAAATACTTTAAAACAATGCCAGCAAAGCAGCAAAAATTATTTTCCAAACTTCAAGTCTATATAAGCTCACAAAAAATACCCAAAGTCCATCAGATCCGCTTCCAGTGTACTTCGCGTTGGGCCTCTTCAAGTCAGGCCTTTCATGAGGAGATAATACTGTTTAGTTGGAGTGCCGCTCGGGGAAAACACTCACAGCTCACTCGAAAGTCTCAGTGTTTCAAAACAATGCACCAGTGTCTCTTCTTTGTGGCAGACACTACAAATGATGTGCTGTTTATTGATCAAGGGCACAAAGCATCTCGTGCAGATCCAAGCACTATTTAAAAACGACCAGCAAAATCAGCAGCGCTTTCAGGCTCCAACACTCATTATTTAGTGTCAGAGGACGCTCAAGCTGCTCTCTCCTGGGCACCAGAATGTAGTGCCTTTTTCTAAACGTGGATGCTCGGGTGCACTGCCGTTCCACTGGTGCAAAGCAAAAGTGTGAAGGTGGCCAAAACTCGGGCCAATGGCTCAAGGGAATGTACGCTGACAGAGGTTTACCAGCACATAACAGGTACAGAGCCCAAACAACAAATAAACGAATCAGCTCCTCCTTTCTTCTGCAACGCCTTTCGCAAATCAACTGCCTTGCTTTGGAGGTACCACTGATGTCGCGCTGATGATCGTTGTCCCGCTTCGCGACTTCCTTGTTTGCAAGAAGTGTAGAGCCAGGACATCTGTTCATCTTAGAGCGGTCACTGATGGGGTGTGAGCTTAGTGTTGATCACAGGTCTGCAGGGAATCACTCTTCCTTTAACTCTGGAAGATCTTAGCAGAGCCTAGTGAAGCAGGGAATGTAACACAATTATTAGTTTCCTTCAAATCAAGCACAAAAGCAATTCATGTGTTTTAACAAAAGGACTGGCAAGCAGGTGACCTGCAATCTGCAAGAGAGTGACAATGTGCCATGAGCATAAAATACAAGAGCAAAGGCAAAAAGGGCAAAACAGTATCTTTAGAATCTTCAGTTATGTTCTTTTCATTATTCTCTGTCATCTATAGCTACACAGGAATTCTATCAAGATGAATTTCCTCACACAGTGGCATTGTCTAATGGGGTAAATACATGTGTTCCCTCAATGACTAAGCCTAGGTGTTCCTAAATTCCTTATCTAGAACATCTCGAATAGAAAGATAACATCATTCACATTATCAAAGACATGAAGAAAAAGTCCCTTTAAAAATGTGCATTAAGTGCACTATGCAATACAAAAGGCTAATGATCAAATGTGAAGACAAAGAACAAACACTAGAAAGTCCTGGTATTTGCATGTTTAGAACACATCTAATCCCACCAAAAATTAAAGCAGCAGGAACACAAGAAAGCTGAAAAATTAAAAATAGACATTGGAACCAGCCTATCACTACCTTGACAGTCAGTCTGAAATTTTTTTTTACCTGACATGGGGGGAAAAAAAACATTTTACATAACATGGGGGGTCCCTAGTACATAACTACGGTCTAGAAGTGTACACATAAACAATACACCCATAATGATAAATGGGCTGACTGGTGAAAGGAATATGGGAAAAGGGGAAATGGAATTAGGACACAACTAAAATGCCTAATAACTAAGCATAATGCGACATTGGTCAGGGGCGAAACAGCAGAAGAAAAATCTATAGCAAGAACAAGAGTTTGCTTGGGTGCCTCAGGCATGTAACACAGCACCAAGAGAACGGGGAATACACAAAAGACCAAAGTTACACAAATTCTAATTCTATATTCCTGTTCTCTCTTCAGGGAGAGGAAAAAACATGAAACCTGGCTTCCTTTCAAGGGACAAAAGCCATATGCTATTTGGGAAACAAAACATAATCAAATAACGCAATATAAAAATTAGATCACCGTGAGTCACAGATCTATAATTCTATCCTTAGGTCCAATCAAGGATACATAACAATTTAGGGCTGCCTATTCCTTTAAGGGAATGTGCAGTACGTAACATCAGGTGATACACTTTGAACCTGTTATATTTGTTTAGTTATTTATTTTCAATACAGCCAAATGTATAGCCAAAGGTAGGCATGCACTGGTAAAAGTGCTGCCATCCTTCCTCACAGTATGCAAACCATATCTGTGAAATTTATCATTATACCAAATTCATCCAATAATTATGTAGTGGTATATATCGTCATACAGACCACTTCAGAACACAGGAGAACTTGTGATGGTAAAAACATACAAAAAAATGCAGCACCATGGCATGTGTTTTTATGCACTTTAAACCTGCAGCCAAAAACCCAATATTTGGGCCTGTCTAAATTGTCAGGTCCAAACTCCATACAAACTCTACACCCTCATTTTGACATTGAGCACAACGCAGTTGTCGGTCTATTGTCAAATATAATATGTCATGACAGCTGTAAATACCTCAAACAGAAACATGTACATTTTTTTCTGTTAAAGAAATGACGCAAAAACACATCTTTTGTCAACTAGCCAAACTCACGTGTCTTCTCTTCTTAAGAACAATCCATGAAAAATCTGTTGGCAAAAACAGAAAAATACACAACACAAAAACATTGTACCATGCACAAAAAATAACTGTTTATTACTTAACTGTTAATGAGCAAATCTGTATTGAACGTAGGCCTGTAACCTATAACCTTCAAAATTGTGTGAAAAAGGCTGCATGTTATTTTTATCTAACACTGGATGCATCATTTCGTTTTCTGTAAAATAAACGCAGCTAGCAAACATTATTTCCCTTAACCTGGAAACACAATGTAGCATTTAACATGATGTTTAAAGAAACCTCTTTTCATTTCCCCGTTTAAATCAAGGTCCTTCATGTTACCACGTGAAACCAGAAACCTCACTTTTAGCAGCCCGTGCAGAGAGGTCATTCTGCATTCCTTGGAAACAAAGGCCTAATTAAAAGGCTGTAAATGGCAACACATGAGGGGCCTTCTCCATAATTTATGGGGAAACACTTAAAAGAGAACATCTCAGCGAGCGCGCTGAGCCAGCTGTTGCAGATTCTCCCAGCCCCCAGCTTCTGCCACAGTGGAGCTGACAAAGCCAGTAGGCTGGGTCTAATCAACAATAATTCAAGCTATTTTAAAAAAATTATTCTTTTTAGGCGCTAAAATTATCACTATTCCCATATTATTAGACTACATTCACTGTCAATTTGTCTCAAAAGCTAAAGACACACAGACCAGTTTTTTTAGAGTAAATGCTTGTTGCAATCCTATGGCACACACTTCATCAGTGTTAAATAAGCAAACTTTCCGTAGGCCTAGCTTGAAGATAGAACCTCCAATCCTGATATTAAAACAAGCCTGTGTACTGGCACATTAACCCACTGAATCACAAGAAAGCACAACCTTATATCTATTCTATTCTATTCTATTGTTTTGGTAGAGCGCAAACAGCTGCCCCAGCAATGAGGCGTCCCGGCGCTAGGAACCACAGAAACCTGGCCTGAGCGGGAAAGGTGGGAGGAAATTAGGGGAGAGGGAATAGGTACGTTTTAATTGCTTTCCGGAACGCCGGTAGGCTTTCTATGGAGCGGATGTATTGTGGCAGACTGTTCCAAAGTTTAGCTCCAAGGAACCTAAAAGAGCGGCCGCCCATGCGGCAGAGTTTTATGCGTGGAACGCATAGGAGATTTTGGTTTGAGGATCTCAGGTTACGTGGCGGCACGTAGGGGGTGAGGAGTGGTCGAAGCAGTGGGGGGGTATCCAGTTTGATGATTTTGAAGGACATGATAAGGGCCTTGAACTTAATTCTGGAGTCGACGGGTAGCCAGTGTAATTTTTGTATGGTCGCTCTGGCTGAACATCTGCGGGGGAGGCCGACTAGAGTTCTAGCCGCAGAGTTTTGCACGCGTTGGAATCGTGCTACCTCACTTTTGTTGGCGCCAAGAAGGAGAACATTGGCGTAGTCAAGACGCGAAAGGATGGTAGCTTGAATGATAAGTTGGCGAGTCTTGGCATTGAAGAAGCCTAGTATGTGGCTAAGACTCCTCAGCAGGCCGATACAGGTGCCAGCAACTTTTTTGGTGTGGGCCTGAAAATTGAGTGAGGCATCCATCCAGACTCCTAGGTTTTTCACTAGGGGTTTGGGAGATGGGATGGTGCCTAGGGAGGACGGCCACCAATGCTCATTCCAGAGGCTGGTGTTTTTGCCAAGGAGTAACACCTCTGTTTTGCCAGCATTAAGCTGTAGACAGTTATTTGTCATCCATTGAGCAACCGCGGAAAGGCCGTTTTTGAAACTGGAGGATGAAATGGAAGGGGCTTCTGTAAGTGCGATGGCCAGCTGAGTGTCGTCGGCGTACGACACTAATGTCAGGCCCCACTCTTTGGCCACTGCCGCCAAAGGCTTGACGTAAAGATTAAAGAGGGATGGGCTCAACGCAGAGCCCTGCGGAACTCCCTGTGCAATAGGGTGGGGTTTGGATAGAAAGGGGGGAGCTGAGACCCGAAAGGATCTGTCTTTGAGAAAAGATCGGAACCACTCCAAAGCATGGCCAGACACTCCAAATGTTTCCAAACGATTGAGGAGGATGTCATGAGATACCGTATCAAAGGCCGCGCTGAGGTCGAGAAGAATCAGCGCAGCACTTTGACCGGCATCTAAAATCGTTCGAAGGTGCTCTGTGGTGGCCAGAAGAGCAGACTCAGTACTATGGCCTGGTCTGAACCCATTTTGGGATGGGTCCAGGATGTTATTATTGACCAAGTGCTGAGATAGAGTGCTGTTCACATGTGCCTCAGCGAGCTTAGACAGCCATGGAAGCAGGGAGATTGGTCGAAAATTCTCCGGTTTCGATGGATCGAGGGTGGGTTTTTTGATGATGGGTGAAACCCACGCTTGTTTCCAGGCGGATGGTAGGCTCGCTGAGGTAAAGGAGAGGTTCAGCATAGAGGTAAGTGGGGGTAAAAAGAAGTTGAGAGATTCTACGAATTGAGCCGGGCGCATGGGGTCAGCCGGTGAACCAGATTTAACTTTTTGGCAAAGTTTAATGAGGTTATCATCGGAAATTTCCGGGATGTGAGTCAAGGTAGAATAGTTAGAAGAAGGAGAAAGGCTATTGGTAGGGCTCGGGGAATGCTGAGGAAAAGAAGTATATATTTTCTGTACCTTGTCGACAAAGAACCTAGCAAGATCTTCGCATTGTTGTGCGGCGGAGATATTAGGGAGGGGGGATTTGCCGCTCTGAAGTTCTTGAACAAGTTTAAAAACTTCCTTGGCAGGGGTGGGACTAGATTCAATTTTGTCAGCATAGAAGGTAGTTCGCGCAGCACGGATGGCTTTGTGGTACGTTTTTTGTTTTAGTAGATAGTTGGATTTATCTTCGTTGTTATAGTCCCTTCTCCAAAGGCGCTCCGCTCTTTTGCAGTCTTTGCGCATGCTTTTGAGGGTGTCATTATACCAAGGGTTGGATGGGGAGTTGCGTCCTATCGACCATTTTGCTGGAATGAGGGCATCTAGCCCTCCCGTGATCCAATCATGAAACGCGCTGTAGTTAGCGTTGATGTCAGAATTGGTGTCATGTTGGAATTCTCCAAGGGTGGTATGGAGGTTACTGTGGGACAGTTTATGCCATGGTCTTTTTAGACGACGGGTCGATGCTGTTTTGTGCCTGCTTTTATTGACTAGTATGGACAATTTTATGAGGTAGTGATCTGTCCATGCCATCGGAACGGGTATATCTGATGCAAGTTTCTCCATGTTTGTGAATACTGGGTCTAAAATGTGACCAGCTAGGTGCGTTGGAGTAAGAATAAGAGAGTTGAGTTGCAGTGCGGAAAGATCAGCAAGAAGATTTCTGATCGTAGTGTCGTTAAGCAGGTCAAAGTGCAGGTTGAGATCGCCTAGGATGGTAAAGTTTGAGTTTTTTGTTATGAGAGAGGTTGCTGTCTCAAGGAGAGCCTCAATAAATTTTGAAGCGGGGCCAGGTGGGCGATAGATGTAAAGGCCCGACACAGTGAAGTTCGCATTTATAGTGATTTTAATGTGGGCGCTTTCACAGTCGGGCAGTTCTTCCTTGACGAAAGAGCAAGAGAACAACTTCTTATAGATTATGGCGATGCCACCTCCTCTTCCATCCCTATTGATGGTTGACATAAGGTAGTCGTCTGGAAGTGTAAGGTTGGGTATGGCAGAGGTGCCATCCCGTAGCCAGGTTTCACAGAGGAAGAGAATGTCAGGATTTTCGTCCAGAATGAGGGTATTGACCTCAAGGTGGTGTTTAGGTAGTGACCTAACGTTGAGATGGAGAAACGTAATGGGGTTGGTATTGACAGGTTCTAGTAGCTGTCGAATGGTGTAGGGGTTAGTGGTAGTAAAATCACAATTTTGACATTGGAGGCAAGTGAGACCAGGCGTACCTGTAATGTTTGTGCAGGACCGTCCGGGGTTCCAGGCAAGTAATTGCTCCCTGTTGTAATGAAGGGGTGTTGATGGAATAAGGCCAGGGGGACTGGCGAGAGGCGATGACTTGGCAATGACGGGCGCAGACAGGCGCCCGTCAAAACCTAAATGCATGCATTTGCTTAAGGCTGAGAAACTTTAAGGAAAGCAAAAATGCAGCTTAAACAGTGAATTTACTCAAAATCGACTTTCTGATTTTGGGCATTACAAAATGAATTTTTTACAATTTTCTTGCAGAATATGGATTACTAGAAAGTCTATTACATAATCCAAGAGTCAGGTATCTGAAAATAATAATTTATGTGTTATAAAAATGAGCTTGCTTGCGCCTATGGCAAGCGAATTTATACAAATGAATTCTTGTCATTTAAGTGATGCAACATAACGCAAATCACATTTTAATGCTAAGAGGTCATAGCATGAGTGTTACGCTTTATGAATATTAAAAAACGATTTTGGTAGCACTAATTTTTATGAATTATTTTTCCATAATTAATAATTTTTGTCTTCTAATAAAACCCAATTACTTCTGTTTGTGATTGTTTTACATATAAGAGCCCGCTACATCCCTTGCCTCTTATTGAGATGCATTAACTCACAAACCTGAGTGCATATGCCTAATTTAAAAAAGCGTCAAATTCTGCGTCACTTTTGGGGCCTCTGTCATGTAAAAGGGCCGTCATGCAAAATTCCACCCGTGTTTAACTACAAAAAAATGCTGGCTGAAAAAAATTCCTATTCAAATATACTACAGCTAAAACGTTTTGCCTGTGAACATTTAATACAGTGCATGTAAGTGAAAACGCTGTAAATGTATTTATTTCTGCAAAAACATGCAATTTCGTTTTTGGCTGGGGCCTTATTTATATCCATTAAATGTGAACCACACACATTGTGCTCATCTCAGACATAAACAGAAAGTGTTGAAAACATTTAGGACACACAATGCAGCGCTCTCCAACCATTTCTTGTAAATCGCGTTGTCGCAATGTACAACAAAACTCACAAACAAAATAGACATGTAAACACACATTTTAACCACGCATTCAAACACACATTTAAACCCACAAATCAACACTCAGGACAAAAACAGGACAGTCCGGACTATACGTAGCTGTAAGTCATATTTACAAGAAACACTGCTCAACAGTGTAAAAACCAAAAATACACTCAATTCACTAGCTGCAGCTGGCAGAACACCAAAAATCGTTCTGCATATCCATTCATAAAATTATACAGAGTAAAGCATCCTTATTATGTATTATGACATATTTTAATTCCCTGCCGATACAAAATCACCAAGGAAGAAATATGTTTGTAAATCTAACCTATTTAGATAAACCGGTTAATTCAAACGTATACAAAGTTGGCCAATACAAAGCTTCAAATTCGCTAAGATCAGGCATCTTATAGCTCACTAATCCAGCATCAAACTTCAAGGGTTACGGGATTTACCAAGTCCCTGCAAAGAACAAATACCCTCGGTTTTTGGCGTCTGCAGGCGTCAAATAGCACAACAAAGAATCAAGTACTAAGAACCACAAATGCAATGGAACCATGCAACAACAAAAACGCTAGCAAAGTGTCACCGACAAAAACACTAGCAAAGCGTCAACAACAAAAACACTCGCAAAGGTGCATACGACAAAAGCACCAGCAAAGTGTCAACTACTAAGGACTCTGGGAGCGACCCACTTAAATACTTATCACAGCTGTACCAAAGAAATAGATGTCCAAATTCTAACTGCCAATTTCTAACTGCACTAACAGTCTCTTTAAAAAAACGTACGCCAAAAAGGGTTGCTCAGTCAGGAGTGACATCTTTTGGAGAGTTTTAAGTCAGAAAAATCAAAAATATGCCAGGCCGCAAAGACAGAGAATCCCCCAGAACCTCCGTGCACAGAGTACCTCTTTTAGAAGATTCCTGTCTTGCCTTCCCCAGCATAATTCTTTTCTCTGAAAAATCTCTCTTCCAGGTAGTCACTTCCATGATGATGCCCGAGTTGGTTGCGCCAACTGAAGAACCAAATATTTACAATACTCCTTCTCAGGGGTCTTACCAATAAGTAGTCCATTCAAGAGTGGCAAAGAAATCAACACAGAATCTGAAATATGAAAAGACATCTTTATTATCATTAATTGTGAGGCTCCGTCGCCCAGCCACTCTTAAAGCAACTGGATGAGAGAGTCTGCTGCATGGCCTTCGCACAGGCCTTTTATACAGAATATTTCGCCTTAAGCACACATTCCTGCTTTGAAGTGCATTATGTTGGAAATTCCCAGGACGTACATACAAAGCATCACTTTCAAGATAAGTCCAGGCTAAAAAAAGGATTGCACACATGCTTGGTTTCCTGTTCCATCAGGCCGGACAAACCCACCATAAAACCTTCAACCCAGATCGATGAACATGTTGTAAAGGAAAGGCAGCAACAGATGGGACGGAGATAGAAGCTGTGGGAATGGTGCCATAAAAGGTCGGACATGTCCTGCTCTTTGAACTTTATTGCACCAGCTGCTGAACAAGGAACTGGCTTGGGAGGTTAGCCTCAAGCAACAGGGTCAGCTGTCGTCAGGTCATGCAGAAGTCAGCACAAACCCATGCTAAGGTTATGTCCTTTAAATGCTTGCTCTGCCATGGGGAAAGCCTACTGTAAGGGCAACGAAATAACATGGCTGCTATTTACAAGATGAAACCCAAGTGTTCAATGCAAAAACCTTCAAATGCACAGTGAATCCATTGGTGTAACATGACGAAAATACTCATGAATAACGCATTCATTATTTGCGGTTCACTGATACCAAATTCATAACAGAATCATGACATTTAAAACACAGGTTCAGAACGCCAAGAACCACACCAGCCAGTTCCCACCCGCCGGGTGACCTTTTCACTTCCGGGGCCCACACATTCCCTTCCGGGTTGGCGTTTGTCCCCGCCCGAGTTGCACAATTAAGTGTTTACTTCCGGTTCACCTGAACACAGGGAGCTCGGGGAGCTTGCCAGTGACCCCCTGGGTCCTGCCTGCCCCGTTTGTAGTCTGAGCCCGCTGCGCCACCTGCTTTTTGTATTCTTCTTGGATCGCTTTGTAAGTACCACCATGCCTCGCCGGGAGCTATCGCTGCCTGCGAGGCCCCCCCCATGCCTTAACTGCGGCCCCATTCTTGCGAACTACCAACAGCCCCTTGCATACAACACTGTTAGCACATTTCGTAGCAGGACATCTGTCCCAGTGTCCGAAAGGTACACCCCATCTGCTCTGTAATAGTGCGGCTGCCTCAAGTTAATCAGAGTGTGCCTGATAATCCCTAAGCCTGCCCCCCTTAGAAATGTGGCCATTAAGCTGTTTAGCCTCTTCCTTGACAACTCCATGCCATTTTGGGAGCGCGCACCAGCCCATACCATTCTAGGAATTATCTCGGACCATACAATTTCCGTTGGGCCCATGCACTTGGCTAAATTGGTGAGATCCTTCTTTAACGTGTGAAGCAGGTCACCCCGCCCCATCTCTGGAAGATCATTTCCCCCTAGATGAATTACTACACTACTCGGATCCTCCGCACGTGTGCGTAATTCCTCAATGACACTCCACAATTCTCTCCAGCGCAAGTCCTCTTTTCCGAACCATTGCACCCTTGTCCGTTGAAATGGGAACGTAGCATTCCACCCAAGGCAGTGAGCTCTGTTAGCCGCCCTGGACACGTATGAGTGTCCGATGACCCACACTGTTTTGTATTCTGTGGATTAGAACAGAAGCACGGAAATGTTGAGTACACGTCACCCATCATCCTTTTATTACACGTAAAGCTTGCTCTACAGAATGTATATCAGATCCCCCAATTGAATCGCCGCAACACATGTCTTTCCAAATTCCTTATCTGTCTGATGTTGGGCGAATGTACACCTTAAACTTGTCCGATTCCCATCTGCCTATCTGTTTTATTCCTTCAGCAGACATGCCCTCCCGGAAGGCTGTAGTGGCTGCCCCAATGCGAAATGAATGTGTAGTGTAGTGACACCTTTGGAGCCCGGCTCTTTGCACCGTTGCTGCTAACACCCTTTTAAACTGATAAAGTGTTAACGGAGTCCCATCCCTGTGAGTGAGGAGGTAGCTGCTGTCAGCACCTTCCCGCTCCTGCATGTACCCTGTTAACAGCGTCACTGGGCAAAATGAGCTGTGCCCCTCCATCCTGTTCAGTGTGATGCACTGTCCCCTTCCCACCTCATCTGTCTTAGATTGTCGCACCTGAAGGGACACCTGGTGTGTGCCTATGGATATGTCCTTCACTAACAGGGCCCTACTGCTTTTGTCCCCTTTTGCCCTGGCTATTAGTTCACTAATGCGAAAGGCCCCAAAAAAGGCCAGGGAAAATGTTAGCCTGAACAACTTACTCTCAGATTCTGAGTAACACACACTGTTCTGCTTCTTGCCTTCCTTTCTGGCCCATCCTTTCAAGGCTGCCCTAAGCACAAAACCCTTAGTCGGATCCTCCAAACCCCTTATCTTTGAATAGTATGCTATTGCTGCGAGGTGCTCCCCCACCAATGACCTGGATTTTCCGGCCCCCTTGGCCCACACCACAAACTTTTTGACCTGCATCCCCAGTTGCTGCACATTGTCCAGAAGCACGGAAACCTCCGGCGTCATGTTTTGGAAAGTGTCCTCACAGCGCCGATACCGGTGTCTATCTGCTGAAAAAAGAACAGAGATGGGTCCTGAAACTGAAGACACACAAAGAGGGACTTAATGATGACATCCCATGGTCCTCTCTGTGATCTGTTGTATTCTTGAGGCCGCCAATGTCCACTTGAATTTGATTAGGCATTAGTGAGACAAGCCATCTTATCACTGTTGAGCCTAGACGAGATAGGCATTTGTTCAGAGGTTTATGACATAGTGTGCTATGATTACATCAGCGCCTATAGTTTATGATTTTTTTCATTTGCCTTTGTGTTGCTGCAGCCTGTTTACTCTTTTGTTTTTTTCCAGCATTGCAAATGTGTAATATTAGTACATCGCGTGCATGCTCAACACGCGCTGATTCCTTGTCCCTTAACAGTTGTTTGTTTACCCCTCTCTCCCCCGTTCCCGTGGCAACAGCTTGCAGGCCCGTAACAAGCGTCTGACTTAGTTTCCTGATAGGCGCGAGCGCCCTACAGGCTTCCTGATAGGCCCGTGACCCACGTGACGGGCCGAGCTGCTGCCCAATCCACATACGCGAGAGAAACGCGAGGCTCACGCTTGACATCTCCGCGCATCCAATGGCAGCGCGATGACGAGTGTGAGCTCCCCTTGGCGCCTTTGTTTACATAGTTTAATCGGCGATGTATATGCCGGTTGGCGCCACTACACCGCTGTTATTCATTCGCCAGTGCGCTACCCCACGTGACCATTTCTCACAATCACGATCAAGTATAATTACATCTCCTCGCAAAAGGTCGGTACCTCCCCAGATGGCCAGGACGCCGGCCAGGAGTACCGACGGAGAGGTAAGGAGGATGTCTGCGTGATTGCTAGTGGGTGATTAACAGTGCCCTGCAGTACTCTTTTACCATCTAACCACTGTAACTGGTCTAGTTGACCGTGTTCTTTTTAAAGCAGAGGGACGTCTTTTATTTCGTGCAAAGTGATGTATTAATGTGTGTTCCACGTGTTTCCTAGAGCGGTGCTTCATTCTTTCCCTGAGCCACAGCCAGGTGGGGTGAGGCCATCTTACCTTACATGTCTAGGTAAGAGTTTATTAACCTTTGGCATTTAAAACTTCTTTCCTAGTGTTTTTGTACTAAGTTTGCGCTAAGGTAGTGCTTGTTGACAATGCTGTTATGTTTTAGTCTAAAGCATATATGTATGGTTAGACTATTTGGCCCTTCACTACTTGTAAACCTTTTTCTCTTATCCACTTCCTATAGTATATACAGACTGTAAGGACACCCAGAACATCCAGGTGACTGATTGCACTTGCTGTGTGTTCATCAGGGTGTTACTTTCCTTTATTTACTTACTTTCCTTCACTTGGTGTAGTAGCTTTTTGATTTTTTCGGTCCTGAAGAAAGCAATTGACTAAATGAGTCGCTAAATTGCTGAAACTAGTCGACCACACTGCCCTGAGGCTGTCCACATTAATGGTCAGTGAGCAGGCGTATTGCTTTTAACATTGGTACGGTAAGCACAATTGGAATAAATTCTCTGTAGGATGCTTAGCCCTAACCAATTTTAAATTCACTCCTTTTGGTTTTTTTGTTCCTTCACATTCTCTTTTGCACTACACACCCCAGTCCCATCTTGTTTACCACTTACTAACATCAAGTGGTAACTCCACACTGTCGTTCTCTCACTGTACTGAGGCTACCCCCTACCACCGGGTTGACCTCCTAAGAGAGTACCGATAAATCTCCGACGGGTGGTACGGATAAAATTCCCAAATGATGAAGGGCGGATCCGAATGGTGACTGATGGGTACTTGTCCTCACCCATGGGGAACTCTGTGTCACTACTTGGTTGTAGGGGTGAGTCTGGTTTGGTTTCTTGTACATGGGCACACTTAACTTAGACCCTCTGGGACCTTTGGTATATACAGGGAAAATGTTAGCCTGAACAACTTACTCTCAGATTCTGAGTAACACACACTGTTCTGCTTCTTGCCTTCCTTTCTGGCCCATCCTTTCAAGGCTGCCCTAAGCACAAAACCCTTAGTCGGATCCTCCAAACCCCTTATCTTTGAATAGTATGCTATTGCTGCGAGGTGCTCCCCCACCAATGACCTGGATTTTCCGGCCCCCTTGGCACACACCACAAACTTTTTGACCTGCATCCCCAGTTGCTGCACATTGTCCAGAAGCACGGAAACCTCCGGCGTCATGTTTTGGAAAGTGTCCTCACAGCGCCGATACCGGTGTCTTGTTCCCACCGCTAAAGCCTCTTCAGCCATATTCTGTAGTTCCTTTTCTAATGCATTATTCTCCAGTACTCCTCTTTGAAGGGAGTCATTTCTTGCTGCGCCTCTGGCCATTCTGTACGGAATCCTTCCCACTGCAAGCGAGAAAGAGCATCAGCTGCCTTGTTCTGAACACCTGGCACATGCTTAACTGTTATCTGGATATTATACTGGAGACACCTGCTCACTTAATGCCTTAATAAGCCCAATATTATGTGACATGACGCCGCCTGATTATTAATTGCATGGACGGCTGCCATGTTGTCTGACCTGATGACCAAATTCTTGTTAGCCAAGGTGTCTGACCATATTGACAATGCCACTACAATGGGAAAGAGTTCTAACGCTGTGATATTGTTGGTGAAGCCACATCGTCGCCAGGCAGTTGGCCACCTTTTGGCACATCACGCAGAGCCCAATATTGTCCCAAAACCTCCTTGCCTGGAGGCATCTGTGTACAGTTGCGCCCTCTCATCAGCTGTCCATAGCGACGGCCATATCCTGACCCCATTAAAACTTTGGAGAAAAGACAGCCACATCTGCAAGTCTTGCTTCAGCCCCTTCTTCAACCTGACAAAATTATGTTTTTGAGTCATGCCTGCTGTAGCCCCCACCAGCCTTCTTGAAAAAACTCTCCCAACCGGAATGACCCTGGATGCAAAATTGAGCTTGCCCATTAACTCTTGGACGTCTTTCAACGTTGCCTTCTCCTTTGCCAATACCTTTTTGATAGCTGCTGCAAAGTCCTGTACTTTCCCCACTGGGAGGCGTGACTCCCCTTCCTCCGAATCCAACTCTATCCCCAAGAATGTTAACTTAGTTGTGGGGCCTTCAGTTTTTTCTGCTGCTAATGGAACTCCCAAGCCCTGTGATACGACCTTGAAGGCCTCCAACGCCTGAGCACATTCGGGTGAGTCGGCCTCACCTACAAACAAAAAGTCATCCAGATAATGGAGCTTGCCACCCACTGGCTGGACTTTGTTCGTGGCCCACTCTAAAAAGGAACTAAAAGCCTCAAAGTAAGCGCTTGAAACCGAACACCCATGGGCATACACTTGTCATAATACAACCTATCCTTGAACTGGAACCCCAGCAAATGAAAGCTGTCCGGATGCACTGGTAACAGCCCGAAAGCTGCCTCAATATCCGCTTTTGCCATAAGGGCTCCCTTCCCCGCCAGCCTGACTAACTCGATGGCTTCGTCAAATGTTGCATAGGAGACCGTGCAAATATCCTGGCTTAGCCAGTCATTTACTGAGTTACCTTTGGGATAAGAGAGGTGGTGAATCATTCTGTATTTGCCTGCCTCCTTTTTTTGAACAATACCTAGCGGAGAAATAATGAAGTTCCCTAAAGGGGCAGAGTCAAATGGGCCCGCTATTCTTCCTAGCTGCAGCTCCTTTTGTATTTTTTCTGCAACCACTTCCGGAAGTTCCTCCGCTGAGCGGAGGTTCTTAGATGATCTGCCCGCTAAAGGACCACTGTAAGGTATTTTGAACCCTTCCTTGAAACCCCAAAACAGTAGTTCCCTCTCATCAATCTTTGGGTATCCATTTAAAAGTATTGCTAGCAATTCAAAATTTATTGGGGATGGGCCTTTTGTAACCTGGCCCAGACTATGGCTGGCCCTTGAAGGTGGTGCCCGCTGCAACTCTAATGAGTGTTTTGCATGCCACAGCGGGATGGTCTCCGCCACACTGGGAGCACCCATGCCGAAATCTGCATTGTGCCCCCCAGGTGCAATTGCCAGCGTTGAACAGCCGACATGTATTATCCCTCTGTTTACGTTGCAGCGGCTGTTTGAAATCGTCTGCCCCCTTTGGCCCTCGAAATGCCTGCTGCTGCTCCTGTGGGGGCTGTTGCTGCCTACCCATCATCTGCCCCTGTCCTATCCCTGACCCTGAGGAATTATCCATTGTCCTCATGTAGTTTTGACTCTGCTCCCCTTGATGCCCTGCTGTTGTTTGCCCTGCGCCCGCTGGGAAGCCTACCGCCCTCAGCGGCTGATGGCCCCTGCCCCCGTTGAATTGCCCATTTGCTAGCCCATTGCTGCCTTGTTGTAGCTGCCCCCCCGCCTGCATTGTGGACGTTGAACCACCGGTGCCCGCCTGCTGGTCAGGCCCCACTTGTGTGAACTGTTGCCCTATTGATCCCAATTGCTTTTGCAGCGTCTGTCCTCCACTTGCCTGATGCTACATGGGACCTGTCCATGTATGTTGCTGCCCCCCGCCACCCAGAGGGGACTGTTGACATGTCCCAACTACCGCACCTTGATGCTGGGACCCCACCATTGCTCCATTGCACGCGTATGCTACCCCCTGCTGAAACTGTACCTGT
Organism: Lissotriton vulgaris; assembly: GCF_964263255.1. Taxonomy (NCBI): domain Eukaryota; kingdom Metazoa; phylum Chordata; class Amphibia; order Caudata; family Salamandridae; genus Lissotriton; species Lissotriton vulgaris. The sequence continues at coordinate 272,911,996 of NC_141690.1, read as the reverse complement.
CCCATTTGCTGCTGTGTGAATCTTGCCCCTACTTGTTGACCCAACCTATATTGCGCACTCCCCAGCGAACGCGCCTGTGTATTGTTAGCCTGCCAACCCTGTCCCGCCGACGTTGCGCCCCAGTGCTGTACACCATTGTCTGCGCCCGCCAAACCTATACCATAACCTGCTTTGGACCCCATCTGTTCCATCCATTCCTTAGCCTCTCTTTCATCCCATGACATTGCAGGTGACTCCTCCATGCGTTGGCCCAAGTTGAGGTCATATTGCAGCCATCCCATGCCTCCATATCGCCTGAACCTGCCCAGAATGGCTTGGTTGTATCTATTCAACGCTGGACCTTGCTCAGGGAACTTCTCTAACATTATTGCTGCTAGCAGTGCAAATGCGTCTAACCAGTTGTTAATATTCTCCTCCGGCCTGATCCTCTTCCTATCCTTGCCTTCCCAGCCGGGTCCAGAAACCCGTAGCGTGTCTACCCCCCTGCGCACATGCTCCAGTAGTGTGAAAATATCAATGAACTCCCTCCTCCAAACTCTCTCTTTAACCTCCAGAGGTATATGCCATGCTTCTGACCGTGTCCCGTTCAGCCCCCCTAGCCCTACCTTCCTTGGCAGTGTTGTATTTCTGTCATTCTCTTGTGATGCCTTTGACAAGGGATCTCTTCCCAGGATCGTGGTGCTACTTTTTACCGCCTGAGCCGCCACTCTCCTTCCCGCCCCTACCTCGCCCCCCTGTTCCCTGCTCCCTCCCTCCCAGACTTGCATTGTGGAACCCTCCTGTGACCCGCCCTTCGTTGTCTCTTCATCAACCACCACAGCCTCCCCCTTCTTTTTCCCAGTAGGCTTATGCCAATTATCCACCAGTTTTCTAATGACTTCTGACAACTCACCTAAGGACCCACTTTCAGCTGTTAATGCCCCTTGTTTACTCGACTGGTCTTTGTCCTCTCCCATTTGCCTAACTGGCCCGAATGCCCGCAAACTTGCCGCAGCCTGTGCCTCATCGCCCATTAATGCCGTTGCTGTTATGTCCTCTGTAGGCAACCTTGCCTTTTTGGCTCCTGCGACAGCGCCACCCCGCCCCCTCACCTTCTTTTCCACACCCCGTTTTTCCCCACGTGTCGCTGCATAGGTATGGCCATTAATAGGAAAAACGTCCCCTTGCAACTCCTCCACGTCCTTGCATTGTCCAACGCCTTCTGGGGCCTGTCCTTGCATTTGAGCCATTGCCAGCTCCCAACCTTCCCAATTATTTGCCTTTGCTATTGCCGCAAAGGTGGCCCACAGCTGTTGTGCATCCTGGCCGCCGTGGTATTCCATCCTCGGGACCACCCCGCTAGGTCCAGCCTCCTCGTTTGCTGCTAGTTTCAATGCACCGCTGTGAAATATTCCCTCCTCTCCCATCATTATCCGGTGCGCCTGGAACAATCCCGTTTCTGTAGCTGACCTTCCGTCACGTCACAACCCCTTATGCTCGTTCCTGACCCTTTGCCTAGTCAGCGACCTCTGCCACTACTGGCACCACTCTGTTTGTTGCTCTGCCCTTCACCGTACACTGTATTCGAACCGTGCTCACTCTCGCACTTTGTCGAGCCCGCACCTCTTCTCCTGCCAAAATTTCCCGGAGAAAGAGGGCCTTGTGCCCAGTGCCCACCCTTAAATAGCCCTTATCTCCATACCACATTCCTACCTTAAATTTATGGCTGAGCTGGCCCAGCCCCAATTCTTGGTGGGCCCGCTCTTTCTCTTTCCCTGCCTTTGCTCCCCTTATCTCCCGCCAATCATTGGTGCTCGGGCTCTGCCTCCCGGGGGTGGCCTCCACTGAGACCCCCGGTCCAGCCTCTGTCCCCCTCCCCCTGGGGAGTGGGGGGCCGAACCAAGGGGCATTCCCGGAGGAACGTGGCTTCAACAGATACGTGCTCGTATCAGGGCAGTGTACTCCAAGGAACCCCAGGGCGGGAAGCCATCTAGAAGGGTGGAGGGAGGCACGCAAAAGCAGGGGCGTTGGAGACACTAAAGCTCTGGGGGGCCAGGGACAACCTTGTGGACGTTCCAGTGACCCTATAGAAATCACTGCCCGTTAAACAAATACAATCGCATACTTTCAAAGTGAAATATTGAAAAAAGCAGGCATGGTGTCACAGTTTTCATGTATGCTTTATTGTTATTTACATTCATATAGTAATCAGACCAAATGTTAAAGAACCATGTATATGAATCTTGCTGCACCAAGCAAACATAGGTCGCTGACTTAGGGTGGGGGCGTTGTGTTTGCAAGTGCATTATGATTTGAAAAGTACCTGCTGCTCCATTACTGGTCTCCAGCAATTTTCAGGCAACAAAAAAAATGTGAAGATAACTTTGGTGATTGATGTTCTTTATTGAGAGAGATCGGAGGCTTGTCTAGTGGAAGTTTTGACTCAGGGGCGGCCTTAGGCATGTGCAAGCTGTGCACCTGCACAGGGCCACCAAACCCCAGGGGCCACCACGCCAATATATATCCTTAATATAATAATCCTCTGAGGATGGATACATATTTGCGTGGCGACCCCTGGCAGGGATTTGGCAGCCTCCGGCTCTGTTCCACTTCCAAACACCCTGATCCCCCCCCCTCTTCACTGGCCTCTGCTCTCCGCCCTGCCCGGACCCCCTCTTCCAGGGCCCCCTACCTACGCTCCCTGCCCAGGGCCGCCATGAGCCTAGAGCCGCCCGTGTTTGACTCTTGGTAAGGTAGACACAGTGGGTTAATATGCCTGCTGCAAAGAATGTGTAGCACGCAGATCACAACATGCATATCATGTAAATTGGTCAGGGATTATTTTGGTACTTGTAGTTTATAATTTAAAATCCTAACATTGAACAGTGAGCTATTAACCGTCATCAAAGAGCTGCATGAAAACTTCAAGGTATAGATTAGAACATTATGATTTTTCCCCAGTCTTTCCTTATCCTAAAGTTGGAAAATGGGTTCAATAGGATAGAAATCAATTCCGATTATTAAAGAGAACCCCCAACCATGGTGTTATGTTTTAAATTCTGAGTTTGTGCTTCTTTAGTGTTGCAAAGCCATCCTGTGCCCTGGGCACTCCCCAACGTTTTGCTGACTGGTACTGGTGGTAAATGACTCTGACTGACCCTGGCCTCTGCCTGAACAGGCACAGGGCCAGTGCTATTCTGAAAGAGACACTTAAAGATACTGTGAAACACCTACCTACATACACTAGGGTGCACTATGGATTAGGGTACCCCTATGATTGGCATGGCCTCCCCAATAAGGCCCTAGTTCATAATAGGGCAGGGAGATTAGAACTACCTTTAAGTCCCTAGAATATAATAGGGCACGGCAGTTTAGAGGCCAGCAGCCCTTTCTGTGTTTGCATGTGTGCACTGCTGAAGCATGAGGTCAGTTTAAAAGTAGCCCTGTGTTGTAGGACTGCTTTTAAAATGCAAATTGTGCCCAAACTCGACTTTTGGGTTTGGGGAACTTATAAATTGATCAACTACAATGCTGGGGCAAAATTAATTTCAGTTAAAAAATGTTTTCCACTTAACTATGGCTGTATCAATTTCAAAATGCTTTATTCGGTATGTATGAATACAACCATATAGCAACAACATAAAATAAAATAAAAACATATTTATATCAATTTTGGTTTGCCAAATGCCATGATTACTTAAATACGGTATACATTTAACACCACATATCCAACAGTCTTTAAAGTGTTTTTTAGTGCATTTGTATACTAATGTATGTGCAAATTTAGCAATATTAAAGTGCAAAATTAAATGAATCATCCTTACATATGTACAAATTACATTGGAGCATACTTCTACTAGTACATGTGCAAAGTGGCAAGATAAAGTGCAAAATGGCAATACCGTTCTTTCTGAACACAGTATACAATAGCAGCACATGTCTGCCATTTAAAGTGCCTATTTAGTGCAAACGTCTGGAAGTAGATGTGCAAACTAGCATAATAAAGTGCAAAGTAACTGTGCCATCCTTCCTAAAGTGCAGTATACATTTAGCTGCACAAAACCGGATGCTCTAGAAATGTTTCTCACTACATTCCAGTAACAAGACATGTGGCAAATTCGCAGTATAAAGTGCTATAAGTGATATAAGTATTGGAAATATTCAATTTCTACATATAAAAAGGGGATGCTAAGCTGTCATAAAAATGCATCATTGGTTGAGTTCATACAATAATTGATTTCCGTGCAAAAATACATTTTAAAATATAAGTGGCCACATAAAAACATACATCTGGGGTCTCTAAATTAAACATCAATTGCATCGCTGTTTTTGTACTACGCTTTTTGTATTTTAAAAAGATGGGATTTAGATAAAATTTCCTAAGAGGAGTATAAAAGTTACAAAATAGCGAAAAGTGACAAGTACTCTGTTTGGATTTACCATCACAGGGACATAAACATGTACCGGGTTTCTTAATTGTAGGAAATGCCACAAGATGGTGCGCAATTCCCAACCGCAAACGTGTTAATACAAAACGGTGGGAACTGGTACTAACAATAGTTAGGTAAATTTGGAAGCCTTCATTGTTGTTATATTCCAGATATAGATTAAACGTACTTTGTTTTACATATCTTTCCGTTCTAATCCTATCTGTATGTTTAAGGAATGAAACTTTGAGCTCCCGCTTCGACAACACGGACCCCGTTGTTAAATCTTCAAAGATGTTGTAGCCGTACAGTGTCTTATACCAGTGTTGTATGTGGCATAACCAGGGGATATTTGAGCGGCGATCAAGCTTTAAACAATCAGAAATTACATCCTGAGTAAATTTTGTCTCTTCCTTTGCCCAGATTGAGCGCCATAGGGAGAGGGGTCATAAAGCAATTAGATCATTAACATAATTCATGCCAAGTTCCCTATGTACTATCTCAGTTGAGGCCATAGCTGGGGCACAAATTAATCGTTTTAAAAACACGTTTTCCTCACGCTGAATCAAGTTAGCGCTCTTGGCACTATAGCCCCATATCCCGGCCCCGTATATGGCTGATGTTATACATCTTGAATTATATATTGACAACATTTCATGTATTCTACGACCCCCTAATTTGGCAGCAAATCTAAAAACGCAGCTTGTGTACCTAGCCATTTTAAAAAGGACACTTTCTTGTTCACTAGTCCATTTCCCATCTCCTGAGAAAGTGATGCCTAGGTAACAAAAACTCCTAACGGATTCCAGTCTCTCCCCATCTAAAAAAAAGGACCTACATTTTCTTGGTTTCTTGCCACATTATTATTATTATTATTATTATTATTAATATTATTATTTATTTTTATAGAGCGCATAGTCACCCTGAAGTATCCCAGCGCTAGGGACCCTAACTCTAAAGTACAGCGGGCCAGGGGCAAAACGGGGGGGGGAACAAGGGGGGGCTCGGGGGGGGGGAAAGCAAGACTCAGGATGAGGGGAAGGCATAAAAACTAGGGAAAAAGATGAGTCTTAAGCTGCTTTCTGAAGCGTAGGTATTGAGTTTCAAGACGCAAGTTGCGAGGGAGCGAGTTCCAGAGGCGGGCCTCTTGGACTGAAAAACGTCTTCCTCCTGATCGGACTTTCCTGAATCTGGGGGTGATGATGAAATTTCATCGTCATTGTGACAGTCTTTCCTTTATTTATTTTCAACTTTCTACTTTCGGTAAAAATGTGGAACCTATTGATCAGATGTTGCAATCCGTTTTGGGTTCTGGGAAGAAGGACCGCGTCATCCGCATATAAGAGGATTGGGATTGGGTTACCGTTAATGATAGGTGCATCTGCGTTAGTTTGCCTTAAAATTTGATCTACTTGATTTATAAAAAGGGAGAATAGAAGTGGGGCAAGTATGCATCCTTGTCGGATTCCTCTCTTGATTTTAAAAAAGGGGGTGCACTATCCATCTGTTCCAAATCTAACTTTGCTGGACAGGTTGTCATACAGCCTGGCAAGGAGATGGATAATTTCAACAGGGGCACCCATTGCCAGCAAGATAGGCCAGAGCAGTGCGTGTTCCACCAGATCGAATGCTGAACTCAAGTCAGCAAAGCACAAGAATAGATTACCGTCTTTATCTTTAGTGTACTTGCTGACTATTAGTTCCAGGTTCACGCACTGCTCCATTGTTCCCATCCCCCTGCGGAACCCATACTGCACTGGGGATAAGATTTCATTTTCCTCGACCCAGGCTTCCATCTCACTAATAGGACACGACTAAGGATTTTAACTGTTGAGTCCAAGAGTGAAATGGGGCGATAGTTTCGTGCTTCAGATCTGGAGCCTTTTTTATAAAGCGGCACAATGATGGACTGCCTCCATGTTATAGGTAAACTATCTTCTACGGCCGCATTAAAATAACGTGTTAATATTGGTGCCCATAGAGTCATTTCGTGTTTATAAAAGTCCATGGGCACCCCATCAGGCCCAGGTGCTTTGCCACCCTTACTATTTTTAATTGCCTCTGTAACTTCATTTAAAGTTAAAAATAACTGCATCTTCTGCTATTTGGGGCATGGTACTGTATCATCACTTAAAATGGACCCATCTGGATTAAAATCAGAATTAAAAATCCCAGTAAAGTGGGCAATCCATGCGTGGCAACTAACATGCGAACTAATTTCAGGGATATTATCGTTCTTTAAAAAAGGACCATTTACAGTTTCCCAGAATAGTTTGTGGTCTTTTGTTTCTGCAGCCATGTCCAATTTCAGCCATGCTTCATTTTGCAACTCTTTTTTTCTAGATGCTAAGGCAGTTTTATAGTTAAGTCGCTCTTCTCGGATTTTATCTTTATCTCTCGGCTTAACATTAAGCGCTGTTTTTAGCTTTTTTAGTGACTGGGCACAGTGCTTATCAAACCATGCAGTTTTATTTCTCTTAGGATTTCTATTTCTTACTACCAGGGAATTCTCAATAGTATTAGTAATTTGCAAAAAATTAGAATGTAAAGTGGACGCGATCACAATAGGTGCTAAGCAATAGCCTACCTCTCTATTACATTTGCGGATAATATCTACCATTAATTTATTGGGGTCTAATTTGATCCACTTGATCCTCATGCCATTTGGACTCTCAGCCACAATCCCTTGGACGGGTCTACCATACACATTTGTTTTTGGGCCCCAGCCCATCAATTCCATTGATATACTGTTGTGATCACTCACTGGCTGTTCTATTACCCAGACATTGGAATAGACAGAACCATTAGACACCAAGATATGGTCAATGTTTGAGTGGGCATCTCTCCCTCTAAATGTTGGGCACTTCTCGTTATTTTTATTCTTAGTACAATCTAGTAGTTCCAGGTCTAATTTAGCTACCAGATTGTTCAGTGCACTACCATAGTTATTGTGGGGGAAATGATTAAAGATAATACTATCACCACCAGGGTACTATGGCTGTATCATATTTGCCATATAATACATCATCTGCTGCATAATCTAACAATTTGACCCAAAACAATTTTGTAGCTCAAACGGATCAACAATTACTAAAAGAAATGTGACTTATGTTCTGTGAAATTCATGGCCCTTTACAAAGGTTGACTGGTCACCTTTCCCTCTACTGCTTTTGTATGTTACACAGGTACTAATGAGGCAAAAGCTTTGCAGAGGCTGTTAGTATGTATAAATATGTTAAAATAATAAAGTATCATAAAATGCACCGCATCACACTGCAGCCTTTTTATTGTTGCATCATTTAGTCAACACTGCAACATAATTTTGACCTCCATAGCTGCATAACTCCAGTGGCCCGAAAGAAGGCTGCACATGTTCAAAGTGTTTGTGCATGAAGCAGAGACCATGTCGTTTGCAAACTTAGGGGCTGATTACGAAGGCAGGCGGACTTCAGTCCAGCCGCCATCGAATCGGGGAATGGGACCGCTGGCCTTCAAGATGGCGGCCCCACGATAGGCATTACAATGCGACCGCCACTATGGCGTTCGCGGTGTCTATCTTTTACATTGCAGCAGGTGCTTCTGGCTGCATCATCTGCCGCAATGTAAAAACTGACATGTTACATATATCACTGCACTACGTGGCAGGCACAATGCGGTGCCTGCCACATGGTGCAGTGATATGTAGGGGGGCTTCTTAGATGCCCCCCAGGTCCCATGTCTGGGGGCAAGGGGCCCGCTATGGGCCTCCAATGTCCCTTTCCACCAAAATTTCATGGTGGGTGAACTGCCATAGATAGGCTGGCGGGTAAGGGTATCGTAATCCTTATTGTGGTGCCTGGTAGGTACCACCAGCATTGTAGGAACCACGAGCCCCTCCGCTGCACTGGCGGGCTCAAGGAGCCAGTCGGTGCATGGCGGTTGGTCTTTCCGACCACCAGGGAACCACCCGCAATGGCGGGTGACTGCATCTACGTCAACCATATTACAATGGTAATATGGTTGGCGTAGATGCAGTCACCAATGGCGGTGGGACCGCCACTGATGGGGTGATGTGGCGGTTCCACCTCCATAATAATCACCCCCTAAGTTTGGTGTGCATGCAAATCCTACATTCCCAACCCCTGGTAAGTTGCACCACTACTGCTGAAAAAGGCCAATGGAGGTACCAATGGATGCGGTGGACTGGCCTTAAGGATCTTGTGACCTCAGTGACAGTCACTGGCAATCTAGGGTGTGCTTCTTCGTATGCCTGCTCGCAAGACTGGAGGTGAACTGCAGTATGGATTGTGGTGGACAGGCCTTCAAGGTTAACTCACACTTGCCACCGTTAGGGTCCACCTACGGGTGCTAAGACACCAGGGCTTTGTAGTTCTGAAAATTCTGGACTCCTGCAACAAACTTTGTCGTAGCACGACGATTTTGGTACCAAAAGACCGATAATGGCTAGTACACTATGCATGAGCATTTTCGTCATAATCGAGTAACGATTTCACCTCGAAATCGCCATTTTCGTTTTTGAACCCTTGGGTTCCATTTTACGCTTGGCAGCCATTTTGTGAGTTGCCCTTCATATAGGCTTGTAACCACAGCTGAATTCGATATCAAAGGACACATACACCTTAATTGACTTTTCTGTGACCTGGGCAAGCTGGAACCATTGCCCCAAGCCAAACCTGTTTGGTCAGTTCCTCTCCCAGTGGCCGAACGAGATAGCATCAAAGCACAACAGGCCATAAACTGTTCCCATCGCACACACACCCCCGCCCAAATCTTGCTCACACCTGTCCCTGCTCTTTTGTTTTCTTTTTGCTTTATGATGAGGAGGAGCCCGGTTTTATTGAGGGTACACCGATATCTTATGAAAATGTTGGGCCTTGCCGGGTAATTGATCACGAACTGGACACACTAAATGTGGACTTGTCATCATGACTCTGCTTTTTCTTTGTAATGAAAATATGTGAATAGCTCACTGTAAATACAAGAATGTTTGCACTGTAAATCTAAGAATGTTTGCCTGAAGCCTAAAATTCTGTATAAAAAGAGAAGCCTGGTTCTGTAATTTTGAGCAGTCTCCTGAGAATATACACACCGTGTTGTTGTACTTCTAGGACGCTTGTTACTTGGTTGCAGCCAATAAATTCGATCTTTGACTTCACCTAGAAGACTCGTGTTTCTGTGGTCTGAATCAGGAAAGTACTCGAGGTCTTTGGGTGTTGCCCCTTACACCGCTGGGTTACCGGATCAGTACCGGTTCTGAAAAACCCAGTACCTCAGTTGGCGCCCCACGTGGGGCGGTATCAGCGGTACCGGTCCAAGCCAGAGGTTCGTGAGGAGCTTCGTGTGAAAATTCCGGAGGACGGCCAGCCACTTCAGCAACCCCTGTACGTCGACGTGGTTCCGAAGGCCTTTGCTGCGAGGTTCCCCGCTTCCCGACGGCTACGAAGGACTGCTGCCCTGACTATCGCCCTGATTTGGACCCTTGATGTTTGGTAGAGCGAAACGATAGACGAGTCTTCTGGTGACGTCATCGATACCTCAGTTAAGTATAAGTGGAGCGTCTCCGAGTCCTTAGTTTGTTTGGTGTCCCCTTTTGGGACCGCTTTGATTTGGAACTTGCAAGCGCCAAAGCCGAAGGACTTGTGTATTCACGAGAATATCGTAACCGATAATCCTTTGAAGTTTGAAGCTAGACTAGAGAGCGAAGATGCCTGGCCTTAGCAGACTTGGAAATTTGTTTTGTCTTGGTTGTAATAATAGGGACTCCCGACTGGAGGACTCGTGTCCGGTTCATCCGATTGGAACTCCAACCTATGAATTATGTGTAAAACATGGAGTAGGCCCCATCACATACAATGAAGAGTGGATAAAATACACCAGAAAAGATGGTGTTTTAAAATGGCCCCAATATGGTAGCTTTGATACAGAAATCCTGGATAACCTCGAAGTTAAACTTTTTAAGAAGAAAGCCCGGCCGGCAATGTTTGACTCCTTCCGCCTAGGGCGTAAGGAGGCCAAACAAAAGGAAATTAAATTAGCGAAGAAAAATAAGAGAGAAAGGGGTATCTCGATAATGCAAGCTGCTATGCAGTATAAAGACAATGAAGAAGAACAGATGAGTGAGCAGTTGCACAGGCAACGTAAAATGGTAATAGATAAATGTTATCCAGTCTTGCCGCCTCTTCAGCAGGAGGCAGCAAAAGAGCTTGAAAAAGATCCCCTAATGTCGCATTTGTTAAGTTCACCACCCCCCTATGCCCAAAATGCTACAGCACCTCCACAACCTTTAGTTGTGCAACCCATGGTTGTTATACCTCCTGTTCCTCCACAGCACCCACCAGCTACTCTTCAGCTGGCTCCTGTTCCTCCGGTGCAGCCTTCCCAAGGGCCATCGGCTTTTACACCTACTCTTCCTATACTTCCTACAACTCTAACTACTGTATCGACTACCACTCCTGGTACTCCTCCTGACGCTGCCTCTGCACCTGCCTCATCTCACCCTGCCTTCCCACTTGTCTTTTCCTCGACTTCTCCGTCTGTCCGCCAGAGAGTGGCAAGCACTGTTTCTAGTCTTCTATATCCTTTGTTTGGAGCGACAAGCCCGACTCATGCCCCTGAACACAAGCAGTTGCGCAGCCAACAGCCTGATTCTAGGGAAAAAGAGACGTTAAGCCATTTGGCGCATAGATGGGTGACTAACCCGACAATATATGACCTAGAATCCGTTATGAATGTTTTCCATCAGTGGGAAGCATCAAAGCAGAGGTACGTTTTCGAGAAAATGTGTGTTTTCCTATGCGAAGATTTAGAGGAGAATGATTTGGACTCTAATCCGCCCGAGTTGAACCATAAGCGGTTTGAATTTTCAAAAGGTACAGTTGTGGGTTCAGATGTTAGGAAAGCCGTTGCGACGTTGTTATCACTTAGGACTGAAGATGTTTCCAAGTCATTGTTTGATTATCATTCCTCTGTCAAGAAAAAGGGAAGACAATATCCCATGAGAGAGGTTCCCCCAGTTTGGAGGGAAGGGGACGCAAATGCTGTTCCCGCCGTTTTGCCACATTTTCAGCATGTGTGGGTACACGTCCCATGGAAGCGAGCTGAAGTCTTGGCCCTTAAACAGACATTGCCTGATCCCCGTAAAAACCCTGCAGGATATTATAAGGAGTTATCACAGACTGCAAGCTCCTGTATCATGAATTTAGCTGACGTAGACATGTTGTTTGGAAATGTTGTTCCACAGCCTTTATGGGGAAAGATTCGTCATACGGATCATGACCAAGAGCTAGGCGACACATGGGTGAATATTGCCGCTGCTGATGCTAGACAAGTCGGTGGTGCTAAACCTGAGCCGTTAGTAGCAGAACTTCCTGGTAGATGCCCGAATTGCGTGTAAATTGGGATAAGTTGTCTGCATGTAAGCAGAAGAAAGATGAAACGGTGTCCGATTTCTTCACCAGGTTTGAAGAAACGTTTGTCGACCACAGTGGTCAAGATATGAGCACAGAAGGTGGTCATCGACTGTTCGTCGATAAATTTGTGCACAATCTGCTTCCAGAGTTGTGTAAGAAGTTGAAGGATTCAGAGAGTTCATGGGCAGTTTCCTCTTCAGCACAGATATTGGCTACTGCACAATATTATGAAAATAGAGACAAAGATGAGAAAGATAGAGCAGAAAAGAAAACTAAAGAGTTGAAAACAAAGGTCCTGTTACAGCAAGCATACCCACCACGTGGTGGTAGTGGCCAGAATAATGGCGGTCAGAATAACTATCAGAATAATTATCAGCAACCTCCACAGTTTCAAAAGCCAAGAGTAGAGTATACTCAGCCACGCGTTCCTGTGGGTCCCAATCAGTGTTCGTATTGCAAGGAAGAGGGTCATTTTAAGTATAGTTGCCCTATCCTGTTACAGCACGCAACTGGTGTGTCAAACACAAGAGGTAGAGGTGTCCAGCAAACACCTAGAGGTAGAGGACGAGGAAACGTCCATCAGAATGCACGCTCCTTTCCGCCTCAGGATTCTATGAATAAGTTTGATCAGCAGAATAACGCATCTGGTAGGACAGCTCAGTACTATGCTGATGATTACTATGCAGAAGGTAATGATTGCTAGGACAGCCATAGACAAAGAGAGGGAGTTGTTTCAGTTCCAGTAGACCAGAGTGGACCATACGTTGAGGTGATTACATCAGGTGTGTCAGAACCTTTTCTGTTGGATACTGGTGCCACAAAGAGTTCTATGATGCACTCAAAACTCCCTGGCGCACCTTTGTCTGGCGAAATGAATGTTTCTGTAGGTTTTTCTGGTGCCCCGGTTAGGAACCCGATTTCATGTCCTATGTCCCTGTCTGTTGGTCCTTGTGAATTTGAAGCACCCCTTATTCTAACAACAGGTTGTGGTGAAAACTTGTTGGGATTGGACCTGTTAAAAAGATTGTATGCGACTTTGTACTGTTCTCCTTCGGGAGTACAACTTACACTAGGTAAGAAAGTGGTTTCTCCAATGTATTTGTCGAGAGATAAAATTCCAACAGAATTGCTGTCACTACCTGATCTTCTTTGGGCTACTGGTCCTAACGATGTGGGTCTCTTGGAAATACCACCATATGTTGTGACATTGAAAGCTAATGTTAGGATGCCACGAATTCCCCAATACAAAATTTCTAGTGAAGGTGAAAAAGCGTTATTAGCGATAATTTACGATTTGGTTGAAAAAGATGTGATTGAAGAGACAAGAGGCAACGTTTGCAACAGTCCTGTTCTGCCTGTTTTGAAACGAACTGACCCGTCCCAGCCACCCATGTACAGATTTGTGATTGACCTTAGAGAGGTGAATAAAATAGTAGTGCCACAATTTCCAGTTGTTCCTGACATTACTGCCCTGCTGACTATGATCCCAGCCTCTGCAACCTGGTTTTCGGTGATTGACTTGAAGAATGCTTTCTTCAGCATCCCAATTGCTGAAGAAAGCAGGGATATTTTTGGCTTCAGTTTAGGAGGACGAAGCTTCCGCTTTAAACGCGCTCCCCAGGGCTACTGTGAAAGTCCATCAATATATAGTCAAGCTCTAAAAACGCAGCTTGATACGATTGTTTTACCTGAAGGCGCTACACTCATTCAGTATGTTGATGACTTGCTTATTGCTGCAGATTCTGAGGAAATCTGTAAAGAAGCCACGTTGTCATTGTTACGTCATTTGTGTGATCTGCATCACAAAGTGTCCCTGTCTAAATTACAATATTGTCAACAAGAAGTGACCTACTTAGGTCATCTCTTATCGAAGGAGGGAAGGAAACAGACCCCAGAAAGAATTCAGGCAATAGCAAAATTAAGTGTGCCAAAAACACAGAGAGAAGTGCGTGCTTTCTTGGGTATTACATCGTACTGTAGACAGTGGATTCCAAATTTTTCTTTACTGGCCAAACCATTGGTGGCATTAACATGTAAAGATACACCCAATCCCGTGCCTTGGTCCGAAGAGTGTCAGAAAAGTTTTTCTGAATTGCGCACAGCATTATGTTCGGCTCCTGTGTTGGGTACCCCGAACTACAGTAAGCCCTTTACATTGTATGTCCATGAGCAGGAAGGTTGCGCATTATCAGTGTTTAAACAGTTGTTTGGAGACAATCAGCGTCCATGCGCATATTTTTTGTCAACTTTGGATCCGTTAGCTAGGGCGTTGCCGAGTTGTCTAAGAGCCACAGCCGCAGCAGCTGTTTCTATCCGACAATCTGCTGGTTTAGTGATGAATAACACGCTAGTGGTCATGGTTCCACATGCAGTGGACACGTTATTGAACAGAACCAAGACACAGCACTTAACTAGTGCTCGATTGTCTGGTTACGAACTAACCTTGTTAGCAAGCCATGTGCACATCAAAAGATGTAGCACATTAAACCCAGCCACGTTGTTGCCAATTTCAGTTGAGACAGAGAGTGCTGAAGAACAGCACGATTGTTTTCTTAGAACAGAAGAAGAAACAAAAGGGAGAATAGACCTCCAAGATACCCCTCTCTCTGAATGTGATGGTACCTTATGGGTGGACGGTTCATGCTTCAAGCTTCCGAATGGTGTCACGACTGCAGCATATGCTGTCACCACTTTGCATACAGTCGTTGAAACTGCACGTATTCCACATAACTCAGCTCAAGCAGCAGAATTGATTGCACTTACAAGAGCGTGTGTGTTGTCAAAAGGAATGAAAGTAAATGTGTACACTGACAGTCAGTATGCCTTCGGTGTGGCTCATAGTTTTGGACGTCTGTGGCGTGAACGTGGGTTTCTGACTTCGCATGGAGTCAAGATCCAGCATGGTCAGTTGGTGAATGAGCTTCTTGAATCACTGACTTTGCCTCTACAAGTTGCGATTGTAAAATGTAGTGCCCACAAGAAGGTGACTGATGATGTTGGTCGTGGGAATGCATTTGCTGATGAAGTTGCAAAAGAAACAGCAAGGAATGTGATGAGCCGAATGTATGTTGCAGGTCCTGCAAGATGGGTTGGTGATGTTGGAATGTGTTAGGACAGGATAGAGATTGTGAAATCGATCCAATCTGAGGCTACAGAGAAAGAGATGAGCATGTGGAGAGAAAGTACGGGCAGAATGGATGCAAACGGTTGTTGGGTTGAATTGTCAGAGCATCAGAGATGGTTGCTACCCGATGCGTACGTGCTTGCAGTGGTTACAATGGCTCATGGAATGGCTCATATCAGCGTGAAAGGGATTTGCAAGTTGTTGGCTCCAGTGTGGCAAAATGCTGGAATTCCTAAGTGTACAGAGAACGTGGTTAAAAATTGCTCGGTGTGTCTGAAACACAATCCTGGTAGGGGAACCCCAACTCCAGCTGGTCATTTTGCACCTCCTACGTATCCGTTTGAGGTTTTGCAGCTAGATTTCATACACATGGAGAGGTGCAACAATTTAAAATACGTACTCGTTGTTGTCTGTGCCTTCTCCAGATGGGTAGAAGCATATCCCCTAAAGGACAATACTGCCTTGTCCACAGCGAAAGCCCTTGTTAAAGAATTCTTCCCTAAGTTTGGAATGCCGAGAATGGTCTGGAGTGATAATGGGAGTGAATTTGTGGGACGAGTGATGAAAGAAGTGTGTGAAGGGCTAGGCATCAGACAAAAGTTCCACGCTGCAAATCACCCCCAATCAGCTGGATTAGTAGAATGCTACAACGGCACCCTAAAACTAAAACTAGCCAAGATTTAAGCGAGCACTGGTCTTAAATGGCCTGACGCTCTGCCTTTAGCACTCCTATCCACCAGAATGACCGTGCATTCCAGAGTGAAACTTAGTCCCTATGAAATTGTTTTCGGCCGTCCGGCCAACATATGGGGGGTGCCCAGACCCACAAAGTTTAGTGAAATAGAGCACCCTGTTTTGCTGGACTATTTGTATGATTTGACGGCTAAATTGTGTGTTTTACACCAACAGGTCCACGACGCTCTGCCTCAGGCCTCTGAAACTCCAGGGCATCCTATCGATCCTGGATCCTGGGTACTGGTCAAGAATTTCCAGCGAACAAAGAATGACCAGCCCCGGTGGACCGGCCCTCATCTAGTCCTCCTCTCGACAAGATCTGCCGTTCGAGTGGAGGGTAAAAAACATTGGGTTCACTGCACCCACTGCAAACGGATCCCTCTGCCTCTGCCCTATGACCGGTGGGTCCAGGAGGGTGTCGCCGACTCAGAGACACAATACCGGGAAAACAACGGTATAATCTGAGGCCGAGAAATACGAACTAATAAAAATGGACTAATACATTTTTTTCCCCCTAAGTACTATTTTTGAAAGCGCAGCCCTCCCACCTGAGAAACTTGCTTATTTTTGTTTTTCGAACCGCCATCCGGGTTCCGCTGCTAGGGCCGCGATTGCATAAAGTCTTTGGGGTGCAGCTGGCGACGTTAGGTCGACAGTTCTGGTTGGTCTAAGGGAGTTGCCCTAAATCAACAGAAGCATTCCTTAGCAGAATCAACCTCCCATCGCGGGCAGCATTATAGAGAGGATAGAGTTTTTCAAAATGGAGAGATCTGCCAAAGCTGTGAACTTTAAAACAAGAATATGTGGATTGATGACAAAGAAACGTTTTTTATTATTATGCATTTTCCTGCTATTAAGTGGAATGATGTTTTTAATAGGATATGTACTGTTTTCTTTACAAGTGACCTTTGCACCGACTACATCGCCCATACCTCCTCCTACTATTTCTGCACATTCTTCTCACCCCCTTCCCGAACATGAGTCAGCTAGGAGATTAGAGTTCATTAATAACTCCTTCATTCAGCTCTTGCACAACACCAACTAGTAATGAACATGACTAACTGTTGGGTGTGTGGTCTTATGCCTCACACAACGGATAAGGGTATCCCTTACCTTGTCCTGCCATTCAGCCACAATGGTTCTGTGTGGGCATACAGAACAATGTTCATCTATGCACACAAAGTCTACCCCCTACGTTTTGTAACAGACAATCCTAAGAATAGTGCTCTAGTTAAGGGTATAGTAGATATGATTAAGGAAGATATTTCCTATGAGACTATCCCGAGAGATGAGACGCTAGTATACATAGGATGGAACGTGACCGGATATGGAGCTACTCTGAGTGAGAAACAGCAATCTAAGAGATCTTCCCCGATTTGGATTGTACCCCATCAGGGTCACCTATGTCTGTAAGGTACTGGCAAGAATCCCAGAGCTCAGCTAGGGAAGAGTGTCTGTACTGAAACGTATGTATTCTCATCTCAGACCTCCCCTTCGTTTTTAGCAGCTAAGGGTACCTATTTCATCTGCCATGATAGAGCCTATACATGGTTGCTCCCTGACTTGTCGGGCACATGTTTTGTTTCATTCCTGTTGCCACCCACCTACACGGCCGCAGCAGATTACCATAGGACAAGGACAGTTAGGGGTGTTGTGAGTAAAGACGACACCGCGGAACAGGAGTTTGGGGATTTCGCAAAAGGTTTTCTGCCGTTTTGGGGGCCCATGGTGAACAGCAGGAACATTCGCCAATTGACGAGGGTAGTTGAATCCGCCGTGATCGAAACGGCTGGTGCCCTTAGTAACTTGACTGCTGAGCTCCAATCGGATCGTCTTATGACCCTTCAGAACAGGGTCGCATTAGATCTCATACTTGCAGACCGAGGTGGGGTATGTAAACTGATCCAATCGAGTTGCTGTGTCTTCATTCCAGATAACGCCCAAACTGTATACCAGGCCATCTCCAAACTGCATAAGATTTCCGAATATATTCATGTGGATAAAGGAGATTGGTCTTTCATGGGATGGTTCTGGGAACTGATAACCGGCTGGGGATGGAAAATTCTGATGGTCATTGGGATGGTCTTGGCCATTCTCTTCCTGTTCTGTCTGTGCGTGCAGTGTGCTCCTGCCTCTGTGTTACATCATGTGTAATGAAGCCTGTGTCAAAAAACGAACTAAGTACCAGAATGATGTTACAGCAACATCTCAATGACTTTAGGAATATAGACCTGGATTAGCATGAGATGAGGTTAAATTGCCTATGTAAGGGCAAAAGGAGGGTTTGTAGTTCTGAAAATTCTGGACTCCTGCAACAAACGTTGTCGTAGCACGACGATTTTGGTACCAAAAGACCGATAATGGCTAGTACACTATGCATGAGCATTTTCGTCATAATCGAGTAACGATTTCACCTCGAAATCGCCATTTTCGTTTTTGAACCCTTGGGTTCCATTTTACGCTTGGCAGCCATTTTGTGAGTTGCCCTTCACATAGGCTTGTAACCACAGCTGAATTCGATATCAAAGGACACATACACCTTAATTGACTTTTCTGTGACCTGGGCAAGCTGGAACCATTGCCCCAAGCCAAACCTGTTTGGTCAGTTCCTCTCCCAGTGGCCGAACGAGATTGCATCAAAGCACAACAGGCCATAAACTGTTCCCATCACACACACACCCCCGTCCAAATCTTGCTCACACCTGTCCCTGCTCTTTTGTTTTCTTTTTGCTTTATGATGAGGAGGAGCCCGGTTTTATTGAGGGTACACCGATATCTGATGAAAATGTTGGGCCTTGCCGGGTAATTGATCACGAACTGGACACACTAAATGTGGACTTGTCATCATGACTCTGCTTTTTCTTTGTAATGAAAATATGTGAATAGCCTACTGTAAATCCAAGAATGTTTGCACTGTAAATCTAAGAATGTTTGCCTGAAGCCTAAAATTCTGTATAAAAAGAGAAGCCTGGTTCTATAATTTTGAGCAGTCTCCTGAGAATATACACACCGTGTTGTTGTACTTCTAGGACGCTTGTTACTTGGTTGCAGCCAATAAATTCGATCTTTGACTTCACCTAGAAGACTCGTGTTTCTGTGGTCTGAATCAGGAAAGTACTCGAGGTCTTTGGGTGTTGCCCCTGACACCGCTGGGTTACCGGATGAGTACCGGTTCTGAAAAACCCAGTACCTCAGCTTCTAATGTCTATCGGTCCTTCCAAGGTGTAGCATCGGAATGAGCTCGGTCAGGAGTGCGGTCTGGTGGATTGGTCATGAAGGCTGAAAATGGTGCGCCAGTTCCAAATTCAGCAGCTCCGGCCAGAGTGCCACATCCTCTCCCACACTGAACACCATAGTGCCTCACTGAGAGAAACTTGCACTGCCTTCAGCTACAACTCAATTGCGCTGCAACTAAATTCAAATTATGCACTAGACAACAGTAAAATGCTGCCTGAAATAAAGTGAAGAACACCCTGAAAAAAGCAAACACTCATAAGGAATGCAAGAATAAGCAAATCATGTTAAATGTATTCAGGAACAACCTGGTTACCTTAACAGTTTATACTCATTATTCAGAAATCAGTAAGTGATTTTTCCTGAAAAATTCAGGACATGGCTACAGGAACAGGAAGGGACCCTTTTCAATGTCCATTGCTTATATCCTTTCAAAATGTAAGCAGTTTGGTTTAGAAAAAAAAATCACATCCCCGAACACAGAGCCGCAGTACACATTTTATAAGCTAAAATAATGAACAGTTGAAAACGATTGTATTAAACATTTCCACTTCACCCATCAACCAGGTATTGCAGTCCCTTTAGGAATGGTTCACTTCCCCACCATGGGAAAACAATGTTGTTCAAAGAAAGAAGAAAAAAAGAAAGCGCTTTCACTGGCAAACTCTGTAAAGTGGTTCTAATATGTGTGGATGCAAATAACAATCTGGCCTGTCTGCTGACCACTCTGTATTGCTTAATTTAGGTATTTCATTTTTTTTCTCTCCGTCCCGAGATTTTTCTTTGGAATTATAAAACGGTAAGTAAATGAGGAAATATGCAGCCAAAGTGTCTGCCTATTTTGGATCCATTTCACAGAGGAACAAATAAAGAAAAGGAGATGCAAGAGAGAGTAAATAAGAGCTCTTGAAATCAGAACTTAAGGAGGATAGAGACAGAAATGGGTATGAAGGAAAAGAGACAGGTTTTTTCCCCTTCTCTGCCCTTCCCAGAACGCCGAGCCTTCCTGCAGCATAACAAAGGGCAGAGGGCGGGTGGCCTCTTTGACTCCAGGCAGGTAAAGTGCAGGGCCATTAGGTAGCGCTTTCACGTGCTAATGGCCCTGCCACAGATAGGAGAGCGAGGGGAAATTCTTTTGTCCCCTCGTCCCCCCCACCCTTGTCCCCCGTGTCCCCCCCACTCCAAAATCTGGGGGGATAAATCCCCCGCGTCTCCCACACTTCCTACGCCCATGCGCAAAAGCCCGGCTAGTGCATAGACACTATTCCCGCTGTTGTGCCTCATTGCGCTAAGATACACGGGTGGCGGATGGTGGTGTGCTCTCTTTTTGTTTCCTTCACTCCCCTCCCCACTTCTCGTTCCGTCTGGACGAATTAAGAAGACTGACAAGAGTATTTCTTTTTTTTGGTGCATCCCCTACCCCCCTTCCCTTCTGTAATGTTGATATTTAGCTGAGGACACTAGGACCTCCTCGGCTGAGGAGGTAGGAGGAAGTGGGGACACGGGAAGAGGAGGGGCGTAGACAGGAAAGGGTCAGTAGTGAGTGAGCAGTGGATGGAGAAAGTCGAGAGTAATAAAACACACCAACAAACCTGATCCCGAGTCCGTGTCTTTTGTAGTTAAGACACTACAACTGGCGACGAGGTGGTCACCGCCCATGCGGCGTGGGTTTGTCCTGGCCTGTGAAGTGGTGAAGGCACTGTGCGAGTGCGAGCAGGGTCTGGCGAGGATCGGCGTGTCACGACTCAGGAGCTCGCCCCGACCGTATCCACTGCAGCGCATCGCGATCTGGGTGCCCACCCCAGTCGCGTCTGGCCCGCCGAGGAGTACGGGGTTGTGAGAGCCCCCCCGGTGTGAAAGCTGCGCAAAAAAGCGCGCAGGGCATCTGTGACCCCTCCTGCGGCGTCGAAGCATCGCGGAGGTCCCGTGGTGCTGTGTCTGCAGAAGCAATCTGGGAGCCCACACCAGTCGCGTGTTGCCGAGCCCAATCCCTGGGTGAGTGTCTCCTCTCCGTTTTCGATTTAATGGGAGAGTCTGGTGGCTGGAGGAGCAGCTACAAGTGCAGAATACGCCAAATCTCGTGGTGCGCGAGAGTTCGTGGCGCCCATCTTTGAGTCAGGCGCCTGCACCAATCCCCTGCGAGGAAGTCCCGGCGGCCATTTTAAAGACAGGCGGAGTATCAAAAAGCATCAAGCACTGGTAAATGCACCAGAAAAACTTAAGAAGCTCAACGAGCATTGGCAAATTCAACTGAATGATAAAAAATCATCAAGCATTGGCAAAATCAATGGAAAATATTTTAAAATCATCAAGCATTGTTAAAATTCAACCAAAAAATGATAACATTGTCAAACGTCAGTAAGTCCAGTTCAAGCACGTCCAGCGGGGATTTGGTGTGTGTTGTGACTGAAGCAATAGAGGGAGCTGTCGTCTCGTCAGTGGTCAAACTTGAGAGAAGACCGCCTCATCACTATGTCTAACTCGCCTCATCATCAAGAGGGGCCGGCGCAAGCCAATGCTGGACAGATGGGGGTGTTTGGAGTGTCGTTTCTGCGTCCACCTGAACCACTGGTTCCCGAAACAGGAGGAGGTATCGGTCTTCGCTGGAAGGAGTGGCTTGAAGATTTTGAAGACTTTATGAAAGGTTCGCATGTGACGTACGCCGGTCAACAGTTGATTGCGCTAAGGAATTTAATAGGTAAGAACGTCAGCCAAATTATAAAGGAACTACCCGTAACCGACGTAACATCTTATGCCAACGTGTGTGCAGCGTTGAACCAGAAATTCTTGCACAAAAGAAATATTGACTATGAGAGATACACTTTTAACCTTGCTACTCAAGAAAAAGAGGAGCCCATGTGTGTTTTCATCACACGTCTCAGACGACTGGCACGGTACTGCGAGTTCGACTCGTTCTCGACGGAAGATGCTCTTCGCCTGATGGTCATCGAAGGCTGTCAGTCCGAATCACTGAGGCGGAAGCTGTTAAAGAAAAGCTACTCACTGGATGAAATTGAGGAGATGACTCGAGTGCATGATCAGGCTGAAGAGCATGCCAAAAAGATGGAAGCCGGGAGAAGTGAAAAGCATGACCAAGCTTTCAGGATTCAATCTGGCAACACACGCCAGTATTCTCCTTCGAAATCGAGATCATCTCGGTCCAAACTGCAACGGCAACCTGAAAACCGACGACGTTGCAGCTCCAGTCGAAACAACAGACGATGTGAGCGACAGCTCAAATGCTACCGCTGTGGATATGACTTTCCTCACACAGATGGATGCCCCGCCATGGGTCAGAAATGCAGGAAGTGTGGTGGGGAGAACCATTTTCAGAACGTGTGTGGAACCTACAGGAAGGACAAACTGAGGGATCATGAAAGGTCTTCTCGACCATCGAGCACGCGTCATCATACCAAAGCAGTATGTGATCACAGAGACTCGTCGACGGGATCATCTCGATCTAGGTGCCAGTCTCGCCGGAGCTACTTATCCCGCCGTACATCTTCCACAGAATCAAGGTCACTGTCTCCCATCTCGCAGGACAGTGATGAATACATATGTATGGTTGCTGATCTTGACCGACTGAAAAAGTATCCTAGACTCAGCATTCAAATTGGCAAACATTGGACGAAATTTGTGATGGACAGTGGTGCATCTCTCAATTACATCCCAGTAGCGGAATATAAGAGGATGAAATCATCACCGCAACTAAGCCCTGCTCATGTGAGACTCTACACGTGGATGTCAAAAAAACACTACCTTGTTTGGGAAAGTTTTCAACGCACCTCATATATCAGGGTTGCACCATTCCTGCATACATTCATGTCATTAAAGGGCCTGAGCCCGACTGTCTTCTGAGTCTCCCCACTACTGAACGGCTGAGACTAGTGGACATTCTGTACAAGGTGGAGACGAACTGGATGTGGTTCAGAAATATCCAAAGTTATTTGCGGGCCTGGAAAAGATGGCACGTTGTCAAATTCGATTACACATCAATGAGCAAATAAACCCAGTGGCCCAATACCATAGGCGGATTCCTTTTCATCTACAACAAGCAGGGGAACAGGAAATACAAGATCTGCTCCAAGCTGATATTATTGAACGGACAGATGGACCTACAGCCTTGGTCTCTCCTGTAGTAGTTGTGCCGAAGAAGGGTGAACCTGACAAAGCCCGCCTATGTGTTGACATGAGGGCACCCAACACTGCCATTGAGAGGATAAGACACCCCGGACCACATATCAGTGATATGATTGCGTCACTCAACGGAGCGAAAATATTCTCTAAATTGGATCTCAACAAGGGCTACCACCAACTAGAACTGCACGAGCAGTCCCGTTACATTACGACGTTTTCAACGCATGTTGGTCTCTTCAGGTACAAGCAAATCAGTTTTGGCGTGTCCTCCTCTGCTGGAATTTTTCAAAAAGCCATTCGAAAAACGATCTATCACATCCCCAATGCCCTGAATTATAGCGATGACATCCTGGTGTATGGGTCCACGACACAAGAGCATGACACCGCCCTCGAACAGGTCTGTCATGCACTAATGGAAGCCAACCTCACGTTAAATAAAGCAAAGTGTGCATTCCATAAGTCCACGCTGAAGTTCTTTGGCCATATCTTCTCACAGGTGGGGATGAGACCGGATCCAGACAAAGTGGCTGCCTTGAACGATACTCCCAGCCCTCTGATGCAGGAGATGTTCGCTCTTTTCTAGGGATGGCCAGTTACTGTGCCCGGTACATCCAGGATTATGCAACCATCAGTCATCCCCTGAGACAACTAACAAAGCAAGGTCACCCGTTCCAATGGTCGAAGGACTGTGAACGAGCATTCAACAACATAAAAGCAGCGATGGAGTCAGCTGACAACATGGCATATTTTGATCCTAAGAATAAAACAGAGATCACCGTTGACCCCAGTCCCGTAGGGCTAGGAGCTATTTTAGCTCAATATGACTCTGAAAGTGACCAGCGGTACATAATTGCCTATGCCAGCAGAAGCCTGACTGAGAGGGAGAAAGCATACACGCAGCCCGAGAAGGAAAGCTTGGCTGTTGTGTGGGCACTCCCAAATTTCCATATATGGAAAACATTTCACACTGATCACCGATCATCAGGCCCTCATTACTATCTTCGGCAACCCCAGAGCTAAAATGCCACCGAGAATAGAACGCTGAGGTCTTCGTCTCCAAGAATACACTTATACGATTGTGCACAAGCCTGGAAAAGCAGAAAACCCTGCTGACTACATGCCAAGACACCCCAAAGAGACAACTAAGTGTAGACCGTCCGTGGCAGAGGAATATATATGTTTTGTGGTAGATCAAGCCCGGCCACGAGCTGTCCCGCTAGAAGTCATCCTGGAAGCCACTCTTAAAGATGCCACTCTGCAAGATGTGAAACGCTGAGTATGCCACAATAACTGGAGGCATTTGGATGTCAACCCTCACGCAAGTTCAATTGACAGACAGGAACTTGCAGCTTTCAAGCACGTTAAGGAGGAACTGTCGGTTGCCACCAATGGTTTGCTTTTACGAGACAATCGAATAGTTATTCCAAAACCTTTACGGCAAGGCATCATTAATTTGGCACATGAAGGCCACCGAGGCATCGTAGCGACCAAAAGAGCACTGAGGGAGAGGGTCTGGTTCCCGGTACTAGACCAAATGGTAGAGCTCACATTAAAAGATGGTCTCCAATGTCAACTGGTCAGTCGACCTGATCCTCCCGCACCACTACAAATGTCCCCGCTGCCGGAGGGTGTGTGGCAGCAAGTTGCGGTAGACTACTTTGGGCCATTCAAATCTGGACAATACATCCTGGTCATCATGGATGAGTATTCTCGTTTTCCCATTGCCCATCTCATCGCATCTACAAAAGCATCCAGCACAATACCTGTTTTGGATGAAGTGTTTGCCGCTTGTGGCATTCCCAAAATAGTAAAGACAGACAATGGGCCTCCGTTCAACAGTCAAGACTTCACAGACTTTGCCAAGCATCTCAACTTCAAGCATCGCAAAATTACACCTCTGTGGCCTCAAGCAAATGGAATGGTAGAAAGATTTATGTCGACCTTAAAGAAAGCCATTCACAGGCTGAGCTGTCGCGGAAAGACACTCAAATGGTTTTAAATGAAGTTCTGCGAGCTTACAGGACCACGCCCCATTCCACTACTGGTAAGTGCCCTGCGACCCTAATGTTGGGCAGGCCGGTGCGCACCAGAATACCAATGATTGACTGGCATGAAAGAGCTGTGTCTCAAGACTCTGATCTAGAAGACATAGCTGTTACTGACCGACTAAAAAAGGAAAAAATGAAGACCTATGCAGATTGCCGTCGGCGAGGGGCAACCTCCCTGATTCAAGAAGGTAACTGGGTACTAGTAAAGCAAGAACAACAAAAGAAACAGACTGTCGCTATCACGAAACTCCACTAGTAGTCACCGAACAAAAAGGAACCATGATCACTGCTGAATCGGTGAGAAGAGAATCACCCGAAATGTGGCGCACTTTCAAAAATGCAGTCCTCAAGTTAAAGAACTGCTCACTGGTCCTGTTGATTGTGAAAAAAGACCCAGTCGGACTGAAATCAGTGACCGGATGTCGAGAGCGACCTCTGATGGAAGAGAGTCTGATGGTCTGGATGTCCCTACCCGTCCCCGCCGAACTATCAAGAGACCGAGCCGTCTTATTGAGGAACTGTAACTAATTGATAATTTCTTGGTTATATGACAAAAATAAGTACTGATTAATTCATTTGTTAAGAAAGGGGGAGATGTAATGTTGGTATTTAGCTGAGGACACTTGGACCTCCTCGGCTGAGGAGGTAGGAGGAAGGGGGGACACGGGAAGAGGAGGGGCGTAGACAGGAAAGGGTCAGTAGTGAGTGAGCAGTGGATGGAGAAAGTCAAGAGTAATAAAACACACCAACAAACCTGATCCAGAGTCTGTGTCTTTTGTAGTTAAGACACTACACCTTCCATGACGATCTCGAGCGGTGTGAAGATCCACAACGGGAACACCTGTCCTCGAAGACTCGCTGATGGAAGTGGCAACTCCCTCATTTGTTTTGACTGTTCCAACTGGCATTGGTCTTTATCTAAAATAAAAAGCACTGAAGCACCTATACTTGCGTATCTCTTCTTTGACTGGCCCACAGTCTGATGCACTGTTAGTACTTCAGCTGTGCTGTCTGCCATCTGGAAGCGCTCCTGTCCAAGTCCCACTCCTCAGAAGGATCTATTGCTGTTATTGTATGTTTCTTAGAAAGTCCTGCAACTTTTCCTTTTATATTTAGTTTTTGACCTGAACCTTTCTCTTCCCTCTTCACTCTGATCTCAGTCTCTTGTTCTGTTTCATCATTTTGCTAGCTATATTCTTCTTTTCTTAAGTAGTCTGTCCGATGCCCACTGTTGGACCTAGGGTATCCTAGTCTACATATGGTAGCCTGGCACAGTAGTGGATACAGCTAAACTCAAGGCGTTGGTTAAGTGCTTACAAGTCTCACTCACAGTAACCCAGTGATTAACCACTAAAATAAAAGACACAACACCAGTCTTAGGAAAATACCAGTACCTTTTATAAAAATAATATACTTTCTTGTTCTGGTTTTAAATAGAAGGAGTATATAAATAATGTATACAGTTCTCATGGATCTCAAATCACATTCAATACTTTTCCCGGTCAGAATATAAGAATCAAGGGTACATTACATTTGTGATAAGTTGCTGTCCATGTTACAATACACTTCTCTACTATGTGGTTACAGAAAGGAAATTGCACTCTACCGTTTCAATATGCCATTTAACAACTCTTAGGCAGGTACATTACCCCTCAGCTCTTAGCCTTCTGCTCAACTCAACAGACCTCTACCACAGGTGTGGATCTTCTCAGCATAAACCACCAGTTATGTGGCTAAAAGGAAGACAAAGTAGAATTAACAAGGCTCCCCCCTGGTCAATTCACAGGCTACACCTTACTGGTGGAGGATCTGCTTCCTCAATTAGTAATAGGCTGTAAGGGTTTTTATTAGTGAGCCTTGTTTTTCCCTGCACACCGCTCTCCCCTCTCCTCTTATCTAATTAGGAGATAGACTTAAGTGGTCTGGGCGGTTCTGAAACTCAGTTCCTCGTATTTAGCTTTTTGGCGGCTTTACAGTTAATTGCCTTGTTCTGAGTTCCGCCGCTTTAGTGTCTTTAGACACCCGATGCTGCCGCCTCCCGCTCCCTCTCTACCCGGCTTACTTTTAGATTGAAGGCGAGTTAGCGGGTGTTGCCCTCTTCACGCGGTGTCGATCGAGTCTCCTAGCAGTCGGCGTGGGCGGGAGAAGACAGGGAAGGCTACTCCACCAAGACGTCCGTTGCGGCGCTTCTGCCTCCTTCGGGGTTCCTGCTGACTGGGGCTCCGCCGCGGCGCTCCTCCGGTGACGCGGCCGGCCCTCCCTGGCTCCGCCTTACGCCCGCCTCCTCAGCCGCGCTGGGACCTCCTTGCCGGTTCCGGCTCGGCGCACCTCTTCTGACGCGACGGCGTCCTTCTCCGCTTCCCAGGCGAACAGCTGGGCTCTTCACACACGCCTCACGAGGGATCAGCTGGGCTCTTCACACACGCCTCACGAGGGATCAGCTGGGCTCTCCACACACGCCTCGCGAGTGATCAGCTGGGCTCTCCGCTCGTGTGCTGTCGGCGCTCTCACAGGTAGGAGCGCCTGCTGATTTCACCGCTGGTCACCACAGGTGCTAGGCTACCGCGTAGGTTGTAACAGGGTTGATCCTGGCTCCTCAGGCAACCGGCAGGACCCTGAGTTACTCACAGCCTTCAGGACAGTAGCGCAGGTCACTCACAGGGGTCGCTTGGCTGCAGTTAATAAGGGTCTCCTCATATCACGACCCGGTTCGCAATTTGGTCATCAAGTCTCTGGTCACGCTTTATGGCTGACGTGACAGTGGGGTTTGGTCAGATTGAAAGGGGGCACTTCCCAATAACGCGACCGCCGGCCCACAGGTCGATCTGGTCACCTCTGGTGCGCAATCCTCCTTCGCAAGTCGCCTCTCTCCTCACCGGTCACTCCTGAGACTACTACAAAATGGCTGCTGGTCACTGGCCTTTTATAGGTTGGCCTGAGACCTGCAGAAGTCACTGGATGCTTCTAGAAAGTTCCTTATGTTAGCCTATGGCCTGTTTTCCAGTAGTGTCCGTTATGGCAGTTGGTGGACACCATTTTAGGTTTCTGGTTGTTCCTAGATTTTCGAGGGCTGACTAGGCCTCATAGGTTATGAGGGAGAAATGGCATCATAGCCAAGGAACACCTAGCCCCCTGACAGCACTGAAAAATCCTGGTGGACATATATATAAAAATAAAAATAGAAACTCTGGGAGGCTAAGGGGGACAAAAATAAATAATAATGGTTAGAACATCCCCAGAAGCAGACAGGTCTAACACCCACTCTCTGATCATTTATAGTCAGAGTCCTGAAAAGAACCGGAAGAGCAGCTATCAGTATACTGATGCTGTTCTGTCTTTTTGATTGTATTGTGGTCCCTTAACTACCGTGGCTGGATTCCGGAGTCACCGGAAATCCAATTCTACTTTTCCCTCTCCTCCTTTGTTTAATCTTATCTTCTGTTATAGATTTTTTCCTTGACAGAATCATCAGTGTCTCTTTTAGGTTTTAAATGGGTTTTAATGGCTCATGTACCCAAAGTATCATGTTACACAGAGTTGTAAATTTCAGATATTATTCTTGTTAATGTTGTGTGGTTCCTATAGAATCTGTACAGGATCTGCGCGTTTGGATAACATAAACTGTGGGATTGGTTTGGTGGCAGACTGATTCCGTACACCCCCACCAGATATGTTAGCCTGTCGGTATCAGCTAGCTCACAGTGCCACTAGAATCTCATCTTATCGGGGGAGAATAGTTCTTGGCAACCTCAGAACATGACAACCCTGATCACTCAGAATCGTGGAAACAATGTACTACTTTTCACTCAGTCACTCGTGCTCACTTAGTTGGTCTCAGAGATACACAGAATAAACATACTGGGCTTTTGTCAATACGAATTTATTGAACAGTTGTTATTCTAGTGTAGAAAGGATGAGCTGCAACAACCATAAGACAGTAGCAGATATATATGATTAGAAGCACTATGGAAGTAAAGGGATGGTATAGCTCTTCCATCTTGAAGATGGCAGTCAAGCTCCATATCCTATCCTACCTTCCTTGTCATCTCCATTCTCCCGTTTCCGGACTCAAGACTTTTGGACTCTTCATGGTCTTCTTTCTATCCCGGCGGAGCTCGAGCATCATGTCCGATTCCCGGTGGAGCTGCATCGACAGTTATAGGGTTGATTGGCTCTGGCTCACAACTATAGCCATCACCTACCCAGCAGGACTTCGGCCATAGGTCTCATCGTTTTCTCTGCTGCTGTTCTCCTCCCTATGGACTTCCAGCTCTCTCCGACACTACTTTCAATGGAACTATAACGTTGCCCCCTGGGCTGAATATTCAACTGTTTGACCTTACCGCAGAGCCTGCTTAACATTTGGCTGATACCCGGTGGAGCTATCATACAGAGGAGTTGGGCCCTTGGATTCACCCCCTCGGCCGGCACCTACCCAGCCGGACATCGGACATTGTTTTTCCTTGTCTCCCCGTTATGTTCCCTTCCCTCCCCTGCATCTAGGGGCATGATCACCATGAGGCTCCTCCCCCCCCCCTCTGCCTCTACTGTCCCCTACTGGTCTTCACGCCTTGCCCTTTCTTCTGCCTCCTGATACTCTCCCAGTCCCCTCTACTGTTCCCCCTTTTTCCTCCTTACTCCATCAGTTTAATTTTTCTATGTCATGAATGCACTAGTAACCAATGTAACTGTAAATGATTAACATTGTTTAATCCTCTTGTAAAGCGCTCTGATACCGCCAGGTCTAGCCAGCGCTATATAAAACTCAATAAATAAATCTTCCATAATCATGAATACATACAAATATATAAAACACATGATAAAAGGTGCGTACTCCTACGATGCCTCCCTAACTAGATGTATCTAAATGTACCTAGCATCTATGTAGGTGTTATGCCAAGAATCCCTCTAGGATCTAGTCAACCCCATTTACCTGAAATAGGAGAATGTGGGACCCCGTCCTGGTCTCGAGTTGAACATACCGGGAGGGATGATAGACCACCGCGAGCTGGAGTGTCTGCAGGCAAGAACCTCAGCGTCTCTGGTCAGTGTGTCCGCCGGGAAGTCATTGTCTCCTCTGTCTTTCTAAGCAAAACATGATGTATATATACCCATAGGTCTCCCCAGGGGTCCTACCTTGCTGTGTTATTGTTTCGGCCTAAAGGATGCCGTCTGGCCTGAACTTTATACAGAGATATTATACAGGAGATGTTCGTCCAGCTGTCAGTCCTGCTGAGCTTCCTAGAAGCCTCATGCATAATGTATGAGATTCGAACTATGGAAAAACCTGCGTTCTGAAGGCAGTGTTGTATCTAGGTAAAAGGTCAGTCCCTATTAACTGTTCTGTATGTAATGTAGGGAAGGATATAGGTGAAAGGTTGCAATGTTACCTGCACCTATATAGGGTACCTATAGAGAATATAACACTGTCACAGCCCTGTGCTCATTTTGTACTTATTTTAATACTTCACAAGGGTGTGCTATGTGTGTTAGTGTAAATGCATGCACATTTACTTTCCCAGGTGTTGCACTCCTCTTCGGGTGGCATCTTTCCAAAAGGAAGACACATAGGCCCTGGTTTAGGTCTTGGCGGTAATGGTCCTGCAGCCACCTTTTTGACTGATTCACCGCACGCCTACTTGGCGGCCAGTCTGCTCTATTTCGATGTTGGTGGGTCCATGGGCAAAACATTGGCAGAGTCCCACCAACTTCTCCAGGAATTTTCACCTGCGTCATAGGCAGAAGCGGCTGTCAGTGGGAGTCCAGCCAAGATGACTGCCGTGCTAATCACAATGTGCCCTTCTGTCAAGGCAACTATGGCGAGAATACCTCCTACTTTGAGTTGGTGGAATCGAAGGAAATGAGGTAAAAACGTACCTTTTTCTGTTTTCTACTTCCGTTTCCATCTTGAACCCCATCATTCTGGTCCCTCCTTTGCTGCTCCGACTTCACTATGATGCCAAACTTCTCTGTTGTTTGCGGGATCTAAGGTAAGCTACTTATACAATTGTCTAACTATGAATCGTGTGTTGACAATTGCTATATCCTCATTTATTTTTGCATTGGTCTTACATGCTATTTTTTCATTTTTCAATTTAAAATGAACACACCTGTATTAACACTAAAAAAAATATTGTTGTAGTGGTGCTTAAGGGTTTTGTGCTTGTAGTGCCTGTGGGTGTGCATTTAATATGTGTATGTTGTTTGTGTGGAATGCAATATATAACCAAAAGGGCAAAACACATTACTTACATATGTTTTCAAGCAAACACAAGACTTGTGTATTGACACATCAATAAGTATTAGTCCACCAGGGGCTCACTCTGTCAGCATAGTGCCGCTAGGACAATGCCAGCACAACAGGAACAACTGAATGGGCTCAGAGCAATACCGCCGGCCTAACGGCGACAGAGCACTGGTAAGCTGCAGACGAGATAGCCTCATCTGGGGAGGTGACCCGCTTACGCGACAGTAAACAGTCTGTTAATTTTGACGGTGGTTCAGCCAGCAGACATCTGAATACAGAAGTAGGGACTCCGTCAAGTCGACGGAGTACTTGAGACCACCACCAATTTGGGTATTAAGTGGGACTCTGACCTATCCTTTGTGACGCAAGTCCAGCACATCTCTTCATCTTGCATCGGGAAACTAAGAAGCTTTAGGAAATTCCTGCACCTCCTACCTGAGGAAAGCCACAGGGTCGTAGTCCATGCTAAGGCGACCGCTCAGCTGGACTATGCGACAAATTTGCACCTTGGGCTACCTGCATATCTGATCCACTGACTTCAGATGGCACAACATGTGGCTGCGAGACTCATCAGATGAATGCCATTCTGTCACCACAAATCCTTGGATATTAGGCAACTGCACTGCCACCCAGTTGCAAAAAGGATCAAGTTCAAGTCCTTCGTGCCCTACGTAACAAAGGACCTAGTTATCTCAGACATAGGCTGTGCCCATACCAACCTAAACGCACACTAAGATCAAACTCCCAGCACCTGCTTTGTGTACCTCGCTATGCTAAGTCCCAAATGGGATGAAGATCCTTCACAGTGAGGACCGCCAGGCTATGGAATTCTTTGCCGTCGCAGATGCATTTGGTGGAAACAGAACTTGAGTTCAGGAGGATCTTGAAGACCTGGCTCTGTAGCCAGGGATAGCTCCTGGCCCACTTTCCCTACCTGATCTCCGCTCAGCGCCGGGACACCTCTGCCTGAGGTAGCTGTTGTGCTTTACAAATGCCACTATTATTATGATAAGATCTAAATCTGGCCCATAGTCAGTACTCTATGTTTAGCTTGGGGTGTTGTTTGAGGGTAAACTACTTACAACTGGTAAGTTTTGTGGTCAATCCAGAAGGTCATTTCATCACACGTCTTGTGCATCTTTCTCATAATAGCGTTTATGGTCTGTGGACTGACTGTTTGTACAGCAACCTGCCCCTGTACTTCTGGTCTTGCTGGAGCTGGTCTAGTGCCCATGGTGCGTAGCATATAGTGACTGAAACTGTGTAATTTAAGATCCCTACGACATCAGTGAGTGGTAGGGTCTTACGATGTGGAAAGGGTGCATCTCCACACCCCTTGTAGCCCCCTAGTTACTGATGGGACCCAATCTAACATTCCTACTTGTTTGTGGAAACTCAACAGCAAACCAATCCTGGTGCTCTTGGTAAGTCAAAGGAATCTCCAGGTACTTGTATTGTCGTGAGGTTGCGTGGGCCCCGGGCACAAAATTTCCATTTTACATGCTCACATTTAAGGTTTTAAATATTTTTAAAAAATGACTTTTAGCGCACCTTTGCTTGCGTGGCCTCCTGAGATAATGTACTCAGAAATGGTTTCGCTTCGTTACATTTCTTGGTAGGCACATTATCAGTATTTAGAAAATTTTGTACAATGACTTAGTATACTGCACAAAAAGTTGTTGTTTTTTGTTGTCCGTTAGGCGACAACTCTGGAGGGCTAGAATAAACAACAATAACAGTGCCAGGACTCAGGCACAGAACGAATGAGTACAGATAAGTATATAAAATGTGCTGCAACTTTTTTAGACTGTGGAGCATCTCCATGGATTGTCGAAGGTCGCCCCATGCCTGAATTCTAGCACAACTTGAATTCAGCTAATTCCCAGTTAATAAAAGAATCACCTTCAAGCTCCTCATGCACGCCTACAAAGCTCTACATGATGCAGGGCCTGCTTTTCTTAACCACCGCCTCACATTCCACGCACCCACCAGAGACCTTCGCTCTGTCCAACTGGCCCTGGCTACCATCCCACATATCCACAAGACCACGGCTGAAGGAAGATTCTTCTCCTTCCTCGCAGCAAAGACCTGGAGCACCCTTCCTCTCCACTTCAGGGAATCTCTATCACTGCCTTGATTCAGTAAGGACCTCAAGACCTGACTATTCAACTGAACTGCAGTGCCTTCGACGGACTAGCAGCCCTCCTCCAGTGCCTTCAGACCATTATGGGTGAGTAGATGTGCTTTACAAGTCACCTAATTGACTGAGTTGAATTCCAAACACCACCCTGAGAAGGTCAGCGGCCTGTTACAAGACTAGCTGCCTGATGACATACGTCTGCAGATAAAAGGGGAGTTAGACCACACTAATGGCTCTGGCAGACTAGTACACCCTGTGCTTATAATGATACGAAGCGCTAAGTATGAGTATATAATTATATGTATCATATGATCAATGCAAAAATACAATGGTCGAATCGTTCATATTCTTCACCATCCTTGTAATGCTGGTTACACTATTTTGTTTCCTTCTATTAATCATTGCAGCGCACGTATTTTATACAAGAGCCCAGTTGCTTCAATAAATATTTGAAACGCCAATCCGTGTACCTCTTGTATCCTCCTTTGGGCCTGCCTGAGATACTAACAAAAGGGTAAGATTTGCGTCCAGGATTTCCTTGGGGGAATTAGGGTTGTCACTTTCTGGCGTTGCAGACACCATACGATGCCCCCCTGTCAGGTTAGGGGGCTAGATGGTGCACTGCGAGCTATTCCGGTCCTGCGTCAACATATTCTAATGGTATGCGTGGACTAAGTCCCACGTAGTTTGATGCTTATGTTGCCCAAATAAACAGTCTTAGTAATTAAGTGGGAACCGTATGACAGTATGCCCTAAAATGTGCAGGGGGTGGTGCCAGTTATAAGACTCTAGCTGCCGTGAGGCGGCATTTCTTGCCTCGAACACCACTCACAAGTAAAATGTTTCAAAGACATATGCAGCATGTGCTGCTGTTACAAATGTAACTGTCCCCCCCTACATCTGGGAGACCTCTATTCCTGAGATGTGTACGTGCCTCTTGGCAGTTTTATCCTACCTCAGCAGGACTGGAGCCGCTATTTATGTGAAGTGATTCAGTGAACAAGAGATTCGACAAACACAGTAAACCATAGGTGGGAAACAACTTTTAAAGAGTCAAGCTTGACAAAGTTACAGGGATAGATTGTAGGAAGCTGGCTCTGTATCTTCTATACCAAAGCGAGGTATAGTGTGCAGAGAGTCCAGGTATCCCTTTGCGTTGACAGGGATTACTCTAGCAATCCCAAGGTGCTATTTCCAGGTGTAGCTGCGGTCAAGCAGCCATAAGCTTATCAGAGAAGGGTGTTAGGACATTCACTGCATACACAAAATCAATAAGTGAGACACACACTCAAAAAGGAGACACGCCAATTTAGAAAACTACGGAGTTAATATGTTTGAGCACTCAAGAACTCAGAACAGGTAAGTACTTTGCAATAGAATCACTTTTAAGTATCTTTTGCAGGTTAGAAACACAGTTCTCACTTGTGCACAATGTTATCCTACGGGAGGAAAATGACACAATAGAACACTTATATTTGTTGTGTGTTCTTGGTGGACCTACTTTGGTCTTGTTGTTGAAGAGAGTCAGGGACCATTGCCCTACCTGCAGATTGAACAGTGTTGTGCTTGGAAGTCTCTGTGCAGCAGGGAAGAGGAGCTAGTCATTGTGCAGAAAACTCGCTTGGATGAAGCAGGAGCCATTTTGAAGAGCACGGACAAAGGGGACTCAGAGACAAGTCCGGGAGCTCCCAATGGGAGGCCCAGTGCAGGAGCATCTCAACAACAAGGGGCACCAACTGGAATACGGGCCGGGTGGCTCGGTGTGCAGGGTCTTTGGGGTCGTTAGACACGTGTGTCAAATTGCCTCCTTTGGTCTGGTCAACAGATTGGACAACAGCTGGGTAGTGGAGTCACTCTTGAGGCTATCTCTTCGATGCGATGACCCTTGTCGATTGGCTCTTGTTTAGGTGAGTTGGAGTCCAGGGCTGGACTCAGAACAAGCCTTGGTTGCGGCATGCCGTTGTTACTCTGGGTATTGGCACAGCTGGGCTTAGGCTTGGCAGGAAGACGCTGTGGGCCTCTTGGAGTCTGATGACCTCCTCCTGGGCAGCTGCTGCTGGGCATTTGGTGTAGGCAGAAGGTGCAGTGTACTGGTCATAGTGGTTGGTGCATGCAGTTGCAGGGGAGTCATTCCTTGGCTTCAAAGGAGATCTTTGGGGCTTTTTCTACATGCTGAAGGAACTATGGTTTCTGGAGGCAAATGGAGTCCATTTTTCCAGAATTGTCAGGAGCAGACACCCAGCTGGTGGGGTTGGCGTCAGGTCAGTCTTCTGCTTCTCTGTTCTTCCCTTTTTTGGGTCAGCAGGGCCCTTGTTCTCCCCTTTTTTTCGAATTCCAAAGTTGATCTGAGTTCCTGTGCTCAGGTGACCACCTAAATACTGAATTTTGGGGTATTAAGAGACTGAAGGGCAGTAGCCAACGAGATACTTTCCCCTAAGATCACTACTCCCCCTACATGACCACATCCTGTGGGAAGTGGGCATGACTCTGACCCAGTGTCCTAAATCCTGCCAACACAAAGATGGCGGATTCCTAAAAGTGTGGGTCACATCAAGCAAGACACCTTAGGGTGTGCCTGACTGGTGAAGGTCACCACGCCTATTTTGAATACTAACTTTCGCACATATTCTCGCACCAATGGGTGGCATGACCTGAGGTTTGTATCCAAAACAGTGGTCCCTAGACAGTTAGGGGTACGCATGAGAAAATAAATATAGATCAAATTATTCTATATTCTCTGTCCAGTCGGACAGGTTTTTAATGAATCATATATTGTTGTAGTCAGTTTATCTATACAATATCAAGTGGGACACGGCCTGTGTCCTACTACCACATATAGACAGGTGTGACATACATAAAAGGTTGGTATCAGGCAAGGCGAGACAGTCTGCTTATAATCAAATTTTTGCAGGTTAATGAATCGTAGATACACTATTGTGACATTTCATATGGTATAGTCAAGAACATATAGTGTATATTGTGTCGATGACGTTTTGATCACTGTTTTTAAGATGAAGGGATCATTTTCAGGACATTGTGATTCATGCCTGTATCACATTTATATCAAACATCAAGCCCAAACATAGGTGGAGAACAACACAAACACATTACATGTGGTTTTTCAATTGAGGAGGAAAGGGGAAGGAATTGGGAAGAAAAGGATATATACACATATTAGGTTGGTGTAGTGTACAATTAAAAGACATATATACAAAGTAGGCATGTCTGGCTAAAGAGTTTTATCAATATGACGAGAATTGCCTAATTTCAACACACTGTACTGTTTGTGTAGACCATTCGAAAGTTGTGCAGAATCTTTTCGAGGTGATGTGGAGTCATGCTGGGATCAAAAAAGCCTTGCCGGTTTAACATACCTTGTAGGTTTTGCGGTACCAAACTTTACATTTAGGCTTTGCGGTAACAAACTTGAGAATTTAACACGCTGTAGTTATGCTGCATTTACAAATCTGGACGGGGGCAGCTAAAAATAATAATAATAATAATGTGATTAAAGAGATTTTGGTGCAGTGAGGAGAGCTATGGCTAGTGCCTAAAGTAGGTAAATCCAAGAAAAGAACCGAAGTCGACCAATTTCTAACATCATTCGTGGTGATCCAAGGCCGTTGCTAGTGTCTAGACTTTAAAACCGTGAAAAATTAAGGCGGCCGTCGGTGGCGGTGAACCGCGACGCAGGAAAGAAGTGCCGCTAATAGAGGCAGTTGGCTTACCTAGGAGCGAATAGGGGAGGCAGTGGTCAAAGTTAAAAGTGGACCGTTTAGATGTGAGTGCTGATTAAAACCTGTAAGTGAGAGAAGTATATATTAAGGTCCAGATGCTACGTGGAGCATCCTGTGAATGGTAAAAGCTGGTCAAGACCTTACCGCAATATGATATGCTGCGAGTCCGGTAGTTTTAAGGTAAAATGCCTGGGGGAGAGAAAGGGAGGGGGAGGTAAGGCCCCAATGCATGCATGTAGAATTAAAAATTAGGCAGTGGGAGCCAGCGGTCGTGCTTATCGTCTTATACCGTTGCTGGTCGTCCTACAATGGGGTCCAAGCCTACAGTCGAGCCGATGCTCCGAATGACTGTGCGGCGTGCGGAGATTGGCCTCCATTTTGTTTTGAAATGGTCATGTGACGAAGTGAGTTAATGGGTCGGCCATTTTGTAAGGTGCAAAATAAAACCCGTGTTGCGATCTATGGGAGGTGGATGGGTGAACTGCTATAGCATGCTTAGAGGTTAAGATTAGCATTTCAAGGCAAATTTATAAAAACAACATTGTAGATCATGAATCCGCATAGAGACACCGAATTATTTGAAACAAACATTTTGAAAATTAAACAGTTAGGCAAAGCAGGGTTTAGTCAGTGTAATTTCCGGTGATTTCAGACTAATTTAAAGTTCATAGTAAGGAAGTCCAGTCCTCGAGACAGTTGAGGCCAGTGTGGATGCTTTTACTCTTCAGTATCCATTTTAGTTCTTCTTTGTTCAAGAGGGCGATTAGGTCACCACTTCTTGGTGGGATTTTTATTGCATCAATGATTGTCCATTATAGATCAAGGTCGCTGTGGTCTTTTTCAATGAAGTGGTCCACAAAAGGTGCATTGGGTGTTTTGCACCGAATCCTGCTCTTGTGTTGACAGCTTCTTAGTCGAGCTTTCTGCGTAGTCTCTCCTATATATTTTTTTGACAGGGACAGAAAATTGCATAAATGACATTCATACTAGTACAATTCGTGAAGTATTTCCTCTGGAAGTTGATTTGTTCAAAAATGAAGTCCTTCCCTTCAACTGTACAATCACAGACACTGCATGAACCACATTTCACATGACCTTTTATGTATGTCACACCTGTCTATATGTGTCCCACTTGATATTGTATAGATAAACTGACTACACCAAGATATGATTCATTAAAAACCTGTCCGGCTGGACAGAGAATATAGATATTATTTGATCTACATTAGTTTTCTCATGCGTACCCCTAACTGTCTAGGGACCACTGTTTTTGAAATAGTATATGTACCTAAGGTCCCTAACCAATTGCTTGACTGGGTTTCCCTTGTGTTTTGTAACAAAGACCTGAGGGTTGGCATCTCTCAGGACTGGGGTAGAGACAGGGTTGCATTAAATAGGTGGTATACTTTGAAGCTGCCGGCCCTTGGAATTCTAATTGCTAGCCATCCTGTTTGGAGGAGGTGTAAACACCCCAGTTGGAGCAGGCTTTGTTTCCTGACTTCTGAGGGAGATCCCTCACCTGCTTGGTGGTCAGACACGTGTCTGCGGTGACAGGCTGGTCTGGACCAGACACCCAATACGCTAGAGGAAAGTGGCTTTTCAGGGGGTACCTCTAAGGTACCCTCTGGGTTTAGTTATTAATAAATCCAACACAGGTATCCGTGTGGGTTTCACGTTTGATACCAAAAATTCCATATTTCAGTGAATCCATCATGTAGCTGTGAAACTTGTTTTGACCAGGGTCCACACATAGTTTAAAATGGCTGCACTGAGTACTTGTAACATCTTAAAAG
This sequence comes from Lissotriton vulgaris, assembly GCF_964263255.1. NCBI lineage: Eukaryota > Metazoa > Chordata > Amphibia > Caudata > Salamandridae > Lissotriton > Lissotriton vulgaris. The sequence goes on along the minus strand of NC_141690.1, from coordinate 272,872,986 downwards.
GGTATAGATATTACAGGGCACCTCTGCTCATGCAAAGATGTCCCCTCATGTAGTGTAGAGCACACCCCTTAGGGCTGTAATGGCTGCTCTAGGGGTGACTTACCTATACTGCATGCAGTGTCTGCTAACATGGCACACAGTAGGTGTGTTATGTCGAGTTTGCGTTTTACTCTTCATAGGGCACGCAGCATGCAGTGGCAGTCTGTGTGTTGGTGCTGAGGAGTCCCTTGGGTGGCACAATAAGTGCTGCAGTCCAGGGGACTAAGCATGGGCGGAAAATCCGTTACGCTCGCGGATTTTGCGGATTTTCGGGAAATCCGCAATCCGCGAGATTTGCGAATTTCCCGCAAAATCCGCAAATCCGCGAGCAGCGGATTTTGCTCGCGCTGCTCGCACTGTTCGCGTGAGTTCGCGCCCCGCGAATAAGTGCAAAATTGCAGAAATACGATCTTAGCAAAACTGAAAGTAACTACTTACCAGGTTCAAAAGTTCAGGCACATCATTAGTAGCCATTTCCTGTAGTGCTTCCTGAGGGGCCCCTCCAGAGTTCAGTTGCCAGTTGAAACTATTATGTGACCCTGCTCTGAACCTCAGAATAGTTACACATATGCCACAAAGGTCCTGAATTACAGCTAAGGGAGACAAGCAGGAGCCAGGCTGGAAGTTAAAATCCATTAATCAGCCCCTAATTCATTATTGTCAGTTGGGGCAGGGCAGGTGTTGTAACTAATTTTGCAACAATGAAAGCACTTAGCAAGTGCAAAAGATCACTAATCAGGGCGCACTAAGGAAGCAGGTGCCAGCTAAAAAAATATTCTGTGACACATTAATCAGCCCCAAATTAATTCAGGTCACTTGAGGCAGGGAAGGTGTGCTTTGCCGAAAATAATGTACACTGGACAACCAGAGGGTGTGGTGATGAAACAGAGGGTGGCATGGGTGGGCCAGAGGGTGGCATGAGTAGTCAGAGAGTGGCAGTGGTGACAGAGAGTGGCAGTGATGAAGAAGAGTGTCCCAAACAGGCTGGACACGTAGAAACAACAAGTTCGCAAAACTTGCGACCCGACAGGTAAGTTCGCAAATTGCGAAATTGTAAAAACCCTCGCGAACTGGCAGAAACACGGGCGAACACAAAAAAAAAAAATCTGCAAATTCGCGGGAATTCGCGGATTTTGCAGATTGCGAATCCGCAAATCCGCAAAATTCGCGGATTGCCAATCCGCAAAATCCGCTCATGCTTACAGGGGACCCTCTTTGGTAACCAATGCCCTAGGTTCCATGGGTACCAGTTACGAGTGAGTGCCAAAGTTTTGCCAATTGTGGGAAAAATTGTACAATTTTAGGGAAAGAGATCTGGTGCTGGGGACCTGATCAGCAGGAACCCAGCACGCTTTCAGTCAAAGTTGCACCAATTACAAGACAAACATTGGGGGTTACCATGTCAAAAAGAGCATTTTCCTACATAGGTGCTTCCTTATTCCCTGTAGGAGGTAAAGATGACTGCTATGGTCGCCTCCGTTTTTTAGTAATTCTAGTTCTCTTGTGTGTGCTTATTCAAAGCCTACTCAGAGGTCAGAGACATCCAAATGCCCACATCAGCCATTTTGAGCAAAATATGGCTCTGGCTTAGTTCTTCAAGGTTTGGCCTTCCTACCCAAGGGTGCCTGAACTTGCACTAATGCTGGAGCGTGAAAGTCCAGGTTGTTGTAACTCACACAACCCCACTTGACATACATGCCAGAGCGGTGTCCGTGCTTTCTGGGGTACTAACAGTCTCTTAAAGGGGCGGAGAATGCAGTGGTAATTCAAACCCAAATTCTTGCTTTAGAATATCACACACAATTTACTATACTAACAAAAAGACACAGAGGAGTCTATTTACTGAATTCTTACTCAACACAGGGCAAAATCCAAAAATGCTGTGCTGTGTTGTGTGAGAAGGAGAGAGCAGGGCAGTGCCACATCTGCAGACCGATGGCACTCACCGGTGTGGCTGCGGATTGCACTTTAAACTCCCTGGCACTGAGCCATTCTCTCACGCGTACACAGAGGGGCAGATTTCCAAAAAATACAGGCAAGGCAGAGCAGCAACCAAAGAGAACGTGCTGCATTATTTGACCGGGAGGGAGCAGGAGAGCGCCATATCTACAGGGACATGGCTCTTTCTTCCCCTCTACCTAGTGCCGGCGCTGATATCAGCTGCCAAGTGCTATGCACACAGTTTAGCGTCATAGAGCTAGGGCGTGTGTGTGAGTCTAGCATAGGTTTTGTATAGGAAGAGTACCCTTCCTTGCCTCAGCCACGTTTAAATGGGAGTAAAAGAGGGAAAAGTGTGATAAAAGGAGGAAAATAAACCTCAATTTCACCGCCCTTTTTCACCACCTTCCACTCTGCAGGAGCGCCACTTCTTCGATGGTTTGAATACGAGGATAAAATGCGGAGCCTGAACGCACTTTGGGGCATATTTACAAGCCCCTATCGCCAACTATAATGTCACTCTTTCTGACATTGTGGTGGTGTTAGGGGCTTCGCCTTATTCACAAGGCAGCGTTAAGCCACTTGACGTGGCTTAACGCTGCCTTGTGAATAAGGCTCCCTTTCACGCTATACTTTTTTTAAACAAAAACTTTAACTTGTTTTTATATAATCGCTGCTTTCAATGCCTCCAGAACAAGGACATACATGTACATTTCCAGGTATAATAGCATAATATATATCCAATGCTATCAACATCGTATCCTATGGTGTTGCCCGGACTCACTACTTGTGAGCCGAGCTACTCTCCTTTGTATTAGCAGTACAATTTTTTAAACAATATACCCAGTATCTTGAACGACATAGGCTTTCACACTATACTTAACGTGAGAGGGGTGGACAATGGGTGTTGCGGTGACCGTTGCACAGCAACACCCATTGATTATGATGCTGCCCCATATTTACAAGGGCAGCGTAAAGATGGGGCAGCTCCAAAATTAAGACCAGGGAAAACATGGTCTTAAACAGGCGCAACAAGGAGACATGTTTAATTCCTCCTTGTCTTTGCTGTTTTTTATGTGTGCTGCGTTGTGCAGCACTCATAGAAACAGAAAAAGGCCATTGGTTGTTTATGGGCAGGAAGGTGACCACATAAACAATCAATAAAAGAGATAACGTTTGGCAACTTGTATGTGCGTTGCAATAAGCAGCACTCACAGAAGTTTCAAAATGCCATTTCAGATTGTTTATGTGCAGGAAGGGACAACGCAGGCACCCTTGCAAAACGGTGCAAGAGTGTCTGGTAAAAGTAGCACCAGCGCACGGAGAAATGCAGGGCTGCACTGTATCCTTGTAAATACGGTGCAGCCCTGCGTTTTGTAAGTGGCGGAGTGCGGCGTTACGCGAAGGTGGCTAACGCCACGCTCCACCACTTGCTAGTAAATATGCCCCTTTTACCTATGTTTTCCGTTTTGTCTGCGCTTCAGCGAAGTATAAATGAGGGTGCGAGTAATCACCGAGTGCAGTAAACACCCCACCATTCATAACTCCGAACATTTCACAAACTGTGGTTTGTGAGCAATCAGAGATTCCGACCAGTCAGTGCATGATTTCCTCGGTTTGAATTGTGCATTTAAAACTAGCTGAGATGAAATGTGTACCTCAGGATATTGCAGGGTTTAAACCGCCTGTGATCAGAAACAGAGTGCAGACCTCCAGATACACATGTCCATGGCAGAGACTGTGCCCTGGAATCTTTAGCAAGCACGTGTTATACATGGTACAGGACATGCTAAGTACAGGGGTAAAATGTGAACAAGCAGTGGTAATGCCAGTAGGTCTGGCTTTAAAGTAATGTTGTACGGATATATGAAGCACCACTAGTAAGTTGCATAGAGATAGAAATGTATGTGTGTGGAAGCAAAGACAGCTGCAGTGTCAAGCCAGACCTAAAAATCCATGTAGGTTAATTACTGCCCCCTCCCATCTGTGCTGCTGCCAGAGAAAAACAACATAAATTATTTAGTTATTTAAGACAATTTCATAACATTCCAGTGTCGTGTGTATGCATTAAAGTTTCAAGCTCAAGCAGCGGGAAACAAAAACAAAATGATCACAGCTGCGTGGACGGCAAGCACTTTTTTTGTGGAAGCACACAACTTCTGCCCAATGAAAACATGTCCTCCTGGTTCACAACATGTGGGCGGAGCCAAAGCCACTCTCTAGTGATGCTCACATAATTATCTGGTGACAGCTGCACTTTCAAGACAGAACACAAATAAGAAAGAATTGGGGAGGGAAAATGTTGACACTTCAATCACCCTTTATTTGAAATGGGAAAAAAAACATAAGGAAGGTTATGCATAGGTTGTACAGCTGCAGAATAATCATGCATATAAAGTGAGCAACAGAAGAACATGATCTTTCTCCCAGAGGGTCTCAGCAGGTTTGTAAAAACCAGTCATCCAATCAGGAACCAGATGTCTTAGATGGTCTTTAACATTTCAGGATATAGTGGTGTCCAGCGTTGAACTTCCTGTGGCTTGTCTTTCCTCCAGACCCTTAAAACATCTGTCTTATTGTTGTGTCATTCTAGTCAAATGAATAAAAGAAACATGTGTGAGCAGGAAGCTAACTTTAAGGCCCCAGTCAGTCAGCAGATAAAACAAACCAAAACACAAAAACACGTTAATATATTTCATTGACCTTCCCAAAGTCAAACATGCAACATAGATAAGCTGCTCCCCCTGAGCAGAGCTCCCTGATTATGAAGACGTCTTACATGGAGTAGTAACGAAGAAACATCATATAATGTGTTTTTCTTGTTATTAAAAGAGTCACCCAGCAAAGAGGAAGGAAAGAGTTCTCTTTGCTCAGTCCCCCATCTCTAACAATGACCAAAAAGAGACATGAATTAATGTTTCTTTGATGACATCACCTGGGATTTTGGGCTGATCTGTATTCCTGGATAGTCCCTTTTAAACAATGCAAGCTCTAACCCTCAACAAATTGTAATCCATAACACGAATCCTGAGATACCTATATAAATAAAGGGGTGACCCAGAGAAAGATGTCACAATGCACCTCAAAACCCTAGCTTACATCATCATAGAAAGGGACAGTCTAAAAAAAATAGTTTCTTAACTGTAACTCCAGTTCTCTTGCAAGGGAATTTCCATGTATAGTCATAAGCACTGAATAGTCCCGTCCACGCGCCGAGACCACGGAGCACTTTTTCACAATATGTCTTCTTAAGTGTAAATGATTGGCTTTCTTCAGGAAGGCCAACAGAGTCACTTAAGAAAGACAAACATTATGCAGCCAATAGGACTAGGCTACAATAGCCCAGTTCTTGATCTTGCACTTAAAAATGGGCCAGGAGAATTATATAAGTGCATAATTTCATGATGTTTTAATTCAACAGCATAAATCTCTTTCACAAACCTTTTTTTGATAGCACATACACATGAAGGAAGCAGGGCAGAGTAGTCTCATTGTCTGTAATTATTGAGTTAAAAATAGAAGCTGCACCTTTAAGAACCCAGAGCCTACCAGTAACCCATCATGCTCAGCAGGTGAACTGGAGTTACAGGTGAGAAATTATTCCTTCTCTGATAGGGGATTTCCTTTTATAGACATGAGCACTAAATAAAGTAGCAAGCCACCCCCACAGAACGCGGTGGCGAAGACAGAGTGAACTATGGTAGCCAGTTAAGTAAATAGAATTCTAAGAGAGGCCTGTTCTATTTGAGTGTCCGCTCTAGCTTCCAAGTCTAGACAGTAATGTTTGGGAAATGTATGGACAGATCTCCATGTGACTGCTATGCAAATATCTGGAATAGGGATATTCCTCAATAAAGCAGCAGTAGCCACTTTCACTCTAGTGGAGTGAGCTTTCTGTTTAGCTGATATTGTCTTGTTATTTTATTGGTAGCACAAAAGATGTGGGAAACTATCCATCAGGACATGGATTGTGTGGAAGTGGCTAAACCTGTGTGGTCAGGATCATAGTTGATTAACAATTGGTTTGATCTGCGGATGTCCCTTGCCTTATCGAAACAGAATGTCAAAACTCTCCTCCGATTCCGAAAATGATGAGATATTTCAGCTACAGCATTATTATTATGTTGACAACACTTATGTGACCTATGTATATTTCTTTTGGAGTAACAGTTTATTTTACAAAAATCAATTTTTATCCTTTCAATTTTAATTATGTGTATCAATGAATATATTCATATCGATTTTTTATCAATGTAATTAAACTTTGTACCTTACCATATATTTTTTCTTTTGAGTATCTTTTCTCCTTATGGTGTGTCCTTTTTTCCTGTTTTTGTCAGACCTTGTACTTTTTTGCCTGGGCCTTTACCCTTACATATGTTTGCTTAACTCTGACCCAGGAAATGTATCCCTTTCAGGGGGTCCCTGTTACCTCACCCGATCTTTCTGATCACTACATTAGCACTTGGAAAATATTTTCAACACTATTGCGTCGAAGCAACTCAAAAGGATTTCAGTTAAACAATCCAAACCTGGGTTTAATGGTCCCCTAAATGATGAACGTTGCAAACGTAGGCTTTCAGTGAGGCTTTGGAGAAACTCTCCCTCCAAATAAAGCCTCATACCATTAAAGAAGATTAGAAGCACCTACAACAAACACATTCGCAATGCTAAAACCGACCATTTCAGGGCTCAGCTTGACGGTGCCATAAAAATAACCCAATAAGCTCTTCAGAATTCTCAAGCAACAAACTGTTCACTCTTCCAACCATATCTCAACACCCATGACCTCCCTTCCTAGTGGGGAGGTCTTCTCAGCACATTACTCTGAAAAGGCAAGAAAAATTTAACTGGAGCTGCAATCTGCCATTCCAATTTTGCGACCTCTGAACTCCTCTGCATCATCGGATGAATTTACGGAACCGTCGGCAGGGTCTTCAAAGTTCTTCACATAGGTTGTGCTCCCAAAAACAACACCTCTTGGAATTCTTTTCTTCTTCCAGCCGACAAAGAGCTGCTCCACTCTATGGCGTCCTAAAAACCTTCCAATCACTTCAGCGATCCACTACCTGCTAAGTTTTTTAAAGATCTCAATTCGTCCATTCTCCCTCTTTGGTCCTGCATCATTCGTGAATCCCTCTTGCAGGGTAGGATCCCTGACTGCCTCAAAAGGGGTCAAGTCACTCCCATCCCTCAGACGCCTAACACCAATCTAGCTGATCCTAACAACTTACGGCCTATCACCAACATGATGACTCTAGCTAAGTTGCTCGAGAAATGTGTCTGCATGCAGCTTTGCAAACACATAGAGAAATGTCAACTCCTTGACCACTACAAGTCGGGTTTCACAGCAGTATAGAAAAACAGTGGTCCTCAAACCAATCAATCCTAGTCGCAAAATGAATTCACAAATTCCCAGTTTCTGAGCTAAAGTGAATTCACGCTCTTCATAAGAAACAATGTTTCAACAAAAGAATCTTCACAATGAAAGAAATTTTAACTATGAAAAATGGATATGTGGAAAACGAAATTCATATGAAACAAACTCGATTTCTTTTCATCAATAGTGTTTTATCACTGGAAATTTTATGAGGGCTGCTCCAGGGGGAACGTGCAAAGAAGTAGTGCTCGAAAGTAGGTGAGTGGGGAAATGATTCCCAGAGTGAAGAAGGATGGAAAGAAGTTCAATGTGGTATTGATCAAACATATAAATCTTAGTGTCCTGTCCCTACAATATTTTACATGGTCTATTTACATCAATTTGTACAGTCACAGATTGTAATCATCTGTGGCACGTAATAGGGAAAGGCTGGATGGGTCCAGGTACATGGGTGTATGATCGTCGACATTTCGACTCGACTTGTGACATGTAGGACGGTTGAGCCGTTGCCTGCGAGTCTTCCTCAGGACGGGATATATGGGGATAATAGGAGGCAACCAACATGTGGTTTTAGCACCTCATCTGGTGGGGAGAAATGGCGGCTATCAGTAATATTCAAAGTAGCACATCCTATATAGCACATCCTATGACTATCATTGTGTGTGAGCTTACCCGCACGCAAACCACTGCAGGAAAGTTGGCAGTTTCCTGGCATGAATTCAGTTCAGTCGGACGCCCCTCCAGGGTCAGTCCGGTGGGCAACATAACTGCACAGGTTATGCATGAAATAAGAATCTTAATGTATAATTCTGATGTTAGTGCAACCAACCCTCTATGTATGGTAGCGCCCTTATAGGGGGCCTAATGCACAATAACAAGGATTATTCAAGGAATCTCACCCGGTGCTATACGTGAGGATCATGGTCTGCACGATGCGAGAAACCTATGCGTATAATTCTGTCTTAGGTCTAACTGGCCCAATATATTAAATTGAGCCCATATAGGAGGCCTACTGCCCAATACATAATTAATTCAAAACACTCAATAGGTACTGTCCGTTAGGATACAGCGTGGGTCTGTATAGGCAATTAGGGCTAGAGCAATCTCTGTGGTGGCTAGGGAGTAGTGCTATAGAGATGAATCATGGTAGAGAAATTTAGGGGACCTCATCTGTGTAATTACGTGGGTAGCCCGCATGATTCAGTTACAGTGGTGAGCTACAAGGATCCACCCGGACCAGGGCAATGCCCTCATGCGATTCCCAATAGTCGGACTTAAAAACAACCAACAGCCTTTTTCACTTCCCTTCACCTCGCTTAAATGGGACCGTGCAGCTACAGGGTGCCCAAACTAAGTCAAATTAAAATTAAGGTCGGGCTGGAGGTGGGAGCGAAAGGCGTCTGCTCACCTCTAGGTTGTTGGTGCGTCCTTGCAGTAGTAGAAACAGCGTCCGATTGACGCGTCTCTAGGTATACGAGCCTGTGTTAATCTCCCACGTGACGTATAGAGAGTAAACATAGAAGTCAGACTTCCTAAGGGGTGCTCCGAGCAGCTCTACGCATGATGCGGTACCGATAGGTGGCAATCTGTATCTCCTTGTTGACGGTCAATATACAAGGGACCTAATTACACATGCATGTTCGTCCATTCAAGGGTACAGTAAATGATTAGCATAGGGAACAATAAATATTTAATACCTCAATACGTGTAATAGAAGCCTGTAAACAATAGTGACTCGTAATATGTAATTAAATGTACAGTGACATGTTAAACGATTGATAAAAATTAGATTGACATACGTGATCCACTCTATGCAATGCATTGTATAGTGAATTAAAAAACAGTGAATAATAAAAACAGTATAAACAACTACTTGCAGCCATATAGAGGTAAGCCTTCCACTCTGAATATTAAATTAAAACATATGCAGTTGAACCCTGTATCACAGAGCACTAAGTGTTAGGAACCCGCTCGGAGGCGTGGTTCAATTTAGTACTGGAAGGTACATTAATACTCCATGTGGTGTGCTCAGTGTAAAACCATCATGTGAATACCGTACCCTATGGACTGTCCTTGTGGTGTGTTGTTGTGTTAGAAACTGTCTGATGTAACATGAGAGTCATATTCTCAGAAGGGTAGACTGCCCATGCTGACACTGGCGGTCAGGTAGTATGGAATGTGCCCTCGATGATCAGCTTTATCACATCGAAGAGATTACGTTCTTGTCACCCTGTTGATTGTATTGACCATTTTCACTCACATATTACTTTCCAGGCAACACGCTGCTCCTAATGTTCGCTATCTTAGCATGTTCCAATTTTGAGTATGTGTGTGTAGTTTAAGGTACGAATTTGGGTTATTGTTTCCCGTGTGACAATCACTTACTCCTTGTTATAGTATCAAACGTGAAACACTGCATCTGTCCATTTCTTATTTATTTACCGCTTTCACGCACATTGCGGCGTAATATTTCCCTCTTAATTTGTTTACCGCTTTCACGCATGGCTGTTTTTATCTCGGGTGGCACCATCTTCTTTCAGGTACCACCATCGCTTTCCATTATAGTGCACCTTGGGAGATAAGGTTTGCTCACTCAAATAAACCCTTTGAAAAATGTTTTAAACTGTGATTTATAACAGTATTTTATTTATTGTTCATTACAATGCTGTGTATGTTCTTGTTTGGCAGAACGCATAGCCCCTGATGAAGGGCAAGTGCCCGAAATGCATTGGGCAAGGGCTTTACACTTGTGAAAAAAGTTATTTATGTGTGAACAACACCATGAGAGACTGAAAAAATTCAAGACAATTTTAATAAAACTTTATTTAAAAGAACTTTAAGAAACTGTCAACAAATAGTTTTTGAAATTATATTCCTGAGTGCATTTGGGGACGTTTTCCACTTCTGGGACAACGCAACAGAATATATTAATTTTCACTCTCACTCAGGAGGAATTACCAAATATCACCTACCTACCTTGTAAAAATTTGACTTCACCATCCTTAGAAAAAACAGAGTGCGATCGTTCTTTGCCAAGGAGTCATTTATAGTTTTCTGAGTAAAAAGAACTATGCACCCATAATCAAAATGCAATACGAAGAGGTTATGAATCTAACTGAACAAAGAGCAGAAACATTCAGGTATTCTGAAGAGGATACACAGCGAATATACTCACTAATTGAAGAAACTGAAAATTTAACAGCTAATACTGGGTCAAAACAGAGCAACATCAAGCTACTGCTCTACATGTCAAAGAAAATAGTTAACCAACGTTTACATGCCAATATATGACTGAATTTCAGAAGACCATGAGGCATATCCAAGGTTGGATGAATGATAACCACCTTAAGCTGAACCCTGGCAAGACGGAACTACTCTTGCCCGGGAAAAGCGAACCCAGCTGGGGCCCCCATTTTTGGCCCACCGATATGGGAACTCCTCCTGTTAGCTCCGCCTCAGTAAAAAGCTTGGGGGTCACTTTAAGATCAGATTTGTCGCGGCACTCTCAGGTAGGTGCAGTGGTGTCAGCAAGTTTTTTTCAGCTCCGCAAAATAAAAAAAATTGCTCAGTTCCTTACACACTCTGCCCTCATTCAAGTCACTATAGCCCTGGTGCTGTCCCCTCTAGACTTTTCAAACAGCATTTATTTAGGCTTACCATTGGGACTTTTGAAAAGACTCCAATTGGTCCAGAACCAAGCAGCCAGACTCATAACTAAACAACCCAAGAGGCACTCAATCAAATTAGGCATGAAGGAGCTACACTGGTTACCTGTGGCCCAGAGAATAGCTTTTAAAACCTGCTGTATAACCTTCAGAGCCTTAAATAATTGTGGACCAATTTTTATTAAAAACCTAGTGACAAAATATGTCCCCACACGACACCTCCGATCTGCCCAGAAAACACTAGTGGTGGTGTCTCGATTCAAAAGGAAACGACAAGGGGGCAGCTGCTTTCACCACCTCGCTGCCACCCTTTGGAATTCGTTACCTCTACCACTCAGACATAGTAAAGATCTGCTCACGTTTAGACATGCCTTGAAGACCTGGCTGTTTGAGCAAGCCTATTTATAGTAGTTTTCACAGCAACATGTATCATTTCTTCCTTCCGACAGGGCCATGAAGCCCACGGGCGTACGAGCGCTTTAAAAATGGCATATAACATAACATAACAATACGCTCATAAAATATCACAAAGTTCAAAGGATTCCTCGAGGGTCACGTATCTCACTCAAAATAACCTTATTTAAAAATAATTCATGATTCACTGAAAAGTGCCAAGCAATACTCAATAAATGGTCTCTAGATCTCATATTATTCATAATAGAGGAACTGGCAAAACGAATAGAGGACCTCACAAAAGAATCACAACAGCTTAAACAAGAATTGAGCCAAATGCTCAGTACGGAGGAATTAAATGAAACATTGGATGACATTAATAAACAACTTGATACATACACAAAGGAGATCAATGAACGGAAAATCAGGAAATTTAAAAGAGACACCCAGGACTATAAGTTAGGGGAAGTGTATAATTGGGCAGATATTTATGCCAGACGCAGACAGCAAAAACCTAACTCTGGCAGATCTGCAGATGAAACATCATCATCAGACGAATCACAATACTGGAGGCATCCTCCATTTGGAAGACAAGATCAAAGTAAGACCAGTGAAAAACGATCCACGTCCAGTGGAGGATCATTATCAACTACCTCCAACTTAGCTTTTTTAGAAATAGGTCAGACCCCATTAGAAGAACCTGGAGGAGCCACAGAAAAAACAATATCAGAAGAGGATTCAATAGTAAAAAACACGAGGAGTCAAAAACCCTAGTTATCAATCTTTCAAACTTAAATATTACCCGCTTTGAATCTCAAGTGCTACAGAAAGGTACATCATATGTATCCACTTACCATTCTAATCTACTAGACACTGAAGTGTGCACCTACAAATTCATGAGATCTCTAAGACTAAAACATTTCTTTTCCAATGTCATTCCAACAACAGAACAACCACCGAAGGACACCCTTATGGGATTACGGAACAAGAGTAAGTTCATACCACCCATCAGCCACAAGGTTCTCAATGCTTTCGAAAAGTTAATTTCAAAAGACATTGAACAGATTTACAAACAACCTAAATCAAAACACACAACTCTTTCAACAAAAGAACAGCAAACTGTAAAACATCTGGCCAGCAACCCCAACATTACAATTTGGCAGGCGGATAAGGGTGGTGCCCTTGTTATCATGGACACGGAGTTTATGTGGACTGTGTAAATGAACATGTTCATGACACCAATACGTATACAAAATTGACTTGGATCCAACTAAGGAATTTATCAGAATCCTAACTACCATCATTGACCAAGCCATAAGTTGTGGAGTTATAGGAAGCAAAGAAAAGGAATTTTTAATTAAACAAAATCCAGTAATACCATATATCTATATGATCCCTAAGGTGCATAAACATCCTACTCATCCACCGTGCAGACCTATAGTGTCTACCATTAATTAGATTCATGAGCCTGTTGGAGAGTATTTGGATAAACATTTACAACCAATTGTTCAAACAATGTCCACGTACATGAAGGATACAACCAACTTTTTAACCATCTTGGAGGAGCATGCAGCCATGTACACCAAAGAGATGATTTTATGTACAATTGACGTAAAATGTTTATACACTTCAATCCCCCATGATCTTGGATTGGAAGCGGTAGCATCATTTTTAATGTTGGCAGAAACAGATGAGAAGCTAAAAATATTTCTTATGGATCTTCTCCACTTCACCCTTTACCATAGCTACTTCAAGTGGAATAATTAATTTTTTATCCAAACCTCTGGAACATCCATGGGAAATTGTGCAGCTCCCGCGTATGCAAACATTATCATGCACCAGTTTGAACTCGACAATATCTTGAATGGTCTGCTAATCTCATCTTATATAAGAGATACATTGATGACATATTCATTCTATGGAAGGGATCTGAACAGAATTTACTTCAAGCCATAACCAAATTGAACCAGGTAAACAACAGGATCAGTTTCACCCACACTATTCATAAAGAACAGATTATGTTTTTGGATGGTATGATACGCATAATAAATGAAAAATTAGAAACCACCGTGTATACTAAGACCACAGACAGAAACAATCTTTTACATTTCAAAAGTTTTCATCAATATTCTCCTAAGAAACATTTGCCATACTCTCAAATGTTAAGATTGAAAATAATTTCTTCAACAGAGAAATCATTTAATGAAAGCATGCAAAATACCTTCATAAAATTCAGAGAGCGAGGTTACCCAACTGGAATCCTAGAAGAAGAAGCAGCATCTAAAGTACAGATATTGGAGTGCGCCACTCTACTAAAACCACAAGCCAAGTCAAAAGAGGATAGCAGAATGGAATGGTTTTTGTCTCCAAATATTCTACTGAAAGCCAACACATCAAAAGAATTATTCTAAAACATTGGCCCTTACTAACCTTAGAGGATGATTTTAATCGAATATTTTCCAATCCACCGAGGTTTGCATATCAGCGCAGCAAAAACATTAAGGAATTACTAAATCAAAAAAAGGATCAAAAACAGCTTTCATATAAGGGCACTTTACCTTGCCACAACTGTGGAAATTGCAACGCCATAATAAAAGGAGAAGAATTTCACCATCCCAATTGAGGAAACAAAATAAAATTAAGAGTGACTGCGACGTGCGATAGTATCAACCTGATCTATATGATTAAATGCCCATGTGGCTTAGCCTATGTGGGAAAAACAGAACGGAAAATCAAAACAAGGCTAATTGAGCATAAAAGTAACATTTGCACTTGAAGCTCCAAATCACCATTGGCCGCACATTGCAATATCCACAATCATAAGCCAAGCCAATTACGGTTCTTAGTGCTGGAACAAACTCAGATCCTCCCAGGAAGGGACAATAGGCAACACCTTCTATGCCGAGAAATATTTTGGATTAATTTCCTAAACACTGTTTATCCAAAAGGACTTAACAATCGTATGGATCTAAATTGTTTTTTATAACTCGTATTACATGACAAGGACTTCGTATATAAACCACAAAGTAACTTCTACAACCATTGTGATATTATTTCTATTTTTATGACCCTTGTGACAATATGTAGTGTATGTTCAAATTTCAACTGTTTAATTGTATCTTTGACATGTGCAGCGCTTGTTTCTTTACAAGCCTTATTTCATGCACTTCTTTCGTTTTTACATATCACTACGCATCACAGTTTGGGAAACACACATCATATACAAGGCAATCACTGTTTATATTTTCTCGGGGGTCTTTCTTTTTCCTCGATGAGCAGCCTCTATAGTATTTCTTCACTTGTGCCTGGTGATCACGTGGCTTTACCGTGCCGATTTAGATTGTGGTAAACCTCTGCTTCCGGAGATTGAACGGAAGCGCCTGAGGAGGTTCACGTTTGTGTACTCGGGATAAGAAGTGTTTTGAACGTTTGCGGTCACGCTGTGCACAAGTTTAAAGAATCTAAATGGATGGATTTACATATTGATTCATATCTTGTCATTGTTTCAGCGGAAGAAAGTTTCCACTTTGGGATATAAATATCGAACACGCATATTCGTGAGTCTTTTTGCACGCTTTATCACATCGAAGAGATTACGTGCTTGTCACCCTGTTGATTGTATTGACCATTTTCACTTGCATATTACTTTCCAGGCAACACGCTGCTCCTAATGTTCGCTATCTCAGCGTGTTTCAATTTTGAGTATGTGTGTATGGTACTTGCACGTTTAAGGTATGAATGTGGGTTATTGTTTCCCGTGTGACAATTACTTACACCTTGTTATAGCACCCAGTCTGTCCATTTATTATTTATTTACCGCTTTCACGCACATTGCGGCTTAATATTTCACTCTTAATTTGTTTACCGCTTTCACGCATGGCTATTTTTATCTCGGGTGGCACCTACTTCATTCAGGTACTACCATCGCTTTCCGTTATAGTGCACCTTGGGAGATAAGAATTGCTCACTCAAATAAACCCTTTGAATTTTTTTTAAACTGTGATTTATAACTGTATTTTGTATATTGTTCATTACAATGCTGTGTATGTTCTTTTTTGGCAGAAAGCATAGCCTCTGATGAAGGGCAAGTGCCCGAAATGCATTGGGCAAGGGCTTTAC
Organism: Lissotriton vulgaris; assembly: GCF_964263255.1. NCBI lineage: Eukaryota > Metazoa > Chordata > Amphibia > Caudata > Salamandridae > Lissotriton > Lissotriton vulgaris. Next base: position 272,857,452 of record NC_141690.1, on the reverse strand, counting down.
ACTTGTGAAAAAAGTTATTTATGTGTGAACACCATGAGAGACTGAACAAAATCAAGAAAATTTGAATAAAACTTTATTTAAAAGAACTTTAAGAAACTGTCAACAAATTGTTTTTGAAATTATATTCCTGAGTGCATTTGGGGACATTTTCCACTTCTGGGACAACTCAACAGAATTTATTCTAGTGGCATGCCCATGCGTAGGAATGGGCCTTTTATGGACAAGGTTAGCCTCCACTTTTTACCTGGAAAATGATGCGATTTCTACTTGAAGTGCACAGGGTCTCTACCTACCAGCCCCCCTGTGCCTGAGCTCCTTCCTTAAACTGTATCTTTTGTTTCTTTGGCACCACTTCAGTACCCCTTGTAAGTCCCTAGTAAATGGTACCCCTAGTACCTAGGACATTAGTACTGAAGAGGGACCCCAAGGGTAGCAGCACAAATTGTGCCAACCGATGGTCCCCTCACCAAGTATACAGATAATTCCATTTCAGACTGCGTGCAGACAAAACTGAAGAGTCGACATGGGACTCATCCCTGTACGCCATGCCCACGAACACTGCATGGGATATGGGTAAGTCACCTCTCTAGCAGGGTGCACTATATCCCTGTGAGGACATATCAGCATGAGCAGATAGACCCCTGCAGTAGCCATGTTGAATCTCAGATATTGTAAGTGAACAGGGAAGCCATAGAGAGTACATGGGCTGGACACCCATCATTACGAGTTACCCAGCTCTACTCTATCAAGGCTTCACTGTATTAAGAGATGTTTGGTACCAAACATCTCATCTTAATAAACCTGCACTGGTTCCAGTGTCAGATTTAATAATAATTGCACCCTGAAGACCCTTTAGAAGTGTCCCTTAAAACCTACCGATGTCTAGTGTGTTCCTGACTGATCTCCACCAGCCTGCCACTACTAAACATGTTTCTGGACCCATGGGGGCCAGAAACAATGCCTGCGCTGCTTCACACCTCCTCCAGGCAGGAACAGCATTCCAGGGCGGAAAGCTTTAAAGTGATGCCACCTTTTAACTCCTCTCCACATTCCCCTGCTAGTAGCAGATGCCTACCCCCCCGTCCTCCTTACCTCACTTTTGGTAGAAACATTAGTTAGACGAGGAGAAGGGTCCCCAGCCAACCTGCACCACCCCTAAGGTAGGGCAGGCAATGTAAACACCAAGCTCACTTTCCACCAGCTTGCAGATGGGGATAATAGCCTATCAGGGTCAGGGTCATGCCCCCTCCCCACTTGAGCTGAGCATTTAGAGGGTGTAGTCACCCCAAAGGTAGGTAGCCCATAGGCTACCACCTGGCACTCCCTGTAACACCCCTACATTTAGTATTTAGGTGGCAGCCCTGAACCATGAGATTCAGATGTGACGGACACATGAGAATCAAGGACAAAGAAGAGCAGCTGACCTCGAGGTCAGAGAGCCTGAACTGAATTTTGGCATGGAACCCTGCCAGCAGCCCAAAGACTTGACAATCGCAGAACACTGTCTCGTCCTGCCACTGGGAGACTTCTAAAAAATAAAGGGGCCCTCCAGCACTTTTCCAAATTACCTAAGAACTCCCTTGGAGTAAAGGAGCTACTTCCCTGAATTGCAGACACTGAAACCACAGAGTCTGAACTCATGACTTGCAGTTCCCTGCCCTGATGATGCTGCAACTGCACAATAGAAGGTACCACAGCCCAGAAGGATCAAATCTGCCTCCTCACCAAGTTTGGAGGTACTAGAATCCTCCAGAGCTAAGCAGCACTAACCCCGGGGTACTAGATGCCCTGCAACCCAAGACCGACTACAAGAGTCCAAGCTGGACTCCAACTGCCTGAGGACCTAGCACCCATCAAGGGATGTCAGCAGCCCTGAGACTGCCTCTCTGAGTGGCCCAGCCATCCTGCACCAGCCTCTCTGAGGTGTTTGCCCCTGACCAACAAGGTGCACTTTGCGCATCAGAACTTGGATCATCTGTTTCATCTGTACCCAGCCCCACTGGCTGGGGAATCTTCAAAACCTCTGTGCTCCCATGGTCACCAGGCCCTTGTGACCTCTTCACTCTTTTGAGTGCCTCTGGACTTGCCTACAAGTCCCCCTGTACAGCCTACTTTTAGGTGGCCCGCTTCTCAATAGCACACCAGCTACTTACCCTGCTCCCAGCTGAATCCGGGACACTCCCGAGAAACTGCTGGCTGAAGTTTAGATCCTGGCTCTCTAGCATTCGAATTCTAGAAGGTGAAGCCCCAAGTCCAGCTGCTCTGGGATTTATTGCATTCTATGTTTTTCTCCATAGGATAACATTGTGCATAATAGCACACAACTTTATATTATCTGTACATACCTTGCTTTTTGCTGAAACACATTACATGTTTACCTGTAACTAAAGCTCTTGGTTCAAAATATATATAGACACTATTTTTTTAAATACATTTGTCTTGACTTTATTCTTGAGTGTATGATCTTATTTATTGCCTCTGTGAGTACAACAAATGCTTAGCACTACCCTCTGATAAGCCTAACTGCTCACCCACACTACCACAAATAAAGCACAAGTATTATCTACTTTTGCCTCTGTAAACCAATAAGCGTCTCTCTGAACTCTCTGCACAGTGTACCCCATTGTGTCACACTATATAGAGAGATGGGTTTCCTACACCATGGTTTAGGACGGTCACTGGGGAATTAACAAAAGTGCTCCCCTGACCCGTGTGTCCATTGGAGCCAGCCACCACTGCACACAAGCTTCTTGGAGCATAGAAATATCCATATTCTATAAGTGGCATTTCTACGTGAGTTATACCAAAACCACCTTTACCACTGGAAAGGGTGTGGCATGGCGAAGCCATTGATATGAAACATCACAAGGCTGCTCCCTTGGAATCCACTATTGCAGCTGAGATAATATCAACCACTTTCCCATGTTAACCTATGGGAATAGCATGCCTCACAGGTAGTGAAAACAAAGCCTGTGCGTAGTTCGTAGGGTTCCGCTCTACGAAATTCAGCGAAGTGACAAAAAAACTTCACTGCACTACTTGGAGTTCCACCCAGCGTTAGGAGGATCATGCCGTTCACGGTGATTTTCAGTGCCAGGTGTTTATCCCGTGCTGGAAAATCATTGTGAATGGCACCATGTGCAACGCAAGAGGGCTAGCAAGGAAAAAACTCTGCTCAGAGCTCAGCGTAACGCAGAGTGCGTAAAACTCTGCAAACTCCCAGAGCGGGGTGGAGTTCACTGCCCAGGCTTAGTGAAAACACACATAGGTATTCCTCACTACCTGGGCGCATGTGTGGTAGTGTGCACACAGACCTGCGAGGGCAGGTTGAACACAGAGTCCCAAACACCAGGGGTGCAAGTGTGCCCACCTGAGGCTGCAGCAGGAGACTGCACATAGGCTTCCTAATACGGGTGTCTGTGCGCATAGACAGTCCTCCGATGGCAGGCTGCAGATGCAATCACGGGCATCGTAGGTGCGGGTGCACACATACAGCGGCCTGCAATGGCAGGCTGCTCATGAGTTCAATCACCATAGGTGCCAGTGCACACACACTGGTCTGCGATGGCCGACCGGCCCATGTTTCAGAACATCGAGTCAGTGCCACTTCCTTACAAGAGTAGGAAGGGCACATGGAATGCATACTGTATTTACAGTGCGAAAGTGCCCAGAGGCCACACAAAAGAATCAGCAAAACACAGGCGGAGAAAGCAAAAAGTTTAGGGAAGCCCTAAATGATGAGTATCAGGTCCAACACGGTTCACCCAGTTGCCTTTGTGCAGCATGCCATCTTGGAATCTGGGTGCGGCATGATCACGATCACTGGACACTGATACTACGATGTGGGTGTCATCAGCATACGATATTACCAAAAAACCTAAAGATTTTAGAAGCCTGGCCAAAGGAGTGAAATATAAGTTAAAAACAATGGGAATCAGGGAAGACCCCTGCAGCACTCCACATGGAAGGTAAAAAGGATAAGACAGAAATTCGTCCAAAGCAACTGTTGGACCTGATACTTGTCAGTTATCGTTTCCCTAAACATAGCTTTTTCCTTTTATGTTTTTCTGACTATCAGGTGGAGCCCTAGGGCTCTGGGCCCTTTCCCACTGTACTGCAATGTGAAAGTGTGTGCACCCTTCCAACGCATGTCGAGGAAGTGGTGCGGACATGATGTTTGTAAACGTGGTCAGACCTGCCATTTGAAGCCTGGGTGTGCACTTACACCGCTGGGGTGGTTTACCTACATGTCTGACCTGCTGTTGAAAGCCGGTGTGCGCACTTGCACGGAGTACGCAGTTAAACATGTGTCTGACCTGCCACAGCATGTCTGTGAGAGCGCACATGCATGTATAACGTGTGCACATACATCGCTGGCGCCTAGCAAAAATGGTCCATCTAGAGGAGGTCTTTGGCCTCCACTAGAATGGGACCAATCCCGTTCCAGTGGTAATGGTGGGCTTGACATATCTCACGTGTGAATGCGACTTATGGAAAGTGGACACTTTATGCATCAAACTCTTTGTGTGCCATGGTGCTTGGCGCTGGTCAACACTGACGGCCGAGGGAGGGCATCTGGGCATTCCCCAGCGACAGTCATAAACCATTGGGCAGGCGATTGAGATAGCCAACCTCTGCCATTTGTGGGTCTGGCGGAATAAATGGGGGCAGAGATTGTGACACCTGGCCTCTGGGGCCAGAGGACGGCCCCATAAAGATAGAGATCTACTTTCTGCAGCCACATGGCAGACAGGATAGAAAATTAGGGAACACATCTGAGGTTCAATGGAATACCCTTTGAACTTCCCACCAACTTCAAAGGCCCAATAGGGTATAACTACCCAGTCCCACCCGACATAGAGGGGAGATCCACTTGTGGGGACGCAGGGCCGGAGAACCTAGTCTGTGTGGTGCACATTGCCAGAGGGCTCTGTGCTGCATATGGAGGATAACTGCCCGTGGAAAGAACTGCATGCCTTTCTGAAAAGTTGGCTGGCATGGTCTAACGTCCTGCTGATGTTTGGAACCCTGAAGTTGCCCAAGGACCAGTTGGCTGGTGTTGTGTTCTCTTGGAGGTCTCAGGGATATCAAAGATGTCCTATGAGAGGCCCACACTATCTACCGGTGACATCTGGAGAGCGGGGCCCTCTAAGTGCCAACAACGCCTGGTGAAAGCTGGGCAGCATGGTGTGTGCTTGTAACTACAGAATCATGCCTGTGTTACATGGCTGCTAGGGACATTGTAGACCTCGCTAAGTTAGCATGAGCCCAGAAGCCATGATGCTGCTTTTGTGCACGTTACTACAAGCCTTTATTTTTGCAAGACTCTGTTTCTGCCTTTCACATGAGAATTTTCTGCTGTGCTCATTCTCTGCCTGTTCCAGGAGTTTAGTCTGAATATTGTGAGCACAATAGATAAACAATGACCCTTGTTATTCTGTTCTGGGCAGGCCCTTGCACCTAGACAAAACATACCAATGCAGCTGTTTTTGCTGGAGACTTGTACTTTGATATTATGGGGATGGATGCTTACGTAACACACACTTGGAGAGGGACCTTTCCAAGGAGAAGAGCAACACGCACCTGTGATGTAGAAATACAATCCATGTACTACGGTATGGGGTCTGCTGACAAAGCCCAGAGATCTTCTATTATATATTAATACTCATTCTAACCAAGTTGAGGGAGCCTAGGCATTATAGTCCTTTATCCAAAGACTTTTTTTAATGATGTCTCCATTATTATGTGTGGCATTGCTGCAATGCTAACTGTATTCGTGTTATGCATTTTTACACTTGTTGTGGCATGTATACTGTATTTTAGAGCATGTTAGTTAACATAAATATTTTAAACTATCTTCGTGACTCTGTCAGATCTTGTTGTGGACAGGTACGAGAGTGTGAGCGAAAAGGTGTGCCTTGTTACCGTGATTCCTGAGAGATCTGGGAGAGTTGAGTTCTGGGGTGACTAATCATTGGTTTCTCCATATGTGAGGAGGGGAGCGAATGAGACACTATAGCTAGTGGGTCCTGGGCTCATGTGCACTAAGGTGGTAGGAAGGCATAGCCCCTCAGCACTGATGCCCCATAATCCGGCACATAGTTCTGTGTATGTGCAGAATCCCTGAAACACCTGGAGTCCGGAGTGCCCAGTGCTGAACTCAAGAAGTTGCCCACATTTGCAGCGAAGTGGTTCCTGTACTGCAGGGACCTCGGCACGCATCAGTGTCTTGTTGTTGGTGAGTGGAATCACCAGTTGTGGGAGCCAAAGTGGCCCACTTCGTCGACTGTGCTGCATTTCCCTCAAGCACATCACCAACTGCATACTCACTGCGTGAGGTGTCTTATTCACATGTTGCGATCCTCGTAGGTGGCAAATGCACCCATTGCACAGACTCATTCTACCTTGGGAGGCTTTGCGCAACTTACACCTATGTCTGTGACTGGAACCAGCTGGTGCAACCGACATCAAGGTGCGCCAGACGTAGAGCTTCATTTCCAGGGAGGAACGGAATTGCAACTCTATTTTGTGTAACCTGAAGTCTCTGGTGTGACTCATCTCGGCATGTGCCAGACCCTGTGTACAGATTGCCAGGGCATAGCCTGAATCAACTTGTAACTGCCACACAGGGAAGCCTCCTCAAGCCCAGTGGCTACCCTGTGTGTTGTTCCACATTCACTGCTTGCTCCCTCACTGGCCCCATCATGGTGGCCCAACGATCCTCTCCCCATCTGGCCCTTTTGAAGACTTCATGGCACAAGGCAGGAGAGAAGGGAATTTACTAGGCAAAGGGACACTTCCAAGAAGGTTTGGGAGCAGGTCAAGAGACTGCATGACCCCCTCTACGCTTCATAGCACTGGGCTTGTACCAGTAGGACCTGCTGGACCCCTGTGTGTAACTGACTTTTGCTCTTAGCCTGTTTCTGCTTCACAACATGTTGAAGAACTGCCTGAGACCCCCATTGTTTGCATCTGCCTCTTGTTTATGCTTACTGTCTATCCCCACCTGCTTTCCGGAGACACAGACGAGGGGTGACCTCAGCCAGGAGTTGCCTTGTGTCTGGAGGGAGGGGCTGGTGAACTTCCATCCGGGGTGTTGGGGACATTGAGGGTGAACTGGAGGGGGCAGGGGACTTGGAGCAACGGGGTTTGCAGAGTGATATCTATTGACCTGCTTGGTATCAGTGGCACCGCATTAGGGTGTCCGGTGCGTATGTGAGTGAAAGTGCCCATACGGACCGGGCTGGTACCTGTTGCATTGCGTAGCGGTGCAAAGTGAGTGTCAGTGTGTGGGAGTGACCGTCTGTGAACTGCCTGTGCTTCATAACACAAGTCGGCGGTGTATATTTGTACATGGTTCTCGTGCCAAAAACACTTTACCTCTCAACATTGGGTTTCCCTGCGTGGCTGCGTCTGGCATTTCTGCTAAAAGTGTCATAATTCTGTGTATGTACATATTACTGATATCGTTATAGCCAATGGTGGACCCTATAGCTGTGTGAAATTACATTATTAGGATTGTGAGGGTGGGCCAGGGGCGGACAACGTGTCGCATTGCATACGGGTGCAGTTGGGAATTAGAATAGGACTTTTCTCATGTGTGCACACTATCGAGATCTGATCAACCAGAACTAGGCCTAGTGCTGCTAGTAATATTGCCAAGTGTGATTTATGCCCCACATTCCATGATATTCATGTTGCATTGTTTAACGTGTGTTGAATATAAACAGCATTTCTCGATGCCAAGTGTGAAGTCTCTCTTTTGTGTTGTGTGAAACATTTATTGTGTGTGTGTGCTGTGCTCTTGCTTTACACATTGCTTCTGAAGGACCCCTGACTGCTCAGTGCCAAGCTACTCAAGGGCGAGCATGGGTTGTGCAGTGTGTATATTCGCCTGCCCTTGACGGAAGCAGTAACTTCTGCCTGGCAGGGGCATCCATTCGGCCATCCAGACAGTGCTGGTTCCATCTGCGATGAATTGGTCTTTGTCTAGGGTAGATCTAATGTCCTCAGATGCCACACTCTGGGCATTTTTGTACTTTGCTCGCTCCTAAACCCGAACTGAGTTTGGTCGAGAAAGTTGTTGGTGTTTATGAAAGAGGCCAGCTCCAGATGCATGGCTTTTTGAACTATCCTGGAAGGGAAAGGCAGGCGTGATATGAGTGGATGGTTGCTAGAGTCCGTAAGGGTAGGGTTGGACTTTTTTACTAGAAGCATGATTTAAGCTTTTTCCACGCCTTTGTAAAGTAGCCAGAGTGGAATATTCCATTCCATTAAAGATATCGGCCAGATGCACCAATATAGTTTAAGGAACCAAGGGTCACATGTACGACAATCAGGTTTTCTGCGATTCCCAAATTGCGATTTTTTGTGACTCACAATTTGCGAGTTGCAAAACTTGATGTACAAAAGTGTCTCAGACACCGTTTGTGATTCCCCCGCCCCCCCCCCCCCATTCACAAAGGGGAAGGTTTTCCTTGGGGACCTCTTCCCTTTTGCGTATGGAATAACACCAATTTATAATGATTGGTAATCGGCAAATGTTTTATGACCGCATTGTCGGCCGCAAAACATCATATATACCAGTGCGACTCTCTACTAGGAAGGGACACCCTTTACATGCCCCATCCAAATAGCGTCTCGCAAACTCTATTTTGCGAGTGGGTAATTCGTTGGCAACTCACAAAATAAGGTTGGTACATAGGAAAGAGCATTTTACCAGTCGGGCAGTTTGCGACCGGTAAAATGCATCGCACAGCTGGCCCGGCTGTATTTGTAGAGGACAGGGGTCCAAAGGGGGGGCCCAATTTAATGGAAGTGATGAAGCTGAGCATCAGTGGGGAGAAAGAAGCTATTGGGCTTTTTTACAAGCCCCTTGCGCCGCCTGTGCGTCACTTTTTCCTATATAAAAAGTGACGCACCGGTGGTGCAAGGGCCTTGTAAATAATCCCTAATATTTCTAGATGAGAGGGTGACTTGCTGTGCTGCGCTGAGTGATTATTTGTTAAAAATGCCCCTCAGTGTTTTGTTGACTGCAGCAATGGGAATGGACAGTATTTAAACTTGATATTTTAACATACAGGGTTGGGTGTTTCCACTCAAAACAAAGGGCTTTATTTGAGGTGGGGTGGTAACAGAAAGCTCCACTCATGGTTTTTCACCTAGAAGGCTGCTCAATTTCTGGCAGCGCAGCCGTTACTGGCTCCGTTGTTGGAAATCTTGCGCTAGTTTTTTTAGCTCCTAGAAGACCGGCTCCTCCAAACTTAGGGAGGTTCTTCCACCCATGATTGTGCCTTATATGTCCATCATGCAAGGCTTAGCGGTAGCAAACAGGAACCCTGCAGGAAACCCCAACACATCCAGGACATTATTAACTGGTGTTTCAAAAGTAAACCTATTTTTGTGTTTTATTTCTGAAAATCAAAAAAAGACTGTGGCATTTCGAAAACTCCCTGTAGGAATGTTGACTTAAAAACTCAAAGGCAAAGTTTAACTAAGAGCTATTGTGGAAAGTGTGTTAGAGATGGGCGAGGACATGACGTCATACTTACGTAGACAAGGGTGTTGGGCTCTTCTTCTCTTCACTGAGTGGTGAAGGCCATGAATGTAAAGAAGTAACTGTGACCCAGATTTCGGGCTCTTCCAATCCAGTTGTCGTTCACGCTGGTTGGCGGAGAGGCCCTGTAGATCTTCCCATCTGACTTGGAGACACACCAAAGGTTGCCATCAGGAGTAAAAGACATGAAGTGGCTTAAATCGCTCCATCCACCTCCTCCGATGGTCTGGCTTCTTCCAATCCAGTTGTCAGCTATACTCAGTGGAGGTCTTCCCTTTAAAAGCTTACCTCCAGTCACTGCGTACAGGATCCCCCGGGGGTCAAAGAAGAGGGCGGAAAATTGACCCCATCCGCCACCACCAACTTTGATACCTTGTGTGCCCATCCAATTCTGATTTTCATTGGTCGGCGGGGGACCTGCGTAGAGCTCACCCTCATTAGTGACGGCATAAAGATCTCCATTGGGGTGGAAGAAAAAGCGCTTGAATCCTGCCCAGCCTCCTTTCCCTATGCGCCTTCCAGGACTTTGGAACCAGTTCCTGGATGGGTTTGAAGGCATGGGACCGCTATATAGCTCATAGCCCTTCACGACATACAGAAGACCCCGTGGGCTGAAAAGCACATGGCTTACACCGCTCAGCTTCCCCAGAACACGAGCTCTGGACATGAAATCGTAGTTGTAAGCAGGTGGAGGCTGGCCAGCCCTGATGACGCCCTGATTGTCCACAGTGAACAAGGTCACACCTGAAAAGCAACAGAAAGAGAGTTATTTGCACCTGATATGCGCTCTCAGAAGGATAACAAGTCAGCACAGTATACTCTCAATAGTATTGCATCATAGATGGCAATTGCGCGTCACCAGGGGTGGCAGGTTAAACCCATGCCTTACCCCTTGGTTCTCCTGAAACGGATCAACTTACTATAGAAAAGGCATATTTTTCTCCCTCTACAGAAAAAAAAGTTAAGAGGATGCACAGAGATATGTTCTACATTGTAGAGGAGGAATATATTCTCTTGTTTAGAGACAGCAACTCTCACACATGTTTGAGGTGTTGTTTATGTGAGCGTGCAGAGCTGCGATAGATCAATACTGGAAACATGGGGCATATTTATAAAAGAGAGGCGTTGCCCCTGCGACACGCAACAGGGCGCAAGAGCAACACAACTCTTAAGTTGATTCATCAAGCCACGCAGGGTCCCCTTGCATGGCTCTGCATGGCTTGATAAATCTGGAGAAACGCAAAATAGTGCAAATCCCAGGGAAGCGTTCCATGGTGGAGCACGGCTGTTTCCACGCATCCACCCGCAGATTTTGGCACATTCCCAGACTTACCAATACTGGTAGACCTGTAAATACATCTAAATGCTACACAATCCCGCGCAAGGCGTAGCAAGAACTATCTGGGGGGCCGATTACGATGGCGGGCGGACAAAGTCCGCCCGCCATCGTTGGTGCAAAAGGGACCGCCTGCCAAAGGGGCGGCGGTCCCGCAAAACAAATTAGGATGCGCCCGCCACACAGGCAGGCGCATCCTGGCCCCTTTACATTGGTGGTGGATCTGCTGGGTGCAGACCCACTCGCAGTGTAAATGGACTGTGCATGGCATTGCCGTGCACTACATAGCAGGCACCATGTGGTGCCTGCCACGTAGAACATGGCAATGAGGGGGGTTCCATAGGTACCCCCCATCTGCACCCCCAAAGGCATTCTCCGCCTGTCTTTTTGCGGTGGAAACGCCGATATAAAAGTCAGGCATTATAATGCCCAAGGCAGTGCCTGCATGGCACCGCCTCCATAGACCCCTTGTACCTGGTCCCACAAGGCGGGCGGAAAAGGCACGCCTTGCGGGACCACGGCGGACGGTCTTTCCGTTCGCCGAGGTACCTTTTCCCTTCCCATCGTCATCCTAATTTAACAGTGGGAATTTTAAGGGTGATGGTGGTAAATCCGCGACCGCCGGGCCGGAGGGCTTCACCGCCGGCCCGGCGGTTGCAGATTTACCGCCATCGTAATCTGCCCCTGTATTTCTTCTTGTTAGTTCCTCTTTCTATGTATGCTGCGATCTGCAGTGCGCATAGAATGAGGAAATGCTGTTCAGGATTGTTTTTGTACAGGAAAATGTCCTTTCTGCACCAAAAAACCCTGCTTGCAATGCAGGCCACCTTGCACCATCGTAAAAGGGCGCCTGTGTTGGTGCTAGGCAGCACATTGTGCTCCTGCGCTGGGAAAAGACAGCAATGCGCTATATTATGTTAAATACAGCGCATTCCTGCCCTTTCCCTATCATGCAGCGCAGCAAGATTAGTTCATAAATATGTGAAATGAGCTCCAAATACATATGCAGGACGTGGTTAGGATCTGCAGCAGAAAATTGTAATGAGGTTAGAAGTTATCATTCACCCAAGTAGTCATGTATGTATGCATGCATGTAATGACCATTCAGCTGTGAACCTGGTATGGTAAGAAGTGTATGTGGTTTTATCTGTAGTGATGAGAAACACTCTTCCCTTGTGCACCAGCTTCGGAGGAGCACCTTCTTAAGAAGGCCTGTTTACATATGTATGAATGTATGTATGCATATATGTATGCATGTGGGTTTGCTTGATTGTGTGTATGTATGCTAGTATGTATGTGTGCATGTATGTATATATATATGTGTATATGCATTTATGTATGTGTACTTGTTGATATGCATGAATGTCTGTATGTATGTATGCATGCATGCATGTTTGTATATGGTACATAATGACCATTCAGCTGTTGACCTGTGACAGTAACGAGTGTGTATGACGTTATTTGTACTGTTTATACATGCAAAGAGCTGTCTGATCTCAGGTGTGGACCAGCTTCGTAGGTGTGTCTTAGGAAGGCCTGTTTACTTATGTAAGTATGTATGCAGGTATGTACACAGGTATGTATGTATGCATGTATATATGCAACTATGTATCTTTGCATGTATCCATGTATGTAAGTATGCATGTACGTATGCAGGCATTCAATTATGTATATATTCATATAAGTATGTATTGATGTAAATATGCATGTGTATAGGTATTTATGTATGTATGCCTATATGTATATCTTGCATGTATTTATAAATGTATGCATATATGTATATTATGCATGTATTTATACTAGCATGCATGTATGCATATAAATATGCATACATGTATGTATATACGTATGTCGATGGTGTATAATGGCCATTCAGCTGTGAACCTGTATTGGTAACAAGTCCATATGCTTTCATTTGTACTATACCATCAGTACAAATGAAAGAGCTGTCCAACCTCACATATGTTCCAGTTACGAAGGAGCGTTTTCGGAACACCTGTTCACCTATTGTTGCAGGGATTCTTCAAAAACACAGAACTATGCACAGAATTATGGTAACATAGTGCATAGGGACTGGGTCATCCTACCACCTTAGTACACATGAGACCAGGAGCGACTAGCTAAGAACACAACACTATCGACTCTCTCAGGAATCGCGGTTGCAAGACTCATCCTTTTGCTCACACACTTGTACTTGTCCACAATAAGTTCTGACAGAGATACAAACACGTTTAAAATATTTATTTTAACTAACTTGCTGTAGTATGCAGTATATGTGCCACAACAAGCAGAAAAATGCATATTACAAATATGGTCAGCATAGCATTTAGTCCGTAAATCATGAAAGTGGATATAGCCTAACCTCCCTTCCCTTGCTTAGAAGTTCTATTAATTATAGATTCGAAGATCTCTGGGCTTTATCTGCAGACCCCATACCTTAGGCTATAGATGATAGATCTACATCATAGGTACTGTCTCACTCTTCTCCCTGGAAAGGTCCCTCTCCAAGTGTGTGTTTCCTATTCGAGTATTCCAATTAGACCAAAGTACGCTATCCCAAACCACAGCTGCATCAGTATGTTTTGTCTAGGTGCTAAGGCCTGGCCAAAACAGAATAACAAGGGGCATTGTTGTTCGACTTTGCTCACAATGTGCAGACTAAATCCCAGACAGAATATGGAGTTGGAAATGTCGACTTACGCAAATATCGAGTTGGAGAAATCGTGACACAGAAATATAGACAGCAAGAATGTCAAGAATATCGAATTTAAGGTAGGAAATATTGTTTAAAAAAATATAGAAGTCATTAATATTGTTTTTAAAAGTATAGTTTTTTAAAATATCGATTAATTAGTGTTTGCATTTCAGTTTTTTTTTTAAATGTATGTGATGTATGCTTTTGTATAAGTATTGTTTATGTTTTTAATATATGTGTTACATTTATAGTAGTCATCAATTTTATTTTAAGTAAATTTTGCGTTTTTCAGTTCCGTAGTGGGTTGTAGGTTTATAGTCGAATAGGGTGGGAAGTAATTTATTCATTATAAATTCATGATTATATATTATTTATTAATATTTATTTAATCGAGATTTCATAGTATTAAGTGTGGGAAGTCTGGCTCTTCGAACAGTAGCAGCTCCCCCCTCCCCCAGTGCCTTGAGAGTGAGACCCTCACGGGTAGGTAGTGCGCTTTAAAAATGCTATGATTGATTGAATAAACATTAATTAATTAATTGGTTATTAAGTATGTTAATTGTGTAATTTGTTTTAGGTGCAGATTGTGGGGTTTATAAAGGTAACGGGTGGGAAGTAATTTCTGATTAATTAATAATTAGTTGTTCATTTATATTCATCGAATGAAAAGTAATTATGGAAGTTGTGTAAATAGTTTTAGGTGTGGGTTGTGGGGTTTATAGGGGTAGAGGGTGGGAAGTAATTTATGTGTAATTTATATTTAGTTAATTCATATTAATTAATTAATTAATTGAACATTAAATATGGAAATTGTGAATTGAAATTGATTAATAATTAGTTGATCATTAATAATAATTAATTAATTGATATTTAATAAGGGTATTTGTCTATATTTTTTTGTGTGTGAGTTTTCTTTTATAGGGGTACAGTGTGGGGAGAAAATTCATTTTACTTACTTTATAATTAGTTGTTAAATACTATTAGTTTGTTAATTGAAAATAAGTTTTAATTGTGTAATTAATTTTAGCTGTTAGCTGTGGGTTTGGGAATTATAGTGGTAAAATGTGAAGTCAATTAATTTTTATGAATTTTAATTAGTTTTTTATTAATAATATTTCTTTAATTGGTAATTAATTATGTTAGTTAAGAAAGTACATTTAAAAAAATATATAGATGTGGGTTGTGAAGTGTGTGGTGTTACATCGTAGGAAATAAAAAAAGGTACATTTATGTAATAATGTTTTTGTTTCTAAATAATTTCTAATTATAAATATTTATTTTTTTGGGGATTATTTTTTATTTTTCTAATATGATATTTATAGGTATTTGCCATATGTATTTTAGATTATAATATTTTTTTTAACCTTATTAAATATATTTGTATTTTCATTTTAACATAAACTTTGTAATTTCTTTTGGTTTTTCAAATATTTTTGTGTTGTTAATATTTTGTTTGTTTTTAATTTTGAACTGACTGGAGTGAGAATAATATTTGTTTCCCCTCCGGAATCCAACACTTTCCCTACAGTTGCAATCACTGGAGTAGGAATACTAATTTTTACCCCACTTCTATCCAACACTCTCTCTACTGTTGCACTCATTGATGTGGGAATAGTAATTTTTACCCCTTCACTATTGAACCCTTTCCCTACTGTTGCACTGATCGGAGTGGGAATAGTACATTTTATCCCGCCACTATCCAACACTTTCCCCCACTGTTGCATTCACTGGAGTGAGAATAGTAATATTTACCCCTCCGCTGTCCAACACTTTCCCTGCTATTGCACTGACTGGAGTGGAAAATGTAAGTTTGAAGATTTTTAAAATAGTTTAATGTTTTAATTTATAATAGAATGTTTTTTTATTAGATTTTTTAATTGTCATTGGTACATATATATAAATTTGTAAATGTTTATATAATTTAAAAATGATAAAGTAAATAAAAATGAATAGTTTATTATTTGTTTGAAAGTAGATATATATTAATTATTATGTATGTGCGTTATTTTTGTATGTTTATTTTATTATTTAACATATTTAATATTTATTATTTTATTATATGTCTGAAGGTCCTCCTTTGAAGAAGGCCAAAGGTTGGCGGAAATGCATCAAGATTATTGGAGCTTGAACTACTTACAATTATTCTTAAAAGCCACTGCAATGTGTGCGGTTCATTCTTTCCCGTGTGGAGAGGTTTTTTGAAATACAATGGTGCATGGTCCAGCCGCAGAGCAACGCACCACCTGAATAAGCTCGCCACAATTACCCGCGAAGGGACCACTGTGTGTTTTTCTGGTGAAGGCAATATGGGTAGAGGAAGCCACCAGGGACTGACCCCTGGTTAGGCCCTCAGCATACTCGAAAATTGTGTGGAAATCGATCGCGGCATATCAACACCGGCTGATTGCAACAGACATCAAACACTGAAGAATAGGAATTGCAAAGCTGACCACAGGGACCAGAATGCTTCATACCGCAGTCCACCCCGGCGCCCACTAGAGGGAAGTCTCTATGAAATAAAAAGAGCAAGCACCTGGTTTCTGCGTGCACGGCCCCCGGATGTCTGAAACCCTCCTTTGAAGAAGGCCAAAGGTTGGCCGGAATGCATCAGAATTATTGGAGCTTGAACTACTTAAAATAAATCTTAAAAGCTGCTGCGATGTGTGCGGCTCATTCTTTCCCATGTGGAGAGGTTTTATATATATATATAAATATATATATATATATACATATATATATATACACATTCAAAAGAGTGTCCCCCTGCGTGGCCGAATTACATATTCAAAAGAGTGTCCCCTGCACTGAAAATACAGGATTCACCTGCTTGTCAATTGCATTTTCGCAGAGTGACACTCTTTTGAGAATATATATTTTGTGATCAAGCCTCTCCTTGAAGCGTAACGCGTCATGGTAGATGCGCTGGCACAAATTTAATAAAAGCACTTTTCTTGCACCAGCAATTGAAGTTTTCCACTCCTTGTCATTTTGATTTTGGCAGCGGCAGTTTGCAGTGTGGTGATCTTTCATATATATATATACATATATATGTATATATATATATAAGTCAAACACTCCTAGTATGGTGCAAAAACAGAGAAACTTATACTTTTTTTCTTCTTCTTGAAGTGGCAGGTATTTATTCAAGATTTTATGCTATGTTATTATATAGTTAGGACCTAGCTACCATAGGAAATCCGCAACATTCTATTGGGATTAACTTTGGCGCCGGTTGAGGAATTTGCGCGTATTTTCCAAAATTTTGGCCAGCTCCGCTCCGCTCCTTCCCTGAAAGTTTCGGGGGGATTCGTGAAGTGGGGGCTGAGAAAAAAGGGGGGTCCCAAAACGTGTTTTCCCCATGTTAATTTCCATACGGCGGTCTGACAAGTCTACAGCCCGAACCGCTGAACGGAATAACGCCAAACTTTGCAAAATTGTAGGGACTGGTACGCAGATCTGCCTTTGCTATGTTTGGTGAAAATTTCTCCAGTAGTTTTTATGAAAATTAGGTTCAAAAACACATATATATCTATATGAGCTTACGGGTCCGCGCACCGTACGCGTACCATACGTGTACCGTACGCGTACGTGCGCGTACCCTTACGTGCACAAGCGTGATCCTGATTGGCTGGCAGTCGACTGTCAACATTCCAAACTGTCCAAACCAGAAAGAGTTTGCCACCATCTTGTTTCTCAGGAGAACTGAGGCACAAGAGAGCCCAAAACAAGAGTGGAAAACACGAAAAGGGGGCAGGGTAGAGACCCCCCAACCCCCTTGCCCTTCTCAGGGGGTCTCAGAAGGACCCCCAAGGGCAAAAAAAAAATAAAAAATCGCGGGGTATGCGCACAGTACGCGTACAGGCGTGCGTACTGTGCGCGTACCGTGCACGGACCCCATTATTTTATTAAAAAATAATTTTGCCCTTGGGGGTCCTTCTGGGACAACCTGAGAAGGGCTAGGGGGTCCGGGGGTCTCTACCCTGCCCCCTTTTTGCGTTTTACACTCTTGTTTTGTGCTCTCTTGTGCCTCAGTTCTTCTGAGAAATGAGATGGCTGCTCAGGTGGTACCAGAAGGATATTAACATATAAAAACGTTATTCACTAATAGAATTTGCATTTACAAAACCTTTGAAGTGTTTTGAAAAAAATGTAGGTTTCACGCTAGATATAGTTAGGAATTAGCATTTAAAAAACCTTGCAAATTCACTTAAAAAACCATAGGTTTCAGGCCTTATATAGTTAGGAATTAGCATTTAAAAAACCTTGCAAATTCACTTAAAAAACCATAGGTTTCAGGCTATATATAGTTAGGAATTAGCATTTAAAAAACCTTTGAAATTCACTGAAAA
Source organism: Lissotriton vulgaris (assembly GCF_964263255.1). Classification (NCBI taxonomy): domain Eukaryota; kingdom Metazoa; phylum Chordata; class Amphibia; order Caudata; family Salamandridae; genus Lissotriton; species Lissotriton vulgaris. The sequence continues at coordinate 272,839,516 of NC_141690.1, read as the reverse complement.
ATCCATAGGTTTCAGGCCATATATAGTTAGGAATTAGCATTTAAAAAACTTTGCAAATTCACCTAACAAACCATAGGCTTCAGGCCTTATATAGTTAGGGATTAGCTTTAAAAAAAAATTTGAAATTCACTCGAAAAAAGTTTTAGGGGTGTTATAGTTTGCTGGACATTTCACTCATACAAAACCATTGAAATTGCTCCTATATAGTTAGTTGGACTAACTATATTTCGCGCACCCGCAATGCACTGCTGATGATGTCACATATTAGATCATTCATGACATGGTCAGTGACATCACTGAAGACATCTCAAATGACATCACGGATGACATCACTGATGACATCATCCACGTGACAATCACATACACCTTTTCATACACAAGTAAAATCTTTCATCACTCTTTGTAAAATACAGAGTATCATATTTGAATCCATTGTCACAGCAATACAAGTATCTAAAAACCCACTCAGTGATTCATAGATGTATGCACACATCTAATCACTTACCTGTAGATTCACTCATAGAACAATAGAACACTATCAAAAATACTTATACACCTATATCAACATTACACAGCAGCACACATCTTATTCACATATGAAGTCATCCTACTCACTTAGGCAAACAATGGATCATACTTATATACTTACTTAACTACACACTTATACAAACACCACTTCATCTATTCATTTAGATAGTAAGTCATACTTAGTGAATTATAAAATCATTATTACAAGTATATAGTTATCAATACAGTCACTCACACAATCATTGAGTCTTATGGATACTTATTTATATACAACAACTGACACATACACTGCCTTTTATTTTTCTAGTTTGTTGGCCATGTACCATTGAGAAATATATTTGCTCATCACCACACCCTTAAAGAGATTCACTCACCCAAAGTGTTAGAACATGTAATTTTAACTTCATATATCTACTGAATCAACTATTCACACATCTTTGGGAAGTCACACACCCCCCACCGAACCACACACACTTTCACTCTCCCATACAAATACTCAGTTATCTAATCAATAACTAATATAGACTTTCACATAGCTAGTAACCAACTGGAGAACCAGTTTACACAACAACTGACAAAGTGATACAGATATTCGCACAGTTTAGTCCCTATCCACTATATTTAGTGAGACACTATAAGTTGGTCAAGTAAACAGTCAATTACACTGCTACTAAATCCTCCATCCAAATATTTAATTATGTATATCCACTCATTCCTCAATGCAAATTGCTATATATATAATGCATATTTAAATAAAGAAGCAAACCAAATTCACTGGATGATGTACTACAGTACTATCCCCCGCTTTATCCTGTCTCCCAAGCCATTGACATTCCAACCTAAAACTCGCGGCCCCCTACCCCCCATCCCCGGAACGCTGGCGGAATCTCCCAAACAGTGAGAAGGACACAAAAGTCAAATTGTACAACGATATGTAGCCTCTGTAGCGAAACAAAATGAAAAAAGAAGAACCCCCCCATCCCCAGAAACCCAGAACCCACATCCCCCTTCCCTGCACCCCTGCGTTAAACCAAAAAACCACCCCAACTGCAGTGTGCCTGTCGCCCTACCCCAAAACTAATCTACAAAAAGAAAGAGGAACACCCCGGGAGGAGGAAGAGTCCCAATCACCCTGCCGCCTCTGGGTGTATAATCATTGTATTTACGTTAAACCAAAATTTCAACAAACCACTGCTGCAAAGTCCATGAACCACACACGCCGATTCCGCTCACTCCTTCTGTTCCTTTAGGCCACCTTCCGCACCTCGAGGTCGTTCCGTGTGGTCTCCATGCGTAGATAAAGTGTCTAGTCAGTCACTAACTACCTCAGGCCGATCTAAAAAGAGCACACGTTTGTTATGTTCAACCCGTAGCCGGGCAGGGAAGAGCATGGCGTACTTCAAGCCCAAGTCTCTGAGTCTCCGTTTCACCCCGGTAAATCCCATTCTCTGCTTCTGTACCGATTGGGTGAAGTCCGGGTAGAAACTGATGGACGCGTTCTCGAATTTCGTGGGGCCGTTAGTCCTCGATGCCTGCAGGATGGCATCTCTGTCCCTGAAATTAAAGATCCTGGCAATTATGGGGCGTGGTGGGGCGCCTGGTTTGTGTCTTCCGCCTGGAACTCTGTGGGCACGCTCCACTGCAAAGAAGTTGCTGAGGCCCTTGGGGGCGAGATGATTTAGTATCAGATCTTCCACAAGGAGATCCGTGGTTTGTACAGCAGACTTCTCCGGAACTCCGATAAATGCGTACGTTGTTGCGCCTCGCACGACTTTCGAAGTCATCAAGTCGGCGGGCGAACTGATCGTTCGAAGTTCTCAAATTCCGGACCTCAGCCTGGAGATCAGACACGTCGGTTGTAAGACTGGCAGTCTTGATGTCCAACGACTTGACCCGTTCATTAGTTTTAGCCAGGTCCGTCCTAATTAAATTGACATCAATAGCCACTGTGTCGATCTTGGAGGCCAGTGTCTCATATTGCTGGCCCATGGAAGTTTTCATGCTCGCAATGGCGCCCATGATGTCCCGCAGTGTCAACTCTTCCGTGTCTGGGGGGCCACCTCCAAGGTCCTCTGGTGTTTTACCAGTACCGCTGGGGGAACCTTTAGGGCGAGTGTATCGATCCATGTTGTTGGATTGGGTGGCGCCTCCTCGGGACGTGATCTTGACCGTCCATCTCTCGCTTTCAAGCTTGCCCGCCATGTTGAGATGTGCGCCCCAAAGGGGCTTTTGGGACCTGGTGTGAATGGCTCCCCACGGACAAAGCTGTGAAAAATCAAAAGACAGGGCGCCCTGTAGAAGCGGTCGATCAAGTTGGTCCATGGGCTGACAAGAACAAAGGGCAGCCGTCTTTCGGTAGACAAGAGCAGTAAAAACGAAACCGAAAGTACACCAGGGGTACCAGTTGCCTTCCACTAGCCGATGTTGTTCAACTGTCCCCTGGGTGTTTCGGAGGCTCGAGTCCCGGGCTGTCTCTCGATGTAGGCCTTCAGGCTTCAGAACGGAGTAACTCTGGTTCTCGGCATCCAATTTGATTTTTGGAAAAAGCAGTTAGATCAGCAGGGTTATGTCCGCAATAACCCGTCGTTCATATCTGTGACAGGATATATGTAGAAGGCGGCGAGGGTCTCGGGAGCCCTTTGCTCACGCGACCATCTTGGATGCGCGCTAAGCTCCTCCCAATCTTATCCACTTTAACTTGTACATATTGGTTGTCCCTTCTGCTCTAGACTTAAAAAGAATATCTCTGGATTCTTGAGTGATATTAAAGTTCTGAAACTCATAGAATTTATGAGCCATGAATGCAAGTGGAGAGAGGATGGCTCCGGGTGGCATATCTGACCTTGGCTCCATGTTGGAAGAGATGGCACTGATGTAAAATGAATGGGATTGGACTCTGACAAGAGGATGAGCTCTGAAAACCAGTGCTGTCTGGGTCCCTTAGGAACGATCAAAAGGAGATGGCAGCGTTCCGTCTTCATCTTTGTGAGGACCGTGGGAATCGATAGGAAGGGGGAACAAGTGTACGCGTAAATCCCGGACCAGCGCTTCGAAAGGGCATTCTCCCACGACCCTGGAAGATCGAATCGAGTGGCGTAGAACTGCTATTTGTCATTGCTGTCTGTCACAAAGAGGTCCATTGCTGGTTTCCCCCACAATGAGAATATTTTGTTCAACTGCTGTTGGTCCAGTTCCCACTCATGGAAATTGTCCTTGGTCCTGCTGAGGGCTTCCACTAGCATGTTGTCAAAGCCAGACACATGCTCGGCCTTTAAGGATCTTCCGTGGGCTGTGAGCCAACCCCACATATCTTCAGCTTTTTGAGATAGTGATGGAGATGGAGTCCCTCCCTGTTTGTTGATATAATACATGCTGGTCGTATTGTCGGTACTATGGACCAGCACAAAGGATTTTGCCATTTTGGGAGAAAAGCCTGCTGGGAGAGAAAAATGACCTTTAGCTCCAAGCTGTAATGTGGAGAGACCTTTGACATGTCAACCACCTTCCTTTGATCTAAATGTCTTGTAAATGGCCTCCCCAGACCTCCATGAAAACATCTGTGTTGATGATGAAATCCGGTACTAGTGGTAGGAACACGAGGCCTTGAAAGAGATGTGGTTTGTGAGACCACCATGCAAGCATGGGTACCATTCAAGAAGTAATCAATATCAAGAGGGTCATTAGGAAGGCGGAGGGACAAAGTCCCCCGCCATCCTGACGGTAAAAGGGACTGCCCGCCATATGTGCGGGGGTCCCGTGGGTGACATTAGGATGCACCCACCACACTGGCGGGCGCATCCTGCACTTTTAAGATTGCGGCGGGCGGTGCTTTCAGCACCCCCCACCGCAATGCCAAAAATGCATGTGCATGCACCGCGCAGTTGGGAAAGTGTTGGATAGCGGAGGGGTAAAAATTACTATCCCACTCCAAACATTTTTAACAGTAGGGAGGGCTAAACATTACTTTTCCCACTCCAATGACTGCAACAGGAGGGGAAGTGTTGGATTGGGGAGGGGTAACAATTAATATTCTCACTCCAATCAGTTCAAAATTAAAAACAAACAAAATATTAACAACAACAAAAATATTTTAAAAACAAGGTAAATAAAAACATATAAATATGTTACAAATTAAAATATAAATATATTTAATTGTAAAAATAACTTAAAATATTATATCAAATAAAAAAAAAAATAATTTTCCAACACATAAATATTTTTTATTAGAAATTATTTAGAAACAAAAACATGAATTATTACAAAAGTTAACTTTTTTTTATTTCCTACTATATAACACCACACAATTCACAACCCATATCGAAATGTTAAAAGAAATGTACTTTAATTAACATAAATAATCACCAATTAAAGAAATAATATTTAAAAAATAAATTAAAACTCCCCACACTATACTCCTATAATCCCCACAACCCATAGATACAATTAAACTGTAAAAAAATGAGTTACTCAATTAAAACTTATTTACTATAAAAAAATAGCATTTAACAACTAATTATAAAGTCAGTAAAATTAATTTACTCCCCACACTTTACCCCTATAAAAGGAAAAGCCACACACAAACAAAAATATAAATAATTTCCCGAATTAAATATCAACAAATTAATATTAATGATCAACTAATTATTAATGTCTTAAAAATTAAATCATTCATTTATTATAAATAAATTACTTCCCGCCCTATTCCCCTACAAACCCACAACCCGCTACAGAACAAAAAAGCGCAAAATTAAATTGATAACTACTAAAAATGTAACACATATATTAAAAACATAAACAATACTTCACATACATTTAAAATATAAAATAAAATTCATAACACATAAAAAAATCGGTATTTTAAACAACTTTGGGGCCCATTACGATGCAAGGGAGCCAGGAACTGACCGCCGAAGTGGGGGGTGCATTATAATGCCACTGGCGGGCAAATCCTGCATTTTTTACATTGCATGCACCCGCCGCAATGAAAAAAAAGCATGTTGTGCATTTGAATGCACAACATGACAGGCACCGCGCGGTGCCTGCCACCTTGTGCATGCAAATGTAGGGAGGTACCATGGGTACCCCCCAAGTGCATCCAACACCTCTCCAACACCCCGGGTGCCGAAACGGGCCGCCAACCCAAAAGACTGCATGCCTTTCCATGAAAGGCGAATTGCCACCTGCATCATAATATGGATGGCGGTATCGACCGTCGCTAAGGCGGCGGACGGTCTTTCCATCCGCCGCGGACCCCCAGCCATACTAATATGGCGGGGGGTCTTTCAGGTATGGATGGCGGGCGCCCCTATATTTTTGCAAATGATATTAGTGACTTCTATATTTTTTTTAACAATATTTCATACCTTAAATTTAATATTCTTTTTTTTGATTTTTAATTCTCTTTTTATTGAACAGTTGTGATGGTATAGTGACAGGCCACATGGCCACACAGCAATGACACATAATAAAAAGGCCACATGAACTTGTTTACAAATTGCATCGTAATATGACATTAGGCATCAAGTGACTCAAGAACTCCCTCATTTTCCCCGCATGTCAAGGAGAGATACAAAGTTCACTACGAAATTTGTTCCACTTCGCCCATTTGTGATCCCACTTCGCGGGCAACCTCTATGTTTTGAACACGTCCTTCTCAGCAATCATGGTGTTGCCCATATCGCTGACCCATTTTGAATATTTAGGTGGAACTCCAGTCCCCCACCCCTGAGCCACGTTTCTCGTAGCCAGGACAAATCCCAAGGATGCCAATGTGCGTTCTGTTTGAGTCAGGTCTGTGGCTTCCCACACATTCAGTAAACACAGTCGCAAGGAATGGACAATAGCTTTACCATTAACCCTCGGCAGAATTAAAAAAAATTCTCCCAATATGGCTGTAGCTTTGAACATTCCCAGGTTATATGAAAGAAAGTACCCTTGAATGAGCACCCTCTAAGGCAGCTCAGATCCGGATGACTACCCATCCTGACCAGTATGTGTTCAGAGAGATATGTTCTGTGTACAATTATGAGCTGAATGAGTCGGAGATGCATTGGGATAGCAACTTCACTCAGGGAGGAAAGGGATTCCTGCCAATCATCATCTTCTAAATGTCCCAGGTCCGTCTCCCACAGCGGATCAGGCCTGTTGTTTATAAGTTTATGGTAAGTGAGCGAGATCGCTTTACGTGGTAGGGGATCTGTCAGTAGTCTATCCTGTAGTGGGGAGGCCTCAGGCAAAGCCCCGCCACCAGTGACAACAGTAGTGACTACGAGCCAGATCTGGAGATAGCTAAACGTCTCAGACTCAGCCAACTGGTACTCTTTTTGGATGTCAGCGAATGAGACCATAGAATTGCGCTTCCAGAGGTTGATATTCTTGATCACGATATTCTTGCTGTGGATATTTCTGTGTCACGATACTTTGATATTAGTGTAAGTCGACATATCCAACTCGATATTCTGTCTGAATACCTTTTGAGATGAATAGGGATTTGGAAGTAAGCGTTTTTTAGGTCTAGAGATGTCATGAAATCTGCGTTGTTGGGACGATGAAAAATGTTGGAGAGAGTTATCATCCAGAAAGATTGCTTGAAGAGTTTTTGTTGAGCTTCCTGAGATCTAAGATAGGTCGCCACTCTCCTGGTTTCCTGCATATATGGAAAAAAATGGATTCGAATCATTTCCCTTTTTGAGCAACTGGGACTTTCTCTATTACTCCATCGCTAAGCATTAGGAAAGTTTATTTCCATAGTAAATGAAGACAAGGGGGTTGCGTTCCTCTTGGTGTAGTGGTTGGAAGTTTTCCTTCAACTCCAGCGTATGGCCATAGGTGACTAGGTACAATACCCATCTGTCTGAGGTAAAGGTTTGCCAAAGATGGAGGTAAAGGGATATCTTTTCACTTACAGGATGAACAGGTGGCGTGGCTAGTATATGAACAAGGTCACTGCTTGAGGCTTGGGTTGCGGCTCTGAGGTGGTGTTCTTCTGTGAGGCTCTTGTTTAGAGAAACCCGATGTGGAGGATTGATGTTATGACTGTTGGTGAAATCCGTGCCTGTATTTGGACTGGTAGGACTGATACTGATGGGAGCACTAGATTCCACCCCTTAAGAAGAGAAGCCAAGGCCATACCTTCCTCGAAAGTGCACATTGTGAAATTGAGGATGCCGAGGGATTTGGTGTTATCAGTGTTTGTTTTAATGGCAAGATGAGCATTGTCAGTATTCTTGCTAAACAGCGTGTTTTCACCAAATGCCATGTCCAATATTTTAGGTTCTACCTCAGGTCTAAAGGAGGTTGCTCTGAGCCATCCTTAGTGCCTTAACAAAGCTGCTCCGAGTAGTTGACGGAAGCCTGTAGAGGTGATGTCCATCACGCAACCCATGATTTCTGATGAAGTGCGCTTGCCCTCCAGTATGATCTTCATGGCTTCCCACCATCTATCCTCTGAGATGAGGTTGATGATGAAGCCAGCATCAGACCACATTTGTTGGTCATAACAGCCTAGAATCACAAGGGAGTTGACTGTGCGCACTGTAATTGCTGATATGGTGGAAAACCTTTTGCCAATATTGTCTGAACATCATTCTTCCTTGCCAGGTGGCGCTGAAATAGAAGTAGATGGGTTCTTAGACCTATGTTGTGTGTCTGAGGGATCACTGGGTCAGACTTGGGGTGTCCTGTCAAACATGAAGGGAAATCCTCTGGCCCTGAATTTTCAATGTGATGGAGGACAGCCTATGGTGAGGCACTGTGCACACAACCCTTAGTGATAGTGTTTATACTCACCTGGTGGTCTTCTTTCTTGTGTGAAGAGTGTACTGACTGACTAAAGTGGTAAATGACACCTCCTGAATAAGCTTTAGTTTCTCTCCACAGCCATCCCTTCACCAGGACCCTGGTGCAAAGTAATGAAGTGGTGTCGGAACCACCCGTAGACGCCAATGGAGGTTTGTCAAAGATCTGCAGCAACAGGGACTCATGGACCAGACTAGTGGTTCCAGGATGTGGAATCCAGATGAGAAGAACCTGAAAGCGGGGGTGGGGGGGAGGGGAAAGTCCAAACCGCCCGAAGGTGGTGGCCAGGAGGCACACGAGCACAATATCAGCCTTTCTCATTTGTTCTTACTGCAGCACGGTGAGGTTGAAGCAGCAGCTGTGGAAGCCAGGTGACAATATAGGAGCCTTCCACAAGCTGTCCCACGCCAGTCGACGAGTATAGGAGGATTAGTATCAGGTAGGACCACCAACAAGTCGTGGCAAACGCAAACACCGGTTCGCAGGAGAAAATGCTGTGTTGCCGGCCAACAAGGTCTGAGGGACTAACACAGCAAATGTAAGTCTGGGCTGGCTCTCAGCATGCAGGAAAGCCAGCAGAAATCAATGGAGCCCCCTCGAAGACTCTCTGGCAGCAGGCACAGGGAGTTGCAGGAGAGCCTTAGCAGAACACAGTAGATGAAGGCCCACAATGCAGAGAATGCAGGCAGGACTTGGTTCTTAGAGCTGTGCAATGCTGGAAGCTGAAGCTTCTTGGAGCTTCAAGATATTTAGCAAATAGAGACAACAAGCCTTGACAACATCCAACAGATGAGGTGCAATGGGAGGTGGTTCACGTCAGCTGGAGGGGGATTACAGTCACCCCAGTTGCAGGGAAGACTGTTCAGGTCTCTGGAGCACCAGCAAACCACGACTTGTGTTGCAGAGCTGTGCGATGTCGATGGGACAACAGGATCAGCAAATTGGTCATCATCGTAGAGATGGCTGCGGATGCAGGGAAGTATCTCATTCACTTCAAGGGAGATTCCCTCTGGCTTTGATGCAGGCTGAGTCCTTGGTGATTCAGAGAATGCATGGCCATGGAGTTGCAGAACTTGACGATGCACATGGCCGAAGATGCAGCAGGAATCTTCCCACCGAAGCAGGCTTCTCTTTGGTCCTGGCTTGAAGAACAGCAAAGTTCCAGTGTCCACCAGCAGAAAACGCTTTGGGCAGTCTTCATATGACAGGCAGTCGGATCTTGAAGTTGTTTTCAGGACGAATCTGAGGACCTACCCTCAGGGGAGCCCTTAAGTAACCCTAAAGAGAGAAAGTACTCTTCTGTGGTGACCTGTCTATCAGAGGGTGGCAGGAATGCTACACAGCAGCCAAGCCAGTCATATGTTCCCAAGGGCCAAGATTCAACATAGCAGAATCAAGTGGCCACTTTGAGAACCTTCATAGTGTGCAGGTGGACACTCCCCTGTCTGTAATTCGTGCCAGAGCGGGAGCCAAGGGCTTCTGAACTGAGCAAAACTGTTTTATGCAAGGAGGGCACCAAATGTGTCCTTCAATGCAGTCTTTTGGTACTCAGAGGCGCCCCCACCCTACCTAATACTATAGGAGAGATGTTCATGCCTTTCCTTCGCAGGAAATTCGTTTTTCCCTATTAGGAAATGGAACTCCTTAAAAGTTTGGGATTTTCACCCTTCATTTGTTTTAGCCATAAGAGAGGCCTATGGTCTGTCTGAACAATAAAGTAAATGTCAAACAGGTATGGCCTCAAATTCTTCAAGACCCAGACCACAGCAAAGGCCTCCCTCTCAATAGCTGACCCCGTTTCTCTCTTGGGGTCAAACATCTGCTGATAAAAGCCCCAGACGTAGCCTTCCTCACAGAAACCTGGATGAACGCCTCCTCAGTGCCCGACATCGCCATCGCCATCCCGGACGGGTACAAGATCATCCAGAGGGACCGCGTCAACCAGACAGGAGGAGGCATCGCCATCATCCACAGGAACTCCATCCGCATCACAACCAACACCGACGACACCCTCGCACCCGCCGAGCACCTGCACTTCCAGATCCACATCAACCCCAAGACCACCCTCAGAGGCACGCTCATCTACAGACCCCCGGGACCACGCACACAATTCAGCGAAGACATCGCCGACTTCGTCAGCCCGCATGCCCTCCCCTCCACTGACTACATCCTCCTCGGGGACCTCAACTTCCACCTTGAGAACAACAACGACCGCAACACCACCACCCTGCTGGACAACCTCGCTAACCTCGGACTCAAGCAACTGGTGACCAACCCCACCCACTACGCCGGACACACACTCGACCCCGTCTTCTCCTCCAGCAAGGACATCCCCTTCAGCCACGCCACCGGACTCCACTGGACGGACCACAGCTGCGCCCACTTCAGCTTCAAAAGGACCACGATCCACCACCAACAGCAACAGGTAGCACGCAGAAGCTGGAACAAGATCACAGCCGACCAGCTCGCAACCTCCCTGAGCAAGAACCCACCCACCAGCGCTACGAACCCCAGCCAAGCGGCCACCAACCTCACGAAGTGGATCAGCGACTGCGCAGACGACCTCGCCCCCCTGAGGACCCCGCCTAGCAGATCCGGCAGCAAGAAAGCCCCATGGTTTACCGACGAACTCAAGAACTCGAAAAAGAACTGCAGAGCCCTTGAGAAAGCCTGGCGCAGAGACCCAACACCGGACAACATGACTGCCCTCAAGCTCGCCACCCGAAAACACCACCAACTGATACACACCACCAAGAAAACTGCATTCAAGGAACGACTGGACAACAACGCACACAACAGCAAGGAACTCTTCAACATCGTTAAAGAGCTCTCCAACCCCAACGCCGGAAACAACGACATCACCCCTTCGCAAGACCTCTGCAACTCCCTCGCCTCCTACTTCCACAACAAGATCGCGGACATACACAACAGCTTCAGCACTCAACCGACGCACGCCACCACCGAACCACCGCCCCCCACCACCACCCTCCGCGCCTGGACCCCGATCAGCACCGAAGACACAGTCCGCACGATGAACTCCATCCACTCCGGATCTCCGACCGACCCTTGCCCTCACCACGTCTTCAACAAGGCCGACGCTGTCATCGCACCCCACCTGCGGGACATCATCAACACCTCCTTCAACACCGCTACCTTCCCGGAGAACTGGAAGCATGCCGAACTCAGCGCCCTACTAAAGAAGCCATCAGCCGACCCCACCGACCTCAAGAACTACCGACCCATCTCTCTGCTCCCGATCCCCGCCAAAGTCATCGAGAAGACCGTCAACAAGCAGCTGGCCGCCTTCCTCGAGACAAATGGATCCCTCGACCTCTCGCAGTCTGGCTTCTGGACCAACCACAGCACCGAGACCGCCCTGATCGCAGCCACCGATGACATCCGAGCTCTGCTCGACAACGGAGAAACAGCGGCCCTCATCCTCCTAGACCTCTCCGCGGCCTTCGACACTGTCTGCCACCGTACCCTAGTACAGCGCCTCACCAACATCGGAATCCAGGAGAAGGCACTGGAATGGACCATCTCCTTCCTCGCCGGAAGGACACAGAGAGTCCGCCACCCCGTTTAGATCAGAAGCCACCGAAGTCATCTGCGGCGTTCCTCAAGGCTCCTCACTCAGCCCAACCCTCTTCAACGTCTACATGAGTCCCCTCGTAGCCATCGCACGCCAGCACAACCTCAACATCATCTCCTACGCCGACGACACCAAGCTGATCCTCTCCTTCACCAATGACCCCGCCGCCGCCAGAGCCAACCTACACAAAGAGATGAAAGAGGTAGCCGAATGGATGAAGAACAGCCGCCTGAAACTGAACTCGGACAAGACGGAAGACCTCATCCTGGGATCCTCGCCTTCCGCCTGGGACGACTCCTGGTGGCCCCCCGCACTAGGCAGCGCACCCAAACCAACAGACCACGCACGCAACCTGGGCTTCATCCTGGACGCCTCCCTCTCCATGACCAGACAAGTCAACGCCGTCTCCTCGTCATGCTTCAACATCTTACGCATGCTACGCAAGATCTTCCGGTGGATCCCCACTGAGACCAGGAAGACGGTCACCCAGGCCCTCGTCACCAGCCGACTGGACTACGGCAACTCCCTCTACGCCGGAACCACCGCCAAACTCCAGAAGAGACTCCAACGGATCCAGAACGCCTCAGCACGACTCATCCTGGACATCCCCCGTCGCAACCACATCTCCGGACACCTGAGAGACCTGCACTGGCTCCCAGTCAACAAGAGAATCACCTTCCGTCTCCTCACCCACGCACACAAAGCCCTGCACAACCAAGGCCCAGGATACCTCAACAGCCGTCTCAACTTCTACGCTCCCAAAGCTTCAATCGACCGGCCACGCCCTCGCCGCCGTCCCCCGCATCCGAAGAGCCACCTCAGGGGGAAGGTCCTTCTCCTACCTTGCCGCCAAGACCTGGAACTCCCTCCCGACCCACCTCCGCCTGACCCAGGACCACCTCGCCTTCAGGAAGCAGCTCAAGACCTGGCTGTTCGAGCAGTAGCGGACCCCCCCTTCCCAAGCGCCTTGAGACCCTCCGGGTGAGTAGCGCGCTATGCAAATGCTTTGATTGATTGATTGATTGATTGGTTGATCCTGGCCCTCTTCATTAAGTTGTGACAACATTGCTCCTATCCCTGTCTCAGAAGCATCTGCCTGGGCAATAAATTGTATGGAGTAGTTAGGGATCTGCAGATTGGGGGCTGAGCACATGACCTTCTTCAGGGCATCAAAAGCTCTTGACAGCTAACTGTTCAATTCACCTTCTTAGGCATATTCTTAGATGTGAGGTCATTAAAGGGAGTCATAATGGACCCAGACCCCCTTAATAAATCTTATGCAGGCCCTGAAAAACACTGACCTGAGTCTGTGAAGTGTGAGAAACCCAATGCTTTGAATGTTGCTCTCCTATGGTTGAACTTGGCCTCCACCTACCAGGTGGTGCAAGCATACAACCTTACTCTGCCCTATCTGGCACTTACTCGCCTTGAAAGGGAGGCCTGCCTTCTGCAGGACCCCAAGTACATTACTGAGGTGGACCAGGTGATTTTGCCAGGTGGAGCTAAAGACAGCTATATCATCAAGATATGCTGCACTAAAATATTCCAGACCTGCCAGAACTTGATTCTCCAACCTCTGAAATGTGGCAGGTGCATTTTTCAAATCAAAGGGCATTAAATTAAACTGAAAGTGCTCTCCAGGGGTTGAAAATGCTGTATTAGGATTTTCCTGCAGTCAGGTCAAAGATGCTGAGGTACTTGCCGGAAGCCAGAGTGTCTATCAACGCATTTGCCCTGGGGGTAGGATGGGCATCAGTTTTAGTGACTGCATTGAGACCTCTATAGTCTACACAAAACTTAATTTGTCTCTTTCTGCCCTGTGAGTGAGGTTTTGGCACAAGGACTACTGGACTAGCCCAGGGACTATCCGAAGGCTCAATGACCCCCAACTCCATCATCTTCAGGACTTCTGTCCTGATGCAATCCCTGACATGGTCAGAATGCCTGTAGATTTTACTGTAGACAGGCAGACTGTCACCTGTGTCCACCTCATGTGCACACCAGGTAGTCTGAGTGGTTGTCAGGGAGAAGAGGTTTGAGAACTGACTAAGAACCAGTCTGCAGTCAGCTTGTTGTTTGACAGTGAGGCTGTCTGCCAAGACTTAGTCCATCAGCTCAGCCATCAACAGGATTTTATAGGAGGCGATCAGGGAGAGGGTCACACTCTTCTTCCTGTCCCTCATCAGTAGCCATGAGCAAGCTCATGGCAGCCCTGTTTTAGTAAGGCTTTAGGTTGTTCACTCTAGGAGTACCTAGGTCCACCAGATAGGTGGCCTCATATGTCTTCTCCAGGATGATATGGAGGCCACTCCACTTGTCTTGGAGTGCTCTTAGAGCCACAGGGCCCTAGACCCTCACTTTCTGCCCTGGCTGGTAACCAGTCAGAACAGCCGTTTGGTCATGCCAAAACCTCTAAAATTGTTGGCTGGGCTCCAGATTTTTGCTGGCTTTTCTCATGTACCCAGCCATGCATGAACAAAGGCCTTGCACTTTTGTCCACAATGTCCTGCTTAGGAGATTTGAGAGGCTGCTCCCATCATTCCTTCGCTAGATAAAGTGGACCCTGAACTGGATGTTCAAATAGAAGTTTAAATGGACTCCCTTCCGTGGCACCTCTCTTTGGGCCAAAAGAAGGCACAGTAATAGGACATCACATCTTCTCCTGAGCACGTCAGATAGTCCCATACTCATACCTTTATGACACCAAATGTGCCCTTCTTTTTTAAAAATTATTTTATTTTTATTGATTACCTGGTAAAAACCATTGAAAATTGAAAATAGAATACGATTACAATAAGACCACTATACACGTATCACATAGTTAAAAACAAGACAGATATAAATAGGTTCATAAACCACAAAATACATATACATACGCAATACAACAGTGTGTCTAAGTCAGAAGTAAAAACCATAAGATCGAGTAAGAGATCCTAGAATTCCAATTCAAATTATAAGCAAGATTCTCTCCAGATTTTTAACGGGGCCCATAGGCTTTGCCCTAGCTCTCTCATTCTCCTACCTCTTCCCCTATATAGGGCTGTCTCGATAATATGGACCCCTAGCAGGCGGGAGAACCACATCTGAAAGGAGGGGGCCGCGATATCCTTCCAGCCTGCTGCCAGCATAATCCGGAGGATCGCCAGAGACATAAACACACACGCTTCTTCCTCCTTATTCAGACTTAGTTTACTGTCATGCCCTAGGATCAAAAGGGAAGGGGATAGGATGATCAGCCCCTCCCAGAATTTCTGGATATTAATAAAAATCTCTGATAGTTTTTTACAGTAGTAAAACATATTGGCAAGATCAGCTGGCCCCTCAGAGCATCTAGGACACTTATCGTCTTCCCTCTTACCCCACCCAAATAACTTAGCCGGGGTAAAATATAGGTTGAATACCGTCTTATAATGCTGGACTCTCAAATTCGTAGAGCGGAACCATTTCCCAGCTAATTCTGAGCCTTATCTAGATCAACATCTGGATCCCCTAATTTCACTATCCAGACTGTTTCCATTTTATTCACATCATCTTGGAGAGTTGAAATCAAAACTTTGTAGATCGGGTTAATTTTGACACCCCCACACAATACATAATCCACCACCTTGTTTTTACCACCTGGGGTGATGTGTAGTCTAATCCTTAATAACGTTTGATGTATCTGCAAGAATTTAAAATCTTGCGAAGCGGGATTTGATATTTTCTCTGAATCTCATTAAAACTCAACATCATGTTTCCACCAAACAAATTTCCCAATCTTCTGATTTCTTGGCCCTCCCACAATCTCCAAAGTCTATCCATACTAAGATAAGGAAACAAGCTAGAAATCCAGAGTAGGGTATAATAATTAATTTTCGAGATTCCCAGATGCTTCTGGATGGATTTCCAGACCTTCCAAGCACTTTCCAATGTCTTGTATCGTTTTTTATTATAATAACGTGTTTCCGTTTTACACAGCAAGACACAGGTAGTTTCTTTACCTAGCAGGAGCTCAAAAATAGAAGGGAGGTATTTTAACCCTAAAGAAGAGTCAGACCTATTTGATATGCCATCTAATAAGTTTGCCATCTGACTAAAAAGACAGCTCAACATATAAAATCTTATATTAGGAGCCTAAAGACAATTACGGCAGAGTTAAAAAGAATCAATTGTATACACCTGTCTACAATAGGCAGAGTTAATGTTATTAAAATGACCATGTTCCCCAAGATACTGTACCTTTTTCTTACTGTCCCATTGGTGGTCGGGGAGGAAGTGCTAAAATCTATAGGGCAACCTTTACGGATGATTTTATCTGGCAATACGGTAAAATTATATGGTCTATGAAGTGTCTCTCACTCCCATTGGATAAGGGGGGTTAGCGGCTCCAAATGTGCCCTTCAATGCAGTCTGGTGCCCCAGCCCTACCTAATTCTACAGGAGAGTTTGTCACACCTTTCATTTGCAGGCAATCCTTTGTTCAGCTTCCCCTGCCAGAGCTAAGCTCATCAGCAGGGGGAAGAACAATATCTTGGGTCAGCAGCAGAGAGGGTATGCAGACGGACCCTGTAAAGTTAGACAGGTAGGCATTGGGGTGTCCTCTAAGGAGCCCCCCAGTACATGGTATATAGTGCTTGAGGTAATCCTATGTTTCAAAACCATGTGATGACCTTTGACTACCATTGTTTTAATTGACTTTTGGTGTAGCCTGAATGTATGACATAATTTTTCGAGGAATGTGCCTTATTTCCTTCAAGATTTCTTTCGTATCTCTTTGTAGTTTTAGCAGAGTGTCACAGAGTAGAACAGCCTTGCCAGGAACAGAACATGTGGGATGTGCATTTGAAAGCATGAGAGAGAAATGTGGAATGTGCTTCTTGGTCTTGAAGTGCAGTGTTATAAGCAGTGGTGTTCAAAAGTGCATCATGTTTAACATTGGGAGTTGAAGTGTGTGATGCTGTAAGGAGTGGTGCACAAATGTGCATTATGATGTACATTGGGAAGTAATATGAAGTTCTTACTATTGGCTTTGACATGCCCTCATATCATCTTGAATTCTGACTCTGTCTTGCTTGAGCTTTTTGCGTGCATTGGCAGGCCCCCAGATTACTCAAGTTGTTTAGGTTGCTCACGTTCAAGGTTGTTTTGTTGACTGTGCTGCCGGAGACTTTCTTAAGCTTCGTTAAGATGAAGGCTAGAACACATGAGAATACAGAAGGAACGTGAGTACTCCTTTGCCTTTGGAATGCTTGCATGGAAAGTGGCCCACTCCAGTATGTTTCCTTGGCACAGGGGAGGGCCTCTTGGAACCTTCTAGTGTGTTTTGAGATTATAAAGCTGGGGTTTGTTGACTTAGAAACTCGGATTTGTTTTGGAGTCTGTTTGGGGACGCGGCACGTCTACTTCGGTAAAGCAGAGCCCCGGTTTACTGAGGCTCTTAACCCCGGATGTGAATCCCCCAGTCTGGAGTGGGCTAAGATGCAGTCTTTGCAGCCGGTGAGGTGATTTGTTTTTGAGTATTGACTTTCTGATGTGTGAGTGAGTTTGAGTGCACATCCAAATCTCCAGTGGCTATAATCATCTGAGGTGTTTTTATTGTGATGTGTGAGTACCTGTGTTCACATCCAAGTAAAGTGATTATAACATCTGAAGTATTTAGTGTATATATCTTTATGATTTCTTGCAGGACGTCCAGCATTATTTGCTTGTGTTTCTTTTTATTATTATTATCTTCTTGTGTATCATTTCACATTATACAGTTGCATTTGCATGCTTGTACATATATATTCATATATATATATATATATACATATATATATATATACTAGTAGCCCGTCCCAACGTTGTCCGGGTATGAATTGCTGCCGGCCAGTAGTATATTGTTTTGTAGGATTTCGTTAAGATCGCATTTCTTATCTGTAACAGGCCTGTGAAACGCTCAGATTCACAGTGCACTGCTGATGCACTTAAGAGTGCGCGTTCAGTAGTGTGTGAACTCGAGTTTCCCTACTTTATTTTTCCTTGCAATATTATATAGCGCGAACTCGACAACATTGCATGAGCACAATTTACATTACAGAAGAACACATTCATTTGTGGTAGGCACAGGGAGACAAAGCGATTTGCTTGGAATCACAGGATGTTGAGCTGATGCCGAGATTCGAACGTAGCTCCCCAGCTCTAAAGTCCGCAATTCTAGAACGTGTGGCATGAGGTGTGTCTAAAAGTGTATGTCAGTGCTGGCCATCAATGAGAGAGACCTGCGCATTTTTCAAATGGGTGATGAAAAAATATAAGTATGTTGCTGGAGATGTGGGCCGCCGAGCCAGCAATGTACTTACCGGGTAAACACCCATTATTCCGCAACTTACTTTCCGCATACCATCACTCCGCATACTTTCATTATGAAAGTACCATGACTCCGCATTGCCATTATAACGCATGGCATTACATTTTATATGCTTTAACCACGCATACATTTACAACGAAATTCTTTGTAAATGCATGAATGGTAAAAGCATGTTTTATTTTAATGTTTGGATAAGGTAAGTATGGGTATAGGGGTATATGCTTTGGAGTACTGAGGTATATGTTTTGGGGTGTTTGGGTATTTTAAGGGTTCAGATATAGTTTTGGGTTATGGGGTACAGGGGTAGTTTTAGGGTTTAGGGATAGGTATGGGCTTTGGGGTACAGGGGTATTTTTAGGGTTCAGGGGTAGGTTTGGGTTTTGGGGTATAGGGGTATTTTTAGGGTTCAGGGGTAGGTTTGGGTTTTGGGGTACAGAGATATTTTTAGGGCTCAGGGCTAGGTTTGGGGGTACAGGGGTATTTTTAGGGTTCAGGGGTAGGTTTGGATGTGGGGTACAGGGGTATTTTAAGGGTTCAGGGCTAGGTTTGGGTTTTGGGGTACAGGGGCATTTTACGGTTCAGGGGTAGGTTTGGGTTTTGGGGTACAGTGGTATTTTTAGGGTTCAGGGCTAGGTTTGGGTTTTGGGGTACAGGGGTATTTTTAGGGTTCAGGGGTAGATTTGAGTTTTGAGGTAAAGGGGTATTTACAGGGTTCAGGGCATGGTTTGGGTTTTGAGGTACAGGGGTATTTTTAGGGTTTAGGGATAGGTTTGGGTTTTGGGGTACAGGGTATATTTATAGGGTTAAGATGGGTTAGTGTTTAAGGGTGTTGGGGTATTTTAAGGAGTAAGTGTGGGTTATGATTATGGGGTGCAGGGGTATTTAAAGAGAGCAGGGTGGGATTAGCACACAATATGAGACATGGCATGAAGGGCGGAACATACCACACGCCCCCAGCGTTTGTCACTCCCCCAGCACACGCCCACAGCACAATGCAGACACGCTCACAAGGGACTACTTTGCTGGCACAGTTCTTTTACCTTTTAAATGTATATGGTGGGCATCTGCATAGCCTATGTCCTTCTGCTGCAAATGCCTTTTCCAACCCTGTATTGGGTGTTGTGATTGGTGCTGTGGTCCTGAGATTACCCACCTCACAAGTTTGGGCTCTCTCTTTATTATATTAGTATGGATTTCTCTATATGCATTTGAATGTTGTTTATTTGACATCTGGGAAAGCCTTTCTGTTAGAAAACATTTCATAAATAAAACCCCCAGCCTTATGCTTTGATGTGTTTTATTTTAGAAAGTGAAATCTCTTTCCAGGTGGTGGTGTATTGATTTCATTGCTTCGTCATGTTTGAGCCTCCGTGTGGGAGGGCGGTATTTTCTATTATCTGGGACTGCGAAGCAATACAATGGTATTATGCAACTAACACTGTAATCTTTGTAGTTGCATGCTTTCAACATGTTCGATAGCAAACATGACTAGGTCTGGAAGCCTTGCACACCTAACGAGATATTCTCTATTGGGGAAAATCTGCACTCAAAACTTAGGGGCTTATTTATCAAATTTTCCCACAGCGCAGCGAGCCACCTTGCTGTGCTGTGCTGTGCTGCGTGAAAGGACAGGAATGTGCTCTGTTTAATATTATACAGCACACTCCTGTCCTTTCCTTGCACTGGCGCCCTTTTGGCTGCCTAGTGCCAACGAAAGGACCCTTGCACCCTGGTACAAGGGTGCCTGCGATGTAGGTAGGATTGTTTTTGTGTAGGAAGGGACACCTACATGCACTAAAAGAATCCTCGGCGGCATTTACCTCTTTCAATGTATGCTGCAGAGTGCAGCACACTTAGGAAGAGGAAACAATGAGGAACAATAAAGATATTTCTCATCATTGTGCTCTCTTGGGTAGGCCCGGGTGTGAAATTCTGCTCCACTCACAGACATTAAGTTGGCGAGCGTGTGCAAAGAGGATCTTACTCCAGACCACCTCCTGGCAAGATTGCTCAACGTGGTGGTCACAGATGGTTGCTACCAGTCGCGTTGAGAAATCTTCCGCTCGCGTTGAGGAAGCTGCCGCTCGAGTAGAACATATATTCGAATGGCAGAAAGAGGCCGTGCCCTCTTGAGCTGCATGTGGTGCCGTTCATGCTGATTTTACAGTGTGGGACAAACTCCTGGTGCAAAACATTAGCTCTAACGGCACCACGCAACGATTTCCGGCACTTATGGAACTCTGCATAGTGGACTTTTGAGTCACTTTGCATAGTTTCGCTCGGTGGAACTCTGCAAATTCATCCCAGAACTGCTCCTGGGAGGCAGAGTATTTCGATGCATTCCCAGATTTACCCGTGTTGATAAGTCTGTGAATGCACCAACATCCATGGGTGCCAGGGAGGGAACCCCCACGCTCGTCCCATGGAACGCCTCTGAGGAAGAGCACCACGACGCAGCCATTGGCACTGGGGTCTGTTTCTCCATATTCATCAAGTCATGCAGGGCCACGCAAGGTGGGCTTGCGTTGCACGAGGACTCTTACTTTCGTGATGCGTTGCCCTTGCGCCTCCCTTGAGTGGCACAAGGGTTGATGCAACACATTGATTAATGGGCATTTGAATATATAGTGCGTGTTTCAGTTCTGGATGAATCAGATCCAGGTTGGACTTCCAGCCAGGATCAGCTCTACACACAAGGAGGTCCCTCAACATACTGCCTGGTCTTGTCGCAACAAATTTTGTTCCCTAACTAAATTTGTAGTAGTCTTCTTTCACAAATTGTATAGTGTTCCACCCTACTTTACTTGGGTCTATCTATAAACCCCCCCATTACAATTCAATTAGCAAGTTCCTCAAGTACCCCCGCCAGTTACCTTGACCTGGACCGCCACATCTATAGGCATCTTCCAGTGAAAGCAAATATACTGCAGCCTTCTGGGTCCTTACTAGCCTGGTCTAATACAGGCACAGGTTTTGTTGCTGCCAGATCAGAGATAGGCATTACGCTGAGTTCCATATACAGTGATAACAAGGGTGTACATGGTCCCAACCTTAACACTGCCCTCCAAAAATGATTTTCTGACACTTGAAGTCGGTTTAGGTTACCATACCGCTAGAGCTCAGCCCCATAAAGCACAGCCGCTACCGCTTTGAGTTTATGTATCTGGAGTACGGTATTAATAGTTTGGGCAGCTGCGTTTTGCCTAAATTTTAATACCGTCCCAGCAGACGGGAGTAAGACTGTTCTGACCTTCAATATCTGGGCCTTCCAAATAAGGGGCATATGTACAAAGACTTAACACCGCCATGGTATCAATTTCTTGATGTTGCAGCAGCTATTTTTTTATCACCTTATTTACAAGTTGTCACTAACCTGTTAGCAGCAGTTTCCTGGCGAAAACATGCCTTTTTGAAATCGCCACTTCTGTTAGCGGGAGTTAACGAAAATAAGATGCAAGGTAGGCGTTCCCGTGCAAAAGCTGCTACTAACCCCACTTTGCGATATTTACAAGAAATTCCTTGTATGGCGCAGAACAAAAAAAACTGCCTCTGACTCCAGTTAGAGGCAGTTTTTTAAGACCAGGAAATAGCTGGCCATAAAATTGGTGCAAACATTCATTTCAGAAGGCTTTGGTGCTGGACAGCACTGCAAGGAATGTTGCTGCACTGCCCTGCAACAAAACTACAGGGAAGGAATGCGCACCATCAATAAGATAGGGCACATTCCAGGACTTAATTCATGAAAAGTGTTGCATTGCTGCGCCAAAACAGCATTGCAGCACTTTTCACTACGCCCTTCTTGTGGCATCATGGATGCGCTGTATTCACTGTATGGCGCTCCATGTCGCAATAAATGACATGAATACAAAAAATTGCCGGCAAAGGAATTTGATTTAGAACAATTTACAGAAATCGAATTTGATTGTTACTTATATTAGAGAATTCGACCCAATTCAATTGGTATCTGAAGACAGTTTCAATTTGTTATACCTCTGAGACAGAGCGTAATGATACCACACTATTGTGAAAAAGAGAGAAGCAACACAGGGAATCTTTTTATTAAAAGGTTATTATTTTCTTATTGTACAAAATTTATCAGGGTACATATCAATCATGACAGTTAATCAAAAATGCATTCAGATGAAAAAGGAGTAAAACAATTTCTCCTGCAGTACATCAGAATAGAAAGTCCAAACCACAATATATAATACAATGACTTCTGATTTTACTAAAAGTAAGTCACTTGTGTCAACAATCTTAGAAGGAAAATTGGACTTAGAAGTCGATGTTTCGGTCTTTTATGTTTACTCCACAAGACCTTCTTCAGGACAGTGAGAATTTGCATCTAACGATGACCCCCTTAAAAGTTGAATCCTACAGGAGATTCCAAAGAGAGCGCCTGTGTGACAGTCCTGATTTCCTGGACATATGTCACAAACACTAATCCGCGTTTGAGTGCGTATTCTTCCTCAATGGGAGTATTTCTTTGGCACTTTGATCCTTTCATATAAGAATTTGAGAAAAGTTGTGTCTTGGCGTTCAAACAGGGATTTCTGAAAGGCTCTTCAACGGCGTAGTCACGTGAGAGAATGCAATGAATGACAGACACATCTGAAATCCTGACGTATCTGTCAGCGCTAAAGTCAAGCATTGCTGCAGTTGTGTCACAAGCATGATGAAACTCTAGCTATGCATGGGGCCAGCCTATCCCTGTGGCACTGCGTCACCCTTACACCTGCCATGAGGCAGGCGTAAGATATTGACGCAGTGGCGTCCTAGAATTGTCGCAGTGAATTATGATGGATTTTACTGTGCCACTCCTATGAAGCTTTGTTGGGTGGGAACACCCAACCTGCATACATCCAACATGATTCAGGTATAATGTGGCACAGGGCTTTACAATGTCATGCATATGCCTAGAAACGTCACTTTGGAAATACGGCGCAATGTGGTGCAAGAATCATGCTGCAAGTACGTGAAGAAAATTAGGCCCTGGCGGGGTGAAACTGCCAGAAGGGGATCATGAATAAACCCCCCTGTCTTTTTCCCCTACCTTGGCGCACAATGGTTGCCATGCATCAATGTAGGCACCCTTGCGCCATGGTGCAAGGATGACTGTGTTGCAGAGTTGATTGATGTTGTGGCTCCATCACTTCTCAAGATGTCTGCAGGGCAAAGGGACATCTTAAGAATTTTGGGGCTTTGGGCCAAACGTATTTTGGGGGCCCCTTTTTGGAATGGCTTATAATTCTTGATCCAATTTCAGCTATTTCATGCCCTCTTTAGCCCGTTCACTGACGGGCACACTGGTCCTAATTTTGAATGTGTTTCCATCTAATATTCAGGGATAGTGAGGTGTTTTTTCAATATTGTAATACAGCAGCAGTTCACTAATATTACTGCAAACAATCTCTGTGACGCCTTCCATTTCTCATATATAATGTCCTGTTTTGATCTAATAAAAACTTTTTCATGGATGTTGCATGGAACATAAAGAAAACATTTCTCTTCAAAATGTCTATATTCGACTCTCACACATTACCCACAATAAAAATAAATTAAAAGAAACTGTATTTAAAACAATCTATATGAGAATTATTCAAGGTCAACAGTGCAAGGCTCTCTGCAGAACAGAGCTGGCTCTATCAGGGGCCCCTGAAACGCTAGGGCCCTGGGCCAGAACCCTTTTGCCCATGCCTTAAAATGTCTCTGGCAGGGCATCTGGACTAGTGGATGGCGGGAGTGAACCAGTTGGCCTTCTTGGCGTGTTGTTTGCCTGGTCTTTTCTTGAGGGGTGCCAGGGTGTCGGCGCAGTTGGAGATCCCTTGGTGAACGCTGCGCGTTGCGTTGTTGTCATCTGTAAGCATTGGCGGATTGGTGGTGCTGAGGGAGGTGACGAAAAGTTCTTTGGTGGCTTTGGTCCAGCTGCGAGGGGGGCTATAATGGCAGTGGTGTATGGTGGGCATGGTGAAGACGTGATGTATACACTGATGGTCGGTACAGTGGAGTTAGGTGGTGTGGCTGTAGTTGAAGTTCCCGCTGGTGGAGAAGATATGATCAAGCGTGTGTCCGGCTATGTGGGTTGGTGTGGTGACTAGCTGCTTGAGTCCGATGTTGGCGAGGTTCTCCAGGAGGGGGGTGGTGTTTTGGTTACTATGGTTGTCCAGGTGGAACTTGAGGTCTCCGAGTAGGATGTAGTCGGTGGATAGGAGAGCCAGGGGTGCAAGGAGGTCTGCAATGGCATTGGTGAATGGGGGTCCATGCCCTGGGGGCCTGTAGATGAGGGTACCGCAGAGGATGACGTTATGGTTTGGATCGGGAAGTGGAGGTGTTTCATGGTCACCATTGGGTCATTAGAGTGCGTGGTCAGTCAGAGTGTGCTTTTGTAGACAATGGCAATGTCTCCTCCTGGACGGTCAGGGTGGTCCTTGCTTTTGATTAAGTAGCCGTCGGGGATGGAGATTGCGATGTCCAGTCCAGAGCAGAGGTTGGTCCAAGTTTCCCTGATAAAGGTGACATCTGAAGAGGTGGCTTCGAGGAGGTCCCAGATTTCAGTTGCGTGTTCGTGGTGGGATGCTCGTTGAGGAGGATGCAGTTGAGCTGGTCGGGTGCGCTGTTGGTCGGCTGGGCGGAAGGAGGCACTGGTGTGCTGATGTGGCAGAAGGTGCATTTGTAATTTTGAAAGGCGCAGAGTTAAAGTTAATTCTACAGTGTTGCTTGATGGCAGGCGGTGTGGCATCCAGGATTGATGGCAAGGAAGGTGCTGGCCTCGTAGTGGTCGGGTGTCCGAGAGGAAGGATCCTTGGTGCTCGGCGCAGTCCAAGGGTGGATGGACGCAGACGGTCTTGCCTATGGCTTGCCTTTGGCACACCAATGGTACGCCCGCTGTGCATGGCCGCACAGCGGCCCCACTGAGTAGTGCTGCAGGGGGGACTGGACAGCTGGGATGTGGGAAACACGGGAAAGGACAGTAGAGGGAGTGTGGACACGGGTGGGATGAGTGGGGTTGTAAATTCTTACCTCGAGGCCGGATCCCGCATCTTTTGTGCTCCTGCTCTCCTGAGTCTCCTTCCATGAACAGGAAGCAGGCAGCCAAGCTCCCAACCCTAAGCCAATCACAATGCTGCAATGTGGCATTGTGATTGTTCTTGAGTGTCGTGACAAGGCTGGAGGGGGGGGTCTTGTTCTCCATGCAGGCTGTAATGCAGCCCGCATTGCGAACAGGAAAATGTGCATGACTGCTTTGGGCAGCCAGAGAGGGCTGACCAGTCATTGAGCACTTGAGTGGGCATACCATTCCACTCCACCCCTGCCCTACTCCGTGTATAGAGCAGTGCCCGCCCGCAAAGGAAACATAGCAGGAGTACTTCAGAAAGTTATCATCATGTTATTATTTGTCCTCCTCTTGCACTGCTTGAAAGCAGTGGGGCGATGCTCTTCGACCATAGCAGAAGAGCTGCCACTGGGGGGGTGCATCACCCACAGGTGCTACGCCTGGGCGACTCGTTCCCTGGGCC
Source organism: Lissotriton vulgaris (assembly GCF_964263255.1). NCBI lineage: Eukaryota > Metazoa > Chordata > Amphibia > Caudata > Salamandridae > Lissotriton > Lissotriton vulgaris. Next base: position 272,813,754 of record NC_141690.1, on the reverse strand, counting down.
TTCTCTGCTGAGTGTCCCACCTAATCCTCATGTAAGGGCAATCGCTGCACCTCAATGTCTACTGCCATGTCTCAGCAACTCCACAGCACCTCTGCATCCCACTCCACGTCCCATACGGAAGCCCAGCGAGGCCTACAGGCCCCCGGGACAGTCTGCGCTTTCAATGTTTTGGATGCCATGGTGTTGCAAGGAGTGATAAGTGATGCATCACTAGTTTTGCACAGCGCTGCACCTCTTTTCATGATTGTAGCCCTGGATTTCCTCTTTCCCTGGGACTCTTGCTGGTCATCCTGCCTGTTGTGGGGTTTGTTGATCTGTGCTGCACTTGGCCCTGGATGCTCCAATCTGCATTCCATTGGTTTTGTTTCTTATTTTTCACTGGGGTGAACTTATTGGTTATTTTTGCCGCTACAGGCAAAAAAAGTCACAATGGGCTGACTAACATTAGTTTTTTGCCCGCAAATTGTCCTTTCCTCAGTTTTCTCCCGCTAACACCAGAATTTGTATCGCCTTCACATTAGTGTTAACAGCAGTTTTCACCACAGCTACCTGGAACTATTGCCATGTAGCGACGTACTGTAAATACATCGCTAACAGGGCAATAGTTTTTTTCCGCGTTAAGAATACTGCCGCTAACTAGCGTTAACATTAGTGAGCGGCAGTTCTTGTACATATGCCCCTAAGTTGTTCTGTAATTTGTATCCCCCAGTAATCAGAGAACTCTACACTCTCAATGTGATTATCATTTATCAGTAGCTTCCTCCAGGTCTGTTGACGAACCTTGTGCCATAACCTTAGTCTTACTACAATTAATGGTGACGGCTTTCTTATTACAATAGTCAGCAAAACTATTCACCAATCCATGCGTTGCATTCTCCGTTCAGAATAGCAACTTTCCTCCAGCAATTACGGGAACATCAATGGGGTTCCGCAATGGATGCTCACCAGCATCCTATAAGAAGAGGTTAAAAGTGCCTAACAACAATGAATGTGTGTCCTCATGTAACATAACTGGTGCTATGTAAAGCTCTTTGATACCTGATTCAGTTCGGGTCAAGTTTGCGCTAAATAAAACTCTGAAAAAAAAGAGCAGAGGCGCCAGCACACAACCCTGTCGTACACATTCATCTATAGGGAACGATTCACTACATTCAACTGATGGTCCATTCCTAACTTTGGCAGTGTCGCCGGTGTGAAGAGTTGTTGTTACTCATAAAACAGCGCCATCTACCCCCTCCCTCACCAGCTACTGCAATAACCTTGTACAATCAACAAGGTCGAATGCTGACTTCAAATCCATGAAAGTTGGATACCATGATGCTGTTTTATTCCAGCATATTTGTAGCATCTCATGTGAAACCAAATGGTTTGATAGAAGCCAGTCTGCACCTTGGTTAGAATAGTGTCTTGTCCACCTTGCCTTGGAGTCAATTTGTTAACATTTTACTGAGACTTTTTCCTGCTCCCTCGAACGAGACATAGGCCTTAGTTGATGGACAACTACGGTCCCCTTTCTTACAAATGGGTACCAGGGTCGCAGATCACCAGGAATGGGGAATAACATTGCTAGCTGTGGATGCATGAAATACCTTTGTAAGCCCTCTGGCCCCAGCTGCAGATCTTCCTGAAAGAGATCAGTGGCCCTAAACCTGGCCTGGTGCTTTACGTTTGTTCTTACTGACCCGCGCCCTTTGTACTTCCGGTGGAAAAGTGCCCATCGAGGGATAGTTGTATGCTGTCACTCATTCAAAGAGGGCAAATTACTTGCCCTTAAAATGGCCCCCACTCCCTGGGACCTATATGACCCCCACTCCCTGGGAGCTCTATGGCCCCCACTCCCTGGGACCTATATGACCCTCACTCCCTGGGACTTATATGTCCCCCACTCCCTGGGACCCATATGGCCCCCACTCCCAGGGACCCATATGGTCCCCACTCCCTGGGACCTATATGACCCCCACTCCCTGGGACCTATATGGCCCCCACTCCCTGGGCCCACTATGGCCCCCACTCCAGGGACCTATGTGGCCTCCACTCCCTGGGCCCTCTATGGCTCCCATGTAGGAAGGTGGAATCTGACTATATGGTTACCCCAACTTTTTTCCTGGTGTTTTGCTGGTTTTTGACTTAGTTGGCCTGGGAACATGCTATTCAGGGCCCCAGACTATCTGCTTTCTCTATAAAATTGACTCAATGTACTTTAGGTACATACCAGATTGGTTACTGGGTCACACTTGTGAGCCCCTATATAGTGTACCTTAGGTACCCAGGGCATAGGTGCACCCTAGGCCTACCAGGGGCTACAGCATCTATTGTGCCACCCCTGGTTTGCCTTCCAAACTGACACCACAGGTCTGTTCACACAGCCTGGGTAAGGTGGTGTAATCACCCCTTACTTAGATATAGTATACCTATATCTACCTTTACATATCGACACATATACACCTATAAGCCACTCCTATGGTAGGCCTCGACAATCCTGGAGGCAGAGTGATTGGTTTTATGTGAGAGGGTGCCCTAGCATGAGCTGAGACCCTCTGCAGATTTCGGAACCATGTCCTTATAGCTGTTCTATGATATAGCCATACCATATACTCTTAAGTGCATTAGAATCCTTGCGGTAAATGCTAACTTTGGTTTGACTTCATCAAAACATGTTGTGTAAGGTGTCAAACATTTCGGAATACTACCCCCTGCCAATTCTGGTGGGGATGGTAGTATTCCACCCTTCTAGAGGGAAAAGACATGCAAGTTACTGCTTTACCCGGTTAAAGTTAAACAGAGCCCCAGCATCAAAAAATGGATGCTGCTGCCAGAGACACGAGTCTGACCTCCTGCTGCTGGACAAAACTCCAGCAAGGGAGGCCTGGACAATAGGTTTCATGTCCAGGGAGGTGCTGGCGCCTCCCCAGACAGGGGTTTTGTGTATTGGGGCAGGGAGGTCTGCATTCACTGAATGCAGCTAGACACTGCCTGGGGCACACAAGGTCCTCCATGCATAACCCGGTTCAAACCAGTGCTAGGGCACTCCAGCCCCAGCTCTGGCATGAAACTGGACAAAGGGAAAGGGGTGTAACCACCGCCTTCTCAGGTCCACCCATTGGAGGGACCTAGTCAGGTAATCTAGCCCCCTTTCTTAGTATAAGTATAGGAGCTGTGTCCCCAGTACTTTAGATTATCCTGGACGAATCTTTGTAAGACATATCTTGGACCTTTGACATTCCATTCTGATTGGAAGAACAAAGATATCTCCCTTGTGGTCAAGGAGTGACCACCCTGTGCAAACAGGCACCAACAGCTACTTCGCCTGTCCGTAGTTTCAAAGCTCCCATCGAGACCCGAAGGCTCTGCGACTCAAGAACTGGACTTCCAGACTTTCCTGACCCCGACCCACATCCACAGCAAAGCAGAGACACGTGGCGGACGCGAGAGACACGGGACCGGACATCTTGGACATCCTGTATTTTGCTACCTGCACTCCTTTTCTGAAGCCTCTGGAAGTTGTGCATTGGGGTACGAGAAGCCCCAGCCCCGAGCACCATTTGCACCAAAGCTCAGGCCCCACACACGTCTTCTAGGTTCCTTGCCTGTTGGCTAGTGAGCCCCCTGAAGACGCCATCTTGAATTTAACTTGCTATCCTGATTGCTCCAGACTTGCTCCTGCTTCCCTGAAAAGGAGAAGCACCACAGACCTTGCTGGTCTGCAACAGAGCCAATCTCGACATACTGCATGGGCTGTGGTTGCCAAGGCTTGTTGGGTCCAATCTGGATACCGATACTGCTATCATCTAGATCCATTGTGGGACAGCTCGAACCCAGCTCCTCGTTATCGTCGATGCCTCCTGGACCTCGTGGCTGAAGAGACAAGCTCACCTTCTTCACCTTAAAGCACCCGACATCGCCTGGTTCCTTCCTGGATCCTTCCTGGATCCTTCCTGGTCGCTGGCTAGTGACCCAGACTCTGTCCCCTATGCTTTCAGGTTCTTCACATCTCTGATCCACCCGTGGATCCACCCGGACACTTTTCCTCTGGTCGCCTGCAGCGCGTCTTTGCAGCTCTCCATAGAAAATGACGACGAAACCCGACACAAAAAGACACCTATGCACCTAGCTTCCCTGGGTGAGGTAACACGGGTACTCCGGGGCTCTCATGGGTCTTGACTCTCAAAGTGTCCTAGTTTAAAAGTGTTCCATCCTAGTCCATCCGGAAGTGTCCTTAAACTGTAACTTTGTACCTTTTACGAACTCCATAGAAAGTCAATGGAAACCCGCGCCTGTGTTTAGACACTGCACGCCGCTCCCGTGGGTCTCCTACTTCCTAACATTTGGTTGTTTAGTGTAGCCCCAGCGATTCTACAGGCCCTAGGCCTGCTTTCTAACTCTCACATAGTACTTATACCACTTTCTTAGTATATGGTTTGTGAGGCCCTCAGGGCATAACGTATACTGTGCAACTTATCGTATATTAACTGTGTGACTTGTATTTTATTTTTACCTCTGACCTCATAAAGAGTGCAGATGGGTTGTGTTTAGATTAAATGCATATATATTTGATATAGACCGAGGGCCTCATTTATGAAAAGTGACGCATCGCTGCGTGAAAACAGCGATGCGTCACTTTTCACTGCGCACTCCTTGGGACACCAATGATGCGTCATATTTAATGTATGCCGCATCATGTCGCAAGGACTTACAGATACGTCAGTATTTCTGACGCATCTGTAAGCGCAAAAGTGACGCATTGCTGGAGTGTGTCACAAAAGTGACGCAGCTCCAGCAATGCGTCCTTTCACTTGGGGAAAGCCCCAGGCGTAAGATTTTGACGCAACAGCGTCCTAAAAGTGACGCAGTGAAATCTCATAGATTTCACTGCGTCACTATTACGAGGCTTTTTGCGGGGGAACGCCCCCTCTGCATACATTATACCTGACGCAGGTATAATGTGGCGCAGGGGTTTAAAAAGTGACGCATCAGGGGTGTCCCTGAAATGGAAATTTACACAGGTGTTGTGCACACACATGTCCAAAGAACGTGTGCGTGTAACATGCAACAGAGAAAAATGCACTAAAGTGCTTTTTTCTATTTTTTCGCAATTTACCACGAAGTCAGACTTTGTGGTAAATAGCGACCAAATATTGCGAATTTGCAATTTCAAATTGGTTGATGAATTGCATTTAAGGAATCTCTAATAGAGATTCCTTAAATCCAATTCCTCGCAAATATGCGATTTCGCAAATAGCGATTTTTGCATTTGGGATGATGAATCCCAAATGCAAAAATTGCACTTGCAAAGGGCCAGATTCTCAGAATCTGGCCCTTTGCAAGCGCAATTTAACTTGATGAATCTACCTGCAAGTCCCTATTAGCGATAATGCTTGAATATCTCTGGATTTCCAGCGATATTCACGCATTTCGCCGGAAATGTTATCGCTTTAGAGATAAACGTTGCTAATAGCATGTTATCTCTGCGATAAAATCCGGCGATGCGCAGCGATAAACAAAATGTTGCTAGGCTTATTTTGCGATAAATATCGCTAGTTGTTGATAATATACCCCTTAGTTTTTGGGGAAAACTGCGGTTTTCGCCAAAAACTAACGTCTGCTAAAATGCTGACTTAGGTATACTTACCATTGGGGGCGGATTATGCTGATACGACCACAGGGTTGTATCAGCAAGGTTATCGCCATTTTCCATTGAACATCGCTGAAAAACCAGCGATGTTCCATGGAAAACATCGCATTCGCTGGAATAATTATCGCCATTGTGCTATGTGTTGTTAATGCAGCGCTAGCATGGTGATAATTATCAGCTGTAGCCGGCGATAAACATTTTCACGCTGAGGGCGGCCGGCGATAAGTATCGCTGCCGCTTGAGGATTTGCCCCCCTGATAGTTCTCTTTGTATACGTCACTTCTTTGACCTCTGCCCATAGTTCATCCTGTGCTGTCTATAGTGTCTCCTATAGGCTCCAGGAGCCATTCACTGCCACGACCTGGTGGCGCTGGGTACAAGCCTGTAAAACTTTGTGACTTGTGTTATAACATTCCTTATTGTCCCAGCGGGGGCAACTGTGCGTCCTTGCCCCCCCCCCCCTCACTGTTAATACTGGCAGCGACCACAGGAGTTTCAATCCACGACCCATAACATCCTACATAATCAATACATTCAGGGCAGCATCCCCTGGGGCATTAAGGGCTCAGGGCCCATATATTGTCATGACTGCATTTAATAGAGGGATTTCATTCAGATATGTCTCTTCACTCCATCCAGCACTTCTCCTGTTATGTAGGGGTCTCCTACTGCTCCCCACAGTGACACTACATCACAAATGTGCTGATCAGTAACTCCCACCATGGCCCCCCCGGATCATGCCCCCCCCCCCCTTCCGTTGGCCTTTGTAGCAGGTCACTTACTGCGGCCGGAACTGGCGCTTTCCAAGATGGCGACCATGATGCCAAGGGTGAGATGGAGTGCCCTGAAGCCCATGATGCTCTGGGGTGCTCCGCTATAGCGTCTTCTTTCTGTGGGGAAAAGGGCAGAGAAATGTCTGTCACTCACTGACGTCAACACACAGGAGTCCAAAGGTGGGGTTCTGTGAGGCGGTGTCACTGGGGCACCCCCTCCCCCCCGTGGAGAGTGCTGATGGCAGCGCTGAACATGCTTCTGTCTGTCACGTGTGTTCCCTTACATGGCGTGTGTCACTTTCATCAAATGACATCATAGTATCTAGTTTTGGAGGAAAAATATGCAGATTTTGGTGTTTAATGCATAAAATCCTCACAGTCTGGCACGAGGAGCTACACTGCTGACAGAAACAGGAGCAGACAGAGCCACGAGGAGCTATACTACAGCAGAATTACTGAAACAGTACTAGACATAGCCACAAGGAGCTACACTGCCGCAGAATGACAGATACCAGAGCAGATATAGCCACGAGGAGCTACACTGCTGACAGAACCAGGAGCAGCCGTTGCCACGAGGAGCTACACTGCTGACAGAACCAGGAGCAGCCGTTGCCACGAGGAGCTACACTGCTGACAGGACCAGGAGCAGCCGTTGCCACGAGGAGCTACACTGCTGACAGGACCAGGAGCAGCCGTTGCCACGAGGAGCTACACTGCTGACAGAAACAGGAGCAGACACAGCCACGAGGAGCAATACTACAGCAGAATTACTGAAACAGTACTAGACATAGCCACAAGGAGCTACACTGCCACAGGATGACGGATACCAGAGCAGACATGGCCACGAGGAGCTACACCGCAGCAGAATGACAGACACAGGAGCAGACATAGGCACGAGAAACGACTCTGCAGCAGAACAGCAGAAGCAGACATAGCCATGAGGAGCTAGAAACAGAGGAAGACATAGCCAGGAGGAGCTATACTGCAGCAGAATGACAGAAACAGAAGCAGACATAGCCATGAGGAGCTACAAACAGAAGAAGATATAGCCAGTGTGAGCTATACTGCAGCAGAATGACAGAAACAGTAGCAGAAATAGCCACAAGGAGCTACACTCACCGAAGAAGAATGACAGAAACAGGAGCAGACACAGTACCAGGAGCTACACTGCAGCAGAATGCCAGAAGCAGGCGCAAACACAGCCAGGGGGAGCTACATTATAGTAGCATCTCCAACACAGATGCAGCCATAGCCACTGGGAGCTACACTGCTGACAGAACCAGGAGCAGCCATAGCCATGAGGACCTACACTGCTGACAGAACCAGGAGCAGCCGTTGCCACGAGGAGCTACACTGCTGACAGGACCAGGAGCAGCCGACAGGACCAGGAGCAGCCGTTGCCACGAGGAGCTACACTGCTGACAGGACCAGGAGCAGCCGTTGCCACGAGGAGAGGAGCTACACTGCTGACAGGACCAGGAGCAGCCGTTGCCACGAGGAGCTACACTGCTGACAGGACCAGGAGCAGCCATTGCCACGAGGAGCTACACTGCTGACAGGACCAGGAGCGAGGAGCTACACTGCTGACAGGACCAGGAGCAGCCGTTGCCACGAGGAGCTACACTGCTGACAGGACCAGGAGCAGCCGTTGCCACGAGGAGCTACACTGCTGACAGGACCAGGAGCAGTCATTGCCACGAGGAGCTACACTGCTGACAGGACCAGGAGCAGCCATTGCCACGAGAAGCTACACTGCTGACAGGACCAGGAGCAGCCGTTGCCACGAGGAGCTACACTGCTGACAGGACCAGGAGCAGCCGTTGCCACGAGGAGAGGAGCTACCTACACTGCTGACAGGACCAGGAGCAGCCATTGCCACGAGGAGCTACACTGCTGACAGGACCAGGAGCAGCCATTGCCACGAGGAGCTACACTGCTGACAGGACCAGGAGCAGCCATTGCCACGAGGAGCTACTCTGCTGACAGAACCAGGAGCAGCCGTTGCCACGAGGAGCTACACTGCTGACAGGACCAGGAGCAGCCATTGCCACGAGGAGCTACACTGCTGACAGAACCAGGAGCAGCCGTTGCCACGAGGAGCTACACTGCTGACAGGACCAGGAGCAGCCATTGCCACGAGGAGCTACTCTGCTGACAGAACCAGGAGCAGCCGTTGCCACGAGGAGCTACACTGCTGACAGGACCAGGAGCAGCCATTGCCACGAGGAGCTACACTGCTGACAGGACCAGGAGCAGCCATTGCCACTAGGAGCTACACTGCTGACAGGACCAGGAGCAGCCGTTGCCACGAGGAGCTACACTGCTGACAGAACCAGGAGCAGCCATTGCCACGAGGAGCTACACTGCAATCCCAAAGATGCAACCAGGAGCAGCGGTAACCCATAGCATAAAAAGGAACAATAACAGTGGGAGACTCTGAGCTCCTCTGTAGGTGAAACTTGCAGGAAAACCGGGCCGGCATTAATATCGCGATAGGAGATGCTCGAAGCAGAAACAGCGGCCTCTGTCACTCAAGGATGCAAGCCTCCTCTGTGCCTCACTGCTTGAAGGCAGTCACAAGATCCTACCCAGACTAGTAACAGCTGTTCATGGCCAGCACTGCAATTATGGACTCCTGCCAATGGCTGGGGCGTATAAGGGAATGGTGTATTAACAGCAGTTATTGCCTGACAGTCAATGGTTAATAAGTAGCCTTACTTATTTAAATCCTAAAACTTGGAATTATTGAAGACCAAGGACATCAACCACTGGAAAAGAGTTGCTTCAAGTAGAGTTCTAGTTTTGGAAAAATGTTCCAAACACAGGCTGCAGCTGAGGTCAGAGAAAAAACTCTGGTGTGACAATTCACTTGCAAACCTGAACCTCTTAACAGGAAACATGATGTCCTGAGCAGGGCCGGTCCTAGAACTTCTGGGGCCCCGGGCGAAAGGGAAGATGTGAGGTCCCTCTAATTTGCATGTAATATCCAGTCGCGGCTAGCATGACTCGCGGGTGGGAGGTCTCGCATGGGTTATTCAAAAAATAAAATAAACTTACCTTCCCAGGTCTCACGTCATCTCTGCTCCTGACCTGCTCTCTTTCTTTCCTGCCTCTGGCAGGAACAGGAAGCAGGCAGCCTCCCTCTCCAATGGCAGCATTGTGATTGGTTGGGACGCCGACCAGCCAGGCGCCTATGGGGAGGCCGTTTTCTCCATGTAGGTTGCAATGGTGCCTACATGGAGAAAGGGCAGAGTGTGCATGACTGGTTAGGTCGGTCCCGGAGGGCCGACCAAACAGTCAGGGCCCTTAGCACGGGGCAAGGCACTCCTCCCCTGCCCTAAAGCAGACCCGCCGCCCCCAACCAAACACTTCTGCTTTCTCGCAGTGTGAGTAGCAGAAACATAAAATGGTAGTTTTTGCATTTTATATTTCTACTTCTCGCTCTGCGAGAAAGCAGTGGGGGTGACGCGCCTCTGCCCTAGTGGAGGAGCCGCCTTTGGTAACATCACAAGAAGTGGCATAACAGAAAGTTACACCGCAGGACTATTGATCTTATTTGGCATCCCCGAAGAGACCTAACATAGATATCAGTAACATGGACAAAAAGATAAATATACATATAAAATAAGTCCATATATTTTAAAACTGTATTAAATGGATTACATTTGTCACATTGGATGGAAAAGCTAGGTGCAGGTCTCACAAAAATGTATATTATTTACTCCTTGTTAACTGATTGTTTCCAGATGAGTACATGATACAATTTCCAGTTCTGCCTCATAAAGGGGGGCAATCCTGTAAGGTAATGAGGGGCGGTATCGGCTGACTAGGTGAAATAAAATGGCACAAGGGCCACAATACCCGATTTGGCTAGGGTTGCCACCTGGCTGATTTTTTTACTGACATGACCTGTATTTTAATATCCTGGCCGGTGTGAAAATTAAGAAAAATGCGGAAGTCTCTATTTTTTTCTCTGATCAGTATGTAAACAGTCAACGTAAGTTGAACACACTTTAAAATATGTTCCTAAGCCGCTTTACGTAACTATGACTAATAGTTAAACTAAAGAAAGACAGATAGGACATGTTAGAAATAATATGGATATTTATATATAAATAGTGCTCTCTAATTATCATGCTTTGGCCGTTGCAGAATCTTATAACATAAATAAGTTGCCGTTTTATTTTCTCTTTGCTTTGAACGCTTTGCAGCATTCTCTTCATAGACAGTTTCTGTTCCTACACTGTCTCACGCAAAAACAACCGTTTATTTTACTCATACGCAACAAACATGCAAAGTAAAGAACAAGCATTCCGACTTTTTGTTCACGTTTTATTTTTGTTAAAATACATAGTTGGAGGGGGGGCGTGGCTAGCAGCCAAGCATGGCGGCCGCATAGAGTGAGAGCTCCCGAGGGCACTGTAGCCTTCTAATATATCCGTCACACTTATCCGCTACCTAGCACGCCTGAAGCGGCGGCGTTCGAGTCCGGGACCAAAGCGGTGTCACCGGTCCAAGTTTCGGAGAAATCGGTGCACCGGAGCCTGATTTACGTCGTGTGGCGAGTCGGGGCCTACAGCCGGAGGAACAGCACCGGCCTTGCGTGCCATCCAGGCCCCGGCGGAAGTGCGGCCGAGCCGGCCGAGAGAAGTGAACGCACCCCGGTACCTGCCGGACAGCACAGAACCAGCCTGACACTCCTGGCGACATCATCCGGCGGCACACGGACTGCCGCAACCACCAAGCGGGACTGGAGCAGCGCGAAGGTCAGTGCGACCCCAGCCTTGGCCGCGCGGAGCGGAGCCGACATCTTGAACTCCCCCCCCCCCCCACGAGAGCCTAGCGGGCGGCAAAACACTACGGAGGACATCATCGGACCCCGCGTAACTGCGGGGTAGCAGTGGACAATAGTACCGCCCCAGACCTGAGGTTAGAAACGTCGGTGCCCCAGGGGGACGGCGCCATACCGGCCATATACGCGGGAGCTCAGGGGGGACCCTCAGGACCCGCGTCCTACCGGACGAAACCAGCAGCACCGACACAGAGGCAGAGACCCGACACACGGCGGCCTGTCCGGTGTACGGGGGGGCGGCTGCCCGGGCCCGGAACCTAAACTATCCGCTGTGACCGAGAGAGGCAGAACGGCACGAGAGAACAAGAGTGGGGGTCGCAGTGGCCGTTCCAGCCCTGAGGGAGAGTATCGGGGGCAACAACACGGAATATACCAGCGGCTCACCGAAACCCACGCAAACGACCAGTGAGGCTTACGCAGACAGCAGAGGGGGACACTCTGTCCAACACCCACCGACCTGCTATTCTCTGGCTGATACCTACTAACGGCGACTTCAGACGGCACGCAGGTCACGATTACGCAAGGCAAATCTCTGGACCTCGCAGACCCCAGCACCATGGCGGGTAAAGGCCTCAGGAGTGGGTCCACGCAGGCTAAATTGGATAAATTCGCCTATGGACACCAGGGTCAACAACAAACTACAGGGCGATCCTCCACAGGACATGCCCAGGAAGCAGAAAAAACGACAAAAATAACGCTGGAAGACATCATGAGAACACTCTCAGAGGTGAAAACTACAGTGGGCGCCATCTCCTCGGAAGTCTCCCTGCTGCGAGCAGACTTTCACAAAATGGCGGAGAGGGTATCGCAGATGGAAGTGGTCACAAAGTCACTCGTGGAAGACACCTCAGAGCTCCAAGTGGCCATGGAAAGGATGCAGAAAGTGACCAAGCTCCTGCACGACAAGCTGGACGACCAGGAAGGGCGTTCGCGACGCAACAACGTACGTATCCTTGGGCTTCCAGAGACGGAGGGGAAAGGGGCCATGGACCTCTATATAGAGGACGTCATCAAAAGCAAACTCCAGCCCAAAGGCCTATCTCACTTCTTCTCGGTGGAGAGAGCGCACAGAGTCCCGGGGGGCCCGCCCAAGACGGGGGCAGCACCAAGACCGGTGCTAGCCCGGCTCTTTAATTTCAGAGACAGGGACGCAATTCTGCAGGCGGCAAGAAACTCACCACCAGTGCGGATTCAAAATGCAACCTTAGCGTTTTTCCCAGACTACACGGCAGAAGTGGCCAGGCGACGCAAGTCCTTCACGGAGGTTAAAAAGGCACTACGCGTCAGGGAACTACCGTACTCCATGATGTTCCCTGCTAAACTACGGATAGTGGCCGAGGGAAAGGCTTGGTTCTTTGACACGCCAGAGGTGGCTCAAGAATGGCTGGAGGGCTGGAGACCAACAGGGCAGCGACACCGTTCACAGCGAGACCGACCGCGACACCGTACTGAAAAAACAACACCCAGTCAGTCCTCCCAACTGCCACATCAGGGAGGCGAGGAAGAAATAGAATCGGACCTTGAGAGAGACCCGCTAGACTCTGGACAATTGGCTCCGGTATGAAGCTGGACTATATTGATTTCGGGACTGTGTGAGCCGCGGGTGCCGTGGTTCGGACGCGGCTGAGTAAGGTGGGCACAGGCAGTGCCCAAAGGGGACTCACCAACCCCACAAGCAAGTAAGATGACTAGGGGAGGACTAAAGCACTCTGCACAGTTGGGGAAGCGGGCGGGGGTTTGTCCGTGGAGCAGGGTAGCAGGGAGGGGGGATGGGATTGAAGTTTTCAGGTTGGGATGTTTAATTTTGTTTGTAGTCATCGTTCAACACCTACATTGCACTATCACCCTGACATCTGTATGTCTCCTACGCAGCACGACACGAATCGGCACATGGGTTACGCCACAGCACACGTTGTGTGCAAGACTCCCTCATCAGCTTAATGGCCAGGCCACTTAATCACACGCCCGCCGAGGGCTCCTCCATAGCCGGGGGGATACCCCCACTACGCATGCTAACATGGAATGTCGGGGGCCTGGGTGATAAAATCAAGAGAGGCTTGGTCCTACAGGCCATAAAACGACAGAACCCAGATATGGTCCTCCTACAAGAAACCCACCTCACGGGGTCCACCTGCAAAGCCCTTGACAGACGTGGCTACACAATGGCGGTACACGCAGACTTCACTACTGGCTCCAGGGGAACAGGCATACTAGTGAGAAAATCTTCCCCCTTTATTGTAACCCGCCGTGTGGCGGATGACCAGGGTCGCTTTGCCGCGGTCCATGGGCAGTGGGAGGGCAGGGCTCTAAATGTGATATCAGTATATATTCCCCCAGCCCTACACTCTGTGGCCCTACCAGCACTGGGCAAATTCCTTCTTGATCTCCCCGATGGCGACACGATTGTTGGGGGGGACTTTAACGCAATCATGGATCCACTTCAGGACACCTTTCCCTCTAGAACCCGGCTGCGAGGTACTGCACCACTGTCGGACTTTGTGGAAGCCCTAGGCCTTATAGACATCTGGCGACAGTTAAACACCGAGGCCACCCAATACACTTACTACTCAGCGGTACATAATAGCTTATCTCGTATAGATTACTTCATGGCACTGGGATTGGGGCTAGACATGGTGGACAAGGTGGACACACTACCCAGGGGGATCTCAGATCATTCTCCAATTGTCCTATCGCTTACCACCGGGGGAAAACGAAATGCTCGAATCTACCCAATCTACCCCAATTTTTTAAAAATCCCCAAGATTCGAAAGAAACTAAAACTTGTGACAACGCAGTATTTTGCTGAAAACACAGGCACAGTGGTGTCACCTTCCACCCTATGGGAGGCATACAAAACAGTCCTCAGGGGGGCGGCCATTGCAGCGATTACGGGACACAAACGGGACTCACGAAAGGAACTCACAGACTTGGAACTTGCACTCGACACGGCCAACAATGCACATATGACAGACCCCTCCCCGTCCACGGCACACACCCTCATGGTTCGGCAACAACAATACCTAGCTCACCTCAAAACGACTGAGAAAGGATATATCGCAAACACTCGACATAGAATTTACGATGTGGGCGACAAAGCAGGTCGTATGCTGGCATGGCTAGATAAGAGAGGGAATGGAGCGAGAGGTATTCAGAGGCTTAACACAGAGGAGGGGCGGACACTGGTACACCCAGAAGAAATAGTTTGCGAATTAGCACAACACTATCGGGCAATATACACACCAGAACGGAGGGTCACACAACAAATGGCAACGGTAACACTCGCGGACATTACCATCCCCAGCATTGCACAAGAAGATAGGGACACCCTAGAACTAGACCCGACGGAGGAAGAAATCCAGCTGGCGATCCAGGCGTTACAGTCCGGTAAAGCACTGGGCCCTAACGGGATACCGGTAGAGTGGTACAAGTCCATGGCTCCAGACCTCAGTGCCCCATTACTGGCCATGTATTTAGAGAGCAGGGACAGACTAGAGCTGCTGCTGGATCAACGCACGGCCACGATTGTAACGATACCCAAACCGGGGAAACCCCGACAGAGTGTACCTCGTACCGCCCGATATCATTATTGAACATCGAGGCCAAGATACTAGCTAAACTTCTAGCTACCCGCTTGCTGCCCCACCTCAGTACCTTGATCCACCCTGACCAGTCGGGCTTTATGCCCCACCGGAGCACTGCGACTAATCTCAGAAGAGTCCCCGGAGTGTTAGCCCGAGCGCACCTCCTCACGGAGCAGGCTGTGATTCTCTCTCTCGACGCTAAAATGGCGTTCGACCTGGTAGAGTGGGAATATCTCTTCGTGGTACTGGAACGCATGGGATTTGGGCCGAAATACATAACATGGGTACGGCTGCTTTATACGAAGCCTGTCGCACAGGTGGTAGCCAATGGCCACATATCGCCGAGATTCCCACTGGGCAGGGGGACTAGACAGGGCTGCCCCCTGTCCCCCCTGCTCTTCGCACTGGTGCTTGAACCTCTGGCCATCCAGATCAGATCCACACCCCTGTCCGCAGGCATCAAATGGGAGGAGGGGTGGGAGGACAAAGTCTCGCTATACGCAGACGACATGCTCATCTACATGACCGCACCTGATACCGGCATCCCAGCCCTGCTAGACCTATGTGACACGCACGGGCGCGCATCGGGCTACACTCTCAACTGGTCGAAATCCACCTTCTATACGTTAAAAGGCCCGGCGCCGAGACTACAGGGGAACTGTCCACTGCTTACGACATCGGCCTCTTTCAAATACTTAGGTATTGTCATCACGAGCGTGGAAGCAGACTTTTTTGTTAGCAACCTAAAACCACCCATAGATCGCCTGCGAGCAGATGTTAAACATTGGGCGGCCCTGCCCCTGACCCTACTGGGTAGGGCGGCATTGTACAAGATGATGGCCCTCCCGAGGCTCCTCTATGTCCTGGAAAATACTCCACACCTGGTACCACCGCGTTACTTCAAACAGATTGTGGCGCTGGTTACTGTCCTGCTCTGGAATACAGGCCCGGCGCGTATAGCGTACGACAAGCTGGTAAAAAGCTGGTACGAGGGGGGCATAGCGCTCCCCAACATTCAGCTATATTACTGGGCGGCCCAACTCAAAATTATAAACTACTGGATCCACGCCCCGAAAGACGACCCGGCCTATCGGGCGGATTGGTCACAACTTGGGACGGACTGTATGCTGTCCGTGCTCTACAACAAGTCACAACTGAAGACCCTAATTGGTCCGACCAAACACACGGCGGCCCTATGGCACATGGCACAGGCCCGTCTGGGATGGGCAGGTCGAATCACCAAAATGACGCCCTTGTGGGACACGAAGGCATTGGGGAACCTGAGAGGCTGTAAGAGGTTTGAGCGGTGGGATTCCATAGGCATCTCTACAGTAGGGGACCTCTGGGACAATGACACAGTAATACCGTTTCCGCACCTACAACAGCAGTACAACCTTGGACCCACAGAGACATTTAGATATGTCCAAATTAGACATGCATTACTGCAGGCAATCCCTACAGGCACCACTCTCCCGGACTCCTCTCCGTTGGAGGATAGACTGCTAACGGAATTCATGCTCCAAAGCGCCACCTCCCTTACATATAAAAAACTGATCAACAATCTCAAAGACCCAACACTAAAACTTAAAGAAAAATGGGAAAGGGAACTAGGTGAGACAGACGAATTCGAATGGAATGAGGCGCTGGCCTCCCCGAAGGAGGTTGGAATCTCTAGTAAGCTCAGACTGGTACAACTTAAAATCCTACACCGCATCTACTACACCAGGACACTGTTGCATAAAATACAGAGAGCACTACACCCCTTCTGTTTGAGAGGCTGCAGGGAGGAAGGGACACTGATACACACACTATGGGAATGCCCACAAATACGCGAATTCTGGAGACAGATACTCCGCTCAATCTCCCAGGCCCTTAAACTTTCCATATTACCTGAACCACGCAAATGCCTTTTGAACATCTGGGACCCCAATGATCTGGGTAGATACGAACTGATTTGGGCATCATTGGCTATGACAGTGGCTAAGCGGGATATAGCACAGAAATGGGGGGCGCCAGACGTACCCACCGCCAGTAGATGGGCTAAAAACATGGACATCCTAATGGTGACAGAGAGAGCAGTTTACGTACTTCGGGCAGCGCCCCGGAAGTGGAACAAACTTTGGGCGGCGTGGAACATATACAGAGGGGAAATCTGTGAACCCTTACCAGAGGGAGAGGACTTAGACTCGGAGGGGGAGGAGGAGTAACTGAACGGATGCAGGGCAGTTACCTCAATAACTGGACAACGAGACATTGGCGGCACTAACCTGGCCATATACCAAAGTGCAAGTGGAGACACAGGCTACTACGAGATGTGGGTGAAACAAAAGGGTTACGATGACACATGGTTGGGGGGGTAAGTTGGGAAGTTTGTTGATAATGTTTTAAATAAAAAGAGATGTTGCCATTGCTGATATATGAGGGAGGGATTATCAGAGGATTGCAATTTACACAATGTAACAGACGATTGATGTATATACAAGACTCGGGAAGCCGCAGGCGACACAGTCCTTGTTACGAAAATGTCGCTCATCAAATATAGAAATGATAATTTATACGATATGTAACGATTGCCGAAAGAATGTATGCAACTGATTAACCACTATTCCTTCCTGCCAATAAAGTTTAAAAAATAAAAATAAAAAAAAAATAAAAAAAAAAATACATAGTTGGAGAACAGCAAAGGCCAGTGAGGATAATGCATGGAGTGCTATGGGCCAGGTGTATATGCAAATCTACATACGGTGCTATATGCATACATCGACACATTGAGCACAAAACAAACTCAAGCAAACTCAAGGCAAGTGGAAACTATGGCTTGGGGATTAAACTCCTTGTTGTTGCAGTGTGAGCCGATCAGAAAGTTAGTGTGCATTAAAATAGCTGGAATTAAGTAAAAGAAAAATGGCTTTTTGCGATCGGTCCGTGATTTTTATAGTTTACATAAGGTGAACTCGTTGCTAGGGCATTGGGGTAATTTACATGGCAACAGTTACACTGCACAAGATCAAATGTATTTTTACTTTAATATTTGGTGAGATTAAGTGATTTGCCCAGAATGACAGGATGTTGAGCTGATGCTGGGACTAGAACCTGGTCTCAGACTGCCAATGTAGGCAGCTTAGGACACAACGCCACATCCTCTCTAGTTTGATAATAGCCTAACAAAGGTTATCTCACTGCAAGGCCCATGTAAATACACCCACACCCTCCAGGAAGGCCTATCATAGTTCACTCCTTCCCCAGCCCTCCATTTCTTCAGGGTGATGACCTTGCAGGGGAGGGGGTCAAGAAAAAGGACACAGCTACTGCTGCTACCATGGAGGATAAGGTGTCAATTGCCCATAGCCAAAATCCGGCTCCCTCAGTGACGGCCCGACATACTCCCACCTGCCCCCACCCACCATTGCCTGGCAGGGGAGCGGTCTGGGGCAAGACACTTCTTTGCGGACCCAATGGGGGGCTGAGGGGAGAATGACACAACACTTAGAGCAACACCTGGTCACAATTAAGGCTGATTGCCACACTTAACACCTTTGCCCCGCACACCAGAGCCAGAAGTGTGATGGCCTGGGAGGCAGGAATGAAGCTAAGGCCCTTTAACAACCGGCCCACATGTCACACCTTTCAGCACTGGCCCATCAGCCAATGCTCTACTGCTTGCCTTCGCAATCCGACCCTGTCCCCAATTACAGGTCAAAGCTGCAAATGCAGACAGGCCTCGCACTACATGTGGGCTGCACGGCCCTGGGGAAAAGGGGTCCCCTCCCTGGGGGTTAACAGCCATTAACCAGTGCTGCGAGGCACAGGGGAGGGGGGCCTCTTCTCCTATTCTTACACATGCTTGCGAAGCCCAGAGGAGAGGCAGCCCTTCCCTGGGCCACGCAGTGCTCACCACAGGCGCGAGGCTGGTGGGGAAACACTTTTGCGAGGCCCCCTGTTGAGGGGCTGAGCTCGGGGCCCTGGGCAGCCGCCCATGCTGCCCATGCCTTGCGCCGGCCCTGGTCCTGAGTGGCTTGAAAACAGCAGATAGCCTAAGAAAAATGTGGAAAGTTTACCATATGGCACACACTTTAATTACGCACTTCGCGGAGCATCCTTCCACCCCTGGACATTGTCGCTGCTCCTGTGCCTGCTGCTTTAGCCTGTGGGTGCTGCCCTGGCCCTCCATTTACATGGCCCCAGCTTGAGCCCCCGCAACTGACCTAGCAATTGTCTGTGCCCCGTAAATTAGCTGCTGTTCACCATTTTTTTGTTGTTGCCCGTAATTTACTTGTGCGTCCCCATTTGTTTCTGTTCCCCTTAACCTTTTGTTGGGTGTGCCTGACTGGCGTGCTCGCCCATGTATTGCTCCCTGGGTTCTGACCAGCCCCATCTGTGCTGTCCTTTGCCACAGAACCCCCCACAGCTCCTCCCAGGGCAATCTAATGTAGGCCACAGCATGGCTGCGCAGTGGGCATGCTGCCGGCGCACCAAAGGCCATAGGATAAACTGTCTGCGCCCATCCGCACTTGGACCACGCCCAGAGCCACAAACTCTGGTCCTCCGATATCGTACAGGTACTCAACCACAGAGCTCCGGACCCTGGACCCTTCACTCATCAAAAACTGCTGCATCGTCTCACCATGCTTCTCAGCGGAATCTTTCATCTGCATCCACTGTCGCTTCTGCGCAATCATCCCCTAGCTGAACTACACCACGCCCGCCACCAAAGGCGACCGCCCCAAGTTCAACCCAACTGTCTCCTGATCAACGCCAGATCACTCTGCAAACACCGTCTGGGACAGCATCTCCACCCTCGCCCCAGATATCACATTCATCACCGAGACATGTCTCTACCCCACGTCAGCCCCCAACATCGTCATCGCAACCTCCTCCGGGTACAAAATGAAACACCGGGACTGCACCAACAAAGACAGCAGAGGCACCTCCAAACATAAAGAATTCGTCAATGCCCCATCACTAACGATGACCACATGCCCATCATGGAACTCATGAATTTCCAGCTCCACTCAGACACTAGAACCACCATCAGAGGCACCCTTGCTCACAGAGCACTAGGACCATGAACCGGCATCAGCCACACCATTGCAGAACTCATTCACCCTAGCTGTCTAATACTAACACTACATCCTCTGAGTCCTGGGGGCCCTCAATTTTCACCTAGACGACCCCACTTACACCAACACCACCGACCTGCTGGAAAGACTAGACAACATCGGCCTCAAGCAGATCATCAGCGACCCCATGCACAGAGGTAGACACACGCTGGACACCATCTTAAGGTCTAGTCACAGAAACAAATACACCCACACTTCAGAACTCACCTAGACGGACCGAACCATCATACACTTCACCCTCGTCTGCCCTCCGCACACCACCCCCATCTGAGGCAGCGCTCCCCACCCCATCCGGCCCAGCAACAATAGACAGACGCCCTCTGCACCACCCAGCCCAACATCATTGCAAACTCCTGGACCAATCAGTAAAGAAATGCAATGCCTCAATCACCAGCACTGCCAACCAAAACGCCCCATCCAAACCACCCCAACATCTTCCAGTTCATGCGAATAGCACAGAGTTGAGGACTTCTTTTACCACAAGGAGTGGTACCTGCCCACACCTTAACAAAGACTTCTTTTACCACAGAGAGCGGTACTCAATTACACCTTCACAAAGATTTCTTTTATCACAGAGGGCGGTACTCACCTACACCTTAACAAAGACTTCTTTTACCACAGAGAGCAGTACTCACCCGCACCTTAACAATGTCTTCTGTTATCACAGAGAGCGGTACTTACGCACACCTTAACTAAGACTTATTTTGCCATAGAGCTGTACTCACTAACACCTTAACAAAGACTTCTTTCACTACAGAGAGCGGTACTCACCCACTCCTAATCAAAGACTACTTCACTACAGAGAGTGGTACTCACTCACCCCTTATCAAAGACTTCTTTCACTACAGAGAGCGGTACTCACTCACACCTTAACAAAGACTTCTTTAACCAAAGAGAGCAGTACTCACCCACACCTTCACAAAGACTTCTTTAACCACAGAGAGCAGTACTCACCCACACCTTATCAAAGACTTCTTTCACTACAGAGAGCGGTACTCACTCACCCCTTATCAAAGACTTCTTTCACTACAGAGAGCGGTACTCACTCAAACCTTAACAAAGACTTCTTTAACCACAGAGTGCGGTACTCACTCACAACTTAAAGACTTCTTTAACCACAGAGAGTGGTACTCACCCACACCTTAACAAAGACTTCTTTTACCACAGAGAGCGGTACTCAATTACACCTTCACAAAGATTTCTTTTATCACAGAGGGCGGTACTCACCTGCACCTTAACAAAGACTTCTTTAACCACAGAGAGCAGTACTCACCCACACCTTATCAAAGACTTCTTTCACTACAGAGAGCGGTACTCACTCACCCCTTATCAAAGACTTCTTTCACTACAGAGAGCGGTACTCACTCAAACCTTAACAAAGACTTCTTTAACCACAGAGTGCGGTACTCACTCACAACCTAAAGACTTCTTTAACCACAGAGAGTGGTACTCACCCACACCTTAACAAAGACTTCTTTCTCTACAGAGAGCGGTACTCACTCACACCTTAACAAAGACTTCTTTAACCACTGAGAGCTGTACTCACCCCTCCTTCACAAAGACTTCTTTCACTACAGAGAACAGTACTCACTCACCCCTTATCAAAGACTTCTTTCACTACAGAGAGCGGTACTCAACCACTCCTTAACAAAGACTTCTTTCACTACAGAGAGCGGTACTCACTCACCCCTTATCAAAGACTTCTTTCACTACAGAGAGCGGTACTCACCCACTCCTTAACAAAGACTTCTTTTACCACAGGGAGTGGTACTCACTCACACCTTAACAAAGACTTCTTTACCCACAAAGAGCGGTACTCACCCACACCTTAACAAAGACTTCTTTAACCACAGAGAGTGGTACTCACCCACACCTTAACAAAGACTTCTTTTACCACAGAGAGCGGTACTCAATTACACCTTCACAAAGATTTCTTTTATCACAGAGGGCGGTACTCACCTGCACCTTAACAAAGACTTCTTTAACCACAGAGAGCAGTACTCACCCACACCTTATCAAAGACTTCTTTCACTACAGAGAGCGGTACTCACTCACCCCTTATCAAAGACTTCTTTCACTACAGAGAGCGGTACTCACTCAAACCTTAACAAAGACTTCTTTAACCACAGAGTGCGGTACTCACTCACAACCTAAAGACTTCTTTAACCACAGAGAGTGGTACTCACCCACACCTTAACAAAGACTTCTTTCTCTACAGAGAGCGGTACTCACTCACACCTTAACAAAGACTTCTTTAACCACTGAGAGCTGTACTCACCCCTCCTTCACAAAGACTTCTTTCACTACAGAGAACAGTACTCACTCACCCCTTATCAAAGACTTCTTTCACTACAGAGAGCGGTACTCAACCACTCCTTAACAAAGACTTCTTTCACTACAGAGAGCGGTACTCACTCACCCCTTATCAAAGACTTCTTTCACTACAGAGAGCGGTACTCACCCACTCCTTAACAAAGACTTCTTTTACCACAGGGAGTGGTACTCACTCACACCTTAACAAAGACTTCTTTACCCACAAAGAGCGGTACTCACCCACACCTTAACAAAGACTTCTTTAACCACAGAGAGTGGTACTCACCCACACCTTAACAAAGACTTCTTTTACCACAGAGAGCGGTACTCAATTACACCTTCACAAAGATTTCTTTTATCACAGAGGGCGGTACTCACCTGCACCTTAACAAAGACTTCTTTAACCACAGAGAGCAGTACTCACCCACACCTTATCAAAGACTTCTTTCACTACAGAGAGCGGTACTCACTCACCCCTTATCAAAGACTTCTTTCACTACAGAGAGCGGTACTCACTCAAACCTTAACAAAGACTTCTTTAACCACAGAGTGCGGTACTCACTCACAACCTAAAGACTTCTTTAACCACAGAGAGTGGTACTCACCCACACCTTAACAAAGACTTCTTTCTCTACAGAGAGCGGTACTCACTCACACCTTAACAAAGACTTCTTTAACCACTGAGAGCTGTACTCACCCCTCCTTCACAAAGACTTCTTTCACTACAGAGAACAGTACTCACTCACCCCTTATCAAAGACTTCTTTCACTACAGAGAGCGGTACTCAACCACTCCTTAACAAAGACTTCTTTCACTACAGAGAGCGGTACTCACTCACCCCTTATCAAAGACTTCTTTCACTACAGAGAGCGGTACTCACCCACTCCTTAACAAAGACTTCTTTTACCACAGGGAGTGGTACTCACTCACACCTTAACAAAGACTTCTTTACCCACAAAGAGCGGTACTCACCCACACCTTAACAAAGACTTCTTTAACCACAGAGAGTGGTACTCACCCACACCTTAACAAAGACTTCTTTTACCACAGAGAGCGGTACTCAATTACACCTTCACAAAGACTTCTTTAACCACAGAGAGCGGTCCTCACCCACACCTTAACAAAGACTTCTTTACCCACAAAGAGCGGTACTCACCCACACCTTAACAAAGACTTCTTTACCCACAAAGAGCGGTACTCACCCACACCTTAACAAAGACGTCTTTAACCACAGAGCGCGGTACTCACCCACACCATAACAAAGACTCCTTTCACTACATAGAGCGATACTCACCCACTCCTTCTGTGTCTCTAAGTGAAGCTGATGCCGGAGTGTCTGAAGTTACTGTATTTAAACGCTGCCATATCTGAGCCCATCCCTACACAAACACGCCCGGGCTGCCTGGGCGATGAAAGAGTCTTGCTTATCACCAGATAACCCTTCCTAATACCTCTTATCTGTCTTTCTTTCATCTTTGCTTTTGATCCATGTATCTACTGCTTTCATCAAGTGTGCTTTGTTTCTTAGCAATGAGCAGTTCACTGCTTCCTACCTAAGCACTATGTTTGCTTTTCATCGGTGTCCCTATATGCATTACTATCAGTCCTGGTGGAAGCGTTATGCATCCTAGTTCCAGCAGGATAGTCAACAAATTACTTCATCTGATGCTTAACAACCGTGGCCACCATCTCCACATCTTTATAGGAGAGTCCCCACTACCTCCTGTATTTCGTTTTCACTGCACACTTCACAGTATAGCGTCCATAGATGTGTGCTTCCAATTACCTCTGACCTGCTTTACACATTATACCCCTTTGCCATACAAAAGGACATACATAACCTGAATATCTTTCGCACCACCAGCTTCCCTACAACATTATTTTTTCTCTGTCCCGTGCCCACTCTTGTCCTTCTCTGCACAGCTATTAATAGTGAAACAAATGCAAAGGCATCAGGTCCTAGGTGCCTGAAGGGCCCTTTTGGTCCTATTTAGTGTATTCTTTTTACTATCAAGCCATGGGATGGAGACCACTTTCCTTGCTTGCTTTAGGGGCCGCTAACTACACCGCTGATTCTGCTTTCCCGGCATTAATGCGGAGTGTCCCATATTTGTTTATGGTCCCTTCTGAATGTTCTGTGCCCCCTAAAATATATTCCCACCAATACCCTACATAATAGAAGTTTCTGCAGTGCCACTTTAAAAGGCACAATTCATGATACCCTTGGTTGTCTTGTCTCGGGGAAGGTGCCCTTGGGATTTTCTCTTATCGCTTGTTTTAACATCCACTGTTTCCTGTTTTCCCAGAGCCATGAATGAACTCAGGGTAATTCAAAGTTCAGCTTGCCCTCTTTGTTGTTCCTTGATTGTACTGTATTTTCCATTTGTTATTCTTCATCCTGCTCATTCCTGAGAAAGATTAATTATGGTAAGAGAAAGTATAATACATCTGGATTTTAAAATAAAATCAGGAGGTTGCATCCCATATTTTATTAGGAAAGACTAAAGGATGTTGCTCTAGGTAACCACAGAAGAGGTCACAGGTACAAGACTCAGCTAATCACAGATAGTACAATTTTTCCTAATAAATCCAACATGCTGAGAAACCATTGAGGAGTTGGTACCACCCATTATATGCTTCCACTGCTGTCCCACCTCTCCACAACTCCTCCACTGGGAATGTTACTCGGCAACGGATAAGGCCCTCACGAGCTGTACATCACTGTACCCTACAGTTTTTGTTTTAGAATAAATCCTCCAGGCTCTACAAACTGGTGGATAAAGTTTACAGGAACCCTAGAACTTAGGAGCGGGCGGAACCTGCTGAATTTTACTCAATGGATTCTTGTGGAGTTATACAAACACTCTGCAAGATTCCACGGAGTTCCGCCAACGGGCGGAAATGGGCAGGTTGCACTGCTCGCATTGTGATTTAGCGCTGGTCTCACGATTCGCATTGAAACTTTTTTCAGTGCGAAAAGCACCATGTGGTGCCCCAGGGGGCGCAGCTACTGTGGTAGATTTTCTACTTGAGTGACAGCATCCTGGCCGCAAACGCTCACCACCATCTGCGACTCCCTTCTATAGGAAGACCTCAGCGGTTACTGGAAACTGTGCTGCGGGATGCCTAATCTCGCTCGCGCTCCCCAATTTATTTTTCTGGAGTCTCACTCAAGAAAAAAATCAGCCATCCGGCTATTGGAGGAATTTGGACGGAAATCTGTTACAAGAGTAAGTAGATCTGTCAGTTTCACGGGTGGAATGGAATATTCCACCCATCCCTCGGGACCACAAGCACATGGTCCTCAACCAAGCAGCCACTGTGCTGCATTTGAAATATTCAGAACATTATGTGTCCTTTAAAAACAAATAAGAACTGACAAACCCACTATGAACAGCTGCCACCTGACAACATGGAAAAGCCTAGGCACTTAGGGCCCAATTCACAGAACTAACTTAAGACAACATCCTAAACTTACTACTTTTGGTATTCACAGAATGCACTTACTACTTTTAGTAGTATCAGAATGGATTTACGACTACTAACTTTACGTCCAAACTCGGGCTGGAGATTTCGGCCCCGTGGCGGACATTCCGGCCCGGAGGTGGAGATTCCAACCCGGAGGTGGAGATTCTGGCCCGGAGGTGGAAATTACGGCCGGTGGCGGAGACTAAGCCACGGCCGGAATCTCCACCTCCGGCCGGATTGTCCACCTCCGGCCGGAATCTCTGGCCGGAGTGCGGATGTAAAGTTAGTAGTCGTAAATCCATTCTGTGAATGCCAAAGGTAATAAGTACGTTCTTTAAATACCAAACATAGTAAGTTTAGGATTTTGTCTTAAGTTAGTTCTGTGAATCAGGCCCTTAAAAAATACGGGCATTGCAAAAGATTTTCCTTTGGGGGAATAGAATGTGAGCTTTTAGGATTAGGCTAAAGCTGCAACAAGAAAATACAGATTATGCAGAGAATCATTTTGGCTCAATAAATAGTGAAAACATCCCTTTGTGTATTCTTTGTATAACCAGTGACTGAGAAAAAAGTTCTAGATCTGTCACCATGATTCCTGAGGGACCGAGTCGTCATGTTCAGTGGTTGCCAGAACTCTTCGCTCTCTGCCTCAGTTTAAGGGGGGCTAATGGTGACACTGTGAATTGCGGGTCCAAAGGACAACATATCCTGCGAGGATGCACAGAATCAGTCTGCCACCATCCTAAGTTTATCAGTTCCTACTGATTAGTGGAAAATACACAACAGTACCCAGGACAAAGACGTGGAGGCGGACCTCCTCTTCAAGCTACATAATAACAAAAGCCTACAGGAGGCGTTCTTGCAACTGCCCAGCTGATTGGTAGCAACTAGACCCAGCTGTTGGCTTCTGCCTGACACCCAGTGAGTCTCTAAGAGCCTCCTCCGAGGTGCTAGAGGGCCTTATAATTGTACTCCTGCAATGGATTGTGACTTAAAGAACTAAGGGTCCGATTTAGAGACTGAAGCCAAACTGAAGGTCTGCCCACTTGATGCAGAGTCAGGCAGACCTTTACTATGCTGACAGTGGAGACTACGTCATCTTCCCCCAACATATTATAATTATTATTATTGAATTCTGGCATAGCGTTTAACTACCCTCAGGGGTTTTCCAGCGCTTTGAGAGCAGGTAGGACAGCTTTGACATGAGAGCTAAAATAGCCAAGATTTTAATTCTGTACGGAAGGTAGTTAGGGAAGCACAGCTTCCCAGTGAGGGTGTTACATAGTTTAGGGTCCAGGAAGGAAAAAGGAGCGGCCACATATTCAGGTGCGTCTGACTCTGGCAACTATATAAAGGGATTGGTTGCTCAAGCGCAGAGTGCGAGGAGATGATAGGAGTTTTTGCAGATTCCGAGGTCTAAAATGTAAAAAAGTGTCCCTTATTTACATGGCCACCCCACTTTTTGCCTGGTATTCGATGCACATTTGACTGGAAGTGCACTGGGTTCCTGCTAACCAGGTCCCAAGTGTCAGATATAATTCCCTAAAACTGTGCAATTGTATCCCAATTGGAAAAACCTTTAGCTCCCTCTGGAAGTCCTTAGTAAATGGTACCCTGGTAACTAGGACAAGAAGTACTAAAGAGGGTTCCTAAGGGCTGCAACAGGGGGAGTAAAAGTACCATGGATAAAACCCAGATCTGTGACTGGGGGTGAGTGGTTGAAATGTTTCTGCACTCCTTCCATCATCTTGTTGTGTTTGCTATGTTCGCCCCAAGGGTATGCCTAGACAGGGGTCCCTTGCTCACTGTGCCACTAGATTCAAGTAAGCTTGGCTGCTGAGGGGTAATACCACAAAACCGTCCTCAGGATGCTTGTTTCTGGTTCAGGGAGGACCTGGTCTGGCAGTTAGAGCTGGACTGTTCCCATGAGGAACAAGGTCAAGACTGATTTGCATGCGAGCATGACCAAAATGGCGGCGAGGTTGGACGTTTAGCTGGGAGCTCCGGAGTGGGTCCGCAAATTATTTGGCAAACATCCTCCTCTTCGACAACCAACACATCTTTCCTTTGCTGGCGGATGCACTGACTACCCCCTGCAGCCCCACTGAGGGATTGAGATCCAGTTGGCGGTGGCTCTCAACGGGGACTCTGACCAACTGGCATCGAACTTTGCGGATGGTTTGAGGGCTGTTGCTAGTTGGCTTACGGCCAACTGCTTACAACTCAACGCCCTCAAAACTGAGGTGATGGTATTGGAGAAACATCCTGATCTGTGGGGTGCTAGCTGGTGGCCTAAGGAGCTGGGACCTCCCCCAAAACCTGTTTCCGAACTTAAAAATCTTGGCGTCTGGTTGGATTCCAAACTAACCTTCTCGTTCCATACTAAGAAGGTGGCATCCATGTGCTTCAGCATTTTGCGTGGTTTGAGGCCTATCCTCAAATTTTTTGATGCCCCCACTCGCCAGATGGTGATTCAAGCTAGCGTATTATCGAGGCTCGATTACGCGAGCTCACTGTTTTTGGGCGCCAACCAGGCGGAAGTCCTGCGACTCCAACGGGTGCAGAATGCGGCAGCCAGGGCCCTGGTGGGCTTGCCGCGTTTCTGCTCAGCCCGCAGTACAATCTTCAAATTGCACTGGCTGCCTGTAATTAGACGCATAGAGTTTAAGACCCTTTGTTTTGCGTTTAAAATTCTTAAAACTGACACTCCCACCATCCTCCTGCACCTCTTGACTCTGTACACCCCTGCGCGCAGCCTTCGTTCTGCCGGCCAAAATCTGGCACTTGTTCCTAGTTTCCAAAAATGTAGACTAGGTGGCCGATCGTTTACGGTGCTGGCCTCCAAACTGTGGAACGCACTCCCTGTCTACATTCGCTCTTTAGAAGACCTTTTGGCCTTCAGGAAAGCTGTTAAAACTTATTTTTTTCCTCTGTCTTATTAATTATCCCCTACTTTGTCTGTGTTGTTAGTTATGTTATCTTTCCAGATATAGCGCCGGGACGCCCCTTTGCTGGGGCAGCTGTGCGCTCAAAAAATTCAATTAACATAACATAACATAACACGCTGTGTGCTGAGGCCCAGACAGCTCATTGAGGGCACCTTCGGAGTGCAGAGAGAGTGGAGACCTGGCAAGGGTGCACGGAGCATGGAGGCTTGTATCTGCAGCCACCCCCACTTGGCGCCCTGCTACAGAGATATTATGGCGCCTGGCCCCCCGACGGCGCTGAGGACTGGTGCGGCCTACCTGGTGGCTGCGGGTGGTTCACCGGCACCCTTCCCCGAGTTGCAACCTTATTCCCCGTTGGACGCCCATGACCAGCGGACCCTTTCCTTGCCTGATGAGTCCCAAGCCTTACCCCTGCTGCTTCCTGAGCGCTGCTGTGGTGACCCCCAGATGCGAGTCAGCGCTACACCTGGGGGACAGCTTGTGAGCCGCGGGCACCCGCCTTGGCCGGCCCTTGGCCGCTGCAAGACTCTGAAAGCTGCGGAGGGCCGGATGCTCCTCCCTCCTTCTTGGAGCTGCTGAAGGGAGCTGCGCAGGGTGACTCCCGCCTCTTTTGCCGAGGGTGATCACACAAAGGCACCTGGATGGGTCGGCTTCACTTTCTCTTCCAACAACAGTGGAGAAACTGCGCTGCTCATGTAGACCACAAGAGCAATGCTTCCGAACTTAGCTGCTGCACGCTCCCTGATTTTGGTCTCACTCTGGCCCATTCTCTGCACCGGGCCATCTACTCCACTACCGAGGGGGGCTCCTTCACTCTTCTGTGGCCTTAGGCCAACTCTGCACCTGGGCGCTGCGAGTGACCTTGCCCCCACTACCTGGCCCGATGCTCCTGGGCACTAGCACGCTGTGATCCTGCCCCCACAGTGCTGCCCCTACGGGGTGGATGTACCTGTAGGTGCTACTTCAACCTCTCTACCGTCATGCAGGCCCCTGCTGCTGTTGTGCAGCAGGCAAACCAAACCTGTGGACGCTTTGCGGTTGGGCTGACCATGAATGGGCGACACCGGCCCACTTGCCGAACCCACACAAGGGGAAGACAACATCCTTGGTTGCCTGCCTGCACATGGGGCAGAATACTCTCAGATATCCACTGCCAATTTCCTGCCTGTGTTGCATCATCCTGGTTCTCATCCTCACCCGCTGGTCAGGCCTTCTTCCTACTCCCCTCCTCCCCTCGAGACACAGGCTGATCCACCATAGTGGGTACAATCCTCCGAGGCTTCAATGGGTGGCTTTTACTGGCTCAAAGACAAAATGAAGCCCAAGGGCCCCAAAACGCAGCACGCAAAGGGTGGCGCCCCCAAACTAGCCTTGACACATGGAGACAAAACTCTCAACAGCCAGCAACACCTGGAAGAGACCCTCCAAATGCACTCGGTGCAGTTAGACAAAGTACTCCAAGCCATCTTAGACACTAAAACCTCTCAGGAAGCCTCAATTGACTCAGTCTCAGTAGAAGTCAACTTACTGCATGCCGATTATCTCAAGTTGGCGGATCGGGTGGCTGAAATTGAATACGCATCTGCAGTCTTACACCCCTCAATCAAAGACATGCAAAGTCTGTGAAAGTGGAGTCAGAGGTCGCCATCCTGCACCGTATTGTGGAGGATGCTGAGGGCAGATCCAGGTGCAACAACATCACCTGATGGGCTTCCTTGAACGTTCTGAGGGCACGAACGTGGACCTGTTCTTTGAGGACTGGATAGTCCAGAATGTCCTTGATGGAAAGGCCCTGAACCTCTCCTCGATTGAGAGGGGCCCCCGTGCTCTGGCCACCCCCCGCCCGGGAACTCCTCCACGCCCCATCATAGCACGTCTCCTCAACTACTGTGACTGCGACCTGCTCCTGCAGCGATTTTGCACCAAAGGCACATGGTCTTAAGAGAAAGTTCAGATAACAGTGCATCCGAATTACACCGTGGAAGTACAACATTGATGTGGATCATTCTTATGAGTCAAACAGCGCCTCTGGGATCTGAACCTTAAATATGCACTCTTATTCCCTGCTAAATTGTGTGTTGGGGATGGTGACACGATTCACATTTTTCAATCACTGGAGGATGCCTGGACGTGGCTCCACGCCAGGGGCCTACTGAAATCGACATCCCTGGAGCGATCCGAGGATGCTTGGCTGACACCCAAACCACGGCAGAGGGGGTGACGGCCCCCAGTACTGCGATCCACCAGGGACCAAACGGCGGAAAAACATGCACGGGCAGTGGCAGAGGCATCCCTCCATAATATGAATGATTTCACTCCCCTCCAGGTTGAGCACCTTTCGGAGTCGGGAATCGGACTCATGCGGCTTACATTCATCACCAGTGGGAGATCACTGTGGACCAAAAGTCACACCGAAGTTTGCTGATGATCTTTAGTCATTGGACTGCAGTCCTGTTGATGGCCCGGTACTGGAGGGTATCTGTATGACACTTGTTGCTACCTCGACGGTAAGACCGCATGGGCATGAAGTGGTGAGGAGGTTCTTCTGGGCAGGGCACACTCCACTGGCCTGCTAGACTTTTCTACATTAGTCCGAGTCCCATACTCTGTCTCCAAAGCCAATGCCACGCCACCCATAAACTCCTAAGTGGATTTTGTGCTCTTTTGCTTTTATATTTGCCTTTTTGTTTTCACTGTTTTATGAGCTGCTTCCATACAATCTGAGATGATGCTCGATGTTCATCATATTGCCGAGGCCTACCCAATACTGCTTGGATCCCCCAGGGATGACTGGGAAGTGGGAAAGTGTATTGGGCACCCACTCCTCTCACTGCATGGCATGAGCGCAATGGCTAACTTAAAGACCCACACACAGGTTCCTCAATATCATGATATCATGATATGTCATGGAGTGTGCGCGGCTAGTCTTCACCATCGAAGCACTACCGAATATACACTTATCTTAAGAGATGTCATGTCCACATAGCAATGCTCGAAGAAACTCATCTCACTGCCCCTGAACTTGGCAAATTGCGCACCAAGTGGCGTGGCCAGGCCCATGCCACTGTTGTCTCCTCCTTTTCCCGAGGGTCCTAATGTGGCTCGCGCCTGGAACACCGTATGCGGTGTCCTCTCTGAGGATAGACCTCGGGGCAGATTTGCGGCATTAGGGGGTCTGCTTGATGGTTCGCCTCTGGAGGTGGTGGCAGTATATGCTCCCAACACCCACAAGTGTGAATTTCTTGACGCCCTCACCCAGCACTATTTCACGACCCATCCTCCCCCCGCTCTATGGGGCGGTGACTTCAACTGCGTCCCTGATGTGATATTAGATCGCTCTGTGCCCCCTCCTCGGACAACATCAGCTGTCCGCACTGCTACCACCAATGGTTGACCCACATGCATATTCACGACATCTGGTAACGCACACATTGGCAGGTCGCGAATACTCTTTCTATTCTCCTGTGCATGACATCCACACCAGAATTGGCCTATTACTTTGCACACCAGATCTTTGCCCAAAGTTGACGGAGTGAAATACTTAGCACGCACCTTCTCTGACCATTCCCCAGTGATGTTAACTGCTGGATGGGGACTCTGACGACTGCTCATACCCACATGGCGCGTCCAAGCTGAGGCACTGACGAACCCCCCCCCCCACCCTTTTGGGCAGAACTGGCCCAATGCACAGACAACTATTTTATGCTTAACACAGGCAACGAGTACTCCCATGCCGTTGAATGGGATGCTCACAAAGTGGTGGTGCGCGGCCATTGCTTTTCGACTTCCTGGGGGATACGCAGGAGTCTCAAAGAAGACCATCTGGCCATTGAACGTGACCTCTGTTCTTCGGAGATTCGGGCTACCATCCAGCGAACCACATTGAGCAACTACAGCGAGGATCAGCAGTGCATACCTATTGTTGCGATACACTCGCCTAATGGTGCACTGTGACCACGAAACTGGACATCAATGGAGCCTTTCAGGACTACTACTGCATGTTCCGCTCAGCTAGCCACATCGAACCACATCATGCAAGAATATTTTTACGCCCTACACTTGACGCAATTGAATGACATGCAGCGGGCGGAACTAGATGGACCTCTGCAACTGGAAGAGGCATGCACGGCTGTATCTCTGGCTGCCCGAGGTAAGACTCTAGGCACCGATAGCTTGCCCTTCGAGTACTATGCCACCTTCCCCACTCAGACCCCACAATGCCTCCTAGACTTCTTTAATGAAACCAGAGAACGGGGTTGCATGCCGTATACATTCCTCAGAGCACTTATAGTACTCTAGCCCAAGCCTGGCAGGGATCCTTTGGACGTCCTTTCATTTCGGTCCTTATCCCTGCTCAACTAAGTTTGTAAGATCCTGAAAAAGGTCCTGATAAATCGCTTCCTCCCCCTGGCCCAGTCCTGGTCCGCCCAGTGTAATGTTCGAGACCGCAGGTTAGCGGTCTAGTCTCCCGCACACCAGAAGGTGCGCATACGGGAGCGCATGACGTAACGCGTGAGGGTATATAATAAAGGAGGCGTGGCTGGCGAAGGCAGTCCGGACCACGCGGAAACCAAATAGCGTGTCCCGTGTGTTCTTTATGCCGCAGCACCAGAATCACCATGCGCCTGCGGCCTAAGAGCACCACACTGGCGACGAGGGGTCGTGAACCCATGCTGTGTCCCCGGTGCACGCCGCGTCCCTCGAGCACGAGTGACAGCGCCCTTCACAGAGTCCGGAGGGTTTTGCTCATGCCGCGCCATGTGGGGACGACCCGGCGGCGAGGCACAGATGCACCGCCCCAAACACCTCGTGCCTGGAGGAGTGACCACCAGTACGGCGGAGGCGCCGCGGAAGTGGCCAGGAGCACCCGGGAGTGCCAGCACCTCCACCTAGGCCTGAGAGGTCGGCGTTCCGACCGGAGGGGGACCCGGCAGAGCAGAGGTGTGCGCAGCCCGGCTGGCACCACAGGCCTGATCAAGGCAGCAGGACTACGCGCTGAAGGGGAAAAGTCAGTGCTAGCACGGTTAGAGCCCCAGCAGGCCGACACAGCGCCACCTAAGCCTGACCACGTCCCTGCGCACAACGCTGCCCAGAACAGGGCCACGCTCATCAAGACACTTTGCTGAGGAAGACACGGGCTGAGAGCCAAGCCCCACTTCGTGCCTACATGGCGTCCATACCTGCAATTGAACCGTTTGTTGTGGACGGTGCCCCAGCGTCCCTTGCACCTCGGTGGAAGGACTGGACGGATCGGTTGCAGATATATTTTGAGGGAGCAGGCACAGCCAGGGACCGCCGCAGAGCCTTACTTTTGCATTTGGGTGGGAAGGACATCCACAGGATCTACAAAACTATTGTGGAGGCCACCCCAAAGACTTACCTCACGCTCCTCAATGCTCTCAATGCACATTTCGAGCCCATGGCCAGCAAAGACTATGAAAGGTTCATTTTCCGTCAAGCAAGGCAAGAAGCAGAAGAGTCGCTGGACGCATTCCAAGGTAGGCTGAAAGAACTAGCCAGCACGTGTGGCTTCCGCGACGAACAAGAGGAGATACGTGGACAGATAATTCAGGGGTGCTACTCCTCTAAGCTGAGAGTCACAATCCTACAAGAAGATGGCAAGCCTTTGGCGGACATCCTCAAGCTGGGGCGCTTCAAAGAACTGACGCAGGCCAGAGCCTCGCACATGGAGGCTGCTCTCCACCGACCCATCAAGGCGGAGCAGGTTAACACGGCGGAACAAGTCAACGTTGTCAAACCGAAAGCATGCCAGTACGGCGGGAAGAAGCAGCAAGAAAAACGCAGAGAATGCAGATACTGCGGAGCCCAGCCCCACCGCGCCCAGGACTGCCCAGCACGAGGGAAAAGATGCAGTTCATGTGGATGGATGAACCACTTCGCAGCCGTATGCAGGTCGACCAAGTCAAAGAAAGAGGCGGCCCATGCCATAGTGAAGGATCGAGACAGCGAAGACATGGACGACGACACCAGTGAATATCCCGTCCATTACGTATTTGCCATCGACCAACCACAGCGGAAGAAGCGGCGTCTCCCAAAGTGTCGCATTAAGATCCACCAACAAGAGGTGAGGGCCACAATTGACACAGGAGCATCCATCGAATTAATGGCGGCAAACGTATACAACCAGCTAAGCGCCAAGCCACCGTTGCGAGCGGCGAAGATTAGTGTGTTTGCATATGGGCAGAAAACGCCGATTCTACTAATAGAATGTTTCCAGACTGAACTCCAGCACCAGGACCTGAAAGTCCCGACGACTGTCTATGTTACTAAAGAGGACAGTGGCATGCTGATCAGTGGGCAGGCCACAGAAGAACTCAGACTGATATCATTTGCCATGGCCGTGCTGACAGAAGAGTTAGACACCATACTGGAAGAATTTGAGGATACATTCCGAGGCATTGGGTGCCTGAAAGGGAAGGAGGTGTCCCTCCACATCGATCAGTCGATCCAACCAGTGGCCCTCAGGCATAGAAGAATAGCATTCCACCTTAGGAAGAAAATTGAGGAAGAACTGGAAGCCCTTGAGCGGCTAGGCATCATCGAAAAGGTCAGCGGGCCCACCCCGTGGGTATCTCCAATCGTGGGAGCGCGCAAACCGAAGCAGCCTGGCCAAGTCCGCATATGCGTGGATATGCGCTTACCCAACGCAGCAGTCAAGAGGGAGAGGCATTTGACCCCCATGATCGACGACATCTTAGGAGAATTAAACGGAGCCCGGTGGTTCTCAAAGATGGACTTCCGCTCGGGCTATCATCAGCTGCCCCTCCATCCGGATTCCCGCTATATAACTACGTTCTCCACCCACGTAGGCCTCAGACGCTACCGACGTCTCAACTTCGGCATCTCAAGTGCTGCCGAAGTCTTTCAGAACACTATCAGGAAGGTTCTCAGTGGACTCCCGGGTGTCTTAAACGTCAGTGACGACCTGCTGATCTATGCCAACTCCATCTAAGAACATCACCAAAGACTGAGAGGCGTACTGCAGACAATCAAGAATGCAGGCCTGACATTGCACCGTGAGAAGTGCCAATTCCTACAAAACAAAATGAGTTTCTTCGGCTATACCTTTTCAGATCAAGGGATAGCCCCGGACCCAGACAAAGTAAGGGATGCACAAGATGCACCTGCCCCCTCCAACATATCCGAGATAAGGAGTTTCCTGGGCATGGTGAACTTCTGTGGGAGGTTCGTGCCAGACCTATCGAACCTCACCAGGCCTCTCCGAGAGCTGACCAAAACAGCTACCCCCTGGCAGTGGGGCGAGGAGCAAGAGAAGGCGTTCCGAGACACCAAAGCAGCCCTATCCACGGACAGGACACTGTCATACTTCGACCCAGCTAAGTCCACAAACATAGCAGTTGATGCCAGCCCGTATGTAAAATGTAAATTGTAAATTGATACTTGTATAGCGCACTACTCACCCGCAAGGGTCTCAAGGCGCTTTTACGAATACCGCTGTGGAACCCATCCTGGCTTTCCCTGTGAGGCGTCCACTCCTGGGCACCCCCAAGGTGGAGGCCAGGTATCCTTAGCGTTGTGGGGGCCGTTGTGGAGATTAAGCAAGCTATTGCCCAGAGTTGCAGAGTGGGACTCCATGATTGGAATAGGCACCGAGGCGAAAATTATCAGGTCCGTAGAATTTTGAGCCCAAGACCCGCCGAGGCAGGGAATTGAACCCTGGTCCCTGGCTAGACCTCTGCATCAGGGTCTGCCGCTCTAACCATGGAGCCACACTTCTCCGGGGGCCATGCTAACCCAACATCAGGGTAATGACGAGTGGGCCCCCATCACTTACGCCAGTCGCTCCCTAACAGACACAGAGCAAAGTTACTCACAGATAGAGCAGGAGGCAATTACGATTCACTGGGCATGCAGACACTTCCATGTCTATGTGTACTGACACCCTTCCACGGTGTCGACGGATCACAAGCCCCTGATCCCCCTATTCCGGGGATCAGTGTCAAAACCACCTCCAAGGATCGAAAAGTGGATCCTCCAACTACAAGAGTACGATTACCAAGTAGAATACAGGCCGGGGGCGACAAACCCAGCAGACTATCTCTCCAGGCACCCCTGTGCTGCCACCAAGGTGGAGAAGGAAGACGCCGAGGAGACCGAGGAGTACGTGAAGGTCATGCTGGGAAGGTCGAGACCCCTACCCATTAGTCTGGAGATGATCATCGAGGCCACACGGAATGACGAGGTGTTACAACTGGTGGCGAGTGCCCTACGATCCAACGACTGGCGGCCGATTCAAGCCTCATTGAGCAAACGAACACCGCAAGCCAAAGCCTCACTAGAGACACTTCTGAGGGTAAAAGAGGAATTGTCTTTTGACAACTGAGGATGCCTACTGAGAGGCCCTCGGATAGTGATGCCGGCAAGCCTGACCCAGCAAGCCGTGGATCTAGCTCACCGAGGACACCAGGGCATGGTCAAGAGCAAGAGTAGACTCCGAGCCAAGGTATGGTTCCCGGAAATGGACACCATGGTGGAGCAGGTAGTCAGGACGTGCAGATGGTGCCAAGCCGCTGGACAACCAGAGCGCCCACCCCCGGTCATCACAGAAGATAGCCCGCAGAGACCGTGGTAGTGTGTCAGTGCAGATTTCGGGCACCTACCAGATGGAAGATACGTACTCGTCATCATTGACGATATCACCAAATACCCAGAAGTTGAAGTCGTAGAAACTCAAACAGCCAAGGAAGTCATTGCAAAATTCGAAAAGACAATAGCTACTCATGGCATCTTTGAGATCGTCAAAACTGACAATGGACCCCCTTTTCAGGGACAAGAGTTTGCTGAATACCTCCAAAGCTGGGGAATCCATCACCGGAAAGTACCCCCTCGCTGGCCTCAAGCCAACGGGGAGGGTCAGAGATTCATGCGCACCTTGAACAAGTTCATAAGGATAGCCCATGCTGAGGAAGCCCCCCTGGAAAGGGCGATCTACAGTTTCTTGTGAGAATATCGCTTAACCCCGCACCGAACCACGGAAGCAGCGCCAGGTCCCTCTGCCATAGGACGAGTGGTCAGGGACACCATCCCCAGTCACTCCGACTGGGCTCTGAACCGTGTGGACCCGCAGAGGACCCTCTCCAACAGAGCCAGGTCCAACAACTATGCCAGCTTCCGGCGCAGGGCCAAAGAATCGGAAATCCAGGAAAGGGACCGAGTGTATGTGAAGGACAGATATGCGGGAAGCAAATTTCGACTCCCATTCGAGCCCAGGCCATGGACGGTCCTGCGCCGTCCTGGCACCATGGTGACCGCCCAACGAGGACCTGAAACGGTCACCCGCAATGTGTCCTTCTTCAAGAAGGCTCACCCCGACACCGTTTGTCCATAGGAACTGGAGTGTGGTGAGGAAGACTCAAGCCAACCAGGGGGACCGGACCTACCGGAGGGAGATGATCGAGATGTCCAGGGCGAGAACGCTGAGGCGAGTCCCACGACATCCGGGATCCCCAGACTCAGCACCCCCCGACCTCCGGACGCTCGCCAAGACACCCGAGCTTCCCCACAGGTGACCCCGCTGAGAGCCCCCGCCAGAGGAGAAACGGTGGGGCACAGTCTGCGGAGGAATCCAGCTCCGTCCTCCCAGTTAGCGGACTTCGCGGTGGGTTGAACCTGAACTACCTACCCATCGGACTGGTAACCGGCCGGATGGCCCTGTTTCAATTACTATGATTCTTTGGGATTTTTGTTTGTGTTTTTGATTAAACAAAGGTTAGAAGGAATGTAATGTTCGAGACCACAGGTTAGCGGTCTAGTCTCCCGCACACCAGAAGGTGCGCATATGCGAGCTCGTGACGTAACGCGTGAGGGTATATAATAAAGAGGCGTGGCCAGCGAAGGCAGTCCGGACCACGCGGAAACCAAATAGTGTGTCCTGTGTGTTCTTTATGCCGCAGCGCCAGAGTCACCGCGTGCCTGCGGCACAAGAGCACCACACCCAGATCAATCTGGGTCACCCCAGGCTGCAGTACTTTGATGAATGTGTGTCTTCTCTGCGCCTCTTGCACATCACACCAGAAGGTGACCCAGACTGGATTGTGGTGTCGCTGGACATAGAGAAAGCTTTCAACACCCTAGGCTGGGAAGTACTTCATTTCAGCTCCTGCTAATATTGGGTTCGGTCCGGCATTCTTAAGCCGGGTGTGCACACTTTATGCCAAGCCTGAGGCACGTGTTAAAACAGGACAGGTGATCTTGGACGAATTCCCTATATGTAGAGGTATGAGCCAGGCTGACCCCGTCCTCTCT
Source organism: Lissotriton vulgaris (assembly GCF_964263255.1). Lineage (NCBI taxonomy): Eukaryota > Metazoa > Chordata > Amphibia > Caudata > Salamandridae > Lissotriton > Lissotriton vulgaris. Next base: position 272,774,780 of record NC_141690.1, on the reverse strand, counting down.
CATTTTCATCCTCACCATGGAACCCCTGGCCTGTCAGCTCCACCATTGAGCTGACGAATGGGGCATACGCGAGTGTGATATGCACCATGTCATTTCACTATATGCTGATGATGCCCTGATCTTTCTGCGGGATGTGAACGCATCTTTGCCAGACCTGATGCAAATTTTAGACAATTTTGGCACAATCTCTGGCCTACAGGTGAGCTGGTCAAAATCGTGCATGTTCCCCCTAGTATGTGTGCTGCCCAAGGATTGCGTGGTATGCACAGGCTCATGTTGGCAAAGGCGCTATGACACATTCAAGTACTTAGGCGTACAGATATATCCCTCTGAATGGGACCTCAAGGAGGGCAACCTTGATAAGGCGGTTGGGTTTATTCGCCGATCTCTTCCTTTTTGGTGCTCTCTTCCACTATCCCCGCTAGGTCGTGTTGCCATCTCCAAAATGTTGGGACTCCCCCGCTTTCTGTACTATTTTGTGACCCTTCTCATTGTGCTCCCCAAGGGCTTTTTCTTGGACCTTAATAGGTTGTTACCTGAACTGATTTGGGGAACGGGCCATCGCCGAGTTGCGCCGCCTGTCTTGCTGCACCCGCTTCTTGAGGGTGGGTTGAGAGTACCCAATTTGAAGTTGTACTATGCCTCGGCACAGCTGCAGTGGCCTCTGGCTTGGTTGTGCATGCGGTCCCATCCTTAGTCCCTCCTGTGCAGGCCTGTCTTCAAGTACTTATAAGATGGACCAGGACGGAGACACACACTCTAAGATCGCTACGCATCAGGGGTGACTTTCACACAGGTGGCGAGAAATGGGAGACATATTTGCAGCAGTTGAAGCCAAAACTGACGACCACCCGCCGTGAGCGCACAAAACAATAGGTGCGCTCACCCATGACGCATTTACAGACGACGCCATGCGGCTCATGTCACCACCTCATTTTGCTCCCACCACTACCCACCCCTGCCCCTTACTCATGGCCACCCCCCTAGGAAGGGTTCCCCCCTTGCCTACGCATGATTGCTCACTTATACACACTCACACCATCAGCTCAATCAATCATTCGCCCCCCCCCCCTTGTGTCTCTACACGCACTCAGCGAACAATGCCTGTTAATTCTACAAGTGACTTGTATCCTAATGACTCCACTCACATGTATGTGCTGCTGCATTGGGTGCTTAAATTCACATCTGTCCAAACTCCAATCTACTGAAGAAGGGGATAAACCAAAATTGGCATCTAGTAAAAAATCTCAATCAGAAACTACAAGACAAACCACTTTTTGCCTTTAAAATCAAATAGCACGTGCAGCATTGCCTCAAACGAAACATATGACAGTAAGAAGGTATGTAGGCCGTCCTCAATTCAAGGACTTCATAAATGTGGGACGTGTATTTGTTGTGCCACCACAGAGGAAGGATCAGTGTTTACTCACAACAGCATCCATCGGAAGCACGAGGCATTCACGAACTGTAAAACACAGAATGTAGTGTATGCAATAAAATGCCCATGCAATATGCTGTACATAGGCAAACAATTCAAGAAGCTAGATTGAGAATTCCACAACACAAGTCAAGAATTAAAAAGAACGGTCTAACTGCACCACTGGTAACCCATTGGAGACTGAATAACCATACAGAAAAAGATCTGATTTGGACAATCATATCTAAAGTAGAAGAAGATCCCAGTGGAGGACATATGGAAAACAGACTATCTATGAGGGAGGCCATGACAAGAGTGGATGGACCTTAAGGAGCGGTCAGAAATGTATAAACTAAGCTGACACCTGAAAATAGAAACATGAGAGCACTCCAGCCAGGTGACAACGATAGACTTTAATCAAGTGGGCAAATTATCTGTTGCGAACTGATTTGGAAGCCTTACCTTGAATTAAAGGATCTTTTTGGAAGACATATGAAGAAATGATTTCAACCGAAAGAGGCTAAATTCCATAAAAATGTGGCATCAACTTAGAAACTGAGGGTGAGAAATGAAAGGAGGCATCATCATGATTTCACGGATTTTATATGGAACGAAGCAGCAGGAAGAGGCATCAATAGGCCGGATCAACACAAAATAAGAAGGCATACATTCCATAAAGTTTTATTTGAATAAAGAAAAATGAAAAATAGATCCACCGTAATGGCGAGAAGGGGGGACCCAGGGAGAGCCAGGCGCGAGCCGGTCTCTTCCTGGGTAGGTTCGCGCGAGAATCAGGAAATCAGGTGGGGACTGATTAGTGAACAGATATAAGGGAGTCAGGCTGGCGGTTGGGAACTGCGTAGCGGGTGGCTAGTAGGGAGGTTTGTTTTGCGGCGCTCGTGGTTTACCTTGTATCCTGGGTCATGGAGGCAGCGGCTGAGGTCCGGAGGGCGGTGCAAATCCTTTGTGAGGCGGGGCGCGAAGACCTGCTGCGGCCAGGTGTCCCGGCGGAGGCATGGGTCGGCATGGCTCGCCCCCCTCGCAAGGCGTCTGAGGGCGTATCCAGGGCGGTGGAGGCCTGTTTATCGCAGGGCCTGGAGGAGGAGGAAGACGGAGAGGCGGCTATGCCGGCAGACGGGCCTGGGCTGGTGTTGCCCGCCGTTGATGTGGAACCCCCGCCGGATGCCCCGGGCGCCTTCCAGCAGGTATGTGATTTACCATTTTTTAGTGCTGGCACCCGTGGGGCGCCCGGGGGGAGGAGGGGTCGTTCGGCGGGCCGGCAGGCTCCGAGCCCCAGCGGGCTGGTACGGGGGAAGTCGGGGAAGCCTCCGGCGGGCCCTAAACCCAAGCGTGGGCGGAGCCTGGATGTGCCTGGGCGTGTGCAATTCCCCCCCCCTGCAGTGGTGCCCCCTGTCCCCTCCTCCGCGGTTCCCCAATTGCCGGACGGGGCCTCGCCTTACCTGTGGCTGAACGGGCAATGTTTCCTGCTCTCTCCCGCCGTGCCGGGGCCTGGTACTGCTCCTCACCCCTCTTTTGGCCCCCCACCCCAGGGTGGGGCTGATGTCCGGCCCCTGTCGGACGAGTTGCCGGCCTGCCCCCCCCTGAAGTCCCGCCCCCTGCTGATGTTGTTCTTTCTGCGGGTGCTGCACCCATTGGGCTGCCACCCCCGGCTGCCCAGTCCACGGACACCGGTGTGCCTGGCCTGGGGTCTGCCACTTCCACTCCCTTGGCTCCGAGTGGGAGGGGTTCGTTGCAAAAGGGGGCGCCCACGGGCACTGGTCCTTCCCTGTTCCCGGTCCCCAGGGGTCGGCCGGGTGGCCGTTTGGGTGGCCCTGCGCCTGGGACGGTGGGTGACCATGGTTTGGCGTCGGCGGCTCGTTCCTCGGGGGGTGATTGCGTTTTCGTTTTCGGGGACCCGGTTCCGGGGTCCTCTTCTTTGTCTGGCTTGAGCGGCCGCAGTTTTCATGCGGCGCCTTCGGCTGGGCGGCTGTCGGCTGTTTCTACGGGCCCGGGAACTGTCCACACGGCTGTTTCCAGTGGTGGGCTTCACGGGGGGCTATCTGGAGCGGATAGCTCTTCTACAGCTTTCAATGTACACAGCTTTCAGCCTATTGATTGGCAGTATTATGATGGGGGTATTGGTGATGGGGCTATGCCCAGTGGCAGTGACCAAGTTTTATTTTCTGATGAAGCTTTCTGTGGGAATTTTCGTGAGGAGGATTTGGAGGAGGGGGAATTGAGAGAATCAAATGTTGGGCTTTTGGCAGCACGGGCCCAGGGGGGTGGGTTGGGGCAACCCACTGTTTCTCGTGTTTTGCAGGAGTCTCGAGCGGACCATGCAGGTGTACGAGGGGCAGTGAGGGCTGGACCTTCGCAGAAGGATCATGGGGCTGTCACACTGCAGTCGGAGCAGTTGCCAAGAGGTAAGGATGGGTGGTGGTCTGTGTGGCAACCTAGGGAGAGTCTCCCTGTGAAGAGTACAAGATCTATTGGTACGGGAGATGGGGTTGTGGTTGAGCGAGTCGCTCTGGCACCGAGGCTTGAGCGGCCTGTACTTTCGAATGTTTCTACAGGGGATGGGGTTGTGGCTGAGCGAGTCGCTCTTGCACCGAGGCTTGAGCGGCCGGTATTTTCGAATGTTTCTACGGGGCAAGTTGCCAAAGAGGTTTCTACTGCAGGGAATGGTGGAATGGTTGCCCCACTGGTTGCGGAGGATAGTATCCTACCGAAAAAGTTGCCTTATTCTGGGGTGGGGATGCCTTTGGGGTCTCATTTGTCCGAAAAAACGAAGAATCTGATATGGTCCGGGGCCTTTGTGAATGTTTTTCGACTTCTCCATAGAGATGTTCAGGCGAAAGAGGGGTCGAAGGAGGAGGAGTTAGAACTGGCTCGGAGGCCTCGTGTTCCGAAGTCTATAGAGAATTGGACTTCGGCTTTTTTGATTTATGCCAGTGTTTATTGTCAACGTCATCCTGAGAAGGCAATTGATATGTTTAAATATGCTGATATCGTCCGCAAGGCTCACAGTTATTTTGGTGGCTTTGCCTGGTTGTCCTATGATGACGAATTCAGGGCCCGCATGAGCGCTTTCCCCGAGCGTTCGTGGGGTGAGGTTGATTCTGAATTATGGTTACAGTGGATGGCATCGGCTAATCCGCCTGCTACGACCCACACGGCTAGCGGGCAGCCGGTGTATTATCGGCCCTTTTCAGCTCGCCCCGCTCAGTCTGGGGCGGGGGTTTGGGGCAGAGGTCAATCGGCCGCCACTGGCACTTGCTGGCACTTTAACCGGGGTTCCTGTAACAGGCCGGCTTGTAGGTACAAGCATGAGTGTTCCCAGTGTGGAGGAAAGCACCCCCTCACCCACTGTTTTCCTGGACAACGGTTGGGCGATCAGGGACGAGGTTCCGGGGGTAGGGGACAGCAGCAACAGTCTGTTCACAAGGGCTCCTACTCCTATTAGGCAGAAGGTTCTCGATCTCTGGCTGGTGGATTATCCGGACTTTGAAGCCGCTAAGATTTTATCTTGGGGTTTCAAAATTGGTTTTCGGATTGGGTATCAGGGACCCAGGGTGGGTAGGTGGTCGGACAATTTGAAGTCTGTGAAGGAGAGTCCCCATGTTGTGAGGAAAAAGCTGGATGCCGAGCTTGCGGCTGGTAGGATTGCTGGTCCTTTTGTGTCTTGTCCTTTGCCTGACTTGATTGTTTCACCCCTGGGCGTGGTGCCCAAGAAGGCGGCAGGGGAGTTTCGTCTTATCCACCATCTGTCCTGGCCAGAGGGTACATCCATTAATGACTTCATCGATCCAGCCGACTCAACCGTTACGTATGCCTCGGTGGACGATGCCTTACGGCTCGTGCGCATGGCAGGTGTTGGGGCTTTGCTGGCGAAGAGCGACATTCAGTCGGCTTTCCGGCTCTTGCCCATCCATCCTTGGGATTTCAGTCTGTTGGGAATGCAGTTTGATGGTTGTTTCTACGTGGATCGAGTGTTGCCATGGGCTGTTCAGTGTCCTGCTCCCTTTTTGAAACTTTCAGTACCTTCCTGCAGTGGAGATTCACTTTTGTTACTGGCCACATCCTGGTCTGTCATTACCTGGATGATTTTCTTTTCATTGGGGAAGGTCGCTCCGGGCAGTGTCAGTCGGCTTTGAACAGCTTTCAGGCCCTGGCGGAGGAATTGGGTGTTCCTTTGGCGCCGGACAAGACTGAGGGCCCCTGTACGTCCCTGATTTTCTTGGGGATTGAAATTGACACGCTGTCTATGATGGCGAGATTGCCTGCGGCTAAAGTGACGGAAATGTCTGCTTTCATACAACTGGTTTTGGGGGAACGGAAAGTCGTTTTGAAAACTGTCCAGAAGCTGTTGGGGTACCTCAATTTTGCTTGTCGGGTTGTGCGGGCGGGTAGGACTTTCTGCAGGCGTCTGGGTCTGTCCATGTCCGGTGCGAGCCTCCCCCATCATCGGGTCCGCATTACTGCCGCTGTCCGTGCCGATCTGACAGTCTGGCTTCGCTTTCTGCAGGAGTTCAATGGCGTGTCCTTGTTTTTTGCGGATGAGGACATGGTGTGGCAGGTACAGTTGTTCACTGATGCTTCAGGGGCTCACGGCTTCGGGATCTTTTGGGAAGGTCGGTGGTGTGCGGCCGGCTGGCCGGCGCACTGGCAGGAACAAGGTCGTAGCATAGCCTTTCTGGAGCTCTTCCCACTGCTGGTTGCTTTGTATCTGTGGGGGGATGAGTTTCGGAATCGATCAGTTTTGTTTCATGTGGACAACTTGGCAGTTGTACATCTTGTCAATCACCAGAAGGCTCGTGATTTGCGGGTGTTGCGGCTCCTGCGCGCATTCATGCTGCGGTGTCTGCAATTGAATATTGTGTTTAAAGCACGGCATGTTCCTGGTACTTCTAACTGCATCGCTGACTCTTTGTCTCGATTTCAGTGGGCCGAGTTCCGCAAGTTAGCTCCTGGGGCGGACCTGGAACCAACAGCGATCCCACAGTACGTATGGGACCTGGGGGATTGAGGGTTCACCACTTAGTCGAAAATTCGGTGGCTGCCTCCACAAGGCGGGGGTATGTGAAGGCTTGGAGTGAATTTCTGCATTTCGGTAAGGATTTGGTGGGACCATCTGGGGCTGGTTGGTCTGATGAACATGGCATCTTGCAGTTTGTGTTGCATTTGGCTGACAAAGGTCTATCGCCCACTACCATTTCGGGCAAGTTGGCTGGGATTTCTTTTTATGGGCAACTTTGGTGGGGAAGGGATCCGGTTGGGGGGGTGTTGGTTCGTAAAATGTTGAAAGGTTTGGCCAGGCTGCGGGCTGGTGGTCCACAGCTCCGGCAGCCAGTGACTTTTGAGTTGCTTCAGTTGTTGTTACCGGAGTTGGAGGTGTGTTGTCATGATGCCTTTGAGTGTGCCAAATTTCGTTTGTGTTTCATTTGGTTGTTCTTTGGGGCATTTCGGGCATCTGAATTGTTGGGGTTACGGGGTAGGGTAGGCATGACTAGTAGTGAGGTAGTGTTGGAGAGTGACAGGGTGCGGCTGTGGCTGCGGGCATCCAAAACCGACCAGTTGGGGAGGGGTAAGTGGGTGTTCCTTGGCAGGAGTGGTGTTTCTGCATGTTGCCCGGTTGGGGAATGGGAAGTGTTTGTATCCTCTCCACATTTTCTCCAGGGGTCTATATTTTGTCATGTGGATGGTAGTCCCATAGTGGCATCCCAATTGTTGGCTGTATTGCGCAAAGTGTTGTTGCGCTTGGGGAAGGATCCGGTTCAGTTTGGTACCCATTTGTTCCGCATTGGTGCGGCGACGGAGGCCGCTCGTTTGGGGTGGGACTGGTCCCAGATCCGACGCATTGGGCGTTGGCGTTCCAAGTGTTGTGAGAAATATGTGAGAAAGTAGTGCATTTTTGGATTGTCTAACATTTCTTTTTCTCCTAGGTCCTTGGCCGTCGGTCGCCGGAGGCAAACGGAGGGTGTGGATACTGGGGCACTCTTTTATTAAACGTGCAGCTTTAGCCGCTGCCACTCAGCTCTGTGGGAGATCGCTGGGTCTAAACAGCACGTCACACGAAGTCTCTTGGCATGGAACAGGGGGCATGCGCTGGGGTGGGCTTTTTCCCGCCTTGGCTGCTTTGGTTTCCCAGTGTTTGGGGGGCCCTCCGGATCTCCTGGTGCTACATCTGGGTGAGAATGACTTGGTTTCTCTCTCTGGGTTGACTTTGTTGAAACTCATGAAGCAAGATCTGGAAATTATAAAAACCACATGGGTGAACACCATGCTGATATGGACTGAATTTGTGCCTCGTCTGCAATGGCGTGGAGCGAGGAACCATTCCGCTCTTGAAAAGGCCAGGAGAAAAGTGAACAGGACAATGCGACCTTTTTGCCATAATTTGGGTATCTACTGTTTGAATCATTATCATTTACAGGTCTCTGAACATCATTTATTTTGTGAGGACGGTGTGCATCTCTCAGCTTTGGGTATTTCTTTTTACCTTTTAGAGCTCAGGGATTTGATTAGTAAGGTTCTTCAAGTTCAATTATGGTGTGCCCCTTCCTGTCCTTTTGGTGGGGCAGGAAAACACTAAAGGTTTTCCTGGGTGGCGGGTTTTTGGTAGTGGGGGTGGGCAGCCTGGAGCGGGTTGGCCATCCTGAAGGGTAGCGTGGGTAGGTTAGGGGTAGTAGGTAGGAGTTTCGTTCTGGGTTTTGGGATTCAGTTTTTGTAAGATCATTGTAGAGTTGGATTTTGTAAATAAATAAATAATGAAATGTGTTTCGTGAAAATTATGATGCACCTGTCCTAAAATAAAGTGGCCTTTTTTGCTCCTAAAAGAGAGATGTGGACAATGATTTCTTGCGCGAGGGGGGACCCAGGGAGAGCCAGGCGCGAGCCGGTCTCTTCCTGGGTAGGTTCGCGCGAGAATCAGGAAATCAGGTGGGGACTGATTAGTGAACAGATATAAGGGAGTCAGGCTGGCGGTTGGGAACTGCGTAGCGGGTGGCTAGTAGGGAGGTTTGTTTTGCCCCACCCACCCTCCCTCTTTTTCTTTTACATTTGGGTGGGGGGTGTTTCTTCTTATGCGGTACTCTAGGTGCTGCTCCTTTTCTTAGCCTGCCACAGTTAGGATGGGTGCCTTTGTTCTAATTAGAGGCGGGTTTTTGGTAGTGGGGGTGGGCAGCCTGGAGCGGGTTGGCCATCCTGAAGGGTAGCGTGGGTAGGTTAGGGGTAGTAGGTAGGAGTTTCGTTCTGGGTTTTGGGATTCAGTTTTTGTAAGATCATTGTAGAGTTGGATTTTGTAAATAAATAAATAATGAAATGTGTTTCGTGAAAATTATGATGCACCTGTCCTAAAATAAAGTGGCCTTTTTTGCTCCTAAAAGAGAGATGTGGACAATGATTTCTTGCGCGAAAATGCTTGAACCAAAACTTCACATGCGGAAAAATCAAATCCAAGTGGTCTGGTAGCTTAGACATAAGAACTGGAACAAACACACCAATGTTACTCCTGTAGAGATAAACAATACAAGTCGCATGATTCCATTAGATTTAGGAACACGGGGACACGTGCAATTATGCAAAGCTGTACGGACCCAAGAAGTGCACACACTCCGGGGAAGCGCTGTAGCAGGACGAGACAATAACAGGCTGGATTGTCAGATAACAAGAAGGCATCTATACTACTATTATAAAGAGAGAACTGTGTCCTTTGAGCCAGGTAAACTCGAAAAGTACACCACCAATCCAAACACCCAAGACATCTTTGAAAACCTCAGGGCAAGCAGAAGGACATAGGCTATATAAAAATAAAAAATATACATTGTTTAAAAAATTAGGAATAAAATTAAAGTAGTCCCTTGCAAGTAGCGCCGGCCGCGACGTCTGCGTGATGACATCGGGAAAGAACCTGGGCGTTTTAGTACTGTTTCAGCAAAGGGGACTACTTTTTCTTCGTTTTATATCTGCCCCGTTTGTCTCACTTTGCTGTACCAGCTCTGAAACTGGTTACCAGACTGTTAACACACGCACCGGCTCTGCTGCTGTATTCCCTTCGGGGACGTGCCAGCAGGCTCAGTGAACAGTTAATCATTTTGAACACAGTCTGCTGCGCTGCAATGTTACTTTAAGCCCTGCTGCCTCTGGCTTTAGAAATTCCCGCCCGTGAGGTCGGATTCAGGAGGCTCGAGTGGAGTGGTGTGCTGACTGCTGTCCCAGCGACGCGGCCTAATAAAGGTGCTGCTGCCTGCGCATATTTCTTCCCGGGGCTTTGGACCGGGCAGGACGGCAGTTTCAACCCTCACACCTGGCAGTGCATGAGTCGGGGCCTCGGGTAATGCGGGAAGCTTCAGTCAGTGCTTGCTCACGGCCGTCGCTGCACCGCGCTCGGCGCTCAGAGTGCCAGAGGACTCTGTGGGCTCAATGACTGTCTAAACACGACTCCCAGCCTGACAGTCAGACTACAGAACGGGAAAGTAAGTACTTGGTCAGGCAGCTGCCTTAACCTGAACATAATGCAAACAAAGAGGGTTATGTATGAAGCTCAGGTACCCGCAATTTGGAAAACGATTATTCATCATGGTTTTATGAAATGTAAACTATGATCGAATCCCTTCTTGAGAATCCACAGAGCATTGTGTATTTACCTGTGTTACAGTGCTGTTTACTTAAAACCTTTTATGTCTCAATATTCATCGCAATTTGATGCCTCCTTTACTTTTGTGCCCATGCTAACAATCTATGCCCTGTAGACCGCACAAGTTTGGATGCCACACAACGGAGATGGGTCCGTAGCCTCCTTCTTTGCATAAATGAATTTGCCTACAGTTAATCCCAGTTCCACCTTAACCCCTAAATGTTGCGATCTGGTTGGTGATTTTACTCCCTCCATGAGCTCAGGTTGCTGCTTGCCTGTGGGCGTTGCCTGTGAACATTGCTACCTTTGTTTCGTCTAGAAAAGTGCATCAAGGCATGTGGCATGGTGTGCAAACGTACTCAACGTTCTGATATTGGTTGTACGATGTATGCTCATCATCTTTATGCAACAGATTTGTATCAGTGACACACTTTTTGAGGGTTGACTATGAGTCTGGCTTATACGTCCCGTGTTGCTTGATGTTTTCTAAAGTATCTATTTTTTCATTTTCCATGAACATGTGATAGGAACGATTTATACATTATTTTATTTTTTTAAACAGGAGAGTTACCGAAAGCCACAGTGACTCCATCCTTGTGCTTTATAAACATAAACTCTCAGAGGCACCTGTGCTGTACCAGGTAGCTGCAGCCGATGCCTGCAGGTGTTAGTACTCTAAGGTGACACTGCAGGATGTTTTTAACTTCAAATACCCAGATGGCCTTGGCCCCCCGTTACTTATTCCATATTTCTGCTGGAGTTCTTACAGTGCACCAGACAGAATGCTTGGGCACACTGCAAATCACTTCAGTTTCATTCTAGACTATTGCTGGATGGATGAACTACGGGGGTGTGCTACAAATATAATTTCTAGACTGGATTACCTACAAATGAGTCATTCTGTTTGTATATGGTCAGTCACTGCTCTCTCTCTCTCACAATTTTTTTTTATTTGACAAAGAATTCACCAATCCATACTAATATAATAAAGAGAGAGCCCAAACGTTTGAGGCGGGTAATCTCAGGAACTACAGAACCAATCACAACACCCAATACAGCGTTGGAAGTAGTCCCTTGTGGGCGTGTCTGCGTTGTGCTGTGGGTGTGTGCTGGTGGCGTGACATACGCTGGGGGCATGTGGTACATTCCGCCCTTCATGCCATGTCTCATATCGTGGGCGTGTGCTGGGGGCGTGGGCGTGTGCGGGGCACAGGATTACGAGAAAAAAAGTGTGCGTTGTGCCCAATATTTCATAGTTTTTTCCCCAGGTTCAGTACATTCCAGCTCCGGGTGTCCACCCTGCTCCCTTTAAATACCCCTGCACCCCATCATCATAACCCACCTGTGGTGTCCTGCTTTGCAGAGGGCCTAGGGCCTAGAAAGGAGTGATAGGCGGACACACGGGCTACGTTGATTGCTAGTAGCCAACTGGCCACGCCCAGGCTTGCCGGGCTATTTATTTAACAGCTTACGTTACGTTCACGCAAGGGCTGTACCAAAGCTCCCTTACGCCTTAGGGCAACATGTGTGAGGAACAGTGGGAGGGGGCGTGTGCTGCAGTGGTACACCCCACTGGCAGCAACACTACATTCCTCCTTTACCTAGGGATAAAAACAGAACAGGAAAGTAATACGTAAACAGTTCTCATAGTCTATCGCACGGCCCTTATCTGGTTCCACTCTTACCTCAGCGACAGAAAACAAGCTGTCTCCCTCCCCCCTTTTCAATCGGTCTTCTCCCCGGTCCCACACGGTGTCCCCCAGGGTTCCTCTATCAGTCCGATTCTTTTTAATGTTTATTTAAAACCTTTGGTCACGTTAATCAAGTCACACAACATGACCACAGTAAACTATGCGGACGACACACAGCTCCTTCTCTCATGGGAAGGCGAAGATTCCATCTCCTTACAAGCCTTCCATGACTGCCTACGAGACACGGCACGCTGGCTGCATCAGAACTCACTTCAGTTCAACTCCTCGAAGACTGAGGTGATGTACTGCCCTGCGAGTCGCATACCCCGCCCTCTGCCCGCTGAGTTCTGGCCCCCGGAGAACTCCAACAACCCCCCACCAGTTACCACCGTCCGCAACCTGGGCGTCATGCTCAACCACCAATTGAGCATGGAGACTCAGGTCTCAAGAACAGTCGCAACCTGCACCGGCCTTATGCGCTCACTGCGCAAAGTCTTGCCTCTGCTTCCATCCTCCGCCAGAGCACTAGTAGTCAGGTGTACTATTCTTAGTCGCCTTGACTACTGCAATGCCCTGCTGCTTGAATCTCCAGCGACACTACTGGACAGACTCCAACGAGTCCAGTCGGCAGCAGCCAAACTGGCTCTGGGATGGACCAGGAGATCATCGGCCACTGCCGCACTGGCCGAGTTACATTGGTTGCCTTTGAGGCAACGCATTGCCTTCAAGGCCCTTTGTCTGGTCTTCAAGGCACTACATGGAACAGGACCCAGACCTCTCCAACGTCTATTCTCCTGGTACACCCCCACCAGAACACTTAGGTCCACAACTGCTTGCCTCGCGAGAGTGCCCAGATGTAAGAAGGCCAGGATGGGAGGTAGATCGTTCAGAGTAGCTGCAGCCAAGTTATGGAACAGTCTACCTGCCGAAATTCGCCATATCCCTCATCTCCTCCCATTTAGGAAGCGTATCAAAACTTTGCTCTTTCCCCTATCCCTATAAAAACCGGCCTTTCCAGCTCACCCCCGTCTATAAACCACAAGAGTAGCTATCAGCGCCAGGATACCTGCCAGGTGACAGTCGCGCTTTATAAATATTTTAAATAAATAAATAAATAATAAATATCAGATCAGCACAACATGCTGTGGGCTTGGGTTGGTAAGCGTAAACGAAAGTCCACCACCAAGTCTCTGGATCAGTCTCTGCTCAACAAGTGGCAAACACAACATTTCGACAAGCAAATAAAAGAACAGTCTTACTTTAATCTCGGCGGGGTCAGCCATCTTGATGGGCTCAGCGCCAACACTGTGCTACAAAGTCTCGGTACCTCTGGGAGGGCTTTGGACATGGACGCAGGCTGTACTTTGTCTGGCTCCGGCTTTCTCCGGTGGCTGGGGGCGGCTCTTCTGCGCTCCTGCTGTCGTTGACGGTGGATTCCTTATCTGTGCTCTCGGTGGCTGGGACAGTCGGGGTGGTGTCTCCGGCTCGAGCGGTCGCAGTGCCAGCTTCCTCCGGTCCGGGTGGCAGCATCGGGGGTGTTGGTTGCCACTCATCTTGGTCAGAGTCAGGATCTGGTACTTGCTTGAAAAACGAGATGTTTCTTGTAACAGTCTCTCCACCCCTGACAGCTGTGATCATGGTTCCCTTGATCGCCGTTACGGTCCACGGATGTAGTTCAAATGGCAGGCGGAACTTTCCTCCTGGGTGGCGGTCTTTCACGAGAACCTTGTCCCCTACTTGTATCGGGCGGTCCAATGCTCGCCTCCGTCTGGATGCCTCTTGGTTGGTTCTTGTGCGTTGCTCCATGGACCTGTTCTCTGGGTTTGGGGCGAGCTCCCATGCTGGGTGGTGTGGGATGGTGTCTGCCATGACTCGGTTGAATGAGAGTCGGCTCGGAGCAATCCCTGTGGTGCAATGTGGAGTCAGACGGTATTCCCGGAGGAACTGGTAGATGGCCAATTCTAGGCACTGGCTGTCAGCAATGGCAATCTGTATGGTTTTATTTAGTGTCCTCATCAGTCTCTCGACCTCTCCGTTGGCTTGAGGCCACCTTGGTGTGATCCGTCTGTGCTTCACGTTTTGGCTTTGGAGATAGTCTGTAAATTCGCTGCCGTTGAAGGGCGGGCCATTGTCTGTACGGACTTCTTGCATGAGCCCATGAGTAGCAATTATCTTCTCAAACTTTGGTATCACCTCCGAGGCTGCTGTTGACGATACGATCTCCACCTCAGGATAGCGGGAGAAGTCGTCTACCACGACTAGCATGTACTTGCCTCCCGGGAGGCTGCCGAAGTCTGCACTCACCCGTACCCACGGGGATGTCGGGCCTTCTTCGGTTGCCACGGGTGCTGGAGGGTTGGGAAGGCTTGTTGCCAGACACACGGGACATTTGTGGACCACATCTTCGACTGCTCTGTCTAGCCCAGGGAACCATACTTTGCTTCGGAGTCTACTCTTGGATTTGACGATCCCTTGGTGCGACCCATGCGCGAGCAGGGCGGCTTGATGGGTCAGGCTGCTGGGCAGTACCAAGCGGGGGCCTCTCAGGAGGCATCCTTCGGCAGAGACTGATAGCTCATGTCGGATCAGATATAGGGCCTTCAGGATGGCTTGGGCGTCGGAGGTGCGGAAAGACGCAGGGCTCTGGAGTGCCTTCCAGTCTCCGCACTCGACGGCTAGGATCGCGAGCTGGAGGCAGTCGTCGTCCTTGGTGGCTCTGGTCACTTCTTCAAGGGACATGGGGCGAGGTTTCGACCTCTCGATGATCAGCCGGACATATTCCTCAGTGGCAGCTGCCTCGGCGGCTTCCGCGTCCGTGACGGGGCGAGCGTGTCTGGATAGGTAATCAGCCGGGTTGCGTGTGCCGGGCCGGTATTCCACGGAGAATTGGAACTCTTGCAGCTGCAACACCCATTTTTCTATCCTCGGGGGTGGGCGGGAGGAAGAGCCATGGAAAAGCGGTATGAGGGGTTTGTGGTCAGTGATGACTGTGAAAGGGTGGCCATAAAGGTAGATGTGGAAGTGGCGGCACCCCCACAGAATGGCGATCGCCTCCCGCTCAATCTGTGAGTAGCGTTGCTCCGTTGGTGTGAGAGTGCGGCTGGCGTAGGCAATGGGGGCCCATTCTCCACATGACTGCCGTTGCGACAGGACGGCACCCAGGCCGGTGGGGCTGGCATCCACTAGTAGTTGCGACTCGTTTTGTGGGTTGAAATACGCTAGCGTCGTGTCGGCTGACAGGGCTGCCTTTGTGTTGTCGAAAGATATTTGCTGTTCCGGGCCCCATTTCCAGGTGGTGTTTGCCTTGGTGAGGTCGCGGAGTGGGCCGGTCAGGTCGGACAAATCCCTTATGAAACGCCCGCAGTACGTCACCATGCCCAGGAAGCTGCGGACTGCAGTAATGGAGGTGGGCGCCGGCGCGTCGTGGATGTCTCGCACTTTGTCCGGGTCAGGCCCTACTCCTTGGTCGGAGAATTTGTAGCCAAAGAAACTTATGTCCTTCCGCAGGAACTCGCACTTGGCCTTGTGGAGCGTCAGTCCTCTCTCCTGTAGACGGTTGAACACGGCCTGGAGCCGTCGGAGGTGTTCTTCCAGGGTCGGGGCATGCACCAGGATGTCGTCGCTCACATTCAGGACTCCGTCAAGGCCTTGGAGGACGGTGTGGATGATGTTCTGAAACACCTCGGCGGCGCTGGAGATGCCGAAATTGAGTCTCGTGTACCTCCACAGGCCCGCATGTGTGGAAAACGTTGTGATGGGGCGTGAGTCTGGGTGCAGCGGGATCTGATGGTACCCTGACCGCAGATCCATTTTGGAGAACCATTTGGAGCCAGCGAGCTCCCCGATAATGTCGTCGATGGTTGGCGTCAGATGACGCTCCCGTTTGATGGCCAGGTTGGGGATGCGCATGTCCACGCATATCCTCACTGCGTCAGGTTGCTTTGGTTTCTTGGCTACGACGATAGGGGATACCCACGGGGTGGGCCCTGTCACCCTCTCGATGATTCCGGCTTGCTCCAGCATTTTAAGTTCGGCCTCCACTTTGGGCCGGAGGTGAAAAGCAATCCGCCTGTGTCGGAGCGCTACAGGGGCCACTGACTGGTCGATGTGGAGTCGGACGGGAGGGCCTCGTAGACATCCGATGCCTTCGAACAGCGAGGAGTGGTCTGCGACCAGGTGATCTAGGCCTTGCGCTTGTACTGTGAGGGCAAAATGGATGAGCCCCAGTTCCCGTGCAGTCTTGCAGCCGAGGAGGAACCCTGATCCTTCTTGGGACACATAGATCTTTGTTTGCAGCTGTGTGGAGTTGTGAGACACGGTTGTCCGGAACACGCCGCAGAGGCGCAGAGGGCGTCGGGTCCCATAGGCAAAAACTTGCACTCTGGTGGGGTGGAGCATGGGGGCATCCTCTAGGCCCTGGTACACGCTGGCTGCCATTAGATTTATCGTTGCGCCGGTGTCGATGAGGGCTCTGACTGCTTGGCTGTGGACCTGGACGGTGCACATGGGCTCGTTGGACGACGTGGCTGCCAGGGTGTTGAGCATGCGCACTACATGGACTGACGCGGCGTCCTCCTCGTCGTCGTCCATGTCGCTGCTGTTGGAGGTGTTTGGCAGTGGCGCTATCTGGCGCGCCTTCCGGGGTGGGCCGCTTTGCTTCTTTCGCTGTGATGACAGACAGACGCTTGCAAAGTGGTTGGCCTTCCCGCATGCGCTGCAAATTTTTCCTTGGGCCGGGCAGGCTCCTTTGTGTGGGGTGGCCCCTCCGCACCACAGGCAGGGTCGGTCGCGGGGAGGTGGGTGAGGCTGGTCCTTTTTCTGGGGCCTCGTCCGGTTGTCCGAACGCTGTGATTTTACTGCGCACACTGGTTCAGTCTTGACCTTGATCGCTGGGCCTGGCTCCATGTGGGCGGCGCGCGCCTTGGAGAGCTCTTTGGAGCGGCCTAGAGCGAGGATATCGCGCATGGGCATGTCGTCCGTTTCTAACACCCTCTCTCTCAGCTTCAGCGATGAGCACCCTTGGATGAATTGCGCGCGAATTTCGTCATCCGCGTCCGGGAGTCTGCACGTGCTGGCTAGCTTCTTCAAACGCGCGTAGAATACATCGACAGACTCTTCTGGGAGTTGGCGAGCTTGACGGAGCAGGAATCGTTCATAGTCTGCGCTAGTGAAGGGTTCGAAGTACCTGGTGATGGCGTCTCGCAGGGTGGCGTAGGTGTGCGGCGGGTCTCCCTCCGTGATGTCTTTAGAGATGTCATGAATTGCTTCCCCTCCCAGGTGCAGCAGCATAGCGCGACGACGCGCCACCGCAATGTCCGCCGCGATGAAATAATTTTCCAGGCGCTCAACCCATTTGCGCCAACGTGTAGCTTGCGATGGAGGAGTCCCCGTGATGGAGAAGGGCTCCAGAGGAGGCACGTTGGCCATGGTGGCTGGAGCAGGGCGCTGTGGGTCGACTGGGCACTTCCAGTGAGCTGGGGAAGATGGTGTGAGGCGTCGATAGGGTCCAGGTGCGTGGGACTCTGTGCAGCAGGTCGATCAGGCTGACCGTGCAGGCAGGGGGGCGGAGCGGCAGCAGCTGGAGCGTTAAAATGGAGGGCCGGCACTGATCAGGGCCTGCAGGGCCGAGGACACGCGAGATGCGTGAGGAGCTGTCGGAGGCGCGCAATGCGCCTGCGCGGGAACACCGGGGGTGTCGCGCTGTGCCGGCGCCAGCAGAGGGCGCGAAAGACGAACGCGTCGGGGCCGCAGACGCCCCTGGAGAATGCCGCCGTCTGTACCTTTGGTGACACACCGGTCACGTGGACGTTGGAGGTGGCAGGGAGCACGGCTCCGGAGGCAGGCAGGAGCCGGGCGGGACCGCCGGAGGGCAGCGCAGGTCGCCGTATGCCCGCAGGCGGGGCTGCCACCGCAGCGGAGCGAACCAGGTGGGTCCGGCGGTGCGCAGCGAGCGAAACTGCTCGGGGCTGGGCTGCGGGGCAGCGGGGGCGCCAAACACGGCGCGCAGGTGATGGGAACGCGGTGGGGCAGGTGAGACCACCGCCTCGTCGCCAATGTGGTGTCCTGCTTTGCAGAGGGCCTAGGGCCTAGAAAGGAGTGATAGGCGGACACACGGGCTACGTTGATTGCTAGTAGCCAACTGGCCACGCCCAGGCTTGCCGGGCTATTTATTTAACAGCTTACGTTACGTTCACGCAAGGGCTGTACCAAAGCCCCCTTACGCCTTAGGGCAACATGTGTGAGGAACAGTGGGAGGGGGCGTGTGCTGCAGTGGTACACCCCACTGGCAGCAACACTACACCACCCTTACTCCTTAAAATACCCCAACACCCTTAAACACTAACCCATCTTAACCCTATAAATATACCCTGTACCCCAAAACCCAAACCTACCGCTAAACCCTAAAAATCCCCCTGTACCCCAAAACCCAAACCTAGCCCTGAACCCTATAAATACCCCTGTACCCCAAAACCTACCCTGAACCCTAAAAATGCCCCTGTACACCAAAACCCAAACCTAGCCCTGAACCATAAAAATACCCCTGTACCCCAAAACCCAAACCTACCCCTGAACCCTAAAATACCCCTGTACCCCAAAACCCAAACCTACCCCTGAACCCTAAAAATACCTCTATACCCCAAAACCCAAACCTAGCCCTGAACCCCAAAAATACCCCTGTACCCCAAAACCCAAAACTATATCTGAACCCTTAAAATAACCAAACACCCATAAACATATACCTCAGTACCCCAAAACATATACCCCTATACCCATACTTACCTTATCCAAACATAACAAAAAAACATGCTTTTACCATTCATGCATTTACAACGAATTTCATTGTAAATGTATGCGTGGTAAAAGCATATAAAATGTAATGCCATTCGTTATAATGGCATTGCAGAGTCATGGTACTTTCATAATGAAAGTATGCGGAGTGATGTTATGCGGAAAGAAAGTTGCGGAATAATGGGTGATTACCCTCCCCCGGTAAGTACATTGGTGGCACGGCGGCCCACATCTCCAGCAACATACTCATATTTTTTCACCACCAATTTGAAAAATGCACAGATCTCTCTCACTGATGGCCAGCACCGACATACACTTTTAGACACACCTCCCGCCACAAGTTCTAGAATTGCGAACTTTAGAGCTGGGGAGCTACGTTCGAATCTCAGCATCAGCTCAACATCCTGTGATTCCAGGCAAATCGCTTTGTCTCCCCGTGCCTACCACAAATGAATGTGTTCTTCTGTAATGTACATTGTGCTCATGCCATGTTGTCGAGTTAGCGCTATATAATATTGCAAGGAAAAATAAAGTAGGGAAACTCGAGTTCACGCACTACTGAACGCGCACTCTTAAGTGCATCAGCGGTGCACTGTGAATCGGAGCGTTTCACAGGCCTGTCACAGATAAGAAATGCTATCAAAACGAACTCCTACAAAACAATATACTACTGGCCGGCAGCAATTCATACCCGGACAACGTCGGGACGGGCTGCTAGTATTTAATAAAGTTTCATTGAAAAAGCGAAAAATTAAAAAATAGATTTACCAAAACGGCCAGGGAAATGCTTGGAACAAGTTTTACATATGCGGTGAGAACGAAAAAAGGAGTGATTAGAAAACTTGGACATTAGAACTGGACCAATTCACGCACTTTAGACGTGCTGTAATCAACACTACAAGTCCCAGGATTCCATTCGAATTAGTAACACCTGGCTACGTATCATCACGCAAAGTCGCACGAAAGCAGGAAATGCTCACACTCCGGGGAATGCAGAGAAAGTGAGCGCGCTCCGGCAGGATTGCAGATTATAACTGAAAGAAAAAGGTAAGCGCAGCATCCAAAGGTAGGCAGCTGGCATCCCGTTAAAAAGATCACCACGACCCTCAGAGTTTTAGTAATTGATGTTGCAGGATCAACACGAAAGGGTCCAACAACATTCTTCCGTATCATTGAACGTTTTTTTGAAAAACTTAAAAAGTAATGTACATTTTTCCATTTGGGTGAATGTTGTGAGTGAATGTGAACATAGTATGAAGAGGTGTTAAAGTAGAAAGAATGGAAGAAGGGTGAAATGTTGAGGAATGTTTTATTGACAAAAACATTTTGATGTGCAATGTGGAAAAATTTCAAGATGTGTAGAATTGTAAAATAACTTTTTGATATGTGAAATCATTCAAATAAAGAAAAAAGGATTTATTTCAGACTAAAAAAGTGGTCTATGGTACATATTGTTGAATTTCAATATGGCCGCCTTTTATGGTGCATTTTCCCGCTTCCATCCTGCAAAATGCAGCCCTGATAGCAATTTGTGGGCCGTTTTTGGAGATAATTGGCCCATCAAGACATTTTTGGCGTTAGCGTGAGTTTTTTTTACCGCCAGCGCTCGATTGAAAGAGTTTGAATTACGTAGCAGTATTGGCATGTGTGTAGTTCTTTATTAAATTGTAGAATGGCCTTACTATGGGAGCCCAAACCCAGTGTTGTTTTCAGTTCAGTAAATTAACATCAGAGCATGCGTCCCACTGATTACTGTTGTACACTATATGTTGTGTTGTCAATAAAAACGTTTACAAAAAAAGACTGATTTGCATATGGCTGGGTCCAAGCTGGGTGGCATTGTGACCATAAGAATGATGGATTAAACACAAATCTCTGACCGAGGGTGAATGGTTGAAAAGTTTCAGCACTCCGTCCATCATCTTGTGGTGTTTGCTATGTTTGCCCTAAGTTGGCAGGGTATGCCCAGATGTGGGCCCTTGCTCACTGTGCCACGGGATTCAAGCTAGCCCAGCTGATGAGGGGTAATACCCCGAAACCGGTCCCAGGAGGCTTGTTTCCATTCCACGGAGGACCTGGCTTGGAAGTTCAGGCTGGACTGGTCCCATGAGGATTAGGGCGAAGCTTCTGCGAAAAAGTGAGCAAAAGAACAATGGATTAAACCCAGATCGGTGACGGGGTAAGTGGTTGGAAAGTTTCAGCACTCCGTCCATCATCTTGTTGTTTGCTTTGTTCGCCCTGAGTTGGCAGGGTGTGCCCAGACGTGGGTCCCTTGCTCACTGCGCCACTGGATTCAAGCTAGCCTGGCTGATGAGAGGAAATACTCCAAACCAGTCCCCGGGTGCAGGATGCTTCCATTGTGCTTCTTCCCATGATGCACTCTAATCTATTTTTCAAGTCTCAGAAGGGACTCTAGGAGTGATTCTCTCCTTCATAGTGAAAGTGAAGGTCTCATAATTTGGAGCCATCATACATCTCTTGCAGATTTCTGATCACAATCGGAACCTACATTAGCAATATGAGATCCTAAGTGCCACTTTAAGATGGACAAACGGCTCATACCTTTTTGACTGTAACACTTCACAGTGTATGAACCTCCTGACACAAGCAGCAGACGTGCTAGGTAGCAGCACTGACCTGTATCACCACCATCCCAGTTGTATGAGATCAAAATAGAAACAAGGCTGGGTCTCCACAGCAAGAAGATTTCCATTTATTGTATCAAAGTAAACAATTAGGGATGAGTGGAGACCATAGAAGGTATATACTTGACTGCCAGATGCCATGACCTTCCTGGAATTAGCAAACACACGGAGTTGATGGACGTAGTGTGGAAACTTTTCAGAGACTCACCCCAGTCACAGATCTGGGTTGAATCCATCATCGTTCTTTAGCTCACTTCGCCAAACCAGTTCAGACCCAGCTATATGCCCAAACTCCCAAGGCAGGTATTCCCTGGACTAGAAACAAGCATCCTGGGACCGGTGTTGGGGTAACACCGCTCATCAGACAGGCTAGCTTGAATCCAGTGGCAAAGTGAGCAAGGGACCCACGTCTGGGCATACCCTGCCAACTTAGGCGAGCAAAGCAAACACAAGTAGATGATGGACGTAGCGCTGAAACTTTTCCGACACTCACCCCCAGTCACATATCTGGGTTGAATCCATCATCTTTCTTTAGCTCACTAAGTTCAGACCCGGCCATGTGCAAATCAGTCTTGACCCTGTACCTCATGGGAACAGTCCAGCCCCAACTGCCAAACCAGGTGTTCCCTGGACCGGAAACAAGCATCCTGGGACCGGTTTTGGCATTTGAAAATCAGTCTTGACCCAGGACTTTGTCCACGGACTCCTATCCTTACCCTCTCCTTCCCCTTTCAGTCAAAAAAGATCTGTAATGACTTCTGGAATCTGAAGTGACTGCACAGGGAACTGGAGGCAGAAAGAAAAGGAACACTTCAAAAACGTCACGAGCCTCTGATGACCTCTGGAGCACGGCTTCTGGAAGGTTTGTGGCAAAGATCTTTAGTCTGCAATCCAGCGACTTGTCATTGCAGTAACCTTATAAAACAAGGTACCATTGATCTAAAAACACTGGTGTACAACAGGATACAATGTCTTGTAACAGTCTAATGGGTTAACAGGGGATGAAAGCAGAGAGGGCATGAATTGCCTGCAGATGACCAGAATAGTCTGGGAACTGCATACAAAAGCCGAACAGAAGAGATATCAGGAGCCAGGATGACACGGAGTGCCTGAAGTTGTACCAGGAATTCTATAACGTAGCAAGCAAAGCTCAGTGCCTGAAGATTAAAGCGTTAGCCTGCTGACCACCCAAATGAACTGCAGAGGAGCACAAAAAATGTGCATAGGTCAAGCAGTGTGAAGTATGTGACTAGAGTAGATAACCCATCAACTGCTGCTGCCAGGCAAATGTAGTACTGTAACTAGTACCTAAGTCCTCCCAGCTCTAACTGACCCAGAAGTGTCTGGAATCCTCTGGCTCTTTCCAGAATGTTCTGGCTTTTCTGAAATGTTCCAGGTCTTCAGAATGTTCGGGGTCTTTCCGGAAGTGCTGATTTGTGTTACCCTGTGACTTCACCCTCCTTCGCACGCCCAGTCGCCACTCGCAACAGTCTCCATGTCCAGCCAATAGCCAGTTTCTATCAAGAAGTCCGAGAAATGTGGCTGTGTCCCTGTGACACTGGACACAATCCCCAGATAGCACTGTTAAAATGGATATCGATGCATTTATTGATATAAATGAAGTATCGTCCTTATTAATAGAATCACCTGTCCTGAACTCCACACCTACCGCAACACGCAAGTAAGTGGTCAGGCAGGCCCTGCAAACCAGGCCCAGGATTACTGATCGATGAGCCACGAGTGGAGGGTGTGTATCTAGCAGGCAAACGCTCGGGCAGGAAACTCTTTAATCAATCCGACGGATAGGCGCATCGACACACTACAATAGTCAAAGAAGATTGCCCCAATAAAGCACACATGCTGAGAGGGGACACCTGCTCCTAAAACAACATAAAAGTCAGATACCACTTGAGTTAGGAACACATAAACAATAAGGACCTGGTACACGTAGTGATCATGCGCTCGCCACCTGGACACATTCCACACTAGTGACACCGTGTCCACGCAAGGTTGAGTCAATTTATGACTCTAAGGCAGCAACCAACAGTCCTGCCATATTTGGTACGCTGGGAACTTTTATTACTTGTTGTCATTTTTTATTATTAAAGACCCAATGTAAATTGAGACAGTCCTCAGACCCTGTGCCCGTAACTGTTCTCCTGCCTGAACTGTTCATTAAACAAACTGTTCCTGTTTTGCCAAACGCCTCTTGTCTTCTGTTTTTTACTAAGGAATTTGAGCCCTGCAACAGCACGAACACCAGAATTCCTGAAATCAGAGAGGTTTCACAAGAACACGGGTGAGTACGACCACCCATCATGTTCCTGACATACCTTCAATTCCGCAGACCAGTGTCTTTCCTGATGTTTAAATATCTTTATTGGCAGAAATAATTTCTGAGCTATTTTGGAAATCAGGAAACAGTTAGGCATCAGTTGCAGCCGTACATTCTTTGACTTCTTCGCATCTTAAGACGTTGTCTTCTTCCTTCCAAGAATCTGGATTTTTAAGATCATGCTACTGAGGCTGCTTTTAAAAAGAAAATGTTTTTATAAATTGATTTCTGATTATGCAAAGTTATTGTGAAAACAAGAGGTGTGCTGTTCCTAAAGAGCAAGTGTTTAAAATAGTTTGCAAAAATATAGACTTTAAAAATATTGTGTTTTTATGAATGTTATGTATTATAGTTTATATTTTATATGTGTGTGATGTATGTATTTTTTGTATAAGAATTGTTTGTATTTTTATTATATGTGTTAAAATGTTAGTAGTTAATCTGTCTAAATACCTGCATCTATTTACCTGTACTACGCTGTCCCCGGCTCCTGGCACCGATCCGCCACGGCTTGTGCCGTTTGCAGCGGCGGTGGCCACACGAGCGCTCACTCACTTCCGCCCTGCATCCCCACTTCCGCCCTGCTGGCCAATTGGCAGGTGAGCGGTCTAGTGGATAGAATTGTTGGGTCTACTTAAAATCCAGCATTTCGTCAGTCCGGGGCTAACTGCCGGTGAGAGAGGCTGGATTGGCTTCGTGTGTGACTGGCTAATTTTAATCATTTTAAAAATTGTATTTCCACATTTGTGGTTAGCGCTTTTCAGCGCTATCGCTCTGTCTGCATTGTGCTGATTTTAAAGAGCACACCTGCTGTATCTTGATCGCCGCTCTCGGCGCAACGTATGTAATTGACTGCCTCCCTTGGCGCAACGTCCTCTGTCTAAATACCTGCATCTATTTACCTGTACTACGCTGTCCCCGGCTCCTGGCACCGATCCGCCACGGCTTGTGCCGTTTGCAGCGGCGGTGGCCACACGAGCGCACACTCACTTCCGCCCTGCATCCCCACTTCCGCCCTGCTGGCCAATTGGCAGGTGAGCGGTCTAGTGGATTTCTCTCCTTGTGTACTTAATGACACAATGGCGGAAGCGCAGCGGACGAGCGCAGCGGGAGCGCCGACTTCGCGCCGAAGTCGTGCCAAAGTCCTGCCCGTCTGCGCCCGTCCGCGCCAGCACGGGCCCAGGGCCCAGCCCCGCTACACATATCCCTATCACCTACTCACGTTCCGCCTTATTGCAGTTGCGGGGACCATTATGCCCTTCGCATACCGCTCTGAACTGTCAAAATGCTCCTATATCCTGCTCCTATTGCTCCCTTGCTTTAGACTCCTTCGATTCATGTACAGACAGTTTGTCATCCACGTTCTGGAATCTCCCCCCCCCCCTATGCGCACCTTCCCTCCCACCTTGCACAATTCCGTTCCCGTTTTGAGCTTCATTAGCATCAACTGTCGGTCGCTCTCAAAACATAAGAGAGATATTTTCGACCTATTGGAGACAGCTAATCCTGCTGCCATGTTTGTTACCGAAACTTGGCTAAATGATAGCTCCGGCCCCGACATCGCCATGGCTCTTCCCAACGATTACACCTATGTGGGACGCAATCGAGCACTTAAAGACGGCGGGGGAATTGCTATCATTTTCAAGAGAAAATTCTCTTGTAAATGGGAAGACCTAGACTTTCCAAATTGTGAAGCAGGATTGTTTAAATTATCTCTCTCCCCTCAGTTTACCCTTACCGGTACCCTGATTTACCGCCCGCCAGGCTCAGCTAGTTGCTGGGCTGCCTCATTTCCTGAACTCATCGCCCCTTTCTTAGCACAAGCTACCAACTTCACTATTGTTGGGGATTTAAATATCCATTTTAACTCTGCCTCTTGTGCCATTGCTAAACGCCTTATACAGGATCTTGAAGCCTTAGACCTACATCTCCTTAACTCCGACCCTACTCATAAGGCCGGTAATCTTCTTGATCCCATCATCTCCAACTTGACTTGCATTTCCTATCAATCCTCTACCCCTGTTCTTTGGTCAGATCATTTTATTGTTAATTTTTCGATTAAAACGTGTGAAGCTGTTTCCCGCAGACCAGATCCTCCTCACAAAGCTGGCAGGAACTGGAAACGTCTAGATCTAATTAAACTAAATTCTCTCCTTGCTAATTCCAAACCTTCGGTCTCCAACATGACTATCAAAGAGCTACCTGCTGTAAAATTATGGTTAACTACTGCTTTGGACTCCTGCCTCCCTACCCAAAAAAACAAATATCAAGTTCATCACCCCCCGGCACCCTGGTTTAACGACTCCCTTCGCCTCGAAAAATCCAACTGCAAAAAATTGGAACGGATTTGGCGTTCAAACTACAACCCTGAGCATAAAGCAAAATATAGGTCCGCTCTTAAAACCTACCATGCGGCATGTGACACCGCTAGAGCTAATTTTGCCAACAGTACCATACTTACAGCTCAAAATAGACCCAAGGCCCTCTTTAAAATAGTCAAGGAGCTCTCAGGCGCTTCCTCTGCCCCTAAGGAACCCTGCCTAGACACGGCTCAGTGCAACGCTCTAGCCAAATTTTTTCTTGAAAAAATTGACAAAATCTATGCCATTTTTAATTCTACTCCAGCCACCTCAACTCACGCTGTTCAAAATCTGTGCAACTCCCCCCCGGTTGCTACTCCCTGCTCGTTGCTCACCACCACTCCACTTCACGCTTGGGACCCTATCTCTCCCGAGCTTCTAAAAAAGTATCTCCAGGACATTAAATCTGGCTCCCCCCTTGATCCTCTACCCCCTCAAGTGCTGAGCTCTCTTGACCCAGCCCTACTCCACATCATTCTGGATGTCCTGAACGCTTCCCTAACAGAAGCGATTGTCCCGAATGAATGGAAGCACGCAATGGTAGTACCATTATTAAAAAAGGCCAACGCAGACCCCAATAATCCTTCCAATTTCCGCCCTATTTCTTTGCTCTCTTGCTTTTCCAAGATTCTGGAGAAACATGTTAATTCTTTGCTTAACTCCTTTGTTGAATCCACCAATTTTCTTCATGGTTCTCAATCCGGGTTCAGGGCTGGCTTCTCCACGGAAACAACTCTCCTTGGCGTGTCAGAAACCATCAGACGCCAAGTGGATAATGGTGAGACGGTGGCACTCATTCTGCTTGACTTGAGTGCCGCTTTTGACACCGTCTCCCATTCCATCTTATTGTCCACCCTAGAGGCACTCGGTGTCGGCGGTACCGCTCTGGCCTGGATCGCTAATTTTCTTTCTGATCGCACGTTTCAAGTCTTTTCTCCCACATCTGTTTCATCTACTCTCCCTTCCTCTCACGGTGTCCCCCAGGGGTCTATCCTTAGTCCCCTCTTCTTTAACCTGTATGTGAGGCCTCTTGCTTTCCTGGCGGAACAGGCTGGCCTCACAATTTATTCCTATGCCGATGACACCCAAGTCATCTACTCTCTTTCCACCAATAAAGACCTCCCATCTTCCTCTCTCCAAGTTGGGCTGAAACATATCTCGGACTGGATGCTGAAGCACAAACTGAAATTAAACGGGGACAAAACAGAGCTTCTCCTGTTTGGCCCAGACACCTCTCTCTGGGGCCCACACCATTGGCCTCCGGAGATGGGTCCTCTACCCATTCCATCTGTGTCTGCCCGCAATCTTGGTGTGATCTTCGACAACCAACTTACTTTCAAACAACATGCTGTGAAAGTCTCAGCCACCTGTACCACCATCATCAGGTGGCTGAGAAAGATCACCTGGATGCTGCCTGCGGACACCTTGAGGACTGTAGTCCAGGCTCTTGTCATCTCACGCCTGGACTATGGAAACATCCTGCTCCTAGGTGCCGCTAAAGAGGTAATTAAGAAGTACCAGGTGGTACAGAATATGGCTGTCCGCCTGATCTGTCACCTTCCTGCCAGATCCTCGGTCGCTCACCATATGCGGAATCTGCACTGGTTGCGGATTGAAAGCAGAGTCAACTTTAAAGCACTCTGCTACATGCACAAAATCATGACTGGTAGAGCCCCTCGCTATCTCTCTGCTCTGGTGCAGCAATATATCCCCCCCGTACACTCAGGTCCTCGACGCAGAATAAATTTAAGATTCCGCGCACCAACAGAGCCAAGATGGGAGGACGCTCGTTTTCCCTGCTGGCTCCATCCTTATGGAACTCCCTTCCTCAACCTCTGCGCACGGAATTGTGCTTTCTGAAATTCCGTAAGGGAATAAAAACTTGGCTCTTCAACAACTAACATCATGATCTGATGCTCCTCCCTCCCTCTCATCGTTTAGTTTGCCCTAGCGCCGGGAAACCTTCGGGTAGCTGCGCGCTCAATAAATGTAATTATAAATAAATAAATACATTTGTTTGAATTTTGCGTTTTTAGTTCCGTAGCGGGTTGTTGGTTTAAAAGGGAATAGGGTGAGAAGTAATTTAATTATATAAAATGTATTGATTATTTTTAGTAGTTATTAGTTTTTTTATTTGAATTTTGCGTTTTTAGTTCTGTATCAGGTTGTGGGTTTATAGGGGAATAGGGTGGAAAGTAATTTAAATATAGTACATTTATTGAATTATTTTTATTTCCTAATAAATGTTGAATTGAGGTGTTATAGTATTAAATGTGTAAAATAATTCATTATTAAATATTTAATAATTAATTGTTAAATAAATGAACTGGCAAATAATTATGTTAATTGTGTAATTAATTTTAGGTGTGTGTTGAGGTGCTTATAGGCAAAAATGGTGGGAAGAGTGGGATGTAATGTATTTTTTATTGATGAATTAATTAATTGTTAATTATGATAATTGTGAAATTAATTTTAGGTCTGTGTTGTGGTACTGATAGGTCAAAATGGTAGGAAGGGTGTAAATTGTTTTTTTTAATTGAATCAATAATTAATTAATTAATTTTAATTAATCAATTGGCAATTAAATATGTTAATTGTGTAATTAATTTTAGGTGTAGGTTGTGGTGTTCATAGGTGTAAATGGTGAGAAGGGTGGGAAGTAATTTATTTTTAATTGATGAATTAATAATTAGTTGTAAATTAATTTTAAATAATTAATTGCCAATTAACTTTTTAATTGTGTAATACATTTTAGGTTTATGTTGTGGTGTTTATAGGTGAAAAGGATGGGAAGTAATTTATTTTTAATTGATTAATAATAATTAGGTGTTAATTTAAATTAATTAGTTGGCAATTAATTATACTGATTGTGTAATTAATTTTAGGTGTGTGTTGTGATGCTGGTAAAAATGGTGGGCAGGGTGGGAAGTGAATACTTTTTAATTGATGAATCAATAATTAGGGGTCGATTCGGATCTCGGTCGGTCAGCCCTCCGAGACATGTCAGTAGCCTTACCTTACGGCCGACCCGTACCAGTAGCAGTACCGTCCGGGCGAGGAAGTACGATGTGGAAAAGTGTCGAATTCCCGACCAACACGCACGCTCTGACTCCATCCACAATTTCCATCTGAGCCTGACCCGGAAACACTCAATTCGCGCTGCACAGCACCATAAACACTGCTACTACCGGCCGGTCAAGTATGATGCGTAGTTCCTACGTTCCGACGGGTCGCCACGTACAGCACGTCACAGCAACCTGAAGAGCTGCAAATCAACTACGAATCGTGCCAGTAACGCAATCCACGGATTCAAAACGGATCAGCTAGCAACGGTTCGAGACGGAGCAACATGAATCCAATCGCGCAGGTCATACCAGTCCTGTACATATATGACCGGATCAGGAACAGTTGCGAACGGCGCGGACGGTAAGTCGGATACCCACCATACAACTTTGGCGGGCTAATCTTTTGCCAATCTGCTGCTGGGGTGCTGAACGATGCCGGACCTAGGAGGCAGCATAACTCACCCGGTTCTTTCGCTGCACCATTGCCAAGGGTGACGGCTGACACGGACATCAGGGACTGCACTGACCATCATACCTTGGGCGGCACACACTGCTTTCGTCACCACAGAGCGCCCGGAGGCTCTTAAAACATTGCAGCGCCTCCTGCGGCGCGGGACGCAATATTTGACTTTGGCGGGCTAATCTTTTGCCAATCTGCTGCTGGGGTGCTGAATGCTGCTGGAACTTGGAGGCAGCATAACTTGCCCAGTACTTTCGCCGCACCATTGCCGAGGGTGACGGCTGACACGGACATCAGGGACTGCATTGACCATCATCCCCTGGGCGGCGCACACTGCTATCGTCACCACAGAGCGCCCGGAGGTGCTTGAAACATCGCGGCACCTCCTGTGGCGCGGGACGCGATATTTGACTTTGGCGGGCTAATGTTTTGCCAATCTGCTGCTGGGGTGCTGAACGCTTCCGGAACTTGGAGGCAGCATAACTCACACGGTTCTTTCGCCGCACCATTGCCGAGGGTGACGGCTGACACGGACATCAGGGACTGCATTGACCATCATCCCCTGGGCGGCGCACACTGCTATCGTCACCACAGAGCGCCCGGAGGCGCTTAAAACATTGCGGTGCCTCCCGCGCCTGTCATAGCCCGACAGATACTGGACTGGGCCACCCCTCTGATACTCGGACACTGTTAGGAATTGGACAGTTGGTAAGATTTTACTATTAGAAGCAACTGGACTCCTTCTTCCATTGTACTTTTTGCTGTGGTTTTATTGTTTACCTTCCATACATTCGTACCAAAGGGCAAGAAATATGAGCAAACGTAAGGGGCCTGCTGGCACCTTGGATGCTTTCATCCTTAGGGCAGAATCTCTTTTAAATCATGAGATTCAAATAGCCAAAAGGAGGTTGTCCCTTGAACCATTACACATGCAGAGAAGTCCATCTAGGCTCTCTGGGACTCCACTTATTCCATCGCCGACATCACAAGATACAGGGAAGGAGGGTGACCAGTCCCTTGATTGTTCAAACTTGTCCGCTCCCAAAGAACCAAATGATATAACTAGCTTACCAATAGGAACAAGATTAGGAAATCACAACCAGATACTGGTGAAAAAGAAAACTTCAGCCCCTAGGAAAGCTAGTGCAAGGACTGTTGAGGGATCGGTACAAAGAGGGAAATAAAAAATTAGCTTAGAATCTAATAGAGTCGCTGTGAAGAGTATGTCTACTCAGACAGACCCCTATGGTAACGAGAACTCCCCTGTCCCTGCTGAGTATTATGGGGATCTCGAGTCTATCGTAAAGAGATCCTTAGATTCTGCTAAGGAAGGTATCTTAACTAACCTTGTGAACCATATTAGCGAGGCCTTAAGGCCCCTGGAAGAAAAGTTGGCCCTTTTTCAAAATACTATGGGATAGCTGAGTATTAGTAGCCACACTATTGGTGATTGTACCAAGAAGAAAGGAAATCCACCAAGAGCCAGTGTACAGTCAGAGAACAGGTCCATCCCACTCGAACATGATATAATTAGTTGTCGTGATCAGGTCAGGAGTAGCCCCAGCTCAAATAGAAAGTCTTTAGCAGAAAATAGAGTAGTTTCAGCAGAAAATAGAGTAGTATCAACAGTGACTGGGGTAGGAGCTAGTACTCTAACCCATCAGAAACCAGGAGGTAATGTATGTGTTAACTTAGGAGGTGATAGACATGGTGCCCTGGTTAACAAACCTCTACTATACAACCCAAGAGGTACAGATCTAATCCCCAACGAAGACGTCCTTAAACTCCCACCTGCATCATGTCCGTATACGATAATATTAGCAGGTGTACCGGTCCTTAGGAGAGATCAGATAGAGAACTGGTTAAGCCTGAAAAACAAGGTGACTAATTGGCTAGCAAAGTTTAGGCAATTTAATCCATTGAGAGAAGCCGATATTTTGATGGTACGCAGGGTAGGTTGGGTAGGCGAATCTAGGAATAACATCAATGGGGACTGTGTGGTAGTAAATTTTAGGCGGCCACAAATAATCAGGGGAATCCTAGAAATTAAAGATATGACTGCTCTGGGGCATACTAGCTTTAGTGTTATACAGCTGGGATATTCTATAGACCGATGGAGTGGGGCTATGCAATCAATTTCAACCCAATGATCGAGTTGAATAACAGCTTTGAGGTCTTATCCACTCTCGAGGACCTGGATTGACATTCAAAGTTTACGTATCCTGGATCGGAAACATTAATAATGTATGGAAAGGTTGACTGTATGGATAGGAGTCCTGATTCTGAGTCACGGATGGTGGTGGGTTACAAATCATATTGCCAAAGGGATTCTAGGGCTGAAGTGCTTGCCACGGTGATGGTAGAAACTTTGGGTGACCATCGTGTGGCAAACACTGAGATTTCCCCTTCTCATGTACTAGATTTCCCTGATCTAAATTTAAATACTGGAACGCTAGGAAATGAAACATTGCGGCCCAGGGATCCCAGCAATACACTGGACATGCATATTACATCATGGAATATCGCAGCCTTAAAAAGGAATATGTTGGATCCAACTTGGAACGAATACATAGAGGCTCATGATGTTATATTTTTGTAAGAGACTTGGCTCCTAGATATTCCCCATAGAGTTGGATACAAAACATATTGTGTGGGGGCGTGCATTTGTGCTGCAGGTCTGACCTGGTAACATTGGCTAGGAATTTAAGGCGAGCACTACTGCAGCAGGACACCTGTTCATCACATGTACCCACATAATTTGCTTGCTGAAAGTACTCAGTGCATATGCCTCCCACTGCTGTGCACAATTCTATTACTGCTAGTCAGACAACTTGTAGAAAATGATAGGCAGTGGACTGCCCACTCACCTGCTCCCCTGGTTTCCCATACAGCTTGCTGTACTCTGGAGGACCCCATATAGCAGGGCCTGGTTCTCCTCCTCTGTGAATGCTGGGGCCCTCTCCAGAGTATGTGCAATTGCAGGATCTAGAGGAAGCATAGACAGCAGCAGTGGAATCTGAAATGTGGTCCGGTAGCATTTAGTGCAGGCAAGTGAGCTCCCTGGGGGCCTGCCAGCCTTAAATCAGTGCTGCAGGGGCAGATTCTGTGACATTGCCCCTTACTGATAGGCCAGACATGGTTGCATTCTATGAATCTATCCAATCCATAGAAATGTAAGACTCCTACACGTCTTCTGCATCGTTCAAAACTCCACCTTCAGGACACCCTAGGATTGCAACATTGGTGTAGGCATCCAACTGAATTTCCAGCGCATGACTCGAACGATTTTTGAATTTGCGTCCATCTCCATGACAGCCCATTGCCAATGAGTGTGCACGGCTCGGTAAACTGACTATACAACGTGTATTTTTTAAACCAAATGCATCCGTCTCAATACGATTCTATGGGCTATGCATGCGCACGTCTCGGACCAGAACAGCACGGCGCATCACTGTAGACATCACCCGCGTCGGGTCACATTGCATATGCTTCGTACATGCATGAACCGAGCCGCGCGCACGCATTGCCCATTGTCATCAATGTGATCCGATGTGGGTGACTGTAATGCATACGCATCGTGCAGTCAATGGACAAGGTGTGCGCACCACTCGGTCCATGCATGTACGGCGCGTCTGCAAAGAAGTCACCCACGTCAGATCACATTGGTGTGACTTGCAGACGGTTTAAACACAGATTTCATTGCCATGGCCACATCTTCAACACCACAGCATGTCCCACACTGCATCACATTGCATGTAAGGCTGTATCACCTGTGTGTGTATGCGGGGGCAACATTTATATTCTTGCGTGGCACTTAGGTGCAGCCACTCCCAGGCTGGGCACGGATTCATGATGACAGATTTTTTTTGTTGTTGTGCACCTCGCAAATGTAATGCCCAAGTGTTTGATTATGGGCATGAGGCATGGACACAGTAGCAGTTTGGAGATGTTTATGACCTGTCACATACATCATGAGTACAGGGTTGCATGTCATGTACATCACAGCAAGACCCATGGCCACAATCATGATGTACCCCCACAGTCTGTGTGCATGTTGTGTCTCTGATATCTGTGGTTCCATGTGCCCAATGTGAGGCAGTGTCCACCATGTTCTTTGTGCATCCACATTTATGCTGTTTGTGTGTCTCATGGACTTCCATGTATGGTCTGCAGGGACCACAGGGGCCACTACCTGTGTGACTCATGATTGGTTGTGGGTTGTCCATGATACACAATGTCATTCCAGTGCACATGTGGCAATACAGGGACCATGGCTATCTCCCTGACATGGAGTTGTGATTGTTGTGAAACATCAGTCCTCACTTGTCACTGTGTTGTGTGTTTTGAACGTGACAGCAGTAGATAGGCACTGTGCCACAGCCCAATGATTTGCCATTGCACTCCATGGAACTCATGTACACATGTCTCATTGATATGTGAGATGATGGGCATGAAGGTGATATATGTGTCCATAACCAACAGCACACACATCTGTTAATTGTGTATTGCTATGATGTATCATGTGAATATTTCTCAAGGTGAGTGCCACATGGGAAGCTGAATGTATAATCTTACTTTACCCATCTCGGTACTGCATGGCACCAGCAGTCCATAGACTGTTCCCTGACCTTGAGACCATGGTGGAACGCGCAGCATCTGATGGTACCGCTTCACCAGGAGACTGATCGATGAGTTTGCGAAGCAATTGGCGCCACATCTGCTACCTGGTCGGACATACCCGACAGCACTGACACCAAAGGTGAAGGTGATGGCAACCCTGCACTTCTTTGCCACCGGTACCTTCCAACACACTGTGGCTGGTGCTGGTGGTATGTCACAAACTGTATTTAGCCGTGTGCTTCGTGATGTCTTGGATGGGATGTTTAATTACCTAGACTCCTACATCAAGTTTCCTAGCCTGGGTGAACTCGCTGACATTAAGGATGCCTTTTATAGACTGGGGAGGATGCCAAACGTGATTGAATCAATCGATGGCACACATGTGGCCCTGATACCAACACGGGCACATGAACAGACATACCGCAACAGGAAACATTTCTACTCAATCAATGCTCTGGTGGTATGTCTGGCGGACATGGAGATCACACATGTGTGTGCACGTTTCCCTGGTTCTGCGCACAATGCCTACATCTTGAGGAGGAGTTGCATACCGTTGATGATGTCACAGATGCCAAACCAGCGTGCCTGGCTTGTTGGCGTGTACTGTTTAGCATAGTGTGCGTTTGGCAATGTTGTCTCCCACCCCCTTACAATACTCAACTAATGTGTAATTTTTTGTATGTAGGTGACTCTGGATACCCCAACATGCCATGGTTGCGGACACCCCTCAGGAACCCAATGACAGCATCCGAGATGCGGTACAATGAGGCACATGGCAGAACCAGGCGAGTGATTGAGCGTACCTTTGGTCTCCTGAAAAGCCGCTTCCGCTGCCTGGACAAGACAGGAGGGGCCCTCCCATATGAGCCTTCAAAGGTGTGCAAGATCATATTTGTCTGCTCCATGCTCCACAACATGGCAGTGTGGAAGAAGGAGCCTCTCATACAGGACGACGATGACCAACATCCACCACCTGTGGAAATCCTGGCCTGGGCCATGAGGCCAGTGATGATGATGATGGTGACGTCCGCACACAGCTCTTCAACAACTTCTTCAGATGAATGTGAGTTCTCAGGGTTGT
The DNA here is from genome assembly GCF_964263255.1 of Lissotriton vulgaris. Classification (NCBI taxonomy): domain Eukaryota; kingdom Metazoa; phylum Chordata; class Amphibia; order Caudata; family Salamandridae; genus Lissotriton; species Lissotriton vulgaris. Next base: position 272,739,682 of record NC_141690.1, on the reverse strand, counting down.
CATGTCAATGTCCTGAGTTAGCCTGTGATGTGTTTGTGCAGCTCAGTTGCTGTTTGAGTTTGTCCGTGTGGGACTTGACTGGATGCGTGCAGTGATGTGTCCTGTCAGATGGTCTGTAGTCCACAATAGTGTTGACATGCTAAGTTGTTACTGTGAAGGTTTCTTGTGACATGTTCTGTGCAAGTGTACTGCATTAGCATCTTGTTCTTGTGTGCTTCTGGCTGTGTCTCATTTCTGTCCTTCCCAAGGTATGCCAGTTGGTTGATCAAGTCTGACACACAACAACCAGAATACAATGCCAGGGTGGAACTTCTAGTATACCATCATGTGATGTACCACACACCCCTGAAGATCAATTTGACAACACTTGGTGACCATGTGCCCACTGTAATGTGGATTCACCTTGCTACTGTTGTGTAATAAATTTGTTTCTGATTTGTAATGAACCTGTGCTTCACTTAGTAATGTGTGGTGTCTATCTTCACACATCTGACTGACATTTGGTTACCTCACCTGTGGGCTTGTTAGCATTGACTGTGGAAAGGTGTGGTATCTGTGCATTCCACCGTATATCTGGCAAAAATCTTTGTAGGCAATGTGTCACATGTCCATGGTGAGTATGTGTTGTGGTGCCCTATTGGTGTGTCTCCCTCATCTGTGTCACATCAACATGAGTCACTTAACGGCAATGACATTGCTGTAGAAGTTTGCATGCACTGTGTACTTCAGCATTTCATCAGCTCCATGCCACATACCAAGTTTGAATCACAACATAGGCAAGTATAGTGTAATTGTGAGTTTATTTACATTCATGTGTGGAGATAGTGCTGTACATGAGGTTTAGAATCCAAAGTTCACAGATGAGTTTGAAGTCTTGGTAGATGAAATGTCCAGAGTGAAGTCCACATTCATCTTCTACATTAGTACAACATAGACCCTCCATGTCATGTTGGGGAGTTGTGTCATGTGCAACAAGGTGAAAGCTTTGCACACAAAGAACAATATCCAAAACAGGTTCTGGGTTCCTAGGGGATGTGCATGGACAACTGTGGCTCACTTGTCCTTCTTTGAATGACCCCTCTTCTTCTTCTGGGGGGAATCCTCAGGTACAGGCGTTGACGTTGCATCTCCACCAGATACATCCTCCCTCCTTGTGGCATTTGCAGATGTTGTTGCAAGAGATGTTGTGGGCGCACAGGGAGGTGTGGACATATTTGTGCTGATCTGGCAGAGACAAGTCAATATGTCGGTATACACTGCAGTAAGTTTGTCCCACTTGGCCTCCTGCATGCATGATGGCCAGCCTGCTCCTGTTGCATGTCCTTGAGGATCCCCACTACATGACGTAATCCTCCGGTGCTATCCTGAGACGCATCTATGATGCGTACCAGTTGGGGGTCACATGCAGTCCAGTCCCCTCTGCACGCTGTGACTCCTGCCTAATACCACTCCCACCACCCCTAGACACACGGGCAGGTCCACGAACGCACATCGGACAACCACGCAGCCCACAAGGACGCCACCGGCATACACCACCACCTCATCAGATTAGCCAAGAGATCCTCCTTCGACGACCGCCTGGACAACAACGCACACAACAGCAAAGAACTCTTCATCATCATAAAGAAACTCTCCAACCTCAGCGCCAACACCAATGACATCCCGCCCTCACAAGAACTGAGCGACTCACTAGCCATCTTCTTCCACCGCAAGATCGCTGACATCCACGACAGCTTCAACACCACAACCGCCCTGACTACACCAGACTCAACCTCCCCTGTGAACACCAGCACCACCTCCTGGTCCAATGTCAATGACTACGAGTCACGCAAGGTCATGAATTCATCCACTCAGGATCTCCGTCAGACCCATGCCCACACCACATATTCAACAAAGCAGATGCAGCCATTGCAACCCAACTACGGAAGGTCATCAACATCCCTCATCCTCCTGGACCTGTCGGCCGCCTTCAAAACGGTCTGCCATCGCACTCTAAAGACACGCCTCCGAGAAGCTGGAATCCAAGAGAAGGCCCTTGACTGGACCACGTCCTTCCTTTCGGCAGAACCCAGAGCGTCCGTCTCCCACCCTTCCTACCTGAAGCCACCGACATCATCTGCGGTGCCCCCCCCCCAGGGCTCGTCTACATGGCCCCCCTTGCGCAAGTGGCCCGCCATCACGACCTCAACATCATCTCCTATGCCCACGATACCCAGCTCATCCTCTCCGTCACCAAGAACCCACACACCGCCAAAACCAACCTCCACGAGGGAATGAAGGCCATCGCTGACTGGATGAGGAGCAGCCGTCTGAAGCTGAACGCGGACAAGAGGGAGGTACTCATCCTCAGACCCACCCCCTCAGCCTGGGACGACTCCTGGTGGCCAACCACACTGGGAACAGCACCAACACCCACCGACCATGCAAGCAACCTAGGATTCATCCTCGACTCCTCCCTCTCCATGGCTAAGCAGGTCAACGCCGTCTCTCCTCCTGCTACAACACCCTCCACATGCTCCACAGGATCTACAAGTGGATCCCGACCAAAACAAGAAGAACGGTGACACAGGCCCTCGTCCGCAGCATACTGGGCTACGACAATGCACTCTATGCAGAAATCCCAGCCAAACACCTACGACGACTACAACGCATCCAAAACGCCTCCGCCCGACTGATCGTCAAAGTCCCCCATGGCAAGCCACATCACCCCCTCACCTGAGAGACTCACACTGGCTCCCCGTCGACAAGAGTATCACCTTCAAGCTCCTCACCCACAAAGCACTCCACAACGCCGGAGCAGCCTACCTTAACAGCTGACTCAGCTTCTACAACCCCACCCGCCAGCTCCGCTCCACCAGCCTCGCCCTCGCCGCTGTCCCCCGCATCCAACGAACAACCTCCGGCGGCAGATCCTTCTCCTACCTCGCCGCCAAGACCTGGAACACCCTCCCTACCCACATACGGCAGACCCAAGAACTACTCGCTTTCAGAAGACTCCTCGAAACCTGGTTCTTCGAGCAGTAGCAGCACTCCCCCCCTCCCCTCAGCACCTTGACACCCTCACGGGTAAGTAGCGTGCTATACAAGTACTGTGATTGATTAATTGATTGATTGTGGTGGCACGCACAGTTGACCCTGGTCCACCTTGGGTGTTGCTACTGGTGTCATTGTCCGTACCTTCCTGTGTGGCCAGGGTCCCTCTGCTGTTTGAAATTGGTGTCCTAGGTCTGTCCGTGTTGGCGGGGGTGTTAGGTCTGGGGCCAGATGTTGTTGGTGTGGCTGCAAATGTTTCTGATGGTGGGGCTGCATGATGACTCACTCCGGAGGTGCCAGGTTGTTCGTCATCCTAAGAGGACAGAGCCAGATCCACACCAGAGAGCTCAACCTCCACCAGAGCCTTGGACAGGGACTCCTCTTCACTTTCTGCTGTTTCCACTGTACCACCTGTGTTTCCAGGAGACAGACATTGTCAGTTATGTTACTACAGGCATCAATGGTGACCTATGTATTTTTCAACTGGGAGGGAGAGCTACTGATACATTCATCTTGCAATGGGTAGTGCTAACAATGAAGGAGGGGAGAATGGATCACTCATCCTGTGCAACCATGGTATTTACATATTTCCATTCCTTACTAAATACACTCATATACGTACCCAGGAATGGGGCGGGCCATCTTGATTCTCTGCCTCAGTGTACTGTAGCAGGATTTTATTAGGGTCACAATTGTTGCAAATATGATGTGCCTCCACTTGGAGGTTGACTGGCTGCTTTCCCAAGAGTGTCCAGAGGGGAAATAGGCTCTAGGACCACATGGGGCTGCAACATGTTGACCAGCAGTGAACGACCCTGGTGCGGTGGATCAGTAGCTGGATCCACACATGCAACACCTTTGTTTGTAACTTCATACATCACATAGTCCACCATTTTTCCTTTGCCTTTGTGTGTTGTGAGTGTTTTTGACTCACAGCACTTGAGCACAGACACACACTCTCAGTTTTATGCTCTGGACACTACTGGGAAACCAGCCAGTTCACCTCAAGGTGGAGGCACAGCATATTTGCAACAATGTGGTGCCAATGATGTTGCTGCTACAGTACAGTGATGCGGAAAAGCATGATATCCCGCACTTTGCATGTGTACGTGTGTGATGTTTTCAATGGAGGCAACATAATACGTAATGACCCAGGTTGAACAGGACGAGTAGACCATTCACCCCTCCTTGATTTTTGTAACAATGCTTCATATACATGACATTTGCAATGGAACGTCAGGATGCATGCGTGGACACTGCATTGTCTTCAGTCGTCACAGACAGAGATTGATATTGTTGTAGCACATTGTGCAGCCAACATGAAGCCTTTTAATGTGCATGTTGATGTGTGTGCATACTCAGCTGATGTATGGATTTCAATGTACATGGTCATTGGTACTCAAGGGCCATCAGGTGGCTAACACAGGAGTGTAATCACTGTTTACATTTAACTCTGCTTCCCTGTGAGGGTGTGTGCCTGTGCTGACAAGATGGCTGACAGTGGAGTTCTGGTGTTTGGTGGTAGCCAATTCCCAGCAAGGCCTTGTGCTCCCCACAACAGAGCCCAGTCCCAGAGTACTTGCCAGCCCATTTCCACCCCCTGTGAGGTAAGCATGGTACAGTCTGGGCTTGCTGGGTCATGTGGGTGGGTGGGTATTGTGAATGACTGCAACTCCCAGCATGCTCTTGACTACATCCCCCTTCCCAGCATGCCCTCACTTCCCTCCTTCTGACTCTGCATCCCTGTAAGGATGTGTGCCTGTGCTGACAAGATGGCTGACAGTGGAGTTCTGGTATTTGGTGGTGGCCAATTCCCAGCAGGGCCTTGTGCACAACAGAGCCCAGTCCCAGAAAACTTGCCAGCCCATTTCCAGCCCCTCTGAGGTGAGCATTATTCAGAGAGGTGTTGATGGTCCAATTGGGAGGTGGGGGCATTATCTGTGACAACAACCCTATCATGCTTTTGTATACACTCACTTCACCAGCATACCCACTATTCCTTTCTGTCAGTCAGCTTTACTGTGAGATAGTGTTTGTGGTGGCAAGAATGTCTGACAGTGTTTACTGCCTTGCTCTATTTGTTGCTAGGTTTGTACATGTCATAACACACTTGATGTGGCCTTTATTGTGTTTGTCTGACTAGCATACACTTCTTCGGCTGATTGACTTTTGTTTACTAGGCCTTTGCTATCAGTGCAGGGTTTCACTGTCCCCTTAACGGTGATGTGTGTATTGCGACACAATATTGAGTATATTGGTTGTGTACTCACCAGGCTCTGGTATGTTTGCTAGGCCTTGGACGCTCTCTGGTGGGAGGATGTCCCGCACCTACTCCTCCCAGTACCTGAAGTATACTGGTTTGGCAGGAGGGCCACTGCCAGTGCGCTCACTCAAGGCATGTTTCTTCTGGAGGAACTTCTTGACCCTCCTGCGCACGTCATACAGCCTGTTCGGAATATTGGTCTTTGTGCGATACGCTGGTGCTTGTGCATTCACCTTGTCCACGATCCTCTCCTACATCTTGGTTTTCTGTGACATGGGTTTCATTTGTACCAATGTGGCAAACAAATGTGGCTCCACTCTGAGGATCTCATCTACCAATAATTCTAGCTCAGTGTCTGTGAACTGTGGATTCTTCTTAGGGGGCATGGTGATGGGTGGTGGTGAGGAGGGATGTGGGTGGGTGGGTGTCTGGTTGGATGCAAGTGAGGGTGGGTGTCTTTTTTGGTAGGTGTATGTGAGAGCTTTTGGAGAGGTACTGATGGTGTGTAGGTTGTGTGATGAGTGAGTTTTGTGTGTGTCTGTGGTTGGTATCTCAATTTTTTTGTGCTGGCTGCTCTGTTGTATTTTCAAAGGATCATGGTAGTGTATTTTTGCATTTTTATAGGTGGAGTTGTGGGTGTGTCTTTGTGGTTTTAAAAAAAAATGTATTTATTGACTTTGTCATTGCTTGACTGGTCCCTTTTTTGTGTTTTTCCCATTGTTTTTTGTGGGCATGTCGGAGACGTTCTTCTGACCAAGTCGGACGCATGTTGGTTTGTGCGGGCTGCTCTGTGTCTTTCACGCTGATTTTGTTATGTGTTGCATGCGAGTCGGTCGCAGTAGTCTCTCTCGCTTTAGGTACGTTTTCAGGCCGTGTCGGTCGAGCGGCTTGGGCTCCGTGCGAATCGGTCGGATTTCATACGTATTGCATTGTACTGTGCGTGTAGGACGTTGCGGGTACGTATCGGTTTGGTTCATTCCATGGTTCGTGTCGGTCGGTGCAGGTTTGTCCAAATTCCGGCCGAATTACTGATTTCTGTACGGCTCGGTCAGACGGCTTATTTTCCGTACACGGGCTTTACATCATACTGCACAGGTCGTACGGCGCCTGTAGGTTTCGGCCGGACTCCGTTCCAGGTACGAGTCGGTCGGGCCGATTTCCGATCGGAATCGGCCCCTTGGTTGTTAATTTATTTTAATTAATTAATTCGCAATTAAATATGTTGTGTAATTAATTTTGGGTGTGTGTTGTGATGTTCATAGATGAAAATGGTGGGAAGTGTGGGAAGTAATTTATTTTTCAATGATGAATTAATAAATAGTTGTTAATTTAGATTAATTTTTGTAATTAATTATGGTAATTGTGTAATTCCTTTTAGGAGGGTGTTGTACATGTTATAGTGTTAACGAATGTGTATTCAATAAAAGTTCATTATTACTTTTTTAATAATATTTTTTAATTAATTATGAATTGTTATAATTATAGAAATATATTTAAATACAAATGTTGAAGTTCATTGGTGTGGTGTTATAGGGTAGGAAATAAAATAAATACGTTTATGTTTTAAATATTTTGTTTGTTTGTTAATATTTGCTTTTTTTAAATAACAAGTGTTTATAAATGTATTTATTAATTTATTTTAGATAATATTTGTCCCTTTTTGTATGTAATTAATACATTTAATGTTAATGTTTAATATATTCAATCGCAATGTTTAAAATATTGTTTATTTTTTTTTAAGATTATTTAATTTTTTTCAATTGTTTAAATGGTATTAGTAATTTTTGTTTCTACGCTATCCAAAACTTTCCCTACTGTTGCACTCATTGGAGTGGGAATTGTAATTTTTACTGGGCCGCCATCCAGCACTTTCCCTACTGTTGCACTCACTGGAGTAAGAATAGTAATTTTTACTCCATCGCTATCCAACATTTTCCCTACTGTTGCACTCACTCGAGTGGGAATAGTAATTTTTACCCCTCTGCTAACCAACACCACTTTACCTACTGTTGCACTCACTTGAGTGGGAATAGTAATTTTTACCCCTCTGCTAACCAACACCACTTTACCTACTGTTGCACTCACTGGAGTGGGAATAGTAATTTTTACCCCTCCGACATCCAGCACTTTTTCTATGGTTGCACTCACTGGAGAGGGTATAGTATTTTTCGCCACTCCACTATCCAACATTTTCCCAACTGCTGCACTCACTGGAGTGAGAATAGTAATTTTTTCCCTCCGCTATCCAATACTTTCCCTACTGTTGCATTCACTGGAGTGGGAATAGTAATTTTTACCCTTCCGCTATCCAATACTTTCCCTACTGTTGCATTCACTGGAGTGGGAATGGGAATTTTTACCCATACGCTAGCCAGCACTTTCGCTACTGTTGCACTCTCTGGAGTGGGAATAGTAATTTTTACCCTTCCGCTATCCAATACTTTCCCTTCTGTTGCATTCACTGGAGTGGGAATAGGAATTTTTACCCGTACGCTAGCCAGCACTTTTCCTACTGTTGCACTCACTGGAGTGGGAATAGTATTTTTTTACTCCTCCACTATCCAGCACTGCCCTACTCTTGCACTCATTGGAGTGGGAATAGTAATTTTTACCCCTCTGCTATCCAACACTTTCTTACTGTTGTTATCACTGGAGTGGGAATAGTAATTTTTACCCCTCTGCTATCCAACACTTTCTTACTGTTGTTATCACTGGAGTGGGAATAGTAAATTATTCCCCTCCGTTATGCAACACTTTTCCTACTGATGCACTCACTGGAGTGGGAATAGTAATGCTAACTCCTCTGCTATCCAACACTTTCCCTACTGCTGCACTCACTGGAGTGGGAATTGTCATTTTTACACCTCTGCTATCCAGCAGTTTCCCTACTGTTGCACACACTGGAGTGGGAATAGTCATTTTTACTCATTCGCAATCCAAAATGTTCCCTACTGTTGCGCTCACTGTAGTGGGAATAGTAATTCTTACCCCTCCGCTATCTAGCACTTTCTATTCTGTTGCACTCACTAGAGTGGGAATAGTATTTTTCTACCCCTCCACTATCCAACACTTTCCCTACTGTTGCACTCTTTGGAGTGGGAATAGTAGTTTTTACCCCTCCGCTATCCAACACATTCCCTACTGTTGCACTCACTTAATTTGGAATAGCAAATGTAATTATTCCGCTATCCAACATTTCCCCTACTGTTGGCTATAAAATTGGCGGGCTTTTGGCAGCCATAATCTTGTGGGTGACACAGAGGGCATTAAACTGAATCCTCTCTGCAACAGGCAGCCAGTGCAGGAAAGCTATAGCTGCTCGAGCTGATTCTCTGCCGGGAATATTCAGAAGCAGTCTGGCTGCACAATTCTGCACTGCCTGGAGTCTCATTATTGTGAATCGTGGTGATTCGACATAAAGGGCATTCGCATAGTCCAAGCGGGAGAGGATTAAAGGTTGGACTACTAGTTTCTTAGCCTCCCAGGACAATATCGGAAAAAATGTTCTCATCGTCCTTAGTAATCCAAAGCAGCATCCTGCAACCTTTTGCGCTTGGACCTTCATGTTTAGTTTCTTGTCCAGCAAAACTCCCAGACTTTTTATTTGGTCTTTGGGCATTGGTGCGCTGCCCAAACAGTTAGGTCATAGGGAAGTGGACCCCCCAGGGAGAGGTTTACCCAGAAGCATCAATTCTGTCTTTGCTCCATTTAGTTGAAGGAAGGAGCGCTCCATCGAGGCTGAGATTGTTTTTTTCAGTTTAGAAAGCTTTATTGAAGTAATAAGCAATGTAAACACCAATACAGAAAATATTAAAAAAACATAGTAATAGGGTTAAATAATAGTAATAAAATATGCCAATGAAGAAAATGTCCCCAGAAGGGACTTAAAAACATTACTAAGGGAAAAAGCTTTTAAAGATTTTGTTTAAGGGGGAAGAGAATGAGACAAGTGGAAGAAAGGGAGAAAAGGAGAGAAAGAAAAGAAAAGGAGGAGGAAAGAGAAAAGGAAGAAGCGAAGAGAAGATGGGAATAGCCTAACAAAATAGCTCATACATTTGAATAAAAATACAATATAATAAAAAAAAACATTAGGAAGATAAGTAAAAGAGAAGAAGGTGCATCACATGAAAAGAAAACTTCAAACAGGTTTAGAAAGAAAATCAGTTAACGGCAACCATATTAAATCCCTTTTGATGAATAAAGTGGTTGTGGTGGCAAAGGCACGATCAAGTATGTGATGATGACAAAGCAAATTCCACCAAGCAATGTAAGAGATTTTAGAATCATCTTTCCAATTGGTGGTAATGACTTGAAAGGCAATTGCCAAGGCAAGGTCCATGAATTTACGAGAATTACAATGAACATCCCAAATAGATGAAGAGCCACCTAAGAAAATGTGTACAATTTCAAAAGGAAAAGTAGTATTCAGGATTTTGTTCAATTGCGACCAAACTTTCAACCAAAAAGAGTGAACAAGAGGACAATGAAAAAACATATGCATAAGATCAGCAGTATTGTGAGAACAGGACCAACAAATTGGAGTCTCAAGTAATTTGAACCAGCATAAGTCATGAGGTGTAAAAAAGATTCTATTATAGAAAAAATAACATGTCTGTGTGGTACTGGTGGAACGGGATACAGTATGTATTTTAGACCAAATAGCATCCCATGTCTGAAATGAAAATTCCTGAGCTAGGTCCTGTTCCCAGAGTAATTCCAGTTTAGTTTTAGTTCTCGTAACATTGGGAAAAAAGAGTGTCTTATAAATTACAGCTGCTTTGAGTGGAAGTGAAAAGTTTGGTAAAGAAAGAGAGGTAGGGGGAGACGTAGGTAATGAAGATTGATGAGAAATGAAATCAGTGAGAGGAAGTGTGAGAGCAGAATACTGAGGGGAATGTGCATTAGAGATATGGAAAGTATCACAGAGCTGAGAAAAAGTAAGAAGGGTATTGTCTTTGAATATTTGAGTGTAATTGATAATGCCCTTATCAATCCATTCCTTCCAGAAAAGCGCTTTGTTATTGAGTCTAAGGGATTTATTATACCAAATAGGAGTAAGAGAGTGTAATTCAGCTTGCGATAAAAAAGAGCGGAAAAGAGATAAAGAGAGTGTCTTAGAATGTTTGAGAGTAGGGGCAAGAAAATGTGCCGGCGGGTGAGAGAGATGAGTGGCATTAAGGAAGGAAAAGGGAGCAATTTGCTCAAGTTCCAATGAGCTCCAGGCGGTTATAGGGAGAGAAACTGAATCATCCAGAAAAGACCAAATCTTTTTAAGAGTGAAAGCGGAGGGAAAACGGGATACATTGGGGAAGTTTACACCGCCCATGTTTTTGGGCTGTTGTAGACGAGAGAAAGATAAGCGAGCCTTACGATTATTCCATAAGAATTTGGTTAGCAAACGGTTTATAGATTTAAAGAAATAAAGTGGAAGAGAGATAGGGAGCATTGAAAGACAAAAATTAACAATAGGAAGTAGCATCATTTTAACTGTTGCGAGACAACCCCACCAAGATAAAAAGAGGGGAGACCAACCATTAATAAGGGAAGTTAGTTTGTTAAGAACATCTTTATGATTAAGTCTGATGGTTTCCCTGATGGTGTTAGCGTAAAGAACACCAAGACATTTAATGTGAGTAGGGGTCCATTCAAAACCAGAGCCATGAAACTGATGAGAAAGACAACATTTATTAAGAGGTAGAACTTCAGCTTTATTGACGTTCAATTTATAACCTGAGACTAGGGAATAGGCCTGTAACAGGGAAAAGAGAGCAGGTAAAGAAGTGGATGGATTGGAGACATATAACATAATATCATCTGAATAAGCTGTATATTTGATCTCAACATTCTTATAAAGAAAACCAGTGTAGGAAGAGGATCAACGATTTTTTTCTAAAAATGGTTCTAAAGCAGGGGTCTCCAACCTTTTCTGTAGTGAGAGCTACTTCTGCTCAAGGAAAGTCTTCTTGAGCTACTAGCAAATTTAATAACTGTAAAATAGTGACTACACTATGACCACCCTAACAGGGGCGTAACACAGGCCCCCACAGCCCACGCGGTGTGGGGGGCCTCAAGCTGCAAGGGGCCCCCTAGGCACTGCACTCTTTTTTCGTTATGCCAGTGAACCCTAAGCAGGATTATCAGTAATTACCACCCATGTATTCCTGGTGCAGTTACCATCAGAAATGCCAGGAAAACATTCATCAATATAAAATGCCTCCACCTGACTAATGAAGTAACATTCAAATCTAGACATGCCCTAGGACACAAAGTATATAAGTACAGCAGGAGGTCTCACTAGCTCAGCTTGAATTATTATTCATCAGTTTCTGAAAGTGCAAATTTTTCTATCAAATACCACTTTCCACTGTGGGCAACCAAACTTAATTTTCCAGAAGAAAACCCATTTTTGAAAACAAAAACTGTCTTTAAAATAAGTTTTCAGATTTTAGGAAATGCACAGTCCCAAAATATCAGCTTGTCATTTTTATCAAGTACTCCTATGTACAAATGCCTCACATGGACAGACTACTTTGACTACCCAGGTATTACAGACTTGTGCCATAGATGCTCACCACGGATGCCTGTATTATGCCAATAATTCCCACCATTATACTAAGGCCACAGTTGGGCCAAAGCTTGAAACGATAAGGGTCAAGGCAGAGACCATATATCAATCATGACCATTATTACGCCAGGAATAGGTAAATGTAGGCCAGTCATTCTCCCAGTATATAAATGATGGCTGCCAGTATATCACAACTAGACGAAAAGTACCCAATTTTATTTCATGAATGACCATTATTATGCCATTGGCACAATTATGCCAGGAATGTGCACAATTATGTTGGGGATAACACCCTTATGATGGGGGCTAGCATAGACATTTGGAGGTCCTTGACACCAGGCGTAGCTTTCAAGAAGCAATAGTTTATTAGGGACGCACATGAATGCTGATGAGTCTCTTCATTTTCTCTGGTCTGAATCATGCCCTGTTCTCCTCAGGTCTTGAGCTGGTTATACACCCAACTGACACAATTTGGTGGGTCAGCACTCATTACTGCTCAGGCTACTACTGTCGTACTTCTTTTATGGTCCACTGGTCACACACATGTTGTGACTGATAAAGCAGGGATAGAAGATGGTCAATCTCCTTGTGACTTGGTTATATTGAGATTAGATACAGACTGTCAAGTGGCAGGCCCTGTAGGCCAATACTTTGGGTGTTTGAGTGTTTAGTATGAGTTACTGCCATAGGTTTGGCTGGCTGTCACTCTTAGGATCTTGAGATCAGCAGTGTTGCCTTCTTTAATAGGTACCTATTCTCCGAATTTGATACTGGGTTTGGCTTTATTTCTCAGAGCTACTTTGAAGGTACTGGCGAGCTACCAGGTGCTCCCGAGCTACTCGTTGGAGACCCCTGTTCTAAAGCAAGGACAAATAAAAGGGGTGAGAGAGGACAACCTTGCGGGGTACCTCTATGAAGAGAAAAGTAATTGGATTTGCTCCATTAACCCAAATGGAAGTAGAGGGGGCGGAATATAGTAAATGAATGTAACGGATGATATGAGGACTAAAACCGTGCCATCTTAAGGCGCCGAACATAAAATCCCAATTAACACGATCAAAAGCCTTCTCGGCATCCAATGTAATAGCCGCGATAGGGGTTTTCGTTTTAGAAGCGAGATTAATGATGTTAAGAAGAGTTCTTGAGTTGTCCGTAATGGAGCGCCCTTTAACAAAGCCAGATTGATAAATGTTAGTGAGATCAGGGATGATTTGATTAATCCGCAAGGCTAAAACTTTTGCATACATTTTGCAGTCAGTGTTTATAAGGGGGATAGGCCAATAGTTTTTACATAAAGTGGGGTCTTTGTCTTTTTTAGGAAGGAGACAAAGCATGGCCTGAGTAAATGAACCTTGTGATTCGCCTTTAGCAAGAAAGGAATTAATTAAGGAAAGAAGGTGTGGTATGAGAATAAATTTAAAATGCAAATAGAAACGCACAGTAAAACCCGTCCGGTCCAGGTGTTTTATCCTTGGGTAAAAGAGTAATGGCCTTAAGAATTTCCGTATCAGATATAGGTGCGTCTAAAGAGGAGAGATCTACAGCATCTGAAGAGGATTTAGGTATGGATTGGAAAAAGGAATCAATCTGTATTGGAGACGGAGTGAATTCTGGAGTATAAAGATTAGAATAATAATCAACAAAACAATCAAGAATTTTTGCATCCGAAGAATGAGAGATACCTTGAGAGTCCTTGATAGAAATAATATTGGTCTTCTGCTTTTTAATTTTAAGATAATTGGCAAGCGATTTTCCCGCCTTATTGCGACCACCATACATTTTTGCATTAAATTTAAGAAGATTATTAGAGGCGGAGTCCCATGAGTGTTTATTAAACTGCATTTTGGCTTGAATAAGAGAAGATAGCGTATCAGGGGAGTTAGTAGTAAAATATAAGTGCTCCAAATGTTTAATTTGTTTAAGAATGTGGGTAGATTGGGCAATGGCTTTCTTCTTCTTACGGGACACAAAATCAATAATACAACCTCTGGCAGCGGCTTTAAAAGCGTCCCAAACAAAGTAAAATTCAGAAACGGAGTGAAGATTATTATAGAAAAATTCCGTCATAAACGAAGTCAGGTGCTCTACAAATAAAGGGTCTAAGAGGAGGGAATTATTGAATCGCCAGCGTTTGGAAGTGGAGATAGGAGAGGGAAAGTCCATATCCAGAATAATAGGAGCGTGATCAGAGATAAGAATAGAACCGATTTCTGAATTAGTCATGAACTGGAATGCATGATGAGTGAGAAATATGTAATCAATACGGGGGTGTGAGTTATGAACCGGGGAAAAAAAGGAGAATTCAAGAGAATCAGGGTGAGATATTTTCCAGGAGTCAATAAGGCCTCTGGATGTGATTGCCTTATGAAAAGACTTTTGCATTTTAGTGGGTATGTACCTAGTTTTGGATGTCCTGTCCAAAAAGGGGTCCATGAGCTGATTACAATCCCCCCCAAGATGAGGTCTTCAGAGGTGTGTGAGGAAAGAAGGGAGGAAAAATCATTCCAAAATACATTATCAACACCAGTCGGACCATAGACATTGCAAAAGGAAAGTTTAACATTGTTAACCAAGCATTCTAAAAACAACCATCTACCATCAGAATCCTGAGATTCAGGCAATACTTGAACATTTAACGATTTGTGAAACAAGAGAATAACACCAGAAAGCTGCTCCAACCCATTGTTTACGCAATGAGGATAAATCCTGCAAAGTTAAATGCGTTTCCTGCAAAAGAGCAATCTGACATTTCAGTCTCGCTAGGTGAGAGAGGACACGTTGTTTTTTAATCGGATTGCGAAGTCCTTTAACATTCCAGGAAATTATTCTGAGACCTTCCATTCAAACAGAATAGAAAGAATAGGGAGAAATATGAAAGAAAACTGATGAAAAATAAAGAAAGAAGATAGAAAGCGCAAAAAGTAGAAGAAGAAATGCATGAAAAGCCAAAATGAGTTAATATAAAAAAGAGAAGGAGAGAAAATTCCAATAAAAAAAAGCACCAAAAGAGTGGTAAGAAAAGTGAGCAAAAAGAGGGTACAGAAAAGGCTAAATAATAAGAAAAAAGGATGAAAAAGAAGGCAAAAGAGGAGAAAAAGGAAAGAAGAATAGGAGACAGAAACTCCCATAAGATAAGAGGAGAAAAACGGGATGGCAAAAAACCGAGGGGTTTTAGCCATACACATCAGGAGCAAAACAGACAATGAAGTGAGAGCGGGAGCAACAAGGAAAGACGACCCCACTACAAAAAGGAAAGTCGAAGGCAAAGCCTCATATAAAAAAAAGTACATAAGAGGAAAAAGAAAAAGAAAACAAATAGAAGGAGATTAAGCCTGACAATGTACTACAAAAGAAGGAGACTTACCAGACAACCGTGAGGGAAGACGGCGTAATGGGGTGTAAAAAATAAAATCATACGGTAGTACAACAGAACGGAGGAGAAGTAGGATCAAACACTTGGAATGTATTTCTGAAAAACAAAGGAAGAAAACAACACATATCAGAACACGAAAAGGTGCAGCAAAAATTTCAGGATAAAAGGATAGTGGCAATTAAACATCAAGCGCCACTATGTTCCATGGTATCCTCCTTATGAGTATAAATGAACTTCCGCAGATCTGCTGGATCATCAAAGCTAAAAGATCTTTCTTTGTATGTGACCTTGAAGAAACACGGATGGATGAGCCCATATCTGGCATTCATGGCACGAAGCGTGGGTCTTAAGTCCAAAAACTCCTTGCGACGAGCAGCAGTCAACTTCGATACACCCTGAGTGAAAAATAACTTGTGACCAGACCACACTAGCTGCTTATGCTGCTTAGCCGAATGAAGAATAGTCATTAAGTCTGAGTAGAGGAGAAAGTATGCAATAATGCCCCTGGGATTTGAGGAAGCAGAAGAATTTTTAGAGCCAAGACGGTGCGCCCTCTGAATATTAACGTCCAGATGTTTAGGGATACCAGTGATAGGCAGTACTTGAGACTTCAGAAAGTGAATGATATCCGACCCCTCCGAATTTATTTTCTGGAACACCATAAATATGTAGGTTGTTGCGCCTATTTCGATTTTCCAAATCCTCAGAGGTCTTTTTGAGCATTTCAACTTCTTTGGTGAGGCTGACGACCTTGGTGGCCACATCCCGGACATCACTTATCTGTTGTTCAACATTAGTTACCCTTTTATCTAGAGTAGACCATTTCTCATAAAGTCTCTGAAGAGTTGTGGTGGTATCCGCCATGAAGGGGCGAATATGACAAAGTTCCTCCATAATGTCCTCAAGCATCACAGGAGTAGGAGACTTGGAAGGTGAAGGAGGGTCTTTTTTTAAGCGCTTGCCAGAAGATGAAGAGTCTTTGCGTGCTGCAGTTGCCGCAGAGGAGGCCTTAGAATTCTGCGTGGGCTCCATTGTGTGTGAGCAAGGGGCTCAATACAGGGGAATGAGCAGGCAGTTCACACAAATGCACCAGCAAAAAGGAGATACAAGGAGGCCACCACAGGAAGTTCAGAAAAAACAACCAAAAAAGGCAGTAAATGCATAGAGCAGGCAGGAGCTCATACGAGGCCATAGAAGTAGCAGGTGCAAATATTATACTGCGAGTCTATTGAGGAGGAACACCACGAGAAGTTAGGAAAAACTTTAAGCAGCATACAGGCCATTACATTAAGAAAAAACAGAACGAGCAAAGGTTTAAGCACAATAAAGCGAGGCAAGAAGGGCACTAGTCCATATCAATGAGATTGAAAAAGAAAAATTAATTCCCCCTTTGCCTTTAAAAAGACAAAATGGCGGCCACTGTTGAAGAAATCTACTCCTTCACATGTAAATCTGTGAAAAAGAGAACTTAGAGAGCAACAGTCCAACAATAGTGTGGCCAACAGTTGAGGCAGACCTTTCTGAGGAAAAACGCCATTAAAACTGAGATGGTTCGTTTAGAAATGCCAGTAGAATTGCAGAGGTGAAAAGAAAAAAAAATGGAGGCCGTTATCGGAAAAGTCAGTTTTTACCTCATTGTGCCGTGTAGGAAAAAGCACTGAGAGCCACAAGCATATCTTTGGGCACAGGAGGACTTCTGACGTACAAATCAGCCTTTTGAGGATGGAAATGTCGACCTAAAACGGTCCCTTTGTGCTCGGAGCGCCGCCGAGGATACGGAGCTCACGTAGAAGCGGCCATCTTGGCTGCCGCGTTGCGCACTCTCCAAGGCTGAGATTGTTTTGAGACAATTGGCTAGATTGTTTGGACTGTTTCCTGGTTGGTTGAGGGATACTATCAACTGGGTGTCGTCAGCATATGTGATGATTAGAATGCCAAAGGGTTCGACCGTTTTGGCCCGGGGGCTCATATAAACATTAAAAAGGGTGGGGCTCAGCGATGAGCCCTGTGGCACCCAACACCTCAAGGGCATGCTTCTGGAGATGCAGTTTTCCTCGAAAACCTGGAATGAGCGGCCGTCTTGGAAAGACTCCAGCCACCTCAGTTCAGCTCCCGATAACCCTGCCTCTCTAATCCTAGAGATCAGCAGATGATGGTTAACGGTATCGAAGGCTGCAGGAGGATAATTGCTGCCGAACCTCCAGAGTCCATCATTTTTCTTGTTTCCTCAGTGACAGCAATCAAGGCTGTGTCTGTGCCCTGCTGGGGTCTAAATCCTGGTTGCTAAGAGTGAAAACAGTTGTTCTCTTCCAAATATGTGGACAGGATGGAGTTTACATGTTTCTCTGCTTATAGACGGGGCTCATGAGAACCAGGGGTCGTGGCCCCTGGTCCCGGTCGGGCGCAGTCTGGCGCAGACGGGCTTGTCCTAGGCCAGCCAGCGGCACGTGTCCGCTGTGCGCTCATCTCATGCCGGTTTAAGTAGTACTCCACCTGCCGTCTAGCAACAAGTGTCAGACGGGCCAGGGGGGGAGTGTCAAGCCGTGTGTGTCCGCCCTCCACTCAAGCAGCATTAGCTGTGGTGGACCGGGGTCGGAGCACACAAGCCTGGATCAAGATGCCAAGTGCGAGCAAGTACAGTGCAACAGAAAGGTAAAGCACAGATTAAAAGATATTTTTAAAAACAAATGTGTCAGCGCTAGCAGCACTCACATAAGTCAGCTGTGCGTTCTTCTCATGCCGGTTTAAGTAGTACTTTGCCTGCCGTCTAGCAACAAGCGTCAGACGTGCCAGGGGGTGTGTCAAGCTGTGTGTGTCCGCCCTCCACTCAAGCAGCGTCAGCTGTGGTGGACCGGGGTCTGAGCACACGAGCCTAGATCAAGGTGCCTAGTGCGAGCAATTACAGTGCAACAGAAAGGTAAAGCACAGATTAAAAGATATTTTTTTAAAACAAGTATTAGCGCTAGCAGCACTCACATAAGTCCGCATTGGAGTCGAAATTTTTGTAGTCGATATTTTCTTTTCTTTTCATTTCCATATTCAGAACATAGATGTTTTTAGCATTGATGTTGTGTCAGTGATCCCCTGAAACCTCTTGCCCTCCTCTAATTCATGCCCTGGAAGCCGAGACACTAATATTTGCATGTCATCCGCATATGAAGTAAGATGATAGCGAATGATCTAATCAACAAGGCCAGGGAGGAAACATGCAGATTAAAAAGGATTGGGCTGAGGGACGACCCCCGAGGAATCCCACAGGGTAAAGACAAAGTATTAGAGCAGTATTTGTCCAAGGCCACTATTTGAGTCATATCCGTCAAAAAAGATTTCAATAGCTTCCAGGCCTTACCCTGAATCCCACAGGCTGACAAACGGTCCATCAAAAGATCGTGATGGACTGTATTGAAGGCCGCAGAGAGATCCAGCATAATCAGCACTGCTTTATCTCCCCTATCAAAGGCTTCCCGGATTTCTTCGGTGGATTTAATAAGGGCCATCTCCGTACTGTGACCTTCCCAAAAGCCATATTGGATGGGGTCTAGAATTTGATTCCCCTGAAGGAAAGCATTAAGCTGGCTATTCATAGCCTTCTCCACCATTTTAGCCGGTAGTGGAAGCCGGGAAATTGCCAAACATTATAAGCATTCTTAGGGTCCAAGTTATGTTTTTTCAGCAATGACAGAATGGATGCTATCTTCCATGCTTTAGGGAAATTCCCTGTCACAAACATGGCATTAAAAAGAGGGGTGAGTGTATTTACAATAGGTTCAGGAACTAATGTAATCACCGGCACTGGGCATGGATCATATGGAGAACCTGATCCAATAGAGGGGAGCAGGTTAAAAGTGTCTTCAATAGACAACGCTGAAAAGGTTTCCAAGGTAGGGATTGAGTCTATAATTGTTTTGGCCCCAAGGACTAAACTTCTGGTGCTCTTATCAAGGGAAGGTTAATAGAAGTGAAAATGTGTTCTACCTTCTGCAGAAAGAAAGTGGCTATTTCTTCACATGGTACCTGGCTACTAGGAACTTCCGGTGGGCAGGGAGATGCCAATCTAGACACAGTCCTGAAAAGCTCTTTCGTAGAACATCTGGCCATCTCTATTTGCTTTGCAAAAAACACTCTTTTGGTAGTAAGTAGGAGCCTTCTATAATCAGTAAGACTTTGTTTATACTCCTCTTTCCCTACTTCATTATAGTCCCTTCTCCACTTGTGTTCTAAACGCTTACATCTGTTTTAGTTCCCTTAATTCCTTAGAATACCAAGGAGCAGTAGGCTGAGAGCGTTTAGGACTTGGGTTTTGACTGAGGCTAGTTTCCTACATGCTGTCTCCACCCACTTTGTGTAGCAGGTTGTAGCCTCCTCAACCTCCCAAGGCATCGGCCTCACCGTTTGAGTGAGATACTCATCTAGTACTGTTCCCTTGTATCTATTCCAAGCTCTCAGAGTTATCTGACCTTCAGGGATCTCCTTATAATTGTGTTGATCCGGGAACGTCAGATCAAACTGAATTGCTGCATGTTCCGTCCAGGCAAACGGCAGCGAGCCCGTCCAGGTCAACAATGGATGGTTGGAACAGATCCCTTACAACGTATGACCTGCCGCATGCGTAGGACCGCGCACATGCGTAGGACCGTGCACATGAGTAGGACCGCGCACATGCGTAGGACCGCGCATATGCGTAGGACCACGCACATGCGATGACCTGCCGCATGTGTACGACCGCACACATGCGTAGGACCGCGCACATGCGTAGGACCGCGCACATGCTGAATTAACTCAGCGCTACTCATCATACCCAGAAGGGCAGCTGTGTCAGCCTCAGTAGGCGCTTCAAGATAAAATGTTAAATCGCAAAGCCCAGCTTTAATAAGGTTCCAACCATGGTTAAGACTGTTTTCCTGGGTTCCGGTGGTCTATACTGTAGGATACCCTTAAAAGAAAAATTATGTGACAGGCAAAAACTAAAAGCATGTGCTTCGCCGCCCGGATTTGAGGCTGTCTAAAACGCCGCTTTAATGAGCTGTGGTAGATCACTGCTAATCCACCTTCTTAATGGGCTTATTCTGTGTATAGAATAGAAACCCCAGTGGGGTAGCTTTACCCAAATCGGGCCCTGATGCATCGTCTGCCCGGGACTCAGTGATGAAGGCCAGTTTGATTGTGTGAGCTTCCATGAGTAACGCACATTCCGTTCCATGTTTTACTAGCGCCTAGCATTTAGCAATACACAACGTATCAGCTGAGCTTCGATATTCTCAATATTTGCCCATTTCTGGGGTCGATGGGGCTTTATTGTTCGATATACAATTGTGGGGAGAGGATCCTTACACTCGTGACAAGTAACCAAAGTTATTTTGGGAATATTATAAAACGTTAGACACAGACAAGCACTGCCCTTACCTCTGGTTTTTAAGGCAAATAGTTCAGCCCTGGAGTACCTTAGGATGGACAGAGTGTCTGCCTTGGAAGATACAGGAGGGGAGGCGCTGAGCGCGGTCCGAGCGCGGACGGGAACAGACAGGCTTGCCTTTGGTGCGCCAGCGGTGCGTCTGCTGCGCACTGACGCGCTAACGCCTTGTTTGAAAACTCCCCTATTAAAGGCCACTCGGTCAGCTGGGTGTGAGGTATACATGCTCATCATGTTAACATGTCCTTCTCTGTCTTGACTGGGGAGATTGTTGGACGTTTCTGTAAACTATGCGGAATGCAATGTTTGGGTGATACTGCTACACATTGCTGTAACATTTAACTCACTAAAACACCAGCATTCATACACTAGTAAATCCCTATAGTCTGTGTGGTGCTTTTGATGGGCCCACAGGCACAATTATTTAATTTCATTTACTGCATGCTGTGAGTATTTATGTTTAGGTTTACACTCCTTTAATACCCTTTGTCTTTATGCTCACTTAACTGTTGTAGTTCAGCTATTATAAAAACATATACATGTTATTTTTAAAATATTTAGACATCAAAATTATGCATTTTTATCAAAACATTGTAAGTATTTGTTCACATTTTTTCACCTTTATAATACATTTGTAAATCATTTTCAAATAATTTGTTAAAATATTCTCATCAAACGTGACAGAAATGACACCGCGGGCGGTGTCTCTCTACCAATCTTACTGTTATTCATATTAATAGGAGCAATGTTACGGATAAAGGGTTCTTCATTCAGTGAAGTACTTTCTGTCAATCAATCAATCAGTCAATCAGGGGTTTATAAAGCGCGTTACTCACCAGTGAGGGTCTCAAGGCAGTATGGGGAGGAGGGGCTCCAGCTACGTATCAGTCGAAGAGCCTGGTCTTGAGGC
The DNA here is from genome assembly GCF_964263255.1 of Lissotriton vulgaris. Lineage (NCBI taxonomy): Eukaryota > Metazoa > Chordata > Amphibia > Caudata > Salamandridae > Lissotriton > Lissotriton vulgaris. The sequence continues at coordinate 272,718,128 of NC_141690.1, read as the reverse complement.
TCTTCCTGAAGGTGTGCAGAGTGGGGGAGCTTCTGATGTTGACTGGGAGCTCGTTCCAGGTCTTTGCTGTGATGTGGGTGAAGGCTCTTCCGCCTGTTCTGGTTCTGTGGATGCGAGGTGTCTCTGTCAGGGCAAGGTTAGCGGAGCAGAGGTTTCTTTTGGGTACATGTAAATGTAAATGTAAATGTGGCATATTTGTATAGCGCGAACAGTGACCCGGAGGCATCCCGGCGCTTGTACTCCTACCACAAGGGAACCCCTCCTGGCTTTTCCTTGTGGGGTGTCCACTCCTGGGCATCCCATGGTGAAACCAGGCATCCCTTGTGCATCGGGGGCCTTTGTGGAGACTAAGCAAGCTTTTGCCAAGAGTTGCAGCGTGGGACCCAAGCTTAGAATCGGCACTGAGGCGAGAATATCCGGTCAGAGGAATTTAAGCCCGAAACCCGCCGAGGCAGGAATCGTACCCTGGTCCCTGGCCAGCGTTCTGCATCAAGGTCTGCCGCTCTAAGCATTGAGCCACACTCCTCCACTACATGGAAGGACACAATAGCATCAGGTATCCCCTGTGCTGACATTGTTGTTTATTAAATACTGACCAACCATGGCAGACGACTGCCTTTTCTGTCCTTGTGGATAAATTAGTAGCCAGTGTTGTACCTACCTTTTCCGGTGAATTATGTCTTCCTTCGGTTAAACTTGTACCTGCCTCTGTTACTCACATTGACGCCAATTCTGTCACATTCTCATACATGTTTTTGAAGCCTATATGGTCACCTGCCTCCCAACCACCATCTTCGCTGTAAAAAAAGACATCTCTACAGAAATGTTGGTCTTTATGAAGAACCATGAACAACAGAGCAATGCAACATTGAAGTGGGTTCTACATACACAGAAATATTCATTCAAATCCAATCCATATCGCGATGAACATAAGGTGCATAGATCTTTTGCTCCAGAGTCCCATCCCTTCCTGACCTCTGCCCCTCCCTCTCCCTCTCCCTTCCCTCATTTTTCTCCCCACCCAGGACTCACATACACCTGCCGTCTGGGGGCTTTTCATCCTATTGACCATTTCTCCTCAAGTTGCTAAGCATCTTCCACTGCCTCACCCCACCCTGTAAGCCTGATGTGTATTTAATCAACTATTGCCCACTCCACCACCACCGGGGTCGTGTTGCCACTCAATGTGTAGCTTTCCGGCACCTTTCCAGCACCACTCCCAGTGCAAACATTCTGGCGTCTATCTTTGTCTGCTGCCAGCTCCGGACAATGCCCAAAGTGGCATTGTTGAACCGAGCTCTCCAGTGCCAGTCCCGTAACCTGTGGTACGTGCAGCACTAGATCTCTCCAGAATCTCACTATATAGGGGCATCCCCAAGTCATGTGGAAGACGGCTCTTGCAATTTGGCAGCATTGGCCACAGATAACTCTGCATATATTTTGGTAAGCTTCTGTGGGATCATGTTGTTCCTCTGTGAATAATGAAAGTGTATAAGCTTGAATCTTGCATTGGGAGACACTTGTTTCACTTGTTGTTGGAAGGGGGTGACCCCAGGGGTCAAGACTGCTCTCCTAACCACCCGAGACCCTCCTCTCCCACAATTCCTGCCGAGTCTTATCGAGGGATGGTCCCCGCCGGGGAGGACTGATCGTACACAGAGACGGCACACCACACTTACGAACGAACACCACACTGTGAATCTTTATCAAGTATGAATTTTATCAAGGTAAAAAGGTAGCAATATACAGTGATCGAGGGATCACAAAAGTCTCGTAACACAAGGGGACGGGGAAGCGGGACAGTCTCAAGGGTCGGCCGGTACGTTGCGTACCCTGTGCAAAGTTCTCAATCCTCGAACTGGTACGGAGGCTGGCGATGGTACTGGCTGTCCTACTCACTTCGGTCCGGAGTGTTTGTGCGGGTAGCGTTGATGGTCTCGCCGGACCAGAGGACTCCTCAAGCCGCGACGAGGTCAGCAGGGCTTGATCCGGAGAGCACCGTAGTGCTCGTAGTTCAGGAGGAGCCGCGACAACGTCAGCAGGGCTCGGGATGGTAGCAAGAGTCTCTTGTTCTTAAGAGTGGGCCGCGACGAGGTCAGCAGGGCTCCGATGGTTCAAGTCTTACTCTTCGAGAGGGAATCGCGACAGCTTCAGCAGGGCTCGGTGGTTCAGTTCCGTAGCTTCGAGGATGAGCCGGGACAGCGCCAGCAGGGCTCGGTGGTTCAGAGTCTGTTCTCCTCAAGGTCAGCCGCGATCAGATCAGCAGGGCTTTCTTGTCCAGGATACAACTGCCGGCTGGGTGGGAGGTAGGCTATTTTATAGTTCCGGGGCCCTTTGATGTCCGGACCCTCATAGGCAGGGGGGCGGTGGTCCGAGGGCCAGGCGGCCGATTGTCTGGGCGGCTGGTTCTTTGATGCTTTGGATCGTGCGTCCAGGGATTCCCAGACGCCCATCGAGGTTTGGAGCCAGCTCGCTAGGAGGCCAAAGGTGTGATCAAAACCAGCCCCCAGGGATAGTTCAGAGGTGTGAGGGGAACCAGTTCCTCGGAAGGGGGCCGGAGGTGCGATTGAAGTCTTGGTTTCGGGTACTTGGTGGGTCTTTCACCCCCCGGGCGTGTCCGGGCGCGCCGGACGCGCATGCCTGTCTGCAGCCAGGAGCGGCCAAAGGCTGCCGAAAGGGAAGAAGGCGGCCGGTCGGCCGGTGTGGCCAAACATGGAGTCTGATGGTCACGTGCACGGGTGCAGGCATGCGGCTTGGAGATCGGCTCAGGTCCGGGGTAGATTCGTCGGGTACAGTTCTGGGCGGACTGGGGTCAGGTCCACCAGTAGTCCTTGGGTTGCGGGGATCAGAGAGGACCACGCCGCGAGGCCGGGTCCAACACTTGTGCACAAGCTGTTCTTAGGGTTCGCCTGCACAGCACTTGCGCTGTGCTCCTGAAATCTATTGTACGCAATATAATCTTAAAAGGGGCTCATATCCCGCTGCCTTGCTTTTCATTGGTTCCTGTGCTTGCTACTTACCTTTCCTCCATTTCTATTGGCTGTAGCATAGTTTCCTGCATTTACCAATGCTTGTTCCTCATGTGCTTCTCTTTTCAGTTTCCCGAACCCGAAGTACTGATTCCTTCCGCTGTTGGGGCACTCAAAATGAGGGGTGAGCACATTTACAATAGGTTCAGGAACTAATTTAATCCCCGGGACTGGGCATGGATCATATGGAGAGCCCGATCTAATGAAGGAAAGCAGGTTAAAAGTGTCTTTAATAGACAATGAAAAAGTGTCTTTAATAGATAATGATGAAAAATTGTCTTAGAAAACAATGAAAAATTGTCTTTAATAGACAACAGTGAAAAAGTTTTAAATGTACAGTACTTGTGCTGTGTTTGTTTACATTATTACGCAAATTCCAGAAAGGGGAGTTAGATGGGGAAGGTAATAAAGGGTATTATTAACAGTAGTTTTTTTATATTTATAACGCTACATTACCCCCTCCTGCAGGTTCTAAATATAGTAAATTATATATTACTATTACCCAATTGATGGTGCTCAGTTTATCAACCTCGGAATGATGGAATATTTTTTTTTTTTTGTTGAAAACCTTTATTGTGCAGTATTAGCATACAGTTATGGGCCTACAACCATCCTGGCCGGCCTCGACATCAATTTGTATCACATACGCAAATTATACGTCAACTCAGCAGTCCACCAATATAAAAACAGCAGATATTCCGTGTAGCACTTAAGGTGAACGTGACCACTGAGATGCAGGAGTAGATAAGGTTCATTTTAAAATTTAAGAATATGAAGGATCAGATGCTATACAATCGAACAAAGACCCCGAGTGGGCAATGCACACATCAGGATGGCGACAAAGCGGATAATCAGAATACCGGTGCTAAAATACACTTAACAGGATAAGGGGGTACATATTCACATGTCGCACCAGTCATTGCCCACCCCATGAACGTGGGACAACCCTAATACCTTTTGCATTACAGCAACGAGCGAAAACAGCAAGAGGCACCACACTGATCCACCATACTGACCCAAAAGAAGAAAGAACAGATAAGGGAAACAAGAGAGAAAGAGAAGGAGAAAAAAGGAGGCCCATAGTAACTAAGAGAGGACGAAACAAAAAGGCCATCCCCCAACCCCCCACCCTGCACCCCTGCAGAGGCTACGGCCTACCCCCCCCCTAGCAGCGGGCCTGTCGCCCATAAAACGAGTACCCGAAATATAGATACAGCAAGAGAAGAAAAGACTTTTAAACTAGATAGAAGGGAAAACCCGTGAAGAAGACAATAACAGAAAAAGAGCACAGCAAAAGAAAGAGGGCCATAGAAATAAGGAATACACAAAACTAAAAACACCACCTCTCCCAACCCCCCACCCTGCACATCTGAAGAGGCTATGGCCTACCCCCCTACCAGCGTGCCTGTCGCCCCCGAAGTGAAAACCCCAAAGAAAGGAAAAAGCGGAGGAGAGCCATCAAAACCGGGCCCCGGCCTTCCCCCGCCCCGCTCGCACTAAGTAGCCCAGGAACGGTCTTAAATAATCCCGGGGAGTGTCAATCGACTATGGCATTATTAAGAACAAAACAATAAAGCACACCCCTCTCAGTCGCTGGCTAGGCATCCGTCCCTTGGCATCTGGAAGAAATTCACACCTGAGTCGCTCTAACCCGTCCATTAGTACACGTCAACTGAACATTCGCCATACAGTACAATCCCACACGATCCGAAGCGCCAGGAAAGCAAAGCAAAACCAACTCCTCGTGAGACTCCAGCAGCAAGGATCCGACAAAACACAACATACGAATGTCCAGGTCTGATAACAAGGTTCCAAGCCACCCTCTCAAATCACGACACAGCCAGGGCCGCAGAGGATAGAGAGCCACATCAACAGGGTGCAAAGGAGGTGCAACTCGGGTGGGCAAAAGCACTGTTCTGTGGAAATGTTCCACCTGCGGTGTAGTTCCAGGCACTCGTGTAATCGGCAGAGTGGAACCCGTCTCTCATACCTGCCAGGGCCCCCCACGTAGCCAACTGTAGTTGTGCAGCAATAACCCTCGGTGCCGGTGCAAAATCGTGAGTGGCATCACTTGTCTGAGGATCATCGGGGCTCCCATTCACCGATGGGACAACAATGGCGTCCAGCTTCTGTCCAAACTCTCTGGCTCCTCTCTCCAGGGCGGCATGGAGGGAGCCAAGAGCAACAAGGAGGTCTTGAACCGTGGGCTCCATTGTGCATGTCTGGGCCAGTCTCCGTCTCTCGTGATGTAGCTCCTCACTCAGTTTAGCACCAAACACCCGGATACCTCTCTCGGGTCAAATCGCCAGACAAAATGCCACTGTCCGAGGCCCCCAAATATGTCGGCGGGGTTCTCTAAGTTCCTAGGAGGGCCACTCCTCCCGGAGGAACTGGAGCAATGGCCGGGCTGAACTATACACCAAAGGTCAATAAACTGTAAAAAGCCCACAGACTTATGGCGCTTAGTCCATTCCCGGAGCGTACCACAGGTCAATCTGAAAGGTCGTTGCTAAGCTCGGGTCGATCGAATCACATTTCCCGGCCGGCCGTCACCTTCCACACTCCAGTGACCGATGTTGACGCTGTGCTGTCCGGCTGTGCTCCGCACGCAGCGCTCCTGTCTCGGCACTAAAAAGGCCGCGTATCTCAGGAGGAGAGTTCTTCGGTGTCCGAGCTCACAGGAATCTCGGGAAACCACCACCAGCGACAGGAAAGCATCGCATTAATAGAAATGCGGTCCTGACTGACTGACTGACTGACTGAAGTACTTGTAAAGCGCTCGAATGCCGCGGCGTCTCGGCGCTGAGTGACTAGAGAGCAGTGTGAGCCAGTCTTAATACGAGGAAAAGAGCCAGGTTTTCAGTGCTTTTCTGAAACAGCTGGCTCAGGATGGGCGTCAGGATGCGGGAGCGGGGCAAGGAGGCCCCCGGAGCCGGGCGTCTAAGCAGCCGTCGCGGTCGCCATCTTGGCTCCTCCTCCGGAATGATGGAATATTGAGCCTGAATTGCAGGATTCATATTCAAACTCCAGAAATCCACATTTTGAAAGCAAGAACCCTTCAGCTCACTGAGCCATCCTGCAGGCATTAGACATGTTCCAGGTATGCCCTGACATCTGATTGACTTTGTCAGGCCCACAGACATTTGTAGGGACTTGTATATAGAAATAAATCAGTGGAGCAGTTGCCTTTCTTTTTCTTCTCATCTTATAATACAAAATCTCTTTTTTCTCCTTCTTCTCCTAAAGTCTTAATGCTAGACACTGTTTTCTCTCTCAGGTTGCCGTGTTGTTTCCCTTCATGGTCTTTTGCTGCTCCTTATTTCTTTCAACTCTTTTTCCCACCGTTTCTTTCTCTCTCTTCTCTCTTCAGAGAACTCTTGTTTACCTTTTTCCCTGCCTCTCCCCTCTCCTTCACCCTTCTCTTATGGCATTTTTTGTTCTTTACCATTGTTCCTTCTAGTTTCCCCTATCACTAGTCCCCCTGTTCTCTCATCTTAGCCTCTTTTCTAATTTCCTTTTCTCACGTCTTCTCCCATCCCTCCCCTCACCGGTTTCCCATCATTACATATGCTGTCTCTATTTTGTGTTTATCTTTACCCCTCTTTCTATCCTTGGCTTGCTCCACATCAATCTCTCCTATGTTCTGTGTAGCTCTCCTTCTTGTCCTTCCTCTTCTCACCTCTACTGGTATCTGACCCTCACTTTCCTTCACTGCCAGAAGCTGACAACCAATGCACTCTCACAGGGGCAGGAGCACCAGGCCTGGTAATAAAATGCCAATGAGGATGGCAAAGGGTGAGTTACATGTTAGCTCAGGCCTTACTCAAGACATAACCTGTGAATGATTCTATTTCTGCACGACAGAACTTTCAGGGACAGGACGGACAGGGCATGGGGTGGGCGAGGAGGGCAGGGGATGTGGGCCAGGTGACTCTGTCTTGGTATAGATCTGCACACTTGACTGTAGCCAGGGAGACATGTGTCATGATGCATGTAAATAATCTCATTATAGGTGCCCCACAGGCTTTAGGGGTCCCCTGAAGAGCACATTACCTGGCAGAGTCATAAAGATGTGGTGGGCGTCCCTGGCGGTCCACTAATGTGTGCCTACTATGCACATGGCTGGATCCGGCCCTAGTATGCACATTTATCTAGTACCGCCCTTGAATGTAGATTTTCATACTGAGAGGCTAGACATAAATAATGCAGCAATATTGTTCCCTGTTAATGAAATATGGATTGCTTTGCAGTACTAGTAAACATTTTTTTTAAACTTGTTTCAATGCTTGACAGACCATATCAAGCATGCAAACTGACAGAACTAATACCTGAAGAGCATCAGTGGCTAAAAACCGCAGTAAACTGTCATGAGGATGATTCCTCTTAAAGAAACACTCTGTGCGAATCTTCACCTGAAAAGAGGCACTTCCTTCCAAGGTATTAATGACTGATTATGATCTCAAAGGTACAAAGGCTGGTTAGAGATGCCAAGTAACACAGAATAGAAGGAATTAAAAGGATAAACGCTAGAAAGGGTATCATTTTTAGGTTTTGCCTGCACAGCGCTTGCACTCTGCTTGTGAAATCTATTGTATGTAATATAATCTTAAAAGGGGCCACATCCTGCCCCCCCCCCTTACTTGTCATTATTTTGTGTGCTTACCACTTATTTTTCCTCATTGCTATTGGAAGTAGCATAGTTTCATACATTTACCAATGCTTACTTCTGTGTTGTTCCTTGTGTGCTTCTCTTATCAGTTTCCTGGTGTCAAAGTACTGTTTTTTTCTGCTGTTGGGGCGCTATTTAAAAAAAAAAAATACAAAATGATTGTCCTCCTGGCTGCACACATTTCAAGTGTCTCCAGTGTGCGCCTCATTGTTTCGTGTCTGTCACTTTCATTTATTCCATGAGACGTGGAACACATGGGTCTCCAAGCCTCGCTTCCAGCCCTGAACCGCGCACCACAAAACAGTAGTTAGCCCCCCTATTTGTGACTTTACTTCGGCAAATCATGTTATTGTGATGTTTGAATGCATCAGCATCCATAGGTGACTTCCTAAAGAATGTGTCACCTCAACATTTTGAAGATGAGCAAGGTAAAGGGGAAAAGGTGACCCCACAAGCCCTTCCCCTCTTCTACATTCTCTTGGAAGATTGTTCCCCAGTTCATCATATGAAGTGTCTTTTGTGTAATGAAAAATAACAAAATGGATGTTGTTCAGCATGAGGCTTGGGAAGCTGGCTCCGATGGAGTGACCAGATGCCCCATTAGTGTGAATTATAAAGGAACCCTGAGGCGTGGGGGGGGGGGGGCCTTCTTGTAATTGCACGCTCAGCTTACAATTCATAAAGGTTTCCTACACCGCATGTCGGCCTGATGTATTGCTGGATGTGGGTGACAAAACCGTCTTCCTGTAGCGGCACTGTGCACGTGAGCTTTAAATATCATATTTATTGAGTAAGGTCTGCAGTGTCTGTGTGCGCTCAGGGGTGAGCGGTTCATTCATGCCACTGGTGTGTGCGGAAATGCCTCATCACAGGTGTGTGCCGAAATGCCTCACCAGAGGTGTGTGCGGAAATGCCTCATTACTGGTGTGTGCGGAAATGCCTCATTACTGGTGTGTGCGGAAATGCCTCATCACTGGTGTGTGTGGAAATGCCTCATCACAGGTGTGTGCGGAAATGCCTCATCACTGGTGTGTGTGGAAATGCCTCATCACAGGTGTGTGCGGAAATGCCTCATCACTGGTGTGTGCGGAAATGCCTCATCACAGGTGTGTGCGGAAATGCCTCATCACAGGTGTGTGCGAAAATGCCTCATCACAGGTGTGTGGGGAAATGCTTCATCACCGGTGTGTGCGGAAATGCCTCATCACAGGTGTGTGCGGAAATGCCTCATCAGTGGTGTGTGAGGAAATGCCTCATCACAGGTGTGTGCGGAACTGCCTCATCACAGGTGTGTGCGGAACTGCCTCATCACAGGTGTGTGCGGAAATGCCTCATCACAGGTGTGTGCGGAAATGCCTCATCACAGGTGTGTGCAGAAATGCCTCATTCCTGGGTCTCTCACAGCAAAACAGTCCTTTCCCATCCCCTCTTCGGTTGGGTGTGTGCAGTGGGGCGGATGTTCTACTGGAAAGTTCGGCAAGTACAGGGCTCGTGTGGTGTCGGGTAGAACACTTTAATGTGGTTTCACGACAGAGAAACATATTTATCAGCATCCAAAGCGCAGTCTGGCTGGGAAAATATGTCAACAATAAACCCTAACGACGGCGAATGATAAGTATGCTTACCAATCAGCATGGCGTGCTAATGATTGTATCCCGGGTGTGGGGAGGCGTCTCTCTCGGAATATTCTGGAAAGGAGTAACCCTGCGCCCTGGAGCGTTGAAGTGTCGCTCACGGTGTTTCTGCGACAAGGGGATCCCTAATTTACAGGCACAAAGTCCCACTTGTTTTCCTCTTGTTTCCTTCTTGCATAGGTTGTCACATTGTTCTTCCTATTCTGCCTGCCTTGTGTAATACAAAAGAGCTGTGATGTATGTGGGTGAAAACAGACATACGATTTCTTGCTCAATTATGTGTATTGTTTTGTTAAAATGATCTGATGTATTTCAGTCATTTCTTAGGACTTGCCTACACTCAGCTGTGTGTGGGCAGACATATTGGGGGAAATATACAAGGCCCTTGCGCCACTTTTGTGTCACTTTTCCCATGATAAAAGTGACGCAAATGTGGTGCAAAGGGCTTCTAAATCATGTTCAAGTTAAAAAAATTTGTATAGCGCACTACTCACCCAGAGGGTCTCAAGGCGCTTGAGGGAGAGGGGGTACTTTACTTATCGAATATCCAAGTTTTTAGTTGCTTTCTGAAGTAGAGGCGGTTCTGTGTAAGGCGGAGGTGGGTGGGGAGAGAATTCCAAGTCTTGGCCGCTAAGAAGGAGAAGGATCTACCCCCCATGGTTGATCTATAGATGCGCGGAATTGCGGCGAGGGCTTGATTGGACGATCGTAGTTGTCGGGTGGGGTTGTAAAAGGACAGGCACGTGTTGAGGCATTCGGGTCCTAGGTCGTAGAGGGCTTTGTGTACGTGGGTGAGGAGACGGAATGTTATTCTCTTGTTGACGGGGAGTCAGTGGAGGTCTCTCAGGTGACCGGAAATGTGACCTTGGCGGGGGATGTCTAGTATGAGTCTGGCTGAGGCGTTTTGGATGCGTTGGAGTTTTTTCTGTAGTTTATCTGTGGTTCCGGCGTATAGGGTGTTTCCGTAATCCAGTCGACTTGTGACCAGTGCGTGGGTGACTGTTTTTCTTGTTTCGGTGGGGATCCAACGGAAGATTTTTTTGAGCATGTGTAGGATGTTGAAGCATGATGATGAGACGGCGTTGACTTGTCTGGTCATCGAGAGGGAGGAGTCCAGGATGAAGCCCAGGTTACGTGCGTGGTCTGTTGGTGTGGGTGCGGTTCCCAGGGCCGGTGGCCACCATGAGTCGTCCCATGCAGAGGGGGATGATCCTAAGATGAGGACTTCCGTTTTGTCCTAGTTCAGTTTTAAACGGCTGTTCTTCATCCACTCGGCTACATCTTTCATTCCTTCGTGTAAGTTAGTTTTGGCGGTGTTTGGGTCTTTGGTGAGTGAGAGGATCAGCTGGGTGTCATCTGCATAGGAGATGATGTTGAGGTTGTGTTGGCGCGCGATGGGACTCATGTATACGTTGAAGAGGGTGGGACTGAGTGATGATCCTTGTGGTACGCCGCCAATGACTTTGGTGGCCTCTGATCTAAAAGGGGGGAGGTGACCCTCTGGGTTCTTCCGGCGAGGAACGAGATGATCCAGTCCAATGCTTTCCCTTGTATTCCGACGTTGCTGAGACATTGTATGAGGGTGCTATGACAGACTGTGTCGAAGGCTGCGGAGAGGTCAAGTAGGATGAGGGCAACTGTTTCTCCATTGGCCAGTAGTGTTCGAATGTCGTCTGTTGCTGCGATGAGGGCGGTTTCGGTGCTGTGTTTGGCTTGGAAGCCGGACTGTGAGGGGTCGAGGGATTTCTTGGATTCGAGGAAGGCGGCGAGCTGATTGTTGACAGCTTTCTCAATGACTTTGGCAGGGAAGGGGAGGAGCGAGATGGGGCGGTAGTTCTTAAGTTCAGTGGGGTCTCCTGTGGGTTTCTTCAGAAGGGCGCTGAGTTCGGCATGTTTCCAGCTTTCCGGGAAGGTAGCGGAGTTGAGGAAGCAGTTGATGACGTCTCGGAGATGGGGTGCGATGATGGAGTCTGCTTTGTTGAAGATGTGGTGGGGACATGGGTCGGTTGGCGATCCTGAGTGGATGGAGTTCATCAGGCGGATAGTGTCTTCAGTGGTGATTGGGTTCCAGGCGCAAAGGTTGTTAGAGGGGGGTTTTGGTTCGGAGGTGGGTGGAGCGGACTGGTCTCCGGACTGATTTTCAAAGCTGTTATGTATGTCGGCGATTTTGTTGTGGAAGAATGAGGCTAGGGAGTCGCAGAGGTCTTGGGAGGGAGTGATGTCGTTGGTGCCGGTGGTGGGGTTTGTAAATTCTTTGACGATGTTGAATAGTTTCTTGCTGTTGTGGGCGTTGTTGTCAAGTCGATCCTTGAATGCTGATTTCTTGGTGGATCGGATCCGTTGGTGGTATTTGCGGGTGGCGTTCTTGAAGGTGGTCAGGTTGTCAGTGGTTGGGTTTTTTCTCCAGGTTTTCTCAAGGGTGCGACAGAACTTCTTGGATTTCTTAAGGTCATTGTTGAACCAGGGGGCTTTTTTGCTACCTTGCTTGATTTGATGGTTTTTCAAGGGTGCTAGTTCGTCGGCGCTGTGGGTGATCCATTGTGTGAGGTTGGTGGCTGCTTGGTTTGGTTCCAATGAATTGGTAGGAGGGTTTTGGTGGAGCGATGCGAAGAGCTGGTCGGTGGTAATTTTGTTCCAGTTTCTTCGGGGAACTGGATGTGTGAGGTTGTGGGTTGTGGTCTTTTTGTAGTTGAAGTGAACGCAGCTGTGGTCCGTCCAATGGAGAGCTGTGGTGTGGTTGAAGGAGATGTAATGCTGGAGGTGAAGATTGGGTCGAGTGTGTGTCTGGCATAGTGGGTGGGGGTATCAACAAGTTGTTCGAGTCCGAGGTTGTCCAGGTTGTCCAGCAGGGTGGTGGTGTTGCTGTTGTTTTTCTTTTCTAGGTGGAAGTTGAGGTCTCCCAGTAGAATGTAGTCCTCGGAGGGGAGGGCGTGTGGGCTGATGAAGTCAGTGATGTCTTCGCTGAATTGTGTGCGTGGTCCTGGTGGCCTGTAGATGAGGGTGCCTCTGAGTGTGGTCTTGGGGTCGGTGTGGATCTGGAAGTGAAGGTGTTCGGCGTTAGCGAGGTTGTCGTCGGAGCTGGCTGTGACGCGGATGGTGTTCTTATGGACGATGGCGATGCCTCCTCCTGTTTGGTTGGTGCGGTCCTTTCGGATGATCTTGTAGCGGTCGGGATGGCTATGGCGATGTCGGGAGCTGATCAGGCGTTCATCAAGGTTTCTGTAAGGAAGGCGACGTCCGGCGATGTAGAGTCGAGTAGGTTCCAAAGGTCAATGGCGTGTCTGTGGACCGAACGCGTGTTGAGTAGGATGCATTTCAGGTGGTTAGTGTTGGAGCTCTGTTTGGAGGTAGTGGATTTGGTGTGGGTCCTGATGCTATCGAACTTGCAGGAGCGGCAGGTGAAGGGTCCATGGATGTGTCCTGGGGCGGCTTGGTAGCAGTTTGGGAATCGGCCAGGGTTAAGTGCTGAGAGGGTAGCGGCGTCGTACGTTATGCGGGTGGAGTGGATTTTGCGGGGAACAGGGGGTCTGGCGCTGGGCGCGGTCCAGGCGCGGACGGGCGTAGACGGGCTTACCTTTGGCGCACCTTTGGCGCGCATGGGGCGCGACCGCTGCGCATGAACGCTGCGCGCAAATGCGTTTGTCATAAGTGGATAGAGGAGGGGGCGGAGCGAGGGAGGAGCAGCTGGGAGGCGGGAGCGGGGTGGAGAGGACGGGCTCCAAGGCACAACAACAACAAAATGGCAGCAAAAGCGAAACCGGAACAGATTGGGGCACAAATATCAATTACGCTGTGGGCAGTGGCACTGGCACAATCAGGCACGATTTATTATTTAAATAAAATCATATAATGCGAGCGCTACTATATAAAACTGGCCCAGACACTCTTTAACCCCTTCCATGCTGATGACGAACCCCAGCCGTCATGCACTACGGTGCTCGTGTGCTGATGACGGCTGGGGTTCGTCACAGCCCGCCCCTGTTCGTGCTGTTTACAGCACACCAGGGGAATTGCGGCCGCATGGAAAGGGTTAAGGCAATTCGGGTGATGTACAGGAAGGCAAAAATACCCCAATGCGAGCAATGCACAAAAGAGAACACAAGCAGGCACTAGTTCTAATTAAGGTAGCAAAGCAAACCAAATACATAGGGGCTTATTTATGAGCACTTGAGTAACTTTTGTGCCACAGATGCATCACTTTTTGTGACGCACCAGCGGCGTACAAAATGCACCTCGTTGCACTATATTTACAAAGTGACGCATCTAGGCAGATTTGTCACTTTGTAAACCCCTTCGCCACATCATACCTGCGTCAGGTATGATGTTTGCAGGGGGGGGGCGTTTCGACGCAAGAAATGGTCATAGAAGTGACGCAGTGCACTACTTCTAGTATGCAAATGCGTCAAGACCGACGCAGGCACATTTAACATGGGACTTACCCATGTTAATGACCCATTGCTGGAGTTGCGTCACACTCCAGCAATGCGTCATTTTTGCGCCTACAGATACGTCCGAAATACAGACGTATCTGTGACTCCGTGCGACATGATGCGTCATACTGTGAATATAACACATCCTTGGTGTCGAAAGGAGGGCGCAATGACAATGACGCATCGCTGTTTCCACGCAGCGATGCGTCACTTTTCATAAATGAGGCCCATAATATGAACTTAGAGTGGGTTTTGGGTCCGCCCCCTGCTCATGAGTGGATGGCGCTTGTTGTCCAGCGCAGGTACGTGCTCTGATCTGCGCCCGCCACCCGAATGACCAGCTGCTCCATTGCCCTCCCCACCCGTTCCCAATGTATTTTTTGTGTGTTGGGGGCGGGTGGGAACCATTCTACTGACGCTCTGTTTGGGGGGGGGGGGGCATAACTGTACTGCATTTTTTTATTCCTGTTGTGGGCAGGGTACTACTTTCGTTTTTAAAAAAAGTTGCTTGTGATTTTAGCCGCTTGATTGTACTTCCTGGATGCTCTTGGCTGAGCTTCCTAGAGGTGCCATTCTATTAAGGCGGCACTCGAATGTTTGCACGTGACATCCCATAAAATAAATGCAGCAGCGACATCAGCGCCATTTACAGTGTCTGGCTGCATGCCCCTGGCTGCCAGGGCCTTATCATCCCTCAAACGTGCCGACAAACGTCCAATGTTTACAGTAGGGATGGCTGGCAGAGATAACCCTCTCTCCTCTCCTAAACAAGGCTGAGCAGAGGCATTTATTGTTTGTTTGCCAAGATGACTTCCTTGTTACACTGCTTAATCTTACCGTGGTACTTCGAGCTCATTTATTGCTGAAGTTAAAACCCTCCTCCAGATGTCATATACTGAATCAATGTTAACAAGGAACCACCTCTGGGTCCCAGAAGTGTAATTTACTGAATGCGTATAAATTGGGCAATGATTCTGTTCTGCCCCTATTGTGTCATTATTTCTGACATGACATAAGGTACGTTGGTGTTTCCGTCACAGGAGGTAAAAGAAGTGTATTTGTATGTACGCAAGCAAAATGCTTTCTAAAAAAAAAGTCATAACACTTTTACGGAGTTTCCTTAACTTATATTGCACAACTGCTCACCAACTTAAAACAACAAAAAAATACTATTGATCACATAGGTGAAACCGAATGCATTTACCAATGCTTACTCTATTCTGTCGATGGTAGGACGCCCGGGCGATCCACGTCCCAGAGCTCCAGTGCAGGTTCCTGCCCCCTCCCTGAACGTCTTCAGGAAGACGCTCAAGACCTGGCTCTTCAGCTGAACGGAGTGGCATTACCTCCCTCTCCCCCTCCGCCCACCCGGCACCTTGAGACAGAGCCTCATGGGTGAGCGCTCATACATTCCCTGATTGATTGATTGGTTGTCTGTCCCCCTCCCTTTACTAAGGGATATCCTCGCCGCCTGCTCGCCAGTTCCAGCATTGTTGCCGTGTGACATATTCCTGAGGTCTGGGACGGGGGCAGGACAGGCAGCTCATGCAGTGGGTGATGTCTGAGCAAACAGCAGCAGTTGTCCCGCAGGGGCGGCTCTAGGCTCATGGCGGCCCTGGGCAGGGAGCATAGGTAGGGGGCCCCTGAAGAGGGGGTCCGCGTGCGGTGGAGCCCCCCGGAGCTATGGAGGGGGGGTCAGGGTGTTAGGCAGTGGAACAGAGCCGGAGGCCGCCAAATCCCAGACAGGGGCTGCCACGCAAATATGTATCCATCCTCAGAGGATTATTATATGAAGGATATATTTTGGCATGGAGACCCCTGGGGTTTGGTGGCCCAGTGCAGTTGCACAGCTTGCACATGCCTAAGGCCACCCCTGTATCCCGGTCCCACTCCATGAAGCTTATGGGAATGGCCACAGGACCGAAATGGTTCATTAAGGGAGAGATTTCATACAACGCCCCTCGCGTTAACACTGCATAACATGTACATATGTTTTTTTTTCATACGAAGGCAGCGATTCCCACAGTGTGAGCCCTCCGGGAAGAACGCTTGGCGGAAGCCCTTGTTCACTACCTTGTAGCACACCTTTGCCAACTGTCAGAAGTCTCTCGCAGCCCCCATTGCCATTAAGACCCCCAAGAGCGTCTAAAGGCAAGGCATGTTTGCTAGAAGGGTTTTTATCAGGATTTGGGGCCATATGTATCAAGGCCAAATGGGTTCGCAAACGCCTTTCGGCGTTTGCGAACTCATTTTCGCAAAATGGTATGTATCAAACAATTTGGGTGCAAAATAAGGAATCGCAAAATTTGCCATTCCTTATTTTGTGATTGCATTTAAGGAATCACAAATTTTGCGATTCCTTAAATGCAATGTATCAAGGAAAAAAAATTCCTAAATGCCCTTAAGGAATCGCAAATTACCACCAACTTCTAGTAGGTGGTAAGTTGCGAATTCTTTTAAAAAAGCATTTTTTTGAAAAACCAATGGTGCCATGTGACGCTCATACATGCCCTTAGGCATGTATGTGCGCCATATGTGCAAACATGTCATTTTCAGGGGTGCAGCAGGGTGTTTTTGAGACACCCCTGCACCCTTGAAATTCTTCTCAATTTGCGATTCGCAAATTGCGAATTGCAAATTTCCCATTCCTTCCAATGGGCCTTCTGGCCCATAGAAATGAATGGGAAAGTATTCCTTAATTGCGAATTCGCGATTTGTGAATTCGCAATTGAGGAATATTAGGAAATCGCAAAAAAAAGCGATTTTCTTGATACATACCAATTTGCGATTCTGAAATAGCGATTTCTTAAAAATCGCTATTACAGAATCGCAAATTGGTACCTTGATACATATGGCCCTTGGTCTTCGTCCAGCCAATGCACCACAGGTTGCAACTGTTTCGCACCGGCGAACAGTGTCTCTCTATTCATTCTTACAGTCAGGGCTTTAAGTGGGCTGGTCCTGCCGGTGTTCTTAAAAGTAGGAGCTGATACGGGTCTCTTTCGGACTCTCCATTTTTGCCCTCACCCTGAGCTATGGAGGGGGGGGCCAGGGTGTTAGGCAGTGGAACAGAGCCGGAGGCCGCCAAATCCCTGACAGGGGCTGCCACGCAAATATGTATCCATCCTCAGAGGATTATTAAATGAAGGATATATTTTGGCATGGAGACCCCTGGGGTTTGGTGGCCCAGTGCAGTTACACAGCTTGCACATGCCTAAGGCCACCCCTGTATCCCGGTCCCACTCCATGAAGCTTATGGGAATGGCCACAGGACCGAAATGGTTCATTAAGGGAGAGATTTCATACAACGCCCCTCGCGTTAACACTGCATAACATGTACATATGTTTTTTTTTCATACGAAGGCAGCGATTCCCACAGTGTGAGCTCTCCGGGAAGAACGTAGGAGATAGGTCTTACATTCTCAGGCTGTTAAGGGTCTAGTTTAAGCTTTTTGAGCAGGGGAAGTACCATGGCGTGCTTCCACCCTTTTGGAACTATGCCAGAGCAAAACGAGAGTTTGAGCAGCTCCGTTAGTACTGGGACAATGTCAGCATTGCCTTTATCCAAGATGGTTGGGGATGTGGGGTTTAGAGGGGTGCCCAATTTGATTCTCAGCATGTGACTGTGCATATCAGCCTCAGCGATGGGTTGTAAATTCTGGAGCTTACCCATAGTGTCTGGCAGGGTATTGGAGAGATACGTATAAAACAAAGAGAGAGTGTCATGCGCAAAAAAGGTCTGTGTATGAGCACAGAGGCAAAGACTGAAAGAAATTCCCTTCTGAGGACACACTGGAACCCTTGTAGGGATTTTTTAGAAGCCCTCACTCACCAACCTGGTTGGTGACATGCTTCATCATCCGGCCCACCAGGAAAAGCCGAATGCCTCCCTGATGTGCTACAACGCCAGATTACTGCAGAGATGGATTTTGTGACAGTGATGTGAAAAAGTGATTTAAAAATGTCTGTAACTGTACCAACCAAAAAATGTATTCACTGGTCAGTCTAGACATGGTTAAAAGATATGTGTGGGAGAACTACCATAAGTTATGATGGACGTTTCCACTTAAAGTGGGGTCGACATGTTTCTGCCCGTTTAAGTGTATGATTTACTGGGCATTCTTCAAGACCGTGTATCGTGTACCTCGGCGGTGTGGGCGCGCTAAGGCCCACCCTAACCAGAGGACGTGAAAGTTAAAATAATGCTATATGTGTAAAAATAAGTGCAAGAAAACAAACCACAAGTTGTGGGAATTACCTCAGTTGTGAGGAACCTGTGAAGTCTGGAAAAACAAAGATACATATGAACATGTAAGACAAACATAAACATTATGCTCATTGAATTAGAATGTTTCTTGCTCGAACAGTCTCTGCGATCCAACTGCTATATATTGGTCAGAAAATGGCCCTTGTGCCATACGTTTTATGTTAGTGCCAGAAACGCTGTATAGTTGCCCAAGGGGCATTACAGGCGTGTGGGCATGCACTATGGCAAAAGAAATGCGGGCCACTTGACAGAGCGGCTGTATTTCTGACATTCGTGAATAGCGATCAATGGGCCATAAATGTATGTCCAAAAAGTACTAAATTCTAAAATAATGCGTGTAACATAAAAGTAAGTATTATGGATCTCACTTGTTTCTTAAAAAATCCACGGTCCATAGGTCTCAGGAGGGGGTGGAGGCGACAATGGCACACCCTGTAGGTAAAGGAAAGGTTGGTAAATTTTACGCGCCAAAATAGTAACTGCTGTTCTCGTGCACCGGCCCACATCCATGGGGTCCGAAGCAGGAGCAGCTAGGTGCCGAGCGGGTGCTAGGCGTTGCGGGCGTAAGGACTCTTCGTGTCATTTACCCAGAGCTAAGTAACCGATCTGTTTGTTACTATTTTGGCCCGTAAAATTTACCAGCCTTTCCTTTACCTACAGGGTGTGCCATTGTCGCATTATTTTAGAATTTAGCACTTTTTGGCCGTACATTTATGGCCCATTGATCACTATTCACGAGTGTCAGACATACAGCCGCTCTGTCAAGTGGCCCGCATTTCTTTTGCCATAGTGCATGCCCACACGCAACCCCAGTTCAGACCCAGCCATATGCAAATCAGCCCCGACATTGTGCCTCATGGGAACAGTCCAGCCTGAACTGCTAAGCCATGTCTTCCCTGGACTGGAAACAAGCATCCTGGAACTGCCCTAAGTTGACAGGTTATGCCCAGACGTGGGTCCCTTGCTCACTTTGCCACTGGGTTCAAGCTAGCCTGCCCCCCCCCCCCAAAAAAAAGAGGATGCTTGTTTCCAGTCCTGGGAGGACCTGGCCTAGCAGTTCTGGTTGGACTGTTCCCATGATGCATAGGGTCAAGACTGATTTGCATATTGCTGGGTCCAAACTGGGGTGGTGATGTGAGCTATACCAATGGATTTAGGCCCAGATCTCTGTACTGGGGTCAATGTATGACATTGTTCTGCATTCTGTCCATCAACTGTTGTTTTTGCATTTGTCATCCTGAGTGAGATGGGTATGCTCAGACGTGAGTCCTGTGCTCTCCATGCCACTGGAATCAAGCTATCCTGGCTGATGAGGGCTGAGAGCCCGAAACCGGTCCCAGGATGCTTGTTTCCAGTCCAGGGAGGACCTGGCTTGGCAGTTCAGACTGGATTGTTCCCATGGGGCACAGGGTCAAGACTGATTTGCATATGGCTGGGTTCAAACTGGAATGGCATGGTGAGCAAAAAAATGATGGGTTTAGGCCCAGATCTCTGTACTGGGGTGAATGTATGACATTGTTCTGCATTCTGTCCATCAACTGTTGTTTTTGCAAGTTACTGTGGTATAAACAGTATTTTTTGTAGCGAGTGATAACCAGGATGCTGTCTTTCATACTGTGTCCTCTGTTGAATGGATGCAGAATTTGGTGCAAGTCTTGGAGCGTCTCTTGGAGCATGACCTGCAATGCTGTTTTTTCATTGGCCTGGGAGCTCTTGTGGCTGGGGCCGCCTGACGATGAGTCTGAGTCTATTCTAGGTTGAGTGTGTGGCTTAAGCTTGATGACTTCATCCGTCCAGATAAACACCTCTTCAGGTTATTCAAGGAAGCTTGTCCACAATTTGTAGGACACCCGCAGCCTGGCCGGGAACAGCAGGGAGTACTGGATTTGTAAATTCTGCAGTCGAGCTTTGTAAAGGATTGTCGACGCTGTCGGACTAGCCTCGTATCGTCCGGAAAAATTATTATAGGATGTGAGGTATAATGGAGGGTCTCCTTAAGCCTGGCTTGCTGCAGGATAACATCCCTCTCTTTATAGTTTAAGAATCTGGCAATTATTATTATATTATAAAGGTTTTTATAGCGCGCTCAATTACTAAAAAATAGTATCCTGGCGCGAATTATAGGCCTGGGGTGGGCACCGGGTGGCGGCTTCTGCAGTAGGGCCCTGTGCACATGCTCGATTATGAAGCAGGAGGACAATGCTCCAGACGGGAGCCAGTCTATCAGCCATTTAGCAAGGAAACCCTCCACATCGACCATTTCCCAACCTTCCGGAAACCCCAGAAATCAGAGGTTATTTCTGCGAGCGCACCCCTCGGCATCCTCAGCTCGTGTCTCCAGACCCTTCATAATTGACTCCAGGGTGGACACTTTCTTTTGAAGGGTAGTCACTGTATCTTCTACCGTCGACATTCTGGTTTCTGCTTCAGTTATTCATTGTACTGCATTGCGAAGATACTGCCTGAGTAACATGACATCTGAGCCAACCCTCCGATTCTGGCCTCTAGTGTTTCTCTGGACTGTGTTATATCTGCTAGTATAGCAGCATTGTCAGGCATGGTTGACATTGAGTCCCCTGGATTAGGTGCCTGTATATTTGTCCATGGTGCTTTGCGGTTGCGCTGGGGAGTTTATCCTTGGTCATGTTGTAAATATTGGAGAAGGAGCAATCCCAATGAGTAAGCCTAATTTGAGATCAATGCGGTTGGGCCAAATCAAATTGGCGGCTCGATCGTGTGGAGCCGTCAGGGCACTGCTGCTACCCCCTTAGGTCACCCGTGAGCCATCTACATCAATTGAGTGAGAGGCCTTGATTAAATGATTGTGAGTTTTAGTGGTGAATTTCAAATATCTGGCCACTTCGGGCACAGTCAACGTAGGAAGTACGCAGGCGCGGTGGCGGGGCCGATATTAGCAGCCCGGCCCCCTCTGTATACCCGAGGGCGCTGGGCATACCCACGGCTGCAACCCACCCCTACAGGTAGACACAAAAGTGGGCCGTCGTTCCACCGTGGGGAGAGGCCCAGGACCCCTTTCCTGTATCGACGCTGTCTCAGCTAGCCTCAATGTAGGGGGGCTGCCTGCCAATGTCCCCAGCCCCCTTATCTTGTTGCAGCCCGCCTCCCGTAACTAGGTGCTGGTTACGCAAGCCGGGAGCCTTGGCCCGCGCAAACACCCATCCAAGGGTGCTGCAGCTGCAGCCTGGATTTCACTCTGGCCACCTGCGCCGATATATGTCCAACCTCGAAGCTAGGTATGGCTGCCGATGTATAGGTGGAGAGCGGTGACCTGCGGTGATAACCGCGTCGCCGTCCTGGCTGCCCACTGCCCGGTTGGAGCGACGGGCTCTACCTGTCAGCGGAGGAGCCCCGAATAAGTTCTCCGAATCGGGTCTCACCTCACTCCTTGTTCATCTGTACAGACTGAGGGCAATTGCACCGCGGCCCACTATAGCTTTATTTAGATGTCAGCTGCTCGCAGCACGACTGCGGCACTCCCTGCGTCTCGGCCACCGGTTGCGTCACCTCAAGGGCATCATTTGCCAGCACCGCGGCCCTCACAGCATCTGAGTCTTGGTCGCTACAGTGCGTCATACGTTCCAATGTCCCCTCTCAGCCGTGGCAGGGTATTTTAGGCCTCAACCGCGCCTCCGCTCTGGGCTGCTTCGCCAGCTCGGGGTGCGACTCCAAGATAGTTTTTGGGGATCATAGGAGTACGGATAATACTCGCATTGGGCAGAGGTGCACTTTAGAGGGCTGATGCAGCAGGATAGACGGACTACGGGAGCTCCTTTATGGCGAGTCCACCATGTTGGACCACGTGGCCATGCCCCCTGCTTGCTTTTTTTTCTGAGTTGACACATTTGCTTCTGATCTTTTCCATTAAGGCTGCTAGGATCCCTAAACTCCAGGCTGGCCATCAGGGCTTTGAGACTGTCCCACATAGGACTGTGTTTCTCTGGGTGTCTCTCCAGCTTGGTTAACTTATTCGCCTTTCCCTCCTTATATCTGAAATGCATTACCGGCTTCAAAGCTCGCCATGTTTCCCCTTCGCCTCCTGCGCTCTGCTTATCAGTCTCCGATGACACCTCAGATTCCCGACCCCAACCACCTACAATGCATCCTGCTCAACACCCGTTCGGTCCACAGGCACGCCTTTGACCTATGGAACCTACTAGACACCATCTCTCCAGACGTCGCCTTCCTAACAGAAACATGGATGAACACCTCCTCCGCCCCAGACATCACCATCGCCATCCCTGAAGACTATAAGATCACACGCAAGGACCGTACCGGCCACACAGGAGGAATCGCTATCGTCCATAAAAAATCAATCCGCATCTCAATCGGCTCTGAACACCTTCACTTCCAGATCCACATCGATCCCAAGACCACACTCAGAGGCACCCTCCTCTACAGACCACCAGGACCCCGCGCAAAATTCAGTGAAGACATCACGGACTTCATCACTCCACACGCGCTCCCCTCCAAAGATTACATCCTTCTGGGAGACCTCAACTTTCACCTTGAAAAGTTCAACGACCGCAACACCACCACCCTCTTGGACAACCTCGCCAACCTCGGACTGAAACAACTGGTCTCTTCCCCCACCCACATCGCAGGTCACACACTCGACCCCATCTTCACCTCCAGCAATCATGTCTCCTTCAGCCACACTACGGATCTCCTCTGGACTGACCACAGCTGCGTTCACTTCACCTACAACAAGCCAAAACCCATCAACCACCTCCAACCAACTCTACAAAGAAACTGGAACAAAATCACCATCGACCAGATCTCCTCATCGCTCCTTCTAAACACCCCAGCCCACTCTTCTAACCCAGACCAAGCCGCCGCCAACTTCACCCTATGGTTATCCAACACCGCCGACACCTTAGCACCACTGAAAAAACGTCAAAGCAAACCTGGCAGCAAGAAGGCCTCATGGTTCAACGATGATCTTAAGAAGTCCAAGAAACTCTGCCGCTCCCTTGAAAAGGCCTGGAAAAAAGACCCAACCACTAACACCAAGGACGCCTTCAAAAACGCCACCCGCACACACCACCAACTAATTCGAAAGGCCAAGAAAACAGCTTTCAAGGATCGACTTGACAACAACGCCCACAACAACAAGGAACTTTTCAACATCGTCAAGGAATTTACCAATCCCTCGGCCAACTCCAACGACATCACCCCCTCTCAAGCCCTCTGCGACTCCCTAGCCTCATTCTTCCACAACAAAATTGCAGACATCCACAACAGCTTCGACAACCAACCCGGTGACCAACCCTCCCAACCATATGCTGAACATTCTCCCCCCCTGAACACCCTCAACGACTGGAACACAATCTCCACTGAAGACACCATTCGCCTGATGAACTCCATCCACTCAGGATCTCCCACAGACCCATGTCCTCACCACATCTTCAACAAAGCAGACTCCATCATAGCACCGCACCTCCGAGATGTCATCAACTGCTCCTTCAACTCCGCCACCTTCCCGGAAAGCTGGAAACACGCTGAACTCACCGCCCTTCTGAAAAAACCCACAGCGGACCCCACCGAACTCAAAAATTACCGCCCCATCTCGCTCCTTCCATTCCCGGCCAAAGTCATCGAAAAAGCTGTCAACAACCAGCTCGCCACTTTCCTCGAAGCCAACAAATCCCTCGACTCCTCACAATCTGGCTTCCGAGCAAAACACAGCACTGAGACCGCCCTCATCGCAGCAACAGACGACATTCGAACTCTACTGGACAATGGAGACACAGTCGCCCTCATCCTCCTCGACCTCTCTGCAGCCTTCGACACAGTCTGCCACAGCACCCTTTTACAACGCCTCAGAAACATCGGAATACAAGGAAAAGCACTTGAATGGATCACCTCGTTCCTCACCGGAAGAACCCAGAGAGTCCGCCTTCCACCATTCAAGTCCGAGGCCACTGAAGTCATCTGTGGCGTACCACAAGGATCCTCACTCAGTCCCACCCTCTTCAACGTATACATGAGCCCCCTCGCGGCCATCGCCCGCCAACACAACCTCAACATCATCTCCTACGCGGATGACACTCAACTGATCCTTTCTCTCACCAATGACCCCAGCACCGCCAAAACTAACCTACACGAAGGAATGAAAGAAGTTGCCGAATGGATGAAACACAGCCGTCTGAAACTGAACTCAGATAAAACAGAAGTCCTCATCTTAGGTACATCCCCCTCTGCATGGGACGACTCTTGGTGGCCGGAAGCCCTTGGAAAAGCACCCATCCCGACAGACCACGCACGGAACCTAGGCGTTATCCTGGATTCTTCACTCTCAATGAACAGACAAGTCAACGCCGTATCCTCATCCTGCTTCAACATTCTCCGCATGCTCAAAAAAACATTTCGCTGGATCCCCACCGAAACCAGAAAAACAGTCACCCATGCTCTTGTCACGAGCCGACTGGACTACGGAAACACCCTCTACGCAGGTACTACCGCTAAACTCCAACGAATCCAAAACGCCTCAGCCAGGATCATATTAGACATCCCGCGCAACGAACACATCTCTGGCCACCTGAAAGACCTCCACTGGCTACCCGTCAATAAGAGGATCACTTTCCGACTGCTAACCCACGCACACAAATCACTCTACGACATCGGGCCAGAATGCCTCAACTCACGACTGTCCTTCTACACCCCCTCCCGCCAACTACTTTCTTCCAGCCAAGCCTTCGCCACTGTACCTCGCATCAACAAGACCACCATGGGAGGCAGATCCTTCTCACACCTGGCGGCTAAAACATGGAACTCACTCCCCACTTACCTTCGCCTCACCCAGAACCACCTAGCATTCAGAAAGCAACTCAAAACGTGGATATTTGACAAGTAATCCCCCTACCCTCCCTAAGCGCCTTGAGACCCTATGGGTATGTAGTGCGCTATATAAATTCTTTGACTTGACTTGACTTGACTTGACTATTTCACTTTTGTGGACTTCACAAGTTTATAGAGCAATGTTTGGGGATGGCGGGGGTTGTCATCTACTTTTTTTGCACTGAACCTCAAAAACACTCTTAAAGAGGGAGTGATCTCAATGCGGTCTGCAGGTTTAGCCACACTCTCCAAATTTTCTTTTATTCTTATACTTTTCACTGGCCGACTTTAAGAAGTCGAGACAGGATTAAGTTCTTTTGTTTGTAGATCAAGGTTCCTTGAGTTTTTGTTAGTGTGGTTAACTTCTCTCCTCTCCCACTGATATTATGTATAGGAGGGGGGAGATAGAGCTAACTGCTGGCTCCTCCCTCCAGTCCTTGCCTCCAAATATATTTTTTATTTCTTAGTGAATACCTTTTTTTGCTCTTCCCAAATCAGCTTCTACAGATCTACAGACCCTCCTACCCCAGGCTACACTGACCATTTTCCTCTTGTTTTCCCTCATGTAGCTGGGGGTACAGGAGACTCTCTGTGTTTCACTCTGCCGCCTGACCCTGCTCATCGTGCTTAGCTCATATGGCGCCTTTCCACATTACACTCTTTCTTCTCTAGCAGGGTCCTCAGAGAGAGATGATAGCCAGCCAGTGCTGACACTTCCTGGAATTACCCAGAAGCAAATCTGTGCTGAGCCTGCCCTATCCCTGCAGAGCCTCCGCACCACCTCTGCCCGGAGACTTGCACCATTGTGCTCGCTGCAGCCATCCTGCTCCGGCAAGAGCCAACTCCGGTCAGCCATCCGAGCACCCCGACCCGCCACAAAAAGTAATCCCCAAAAAGAACCTTGGAATCATGCGGACATTTGCCCCAACACTCGAAGGTAGGAATTAAATTGTTTCCGCATGAAACATTAGAATTGCGTGATTACGACACCAAAGCAAGAGTTCTACCGGCCAGCACTCTCAGCTAGCCACAATGTTCCCCCTCACCCACAGGCTAGCCACGCCCCTAAGGTAGACTACCTGAAGTGAACAGCCAGAGAAGGGTTTCACCATCTTGATTTTTGGTGAAAAAGCGACTTCTGTGTCAGGTTAATCCCCACTCCCCACAGGAAGTGGGCAGGTAGGGGGCATTGTTGCCTTAGTGGTAGGTATACCCTTAAATTGAGTACTAAGGGGTCCTTCAACACCACATCCCTAGATTCGACTTCCAGTGAACTGAAGAGGACAAAGAAGAGCCGACACCACGAGAACCAAGGACCTTCACAGAAGCTGGCACCAAACCCTGCCGCCTTAAGAATTACAGAGCCCTGACTCATCCTGCAAGTGTGCATCCTCCGCAACTCTCATAAGACTATCAAGCACTTTGGCAACCAGCGATCATCTCCCTTGGAGTGGAGGAGCCATCTCTCTGCTTCCGCAGCCACCGACCGTATCTGCCCTGTTCATGGTGTTCCTGGCCATCGGGTCCACTGAGGAAGCATCACTTCAGGAAGAGGACTTTGTGGCTCTAGGAGAACATCCACATCTCTCAGCTGAGGTTCGAGAAGCTAGACCCTCCAGGAGCTTCCCTGCACCAATACCCTGAGTACCGGGTACATGCACCAGACAAGGCTTGCTTCTTGTCCTGCCTGACTCCACCGCCATGTAAGCCTTCTTACATGACAAGGGACATCAGGACAGAAGAGACCGCCGACTAGAGTGGTCCTACTGTCTTGTTTTCTCCCCTCTGAAGATATTCTGACAACCATGAAAGCCTTGAACTCCAGTAGCCAGGCAGCCAAGATCCTCAGCATCCAGGCTCCACAGCCCGGGTCCGAGACGTTTGCTTGTGTTCCCTTGGCCTGGGGCCTCTATGACCTGAACCCCCATTTTGGGTTCACTCTGCCCCAAGTTTCTCTTGACATTGGTGTAGTTTTTGAGGTTACCATCCTGCCCAGCACCTCTGCACCCGGACACACCAGGGCAGGTAAAGGGAAACTGCTGGTTGTATGTTGGCCCCTGGCCCCCTGGCACCTCAAGGTCCAAAGGGCATCTCCGGATTTGGTTTACAAGTGCCTGCTTGCTATGTGTGTTTTTCTCCCATACGATAACATTGTAGTGTTCGAGGCTCATGCCTCAAAAACATTATTCGAGTTATTGTGCCATTTTCATCAAAAATAGATATCTTTGCAAGTACTTGAGTTAGACTAAAGATCTTGTGTCTTTGATTTCTTATTAAGTGTGTGAGCCACTTACTGAATGTGTGTACAACAAATGCTTAACACTCCTCTCTGCTAAGCCTGAGCTGCTCGTCCACACTAAGGTAAGCCCTGTAAACCAATAAGGGTCGTCTGGAATGTGTGCATGGTGTGCCCTTTTATTGGCATCACTACATAAAAAGCCAGCTTTTTATACTTTCAGTTACCATCGCTTACAGGGTGAAGCCCCGTTCCTCTGCTGTGTTTTTTTGTTGGTAATCTCGCTACAGATGGTGTATATTTGCCACCGTTATTTTATTCAAGGAGCTGTTTTGGCATCACAGGTGAAATCACGATCACAATTTTAAATTCAGTCAATGATGAGAGGTTTGATAAGTTTGAAAAACTTTATTCTCAATAAGAGATTAGTACATTTATTTGTATTCAAATAATCAATAAATCTGTAGTAAATTTACAGAAATCTCATAACTCGTCATAATTAGAAGAAATAGTCAAATAATGAATATTTCTAAGCATGTCACATTAAGGTCAAGCTTTCTAGATCGCAGGATGCAGATTTCAGCAACATTCAGTTCACTTTAGTTGAAGAGACGTGTATTTAAGAATTTCTATGGCAGGAACTAATATCTACGACTGCTTAATGCAGGTTGTACACTTTAAATGTGTGTCATTTCAGCTCTACATTTTATGTTATTTGTTGCACATTTAGCTGCTAATCTAAATAATTAGCATTTTAATTACAGGACTTTATCGGTAGCATTTATTGGCAACAGGCTATTTTCATCTTCAGGCTCAAAGTAATTGGACAAAGTGTTTATGGGGCAATTCTCATGGAACAAGCTGACTTCTTGGTTTGTGTATGTGCCTATTTCTGCCTGTAATTGCCCTATAGTGATTGGGTCTACTGTGCCTGTCTTAACATTGTTAGCAATGACGGCCCAGGATTTCACCCCATTCTTTGTGGTAATACAGCAGGCGGCAGCCCAGATCCTGCTGGGGACATTAACCCGTCCATTCGATGTCGTTGTCTTCCCAGGGATGACTCCTACTATGGCGAAAGTCTTTTGGCAATTGTTAGTGTTTTTCTTCATTGTGGCGTCTTCATACTCTTTCCATCGGTGCTGGTTGAGTGTACTGTCCTGTGGCACAATGTTGGTCAAGGTGCAGGTGGACTCGGAGGCGTGTCCATCTTTATGGTGTGAAGTTGGGTTGAGGTGTCCTCGGTCATAACCTGAGTCTTTGTAATCAGCGTCAACAGCCTGGCTAGCCGCAAGCTTGGTTTTATCAATTTCCGTGAGGACATGGTCTTCCATTTCCTTGCTGTACTTGGGGTCCACAAGCTGTAAAATATAGAATGGGGCAAGTGGTCAGAAGTCTTCTCAGATCACTCTTATTTTACATTTTACCAGCTATACACTTAGGGGCAGATTTACAAGCCCCTTGTGCCACTTTTGCGTCACTTTTCCCATGGTAAAAGTGACACAAAAGTGGCGCAAGGGGTTTGTAAATCTGCCCCTTATTATTTTTTGTGAAAAAGAGATCATATGTACAGGCAGTTGTGTGCTTTTCTTTCACATAAAGCATTTGGCAGCTAAGCAGTGAAGCAGGGGACCAGTTGGTGCCTAAACCTGAAATGCTGTTTCCTCCAATGATTACATTTCATACTTGGAGATACTTCCAACTCAGTTCCCTGATTGCACCTGGGCAACCTTGCAGGGCCGGCCTTAGGCATGTGCAAGCTGTGCACCTGCACAGGGCCACCAAACCCCAGGGGCCACCACACCAATATATATCCTTAATATATTTATCCTCTGAGGATGGATACATGTTTGTGTGGCGGCCCCTGGCAGGGATTTGGCGGCCTCTGGCTCTGGTTCCACTTCTAAACACCCTGACCCCCCCTCCCCCCCTCTTTACTGGCCTCCGCGCTCTGCCCCACCCGGACCCCCTCTTCCGGGGCCCCCTACCTACGCTCCCTGCCCAGGGCCACCATGACCCTAGAGCCGCCCCTGAACCTTGCTTCATAAAAGGGCAGTTGTGTTTAAATGTAAATGTATTTGAGCTTATATAGCGCACAGCTACCCACAGTGGGTTTCCCGGCGCTTGCTTATGGAACCCGTCCTGATATTCCCCTGTGAGATAGCCCCGGCAGAGTATCCACAAGGTGAAAGCCAGGCATCCCGCCGCGAGGGGCCGTTGTGGAGATTAAGCAAGCTATTGCCCAGAGTCGCAGAGTGTGAACCCGTGAGTCAAGAAGGCACCGGAGCGAGAATTATCGAGTCCGTGGAATATTTTGAGCCCAAGACCTGCCGAGGCGGGGAATTGAACCCTGGTCCAGGGCCGATCTCAGCTTCCGGGTCTGCCGCCTCTAACCCCTGAGCCACACTTCTCCACTATATATATTATACTCATTGTTTCAAATATGACACAAACCGTATCTTGGAGCAATAAGATGGTTTTATATAGAAGTGCTGTTACATGAAATGTCCTTCTAGTGACCACAGAGAGCCAGTGGTGTGTGCTGATGCTGGTGAGAGACGTGACGTCTTTGCCACCCTCTGCACCTACTACTCCATGTCCTTGAGAAGGGGCAAAAGGCAACGGTGTCAGAGTGTACGTTGTAATGAGGAAATGCCCCTATGAAAGCGGGAGGGCGATGAGGAGCAAAGGTGGCACAACACGCCAGGCAACATAGAGAGTTGCGGACACTGCTTTATCAACTGGTCACCTAGAGATGGTTCAACAAAAACAACTAGAACCCTTCAATTAAGAGCCTATTGAGCAAAATACTCTCTGTAGCTTTTATGTCAGAATATTGTTAGCTAAATATTGTTTAAGAGAAATGTTGTTTACAAAAATATAATACCCCAATGGGTGTAGATTTTTGTCTTATGAATTCCGATGGCACATTATTTTTTAAACACATTTCGGACATTGAATTTTTGTGACAATAGTCTGCTACTATATCCTTTACAGCCAATCAATAAATCAATCAATCAGGTGCTTTAAAGCTTGCTACTCACCCGTGAAGGCCTCAAGGCACTGGGGGTGGGGTGAGAGGGGGTGGAGCTCGGGTTCACCCGAAGACCCAGATCTTAAGGCTCTTCCTGAAGGTGTGCAGAGTGGGGAAGCGTCTGATGGTGACTGAGAGCTCGCTCTGGGCTTTGGCCACGATGTAGGAGAAGGCTCTTCCACCCACTCTGATTCTGCGAATGGGCTGGGTTTCTGCTAGGGCGAGGTCGGCTGAGCGTAGGTTCCTTTTGGGTACGTGGAAGGAGACTCTTTCATTGAGGTATTTGGGTCCGGTGTTGTGGAGGGATTTGTAGGCATGAGTGAGTAGCTTGAAGGTTACTCTCTTCTCGACGGGGAGCCAGTGTAGGTCTTGCAGGAGTTGACTGATGTGCTTATGTCGTGGGATGCTGAGGACAATTCTGCTTGTGGTGTTCTGGATGGTCTGGAGTTTGCGTAGCAGGGATTTGTTGATTACCGCAAAGAGGGCATTTCTGTAGTTCAGTCTGCTTGTTATGAGTGTTTGGGTGATGGTCTTCCTCGCTTCGAGGGATCCACTTAAATTTCTTGCGGAAGATGCTGAGGGTGTTGAAGCAGGTGGAGGTGACGATGTTGATCTGTCGGGTCATGATGAGGGTGTAGTCGAGTATGCTGCTGAGGTTCCGCCCATGGTCCAGGAGCTGATGGGGTGGGCCCAATCATGAGGGCCTCTGTCTGCTCTGAGTTGATTTTCCGACAGCTGCTGCTCATGCAAGCTGCAACGTCTTTCATTCCTTCTTGGAAGAGAAGTCTGATGGTTTTGGGGTCCTGCATGAGGGAGAGGATGAGCTAGGTGTCATCGGTTTAGGATACAATGCTGAGTCTATGCTGTCTGACGATGGCGGCGAGGGAGGACAGGTCGGTGTTGAAGAGCGTGGGGTGAGCGATAATCCTTGTGGCACTCCAGAGTTGATCTCTGTGGGTTCCGAGAGGAATGGAGGGGGTCTGATCCTTTTGGTTCTGCCAGCGAGGAAGGGGTGAAGCCAGTCGAGGGCAGTTCTCTGTATTCCAGCATCATGGAGTCTGGCTGCGTAGAGTGCGGTGTGCGACGGTGTCGAGGGCTGCAGAGAGGTCGAGTAGGATGAGGGCTGAGGTGTGGCTTTGGACTAGGAGCATGGAGCTGTCGTCTGTTGTGCCAAATAGGTCAGTCTCGGTGCTGTGGTTGCTGCGGAATCCGGATTGGGAGGGGTCGAAGATGAAGTTCTCTTTGATGAAGTTTGTTAGCTGGGTGTTGGCGATCTTCTCAGTGACTTTGGCTGCGTAGGGAAGGAGGGAGATGGGTCAGTAGTTCTTCAGGTCTGTCCGGTCTGCAGAGGGTTTCTTGAGATGGGGCTTGACTTCTGCGCGTTTCCAGTCCTCGGGAAAAAGCCAGATTCGAAGGAGGCATTGATGGTGTGTCATAGCTCGGGCACTATGGTGGCGGCAGCTCTGTGGAAGATGTGCGGGGGGCAAGGTCAGTGGGGGCTCCTGATTAAGTGTTCTTAATGGTCTTGGTGGTACCGGGATCCAGGCGGTGATGGTGGGCTGGCTGTTGTCACTGGAGGGAAGGGTGGTTTCTGGAGTCTGCTCGCTGAAGTTGTCATAGAGTGCCTTTATTTTCAGATGGAAGTAGGTGCCAAGCTTTTTGCAGAGGTCCTTGGAGGGAGTGATGTCTGAGGCTTCGCTGAGGGGGTTTGGTGAATTGCAGGAAGATGTTGAAGAGTTCCATTGAGTTGCTGGAGTTGGTGAGGATTTTGTTCCAGATGAAGGCCTTCTTTGTGGATCTTATGAGTTGGATGTATTCTGTCAAAGCATTCTTGTAGGTGGTCAGGAATTCTGAGGTTTAGCTGTTTCTCCATTGTTTTTCGAGTCATCTGCAATAGCGTCTGGCTCCTTGGAGGTCAGAGGTGAACCAGGTGGCCTTCATGGGCATTGTCTGTCGGTGGTGCGGAGTGGTGTGAGCTTATCTGCGCAGTGGTGATCCAGCGGTGTAGTTCCTTGGCTGCAGAGTAGGTGTCGGTCGAGGAAGGGGGTAGGATTGTGGATGAGGGTGAAGTTGAGGTGCTCCTCTGTGACCTCCAGTCAGTACAACATGATCATTTTACCTCTAATATGAAGACTACAACCTTGAAAGTTTACACATGTTTTAAGCCCTGTGCTGAGATCCCTGCTGTAGCTCCTGCTTGATGTCTGCTCTGCCTTCACGATATCTGCGTACGTTACAAAGCTGTGCTCCAGCAACCTCGGGGCTACTTGAAAAACACAGGTGCATTCACATGTGGTATTCCTTCTGTGTTCAGAAAGACATTCTAGGCTGCAGATTGCAAATACCAGAAAACACGAACTGAATCATTTCTCTCTTAGAAATTTTGAAACTGTCTTAATTTCAGTCTGAGATTAGCAACAAATATCACATAATATTCCCCTTCAGAAAATATTCAAGGCGCCATCATTGTCTATGGAGTTTTATTTAAAATGCATTGATTTGAAGGAAAAAAGAGAAAACATTTTTTTCAGGCTACAACTGTCCCACACTGCTGACATGCCAATGAACAGGAAGCTACGTTTTAGCGCTCGGCTCTAGGCAGCGTGCATGCGCTGTCTCAAAAAGAGACATGTTGTATCTCCTCTGTGGGCTTCAGCCCACCCATAGGCTTCCGATTTGCTGACTCCATTTCGCTCAATTATTCGTTATCCTCATTTGTCCATTGCATGCATACGTCATGGCTGTTCTAGAGTTTATCCCTCCCCAAGTGCAGCAACCAACTACTCCTAAACATATGCAGCAGCCATTTTAGGGCATTGTTTCGGGACAATTTTTTTTATTTCTTTAAGAGACTTTTTCACAAGCGCTGCTGTTTTGATTTTTTTTACTCGCATCATTCTCAGTTGCAACTGTTGAGTGATCCACCGCGGTTTGTTTTTCCTTTCTGTTTTCACAGGTGAGTTGGGGGTTCAAACAGGCCCTAGTTCTTTGTTTTGGAGCACTCCATACAGTGCTTTCGTTTTCAGTTCATGCAATTTGTCCTCCGTCTCTTTTTCTTTTTTTAATGAAGTTTTATGTAACAAGAATACCAACCGAATGAATTATTAGAGCGCTTTACGTGAGCACCAGTCATTTTACACAAGGACACTTTCGATTTTGTAGGAACAGAAAGATTAAGGGATATGCCCAACATCACAGGATATTGTGCCGATGCTAAAACTCTAACCCAGTTTCCCAGCTCCATAGTCGGCAGCTCTGGCCATATCATCATATCCTCTCCTCCTGACCCTCCAACTCCCAGGGCTGTTCGCATTTTTTTTAAACGTTTAAAGACTATCACTTTGATCAAGTACCTCTCAGTGGTGTGCCATAATGTGCCATATTAATATCTAAGTTTACAAATGTTAAAGAGATACATTCTTCGAGTATTTGATAAACCCTATGGGTTGCATTATCTACATTGCAAACCCTTTCAGAGCTTTGAGCGGGTGTTGGCTTGCCCATCTCTAACCATGGTAGCTACAGCTCTTGCAGTTTAGAGCCCCAATCTCAGCTGTCACTGGAATTTTATAGGGCAATAGAAGGCACGGGCATCTATTTCTCCATTGGGTACGGCAGAGCAAGCGTGATCTGGAGTAATTAGCCACCGGATCTGAACTCAGGAGCTGGGAGTTAGTGCTTCGGCAAGCATCATTGAGTGCGACACTGAGCATTAATATGCAAGATTTTGAGGAATTCTTTTCCCTCTGGATATGTTTACCATCAGCAGGCAGCAAAGCAGCTGACTGGCCTGCCTATTACATGGGCTGACGGCACTTGATACAAGCCTTATTTATTTATTTGACTTATAAATTCATCTTGGCTTCCCTAGATGGCCTGCTGTAAGGGTTGCCAAGCAATGCTTGCACCTGTCTTTGTCAAACTTGACACTCTGACGTTTTGGGCTTTGTGTGGGCTCTTGTTAAGTGGTTAGATGGCTTCAAAGCAGTAAGTTAAATGAGCCCTGAGAAGCAGACATATGCACCCCATCTTGCCCCATCTTCATTGCTTGAAAGTTGCTGTTTCAGGCTCTTTCTCCTGCAGTCGCTTGCTCCCTCCTGTGTCTTCACATCTGCTTGTCCCTTATCTCTCCCACCATCATGGGGTGTTGTTTGCTACTGCCCTCCTGCAGCCTGTCGTATTGCTTAAAACTGCAATTAGCCGTTTTCCCCCTAATTGTCAGCCAACTGGTGGGACACAGTTCCAGGTTTGTTTTAATAATCTACCACATGAACTGCTGCAAAACAGTATGAAAGTGTGTATTGTAATTTAAAAAATGCTATAGTTATATCAACAAAAACTGCAACTGGAAGGAATTCCAGTAATAAGCACACACGTTTTGGACACCGATGGTCAATTTTATGGAATGTATGGCCTTTTCAAAATGTTTTTCAACTTCACATAATTTCACTCTACTCAATACAAACTAAATACACCCCCACATAAAACCACTCAATGCCACATAGCAACAATCTACATAAATACACTCCACACCATGCAGCATATTTCCTCTTAACATATTTTCACACAGTTCCACACCACATAATTGAACTTCACACATCTCCATTCCACACCACATAATTCCACAACAAACTACATAATTCCATTCCAAAATACAATTCCACTCTACACTACATACATCCAATCCACACTACAGAACTCCACATCATGTCACAATATTCAACATTACACCACTTAATTGCACTCCATTACATGCCATTCCACAGCACACAATACCACTCCACAAAATCACACTCCATAACACATACTACCACTCCACATAATTGTAGTACACTTAATATCACATCATTACTATCCACATATTTCCACTGCAGAAAATACCACATAATTCCACTACATATAACTCCACTCAATACCACACAATTCCACGCCTCACAATTCCACAACAAACAATTCAAATCCAATACACATAGTTCCACTTCATCCCACTTACATCCATAAACATAACACATTGCTGAAAGACATTGTCATTGACAACTCTAATGACTCTCAGATTGCCGAGACCTATTGGCTTTGCAACTGCTTGTTTGGTCTGACTGTAAGGTATAGGGTGCACAGAGTCCAGTGGATCCCCAGAGGCTTTACAGGAGCTAAAGTAGATAATAAGGCACTCTTTTGTGGTTGCGTGGGTGAGCAGTTAGTCTTATCAGATGGCTGTGTTAAACATTTGTTCTATACACTCAGGCAAGAAATGATTACACACACTTAATGACTAAATCCAAGAACAAATATTTTGTAAAAAATATGACTTTGTTAATTTTATTACTAGAACCAAAAAGGCTTTTTTGCAGGTAAGTACAGTTTTTAAACTGGCAATACTCCTAAATACAGTAAATCAATACTTAGTGCAGGATTTCAGTTCAGTAGTTACATACAGTCTTTAAAAACAGCAGTACAGTTCAAGAAAAATACACACTTAGTGCAATGGTTCAAATGAGCAATGTTATTCTATGAGAGGAAAACAGAAATGCAATTTCATAGGTAAGTACTTCACTCACAAAGCCAATCTTCAGGGTTTAGGTCAACACAGGGCAAGGTTCAAGTGAGCACCAAGACTGCACCACCGGTTGACTGGTGTGGAGCAGCCGAAAAAGAAGTCTATTGTAGTCGGAGATGCCCAGAGAAATGGAGCAAGTGGATGGAATACAGGGGGATCTGAAATGGTACATGATACAAATAAAGTAAGGCATGCAGTTAATTGCTAGCCCAAACAGCCCAAACATGGACGACCCGAAATATCTATCCGGGTGGGGGGGGGAAAGGGTCATGAGAACACCGGGGATGACGGGAAGCTAACTCTTTTTGAATTTCTACATGTTATAACTGCTACAGTTGATTGATGATGTATGTAATGCATCTGCAAGGTCAATAAAAAGATTTTTTTAAAATACTGCACCACTAGCGGCACTGAGGCAGCTGGGTACAGAGTTCGGATTCGGACTCGGGTGCCCAGTGTTAACCAATGGAAACAGGGTGCACTCGAAGCCGTGCCAAGTACAGGTATGTAAAGCAGTTTTGGAGGGCAGCCTCCGGGGTCAGGACAAGCACTGGGGAGGCCACGAGGTAGCACCAAACACACACCTTCAGTGGCATAGAGGCAGCCAGGTACGGATATTTAACACTAGTACGACTGTAGGATTCCTTTTCATGCAACATTTAAATAAGTATGTAAAAGTTACATTTGTTTTACTCTGGTCTTAAAATGTGTGTTGTTCTTTCTTGTTTTAATCTGCACTGGTTTTAATGAACTATGCAAAGAAACTGATTTTGCTGAGAGGGACATGATCTGGACAGGGGATTTCAACCTCTTCTGGTGAGGTCTTCAGGACATAGTTCAAGCTCCAGTCCTCCCTGGCATAGATGGAGACAGGACCCCGCTCAGCGGCATCCCAGGGACCACTCGCTCCCCTGAGTTGTATCCTTAAAGCAGCAGGGCGGCTCAGCAAGGGGCTGAAGGAATCCCACCATGTCACCCTTGTGCTAGAGGGTCTTCACCGGCTCTCCTCGCAAGCTTGGGTTTCTTTAACATTTGCTGCAAGACCCTCTGCACCAAGCCCCCTCTCTGCCAAGCTAACAAAAACTGGAGGCGCACACCAGACGAGGAGCTCAGACGGTGCCAGATGTGATGGTGCAGGATCTGTAATGAGGCCCGGCCGCTGTACAATGCCCCATTATTAGCTAACTAGATGCACACTTCAGAAACACCAGCCATACGTGGCACTCTGGTCAGATTGTACACAGGGAGAGGCTTGCTTAAATGCTTTCTTGAAATGTCTTTGGAACCTGTTAACTGTCTTGGGGTTGAGGGACATGTATATCCATAATGGAGAGGCTTTCCAGAACATGTGCCTTGGAAATGCAGAGACTAGGATCCCCTCACTCAGCCTCCTTTGACAAATGGCACGTTTTTTCTCTTATTACATTCACATCGACCCCAGGTATGCAAGACTCGTTTCAATATGGAGTGAACAGTTTTCCATATATTTAAGGTCGCGATCGTATACGCAATAGCAAGAAAGCCATGTTGCTGTGGATAAGGTAGCCCAATATGCTGTCATAGCTGCAAGGAGTTCTACCCAGTAGGGTCTTATGGGTTGGCAGTACAACCATATATGCTTAAATTATCCATAGGTTAAGGTGATAATGCTCCTTGACCATGCCACTGATTTCATGAATTTCTTTAAGAGAGTTAGTTCTCTCATTATGTTATGTGTATTTGTAAAGTGCACAATCACCTGTGATGGTCTCAAGGCACCTCCTCTAACCATGGTGTGCGTGCATCACTTAGTGTGTTATATGTGTGTTATATGCATGTAGTGGAACAGCTTCTCCTCTACCACCCTATAATATATCTTACAGGCTTCCAAGGACCCTTTTACCCTTTTAAACAGGTCAGACATCATGAGACCACATCCTATCATCCATCAGACCTAGCTGGAGCTCATGAAAGAATGATCATTAAAATGAACTAGAGGGGGCGTGGCTTGGCGCCTGACGGGAATGGCGGCGCCTTGGTGAGGCTCTTCGGGGACTTCTGGCGGCTTCACGTTTCCAGCTGCACTTCGGCGCCACGACCATTATATTTCGACATCGGAACACCTCCTCCTCATTCTGCAATGCCTGCGGATGCATTTCACGGCGCAGGGGTGCCTTTTTGGATGCCGTGAGTTTACATTCTTACCGTCGTAGTATCGCGACCGCCATTTTGTTTTTTCCGCGAGCGCTGAGGTGCCGATTTTTGTTGCTTTTTTGTGGAACTGTGGCTCCCTATTATTCCTTGAAGAAATGTGACTTATGATGCTGTTCATTTAATGCTGCAGGCTTGTTTTTTGACATGTTTTTGCACCTCTGAGCCTATTACATGCCATCTGGATCATTGGAAGACTATCTCACAGGCTTTGATCACGCCAGCCATTTTGTGGGTTGATTTTCACCGATATACTGGCTCCTTTTCCTCCTTGACCTTAGAGTGACGTGCCCTTAAACATATTTTCTTGACCTGAATATCTCATGAATGACTATTTTTGCATGCTTTATTTAAATATTTTTTACTGAGGAAGCTTTTACAAGGACCTCTCTGTAGCAACCATTGTGAATGGTCCTGTGAACTCATCTCTAGTGCGCACTGAAGCACGACAATCAGTAAGTGACGCATTTCATCTTGCTTTCCTTGGTCTTTATGGGCAGAATTAAAGGCGTTCATCCTATGAAAGCTTCTGTGAAGCACGTCTTTGTTAAAAACTCCCCAAAATTTTCTGAGTTTTCTAAATTGGAAGAGTCTTCGTCATCCTCTTCTACGGATACTGTGGCGGCTACAGATCCTGCTGCAACATCATCAGGAAAATCTCTCTCCAAACGTCTCAAACAAAACCCTCCATCTCCGCCTAAGGGGACCTCACCTGTATCTATGGAGATACTATAGGAAGAGATTAGGGCACTTCACGGAAGATACCAACGCAAAATTACAAGTCCTTACTGACAATTGGGCACAACTTGATACAAGAATGACTGCAGTTGAACACTCTTTGTCTTCTGTTACAGATACTTGTGCTAAAGTTTCTCCACTTCAATCTCAAGTCACTGTGCTCCAACGACAGGTTGAGGACCTTGAAAATCGTAATTGGCGCAATAATCTTCGCATTTATGGACTAGTGGAAGGTGCAGAAGGGTCTAAACCAATTGCGTTCTTTAAATCCTTCCTTCCCAAAGTCCTCCACTTGCCAGATACTACCGTTCTTAACATCCAAAGAGCACACAGATTGGGTTGCCCCTCTTCTTCTGCTTCTCCTTCCTAGAAACCAAGAGTAGTCATCATATACTTTTTGGAGTATACGGATTTGTTACGAATTTTAGCAGCGGCTAAATCCTCCCAACGCATCACCTGGTCTGGCTCTACTTTATTCTTTGCTCTGCATTACGCCAAAGGTACCACCAACAGAAGGAAAGCTTTCCTTAATATGAGACCGGACCTTAGCGCAATGGGTGCTCGTTTTGGTCTCTTTCATCCGTGCCTCATTAAGGTCACATACAACAACAAAACTACGACTTATGAAGATCCGATACGCCTTCAAAGTTTCATAAATTCTCACAAAACAGATGCCATGGACTCTTCCTCTTCAAATGCTGGTTGATTATGTGAATTCTTCTGCTGATGTTATTTCTCTTTTCTTATTTTTCACTTAACTAGGTTTATTTCCTATGCCTGTTCCATATTTGCTTCATTATTCCCATGTTATTGTTTTTTATTCCCGCAGTTCTTCCCTCTTCCTGACGTGATGCGTCCTGGTACTTCGTTTGGTCCGCCCTGGTTGTATCGTCCATCCTGTGTGGATCTATCCCTCCCCTTGTCTCGTTGAATCTTCCTTGTATAGGTATGTTCTTGTTTCTACGTCATGTTTTGTTTTGGTTTTTCTTGTGTAGTATTCTTTTATTGTTTCCTTTTTTCACTGCTTGCTTTTTCTCCTCTTTTCTTCTTTTTAATTCTTCTAGGTTTGTTTTTCTTCTCTTCTCTATATCCTTTTATCTGCGATCTTCCTATCTCCTGTTACTTTTTGTCTCTTTCATCATTCTACTCATCTTTACTTTCCACAAATCTCTTCCCTATCATTTCTCTATTTTCAAATGTACTCTCTCTTGCACAATGCATAGTTTACTGTTTACAATTGTTCATTACATTGTATGCTTTTTGACTAATGTTCTTATCTTATCTCCGACACATTCAGAGTTACTACATGGAATGTTAAAGATTTAAATAATCCCATTAAAAGACAACGAGTATTATCCCATTTAAATAACTTAAAAACAGACATTGCCTTGTTACAGGAAACCCACTTATCAGATACTGAATCTTCTAAATTAAAAAGATTTTGGGTAGGTAATGTTTATTCTTCCCCAGCTTTGGGGAAAAAGAATGATGTTGTCATCCTTTGTCATAAAAAGTTTAATGTTTCTATTGCCCACCATGAAATTGATTCTGATGGTCGTTGGGTGATTATCAAATTGTTAATAGATAATGTATCATTGGTTGTTTTTAATGTTTATGCTCCTGTTTCAGTTGATAATCAATTTTTGG
The DNA here is from genome assembly GCF_964263255.1 of Lissotriton vulgaris. Classification (NCBI taxonomy): domain Eukaryota; kingdom Metazoa; phylum Chordata; class Amphibia; order Caudata; family Salamandridae; genus Lissotriton; species Lissotriton vulgaris. Next base: position 272,677,839 of record NC_141690.1, on the reverse strand, counting down.
TACAGATTTCAGACAAATTGCTTTCTTTTGATAATGACTATCTTATTTTTGGTGGAGATTGTAATCAAACTCATGATCCAATATTAGATAGACTCTCCCTAGTTAAATTTGTACACTCTAAAATGCACACCCAATTTACCTCTGCCATTCGTCGTAAATCCTTAGTCGATGTTTGGAGACTTTGTCATCCAGATTTTTTGGAATATAGCCTTTTCTCCCCCCCACATAAAACGCAGTCTCGCATTGATTATCTATTTTTTAGCAGATCCCTTGCTCAACATGTTCTACATTCGGAGATAGGTTCTATCTTAATCTCTGATCATGCCCCGGTTTTTGTTGACTTTGATCTAATTCCCTTTTTTTACCGTCCTCTGGCAGATGGCGTTTTAATAATTCCCTCCTTGCAGATCCTAAATTTTCCACCCAATTTAGTTCTTTTGCTACAGACTTTTTTACGATTAATACCGTCTCAGATTCTTCTCCAACTATGATTTGGGATTCTTTTAAGGCAACTGCGAGAGGTTTCATAATTAATTATGTCTCTCAAAAGAAAAAGAAATTCGAAAAACAGTCTATCCAACTTCTTACTAACATTAAAAAACTTGAGTATGTCTATTACTATTCTTTTTCGGAATCCTCTTTAAAAGATCTTATCTCCGCCAAAGTTACTTTTAATAAATTATCCACTGAAGCTGCAGCTTCTTATCTTCTGATAAGTAGCGCACGATACTATGGAGGTCAGAATAATCTGGAGAAACTCTTAGCTACCTACTTAAAAACCCGCCGCGACAGAACTAGGATCACTTCCATTACCAATCCTGACGGTGCTTCTCTCTTTAAGGACGACGAGATCTTACAAGAATTTGTTACTTTCTACAAACATCTTTACACCCCTGAAATACAACCTCTTCATTCTGATACAACCTCCTACTTTCAATCACTCACTCCTCCTCCCTTCAACAAGGTTAATTTTGATTTGCTGCAGACCTATGTAACCCTGAAAGAAATTTCTCATGCCGTTTCAGTCTTAAAACGCAGTAAAGCTCCTGGACCTGACGGTTTTACCATCGAATATTATGACCATTTTTCGAAACTTCTTCTTCCTCACCTTCTTCTCCTATTTAATTCCTTTGTCACGGCTGGTTCCTCCCAAGGAACTTTTCAAGAAGCTATGATTTGTTTAATCCCCAAAGATGATAAGGACCACTCTTTTTGTAAAAATTATCATCTTATTTTGCTTGTAAATACAGATTATAAGATCTTTGCAAAAATTCTCGCTTTAAGTATCGACCCCATACTACCTGAACTTATTGGACCAGAACAATCCGGTTTCGTTAAAGGACGCTTATCCTCCGATAATTCCAGAGTCGTCTTTAAGGTTCCTAGTAAAGCATCTTCTTTACATTATCCACTTGCCGCTATAACTTTAGACGCTGAAAAAGCATTTGATAGGATGGGTTGGGATTTTATGTTTCACGCTCTCAAATGGATCGGTTTTCCCCAAAAAATTATCTCACTTATATCCCTATTGTATTCGGGCCCTAGGGCTTCTATTTTTGCCAATGGGAAAATCTCAGATTATTTCTCTCTTTCTAGGGGTGTTTGCCAAGGTTGCCCTTTGTCCCCTTTGTTATTTATCGTTGCGTTAGAACCCTTTTTGACTAATATAAGACAGGATAAACTAATTACTGGTTTCCACCTTGGTTCCGATCAAATTAAATTGTATGTATGTATGTATAGGCATTTATATAGCGCACTACTTACCCGTAGGGTCCCAAGGCGCTTCGACCGCTGCGAAACCCTTCCTGGCTTCCCTGAGAGATGGTCCCTTAATGGGTATCTCCAGGGTGAGACCAGGCATCCCCGGCGGTCTGGTGGGGCCGTTAGTGAAGATGAGGCAAGCTAATGCCCAGAGTTGCCGAGTGTGATCGCTGATCAGAGTGGGCACCGAGGCGAGAGAATTATCGAGTCCGCTGACCCTGGTCCAGAAACCTGCCGCGCCGGGAATCGAACCCTGGTCCCGGGCCGTCCTCTGCTCTCGGGTCTGCCGCCTCTAACCAGTGAGCCACACTACTTCACTTTTGTCTGTCTATGCTGATGACATTCTGCTCTACTGCTCTAACCCAGCTACCTCTCTTCCTTCCTTTTTTCATCAGGTTGATACCTTTTCGCAAATTTCAGGCTATTGCCTCAATCTGGATAAATGCGAAGTTCTACCCCTTAACGTTTTATGTCATTGCCACTATTTTACACAAACCAGTTTTTCCTGGCAACCGACTAAATTAAAATATTTGGGATTATGGTTTTCTTCTAATATTTCTGACTCCTTAAAATTTAATTTTGAGTACATTACCAAAAAATTAACTGATTAATGGTGGGGAAGAGTGTATTCTACAAAAATGATGCTAGCTCCCATAATTTTATATTCTCCTTCTATGATACCTGTCCACATCCCTGGATATTATTTTAAAAGAATAGATTCAATCTTGTCGAAATACCTCTGGAAAAATAAGACTCCCCGGATAGCCTTATCTAGTCTCAAAAAAGATAAAATCGACGGCGGTCTTAAATTCCCTGACTTCAAATCTTATCATTTTGCATTTTCGCTTAGACAAGCTTCTCGATGGTTATCTGATTATCCACCAGTTTGGTTATTCATTTAAAAATACTTTGCTTCGCCTTTTAACTTTCTTGAAACTCTTACATTTACTGCTGATACTTCTTTTTTGCATGCTTCCGTTATTGCTCATACTCGTCAAATTTTGACTTCCCTTTTACGTGCCTCATACCCTTCTCTCACTACGCTATCTCAACAACCTATTTAGCATAACAAATCTTTGCTCATTAAAAATCGCTCTTTTTGATGGAAATCTTGGAGGTCCAGAGGATTATCATGGATTTCCCAAGTTCTACTTGATGGCAACCCTTTATCATTTTCCGACCTTCAGTCCCAATTTCTTCTTCCTAATTCTTTTAGAAAACAATACGATCTCCTACTTCCTGCTCTTCAAAGTTATCTTCATTCACTTTCCTCATCTTCTGTTCTGCCCATTTTGTGTTCCACAAATTTTCCTCTCCTGAGTTCCTTTCCTTCTGCCTCTAGTATTTACAAATGTTTTTTATCAATTTTGGAAAAGGTGATGGACAGAGTTTCTGAATGATGCAGAATACTCCTACCCAGTCAAGAGATCAGGGATTGATCCATCACCGTTTTTTAGCTCACTGCACCATCCCAGCTCAGAACCTGACTATATGCAAATTAGTCTGTTCTTGTCCCAGTGCATGATGGGAACAGGGCAAACCAAACTACACAAGCCAATTCTTATACTGGAAAGGAGACAAGCTACCGGGGACCGGTTTCTGGCATTTCAGCCGTCTTCGGCCCGGCTTGCTTGAATCCTGATGGTGCAATGAGCTAGGGACTCACGTCTGAGCATACCCTCCCACACTTAGTGTGGATAAAATCAATTTTGGAAAAGGTGATGGACAGAGTTTCTGAATGATGCAGAATACTCCTACACAGTCAAGAGATCAGGGATTGATCCATCACCGTTTTTTAGCTCACTGCACCATCCCAGCTCAGAACCTGACTATATGCAAATTAGTCTGTTCCTGTCCCAGTGCATGATGGGAACAGGGCAAACCAAACTACACAAGCCAATTCTTATACTGGAAAGGAGACAAGCTACCGGGGACCGGTTTCTGGCATTTCAGCCGTCTTCGGCCCGGCTTGCTTGAATCCTGATGGTGCAATGAGCTAGGGACTCACGTCTGAGCATACCCTCCCACACTTAGTGTGGATAAAATCAATTTTGGAAAAGGTGATGGACAGAGTTTCTGAATGATGCAGAATACTCCTACCCAGTCAAGAGATCAGGGATTGATCCATCACCGTTTTTTAGCTCACTGCACCATCCCAGCTCAGAACCTGACTATATGCAAATTAGTCTGTTCCTGTCCCAGTGCATGATGGGAACAGGGCAAACCAAACTACACAAGCCAATTCTTATACTGGAAAGGAGACAAGCTACCGGGGACCGGTTTCTGGCATTTCAGCCGTCTTCGGCCCGGCTTGCTTGAATCCTGATGGTGCAATGAGCTAGGGACTCACGTCTGAGCATACCCTCCCACACTTAGTGTGGATAAAATCAATTTTGGAAAAGGTGATGGACAGAGTTTCTGAATGATGCAGAATACTCCTACCCAGTCAAGAGATCAGGGATTGATCCATCACCGTTTTTTAGCTCACTGCACCATCCCAGCTCAGAACCTGACTATATGCAAATTAGTCTGTTCCTGTCCCAGTGCATGATGGGAACAGGGCAAACCAAACTACACAAGCCAATTCTTATACTGGAAAGGAGACAAGCTACCGGGGACCGGTTTCTGGCATTTCAGCCGTCTTCGGCCCGGCTTGCTTGAATCCTGATGGTGCAATGAGCTAGGGACTCACGTCTGAGCATTCCCTCCCACACTTAGTGTGGATAAAATCAATTTTGGAAAAGGTGATGGACAGAGTTTCTGAATGATGCAGAATACTCCTACCCAGTCAAGAGATCAGGGATTGATCCATCACCGTTTTTTAGCTCACTGCACCATCCCAGCTCAGAACCTGACTATATGCAAATTAGTCTGTTCCTGTCCCAGTGCATGATGGGAACAGGGCAAACCAAACTACACAAGCCAATTCTTATACTGGAAAGGAGACAAGCTACCGGGGACCGGTTTCTGGCATTTCAGCCGTCTTCGGCCCGGCTTGCTTGAATCCTGATGGTGCAATGAGCTAGGGACTCACGTCTGAGCATACCCTCCCACACTTAGTGTGGATAAAATCAATTTTGGAAAAGGTGATGGACAGAGTTTCTGAATGATGCAGAATACTCCTACCCAGTCAAGAGATCAGGGATTGATCCATCACCGTTTTTTAGCTCACTGCACCATCCCAGCTCAGAACCTGACTATATGCAAATTAGTCTGTTCCTGTCCCAGTGCATGATGGGAACAGGGCAAACCAAACTACACAAGCCAATTCTTATACTGGAAAGGAGACAAGCTACCGGGGACCGGTTTCTGGCATTTCAGCCGTCTTCGGCCCGGCTTGCTTGAATCCTGATGGTGCAATGAGCTAGGGACTCACGTCTGAGCATACCCTCCCCCACTTAGTGTGGATAAAATCAATTTTGGAAAAGGTGATGGACAGAGTTTCTGAATGATGCAGAATACTCCTACCCAGTCAAGAGATCAGGGATTGATCCATCACCGTTTTTTAGCTCACTGCACCATCCCAGCTCAGAACCTGACTATATGCAAATTAGTCTGTCCCTGTCCCAGTGCATGATGGGAACAGGGTAAACCAAACTACACAAGCCAATTCTTATACTGGAAAGGAGACAAGCTACCGGGGACCGGTTTCTGGCATTTCAGCCGTCTTCGGCCCGGCTTGCTTGAATCCTGATGGTGCAATGAGCTAGGGACTCACGTCTGAGCATACCCTCCCACACTTAGTGTGGATAAAATCAATTTTGGAAAAGGTGATGGACAGAGTTTCTGAATGATGCAGAATACTCCTACCCAGTCAAGAGATCAGGGATTGATCCATCACCGTTTTTTAGCTCACTGCACCATCCCAGCTCAGAACCTGACTATATGCAAATTAGTCTGTTCCTGTCCCAGTGCATGATGGGAACAGGGCAAACCAAACTACACAAGCCAATTCTTATACTGGAAAGGAGACAAGCTACCGGGGACCGGTTTCTGGCATTTCAGCCGTCTTCGGCCCGGCTTGCTTGAATCCTGATGGTGCAATGAGCTAGGGACTCACGTCTGAGCATACCCTCCCACACTTAGTGTGGATAAAATCAATTTTGGAAAAGGTGATGGACAGAGTTTCTGAATGATGCAGAATACTCCTACCCAGTCAAGAGATCAGGGATTGATCCATCACCGTTTTTTAGCTCACTGCACCATCCCAGCTCAGAACCTGACTATATGCAAATGAGTCTGTTCCTGTCCCAGTGCATGATGGGAACAGGGCAAACCAAACTACACAAGCCAATTCTTATACTGGAAAGGAGACAAGCTACCGGGGACCGGTTTCTGGCATTTCAGCCGTCTTCGGCCCGGCTTGCTTGAATCCTGATGGTGCAATGATGGAAATCTTGGAGGTCCAGAGGATTATCATGGATTTCCCAAGTTCTACTTGATGGCAACCCTTTATCATTTTCCGACCTTCAGTCCCAATTTCTTCTTCCTAATTCTTTTAGAAAACAATACGATCTCCTACTTCCTGCTCTTCAAAGTTATCTTCATTCACTTTCCTCATCTTCTGTTCTGCCCATTTCGTGTTCCACAAATTTTCCTCTCCTGAGTTCCTTTCCTTCTGCCTCTAGTATTTACAAATGTTTTTTATCTCCATCAGAAAGGCATAAAACAAAGACTGAATTGGCTTGGGGACATGATCTGTTGCTCTCCTGGCCCATTTCCTTATGGGATAACTTATGGTTAAAGATTCATAAAACCTCAGGAGCAGCCAATGCTACTCAAACCCTTTATTTTATTTATCATCGCCTGCTATACTCTGCAGCACGATTGGCATCCTTATCCCGGGACATTTCGTCCAATTGTTGGTCTTGCCCCTGCACAAGTGCTGATTTAACCCCTATGCTTTTTCATTGCCCTAATATCCACACCTTCTGGCAATCCACTAGGTCACGTATAAACACCATCTTTAACATAAAAGTCCACTTCTCTCCCTCAGTTATTTTCCTAGGTTCACTATCCCCTTCTCTGCCTCCAACCCCTTCACACTTTCAGTTGCTTGACTTACTACTGGCTGTTGCACTGCACTTGATAACCTCCAACTAGAAAGATGCGTCAAAAGTTACTTACTCAGCTTGGTGGAATGCCATATGCTTTCACCATAGACTCGATACTAATTATGTTTCTCCCATCTCCCTAGAAATTAAGAGACTTATTGTGGATCCCTCTTACTACTTATTTATCCACCTTATCTTCCCCAATTCCCTCCACTGTTTCTCATGCAAACAAATCAGATGATGTTCGCAAACCACCATGATTAATCCCTGTTGTCTTTTTTCTCTAGTTATTGCCAAATATTATTGTTACATTTATATTCACATTTGCTTATACGTTTACCTCTTAGGCACTTATCTGCATACAGTGTTTATACTTAAATCTATTTTTACTCTGTTTATTGCTGAAATTCCATATACCATTTTTCTTTTATCTCCCTTTTCTTTTTTCCCTTCCCCCTTTCAGATTTTATTGTTTATTGAATCCTATTTTTTAAGCATCTTTTGTATGTATTTTAAAATTTCCTGTATACTCTATATTGTTTGGATGCCTTGCTTTTTTATTTCTTGTTATACTTGGTTTCAATAAACTTGAACTTAAAAAAATGAACTGGAGTGCGCAGGGAGGGGAAGCCATCAGTCTTGGCTGTTGTACTATCATGGCCACTATTTGCATAAAAACTGCAAGTCAACCAACCTAATATATCTCATTGAGTGTTTTTGTAAACACAGGTACGTAGGCATGACAACCCGGAAAGTGAGGACAAGAATTGTAGAGCACCGAAGCACCATTCGCTGCAAGAAGACGCAAAGCAAACTTATGGACCAATACCTACAAGAAGGACATACCCCCAACGATATGTCCTGGACAGTGATTGAACATATGCCTTATCACACCAACAATAATGACAAAATCCTATTGGCTAAAGAACAGCGTTGGATATACTGCCTCTCGACCCACACCCAAGGGTTAAATGATAATATACCTTAGAACAGTCTCAGTCGTTGAAACTTCAAACCCCCTGGGGATGAACACATACACATCATGAGCTAAATACGGTTCATGATAGTGCCCCGTATAACACCTACACAACCTCCAAGACCCACTAACACAGGCCTTTATGATGCCAATATGTCGCTCACCACCACCCACCTAGTTTTTCTGATCTGCATCCCATTACCGCCCTTGAGCAGTGGCCTTGAATGCCACACCCCGCTATGATCTCAAACAAAAGAGCATATGTCCACATATGATAATCTGGGAACCCACTGATTATACGGCACTTTAAGCAGACGCATTTGTTGCTTAATATGTGGTTAAAACGCTCACCTAAATTGACTCCAAAAATGGCCCTAAAACACATCTTAATGTTAACTGCCCCAAGTTGCATTTAAATATATTCTTTTAGTTCATCCCAATGCTCTTAACACCCGAAAATATAAGCTTTGCCACAATTGTCTAGTCTTCGGCATAAACATTATCCGATGAATACCGATTCAAAACAGGCATTCACACACGATGACTCTACATGGTGGTAGTCTGTTGTTTGTGTTCCTTTTTTCTGTAGATGCTACTCATGCCACAGAGACATGCCTTCCGCTGAACTCGCTACAGCTGCAGCGTCTAGTTGCTATTTAAACACCAACAGAAACACCGCAAAACCATCAACGGAGTTCCTGTTTAGCCGAAGTAGGTTGAGAAGTGGGTCCTGATCAAGCACCAAGTAAGTGATACCCGGGAGACCGCTGGACATTGGATATGCCCCCATGAAATGCCCCGAACGAGCCAGACCGGGTGGCTCTTACTGATTTTAGAATGCATACGGCGCCCACTTTAAGGCACAGGGTGACGCCTCATTTTTTTTAAACTCTCTGTTCTCCACCGGAGTGCTACCTTCAAATTAGACACCCTCCAGGGACTCATGTAGTTTGTCCTCCGGAATATAAGAGTAAGCACATTATTCGACCATTGTTGTGGTCAAAACCTTAGTCACAATTAGGTTATTTTCATTCCGCCTCTAAACTATAGCACAGTACCGCACAGTTGCGCGACTCAGCAGTTTAATTCACACGCCGACACAAACCACAAAACGCCTCCGGTTTTCTTCCGATTAACACTTAGACCCAACACAATGGAGTCACTGATAAAACCGTACCTGAGATGGTCCTCATTTATATGTGTGTGTCTTTGTTGTTTTGTCCACTTTTCCTTACAGGTATAAACTTAGAGGAAACCTGACGCAAGCCAGATTTAACACAAGGCCTGGCTGAAACTAGTTGACCACACCGGATGTGGGAGCCCATAAGTCTCTCCAACCACATCCACTAGCCTTGCTTTTAATACTGCCAAGGGCCCACAAATAAATTATCCTGTGGATACTGGGACCGTTAGGACAGGTTTTACGTACACCCTCAACACCTACACTGCACACTCGCTTGACACTTTCTGCTCCGCTGTAAACAGATGTCGCATCACACCCGAGGCACACTCGAAGCCTTGGGTGGGGCCCGATGATGAAGCATGCCATCAACTTGGTTGGTGGGTGAGGACCTTCATAAAAACGAATATGTTTTTCTGACGCGCACTACATGAGCATTACTAGTATAGCTAGCTATTTTTGATTATCGCTAATATCATACGGGGAAGTGAACTAGCTACCTCCGTTCCTCACTCTCCTTTTTTTGATACATAATATTACTTTTTGATAGTTAAAATGTTCTTGTCCTAACCATTTGAGCCTTCTGTCAGTGAATGGCTCTGCTCTTGAGGTTTGTATAATCCTGCCAGACAGTAAGACAACAGTGACTGGATGTAAGCAGGATGGCTAGGAGCAGAGCTGTGCCCTGCCCCATTTGTACTTCAAAAGACTTGCTTCAAGCACCCTCAAAAGGCTCTGACACTGGAAACAACCTTTACACCGCGGTCATCACATCGTGTTACCTTTACAATGCAGTACCATTACAACGCAAGTAGATGGTATTAGATGGTATTCTAAACTAAGGAATAGTATACTGTAGTATTCGAACACCTTCCCTACTGTTGCACACACGGGAGCTGGAATAGTAACTTATGCTATTAAGTCCAGCGCGCCATATAGAGCAAGCCGTTGTAATGACTTGCGTTGTAATGGTACTGCGATGTAATACCTCACGCGCGTTGTAATGAGACATATTCCTCTGACACCCACCTATTGTCGCCCTAGACAGGGTGGAGCCTGTACATGGGGAAGAAAGAACTTTCCAGAATCCGATCTGATGATAGGACAGGGTGTTCGCCCCACACACAAAGTCTGGGACCAGGTATAAATAGTGGATCACCTGAACAACTCTTCAGTACACTCCTGAAACTAAAGACATTACAGAAGATGGACTGCCTTTCCTACTAAGGACTGCTTTGTTCCCCAGAGGCCTGTCCTGCTGCTTGCGGCCTGCCTTGTTCCTCAGAGGCCTGCCCTGCTGCTTGCGGCCTGCCTTGTTCTCCGGAGGCCTGCCCTGCTGCTTGCGGCCTGCCTTTTTCCCCAGAGGTCTGCTTTGTTCCCCAGAGGCCTGTCCTGCTGCTTGCGCTCTGCCTTGTTCCCCAGACGCCTGCCCCGCTGCTTGCGGCCTGCCTTTTTCTCCAGAGGCCTGCCCTGCTGCTTGCAGCCTGCCTTGTTCCCCAGAGGCCTGTCCTGCTGCTTGCACCCTGCCCTGCTCCCCAGAGGCCTGCCCTGCTGCTTGCGGCCTGCTTTGTTCCTCAGAGGCCCTCCCTGCTGCTTGCGGCCTGCCTTGTTCCCCAGAGGTCTGCTTTGTTCCCCAGAGGCCTGTCCTGCTGCTTGCGCTTTGCCTTGTTCCCCAGAGGCCTGCCCTTCTGCTTGTGGCCTGCCTTGATCCCCAGGGGCCTGCCCTGCTGCTTGCAGCCTGCCTTGTTCCCCGGAGGACTGCTCTCTGAGATGAAAGACTGGACCTGCTCCCTTCTTCCCAGGGTACCAGAGTGACTCCAATAGTCAGCTGGCAGACCTCCTGTCTGAGCTATAGGGACATAACAAGCTCTAGAGGCCTCCCTGCAACTGCCCAGCTGACCTGCTGCAACTGGACCTGCAACTGGATATGCCTGAGGCCTACTGGCCTCTGTTGAAATGGATTCCTGATCCCCAAGAGGTGCCAACCCAGGTCATGACCCTTGGCTGGCATCAGTTGACCTCCTCCTGTAAAGGAAAGTAGAAAGCTTGAAGTTGTGGGTGTTTCACGATCACACACTGGCCCATCCGCACACTGACTGCCCACACGAAGCTCTGATGAACCCAAGTTTTTGCAATAAAGTGCAAGATCTGCACTATGAATTACAGCAGTGACAACCCACGGTGCCCACCAAGGAAAACCTCTAGTGAATACCGTTCGCGGCTCCCGATCAGCTCCTCTCTTTGCAGCGGGGATCCGCCGCCATTCCTCTCCCTGCTCCTTGCGGTTGCTCCAGCGCCCACAGAACTCTGTGTCAGACTTTGAGAACATTACCTAGTCCCTGTATCTGGCCTGCGCGGCATCAAGGTCGACCTGAACCTGTGACTTTCCCCCAGTCTCGCACGACCAGATGACTCTGAGTGGCTTTTAGGTGCTGTTTTAACCTGAAACTTTGACAATGCATATCTTCAGTTCTACTAATTGGATTTTTGTAGTTCTAATGTCATTTTGTTTCTTAAAATGTACTATAGTTTTGTAAATTAGCATGGGATTTTAATTGGGTTGTGTTTTCACTTTATTTATTACTGTTTGTGTGCTTCATAAATACTTTACACTTGCTTTTAAGTTAAGCTGGACTGCATTTGAGCCAGTCTACCAGGGGGTTAAGCTTAGGTGAATTTATTGACTTTTCAGGGTCACCCAGACAAGAATTGCGGTTGTTGCTTGAGAAGGGTTTCCACCCCCAAGCTCCAATCAATAACCCCATTTTGTAAAAATGTTTTTCAATGTGAATGCCTGCATCAATCTATTTATCAGATGTATTGGTTTTAACTGGAGTTTTATGAAAGGGACAGGTTCTGTTGTATAGCATTTTAGGACCCTTCTGTAATTGTCCCGATTCATGCCCTTATATAGGTATAAATCACCATATCCTAATAGGCATAGCAATCATAACCATATTTAGACATAGCTCATGCAGCCCAAATACAGCAGGGCTACTTCCACCAGTTCCGAAAATCCACAACGATTTCTTGAAAAACTCGACTTCAGCAGCTAGGGACTTCCCCTTGCTTGAATACTGACTTGTCCAAGAACTCGTGGAGTTTTCAAAGAACTGATACTCTTTGATGATGTTATTATGTCCACCTTTACGTCAAACTCAGCACCTTCAAGGTATAAATATGCCCACACTTGCCATAGCAAACACACAGTGGTTTGGAGCGGTTCAACTATCTACTTGCCCGACGCATCCTGCTACAGCAAGTGCCGAAGGAAGCCGACCCTCCAGCAGACGCACTGAGAGAGACGCTGTCTTTTCTCTCACCGAGAAATCCAGCTTCAGTGTTTCCAAGCTACCCTTGTGGGTTGTTGGGAAATCGAGTGCTGAGCCTGACCTTCTTCATTCTAAACCAAGGTACGGAGCTGATTAGACCCTTAGATAAATCTTGGATAGATTCTTGGCAAAGAATACTAAATTTATGCTACACCTCACTTACTTCTTCCCTCGTACTAGACTTAAGTTAGGTACATCGGGGTAGGCGTATTTTAGAAGCACCAGTTGAGTACATTTCAGCCTTTGTTATTTATGTATGTATTTATCTATGGTCTAGGAACCATACAATGCTCTTACAGTATTATTTTATCCTACTCTTTTTACTGTACGCATTATACTTTGCAACCAGTATTACGATTGTAGAAGTTCATTTCTTATGCATGAGAAAGAAGACTGTTCAGTAAATACATTTTATTGAAAACGCCCGTTTATCTACTTCTCTGAAAACTCTGGTGAAACGAAACATGCATGAATGACTGAGTAAAATATATATCTATTGTTTCCATGACTCTGAAGATCAGTTTTATCTTGGGGAAACAAAGTTGTCATGTTTATGCAGTTGTCTGAAACTAAATCTCTTCTTGTGAACTCGAGAAAGTTTCTAGTGAACTCTGAGCTAGCTGGCACTCACAATTAAGTCTAACACATTCAATAGAGACCTAGTACACGTAAGTCCTAAGTCACATCTATAGGATATATTATTCCAATGCGCAGAGCGTATTGGGAATATAGGAACTACACTACAGTTCCTTCATGCTGTGTGGGATGAGGTAGAGGTTACTGTGACTTAGGGTTTGTCTTATTAAGAATCTGTAGCAATCATTCCAACCATTCTACTAAAATGATTAATCCTAGTTTGTAGTAACTTCCTAAAAAGTTAGAGAAACAATTTAAAACAAATATGTGTAATTAAAAAACCTGGTGTAAAATCAAGGCCAAATATTTTTTAGAGGTTGTCAACACTGATTTTTAATTGTGATTATTGTTTAGGCATTATAAATCAATTATCAAATGAAATTTTACTACCAGAGTATCGAGATTTAAATGCTAGAATACTGTGAAGGCAAGTATGTAGAAGTAAGGAAAGGTTTACTATAATTGCCTCTACATGTATGTACCTTGACGGTATGCACATGTTCTAGGTACATTGATGCAGAATTGAGAACAGCACATCTACACCTACATACTATTACCTACACAATATTGTGATAGTCGATATTTGGCAGGGGAGATACAACTCAAGTTAAACACTACAGTGTGCTTATGTCCTGGAGGTGAAGGGCTGCAAGGATTCACACAACGCCCATTGAATCTCCTGTATCAAAGGAGCTACCAGAGTCTGGCTCAGCAAACCGCCCAGATAGATAATCAGAGACACATACCTACGGCTCCATCATCCAGTCCAGTCCTCTCCTCCCCTCCTCATTCTTCATCGCTCCTCCCCGTCCCATATGTTCCATACCCTCCCATCTCCTTACACTCCCCAGAGATGGTCCACACCAGCGGCTCCATCAACCGTTCACTCCTACCCCCTCCTCCCCTCATCTTCCATTACCTCTCCACCCCTCCCTTCAGCATCTGCCCCCTCCCCAGAGATGGCACATACCTGGGGCTCTATCATCCAGTCTGTCCTCTCTACTCCTCTCCTCATCTTTTATCATCTGTCCGCCCCTTCCTTTAGCATCATCCCCCTCCCCAGAGATGGTTGATACCAGCGGCTCTATCATCCAGTCTGTCCTCTCCACCCCTCCCCTCATCTTTTATCACCTGTCCGCCCCTCCCTTTAGCATCCACCCCCTCCCCAGAGATGGCACATACCTGCGGCTCTATCATCTAGTCAGTCCTCTCCACTCCTCCCCTCATCTGTCCACCTCTCCCTTTAGCATCATTCCCCCTCCCCAGAGATGGCACATACCTGAGGCTCTATCATCCAGTCTGTCCTCTTCACTCCTCCCCTCATCTGTCCACCCCTCCCTTTAGCATCATTCCCCCTCCCCAGAGATGGCACATACCTGCGGCTCTATCATCCAGTCTGTCCTCTCCACTTCTCCCCTCACCTGTCTGCCCCTCCCTTTAGAATCATCCCCCCTCCCCAGAGATGGCACATACCTGCGGCTCGATCATCCAGTCACTCCTCTCCACCCCTCCCCTAATCTTTTATCATCTGTCTGCCCCTCCCTTTAGCATCCACCCCCCCTCCCGAGAGATGGCACATACCTGGGGCTCTATCATCCAGTCTGTCCTCTCAACCCCTCCGCTCATCTTTTACCACCTGTCCGCCCCTCCCTTTAGCATCATCCCCCCTCCACACAGATGGCACATACCTGCGGCTCTATCATCCATTCAGTCCTCGCCAACACTCCCCTCCCCTCATCTTTTATCACCTGTCCGGCCCTCCCTTTAGCATCATCCCCCCTTCCTAGAGATGGCACATACCCAAAGCTCTATCATCCATTCAGTCCTCTCCTCCCCTCCCCTCATCTTTTATCATCTGTCCGCCCTCCCTTTAGCATCCAGCCCCGCCCAGAGATGGCACATACCTGCGGCTCTATCATCCATTCAGTCCTCTCCACCCCTTCCCTCCCCTCATCTTATATCATCTGTCTGCCCTCCCTTTAGCATCCAGCCCCACCCCCCCAGAGATGGCACATACCTGCTGCTCTATCATCCAGTCAGTACTCTCCACCCCTCCCCTCATCTGTCCGCCCCTTCATTTAGCATCATCCCCACCTCCCCAGAGATGTCACATACCTGCGGCTCTATCATCCAGTCAATCCTCTCCACTCCTCCCCGCTCCTGTCCGCCCCTCCCTTTAGCATCATCCCCCCTCCCCAGACATGGCACCTACCTGGGACTCTATCATCCAGTCTGTCCTCTCCACTCCTCCCCTCATCTTTTATCATCTGTCCGCCCCTCCCTTTAGCATCATCCCCCTTCCCAGAGATGGATGATACCTGCGGCTCTATCATCCAGTCTGTCTTCTCCACCCCTCCCCTCCCCTCATTTTTTATCACCTGTCCACCCCTCCCTTTAGATTCATCCCCACCTCCCCAGAGATGGCACATACCTGCGGCTCGATCATCCAGTCACTCCTCTCCACCCCTCCCCTAATCTTTTATCATCTGTCTGCCCCTCCCTTTAGCATCCACCCCCCCTCCTGAGAGATGGCACATACCTGGGGCTCTATCATCCAGTCTGTCCTCTCAACCCCTCCGCTCATCTTTTACCACCTGTCCGCCCCTCCCTTTAGCATCATCCCCCCTCCACAGAGATGGCACATACCTGCGGCTCTATCATCCATTCAGTCCTCTCCAACACTCCCCTCCCCTCATCTTTTATCATCGGTTCTCCCCTCCCTTTAGCATTCATCTTCCCTCCACAGAGATGGCACATACCTGAGGCTCTATCATCCAGTCCCCTCCCCTCCTCTCCACTCCTCCCTTCATCTGACCGCCCCTCCCTTTAGCATCCCCCCTCCCCAGAGATGGCACATACCTGGGGCTCTATCATACAGTCAGTCCTCTCCACCCCTCCCCTCCCCTCATCTGGTATCATCTGTCTGCCCCTCCCTTTAGCATCATCCCCCCTCCCCAGAGATGGCCCATACCTGCGGCTCTATCATCCAGTCTTTCCTCCCCACTCCTCCCCTCATCTTTCCGCCCCTCCCTTTAGCATCCATCCTCCCTCCCCAGAGATGGCACATACCTGTGGCTCTATCATCCAGTCCCCTCCCCTCCTCTCCACTCCTCCCTTCATCTGACCGCCCCTCCCTTTAGCATCCCCCCTCCCCAGAGATGGCACATACCTGGGGCTCTATCATACAGTCAGTCCTCTCCACCCCTCCCCTCCCCTCATCTGTTATCATCTGTCTGCCCCTCCCTTTAGCATCATCCCCCCTCCCCAGAGATGGCCCATACCTGCGGCTCTATCATCCAGTCTTTCCTCCCCACTCCTCCCCTCATCTTTCCGCCCCTCCCCTTAAGCATCCATCCTCCCTCCCCAGAGATGGCACATACCTGAGGCTCTATCATCCAGTCCCCTCCCCTCCTCTCCACTCCTCCCTTCATCTGACCGCCCCTCCCTTCAGCATCCCCCCTCCCCAGAGATGGCACATACCTGGGGCTCTATCATCCAGTCTGTCCTCTCCACTCCTACCCTCATCTTTTATCACCTGTCTGCCCCTCCATTTACCATCCATCCTCCCTCCCCAGAGATGGCACATACCTGCGGCTCTATCATCCATTCAGTCCTCTCCACCCCTCCCCTCCCATCATCTTTTATCACCTGTACTCCCCTCCCTTTAGCATCCACCCCCCTCCCCAGAGATGGCGCATACCTGCGGCTCTATCATCCAGTCAATCCTCTCTACCCCTCCCCTCCTCATGTCTTTTATCATCTGTCCGCCCCTCCCTTTAGCATCCATCCTCCCTCCCTCCCTCCCCAGAGATGGCACATACATGCGGCTCTGTCATCCAGTCAGTCCTCTCCACCCCTCCCCTCATCTGTCCGCCCCTCCCTTTAGCATCATCCCCCCTCCCCAGAGATGGCACATACCTGAGGCTCTATCATCCAGTCTGTCCTCTTCACTCCTCCCCTCATCTGTCCACCCCTCCCTTTAGCATCATTCCCCCTCCCCAGAGATGGCACATACCTGCGGCTCTATCATCCAGTCTGTCCTCTCCACTTCTCCCCTCACCTGTCTGCCCCTCCCTTTAGAATCATCCCCCCTCCCCAGAGATGGCACATACCTGCGGCTCTATCATCTAGTCAGTCCTCTCCACTCCTCCCCTCATCTGTCCACCTCTCCCTTTAGCATCATTCCCCCTCCCCAGAGATGGCACATACCTGAGGCTCTATCATCCAGTCTGTCCTCTTCACTCCTCCCCTCATCTGTCCACCCCTCCCTTTAGCATCATTCCCCCTCCCCAGAGATGGCACATACCTGCGGCTCTATCATCCAGTCTGTCCTCTCCACTTCTCCCCTCACCTGTCTGCCCCTCCCTTTAGAATCATCCCCCCTCCCCAGAGATGGCACATACCTGCGGCTCGATCATCCAGTCACTCCTCTCCACCCCTCCCCTAATCTTTTATCATCTGTCTGCCCCTCCCTTTAGCATCCACCCCCCCTCCCGAGAGATGGCACATACCTGGGGCTCTATCATCCAGTCTGTCCTCTCAACCCCTCCGCTCATCTTTTACCACCTGTCCGCCCCTCCCTTTAGCATCATCCCCCCTCCACACAGATGGCACATACCTGCGGCTCTATCATCCATTCAGTCCTCGCCAACACTCCCCTCCCCTCATCTTTTATCACCTGTCCGGCCCTCCCTTTAGCATCATCCCCCCTTCCTAGAGATGGCACATACCCAAAGCTCTATCATCCATTCAGTCCTCTCCTCCCCTCCCCTCATCTTTTATCATCTGTCCTCCCTCCCTTTAGCATCCAGCCCCGCCCAGAGATGGCACATACCTGCGGCTCTATCATCCATTCAGTCCTCTCCACCCCTTCCCTCCCCTCATCTTATATCATCTGTCTGCCCTCCCTTTAGCATCCAGCCCCACCCCCCCAGAGATGGCACATACCTGCTGCTCTATCATCCATTCAGTACTCTCCACCCCTCCCCTCATCTGTCCGCCCCTTCATTTAGCATCATCCCCACCTCCCCAGAGATGTCACATACCTGCGGCTCTATCATCCAGTCAATCCTCTCCACTCCTCCCCGCTCCTGTCCGCCCCTCCCTTTAGCATCATCCCCCCTCCCCAGACATGGCACCTACCTGGGACTCTATCATCCAGTCTGTCCTCTCCACTCCTCCCCTCATCTTTTATCATCTGTCCGCCCCTCCCTTTAGCATCATCCCCCTTCCCAGAGATGGATGATACCTGCGGCTCTATCATCCAGTCTGTCTTCTCCACCCCTCCCCTCCCCTCATTTTTTATCACCTGTCCACCCCTCCCTTTAGATTCATCCCCACCTCCCCAGAGATGGCACATACCTGCGGCTCGATCATCCAGTCACTCCTCTCCACCCCTCCCCTAATCTTTTATCATCTGTCTGCCCCTCCCTTTAGCATCCACCCCCCCTCCCGAGAGATGGCACATACCTGGGGCTCTATCATCCAGTCTGTCCTCTCAACCCCTCCGCTCATCTTTTACCACCTGTCCGCCCCTCCCTTTAGCATCATCCCCCCTCCACAGAGATGGCACATACCTGCGGCTCTATCATCCATTCAGTCCTCTCCAACACTCCCCTCCCCTCATCTTTTATCATCGGTTCTCCCCTCCCTTTAGCATTCATCTTCCCTCCACAGAGATGGCACATACCTGAGGCTCTATCATCCAGTCCCCTCCCCTCCTCTCCACTCCTCCCTTCATCTGACCGCCCCTCCCTTTAGCATCCCCCCTCCCCAGAGATGGCACATACCTGGGGCTCTATCATACAGTCAGTCCTCTCCACCCCTCCCCTCCCCTCATCTGGTATCATCTGTCTGCCCCTCCCTTTAGCATCATCCCCCCTCCCCAGAGATGGCCCATACCTGCGGCTCTATCATCCAGTCTTTCCTCCCCACTCCTCCCCTCATCTTTCCGCCCCTCCCTTTAGCATCCATCCTCCCTCCCCAGAGATGGCACATACCTGTGGCTCTATCATCCAGTCCCCTCCCCTCCTCTCCACTCCTCCCTTCATCTGACCGCCCCTCCCTTTAGCATCCCCCCTCCCCAGAGATGGCACATACCTGGGGCTCTATCATACAGTCAGTCCTCTCCACCCCTCCCCTCCCCTCATCTGTTATCATCTGTCTGCCCCTCCCTTTAGCATCATCCCCCCTCCCCAGAGATGGCCCATACCTGCGGCTCTATCATCCAGTCTTTCCTCCCCACTCCTCCCCTCATCTTTCCGCCCCTCCCCTTAAGCATCCATCCTCCCTCCCCAGAGATGGCACATACCTGAGGCTCTATCATCCAGTCCCCTCCCCTCCTCTCCACTCCTCCCTTCATCTGACCGCCCCTCCCTTTAGCATCCCCCCTCCCCAGAGATGGCACATACCTGGGGCTCTATCATCCAGTCTGTCCTCTCCACTCCTACCCTCATCTTTTATCACCTGTCTGCCCCTCCATTTACCATCCATCCTCCCTCCCCAGAGATGGCACATACCTGCGGCTCTATCATCCATTCAGTCCTCTCCACCCCTCCCCTCCCATCATCTTTTATCACCTGTACTCCCCTCCCTTTAGCATCCACCCCCCTCCCCAGAGATGGCGCATACCTGCGGCTCTATCATCCAGTCAATCCTCTCTACCCCTCTCCTCCTCATGTCTTTTATCATCTGTCCGCCCCTCCCTTTAGCATCCATCCTCCCTCCCTCCCTCCCCAGAGATGGCACATACATGCGGCTCTGTCATCCAGTCAGTCCTCTCCACCCCTCCCCTCATCTGTCCGCCCCTCCCTTTAGCATCATCCCCCCTCCCCAGAGATGGTACATACCTGCGGCTCTATCATCCAGTCAGTCCTCTCCACCCCTCCCCTCCCCATGTCTTTTATCATCTGTCCACCCTCCCTTTAGCATCATCCCCCCTCCCCAGAGATGGCACATACCTGCAGCTCTATCATCCAGTCACTCCTCTCCACCCCTCCCATCCCCAAGAGAGCCTCAGCTAAGAGTGCGCTGAAAACTCTGCACTGGCTGCCAATTAAGGAACTTGTGACTTTTAAAGCCCTCTGCGTAGGCCATCGTATCCTACAGGAAAAGGGCCCCATGTACCTACATAACCTACTCCATTCATACCGACCTACCCGACAGTTACGTTCAAGTGGGACCGGGCAGGTTCATGTCCCAAAGTTCAACTGAGTGAGAATGGGCGGGCGCTCCTTTAGAGTCATGACTGCCAAGAAGTGGAACAGACTGCCTTGCCTAGGAGGCTCCGCCTGGAGACATCAGAGGCAGTCTTCCGGAAAGAGCTGAAATCCATCCTGTTCCCCAAAGATTAAGATGAGGACTTTGGGTAGCCAGAACTTAAGAGCTTCAGGAATTAGCCAGGTTGGATCTAATCATCGCGGGGACACACTAGCTAG
Organism: Lissotriton vulgaris; assembly: GCF_964263255.1. Classification (NCBI taxonomy): domain Eukaryota; kingdom Metazoa; phylum Chordata; class Amphibia; order Caudata; family Salamandridae; genus Lissotriton; species Lissotriton vulgaris. The sequence goes on along the minus strand of NC_141690.1, from coordinate 272,657,464 downwards.
TGTAACCAGGCGCTTTACAAGCTTCATAATAAATAAATAAATAAATGTCTTTTATCATCTGTCCGCCCCTCCCTTTAGCATCATCCCCCCTCCCCAGAGATAGCACATACATGCGGCTCTATCATCCAGTCACTCCTCTCCACCCCTCCCCATGTCTTTTATCATCTGTCCGCTCCTCCCTGTAGCATCCACCACCCCTCCCCAGAGATGGCACATACCTGCGGCTCTATCATCCAGTCACTCCTCTCCACCCCCCTCATCTTTTATCACCTGTCCGCCCCTCCCTTTAGCATCATCCCCCCCTCCCCAGAGATGGCACATACCTGCGGCTCTATCATCCAGTCAGTCCTCTCCACCCCTCCCCTTTCCAGGTCTTTTATCATCTGTCCGCCCCTCCCTTTAACATCCACCCCCTCCCCAGAAATGGAACATACCTGCGGCTCTATCATCCAGTCAGTTCTCTCCACCCCTCCCCTCATCTGTCCGCCCCTTCCTTTAGCATCATCCCCACGTCCCCAGAGATGGCACATACCTGCGGCTCTATCATCCAGTCAATCCTCTCCACTCCTCCCCGCTTCTGTCCGCCCCTCCCTTTAGCATCATCCCCCCTCCCCAGAGATGGTTGATACCTGGGACTCTATCATCCAGTCAGTCCTCTCCTCCCCTCTCCTCATCTTTTATCATCTGTCCGCCCCTCCCTTTAGCATCATCCCCCTCCCCAGAGATGGTTGATACCTGCGGCTCTATCATCCAGTCTGTCTTCTCCACCCCTCCCCTCCCCTCATTTTTTATCACCTTTCCACCCCTCCCTTTAGATTCATCCCCACCTCCCCAGAGATGGCACATACCTGCGGCTCTATCATCTAGTCAGACCTCTCCACTCCTCCCTTTATCTGTCCACCCCTCCCTTTAGCATCATCCTCCCTCACCAGAGATGGCACATACCTGCGGCTCTATGTCACTGTCAATGTCATAAGTTTTTATAGAGCGCCATTATCACCGCAAGGTCTCAAGGCGCTTGCAGCATAAGAACCGGGTAAGAAAAGACAAAAACAGAAATGGCATCACAACAAAGAACAGGGGCCCCCTGCTAAAGAAAAAGCCATCTATCATCCATTCTGTCCTCTCCACCCCTCCCCTCCCCTCATCTTTTATCACCTGTTAGCCCCTCCCTTTAGCATCCACCCCCTCCCTAGAGATGGCACCTACCTGGGACTCTATCATCCAGTCTGTCCTCTCCACTCCTCCCTTCATCTTTTATCACCTGTCCGCCCCTCCCTTTAGCATCCACCCCCTCTACAGAGATGGTTGATACCTGCGGCTCTATCATCCAGTCAGTCCTCTCCACTCCTCCCCTCATCTGATCACCACTCCCTTTAGCATCATCCCCCTCCGCAGAGATGGCACATACCTGCGGCTCTATCATCCATTCAGTCCTCTCCACCACTCCCGTCCCCTCATCGTTTATCACCTGTCAGCCCCTCCCTTTAGCATCCACCCCCTCTCCCCAGCGATGGCACATACCTGCAGCTCTATCATCCATTCAGTCCTCTCCACCCCTCCCATCATCTGTCCGCCCCTCCCTTTAGCATCATCCCCCCTCCACAGAGATGGCACATACCTGAGGCTCTATCATCCAGTCTGTCCTCTTCACTCCTCCCCTCATCTGTCCACCCCTCCCTTTAGCATCATCCCCCTCCCTAGAGATGGCACATACCAGGGGCTCTATCATCCATTCAGTCCTCTCCACCACTCCCCTCCCCTCATCTTTTATCACCTGTCCGCCCCTCCCTTTAGCATCATCCCCCCTCCCTAGAGATGGCACATACCCGAGGCTCTATCATCCATTCAGTCCTCTCCACCCCTCCCCTCCCCTCATCTTTTATCATCTGTCCGCCCTCCCTTCAGCATCCAGCCCCCCAGAGATGGCACATACCTGCGGCTCTATCTTCCATTCAGTCCTCTCTTCCCCTCCCCTCATCTTTTATCATCGGTCTGCCCTCCCTTTAGCATCCAGCCCCACCCCCCCAGAGATGGCACATTACTGCGGCTCTATCATTATCATCCAGTCAGTCCTCTCCACCCCTCCCCTCCTCATGTCTTTTATCATCTGTCCGCCCCTCCCTTTAGCATCATCCCCCCTCCCCAGAGATGGCACATACCTGCGGCTCTATCATCCAGCCACTCCTCTCCACCCCTCCCATCCCCAAGAGAGCCTCAGCTAAGAGTGCGCTCAAAACTCTGCACTGGCTGCCAATTAAGGAACGTGTGACTTTTAAAGCCCTCTGCGTAGGCCATCGTATCCTACAGGGAAAGGGCCCCATGTACCTACATAACCTACTCCGTTCATACCGACCTACCCGACAGTTACGTTCAAGTGGGACGGGCAGGTTCATGTCCCAAAGTTCAACAGAGTGAGAATGGGCGGGCGCTCCTTCAGAGTCATGACTGCCAAGAAGTGGAACAGACTGCCTTGCCTAGGAGGCTCCGCCTGGAGACATCAGAGGCAGTCTTCCGGAAAGAGCTGAAAAACATCCTGTTCCCCAAAGATTAACATGGGGACTTTGGGTAGCCAGAACTTAAGAGCTTCAGGAATTAGCCAGGTTGGGTCTAATCAGCGCGGGGACACACTAGCTAGTGTAACCAGGCGCTTTACAAGCTTCATAATAAATAAATAAATAAATGTCTTTTATCATCTGTCAGCCCCTCCCTTTAGCATCATCCGCCCCTCCCCAGAGATGACATATACCTGAGGCTCTATCATCCAGTCACTCCTCTCCACCCCTCCCCTCTTCTTTTATCATCTGTCCGCCCCTCCCTTGAGCATCTCCCCCCTCCCCAGAGATGGCACATACCTGCGGCTCTATCATCCAGTCACTCCTCTCCACTCCTCCCCTCATCTTTTACCATCTGTCCTCCCCTCTCTTTAGCATCCACCCCCCCTCCCCAGAGATGGCACATACCTGCGCCTCTATCATCCAGTCACTCCTCTCCACCCCCCTCATCTTTTATCACCTGTCCGCCTCTCCCTGTAGCATCAACCCCCCCGCCCCAGAAATGGATCATACCTGCCGCCCTATCATCCAGTCAGTCCTCTCCACCCCTCCCCTCAGCTGTCCGCCCCTCCCTTTAGCATCACCCCCCCCTCCCCAGAGATGGCACATACCTGCGGCTCTATCATCCATTCAGTCCTCTCCACCCCTCCCCTCCCCTCAACTTTTATCATCTGTCCGCCCTCCCTTTAGCATCCAGCCCCCCCCAGAGATGTCACATACCTGCGGCTCTATCATCTAGTCTGTCCTCTCCACTCCTCCCCTCATTTGTCCACCCCTCCCTTTAGATTCATCCCCCCTCCCCAGAGATGGCACCTACCTGGGGCTCTGTCATCCAGTCTGTCCTCTCCACTCCTCCCCTCATCTGTCAGCCCTTCCCTTTAGCATCCACCCCCTCTCCCCAGCGATGGCACATACCTGCAGCGCTATCATCCATTCAGTCCTCTCCACCCCTCCCCTCATCTGTCCGCCCCTCCCTTTAGCATCATCCCCCCTCCACAGAGATGGCACATACCTGAGGCTCTATCATCCAGTCTGTCCTCTTCACTCCTCCCCTCATCTGTCCACCCATCCCTTTAGCATCATCCCCCCTCCCGAGAGATGGCACATACCTGGGGCTCTATCATCCAGTCTGTCCTCTCAACCCCTCCGCTCATCTTTTACCACCTGTCCGCCCCTCCCTTTAGCATCATCCCCCCTCCACAGAGATGGCACATACCTGGGGCTCTATCATCCAGTCTGTCCTCTCAACCCCTCCGCTCATCTTTTACCACCTGTCCGCCCCTCCCTTTAGCATCATCCCCCCTCCACAGAGATGGCACATACCTCCGGCTCTATCATCCATTCAGTCCTCTCCACCCCTCCCCTCCCCTCATCTTTTATCATCTGTGCGCCCTCCCTTTAGTATCCAGCCTCGCCCAGAGATGGCACCTACCTGCGGCTCTATCATCCAGTCAGCTCTATCAGTCTTCCCTGGTTCGTAGATGTAAGCGGAGTAGAGTGGAATGCGGAGAGCACGGTCATACATGGTGGCAAACTGATACTTATTCTCATAGACTTGGCAAATCCGAGCTGCATTTGTAGGTTCAATTCCAGAGGGCTCTGTTCCTTCGTAGAAAAACTGAGGGCAGCCATCTTTAAATGCGTTCTGTATAACCTCTGCATTCCCCAGGATGAGGCTGCACAAGATCACAGGGAGCACAAGAGGCAGATGCATGATGAAGTCGTCTCTCACTAAAAAACATTAAAAAAATGAACTGGTTAATTTTGAGAAGAAATTATTGCCATTGAGCTGTTCATGGATGTGTGAGTAGGAGGAACTATTGCTTAGAGCATTGCTGGCATAATTTTAAAAAGCATTGGAGACCACCAGGAGCTACATTACAGCAGAGTGGCACCAACACCTGGCACTGTATTATACAAAGGGCACTGCAGGCGGGTGCCTCAGAGAGAGTACAAGGAACTGCCGAGAATACACTCAACTTCTCTGCATATGAACCAAGAACACATCAACACAGGTGTTCAACAAACAGTGGCTACTGAGAGTCAAACTTTATAACTATAAATACCCACCAACATATCTTTCTCCTTAACAAGAGGGACACTTTTATCATTTTCTAATAGGAAAAGAAATTGATGTCTTAAATAAGAGAAGAATACAATATGTAGATGTTAAATCTGCATATTGTTTAGTTTAACACTAGCTCTTCAAAAACTCAGTCATATTATAGCTTTGCATAAGTATGAAGTAGGATTTTCAGTATCATTAGAACCTTATTCCTCATTAAGCAACATATTAAACTAATTTGCTTCATTCAAATTCATCAATCCAGTCATAGTCACAGTGCAGAGTACATTCCATGACATCTTTCTAAATCTAGGACCAAGAGGAAACGTGGATACACTATCTAATCTACTTGAATCCCATACATCACCAGCACTCCACAATGCGGAATTGCAAAGAGCCTATCACTCTTATAGCTGTGAGTGTACCTACAATCACCCGACATGCCATCTTGTCATTCTTAACTCTCACAAAATCACCAACCTTTTACCCCCTTTTTGTTGTCACACCAGGATTTGTAAACCTCTGGTGCTTACATTTATTGATTTCAACTGTATGGCGTTTGTTCTCTAAAGTTTTCAAAACATCTTGAAGCTTCTAGCATAGTTTTACCCCATGGCTGAGATGTCATCCTAAAAAAGCATCATTTCACTCACACCTTCCGACAAATTAATCATAAGTAATTGGAACATTGATGACACCCAAGCACGGCCGAAGAACACGCCCCGAAACTGGAAACATCTGACAGACATAATGAAAGTTGTCAACCTCTTACTACCAGCAAGCAGTGGTACCTGATGGTAAGCAGACTAGTGGAAAACCATTGAACTCCTTTCGTGAGAGACGTTTCATGTGTTACTGGTAATGGGCATTGACCTACCAGAATGTTTTTAGTCAACTCTCTAAAATCAATACACAGTCTAACACTGCTTTTGGCACTTCTTCCCACAAGAGGAGACACCCATTCCGTAGGCTCCACAGGTTCTATGACACCATTCTTTGCCGAAGATTTTTTATTCTGCTATAGCATCTTCCCTGATAACAATGGATTATGCCTCACATTATGTACACATAGGTCAGCATCCGATTTCAAAAAGATTTTGTAAAAAAGAAGGATTACCAGGCCTATCTTTCCAGAAAAAGCCTTAGGAAATTCCCCTAGTAGAACACATATTTATTTCACTTCCTTCGTGCCATAAATCCATTAAAATTAACAGCTTCTAAGTATTTGCATGATAAATGTACTGTAAAAATCCACAAGAAGTTCAGAATAATTACATTGTCAAAGTTGTTGCAAATTTCAAAGAGAGCAACTCCATTTACGTAGATCCAGGTGAAATGCCAATTAACACAAAATAATGCCTTGTCTAATCTATACCAAAACGTTCCTCTTTTGTGTACAAATACCTCATCAAATCCTATAACCTGATGTTCCTGTGGTGTGCAGAAAATCCTTATTTTACTCTTTGACTTTAAACACTGTAAAAAACCATCCATGATGCATTTCATACAGTGACTGTACGTTGAAAAAAAGATGACGTGACAGAAGTGTCATGTGGAGTAATGGTGAATTAGATTCCACAATTCTTACGCTCAAGACGGTGGAGATAGAAGCAGTGCGGGCCCTGGGAAGAGAAGCAAACCCTAGGAGAGACCACAATGAATCAACACTGAGGGGCAGGAGCACGGAAAATCACACACCGAATTGGCCGTTGTGGTTTAAAGTAACCAAAAGGGCAGAAGGGGTGGAGCCTTGTCATGCACAAAGGCTTGAAGTAGCAAGCAGCATACGCTGTTGCCTGAATCCTCGTGCTGAATCATTTTGTTGTGTCTTCTGGCCTGGATCACCGCCGTTGAGCCCGGAGCATCTCAGCGAAGGATTGTTGCAGCCAGAGCATCTTGGGAGCTGAACGGGAGTACAGTTTTGCCACCACCAGTACACAGCCTTCTCCAGGGTCCACGAACGCCATGCTGCAGCTGCCCTGGAAGCTCGGCATAGTCACATCAGGGCCACATGAACCCCCGCCCCACATGCCCAAACCCGCAAATAACACAAAGACACAAGTGTTAGGTTTGGGTAAAAATTGCTGCAGGTTTATTCCTTTCAACATATGTAATGACGGTGGGTTAGCTTACGGGCGATCCTAGGGCAGGCCGCATTCTCGCCACCTGCCCGCCTGTTGAGCCAAACAACACAGTGGCGAACCACCCAACTGTTGTACAATTACCATAATTATACTGACACGCCCATTGCGGGGCGTGACTAGGCAAACCCCCGGTTGCACAGGCCCACAACCGCCCGAAGGACTACTGGGGCGCCGACACGAATTCCTGCACCTCCCATGAGGTTACAGGTTAGGCTCTGAGGTTATGCTCTGGCACCCCTATGTGCCCGCTGACGTCCAGCGTTTGCACCTCTCTTCTTCCGGATCGCCCAGTAACTCCGCCACAGCCCGTGAGGTGGTTCCCGCTGCCGCACGGGCCCCCCCACCACTGCTACTGCTCTTTTACCTGCAACCTTCACCTATAATTGCTTCCTTCAGATAGAGGAGGAACAGGGCAACGCCCAAAGGCGTGGGGTGACACCATTAATCCCTGTCCAACAAAACTAGCTCGGTCAAATTCCTCGTCAGTCCCAGGAACACGACCACGCCAGTTGCGGGCACCCTATCCTCCAAGAAGAGCCCAAGGCCGCTGACATGACCATGCATGCCCGAAGGAAAGAAAGGTCCCTTCTGCCCCCAATCTGCCGGCCCCCCCGGGTCCTTTCACCAAATCAGAGAAACCAAAGGGATAGTAGGGGCCCCTACTTCTGAAAGCCCTTTGTATCAAGAAATAGGCTGTCCAGCACATGTCGCTGGGACGCCAACATATCCCTTCGCACAAGCGTGACGGAACTACCAAGGTGAAGTCACAGCTACTGCTGCAACGGCGACTTCTGCACCATCATAAAGGAAGTGTGCTTTCATGACGCTTGTGCTGCCAACCTCCAAGGAGGACCGGGGAATTCGGGGACTCACTGCATCTTATCAACTTGGGCAATACCCAGATTAAGCTAAAGGGTATACAGGAAAATCCAGCCTCTTGGGTTTTCGTCTGGAAGCGGCATAGCCATGCTACCATTAAGTTAGCTAGTCTGTAAAACGACTTACGACCACCTCCACGGGCAGCTGGGACTGCAACCCAGAGCCCCCAAGCTCCAGACCTGCACAGAGACTCGCCTGTGGAAACCAGCACAACTCCGACACCAACGGTGCAACCACCCGGGTACAAACCCTCTACAGCAATAGTGTAGACTATCCCAGGCAAGAGACCAGGTGATGAGGAGGGCTTCCCCTGCTTATATCCCTCCCTAACATACAAGCGCAGTTCACTTTGTAACTGCAAGTTTACGCTTGTGCAACTAAACCCCCAAAGGATACAGAGGTCTACTGCAGAGCGCAAATGCATATATATTGTGGAAACCTGTGACGTGGACTTACATGTAAATACGGAATGCCACGGTGCCCGCCGGAATCACATGCCCCCTAGTTAGCCAGTAGACTGCAAGTCTATGCTACCACAGGGATAGCTTGTCTTAAAGGTTAACATAGGACCCCCCCTGGCAAAGGGAGCTCCTCCAAAGAAAACAAGATAGAGGGGCCGAGTGTGGGGCCACCCCATAGGGATTAATGGCAAACCATGCTCGAGTTGTGGGAGCCACAGATGCTCTACTGACACCTGACTTGAGTGTTACACTGCGGGCTGCAGACCGCAGGTGGGCTGCCTACGGATACCCAAGCCTTGGATGAACAGACAGACCCCAAGATCATGAAGGAAGGGGAGCAATAACTATTGACATGTGACCTTCCCTACTCCAAAGTGGAATAACCCATGTACCGATACCAGGGGTGGAAGGTAACAGGGCTAGCTGTACCTCAAGGTTGAGGTCCCAGGAGAAGAAATGCACCAGGGGCAAACCTATAGTTTAGGGCTGGGCCTGGAGCTTGCTAACAATCCTAATTTGGCACATCCACGACTGTCTTCCATGTAGCCAAGCCTAACCCGCAGTCAGATAAGACCCCCAGGTGTGAAGGTCCTACCCAAATGAGCGTCACAGAAGACAGCAGCGAAACTGTAATGTGAAGGAAAATAAGGTGCCACACAAATTTCCCACAGCCAGAAAAAGTTGACATGACGTGGCTCAGGGCTTCCCCCATAGCACCCAGGACATGAGAATCTATGTAGTGCCTATACTACCGTGTTAGACAGACCAAATTACGTAGAATGCATGCTAGGTGACTAAGAATTAGCACCTAATGCACACTGATACCCCACTGTAGAGATTTACATACCTGCTGATCTGCCCGTCACAACACCATCATGTTTGAGATAACGATAAATGGAGTCCTGACAACTCTCCCAATGGCCAACTCCCCCCCCACATAAAAGTATGCGTTCCTGTGATGGGACAAGGCCCTAAGTGCCGCACACAACCAAGATAGAGTCTGATGGCAGTGACAAAAACAGGTCGACCACCACGTTCGCAAAATAAGGGGGGGCAGGTGGCAATTGAATTACATGTTCTAAGAGTAAGTGAGAAGGACTGCTGCATTGTTATTTCACTTACGAATTAACCTGCCCCTGCTATTGTCTAAAAGGAGCCTGTTATTGTAGGATATTAAATTCCCTGGCTCAGGGGGTCCTCCCAGGGAGTACAAATGGAATGAAAGTCTGCCCCACAATCTGCTAATCAGCTTGTCACCTTCTCTCAGAGCTAGGGCCACTACAGAAACCGCGCACTTCACTCTCAAAATACCCCACTACCTGCACATAGTCTACTCTTGCAGCGTGCTAACCAGGCCCTTTCCTCCTGATAGGGCCCAAAACACACTCCTGATGTATGCTCAGGGAAATGGGTCCAGATATAGCGCGACACAGCGGCCCAATCTGGTGGACTTTAGAATAGTGGGTACAGGGTATCCGAATCCTCAAGTGACTGTACAGGACGCACAACTTGGCAGTGCCTACCCCCACCTGTGGAGCAAAATGCCCCGCCGCCCTACACATGTATGAGAGGAACCATCAAACAAATACATACCATTGAGAGAAGGGCTATGGATAGGAGGAGGGGGGGGGGGCACTGCACTGTTTGTTTATGATAGTGGGAGGGGGAGCAACACGGAACCCCCACCTGGCCGTCCAGTCCTTCCTACACAAAACAGTCAACTTAAATTAGATACACCAGCAACTTCTTGACCCGATGCACAATTGTGAATGAAAAGGTGGGAACCATAAATGTCCCTGGACTTAGTGTCACTTTAAACCAGAATAAAACACTGGGATGGAAAAGGGGCACTGGAGTATTTTCTTAGCAAAGGCACACTGAGGCTTTATCCACATTAACACAGCAGGGAAACCTTCCCTAACACAAATAATAGGACAGGCGATAGTCGCAGAAAAATTTCGAAATCAGGAGGTTCTACTTATACCAAGGGGGGGGGGGGGCATAAGATGATGGGCATAAGGTCTGAATAAGTGACGCTGAGATGAGGAGAGAAGTGGTCGGGTAAAGAAAAATATCTTCAGAGGTAAATTACGATCCCCCAAGGGAACACTTGTTCGAATATTGTGGCTTACCCATTTCCGTTAAGGTTGGAGTGTTACAATATTCAGGGTACCAGCTAGGACATGGACACATAAAGTAATAGATTATTAGAACTAGGAGCAGGGCTTCGAAGAATCAGTCTATAATGAAGCACTCGCACCCCCCAACGCAGACAGAGAAATTATTCCGCTAAACTCCTGATGAAGCCGACAGAATATCCAATATTTATCTTGGATAATATGATCGTGAGCATGTCATTTGTCACCTTACGAGCCTCACATTGCAGTGTAATGATTGGACAACTTATAACAAGATACCATTGGGACAGGATGTTGCACATTCAACGTCGAATTCCCACTGAGCCGTGCTCCCAAACATAAGCAAATTGGGGAACCGGGGACAATGAAGTGGAAAAATCATAACGGCACATCCCACAAGATGAACCATACTGTTGACGTTTTAAGGCTTGTGCCCTCGCACCTGTTCCTGGAGGCATCACCAACAAAGCAACACCATCTCAGTGTCAGGAGACGGGCCACACAAAGAAACACAGTGCACTGCATCAGAGGCACCGGGCCTCACTGCAGCACAGCGGCATCGCCAACAGAGTGATGTGATTTCACTGGCAGGAGCCGAGCCACACAAAGAAACATAGTGCATCACTAGAAGAACAATGACCGTCCCACGCCACACAAGGAGATACATTGCATCACTGGCAGAGCGATGACCATCCCATGCCACACAAGGAAACACACTGCATCACTGGGAGAGCAATGACCATCCCACACCACACAAGGAAACACACTGCATCACTGGCATAGCGATGACCGTCCTATGCCACACAAGGAAACACACTGCATCACTGGTGGAGCGATGACCGTCCGACGCCACACAAGGAAACATACTGCATCACTGGTGGAGCGATGACCGTCCCACGCCACACAAGGAAACATACTGCATCACTGGGAGAGCAATGACCATCCCACACCACACAAGGAAACACACTTCACCACTGGCAGAGTGATGAGCGTCCCACGCCACACAAGGAAACACACTGCATCACTGGCAGAGCGATGACCGTCCCACGCCACACAAGGAGACACACTGCATCACTGGCATAGCGATGACTGTCCCACGCTACACAAGGAAACACACTGCATCACTGTCAGAGCGATGAGCATCCCACACCACACAAAGAAACACACTGCATCACTGGGAGAGCGATGACCATCCCACACCACTGAGAGAGCGATGACCATCCCACACCACACAAAGAAACGCCCCGCATCACTGGCAGAGCGATGACCGTCCTATGCCACACAAGGAAACACACTGCATCACTGGTGGAGCGAATACCGTCCCATGCCACACAAGGAAACATACTGCATCACTGGCAGAGCGATGACCATCCCACTCCACACATTGAAACACACCGAACCACTGGCAGAGCGATGACCATCCCACTCCACACATTGAAACACACCGCATCACTGGCAGAGCGATGACCGTCCCATGCCACACAAGGAAACACACTGAATCACTGGCAGAGCGATGACCATCCCACGCCACACAAGGAAACACACTGAATCACTGGCAGAGTGATGACCATCCCACTCCACACAAGGAAACACACTGCATCACTGGCAGAGCGATGACCGTCCCATGCCACACAAGGAAACACACTGCATCACTGGCATAGCGATGCCCATCCCACACTACTGAGAGAGCGATGACCATCCCACACCACACAAGGAAACGCCCGCATCACTGGCAGAGTGATGACCATCCCACTCCACACAAGGAAACGCCCTGCATCACTGGCAGAGTGATGACCATCCCACTCAACACAAGGGAACGCCCTGCATCACTGGAAGAGCGATGACCATCCCACACCACAGAAGGCTATACACTGCACCACTGGCAGAGCGATGACCGTTCCCTGCCACACAAGGAAACACGCTGCACCACTGGCAGAGCGATGACCGTCCTACGCCACACAAGGAAACACACTGCAACACTGGCAGAGAGATGACCATCCCACTCCACACAAGGAAACACACCGCATCACTGGCAGAGCGATGACCATCCCACACCACACAAGGAAACACACAGCATCACTGGGAGAGCGATGACTGTCCTACGCCGCATAAGGAAACATACTGCATCACTGGTGGAGCGATGACCGTCCCACGCCACACAAGGAAACATACTGCATCACTGGCATAGCGATGACCGTCCCATGCCACACAAGGGAACACACTGCATCACTGACAGAGCGATGACCGTTCAACGCCACACAAGGAAGCACACTGCAACACTGGTAATTTCCCTTGTATCCCAGTAGTGGCACTGTTACGTGTTGGCTCACTGAGTTAAGAACTCAATCATTTGAATTAGTTTGTGGGTCATTTTTGGTAGAAATCAACTCCAAAAAACAACGAAACCTAGGCTGCTCCTATATTGGTTGCGGTTCAAATTGAGGTGGACTTTTTTGTATAAACAAAGTGATTAATTAATCACCTTTAGTTTTTTTGTATATATTTTCCAATGTTCTTTCTGTGTATTGATTTTTCTAATGATGCTTGTAAATGGAATTTTGAAATGATTCAATTGAAGAAGGATATTGATCTAAAAATAAGAAATACTTGAAAAAGAAATACATTGATGTACATTATAACATGGTGGTGATCTCATGAGGTAATTATTTTATGAAAAGATATCAGTATTGTAGTTTTCTTTATTATTAGGGCCTAGCCTTACTGATTATGGGCCAGACCTTGAGTAGGTCTATTGATTTATACCAAACAGAAAGAGGCAGGAGTTCAGCTCACCTACAAACTGTGAAGGGAGCGATAGGGAGGTTGAGGAGCAGGACTTCAATTTAAATCACAGGTCTCCTGGTCCCAACTCAGCGGTGCCCAGTAGAAGTGGCCCTGCAGGCCGCCGGACTCTTCAGGGTCACTGGTACCCAGAGCCTACACAGCAGTGTCTGGCAATGAGTGCCTGGGCAGAAGGCCCACACCTCGAGCTCACACAGCAGGCACGACCACAGCAATTGAACAGACCCCTCAGGTCGCTCCCCACGCTGCTCCCTGATCATCCATTTGGTATTGTAGCGCTCACTGCCAGACTGCTAATTTCCATCTATTCCGCATTGCTCGCACTGCTTGGCAAAACTGTATATTACCGATTTTCTGTTATCGTAGCGCTATACTGCCAGACCGTTGCTTGATAATTTTTGCCCCATTGTGTATCGCTCGTTTTGCCTGCTCTGATTATTGTGCTGGTGCCACTGCCCATTCATAGCGTTTTACAAAGTTGTGCCCCAATATCGTCCTGTTTAGCTTCTGGCTTGCTGCCATTTTGTTGTTTGTTGTGCCTCCCAGCCCGGCTCTCCACCCCGCTCCCGCCTCCCAGCTGCTCCTCCCTCGCTCCGTCCCCCTCCACTATCCACTTATGACAGACGCGTTTCCGCGCAGCGTTCACGCACTGCGGACACCCCATATACGCGCCGAAGGTGCGCCAAAGGTAAGCCCGTCTACGCCCGTCCGCGCCTGGCCCGCGCCCAGCGCCAGACCCCCTGGTCCCCACAAAATCCACTCCACCCGCATAACGTACGACGCCGCAACCCTCTCAGCACTTAACCCCGGCCGACTCCCAAACTGCTACCAAGCCGCCCCAGGACACACCCATGGACCCTTCACCTGTCAATCCTGCAAGCTCGACTGCATCAGAACCCACACCAAATCCACAAACTCCAAACAGAGCACCGACACTAACCACCTAAAGTGCATCCTGCTCAACACCCGCTCGGTCCACAGACACGCCATTGAACTCTGGAACCTACTCGACACCACATCGCCGGACGTCGCCTTCCTAACAGAAACCTGGATGAACGCCTCATCATCGCCCGACATCGCCATAGCCATCCCGAACGGCTACAAGATCATCCGAAAGGACCGCATCAACCAAACAGGAGGAGGCATCGCCATCGTCCATAAGAACACCATCCGCATCATGACCAGTTCCGACGATAACCTCGCAGCCTCTGAACACCTTCACTTCCAGATCCACACCGTCCCCAAGACCACACTCAGAGGCACCCTCATCTACAGGCCACCAGGACCCTGCACACAATTCAGCGAAGACATCACGGACTTCATCAGCCCACACGCCCTCCCCTCGGAGGACTACATTCTACTGGGAGTCCTCAACTTCCACCTGGAAAAGAACAACAACAGCAACACCACCACCCTTCTGGACAACCTCGCCAATCTCGGACTCAAACAACTTGTTGATACCCCCACCCACTATGCCGGGCACACACTCGACCCAATCTTCACCTCTAGCAAGCACATCTCCTTCAATCACACCACAGCTCTCTATTGGACGGACCACAGCTGCGTTCACTTCAACTACAAAAAGACTACGACCCACAACCACCCACAACCAATTCCCCGCAGAAACTGGAACAAAATCACCACCGACCAGCTCTTCACATCGCTTCACCAAAACCCTCCTGCCAAATCATCGGACCCAAACCAAGCAGCCACCAACCTCACACAATGGATCACCCACAGCGCTGACGAATTAACACCCTTGAAAAACCATCAAATCAAGCAAGGTAGCAAAAAAGCCCCCTGGTTCAATGATGAACTTAAGAAATCCAAGAAGATCTGTCGCACCCTCGAGAAAGTCTGGCGAAAAAACCCAACCACTGACAACCTGGTAACCTTCAAAAACGCCACCCGAAAACACCACCAACTGATCCGATCCACCAAGAAATCAGCTTTCAAGGATCGACTCGACAACAACGCCCACAACAGCAAGAAACTATTCAACATCGTCAAAGAATTTACCAACCCCACTGCCGACACCAACGACATCACTCCCTCCCAAAACCTCTGCGACTCTCTAGCCTCGTTCTTCCACAACAAAATAGCTGACATACATAACAGCTTTGGTGACCAGTCCACCCCCCACCTCTGAACTAAAACCACCCTCCAACAACCTCTGCGCCTGGAACCCAATCACCACTGAAGACACCATCCGCCTGATGAACTCCATCCACTCAGGATCGCCAACCGACCCATGTCCCCACCACACTTTCAACACAGCAAACTCCATTATCGCACCCCATCTCCGAGACGTCATCAACTGCTCCCTCAACTCCGCTACCTTCCCGGAAAGCTGGAAACATGCCGAACTCAGCGCCCTCCTGAAGAAACCCACAGCAGACCCCACTGAACTTAAGAACTACCGCCCCATTTCGCTCCTCCCTTTCCCTGCCAAAGTCATTGAGAAAGCCGTCAACAGTCAGCTCGCCTCCTTCGTCGAATCCAACAAATCCCTCGACCCTTCACAGTCTGGCTTCCGAGCCAAACACAGCACCGAGACCGCCCTCATCGCAGCGACAGACGACATTCGAACTCTACTGGACAACGGAGAAACAGCTGCCCTCATCCTACTGGACCTCTCCGCAGCCTTCGACACAGTCTGTCATAACACCCTTATTCAACGCCTCAGCAACGTCGGAATACAAGGAAAAGCATTGGACTGGATCATCTCGTTCCTCGCCGGAAGAACCCAGAGAGTCCGCCTCCCCCCTTTTAGATCAGAGGCCACCGAAGTCATCTGCGGCGTACCACAAGGATCATCACTCAGTCCCACCCTCTTCAACGTATACATGAGTCCCCTCGCATCCATCGCGCGCCAACACAACCTCAACATCATCTCCTACGCAGACGACACCCAGCTGATCCTCTCCCTCACCAAAGACCCAAACACCGCCAAAACCAACCTACACGAAGGGATGAAAGAAGTAGCCGAGTGGATGAAGAACAGCCGTTTAAAACTGAACTCGGACAAAACGGAAGTCCTCATCTTAGGATCATCCCCCTCCGCCTGGGACGACTCATGGTGGCCACCGGCCCTGGGAAACACACCCATACCAACAGACCACGCACGTAACCTGGGCTTCATCCTGGACGTCAACGCCGTCTCATCATCATGCTTCAACATCCTAGGAATGCTCAAAAAAATCTTCCGCTGGATCCCCACCGAAACAAGAAAGACAGTCACTCATGCACTGGTCACTAGCAGACTGGACTATGGTAACACCCTTTACACCGGAACCACAGCCAAACTACAGAAAAAACTCCAACCCATCCAAAACGCCTCAGCCAGACTCATCCTAGACATCCCCCGCCAAGCTCACATTTCCGGTCACCTGAAAGACCTCCACTGGCTTCCCGTCAACAAGAGAATAACGTTCCGTCTTCTCACCCACGCACACAAAGCCCTCTACGACCTAGGACCCGAATACCTCAACACGCGCCTGTCCTTTTACACCCCCACCGCCAGCTACGTTTGTCCAATCTAGCCCTCGCCGCGATCCCACGCATCCAAAGATCCTCCATGGGGGGAAGATCCTTCTCCTACTTAGCAGCCAAGACCTGGAACTCTCTCCCAACCCGCCTCCGCCTCACAAAGAACCACCTCTCATTCAGAAAACAACTACAAACTTGGATATTCGATAAGTAAAGTACCCCCCCTCCCTCAAGCGCCTTGAGACCCTCTGGGTGAGTAGTGCGCTATACAAATTTTAAACTTGAACTTGAACTTGAACTTGAGCATCAAGGGCAGGTCATGGCAGGTAGGGCCAGTGGGGTGGAACCAAAGGCACATGAGGGGGCATGATCGAGGGCAGGTGCATCAAGGGCATAATAAACTACAGTACGCATGTGGAGCTTAGGATTTCTACATGGTAGTCCCCCTAGGATTTTCCACATCAATTGGACCAGGGCCATTAAGGACAGACGCGTGGGCAGTATAGTGAGCCTTACCGCAGGAAGCAGCCACGTTCAGTGGCAGGCATGGCTAGCCAAGGCCCTGAAGGGGGCGTGTCACTTCCACATTGCACTCATCAACATGGTGGCCATGGCAACGGATGGTGGGAAAACCTACAGCAGGCATGCCACCATTCGCATGGCCAATGGCAGGATGTTGGCCTAGGACATGGACAATGCAAGGGGTGAAAGGACCCCACAATACTCAATACAAAGAGCCAAGATCACAGTGCAGCCAACAAAGCTGTGGAGCATTCTGCACTAGAAAAGGAAGGACAGGCCAGCAGTGTGGGCTGGTAGGGAGCCTAAAGACACTCCTGCACCGGAGCTTTAGGCAGATGGTGCAAGTTAGGCAGACCAAACCAAGGCATGGGGGGAGGCACATCACAGGGCACAGCCAGTGCCAAAGCTGTAAGCAAATACATTAGACCTCTCGCAGTCGGTCCTCCCTTAATAGCGCGCAGAACTGGGCAAGCCAGCATGCCCTTGAAAAACACTCTGGGTTCAAGTGAGATGGTTCGGTTCTTCCTCAGCAGGGCAGAGGGTAGCAGGCAGCATGGCAGCCCAGCAGAAAAGCAGTTCTTTCAGAGCAGCAGTCTAGGAGAGTGGCAGTCCTTGTAGCAGCACAGCAGTCCTTCCTCCTGGCAGAGTTCTTCACAGGTCTAGTAGTGCCTGATGTGGTGGGGTCGGAAACCCAGTACTTATACCCAGTTGTGCCTTTGAAGTGGGGCTGACTTCAAAGAGATGTCTTTTAAGTGCACAGAGTCCCTTTCATTCCCGACTTGGCTCCAGAATCACTACAGGGGGTATGCAGCCCTTTGTGTGTGGACAGGACAATGCCTATGCAGGTGTAAGTGAGGCAGTGCTCAGCTCCAACTCTCCATCACGCCAGTTAATGGTCCATTAAGGACCAACAAGTCACACCTAAGCTTCCGTTGTTTGTGGCTGTCTAGAGAGAATGCACAAATCTCAGATGTCACCCACCCCAGACATGGAATGCAGACAGGCGCAGGAAAACAGGGCTAAGAGCAAAAAAATGCCATCTTTCTAAAAGTGGCATTTTTCGAGGGTAATTGTTGGACATGACCTTTCTTAAGCGGCTTCCATAAAACTTTATATTTTTTTTCCTCCTAATTCTTGCTGATTCTCTTTTGGTGGCCTTAGGAATCTTGGCCTTTTCCCACTTTAATGCACTGTGAAAGCATGTGCGCCCTTCCAACATACGCTGGGAAGTCGTATTTACCTGATTGATTTAGGTGTTGTACTTGTGATTGCCCTGTAAAAAGGTATACCACATACTCAGGGCAGGAGCTGCACTGGCTATTAGTGGGCCACAGCGCTGATTGTGCCACCGACCAGAATAGCCTTTCAAACATGTCTCAGGCCTACTATTGCCAGGCCTAGGTGCACGTACTTGCAGTTGTGCTCAAGTTGGCATTTTAAACCATGAGCCAACCCTGAGTGTGCCTTTTACCACACCTCTGCCACCCATAGGGTAAGCCCTGAGGGGTAGGTAAAAGGCAGTGCAGGTACATAAATGTGTTCCCTGCCTCGGTAGAGAAAACTCCCCATGTGGGTTTTCCCTACCAAGGAGGACTGCTCTTCCCTTGGGTCAAATTGGGGGAATGGCTATGTTAATATTGATAAATTTGATGTCGATGTATGTCATGATATATGTACTATACTATAACAACGAACTTGCATATCTGTTGTCATATCCACCCAAAATGAGCTTCCCATCAACTCCGAGTCAGAAATACGGGGTCAGGTAGGTCCTGTGACCTTGGCAGCGACACCATAAAGGCCAGAGAGATTGGCCCCACCAATAAAACATGTTTTCACCGGAGAGGTGCACGTTCAAAAAACACCATAAAATCAGTTGCCAAACTAAGTTAGGAAAGCTGAGCCAATCAGAACACAGCATATACACTACACACAATGAACACGTGCTCCCCATGCCGGACATCTGGACACGTATCCACTAACCCCATATTGTGTCAACACAAGGTTGAGACCCACTGGTAGTCAAATTATCCGGCCTGTGACCAGAATTCCATTTCTAAAATAATGTACAAATTCCTTTATGACGTTTTGTGGACTATATACAATTACGGCCCAAACCAATGTACTTTGAGACACTCTTCAGACCCTGACTCTGTTGGCTGTTCTTGTTGTGTGTTTCCATTAGGGCCCACTTAGTTTTCATGTATTTTAGTTAGCTTGCACATTAAGGCTGCTTTGCCTTGCACGCATTAAGCTTGACATGTTTATTTTTATGCCACATTATTTTGGAAAAGCACTGCACAGGTTTTTGTTAATGTTTCAGACTGTCTGAACATCTTTTCCAAGGTCAAACAACACTGTTCCCGCTCTTCCTGTGATCGGTTAACAAACGTAACTTGGCACTTAGACACAACATACATTCACATCTACTGTTTTCAAGAAGATACCTCCTAACATGTACACCGAGACGGGCCATTTTAAAAGCGGAGAGAAGACAGTCTAGCAGAGCAAAGGTCTTGACTAGAGAGAGATCTACTATTTGAGATGTAAAACAACTACCTAAGCTTAGCAGGTTTGAGGTTCACCACTAAACCCAACGATCTGTAATAGTGAGGGTAGGTTGAGTCAGATAAATAATGCACCATGGTAGGGATTCTTAATGTTTATAGGTTACTTGTAACACTCCTCACTCTGTTGGGATGCGTATGTTTTCTAGCTGCAGCGCAGATGTTTTATAATAGACCACAAAAGTTTTCAATAAATATTGTAAACTGTTCTTGTGTCTTTTTTGTTTATTATGGCATGCGTGAGAGAGAAAAAGAAAGATTGACCATCTTTCCATGGTTCCTGAGGGGACTAGAGTGTTGTGTTCTGGGGTGTTAACTCGCCTGTCACTCTGGGAAGGTTAGTAGGACAGGTAAAGCACTATGAGCTGGTCATGATTGGAGCTCATAGGTACTGATGTGGTATGGTGACTCAGTCCCTACATACTGAAGTATTGTGGTCCCAGGCATAGTTCTGATGCATAGAATTCTGCACCATTCTCCCAGTTGCTGTGTTTAATTAGACCAGCTGTTCCTTGTTTTGCCAAACGCCTCTTGTCTTTCCTTTTTTCAAGGTAATTTCATATTCGAGCATCCTAAATGGTCAACATGTCTCTGCCCATAGGTGACTTAATGAGGTTCAAGGGCACTCATCAGGACCAAAAGGTGTAATGTCACTCTGCAAATATAATAAAATGTCTATTACTAGTCATACATTAGACTTGGTAGATATCAAGATGGCCCTTCACGGACGTCAGTGTCTACCTAGAACACAAGAGCGTGTATCTAAACTTCACTCTCAAGCATCAGATCCCACCTACACTGCAGAGCTTATGTGCTTCTGCTTGCCGAATATGTTTGTAATTGGCGCTGATAAGTATAGTACTGTGAGAAGACAAGCAATTTTTCTCCACCTTCTTGATGTTGAAGGGCAGTAGCTGTATGAAGATTTGCCTGAAATTTCTTTGGGAATGGAAGATGGGCAGCCTACTAATGCATATGAGATGTCTTTGCAAATAATGGATTCACGCTTTACGGCAAAAGTAAACACTGCATTAGAGCATCATGCATTTTTTTCTAGGGTTCAGAGATCAGATGAGGACATTGCATCTTTTCTATCAGCATTGTGAGGGTTATCATTGATGTGACAGTTTGAAAACTTGAGCAATTCCTTGATTAGGGATCAAATAGTGCGATGCAAAAACAATAAAAGAGTAAGGGAAAAACTGTTAACACTTAAATGTGGATAAAGAAAATGTATACCAAGGGAAATGATGGACGGAGCATTTGAGCAAATCAAACATTCACTCCCAGTCAACTGATCTGGGTTTAATCCATCATCATTCTTTAGCTCACTCCACCACCCCAGTTCAGACATGGCCATATGCAAATCGGTCTGACCCTGTGCCTCATGGGAACAGTCCAGCCCGAACTACCAAGCCATGTCTTCCCTGGACCAGAATCAAGCATCCTGGGACCGGTTTCTGGCTAATCAGCCGTCATCAGCCAGGCTAGCTTGATTCCAGTGGCAAAGTGAGTAGGGACCCACGTCTGGGCATACCCTGCCAACTTAGGGCAAAAAAAGCGATACCAAAGGGGATGATGGACGGAGCGTTTGAGCAAATCAAACACTCACCCCTAGTCGACACTGATCTGGGTTTAATCCAACACCATTCTTTAGCTCACTCCACCACCCCAGTTCAGACATGGCAATATGCAAATCAGTCTGATCCTGTGCCTCATGGGAACAGTCCAGCCCGAACTGCCAAGCCATGTCTTCCCTGGACCGGAAACAAGCATCCTGGGACCGGTTTCTTTCTAATTAGCCGTCATCAGCCAGGCTAGCTTGATTTGGGTGGCAAAGTGAGCAAGGGACCCACGTCTGGGCATACCCTGCTAACTTAAGACGAACAAAGCGATACCAAAGGGGATGATAGACGGAGTGTTTGAGCAAATTGCACACTCACCCCCAGTCAACTGATCTGGGTTTAATCCATCATCATTCTTTAGCTCACCCCAACTCCCCAGTTCAGACATAGCCATATGCAAATCAGTCTGACCGTGTGCCTCATGCGAGCAGTCCAGCCCGAACTGCCAATCCATGTCTTCCCTGGACCAGAAACAAGCATCCTTGGACCGGTTTCTGGCTAATCAGCCGTCATCAGCCAGGCTAGCTTGATTCCAGCGGCAAAGTGAGTAGGGACCCACGTCTGGGCATACCCTGCCAACTTAGGGCGAAAAAAGCGATACCAAAGGGGATGATGGACGGAGCGTTTGAGCAAATCAAACACTCACCCCCAGTCGACACTGATCTGGGTTTAATCCAACACCATTCTTTAGCTCACTCCACCACCCCAGTTCAGACATGGCAATATGCAAATCAGTCTGATCCTGTGCCTCATGGGAACAGTCCAGCCCGAACTGCCAAGCCATGTCTTCCCTGGACCGGAAACAAGCATCCTGGGACCGGTTTCTTTCTAATTAGCCGTCATCAGCCAGGCAGCTTGATTCCAGTGGCAAAGTGAGCAAGGGACCCACGTCTGGGCATACCCTGCCAACTTAAGACGAACAAAGCGATACCAAAGAGGATGATAGACAGAGTGTTTGAGCAAATCACTCACTCACCCCCAGTCAACTGATCTGGGTTTAATCCATCATCATTCTTTAGCTCACTCCAACACCCCAGTTCAGACATAGCCATATGCAAATCAGTCTGACTGTGTGCCTCATGGGAGCAGTCCAGCCCGAACTGCCAATCCATGTCTTCCCTGGACCAGAAACAAGCATCCTGGGACCGGTTTCTTTCTTATTAGCCGTCATCAGCCAGGCTAGCTTGATTCCAGTTGCAAGTGAGGAAGGGACCCACGTCTGGGCATACCCTGCCAACTTTAGGTGAACAAAGCGATACCAAAGGGGATGATAGACGGAGCGTTTGAGCAAATCACACACTCACCCCCAGTCAACTGATCTGGGTTTAATGCATCATCATTCTTTAGCTCATTCCACCACCCCAGTTCAGACATGGCCATATGCAAATCAGTCTGACCCTGTGCCTCATGGGAACAGTCCAGCCCGAAATGCCAAGCCATGTCTTCCCTGGACCGGAATCAAGCATCCTAGGACCGGTTTCTAGCTAATCATTCGTCGTCAGCCAGGCTAGCTTGATTCCAGTGGCAAAGTGAGCAAGGGACCCACGTCTGGGAATACCCTGCCAACTTAGGGCGAACAAAGCGATACAAAAGGGGATGATGGACGGAGTGTTTGAGCAAATCAAACACTCGCCCCTAGTCAACTGATCTGGGTTTAATCCATCATCATTCTTTAACTCACTCCACCACCCTAGTTCAGACATGGCCATATGCAAATCAGTCTGACCCTGTGCCTCATGGGAACAGTCCAGCCCGAACTGCCAAGCCATGTCTTCTCTGGACCGGAAACAAGGATGCTGGGACCGGTTTGTGGGTAATCAGCCGTTATCAGGCAGGCTAGCTTGATTTCAGTGGCAAAGTGAGCAAGGGACCCACGCCTGGGCATACCCTGCCAACTTAGGGCAAACAAAGTGATACCAAAGGGGAAGAAAATGGATAAACGTGGTGTAAGTGAACTAGCAATGGATAACCAAGATTTCTGAAATTGGTGGGTCAATAGAAGATATCAAGGAAGTGACATCTAATGTGAAGGTCAAACAACAAGGGAAATCAAAGTAAAAGAGCAAAATCAGTCTATTGTATCAGGATCACATTCCAGAATAATAAAATGTTATCGATGTGAAGCACCGGGACACATAGCATCTAGCAGAAGGTGCGCTGCAAGGAATGTTGTATGCTGCAATTCGGACGTAGAGGTCTATTTGAGAAGGTTTGCAGAATGAAGGTGGAATGTTAAAAGTTAAGTAAATAGATGACACGTGAAAGAGGACATGAAATAGTGCTCACTATAGAGGAGTTAGATAATAGTGAAGAAATGATCACTACAACCCTGAAAGGAAAAGAATTAGAGAAAGAAAGCACCGACAAGTTGGAAAAACCTCACTGCAACCTGCGTTCAGACAGCCATGAAGTGAGAATACTGGCAGGCTCGGGGAGCTCATAAACTTTGATATCGTAGGATACCTATGGAAAACATTGGGCGGATGTAGAGTGGAAATAATGTGACATTAGGCTGTGGGGTGTGGAGGGAAAACCATAGACATTGTAGGGAAAAAATGGATGAAAATTGTTTACCTGCACTATGATTGGTCAAAAGTAATGTAAAGAAAGACGTAGCCATGAGGAGCTACACTGGAACAGAATGGAAAAAACAGGAGCAGCCGAACAAGGAGCTAAACAGCAGCAGAATGACAGAAACAGTCATAGCCACGAGGAGCTACACTGCATAGGAATGACAGAAACAGGAGCAGACATGGCCACGAGGAGCTACACTGGAGCAGAATGACAGACACAGGAGCAGTTATTGCAATGAGGAGCTACACTGCAGCTGAATGACAGGAACAGGAGCAGCCATAACCAGGAGGAGCTACACTGCAGCAGAATGACAGAAACAGGAGCAGCCACGAGGAGCTACACTGCAGCTGAATGACAGGAACAGGAGCAGCCATAACCAGGAGGAGCTACACTGCAGCAGAATGACAGAAACAGGAGCAGCCACGAGGAGCTACACTGCAGCAGAATGACAGGAACAGGAGCAGCCACGAGGAGCTACACTGCAGCAGAATGACAGGAACAGGAGCAGCCACGAGGAGCTACACTGCAGCTGAATAACAGGAACAGGAGCAGCCATAACCAGGAGGAGCTACACTGCAGCAGAATGACAGAAACAGGAGCAGCCACGAGGAGCTACACTGCAGCAGAATGACAGAAACAGGAGCAGCCACGAGGAGCTACACTGCAGCAGAATGACAGGAACAGGAGCAGCCACGAGGAGCTACACTGCAGCAGAATGACAGGAACAGGAGCAGCCACGAGGAGCTACACTGCAGCAGAATGACAGAAACAGGAGCGGCCACGAGGAGCTACACTGCAGCAGAAAGGAAGAAACAAGGAGCAGCCACGAGGAGATACACTGCAGCAGAATGACTGAAACAGGAGCAGACATAGCCACGAGGAGCTACACTGCAGCAGAATGACAGGAACAGGAGCGGCCACGAGGAGCTACACTGCAGCAGAAAGGAAGAAACAAGGAGCAGCCATGAGGAGCTACACTGGAGCAGAATGACAGACACAGGAGCAGTTATTGCAATGAGGAGCTACACTGCAGCTGAATGACAGGAACAGGAGCAGCCATAACCAGGAGGAGCTACACTGCAGCAGAATGACACAAACAGGAGCAGCCACGAGGAGCTACACTGCAGCAGAATGACAGAAACAGGAGCAGCCACGAGGAGCTACACTGCAGCTGAATGACAGGAACAGGAGCAGCCATAACCAGGAGGAGCTACACTGCAGCAGAATGACAGAAACAGGAGCAGCCACGAGGAGTTACACTGCAGCTGAATGACAGGAACAGGAGCAGCCACGAGGAGCTACACTGCAGCTGAATGACAGGAACAGGAGCAGCCATAACCAGGAGGAGCTACACTGCAGCAGAATGACAGAAACAGGAGCAGCCACGAGGAGCTACACTGCAGCAGAATGACAGAAACAGGAGCAGTTATTGCAATGAGGAGCTACACTGCAGCTGAATGACAGGAACAGGAGCAGCCATAACCAGGAGGAGCTACACTGCAGCAGAATGACAGAAACAGGAGCAGCCACGAGGAGCTACACTGCATAGAATGACAGACACAGGAGCAGACACAGCCACGAGGAGCTACGCTGCAGCTGAATGACAGGAACAGGAGCAGCCACGAGGAGCTACACTGCAGCTGAATGACAGGAACAGGAGCAGCCATAACCAGGAGGAGCTACACTGCATAGGAATGACAGAAACAGGAGCAGACATGGCCACGAGGAGCTACACTGGAGCAGAATGACAGACACAGGAGCAGTTATTGCAATGAGGAGCTACACTGCAGCTGAATGACAGGAACAGGAGCAGCCATAACCAGGAGGAGCTACACTGCAGCAGAATGACAGAAACAGGAGCAGCCACGAGGAGCTACACTGCATAGAATGACAGACACAGGAGCAGACACAGCCACGAGGAGCTACACTGCAGCTGAATGACAGGAACAGGAGCAGCCACGAGGAGCTACACTGCAGCTGAATGACAGGAACAAGAGCAGCCATAACCAGGAGGAGCTACACTGCAGCAGAATGACAGAAACAGGAGCAGCCACGAGGAGCTACACTGCAGCAGAATGACAGAAACAGGAGCAGCCACGAGGAGCTACACTGCAGCTGAATGACAGGAACAGGAGCAGCCATAACCAGGAGGAGCTACACTGCAGCAGAATGACAGAAACAGGAGCGGCCACGAGGAGCTACACTGCAGCAGAATGACAGGAACAGGAGCAGCCACGAGGAGCTAC
Organism: Lissotriton vulgaris; assembly: GCF_964263255.1. Taxonomy (NCBI): domain Eukaryota; kingdom Metazoa; phylum Chordata; class Amphibia; order Caudata; family Salamandridae; genus Lissotriton; species Lissotriton vulgaris. The sequence goes on along the minus strand of NC_141690.1, from coordinate 272,631,397 downwards.
ACTGCAGCAGAATGACAGGAACAGGAGCAGCCACGAGGAGCTACACTGCAGCAGAATGACAGAAACAGGAGCAGCCACGAGGAGTTACACTGCAGCAGAATGACAGGAACAGGAGCAGCCATAACCAGGAGGAGCTACACTGCAGCAGAATGACAGAAACAGGAGCAGCCACGAGGAGCTACACTGCAGCAGAATGACAGAAACAGGAGCAGCCACGAGGAGCTACACTGCAGCTGAATGACAGGAACAGGAGCAGCCATAACCAGGAGGAGCTACACTGCAGCAGAATGACAGAAACAGGAGCAGCCACGAGGAGCTACACTGCAGCAGAATGACAGGAACAGGAGCAGCCATAACCAGGAGGAGCTACACTGCCGCAGAATGACAGGAACAGGAGCAGCCACGAGGAGCTACACTGCAGCAGAATGACAGGAACAGGAGCAGCCATAGCCACGAGGAGCTACACTGCAGTAGAATGGAAGAAACAGGAGCAGCCACGAGGAGCTACACTGAAGCAGAATGACAGACACAGGAGCAGACACGAGGAGCTACACTGCAGTAGAATGGAAGAAACAAGGAGCAGCCATAGCCACGAGGAGCTACACTACAGCAGAATGGGAGAAACAAGGAGCAGCCACGAGGAGCTACACTGCAGCAGAATGACAGAAACAGGAGCAGCCATAACTAGGAGGAGCTACACTGCAGCAGAATGACAGAAACAGGAGCAGCCACGAGGAGCTACACTGCAGCTGAATGACAGGAACAGGAGCAGCCACGAGGAGCTACACTGCAGCTGAATGACAGGAACAGGAGCAGCCATAACCAGGAGGAGCTACACTGCAGCAGAATGACAGGAACAGGAGCAGCCACGAGGAGCTACACTGCAGCTGAATGACAGGAACAGGAGCAGCCATAACCAGGAGGAGCTACACTGCAGCAGAATGACAGGAACAGGAGCAGCCATAGCCACGAGGAGCTACACTGCAGCAGAATGACAGAAACAGGAGCAGCCACGAGGAGCTACACTGCAGCTGAATGACAGGAACAGGAGCAGCCATAACCAGGAGGAGCTACACTGCAGCAGAATGACAGGAACAGGAGCAGCCATAGCCACGAGGAGCTACACTGCAGTAGAATGGAAGAAACAGGAGCAGCCACGAGGAGCTACACTGAAGCAGAATGACAGACACAGGAGCAGACACGAGGAGCTACACTGCAGTAGAATGGAAGAAACAAGGAGCAGCCATAGCCACGAGGAGCTACACTACAGCAGAATGGGAGAAACAAGGAGCAGCCACGAGGAGCTACACTGCAGCAGAATGACAGAAACAGGAGCAGCCACGAGGAGCTACACTGGAGCAGAATGACAGAAACAGGAGCAGCCATGAGGAGCTACACTGCAGCAGAATGACAGAAACAGGAGCAGCCACGAGGAGCTACACTGCATAGAATGACATAAACAGGAGCAGCCATGGCCACGAGGAGCTACACTGCAGTAAAATGAAAGACACAAAAGCAGTTATTGCAAAGAGGAGCTACACTACAGTATAATGACAGAAACAGGAGCAGCCACGAGGAGCTACACTGCAGCTGAATGACAGGAACAGGAGCAGCCATAACCAGGAGGAGCTACACTGCAGCAGAATGACAGAAACAGGAGCGGCCACGAGGAGCTACACTGGAGCAGAATGACAGGAACAGGAGCAGCCACGAGGAGCTACACTGGAGCAGAATGACAGAAACAGGAGCAGCCATGAGGAGCTACACTGCAGCAGAATGACAGAAACAGGAGCAGCCACGAGGAGCTACACTGGAGCAGAATGACAGAAACAGGAGCAGCCATGAGGAGCTACACTGCAGCAGAATGACAGAAACAGGAGCAGCCACGAGGAGCTACACTGCATAGAATGACATAAACAGGAGCAGCCATGGCCACGAGGAGCTACACTGCAGTAAAATGAAAGACACAAAAGCAGTTATTGCAAAGAGGAGCTACACTACAGTATAATGACAGAAACAGGAGCAGCCACGAGGAGCTACACTGCAGCAGAATGACAGGAACAGGAGCAGACATAGCCACGAGGAGCTACACTGCTGACAGAACCAGGAGCAGCCGTTGCCACGAGGAGCTACACTGGAGCAGAATGACAGAAACAGGAGCAGTTATTGCAATGAGGAGCTACACTACAGTATAATGACAGAAACAGGAACAGCCACGAGGAGCTACACTGCATAGAATGACAGAAACAGGAGCAGCCATAGCCACGAGGAGCTACACTGGAGCAGAATGACAGAAACAGGAGCAGCCACAGCCACGAGGAGCTACACTGCAGCAGAATGACAGAAACAGGAGCGGCCACGAGGAGCTACACTGCAGTAAAATGAAAGACACAAAAGCAGTTATTGCAAAGAGGAGCTACACTACAGTATAATGACAGAAACAGGAGCAGCCATAACCAGGCGAAGCTACACTGCAGCAGAATGACAGGAACAGGAGCAGACATATCCACGAGGAGCTACACTGCAGTATAATGACAGAAACAGGAGCAGCCACGAGGAGCTACACTGAAGCAGAATGACATAAACAGGAGCAGACACAGCCACGAGGAGCTACACTGCAGTAGGATGACAGGAGCAGCATTAACCAGGAGGAGCTACACTGCAGCAGAATGTCAGAAACAGGAGCAGCCGAACAAGGAGCTAAACAGCAGCAGAATGACAGAAACAGTCATAGCCACGAGGAGCTACACTGCAGCAGAATGACAGACACAGGAGCAGACATAGCCACGAGGAGCTACACTGGAGCAGAATGACAGACACAGGAGCAGTTATTGCAATGAGGAGCTACACTGCAGCTGAATGACAGGAACAGGCTCAGCCATAGCCAGGAGGAGCTACACTGTAGTAGAATGACAGAAACAGGAGCAGCCACGAGGAGCTACACTGAAGCAGAATGACAGGAACAGGCTCAGCCATAGCCAGGAGGAGCTACACTGTAGTAGAATGACAGAAACAGGCTCAGCCATAGCCAGGAGGAGCTACACTGTAGTAGAATGACAGAAACAGGAGCAGCCATAGCCAGGAGGAGCTACACTGTAGTAGAATGACAGAAGCAGCCACGAGGAGCTACACTGCTGACAGAACCAGGAGCAGCCGTTGCCACGAGGAGCTACACTGGAGCAGAATGACAGAAACAGGAGCAGTTATTGCAATGAGGAGCTACACTACAGTATAATGACAGAAACAGGAACAGCCATAGCCACGAGGAGCTACACTGTAGCAGAATGACAGAAACAGGAGCCGCCATAGCCACGAGGAGCTACACTGTAGCAGAAAGGAAGAAACAAGGAGCAGCCACAGCCACGAGGAGCTACACTGCAGCAGAATGACAGAACAGGAGCAGCCATAGCCACGAGGAGCTACACTGCAGCTGAATGACAGAACAGGAGCAGCCATAGCCACGAGGAGCTACTCTGCTGACAGAACCAGGAGCAGCCGTTGCCACGAGGAGCTACACTGCAGCAGAATGTCAGAAACAGAAGCAGACACAGCCACGAGAAGCTACACTGAAGCAGAATGTCAGAAACAGGAGCAGCCATAGCCAGGAGGAGCTACACTGTAGTAGAATGACAGAAACAGGAGCAGCCATAGCCAGGAGGAGCTACACTGTAGTAGAATGACAGAAACAGGAGCAGCCGTTGCCACGAGGAGCTACACTGCAGCAGAATGTCAGAAACAGGAGCAGCCACGAGGAGCTACACTGCATAGAATGACAGAAACAGGAGCAGCCATAGCCACGAGGAGCTACACTGTAGCAGAATGACAGGAACAGAAGCAGACATAGCCACGAGGAGCTACACTGCATAGAATGACATAAACAGGAGCAGACATAGCCACGAGGAGCTACACTGCAGCAGAATGACAGAAACAGAAGCAGACACAGCCACGAGGAGCTACACTGCAGTAGGATGACAGAAACAGGCTCAGCCATAGCCAGGAGGAGCTACACTGTAGTAGAATGTCAGAAACAGGAGCAGCCATAACCAGGAGGAGCTACACTGTAGTAGAATGACAGAAACAGGAGCAGCCATAGCCAGGAGGAGCTACACTGCAGCAGAATGTCAGAAACAGGAGCAGCCACGAGGAGCTACACTGCAGCAGAATGTCAGAAACAGGAGCAGCCACGAGGAGCTACACTGCAGCAGAATGACAGAAACAGGAGCAGCCACGAGGAGCTACACTGCAGCAGAATGACAGAAACAGGAGCGGCCATGAGGAGCTACTCTGCAGCAGAATGACAGAAACAGGAGCAGCCACGAGGAGCTACACTGTAGTAGAATGACAGAAACAGGAGCAGCCATAGCCAGGAGGAGCTACACTGCAGCAGAATGTCAGAAACAGGAGCAGACATAGCCAGGAGGAGCTACACTGCAGCAGAATGTCAGAAACAGGAGCGGCCACGAGGAGCTACACTGCAGCAGAATGTCAGAAACAGGAGCGGCCACGAGGAGCTACACTGCAGCAGAATGTCAGAAACAGTAACAGCCATAGCCACGAGGAGCTACACTACAGTATAATGACAGAAACAGGAGCAGACACAGCCACGAGGAGCTACACTGCAGTAGAATGACAGAAACAGGAGCAGACATAGCCACGAGGAGCTACACTGCAGTAGAATGACAGAAACAGGAGCAGCCGCGAGGAGCTACACTGCAGTAGGATGACAGGAGCAGCATTAACCAGGAGGAGCTACACTGCAGCAGAATGACAGAAACAGGCTCAGCCATAGGCAGGAGGAGCTACACTGTAGTAGAATGACAGAAACAGGAGCAGCCGCGAGGAGCTACACTGCAGTAGCATCTCCAAGACAGAAGCAGCTGTAGTCACTGGAAGCTCCATTGCAATCCCAAAGATGCAACCAGGAGCAGCGGTAACCCTTAGCATAAAAAGGAACAGTAACAGTGGGAGACTCTGTTAGCTCCCCTGTAGGTGCAAAAAGCAGAGGTGCATGCCAATGTACTGTGCTGCACAGCCAGGCACCTTCATTAACGAAAAGATTCAGACAAAATGTGTGACCTTGAATAAGAGAGGAAATGTTGACTTTTTTAATGAAAATTCTGGATGAAGAATATTGTAACTACTGATTCCCATACTCAAAATTTACAAACAAAATGAATTCACATAAAAAATTCTGATTTTACACTAGAGAGTGTTTTAATCAGTTCTTAAAATTTGCAGAACTTGTTAATATATATTTTTTTAAAACAGAAAAGAATAGAACATCTTTTGAAAGTTCCCATGAATATTCAGAGTCAAATTTTGTAAACATATCACAAGGATTTGGTTGTGTAAGTGTCTGAAAATAAATACAGCGCACTCCTTTACCTATCAAACTAACCAAGCTTTTGATTTGTTACACTATAGTACCACCTAAAAGAAAATATTTAAAAAAAATGTTGTAGGGAGACTCAGCAATAACAATCACAAAATGTGATTATCAAAGTTACAGTAAGACAAACAGACTTGGTCCAATATGATATTTCATGTGAAGAGAGAGCACCCCGAGGAACGGGAAAGGGGTCTGGCCCATTTGGGCCACCCCGCCGGCCAGCGCCTTTGCAGTCCCTTTGAGGTTAAAACCCTCTGGAATTGTTCATTTAGGAGATAATTAACTAAGTGGGGTTGTCCCCTACCCAAACTATTAACAGTTGTTAATTGCTAGCCCTGCAATTATGGACCCCTGCCAATGGCTGGGGCATATAAGGGGAGGTGTATTAACAGCAGTTAATGCCTGTCAGCCAATGGGCAATAATCAATCAGCCTAACTTAGGTAAATCCTGAAACTTGGAATTGTTGAGGGCCAGGAACACCAGCCAGCAGGAACAGTCTCGCTCTAATCAGAGCCATAATTTGGGGAAAATGTACCAATCACAGGCTGCAGCGGATAACAGAGACAAGTCTCTGGGGTGGCGGAGTCCTGAGTGCTTTCAAAACAACAGGTAGCCTAATCGAATGTGGAATCTTTACCATTTGGAGCACACAGTTCAATTACAGACTTTTGCAGGGTGAGTTTGTTTTTCCCCTAAATCGTACAACCTCAGCACATGCGAATAGCACCGATGAGATCACACCAGTAAAAAAGTTACACCTGGTGCAGTAACATCTACAAAGAAGAATACCAAATATACTACAGGCTTAAGGGATTGGCTTGGACTCCAAGCTGTGTCCCTGCTTTAACAACCCATGAATAAAACTAGAAGAAAGACTTCTTTTACCACAGAGAGCGGTACTCACTACACCTTCATAAAGACTTTGGGCCCGATTCACAGAACTAACTTAAGACAAAATCCTAAACTTACTACTTTTGATATTCACAGAAGTTAGGATTTTGTCTTAAGTTTGTCTTAAGACAAACTTAAGACAGACTGAAGACAAAATCCTAACTTAAGTCTGTCCTAAGTCTGTCTTAAGTTTTTCTTAAGACAAACTTAAGACAAAATCCTAACTTCTGTGAATACCAAAAGAAGTAAGTTTAGGAATTTGTCTTAAGTTATTTCTGTGAATCGGGCCCTTTGTTTGCCAGGTACTCACCCACACCTTAACAAATACTTATTTTACCACATTGAGCGGTACTCACTCACACCTTAACAAAGACTTCTTTTACCACAGAGAGCGGTACTCACCCACACCTTATCAAAGACTTCTTTCACTACAGAGAGCGGTACTCACCCACACCTTAACAAAGACTTCTTTTACCACAGAGAGCGGTTCTCACCCACACCTTAACTAGACTTATTTTACCACAGAGAGCGGTACTCACCCACACCTTATCAAAGACTTCTTTCACTGCAGAGAGCGGTACTCACCCACACCTTAAAAAAAGACTTATTTTTACCACAGAGAGCGGTAATCGCCCACATCTTAACAAAGACTTCTTTAACCACAGACAGCTGTACTCACCCACACCTTAACAAAAACTTTTTTTTACCAAAGAGAGTGGTACCTACTCACACCTTAGCAAAGACCTCTTTTATTACAGAGAGCGGCACTCACTCACACCTTAACAAAGACTTCCTTTACTACAAAGAGGTACTCACCAAATAAATCGTAAATCGTAAATCGTAAATCATACGTTCTTATATAGCGACCTTCACTGTAAGGTCTCAAGGCGCTTGCTTTGGGAACCCGTTCTGGCTTTTCCCTGCGAGATAACCCCTACTGGGCATCCCCAAGGTGAAAGCCAGGCATCCCATCGCGGTGGGGCTGTAGTGGAGATTAAGCAAGCTATTGCCCAGAGTTGCAGAGTGTGAACCCATGATTCGAGTAGGCACTGAGGTGAGAATTATCGAGTCCGTGGACATTTTGAGCTCAAGATCCTGCCGCGTTGGGGATTGAACCCTGGTCCCGGGTCTGACCTCTGCGTCCGGGTCTGCCTCCTCTAACCGGTGAGCCACACTTCTCCAAAAGCTTAACAAAAACTTCTATCACTACAAAGAGCGGTACTCACCCACACCTTAACCAAAAGACTTCTTTTACCACAGAGAGGTACTCACCCAAAGCTTAACAAAGACTTCTTTTACCACATTGAGCTGTATTCACACGGATCTATGACAGAATTTCGACAGACATAATTTCGACTTACACATATATCGGCGCAATTATATCGATTGCAAGAATATCGACGCCCTATGTACAACATGGTAAGTACCAAAATATCGAAAAAATAATATCGATGTTAAAAATATCGTTGTTAAATATATCGTTTTTTTTTGGGTTTAAATAAACATGAAAAATACTGTAAATAATACTTATAAATTACTTAAACATATTTAAATATATTTAATAATGTTAAAAAAAATAAATATTACATATTTAATTAAAAAAAAATTACAAATTAACAAATCATATATAATATATACTTACTTAACAATAATTACTATTCCCACTCCAGAGGGTGCAACAGTAGGGAAAGTGTTGGATAGCGTAAGGGTAGAAATTACTATTCCCACTCCAGAGGGTGCAACAGTAGGGAAAGCGTTGGATAGCGGGTGGGTAAAAATTACTATTCCCACTCCAGAGGGTGCAACAGTAGGGAAAGTGTTGGATAGCGTATAAGTATAAATTACTATTCCCACTCCAGAGGGTGCAACAGTAGGGAAAGCGTAGGATAGCGGGTGGGTAAAAATTACTATTCTCACTCCAGAGGGTGCAACAGTAGGGAAAGTGTTGGATAGCGTAGGGGTAAAAATTACTATTCCCACTCCAGAGGGTGCAACAGTAGGGAAAGTGTAGGATAGCGGGTGAGTAAAAATTACTATTCCCACTCCAGAGGGTGCAACGGTAGGGAAAGCGCTGGATAGCGGGTGGGTAAAAATTACTATTCTCACTCCAAAGGGTGCAACAGTAGGGAAAGTGTTGGATAGCGTAGGGGTAAAAATTACTATTCCCACTCCAGAGGGTGCAACTGTAGGGAAAGTGTTGGATAGCGTAAGGGTAAAAATTACTATTCCCACTCCAAAGGGTGCAACAGTAGGGAAAGCGTTGGATAACGATGGGTAAAAATTACTATTCTCACTCCAGAGGGTGCAACAGTAGGGAAAGTGTTGGATAGCGTAGGGGTATAAATTACTATTCCCACTCCAGAGGGTGCAACAGTAGGGAAAGCGTTGGATAGCGGGTGGGTAAAAATTACTATTCTCACTCCAGAGGGTGCAACAGTAGGGAAAGTTGTGGATAGCGTAGGGGTAAAAATGACTATTCCCACTCCAGAGGGTGCAACAGTACGGAAAGCGTTGGATAGCGGGTGGGTAAAAATTACTATTCTCACTCCAGAGGGTGCAACAGTAGGGAAAGTGTTGGATAGCGTAGGGGTAAAAATTACTATTCCCACTCCAGAGGGTGCAACAGTAGGGAAAGCGTTGGATAGCGGGTGGGTAAAAATTACTATTCTCACTCCAAAGGGTGCAACAGTAGGGAAAGTGTTGGATAGCGTAGGGGTAAAAATTACTATTCCCACTCCAGAGGGTGCAACAGTAGGGAAAGTGTTGGATAGCGTAAGGGTAAATATTACTATTCCCACCCCACCCTATTCCCCTATAAACACACAACACGCTCCAGTACTATCACATAACATTTAATTGAAAATTAATTATCAATTAAATAATTACTTAATCAATTGAAATAATTAATTGCAAATAATTTTTTTATTAAAAAATAAAATATACATAAAAATATAATAAATTATTTGTTATTAAATCAGTCCCCACCCTATTCCCCTATAAACCGACAACCCGCTCCAGTAGTAACACATTACATTTATTTAAAAATTACATTAATTACCAATTAAATAATTACTTTATCAATTAAAAATATTAATTACCAATTAAAGAATTAATTTATCAATTAAAAAAATTAATTACCAATAAATAATTAATTTATCAATTAATAAAATTAATTACCAATTAATAATTAATTACACATTAAAATATGCTTAAAAATTATTTAATTAATTACAATTAAATTACTTCCCACCCTATTCCCCTATAAACCCACAACCCGCTCCAGTAGTAAAACATATAATTTACTTATAAATATACATAAATTATCAATTAATTAATCAATTAATCAATTAAAATAATTAATTGCCAATTAATATTTAATTACAAAATAAATAAATCATTAAAAAATTATTAATTAATTACAAATAAATTACTTCCCACCCTATTCCCCTAAAAACCCACAACCCGCTCTGGTAGTAAAACATATAATTTACTTTTATATATATTTTTTATATATAAAATATTAAACACATATTATAACAATTAATTTAAATACTTAACTAAAATTTCTAACACATATTAGTAAATCGAAATTACTTACATCGATATATATGCTATCGATATAAGTAATGTCGATATTACTTACATCGATATATATGCTATCGATATAAGTAATTTCGATATTACTTACCTTAGGGTCGATATTCTGTCCATCGATATTCTGGACATCGATATTCTGTCCCTTCGATATTAGCAACTCGATATAAGTGTAAGTCGAAATTAAAGATTCGATATTTTGACTGAGTACCATTCACACATTCACAAAAACGTATTTTACCAGAGGGAGTGGTTCTCACTCACACCTTCACAAAGACTTATTTTACCACAGAGAGCGGTACTCACCCAAATCTCAGTAAAGACTTATTTTACCACATTGAGCGGTATTCACACCTTAACAAAGACTTCTTTTACCACAGAGAGCGGTACTCACCCATTCCTTAACAAATACTTCTTTAACCACAGAGAATGGTACTCACCCACACCTTAACAAAGACTTATTTAACCTCAGAGAGTGGTACTCACCCACACCTTAACAAAGACTTATTTTCTTTTTTTTTTTTATATTTTATTGAGAGTCTCTGGTACAAAAATATATACAAAGTTCATTATTCAAAATCACCCCATCTGTCTCACCCCATTAGTCTGCTTCATAAATATACATAAATTATACAAGAATCCGAATCCCATTATAAAAGATAAAACCTATGTTACAACATTTCATAAATTCATATACATTATCTCAATACATTATCGAAAATCAACACTGATCATTATTATAAGGGATTAAAAGCACACCAATATCAAAAACTCATTCATTTTTTAGATTCTTAAATCTCGCCACCTTTTAATCGGTCCCCACATGCTCCTGCCCAAATCTCGGGTTTTCCTACCCTTATACTCATACAAACACAATTCTATATTATGCATTCCCAGCAGTCTGGCTAGCCACATTTGGAAAGATGGAGCTACGGTATCCTTCCACCCAGCCGAAATGAGAATCCTGAGTATCGCCACTGATATAAAGACCAAGGCTTCTACATCTTTCTTCAGTTCCAAATTGTTATCCGTGCTCAATATCATCAAAGTAAGAGTTAAATTAATTTTACAGGCTAACACCCCCTCCCAAAATTTCATAATTTCCCTACGAATTGGAATTAACTTATCACATAGACAGAACATGTGTGCCAAATCCGCAGGGCCCTGATTGCACCTAGGGCAGTTATCATCCCCCTTTACCCCCCAAACATAGAGCTGCTGGGGTATAATATAGACTAAATAGAGTCTTGTAAAGCTGTGCCCTCAGGTTTGATGAACGGAATAACTTTTTGTTTAGGAGTAGGGCCTTATCAAGATCGACATCTGGATCCCCCAATTTCTCCGCTAAAGATGCCTCCATTTTTTCCATATCATCCTGTATTCCTGATAACAGGAAGTTATATACTATTTTAATCTTTTTACCCCCCTTTGATAGATAATCGATCAATGCATTACTATTCCCCAAGGAGATCCGCGGTCTAACAGCAGCCAAAGTTCTAACTATCTGGGCATACAGAAACCACTGATTAGAAGGAATATCAAACTTCTGTTGTATACTTTCAAACCCGAGAATCGTATCCCCTATCATAATATCACCCAGCGTTTTTACTCCCCTCTCTTTCCACATCAGGGTGTTCCAATCTGTACCCAGTTGAGGGAGAAGGCTAGAGTTCCAAAGATGGAGGTAGGAATTTATTTTTGGGATATTTATCAATTTTTTTTGAGCCGCATTCCAAACCCTCCAAGCCCCTTTAATTACCTTGTATCGTGATCTTTTATAATAGCGGCGGCCCACCTCAGACAGCAATACACCCATAGCCTTTCTCCCCAATAATAACTCAAAGATAGAAGGTGGAGATAGAATACCTTCGTTTCCACTATTCGAGTTCTCGCCTGATTGAAAAAGTTTAGTCATTTCAGTCAGCAGGCACGTCCAATGGTAGAGCCTAAGATTCGGCATAGCCAGCCCACCTCTTTCCCGGGGCAATGACATAAATTTTGAAGAGCGCCTGATCTTCCCATACTGCCATATAAATTTTATAAATATTGCCTCAATCCTTTTCATCAATTTCTCTTCCACGAAGAGAGGAATTGCCCGAAACAGATATAGTATTTTAGGGAACATTGTCATTTTTAACGCATTAACCCTACCAATCAGGGATAAGTGTAGCACATCAATTCTTTTCAAATTATCCTCTATGTTCTTCATCAGAGGCACATAATTATCCCAGACAATTTTATCAACAGATGCATTTATTCTCACCCCTAGGTATACCCCGAATCTACAAATCTATCATCAGCCTTAATCATATATTTGGTATATATTATTTGCGTCTTTCCTTCATTCAATAAATACCCAGACCGGGTACCAAATTCCTTAGCTAAACGAACCAGAACTGGAAGCGCCTGCTCGGGATCAGGAGTTAAAACTGCTAGATCATCAGCATACGCCAATAATTTATTTTCATAACCATTAAATATTACTGGGCTAATCTGTGCACAACCTAAAATCTTCAGAATCAAGGGATCAATATATAGAGAGAAAAGAATCGGCAAGCTGGGACACCCTTGACTCGTCCCCCTCTTAATTGTAATTTTATCTGATCGTTCCCCCATTACTTGTACTCGAGCTGTTGGATCTTGGTACATTGCCTTGAGGGCGCTCATGATCTTAGGACCAATACCTCTACCAGACAGTATACCCCATAGATGTTTCCATACCACACGGTCAAAGGCTTTTTCAGCATCGAGGAGGATCATGGCCATCCCCCCCCCCCCCGAGACCGCATGGGCATCGAACAGCGTTATAGCACGCCTGGTGTGATCGGTGGTACCCCGCCCTGGAACGAACCCATGCTGCCACGGAGAGACAAGACCCCCAATGACCCTCCCCAATCTTCTAGCCCACACCTTTGAATAAAGCTTTGCATCTGCATTTATGAGCGAGATTGGCCGGTATGCCCCCGGGTCTTCCTTTGGTTTTCCTTTCTTGTGAAACATGATTATATTTGTTTCTGTCCAAGATTCTGGTGTTATACCTGTATATATAATCCCGTTAAAGAGATCCAATAACATAGGGGCAATCTCCAATTCGATACTCTTATAGACTTCCAAAGGAATACCGTCGGGCCAACAGCCTTGCCTACCGCTAGATCCTGTAGGGCCTCTTTTATCTTGCTCATTGTCAGGCCCTTATCCAGCTCCATTCTCTCCTGTTCCCCCAGACCTTGACCTCTATTCCAAGGCTCCTCACAGATACTACTAGCATCCCTTTCTTCATTATAGAGTGATTGATAGAAGTTTTTAAACACTCGTAGAATATCCTTTGGTTCCGTATAACCCGTCCCTCCCTCCTTTATACTAGAGATAATATTCTTCGTCTTATCCTGTCTAATTTTTAGCGCCAGTGCTCTACCCGCTTGTTCCCCAGTTTCATAGAGTTTGTCCCTAGAGGATTGATAATCGCCAATGGCCTTCTGTGTCATTAACACCTTATCAAAGACTTCTGTTACCACAGAGAGCGGTACTCATGCAAATCTCAGCAAAGATTTATTTCACCACATTGAGCGGCACTCACACCTTCACAAAGACTTCTTTTACCACAGAGAGCGGTACCCACCCAAAGCTTAACACAGACTTCTCTCACTACAGAGAGCGGTAATCACCCACACCTTAACAAAGACTTCTTTTACCACAGAGAGTGGTACTCGCCCAAATCTCAACAAAGACCTATTTTACCATATTGAGCGGTACTTACTCACACCTTAACAAAGACTTCTTTTACCACAGAGAGCAGTACTCACCCACACCTTAACAAATACTTCTTTAACCACAGAGAGTAGTACTCACCCACACCTTAACAAAGACTTCTTTAACCACAGAGAGCGGTACTCACCCACACCTTCACAAAGGCTTCTTGTACCAAAAAGAGTGATACTCACCCACATCTTAATAAGGACTTCTTGTACCACAGAGAGTGCTACTCACCCACATCTTAACAAGGATTTCTTTTATAACAGAGAGTGGTACTCACCCACACCTACACAAAGACTTCTTGTACCACAGAGAGTGGTATCGTAACAAGGACTTCTTGTACCACAGACAGTGGTACTCACCCACATCTTAACAAGGACTTCTTGTACCACAGCGAGCAGTAGTCACCCAAAGCTTAACAAAAACTTATTTTACCACATTGAGCGGTACACTCTCACACCTTAACAAAGACTTCTTTAACCACAGAGAGTGGTACTTACCCACACCTTAACAAAAAACTTGTATTTACCACAGAGAGTGGTACTTACTAACACATTAGCAAAGACCTCTTTATTTACAGAGAGCGGCACTCACTCACACCTTAACAAAGACTTCCTTTACTACAGAGAGGTACTCACCAAAAGCTTAACAAAGACTTCTATCACTACAGAGAGCGGTACTCACCCACACCTTAACAAAGGCTTCTTTTACCACAGAGAGGTACTCACCCAAAGCTTAACAAATACTTATTTTACCACATTGAGCGGTCCTCACACCTTCACAAAGACTTCTTCTACCAGAGGGAGTGGTACTCACTCACACCTTATCAAAGACTTCTTTTACCACAGAGAGCGGTACTCATCCACACCTTAACAAAGACTTCTTTAACCACAGAGAGAGGTACTCACCCACACCTTCACAAAGACTTCTTGTACCACAAAGAGTGGTACTCACCCACATCTTAATAAGGACTTCTTGTACCACAAAGAGTGGTACTCACCCACATCTTAATAAGGACTTCTTGGCCCACAGAGAGCGGTACTCACCCACACCTTCTGCGTCTCCAAGTAAAGATGTTTCCTGAGTTCCTAAGTGTACTGTATTTATACAGTGCCATATCTGGACCCCATCCTTACACAAACATGCCCTGGCGGTCTGGGCGATAACAGGGTGCTATCACAGAGCCATTAGTCAATTTTCCATATCAAACAACTTCTTAGGAAAATCACTTCCATCAGAAGAAGGACCTTTGGAATTTCAGACTTGATGCCTCCTACAGGGGAGTGAGGGCAGCAGAGTTACCAGCACAAGGCAATCTGAGCAAACAGTGTTAGGCAGAACTTTATGTAAACCATGGAGTGGGCGAGCCAGCAACCTAGCAGGGAGAGCCGAGCCAGAGCCGAGCCAGGGGGGTCAAACTGAGCTCAAAGTGCCCCTGATCCAGCTGAGCCAGCAACATATTGGGGAAGTAAATCGTGCACCAAATATCCTGCAATCACAGAAAAAGCAAGTTTCCCATTTCGAAAAAGTTTTCCTTCTAACGTTAGGAGCGTTTCACTTCAGTACCTAAGTTTAAATCGCTGAACTGAGTCATTTGCTAAAAGTGATCATCACTTAAGGTGAACTTAGAAACATTCATTTTACCGCCCTGCCTCAGTGCGATGCCAGTAAGAACCAAGAGGCAAGTCAGGCGCCTCCTGCCTCCTATATGTAGTTAAAGCACAAGAGAGGATTTGACATAGTGCATAAACTAAACTGATGCAGTTCAAGGCGCTGCCAAATGCGCTGACGAAGGGGAATGGGGCAGAGTAAAATAACATAATACCTTTGTATATCTCACACAGATTGTTCAATCTTCGTGTACAGTCTCCTGAAACAATATTCAAATAACAGAGAAGTGTTTTGTAAGCCAGGTTTTTGGGAAAAACACACATTGCACAGTTTCATGGATTAGACTTTTGTAGCCAAACACTCGGGGTTATTTTCAGACTTTTTTCACTTGAATTTTTAAAAAAGAAACAGAAAGGATTCTTTATCAAAGTCCTATATGGGTGTTTGTAAGGGGAAACAACCTTTAAAATGAGGTCAGAACCACGCAATACCATTACCACGCATCCATTACAACGCATGCGCCTTCACCACCCAAAGTTTTACAAACCAAATGCCTTTACCATGCACGCCCTTACAAAGAATAATGAAAGTATATATATATATATGTAAGCCAGAGGCGCGTAAGAGTATTTAGGTGGCCAGGGAATTTTTGGGGGTTTAGGGTGCGTATGGGTATTTGGGCAGGAAGGAGATTTTTTAGGCTTTCAGTAGGGTAAGGGCATTTGGGTGGCAATGAGATTTTTAGGGTTCAGGGGGGTTAAAGGTATTTGATTTCCGCAGGATTTTTAGGGTTTAGTGTGGAAATGGTTATTTGGGTGGCAGGGGATTTTGGGGGGTTTAGCTTGGTTATGGTACTCCGGCGGCAAAGGGATTTTTAGGGTGTCAGGTGAGTAAGAGCATTTGGGTGGCAAGGGGACATGTAGGGTGATTAGGATGGGCTCGGGTATTTGGATGGCAACAGTGGGTAGGGGTCTTTAGTTGGCAAGACTGTTTTTAGGGTTTAAAGTGGATAAGGGTATTTGTGTGGCAAGGGGATTTTTTGGGTTTAGGGGGCGTAGGGGTATTTTGGTGGCAAGGAACTTTTCAGGGTTAAGGGTGGGAAGTGTATTTTTAGGGTGGACAGGGGTACTTGGGTGGGAAGGGTAATTTTAGGGTTTAGGGTGGGTAAGTGTCATTTGTGTCACAAGGGTATTTTTAGAGTTTAGGGCAAGTAGTGTTATTTGGGTGGCAAGGCAGTTTTTAGGGTTTAGGGTAGGTAAGGGTCTTTGAGTGACAAGAGTATTTTGAGTGTTTCTCAGGTAGTTGTATTTTTGTGCCAGGAGTGATTTTAGGGTGTGTGCGGGTTAAGGTTTGGGGGTTGATAAGGTAATATATATATATATATATATACTAGCAGCCCGTCCCGACCTTGTCCGAAGGCAATCATGCTTCAGGACCCTCGCCTGCCCCGACGTTGTCCGTGGGTCCCCCGGATCGTTCCTTCATATATTGCAGTATTATACCTCTATGTTTCCTTTGTACGCTTTTGTAACCTGCACACGTCACATTTTGCTTATGTAATGCACCGTTTGCTAGCTGTTGTATTTTGTTGGCTCACGATTCTCACTTTTGTAATGCACTCACTTTTGTAATGCACGGTGTGCTACATCTTTTGCTTCATTTAATGCTCACTGCTCATCCCCTCCTGTATTTCACCTAGGCTCACCGCTCCTCCCCGCCACTTTTTCCTCATGTAATGCACCGTTTGTTACCTCTTGTATGTTGTTGGCTCACGATTCTAACTTTTGTACGATTCTCACTTTTCTAATGCACTCACTTTGTAATGTCCGTGGGTCCCCCGGAGCCTTCCTTCATATATTGCAGTATTATACCTCTATGTTTCGTTTGTACGCTTTTGTAACCTGCACGTGTCACTTTTTCCTCATGTAATGCCCCGTTTGCTAGCTCTTGTATTTTGTTGGCTCACGATTCTCACATTTGTAATGCACGGTTTGCTACCTCTTTTGCTTCATTTAATGCTGACCGCTGCTCCCCGCCTGTATTTCACCTACGCTCACCGCTCCTCCCCGCATGTATTTCACCTACGATGACCGCTCCTCCCGCCTGTATTTCACCTACGCTCACCGCTCCTCCCCGCCTGTATTTCACCTATGCCCACCGCTCCTCCCCGCCTGTATTTCACCTACGCTGACCGCTCCTCCCCGCCTGTATTTCACCTACACTCACCGCTCCTCCCCGCCTGTAGCTTTTGTATTTCACCTACCTCATCCGCCGCTCACCGCTCCTCGCCGCTCCTCACCACCTGTCCGCCGCTCCTCCCCGCCTGTCCGCCGCTCCTCCCCGCGCTGATGTCCGCCGCTCCTCCCTGGCTCCTGATGTCAGCACGCACGTCGCGGCCGGCCGGCGCTACTTCCAAGGGACTACTTTTTTTTTTTAGGTAAATATTTTAAATAACGTATATTTTTTTATTTTATATAGCCTATGTCCATATACAGACCCTGCCAATTACAACGATGTATCGGGTGTTTAGATTGGCGCTGTGGTTCCCAAGTTTACCCGCCTCAAAGGTTCAAAGTTCTTCCTTTATAATAGTAGTATATATAATATATATACGGGCTGCTAGTATATATATATACTAGCAGCCCGTCCCGACGTTGTCCGGGTATGAATTGCTGCCAGCCAGTAGTATATTTTTTGTACGATTTCGTTTTGATAGCATTTCTTATCTGTGACAGGCCTGTGAAATGCTCCGATTCACAGTGCACTGCTGATGCAGTTCACTGCGCGTTCAGTAGTGTGTGAACTCGAGTTTCCCTACTTTATTTTTCCTTACAATATTATATAGCGCGAACTCGACAACATGGCATGAGTACAATTTACATTACAGAAGAACACATTCATTTGTGGTAGGCACGGGGAGACAAAGCGATTTGCCTGGAATCACAGGATGTTGATCTGATGCCGAGATTCGAACGTAGCTCCCCAGCTCTAAAGTTCGCAATTGTAGAACTTGTGGCGGGAGGTGTGTCTAAAAGTGTATGTCGGTGCTGGCCATCAATGAGAGAGACCTGTGCATTTCTCGAATCGATGATGAAAAAATATGAATATGTTGCTGGAGATGTGGGCCACCGTGCCACCAATGTACTTACCGGGGGAGGGTAAACACCCATTATTCCGCAACTTTCTTTCTGCATACCATCACTCTGCATACTTTCATTACGAAAGTACCATGACTCCGCAATGCCATTATAACGCATGGCATTACATTTTATATGCTTTTACCACGCATACATTTACAACGAAATTCGTTGTAAATACATGAATGGTAAAAGCATATTTTTTTTAAATGTTTGGATAAGGTAAGTATGGGTATATGTTTTGGGGTACTGAGGTATATGTTATGGGGTGTTTGGGTATTTTAAGGGTTCAGATAACGTTTTGTGTTATGGGGTACGGGGTAGTTTTAGGGTTTAGGGATAGGTATGGGTTTTGGGGTACAGGGGTATTTTTAGGGTTCAGGGCTAGGTTTAGGTTTTGGGGTATATATGTATTTTTACGGTTCAGGGCTAGGTTTGGGTTTTGGGGTACAGGGGTATTTTTAGGGTTCAGGGCTAGGTTTGGGATTTGGGGTACAGGGGTATTTTAGGGTTCAGGGGTAGATTTGGGTTTTGGGGTACAGGGTTATTTTTATGGTTCAGGGCTAGGTTTGGGTTTTGGGGTACAGGGGTATTTTTAGGGCTCAGGGGTAGGTTTGGGTTTTGGGGTACAGGGGTATTTTAAGGGTTATGGGCGAGGTTTGGGTTTTGGGGCACAGGGGTATTTTAAGGTTCAGGGCTAGGTTTGGGTTTTGGGGTACAGGGGTATTTTTAGGGTTTGGGGTAGGTTTGGGGTTTGAGGTACAGGGGTATTTATAGGGTTCAGTGCTATGTTTGGGTTTTGGGGTACAGGGGTATTTTTAGGGTTTAGGGATAGGTTTGGGTTTTGGGGTACAGGGTATATTTATAGGATTAAGATGGGTTAGTGTTTAAGGGTGTTTGGGTAGTTTAAGGAGTAAGGGTGGGTTATGATCATGGGGTGCAGGGGTATTTAAAGGGAGCAGGGTGGACACCCGGAGCTGGAATGTACAGAACCTGGGAAGAACAATGAAATATTGGGCACAACACTCGCTTTTTTAATCCGTAATCCCGCGCCCGCGCCCGCGCCCGCACACGCCCACGACCCCAGCACACGCCCACAGCACACGATATGAGACATGGCATGAAGGGCGGAACCTACCACACGCCCCCAGCGTTTGTCATGCCCCCAGCACACGCCCACAGCACAATGCAGACACGCCCACAAGGGACTACTTTGCTGGCACGGTTCTTTTACCTTTTAAATGTATATGGCGGGCGTCTGCATAGCCTATGTCCTTCTGCTGCAACTGCCCTTTCCAACGCTGTATTGGGTGTTGTGATTGGTGCTGTGGTTCCTGAGACTACCCGCCTCAAAGGTTTGGGCTCTCTCTTTATTATATTAGTATGGATATATATATTGTTACATCAAATCTACTAATAAAGAGTATTTAAAAGCTAATGACAACCTACACAAACTACTTCTAAAATATCGCAGAGAAGGCCTCATCTCAGCAGATGAATATACATTTATGTACAATGAACATCCAGTCCTGCCATGTCTCTATTTAATTCCAAAAGTTCACAAAGGGATATCACCAATTCCCGGCAGGCCCATCATCTCCGCCATAAATAGCTGTGGAGAAAATGTGGGCCAGTACATTGACTTTTTTCTGCAAGGTTGGGTCAGTAATCTTCCCAGTTTTGTCCGGGACACAACCGACTTTTTGGCCAAAATAGAGGATTTGGAATGGCAGGACGATATGTTGCTCATTACTCTTGACGTTGAACAATTATACACCAGAATTGCTCATTCTCATGGTTTAAATGCAATAACATATTATCTTGGCCAGCGACCTGTTGATCTTTACGAACATAACAAAGTGATACTAGGTTTGATTGAATGGTGTCTGAGCAATAATTATTTTTCGTTTGGTAAGGAAATCTGGAAACAACTAAGAGGTGTGGCTATGGGGGCCTGCTTCTCCCCCAGCTACGCGTGTTTACACGTTGGCTGGTGGAGGAGCGGGTCCTCAATGTAACACACCAAACATGGGTACGGGAGAAAATTGTAAAATATCTTCGGTATATTGATGACATTTTTATTGTGTGGCAAGGGGATGAGTACGAGGCACAGTTATTCATTGCTGAAATTAATAACAACCCCCTTAATTTGAAATTCACTTCCAACATCAGTGCTAAACAAGCAGAATTTCTGGATGTCAAAATATACATTGATGATAATAACCGTATTCAAACCACCTTACATAGAAAAGCCACGGCGGGCAATACTACGCTTCATGCCTCCAGCCTTCATCCTAAGCACACTATCCATAGCATACCTTATGGAGAAATCCTAAGACTAAAAAAAATATGCAGTACTGCTGAGGATTTTCATATATGTGCCTTGGAATTAAAAGCCCGAATGAAGGCCCGTGGATACTCAGACCATGTGTTCAACCAAGCATTAGCCAAATCTGAAAGTCTTTCTAGAGCCAGTCTACTCTCTAACACTGCAAATAAGATCAATGCGGTCACTGATGGGACCGAAATAAGTAATGTAGATTGTCCTAGATTCATCACAGACTTTAGCAGTCAGGAGAAAAAAATCAGGCAGATAATTAACAAACATTGGCCTACTGTTCAGACGGATGCTGTTCTAGGATGCATGTTACCTGACAAACCTTTGGTCACTTTCAGGCGGGCACAAAGCATGGGTGCAGTTCTAGACCAAAGCATTCCAGAACTACAACAGAAACCTAATTGGTTAATATCAGCAGGGTTCCGCAAATGTACAACTTGCAGAGCATGCAAGTTTAGAGTTAACAAAACTCATTATAGAACTCCCTTTTCCACTGTTGATATCCCAATTAAAGGTAGCCACACCTGCAAAACCGAATATGCTGTATATGTCCTGACGTGCACTTGCTGCCTTAATTATATAACGATTCAGAAAAGGGGGTGGTGATGAACAGAGTGTCTGAATTAAGCAGACCACTCTTACCCAGTCCAAAGATCAGGGCTTGATCCATCACCGTTATTTATCTCACTGCACCATCCCAGCTCAGAACCTGGCTATATGCAAATCAGTCTGTCCCTGGCCCAGTGCATCATGGGAACAGGGCAGACTAAACTACCAAGCCAATTCTTCACCAGAAAGGAGACAAGCTACCGGGGACCGGTTTCTGGAATTTCAGCCGTCTTCGGCCCGGCTTGCTTGAATCCTGATGGTGCAGTGAGAAAGGGACTCATGTCTGAGTATACCCTGCCACACCTATAGTGGCCAAAAACGATTCAGAAAAGGGGGTGGTGATGAACAGAGTGTCTGAATTAAGCAGACCACTCTTACCCAGTCCAAAGATCAGGGCTTGATCCATCACCGTTATTTATCTCACTGCACCATCCCAGCTCAGAACCTGGCTATATGCAAATCAGTCTGTCCCTGGCCCAGTGCATCATGGGAACAGGGCAGACTAAACTACCAAGCCAATTCTTCACCAGAAAGGAGACAAGCTACCGGGGACCGGTTTCTGGCATTTCAGCCGTCTTCGGCCCGGCTTGCTTGAATCCTGATGGTGCAGTGAGAAAGGGACTCATGTCTGAGTATACCCTGCCACACCTATAGTGGCC
Organism: Lissotriton vulgaris; assembly: GCF_964263255.1. Taxonomy (NCBI): domain Eukaryota; kingdom Metazoa; phylum Chordata; class Amphibia; order Caudata; family Salamandridae; genus Lissotriton; species Lissotriton vulgaris. The sequence continues at coordinate 272,609,415 of NC_141690.1, read as the reverse complement.
AAAAACGATTCAGAAAAGGGGGTGGTGATGAACAGAGTGTCTGAATTAAGCAGACCACTCTTACCCAGTCCAAAGATCAGGGCTTGATCCATCACCGTTATTTATCTCACTGCACCATCCCAGCTCAGAACCTGGCTATATGCAAATCAGTCTGTCCCTGGCCCAGTGCATCATGGGAACAGGGCAGACTAAACTACCAAGCCAATTCTTCACCAGAAAGGAGACAAGCTACCGGGGACCGGTTTCTGGCATTTCAGCCGTCTTCGGCCCGGCTTGCTTGAATCCTGATGGTGCAGTGAGAAAGGGACTCATGTCTGAGTATACCCTGCCACACCTATAGTGGCCAAAAACGATTCAGAAAAGGGGGTGGTGATGAACAGAGTGTCTGAATTAAGCAGACCACTCTTACCCAGTCCAAAGATCAGGGCTTGATCCATCACCGTTATTTATCTCACTGCACCATCCCAGCTCAGAACCTGGCTATATGCAAATCAGTCTGTCCCTGGCCCAGTGCATCATGGGAACAGGGCAGACTAAACTACCAAGCCAATTCTTCACCAGAAAGGAGGCAAGCTACCGGGGACCGGTTTCTGGCATTTCAGCCGTCTTCGGCCCGGCTTGCTTGAATCCTGATGGTGCAGTGAGAAAGGGACTCATGTCTGAGTATACCCTGCCACACCTATAGTGGCCAAAAACGATTCAGAAAAGGGGGTGGTGATGAACAGAGTGTCTGAATTAAGCAGACCACTCTTACCCAGTCCAAAGATCAGGGCTTGATCCATCACCGTTATTTATCTCACTGCACCATCCCAGCTCAGAACCTGGCTATATGCAAATCAGTCTGTCCCTGGCCCAGTGCATCATGGGAACAGGGCAGACTAAACTACCAAGCCAATTCTTCACCAGAAAGGAGACAAGCTACCGGGGACCGGTTTCTGGCATTTCAGCCGTCTTCGGCCCGGCTTGCTTGAATCCTGATGGTGCAGTGAGAAAGGGACTCATGTCTGAGTATACCCTGCCACACCTATAGTGGCCAAAAACGATTCAGAAAAGGGGGTGGTGATGAACAGAGTGTCTGAATTAAGCAGACCACTCTTACCCAGTCCAAAGATCAGGGCTTGATCCATCACCGTTATTTATCTCACTGCACCATCCCAGCTCAGAACCTGGCTATATGCAAATCAGTCTGTCCCTGGCCCAGTGCATCATGGGAACAAGGCAGACTAAACTACCAAGCCAATTCTTCACCAGAAAGGAGACAAGCTACCGGGGACCGGTTTCTGGCATTTCAGCCGTCTTCGGCCCGGCTTGCTTGAATCCTGATGGTGCAGTGAGAAAGGGACTCATGTCTGAGTATACCCTGCCACACCTATAGTGGCCAAAAACGATTCAGAAAAGGGGGTGGTGATGAACAGAGTGTCTGTATTAAGCAGACCACTCTTACCCAGTCCAAAGATCAGGGCTTGATCCATCACCGTTATTTATCTCACTGCACCATCCCAGCTCAGAACCTGGCTATATGCAAATCAGTCTGTCCCTGGCCCAGTGCATCATGGGAACAGGGCAGACTAAACTACCAAGCCAATTCTTCACCAGAAAGGAGACAAGCTACCGGGGACCGGTTTCTGGCATTTCAGCCGTCTTCGGCCCGGCTTGCTTGAATCCTGATGGTGCAGTGAGAAAGGGACTCATGTCTGAGTATACCCTGCCACACCTGTAGTGGCCAAAAACGATTCAGAAAAGGGGGTGGTGATGAACAGAGTGTCTGAATTAAGCAGACCACTCTTACCCAGTCCAAAGATCAGGGCTTGATCCATCACCGTTATTTATCTCACTGCACCATCCCAGCTCAGAACCTGGCTATATGCAAATCAGTCTGTCCCTGGCCCAGTGCATCATGGGAACAGGGCAGACTAAACTACCAAGCCAATTCTTCACCAGAAAGGAGACAAGCTACCGGGGACCGGTTTCTGGCATTTCAGCCGTCTTCGGCCCGGCTTGCTTGAATCCTGATGGTGCAGTGAGAAAGGGACTCATGTCTGAGTATACCCTGCCACACCTGTAGTGGCCAAAAACGATTCAGAAAAGGGGGTGGTGATGAACAGAGTGTCTGAATTAAGCAGACCACTCTTACCCAGTCCAAAGATCAGGGCTTGATCCATCACCGTTATTTATCTCACTGCACCATCCCAGCTCAGAACCTGGCTATATGCAAATCAGTCTGTCCCTGGCCCAGTGCATCATGGAAACAGGGCAGACTAAACTACCAAGCCAATTCTTCACCAGAAAGGAGACAAGCTACCGGGGACCGGTTTCTGGCATTTCAGCCGTCTTCGGCCCGGCTTGCTTGAATCCTGATGGTGCAGTGAGAAAGGGACTCATGTCTGAGTATACCCTGCCACACCTGTAGTGGCCAAAAACGATTCAGAAAAGGGGGTGGTGATGAACAGAGTGTCTGAATTAAGCAGACCACTCTTACCCAGTCCAAAGATCAGGGCTTGATCCATCACCGTTATTTATCTCACTGCACCATCCCAGCTCAGAACCTGGCTATATGCAAATCAGTCTGTCCCTGGCCCAGTGCATCATGGGAACAGGGCAGACTAAACTACCAAGCCAATTCTTCACCAGAAAAGAGACAAGCTACCGGGGACCGGTTTCTGGCATTTCAGCCGTCTTCGGCCCGGCTTGCTTGAATCCTGATGGTGCAGTGAGAAAGGGACTCATGTCTGAGTATACCCTGCCACACCTGTAGTGGCCAAAAACGATTCAGAAAAGGGGGTGGTGATGAACAGAGTGTCTGAATTAAGCAGACCACTCTTACCCAGTCCAAAGATCAGGGCTTGATCCATCACCGTTATTTATCTCACTGCACCATCCCAGCTCAGAACCTGGCTATATGCAAATCAGTCTGTCCCTGGCCCAGTGCATCATGGGAACAGGGCAGACTAAACTACCAAGCCAATTCTTCACCAGAAAGGAGACAAGCTACCGGGGACCGGTTTCTGGCATTTCAGCCGTCTTCTGCCCGGCTTGCTTGAATCCTGATGGTGCAGTGAGAAAGGGACTCATGTCTGAGTATACCCTGCCACACCTATAGTGGCCAAAAACGATTCAGAAAAGGGGGTGGTGATGAACAGAGTGTCTGAATTAAGCAGACCACTCTTACCCAGTCCAAAGATCAGGGCTTGATCCATCACCGTTATTTATCTCACTGCACCATCCCAGCTCAGAACCTGGCTATATGCAAATCAGTCTGTCCCTGGCCCAGTGCATCATGGGAACAGGGCAGACTAAACTACCAAGCCAATTCTTCACCAGAAAGGAGACAAGCTACCGGGGACCGGTTTCTGGCATTTCAGCCGTCTTCGGCCCGGCTTGCTTGAATCCTGATGGTGCAGTGAGAAAGGGACTCATGTCTGAGTATACCCTGCCACACCTATAGTGGCCAAAAACGATTCAGAAAAGGGGGTGGTGATGAACAGAGTGTCTGAATTAAGCAGACCACTCTTACCCAGTCCAAAGATCAGGGCTTGATCCATCACCGTTATTTATCTCACTGCACCATCCCAGCTCAGAACCTGGCTATATGCAAATCAGTCTGTCCCTGGCCCAGTGCATCATGGGAACAGGGCAGACTAAACTACCAAGCCAATTCTTCACCAGAAAGGAGACAAGCTACCGGGGACCGGTTTCTGGCATTTCAGCCGTCTTCGGCCCGGCTTGCTTGAATCCTGATGGTGCAGTGAGAAAGGGACTCATGTCTGAGTATACCCTGCCACACCTATAGTGGCCAAAAACGATTCAGAAAAGGGGGTGGTGATGAACAGAGTGTCTGAATTAAGCAGACCACTCTTACCCAGTCCAAAGATCAGGGCTTGATCCATCACCGTTATTTATCTCACTGCACCATCCCAGCTCAGAACCTGGCTATATGCAAATCAGTCTGTCCCTGGCCCAGTGCATCATGGGAACAGGGCAGACTAAACTACCAAGCCAATTCTTCACCAGAAAGGAGACAAGCTACCGGGGACCGGTTTCTGGCATTTCAGCCGTCTTCGGCCCGGCTTGCTTGAATCCTGATGGTGCAGTGAGAAAGGGACTCATGTCTGAGTATACCCTGCCACACCTATAGTGGCCAAAAACGATTCAGAAAAGGGGGTGGTGATGAACAGAGTGTCTGAATTAAGCAGACCACTCTTACCCAGTCCAAAGATCAGGGCTTGATCCATCACCGTTATTTATCTATTTATTTATTTCTGCTTAATTCAGAGACTCTGTCCCTCACCACCCCTTGTTGTAAATATTTTTGTCCACCCTAAGCGTGGAAGGGTATTCTCAGATGTGAGACCCTTGCTCATTGCACCATCAGGATTCAAGCAAACCGGGCCGAAGACGGCTGTAATGCCAGAAACCGGTCCCCGGGAGCTTGTTTCCTTCCCAGTGTAAGAATTGGCTTCTGTAGTTTGGTTTGTTCTGTTCCCATCATGCACTGGGACAGGAACAGACTAATTTGCATACAGCCAGGTTCTGAAACTGGGATGGTGCAGTGAGCTAAAAAACGGTGTTGGATCTAGCCCTGATCTTTTGACTGGGTGAGAGCTTTCTGCTTAATTCAGAGACTCTGTCCCTCACCACCCCTTGTTGTAAATATTTTTGTCCACCCTAAGCGTGGAAGGGTATTCTCAGATGTGAGACCCTTGCTCATTGCACCATCAGGATTCAAGCAAACCGGGCCGAAGACGGCTGTAATGCCAGAAACAGGTCCCCGGGAGCTTGTTTCCTTCCCAGTGTAAGAATTGGCTTCTGTGGTTTGGTTTGTCCTGTTCCCATCATGCACTGGGACAGGAACAGACTAATTTGCATACAGCCAGGTTCTGAAACTGGGATGGTGCAGTGAGCTAAAAAACGGTGTTGGATCTAGCCCTGATCTCTTGACTGGGTGAGAGCTTTCTGCTTAATTCAGAGACTCTGTCCCTCACCACCCCTTGTTGTAAATGCCTTAATTATATAGGCAGTACAAAACAGCAAGTGCGCGTCAGGATCCTGCAGCATATTAGAGCCATCCTACACAGTGATCAGGCATACCCAGTGGCTCGCCACTTTGAGAGCACCCATAATAAAGACATCAATTGCCTCTCATACTATGTAGTGGCTTCTGTTCCCAAGCTCAGAAGAGCAGGCAATAGGTAGCTTAAACTAAGGCGGCTAGAGTCGAGTTTGATCCTCGAATATGACAGCAAATGGCCCAATGGGCTTAATAATACTGAGGATCTTCGTCATTTTCTTTAAAAACTCACTCTATATTTAAATGCCAAGACAAGAAAATGTGTTATCCTAAACAGCATCCTATCTGCTCCCTAGATATGTCAGGTTCCCTGTGATCTAGAGAGTTGTCCTATTCTTAAGTACTGTACCTATATAGTATCATGTTCGTATATACTGATGTAAGTGGCTGGTCAAGTTCCTTGTCAGCCACTTCTATGCACATTTCATCATGTTCTGCTTCTTCTTTGTACATAGTATTCACTTTTATATGGATATATTTAAGAATTTTAGATGTGAGATTTTTTTAGCACTTATTTTACACAGGGTGTTTTTTATCTAATCTTTTTCACATGAAGATGTATTTATACTGGTATTTAATGTTTTTATGTATGCTTTTAATATGACATATAGGAAGATGATTATTCTCCTTTAACGTCAAAATCAGCATTTATGCATTGTATACACAGGTCAATATCATCATGCACTCACAGCACTTTTTCCTTTTTCCTTCTCCCTCCAACTGTATTGTTGCACAGAATGCAATTGTTGCACAGAATATAATTTACTCTATGAATTGCAGACTGTGATTCAATGAACATTTGTTATTTGCACTTCCACTTTTACCCGCTCCCTCGTTGTTTACAGGTCGCTAATTTGCACATAATACAATATTTGCACAGGGATTTATCCCAAAATAACTACAAAAGAAACGTTACATATATATATGTTTTTCTTAAATGGAAATGTCTATTTATTATTATAAGTTATTTTTGTGATGTCAATATAACTTGTGTAGTACATTTATTGTATTTGATCAGCTATATTGTAGAGTCTTTTCTCTACCTCCATGCTCACGTGACCTGTTTGAAAATTGGCGGGGAGGCGGGCTTCACTGCATTACAAAAACAAAATGAATTCATTGAGTCATTGCATGTGAACAAGGGCTTTGTAAGCCGGAAACGCGTCTTGCCCTCTACTTTCCAACCTTCTTGCAATAAAGACCTGTGAATCCTGATTGCGGTCCGTCTCCTGCTTGCCTCGTGGGTCCTGGGCCGTGCTAGGATCAGAAGTGGCGTTCTTGGGAGTTTGCGCACATTGGATATATATATATATATATATATACACAGTGTAAATTCCTAGGGCAACTCAAAAATGATACCACATTAAATTGGAACAATTCTATTGTATGGAGAGACCCATCCGGCTGTCTTTACCACGCGTGTTGCATCTACCTACACTCGGCGTGGTTGGCTCGAGGTGGCACATTGACCCAGATCTACATCACTTTGAAGGAGCCCGAGTCCTAGATATTTATCAGACAGATAGAAATAACAGAAGTTTTCAAGCGACTGGCTACCGAGTCTATACATAAAAACACTCCAGAAGCAGCTTCTAAGTGGACTCTGTTCACTTTTATGACCAGTGTATGTTCCCCTTTTAAGTAGGACATTGGTTACCTTCTTGAATGTCCAGGTGGATAGCCTCCGCAACATATGATATTACCTGTATCTGCTGTCGCTTTTCCTGAAGAAGGCATGGTTATGCCGAAACAAGCGTAGAAACCTTCTGGAGTCACAGCCACTCAGACACAGATACGAATTTAGGAACTAGAAACTTGCATCTATGGCTCACCTTTAGAAAATGTTTAAATCAATATCATAAGGACAATATACAACTTTTGACTATGTACATAATGTACTGTGCCCGTGATGTATGCATTATGACTGCTTATTATGAATGATGACATAGATGGGGTGTGTCTGTGGTGTGTTTTAGATTTAATCTTGAATATTTATTATAACATTTTCAATAAAGAACTACTTTTGTACTTTTCAACATACACATGTTGGTTCTTGTCTAGAGGAACTCCCTATTAGTAGCAGGGTGCCATATATATATATATATATATAAACCACAGTTTTCCCTTGTTGGATAAGAATCCACACGCACTCACGGGTATGTCTGATGTTGCGCTCTTCGTTTTTATTTAGGCAGCAACATTTTCCGACAAGCTACAATAACCCAACGCGTTTCAGTCTGCCCTCAGACCTTCCTCACTGGTGACAAACCCTTCAGTTAATCCTTTATTTGAATTCATCACATGATGTTATGTCACATCCTTATTTGAAGCGCTTGTCATTCTGGTAATTGGAGTATAATCTTTTTTTTATATACATGACAAGTGAAATAAAACTACATTTTTGTGCAAAAGAAATGAATAGCGTGTGATTGTAACACAGGTTACAACTTCACATTTGCTGTCCTATATACAATAATAATGTATACTTTCCGTTCTTTTCCTAGTTTTACAATTAGGATTGTTTTATTCTGCCCACTGGTGGGCAAACCTCCTGAATCATATTATATAACAAGAATGTTCCAAAACGCGTAGGGGTTTGAAATGGAACAAGACACTGCCTGCTGATTGCCGTAATAAAGGACAACGTGAAGAACAAAGCGAGTCCTTGGGCGCATTCTCAAGCAGGGCCAACTCTTTTGTGAAAAAAAAAAATATATATATATATATATATATATATATATCTCACCCAATCCAGGAACCCTCGAACTCCAAAGTACACCGGAGCGCTTCAAGGCCAGGAAAGAGGAGCCGACCCAAGGTTTGCAGGAAGCAAATTTAGTTTTCATTCGCGGAAGCTCGCCCTGCCATCATAACGTTTCGGCCTTCACAGAGGCCTTGGTCACATGACGGCAATGAGGGAGGGGGGGACTATTTAAAGTGCTAGTGCAACAGGAAAAAAGGGATGCAATTGGTCAATCGAATACATCGTTCAATAACCACAAAAAGAGGACATAATAACCACATGAATGTACATTGCGCCTCCCATTGCTATACATTAACAAATCTATATAGAATGTTAAAAACATGTAAACATTGCACTCAAGTCCCCTCATAAATGAGGACATAAATTATCTTAAAATATAGATAAAATCATTTGTTACCAAGGAAAATAAAACCTACAATGGCATAAAATACACACCAATCTTTAAAAGCTCGTAATTTTGTCAAATACAAAAACGACTTCAATAATGTGCAAAATGCGCCAGGCAACAAACTGCAAGTGCAGCAACGAATATCTGACTATGCATAACATGGTGTCAAATAAGTATGATAACCAAATAGCCTGAAAAAAGGCAGCATTGTACAAATATGCAAGTGGCTAAGCTATTTTTGGACAAAATGTGGCCCCAGTGGGCTCATATGCAAAACCCTTAAAGTGCAGCAAAAAGTGCGAAAGTGCATGTGAATAAAAACGTTTTTTTATGAAGTTTTTTTTAATATTATATGTGATTGCATTAAAATAGTCAAGTTCAAGTTCAAGAATTTATATAGCGCACTACTCACCCAGAGGGTCTCAAGGCGCTTGGGGAGGGGGTTCATTATTTATCGAATAGCCAGGTTTTAAGTTCTTTTCTGAAGGAGATGTGGTTCTGTGTAAGGCGGAGGTGAGTGGGGAGTGAGTTCCAGGTCTTGGCCGCCAAGTAGGAGAAGGATGGTGGATCTTTGGATACGCGGAACTGCGGCGAGGGCTTGATTGGAGGATCTTAGTTGGCGGGAGGGTGTGTAGAAGGACAGTCGAGTGTTGAGGCATTCAGGTCCTAGTTTGTAGAGGGCCTTGTGTGCGTGGGTGAGGAGACGGAACGTTATTCTCTTGTTGACGGGGAGCCAGTGGAGGTCTTTCAGGTGGCCGGTAATGTGATCTTGGCGAGGGATGTCCAAAATGAGTCTCGCTGATGCGTTTTGGATGCGTTGGAGTTTTTTCTGTAATTTGACTGTGATTCCGGCGTAGAGGGTGTTTCCGTAGTCTAGTCGTCTCGTGACCAGTACGTGGGTGACAGTCTTTCTTGTCTCGGAGGGGATCCAACGGAAGATTTTTTTGAGCATACGAAGTACGTTGAAGCAGGAGGATGAGACGGCGTTGACTTGTCTGGTCATCGAGAGTGAGGAGTCTAGGATGAAGCCAAGGTTACGTGCGTGGTCTGTGGGTATGGGTGCTGTGCCCAGAGCCGAAGGCCACCATGAGTCGTCCCAGGCAGAGGGGGATGATCCTAGGATGAGCACCTCCGTTTTGTCTGAGTTAAGTTTTAGGCGGCTGTTTTTCATCCATTCGGCTACTTCTTTCATGCCTTTGTGAAGATTGGTTTTGACTAATTGTTTTTTAGAAAATCATATTCAACAAGTGACTGCGGTTTTGAAAACAGGCAATAAGGTAGAAATACAGCGGCCTGACCTTATATATACAACAGATAGGAAATATACCAACCACCACACTCGACTGCCTGTCAACCGGCTGAGTCATTTATTTTACATATCGTCGAGTTTAGTTGTCAAGACCCTCTAGATTGAATCAAAGGCAAGTGTAGAAATCTTCTGTGGCTTTGAGGCCACCCGGGGTCTTGCTGTCCAATTTTAGGAAGATATTTTGTTTCAGTGAGTCGTAAGAGTGCCTCTCTAGCACCCCCTCTCCTTAATGGGCCAATCGCATCCACAACATAATATTGTAAGAGTTCACTCTTATTGTCATGATGATGCTTAAAATGCCGTGCAACCGGATACGATGCATCACTGGTGTTAATGGCCCTAATGTGCTGGAGTATCCGCTTGTGAACCTGCAACTTGGTGCTCCCAACATATTGCAGGCCACAGGGACACTCCAGCACATAGATTGCAAACTCCGTTTTACACGTGAGTTGCTTAATGATTTTGAGAGGAATATCGGAAAAGGGGGTGGTTAGCTCAGTTTTGTTAACACCGTGTTTGCAGGCTTTGCAAGTCGCACACTTGCGGAACCCTCTGCTCGTGTTAAGCCAATTGATGGGGGCAATAATTTCAGGGCTGGATTTAACCAGCTCATTGCCCAAAGAGCGGGCTTTTCTAAAGGTGATCAAATGTTTTATTGGCATGCTCTCTCCGATTGATGGATCATTACGGATGAGGCTCCAATGTTTGTTAACAATTTTCCTCAATGCACCATGTTGTTTATTGAAAGACCAGATCAATCTGGTTTGCCGCTGGGGCTGCCCATGGCTCTTGCTCTTATCTTTCTTATATATCAGTGCCTCCTGTCTAGTTAGTGCATTTGCGAATTGCATTGTTGATGTCTTTCTCTTTATAGCCTCTGGCCAAAAATCTACAATGGCTAGCTTGCTGGGCAGACTCACACTCCTGATCTGTGCTACAAATGCGTCTTATTCGCAGCATCTCCCCGTAGGGGATGCTGCTTATAAGATGGGGTGGGTGGTGGCTGGTGGCATGCAACAAGGTGTTGCCGGCCGTTGGTTTCCTATACAGTTTAGTTTGAATGTGGTCATCTACAATCAAAATTTCTACATCAAGAAAATAGGCTGTTGTGCGGCTTATATTGGCAGTGAACTCAAGATTAAACACATTGACATGATATTTTTTACAAATGTCTCTGCCTCCTCCAATGACCCGCGCCAGATTAAAAATATATCATCGATATATCGGAACCACTGCAGGATATTATTGCAGCAAATGTCTTTGAAGTCACGATGGAGGAACTGTCTCTCCCAGTAGCCCATGTGCAGACAGGCATAACTGGGAGAGAAACAGGCCCCCATGGCAACTCCTCTGACCTGTTGGTAGTACTGCTTATTGAACATAAAAAAGTTATTGTTCAAACAATGATTGATCATGGCAATTCATTTTGTTGTGCTGTGACATGGTTGCTGGTCTAAAATCAAGAAAATATTGGATTGCTCTAGCCCCATCCTGATGATGGATACTCGTATAGAGCGATGTGATATCCAATGTTATTAACCAACAGTCAGGGTCCCAGCTGATGTTACTGATTTTTCTAAGGAAATCACCAGAGTCTTGGATAAAAGAAGGTAAACCACTCACAAAGTCTTGTAAAAAAGAATCAATGTAGATGGTCGTGTTTTCCAGTAACCCTCCACAAGCCGAGATGATAGGCCTGCCAGGCGGTATACTATCGTTCTTATGAATTTTAGGAATGAGATAAAAGACTGGCATAATTGGATGCTCATTCTTTAAAAATTTCAGTTCTTCCATAGTCAATAATCCAGTACTACGCCATCCCAATAGTAAGGAGTAAAATTCAGTCTGTGATTTAGTAACAGAAATCTTATCACAACGCCGATAGCACAATGGATCATTTAATTGTGAAAGGGCTTCCTGTAAGTATAACATACGAGGCCATAGTACGACGTTGCCGCCTTTGTCCACCTGGCGGATAATTATATTTTTGTCTCCTTGGATTCTCTTAACCAGGTTAGTGTGTTGATTGTTACGTCGAACCTGCTGGCGAGTGGTTTTCAAGACTTTAACATGTAAATTCTTGATTTCCTTAGTAGCCATTTCATGAAATACATCTATGTTGTCATGAATCATCACTGGTGTAAATGTGGACCGAGGTTTAAATTTTGTCATCCCTGCAGTACTTGATCCAACCTGTTCCTCTGTGCATTGGGAACTGGATTGCTCCGATCTTAATGATTCCAAGTTATGCACTGCACGCAAATCATGAGTATTCAGCTCCACTATATTACTGATGGTCTCCATTGCTGGGTGGATTCATGGGCTCTATTGTATGCAAAGTCATTTTGTAGCTTTAATTTGCGAACAAATTTAAACAGATCCATCCTAGTTTTTGGGTAGTCAAAGTTGCAAGTAGGGCTAAAGGAAAGTCCCAATGCTAGAATGTTCAGATCTGACTTGCTGAGTGCAACCTCTGTTAGATTAATAACTGATAATTGAAGTTGAGAATCATGTGCTGTTACTTGCGCTTGTTGTTCCATTTCTTCTGGAATGTTTTTTTCTTTTTTGGGATAGCGCCTGTTTCGGGCTTGCCTGCGTTTGCGTCGCTTGAAGTTGATTGCTGTCCTCCTTGCTGCCAGGGTCTCCGTGGACGCAAAGTATCGCGTCAATCTTGGCGCAGGCAATCCACTTCTTGCGCCAACGAAAATCGGGTAAACCCCAGCTGAGCATTACTTCTCGCTGCATCTGTATCTGACCCGCTATCACACATTGAGCTTAGGTCGGACCTAGACGAGCTCCCGGATGGCACAGACGCGGGGATAGGTGCCAGATGGCTGGATGAAGAGGTATTGACAGAGGACTTAGAGTCAGCTGCTTTAATGGCATCATATTTTTTGGTGAACGTGAAGATTCGCCCTTCTTGATAATCTACCTTATCCCTCTGAAATTTGTATGCTTTTCTTTTTTTAATCACTTCCTCTTCCTTGCTTAATCTGGCCAACATGTCATCTTTCAATTTAATGTACTCTGTTGAGTTGCCCAAATCCATTGCTTCTATTTCAGCATTAATTTAATCTATTTGTGCTTCCAAGGCAGCCCGATCACTTTCCACGTATTGTACCAAGATGGTCATAAGGCGGCGGGAAGATTCCAGTTTGCACTCTGCCCAGTCTTTTAACATGTTTGGATCCGGAGCCTCATAGCTCGGGCGAGCATGATTCTTAATCCCCTGGGAACCCGGTTAACCTCCAAATATCTGCTGAGGGACCGGTGTTCCCACCATTTACCTTGTTCTTTGTGCATCAATGTTTCCAGTTTCTTTATTTTGTCACGTAGGGTAGTGCCGCCCTCATTGCCTGCATTTGCTGCCGCAGTCGCACACGACCCCCCAGCCGGGGAGTCATCAAACAAATCAAGGGCTGCCAGCTCTCTCCCCCTCTCAGCGTCAGCTGACATGGCCAATAGCTTCTAAAATGTACAAACGCTAATGCGTACTCATGGTTCTCAAGGCAGCCTGCAGTGGTGGTCCGCACCCTGAGGCCCTCGCAATGTACTCCTTCTTCGGACTGTGTGGCCGACACCTCTACTGCAGCGGAAAAAGGACGCTAACAAAACAGCCGTCTTGTGGCTCCATCCCCGGTTTCAGCTAGTTGGTGTCAAATGCAAATGTCCGAGGGCTAGAACGGTATCTCTCCAACGAGAGTTACGAATGACTTCCGGGGCACCAGAGGTCGCAGCTTCCTGCCGTTCCGCCACTAAGATGAAGGAGGGGTCAGATCAGACCGGAGAAGCCAAAAACCGGTCGAAGGTATGCAACGCACCCAATCCAGGAACCCTTGAACTCCAAAGTACACCGGAGCGCTTCAAGGCCAGGAAAGAGGAGTGACCCAAGGTTTGCAGGGAGCAAATTTAGTTTTCATTCGCGGAAGCTCGCCCTGCCATCATAACGTTTCGGCCTTCACAGAGGCCTTGGTCACATGACGGCAATGAGGGAGGGGGGACTATTTAAAGTGCTAGTGCAACAGGAAAAAAGGGATGCAATTGGTCATTCGAATACATCATTCAATAACCACAAAAAGAGGACATAATAACCTCTATATATATGTATATATATATATACACACTCATACATATATATGCATGCCTGTGGGTGTATTATATATATATATATATGCTGCTCCTGGGTCTCCCACAAGTCGAAGGATCACTCTAACAGCTGATAAAGGTATGGCCCTTAACCTTTATTTAAATGGTATGAACAGTTCACGCGCGCAGCCAGGAAATGCAGGACCTCCGTCTGCCTGACGCGTTTCAAAATACATTTCTTCCTCAGAGGCTTAAATGACGAAGTTCACGTGCGCCACTCCCACGCACTGCTGAATGGGACCTGTCACGCCCAAAGCCTTGTGGGAGTAGTAGTGTTCTGTACCTCAGATGGTTGCACTGGATTTACTGCCGCTCAGAATGAGCCCAAAGCTCCGAATGAGCCTCCGCCCGCAATCAGCTGCTCCAAAAGAGAATGGTGAGATTCCATTCTCCTGGCCCCGTGTTTGTCAGGGTGGTGCTCCTTCACGGCAGGGCTGCCGCTTTTCACATGCTGCTCCTGGGTCTCCCACAAGTCGAAGGATCACTCTAACAGCTGATAAAGGTATGACCCTCATACAGAGCGGCAGTAAATCCAGTGCTACCATCTGAGGTACATTCCCTGTTTTTATTTTTGTTCTGAAAAAAACATAAAAAAAGAAGAAAAAAAACAGTTCTTTTTAGAACTTCCTCCAGTTCTCAAAAAAGAGCTATATTCTTATCAAATTCAAAATGAGTAACTGAAGTGGAGTGCAGTGAGAGTGGGGAGGAAATGAAAATGAGTGAGAAAGCAAAGAAAGGGACGAGAGGGGAAGGGAAGTGAAGTAGGGGGACTGAAATAAGGTGAGTGTGGGGAACGAGAGTGTGGAGAAGTAGAGTGAACATGGGAAATGTGGATAAGTGAATAAAATGTAGTAAAAGAACGGTGGTGTGGAAGGGTAAGAAAAGACTGACGCAAGCCCTTTCACATTATACCTGCGACAGGTGTAATGTATGCAAAGGGGGCGTATTGACGCAAGAAAGGGTCGTAGAAGTGACGCAGTGAAATCTATGAGATTTCACTGCGTCACTTTTAGGACACCATTGCGTCAAAATCTTGCACATTGATGTCATGAGTGATGTCACTGATGAAGTCATGAGTGATGTAATATGTGACGTCATCAGCAGTGCGTTGCAGGCGCGCTTGTTATAGTGAGTCCAACTAACTATAACGTGGGAATTTCAATGGTTTTAGGTCAGTAACATTTCCAGCTAACTATAACTGGTGTGAAACCTATGGTTTTTTCAGTGAATATACATATGAAGGCTTTATACTTACCTGCAAAATACTTAAATTTTCATTGTGAAGGCAGCCGTGGTAAAGGCGTATGCATCGTAAAACCCTTTGTTGTATATCAATGCATGGTAACGATGCATGCGTTCTTAAGATCAGGTTGTTAAGGCATGTGTTGTAATGGCACGCGTGGGTCAGTCATACATTCATGTATAAGGTGCATATAAAGTAGAAGTGATGTTCCACAAATTAGATTAGATATCGCAAAGTGCTTACGAAGTGATCGGTAGTTATCTTGCCAGCAGGAGGGAGTTTAGTGAGAATTTCAGTGCTCACTTCCATCCAGGCGCGCGCCACGCAGACAGAGGCTGCACAGAGGGGAACTGCCCTTTGCTCAGCTGCTGACGGGGCAATTTGTATCCTCGAAGAATTCCAGCTAATTTTGAAGGTTGTGATTCTGATACGATTGTATGGAGTAAGCAATGTCAGCACAAACCTGCTGTGGTTTGACTAGCTGGGATGGGAAACTAAAAAGCACACCACGGGGCCATAGCCACCGGCCCGGTGAGGCAGTGGGGGAGGGGTTTAGAGGATATTCGTTTAACACAGTCTACTATTTAGGTCCTAAGAACCAGATAAGACATACTGTCCTGTTAAATGTAGAATATAAAATGCAAAAGCAAACCAGTGTCTAAATTGCACAATGTGAAGCTAGGAAAACTTGGGTTCAAATCCCAGCTCCCAGCCTTGACGAAATGTATGATCTTAGTCAAATTACAAATCAGTGAGCAGCACAGTCAGCGTCGCCGTGCATGGCTGTCATGCCAGTGGTACTGCTTCTAATACGCAGGTTAACAATGGCTTACACCGGGTGTACATCCTATTTGTGGCGATTTGCTATCCAGCACAAATCAGGATTTGGGTTATTATCCAAAATTTACAGAAAGTTGTGCTATGCGCAGCTTTGCGTTACTTTGCGTCAACAGAGCATTGCACGGGTGGGGCATGGACGTTCCTGTGCAACCACTCTTGGGTTTTGATGCAAGCTCACTATCTACAAGTATTGGTGCAAAATATTACAAACCACCCCCCATTCCTGAGCCAGCCATAAGAAGAAGAAATAAAAAATGTTGCCTTGTTTTTTCAACTTGTCATGTGTGCTCCATCGTTCACCACAGATACAAAGTGGGTAAGGTCTTAAAGCGTAGTTTTTGTTCTGGAAATTGTTTTTGTTCTGGAGGGATACCGTCCATTACAGAATAGATGCGTCAGAGAACGTACACTCCCTTCAACTATGGCACATGGGTGTGCGTTAGCGGCTGCAAAATGTGTTCCAGTGCTGGGGAAAGAAGGAGATAATGCACATTTCACCCGTTCTCTTTGACGCAAGGCAGCGCAGCATCGCTGAGGCAGCATTGGGTCAAATACAAGTAAATCTGGGCCTCTGGCGGCATTTGCAGCACGTGCCGCTGCCTGCCTCCCTTGATGGACCAGCAGAAAGTGCACGTGCCTTCCAGGCGCTCCCATCACCAGCCCCTTAGTACTGCTGAGACTGCCAAGATCACCTCCCCTGTTAGGTGGCATTGACTCCTGACTTCTCTTAACTTTGTACTTTTTGTAAGAGAGAGATGTCTTGCATCTGATTAACCCGTTGTGTGCTTCTGTCGACCAACGGCCGTCGCGAGCACTACCTCCGTAGTGCTGTGCACATCCGTTGGCTGACGCGGCCCCGCCCGCTTAATAGAATGTTGCGCACTGGCACGGAACGCTCGAAGCAGTTAAGGTGTTAATTTACCACGTGATAAGTGTTTTTATTTACCACAGTGAACTATAGAGCTCTGGGAAGAATTCAACAAAAGCTCTGTCCTTTCGTGTTAAACTAGAGAAGAAGAAATCGATCCAGTAACTAAATTGCACACATGTAATGAGGAAACATTGGGTCTGAATCACTGCTTCTCGCATTGACAGAGTAGTGTGATCTTAGGCAAAAAGCTGTGATCCTATTTTCTCGTTTTCCTTCATAGTCTCGTTTAAGAGCCCCCTCAAGTAATTGAAGTTGGGATGTGACGTGTGTGTGGTTTAATCACTATGGGCCTGATGGACAAAGGTAAAGTTATACTTTCAATCCATGTTTATTTTTTTTCATTTCAAAAGAATTTTATTATTAGAAAAAAGCAAATAGATATACACAATACATGAAAAAGTGATACAATCAATAAAAAATAAGAAGCAATTAGAAATTGGAATTCAAAAATGAGTCGTAACCAGGACATCAATAAACAAAAGTAGCCTGCCAAAAACTGATAAATGGATGAAGTGAAATAAAGTAAGTGGCTAGGCAAAGTCTACAATCAAAAGTATCACTATCAGCTGGTATAATCAGGGGAGGAGAGGAAAGGAAAAAAAGAAAGAAAAAAGAAAGAGAGGAAAAAGAGAAAAGATGGGAAAAGGAAAGAGGACAGAGAGGGAGAAGAAGAAAAAAGGAGAGAAGGATTTCCGCCAAACTACCTCAACAAACAAGACGCCAGTCATACAGACAAATCGAAGGGAAATTGTGCAACCAACCCTTTTGCTGACAAATCCATATAGTTATCCAGGGAATTCCAAACTCCACTAGAAATAGGAGGAGAAAGGTGAGCATGATCGACCGAAGTATGAGCACTTCGTAAAAAAGAAACCCAAGCCCACCAGGTGTGATAAGAAACAGCGGAAAAGGATTTCCAATCCATAAGAATTACTTTCACTGCAATAGTCAATAGGAGATCCAGCAGCTGTAAATCCATGGTATCTAAGGGAAGTGGGACTGGGGCAGCTAGTGGACCCAGAAGAATTAATGGAAAGGAAAGTTGGAACTTAATATCAAAGATGAGCATTAGGCGTTTGTGAATGAGGTCCCAAAAGGGTAGGAGGAGGGAGCATTCAAAAAACATATGCGGAAAGTCACCTGGTAGCAAGCCACAGCTCCAACATAGGTTATCCTCTTTGAGATTGAGCGAATGTAAATGAACAGGAGTACAATGAATGAGGTTAATGGAAAAAAATTTAGATTGCATTAACGATGGGGCGATCTTATTGCGAAGAGAAAATTTACCAATCATCTGCCAGGTGTCGGACGAAATATGGTCAGTAACACCATGATCAAAATGATGCAACCACTTATGTTGAGCAGCCGTGTGAGTAGGTAATGAAAAGGTTGATAAGAATCTGTAGATTTTAGAGGCTACATGACCAGATTTAGTCCATATTTGAAAGAGAGAAATCGTAGGGGAAGTAGGATGAAGATGCACCTTAGCAAGAGCTACTTTGATTTTAAGAAAAGTATAAAAGTCCAAATTAGTTAAAGAATGTTGTTGAGCTAAGGATGAGAAAGGAAGTGGCTCATTATTAGAACCATAAAGGTGTCTAACAAGCGATATCCCCTTAGTAGCCCAATAAGACATCAGAGAAGGATCAATATTAATTTTGATTTTAGAATTCCGCCAAATAGATGACCACCTGGATTTGTGCAGTGGTATAGCCACTTTCTTGTCTACCCTCCGAACCGCAGCAAGAGTATCAAGAATAATCGAGCGGGAGAACAGGATAGACAGGGTAGATGCAGTGCAAAAGGAGGCAGTCGGTAATGGAGACGCCAATTCCTGCTCTATTAACAGCCAAGAAGGAATATGAATAGGGGGAACAGAGAACCAAAGAGCACCTTGAGACGCCAAAAAGGCAGTTTGGTACTTTTCCCAATCAGGAAGATTGCAACCTTCCATATCATAAGGCTTTCGCAAGAATTTATATGCAATCCTAGCCCGTTTGTCATTCCATAGAAACTTAGAGGTCAGAACATCAATTTCGTGAAAGAAGGAGTCCGATAACTTTACTGGGAGCATAGATGATACAAAATTAATAATAGGTGTAATCATCATTTTGAGGGTCTGAAGGCGACCCCACCAGGAAATGTGTTTAGGCGACCAAGTATCCAAGAGACGTCGTACTTTAAGAATAGTCTGAGATTCATTATAGGCAATTGTAGCATATAAGGTAGAGCCAAAATAGATACCCAAATATTTTAACTGCTTAGACTGCCATTTGAAACCAGCAGAGCCCATATGCGTAGAAAAACAGTAGGCATTCAAGGGGAACATCTCAGTCTTATCCCTATTTAGGGTGTATCCTGAGACTTTCGAAAAAAGGGAAATCGTATCTGAGATCGCCGGGATAGCCAAAACAATATCATCTGAGAAAATAAGAACATCATCCGCGTAGGCCGCAGTTTTAATACAATGAGGTCCAAAAGCAAAAACTTTAATATTTGGATTTATTTCAATCAATCTGAGGAGAGGGTCAATGGATAATAGAAACAAAAGTGGAGATAACGGACATCTCTGTCTGGTACCCTGGCGAAGATTAAAAAAGGACGAAGTAGCCCCATTGACCCTTATATTAGCCTTAGGTTGAGAATATAGGGACATTACCATATTAATGAAGGAGTCACCAAGATTATGTGCACACAAGACAGCTCGAAGAAAAGGCCAAGAGACCTTGTCAAAGGCCTTTTCAGCATCAAGGGCCATGGCCGCGGCAGGGAGAAGAGAACGTTTAGCTGCACCAAGAATATGGCAAAATGTACGTATATTATCGCGCGCAAGACGGCCTTTTACAAAGCCCTTTTGAGAGGGGTGAACCAATTTAGGAATGAAGGACTCTAATCTCTCGGCCAAGATTTTAGCAAAGATTTTAGCCTCCATGTTAAGAAGGGAGATAGGACGGAAGTTTTTGGGCTCTGAGTGATCTTTCCCCTCCTTTGGAATCACGACAATGGTAGCCTCAGCCGCCGTGCCAGAGACAGATCCATCCTTAATAAAAGCGTCAAAGACAGATTGAAGCTTGGGAACAATCACTGGGAGAAAGGTTTTATAGAACAAAATAGGGTAACCATCAGGCCCTGGAGCTTTCCCAGAACGAGTAGCTTTAATTGCGGCAATGATTTCTTCAGGAGTTATCGGACCATTTAAAGAAGTGCTATCTTCCACGGATATCGACTTCACCGGGACAGTTTTCAAGAAGTCCTGACACTGCTCAAAAGAAGCTTGATTAGAAGGGGTATATAATTTATCGTAGAACTCACAAAAGACTTCAAGAATTTCCCCAGTCTGAAATTTTTTAAAACCAAGATGATCATTATAGAAGAGATTTGAGAAGACTTAAAGGAGGAATCCTGAAATTTTAATGTGGCCGCGAGAATCTTCCCAGCACGATTTTTTAATAATAGTCTTTTGGATTTTTGAGCTTGAACCCCAATATGGGCTCTTTTGGTAACTATAGTATTATATTTGTACTTTAATTGCTTGATAACCTGTAGACAAGATTTATCCTTAGAGTGTCGAAAGGAAGACTCTAGAGATTTTATTTCAGTTGCTAAATCTGAAAGTTCTTTTTTAATAGTAGCATTCCTTTTCGACATACATTTAATAAACTGTCCACGGAAGGTACATTTAAACGAATCCCAAAGGACAACTGGGGAAGAGACCGAGCCTTCATTCTCAAGGAAAAAGGTTTCGATAGCCGTAGAAAATTGATCCACTTGGGCCTCATTATACAACATTTCTGTATTAAGTCTCCAGGAACGAGCTCTTGATTTAGGAGCAAAGGACAACAAAGTAAAAGTAACCGCGGCATGATCAGAAATCAAGATAGGATGAATAAGCGGAGAAGAGGAAGCCGAGACTAGAGAGGAGTGAACCAATAAATAATCAATACGAGAAAAGGTAGAATGAGGTGAGGAAAAGAAGGAAAAATCACTACCAGTGGGGTTGTGAAGACGCCATACATCTTGAAGATGAATTAAGGAACACATGTTAAGCATTTGTTTATGAGATTTTTGAGGGCGAAATTGAAAAGCTGAATTCCTATCAAGCATGGGGTCCATTGGTAAGTTAAAATCTCCACCAACGATAAGATTCCCAGAATGAGGTGTGTCATTCAATTTTTTGGTAACCGTTTTCCAAAAGGACGGATCATCTTTGTTAGGGGCGTAAATATTCATGACATAAAGATCCGTATTGCCATCAGACAACTTAGTTAATAACCACCGACCCTCAGTATCATGATCAGAAGAGACTATGGATAAACCAGAATTTTTTGAAATTAAAGTAATGACCCCATTTTTTTTACCATAAGCATCGGAACAAACAACAGCTGAAACCCATTCCTTCTTCAGGAATAGTGCCTCTCTAGTAGATACCTTAGTTTCCTGAAAAAGGACTAGATCTGATGAGAGAGATTTGCAATAATCTAAGATTTTTGATCGTTTCACTGGATGATTTAAACCCTTAACATTAAGGGACAACACATTCAAACCGGCCATTAATATACATAGAAAAGGATAACATAGACCCTAAATGGAAAATAAAAGAAAACAAACAGCACGAATAGAAGCGTCCAGACAACAAACAAAACTGGCGAAGAGGAGGAGTCCATGGGGGAAATCCGAAAGGAGAAGAGAGAGAAAATAGAAGAAAGAAGAAGAAGGAGAGGGACCAGCAGGGGAGGTCTGAAAAAGACCAACTTCATACTAGGGGGAACGTGGGAAGGCGAGCAAGGAGACCGTCAGGAGGATAAAATTCAATCAATAATAACAACAACAACCCTAATACAGTGTATAAACTGGTTAAGCTTAATGAGGAGAAAGCAACATCTGAAAAATTAACTAAAACCATTAGATTATATGCAAAAACAATTCATAATGTGGGTCTATAAAGTCAGTAAGCATGTAGCAAATTAATACATAGGTAATATAGCGAGTATATCATAGACAAGTTGCATAGGAAGAAGAGAGAAAGACATCTAGCAGAGAAAATAAATAGTGAAATTGTATATGTCAAGTCATAAATAAAAGAAAGAGCCAAAAACATAGAGAAGTAAACGAAGATTTAGATAGAACAAAATCAGGATTTAGATAGAACAAAATCAAGGATACAAATAGAAAAAAACGCTATTTCAGGCACATGAATATGCAAGAATTAACGACAATCAATTAAGTAAATTCAGTAAATAGATATAACTTGTAATACGTAATTTGATTTGTTTAAAATATAAGAACATATTAACTATATATTAATGAAAAATAGGAGTGCAGGAGACTAGAATATGGAGAATAAGTATAATAAACTTAGAACTAGGATAGAGAGGCAATTATAATACTAGGTAACGAAGCAAGTGATGAGACTTATCATAAGCTAGATATATAGACAACTTATACAATAATAGGAATTGAGCATTAACTATATAGGCATACATAAAAAGCATCTATGAAACAGTTTATCTAACCAATGTATAATATCATGCATTAGTAAGTAACGATGTAAACATTGAAGAACAAACCACATGACAAAAATGTCATACGAAATGATCATATAAAACAACAACAACAGTAAAAGAGATACTAATTAGTGTCAAAGGAAAGAGAAGAAGAAAAGAGGGACATAAGACCAAGACTCACACATAAAGGAGAGGGAAATAAAAAGAAGCTAGAAAAAGAGATACTAGAAGAACCGGAAACTAACTCGAGCAGAGAACAAGCAGAGGGAAGGAAGAAGACGAATAAGTACAACAAAAACAAATAGGAATATGGACAACATAAAGAAAAGGAATAGCACCAAAAAAGGTTAGAAGAGAAATAAATAAGATATACCGAAAAGAGTGGTAAAGTACAACATAGAAATAGAAAGAGCATAGAGAAGGGAGAGAAGAAGATAGACCGTAAATCATTAATTGACAAACCTCACACAGGATAGTAAAAGAATACAAACAACAGTGAAGAGTAAAAGTACTATACAGAACAAAAAGAAATAAACTTAATGAACCTGAAAGAAAAACAAGTCATTGCATATAACAAACCACCCAATTGGTAAAGCCAGAAACAGACAACCGCAATATATCCACAACAGAGGAGCATCAAACCACCAAACAGATCATAAGAGACCTATAGATCAACAGATCTGAAACCAAAAGAGAAAGCAGAGAAGATATAAATATACAATTCAAGTGCCAGAAGCACTAGGATCAAGAGAAGTTGCCATTTGAAGCTCCATCTGCAGTTCCATCTGATTGTCCAAGAAGGAGGTTAGGTCAGCGGGTTCGTCAAAAATTCTGGAGCGACCTTTGAAGGTAATACGAAATTTCGATGGACCATGTCAGAAAGACGTTTCCGAAGATTAAGGAAGCCTTTTCTCCTTATCACTGTATCCCTGGCGAAGTCCTGAGAAATTGAGATTCGATGACCTTCCCAGATAATAGCTTTAACCTTCCTCATGTGGGCAAGAATCTGCTCCGTGTGTTGGTGACGCAGTGGTTTAAAAATTATGGCTCTTGGCTGTGTGGCAGATTTAGAACGAAAGGTAGGAACACGATGAGCCCTTTCCAATTCAAAGTCTCTCTGGAAGGAGATTTGTAGAGTAGAAGGAATCCATTGGTATAAAAAGTCAATCATAGAAGAGGATGATTTCTCTGCATCTTCCGGCAGCCCAAAAATGCGCAGATTGGATCTGCGATTACGATCCTCCTGCTCCGTGAGATCCCTTCGCAATGCCGCCATTGAGCGCTCCATGCAGGAGAGAGACCTAGATTGCTTCTGCATATTATCCTCTGCCCCACTAATACGTGATTCTGTGGCCGAAACACGGATGGAAAGAGCCTTAAAGTCATTCCTGATAGCAGACACCTCCACTTGCAGTAAATCTGTATTAGTCTTTGTGGACTGCGCAATATCATGAACCTCATTAAGTCTGGTCAAGATTGCATCAAGAGTGGTATTGGTATCCGATTGAGAAGACTCAGGCGTAGGGGAGTGTGATTTGAGTCTTTTAAGAGAGGCACCAGGATCTTTAGCATCTTTAGTAGTTGATGACCGTCCCATATTTGAAGCCATGGGATACCAGCCACAGAAAAAAAAGAAAGGCCACTTGAGGTATAATAGAGGCAGGCAAGGAATGTCAAAGGTAGAATATTCCTACAAAAAGTAAGGAATATAGCGCATTGGAAGCACGCAGGCAGAATAACCCAAAAAGGCAGACTTATAATGCATTCAGTCTCAGGAGATAATAGCAGAGAATACCAAAAACTAGCAGGCGAAAGCAGAGAAACACAGAAGAAACAAAATGCAGCTGCAGTTTGAAACTAATACACCATGGTAATCCAATGCGTCATTAAGCATAAATCGCCACAAAATATCAGCCAAGCAGCGCAGAGAAAAAAGAGAAAATAATAGATAGTCACAAAGTAACCAAATATGTGTAATGGCACCTGTGAACTCGTTGACCCTGCAAGAATGTGTCCATGTCGTACTTTCTGAGAGGAAATTGCGAGCTCCGTCACCAGCAGCTAAAATGGCGGTCGCAGACAGAGATAACAAGCGTCACCGCTATCTGTCATAAATCACACACGGAGGGCTGGAGAGCGACGGAAATGTAAACAGACCGCTCTCGGCATATTCAGCAGACCAGGAGAGGATTTCCACCGCATAAGGGCAGCTGGAAACGGATGAAGGAATCTCCAACGGACCTCGTCGCCCTGGAGCTCAAGCGCGACCTGCCATCACTCAGCGGCGCGCAAGCCACGCCCCCCTTTCAATCCATGTTTAGATCAAAGGTCTAACTTTATGACTTTTGGGTATTCACAAAGGTAAGTTATGGATAGTATCTTTACGTCTGCACTCAGGGTGGAATCTTCGCACTGGGGTCGAATCTGTGTGGAGGTTGGCCCCAAGTGTGGAATTTCCGCCCGAGTGTGGATGTAAAGATACTACTCATAACTTAGACTTTTGATTTAATTTTTCCTTTGTGAATCCGGCCCTATATTGTTGCCCATCTATAATAACAATATGGGCCACACGTAGGATAGCACTTAACTGACTCACCTCTCATGACATCATCATACAGTGAAGAAGGGTGGGCAGAGAAAGGGCTTTATGAATGTTTTTAAGTTTGTATTTAGAAACTTTTGATTTTAATAAATGTCACTAAATGCCAGTGATGTCATCTGGTTGCACAATTAAAACCCTTCTGAATGTTAGTGAAACACATTTAAAAAAAAGACTATCATATTGCACACTTTTGTTGTGTAATTTACATGCCAAATATTTTGATGGTTCGCCTAATGCTTTAACACTTAGGGGGAAAACAGTCCCTTGGTTTGGTTCTGGCTCAGCTGTCCCTATTCATGTAGCCTTGGGTATGCTTACCTCTATTCCGGACTCCATCCAGCCATACATTAACACTATATGGATGAGGGCTTTACAATAATACTTTTAGGATTATAACTGTACAGTTTACAGAAATACCCAAGGGTGGTTGTTTATGACATTTCTTTGAAACTGAGGACTGTATCTGTTATTTATATAACACTTTCCGCACCCCTCAAGGGGCCTGAGGAGCTTTCCTAGATGGTTCATGTAAGAAAACGGATTATTATCAATAAACTAAAGTAATATTTACAACCTATGTGAGGGTGAAGGCTCAAAGTCACTAAATTACCCTGAATTCAACCCCTGGTAGCTATGGCTTAAGGTAGGGCCCCGAGGCAATGAGTAAAGTATTGATGCAGAAACAAAACAGTCATGAAATCAAAGGCAAAGCAATAAAAACTCTAGCATCCGGGGCCAAAAATGATTATTTTAGGGAAGGGGTTATGACCGCTACGCCCCCCCCCTCACCCCAGATCCCAAATAGGCCCCGGGGAACCCATACCCGGGCCAAGGTATGATAAAAAGGGAGGGGGCATTTTTCGCCCCCTCCCGACCCTTAGGAGGCCCAGGGGACCCCATCCCTGGGGTCACCCACTGTTAATATGGATAGGGGTGTGTGGCCTCCTCCCTTAGCTTTAAGAGTGCGCTTTGACCCTATCCCTGGACCCAACCACTAATAACAGGGGAGGAGGTAGACTGCCCCCCTCCCTGCTCCTTATTCGGTCCCAGGGACCCCAACCCATGGAGCTAAATTGTATTATTATGGGGAGGAGACATGCTACCACCCTTCCGAGCTTTGTTGGGTCCTGGGGACCCCATCTCCAGAGGCCAAATGTCAATACAAAGGGGAGGGGGCCAAAACACCCCCGAGCTTCAATAGGCCTCAGTAACCTCATTCCCAATGCCACATTTTTCTATTAAGGGGAAAGGGCATGTGGCCCCCTCCCACAGCCTTATTAGGCTCTCTGGACATTATCCCCGGGGCTAAATGCAAATAAACAGGAGAGGGCGGCTGCACTTACCACAAGATAGAGACTGCAGAAAGAGCCCCAGGGCCCGTGACTCCAGTCGGCTCCCTGCAGAGTGCGGGAGTCGGCACTTCTCCCACCCGGAGGGACCAGCTATTTATGCTTGCTTCCTCAGGGCCCAAGCAATGTCTGTTTCCTTGCCCACAGGAGTGCGGGCAGGAAACCAGAAGCCTGCTTCCACCCAGCAGGAGGTACGGAAGTCATGTTTGCTCCCGTCTGGCAGGAGATTTAAAAATACTCCCGCCAGGCAGGAGCAAACATGTGTTTCCTTGCCACGCTCATACATACAGGGGAACTACTGGGTCTAATAGGTGGGCTTCCCGGGACATAGTCACTGAGCCGGCCCTGGGGATGGGGTCCCTGGGGTCTTTTAAGTCTCAGGGAGTGAGGCCCCATGACCTCCCTCCCCTTTTATATAAATTCGGCCCGGGAATGGGGCTCTTGGGGCTCAATAAGGCTCATGGAGGGGGGCTCCGTGGCCCCTCCCCTTCCCTTAATTAAGATACCTGGTCCCAGAGCATGGTGTCTAGTCACACCCCCTCCCCAAATATTTATAGCAATATCGCAGGCTGCCATTTTCTTTTTTCCGCAATCCCGTGGGAATCCTATACGATTGCGGCAAAAACATTGGATTTTTTAAAAAAGTTTGGTCTCAGGGGTTGTCCCCTGGGTCCCTTTCCCAGAGCATAGGGGTGCAGGGTACGCTTACCATACCCCCTTATAATATTTTCTTTAAATAATTGCAGGACAGGGGACTAAGTCCGAGCCCTGTAATGGCTGCCAGCAACATTTTTCTCATGTTGCTTGCAGCCAATAAGAGCACTCACTTACGTGGGCCTGACTGCCACAGGAGCAAACTGGCTGAAGGGAAAAACCGCCTAGGCCAATCAGAAGGCTCTAGTTTTCTAAAATTGATTTTGAGGAACCCCTACAAGAACCTCTCGAACCCAACCGTCCAGATATGCATATTTTCAACCTAATTTTCTAAAAACGGCTGTACAGATTACACTACATCTGAAAAATTATGCTTTCTGGTCCAAGATCAGGCTTCCTGACAAATTTGGTGTAATTTCGTAGCAGTTTTTGCAGTAGCGCTTCTTAAAAAAGTCCATGGAAACGGCATGAGGGTTTTCCGTTTTGGATGCCCTCTTTTCTCTTATTGATGGATCACCTCAAAACTTTCAATGCACAACCTAAACAAAAACGAGAAACTTGTGTGTGCATGCATGTGCGTGTGTGTGTGCATGTGCGTGTTCATGTACATGTGTGTGTGTGTGTGTGTGTATTTGTTCACTTATAACTTGGTGCCATTATGCGACTCTTCGCAAACCTTTCCCAAAAAGGTTTCATTCACCTCAGCTTCTGCTTGGAAAGGTTGAAGGTGATTAACCCCTCCCATGCTGCTGAGATACAGTTGTGCTGTACTCATGACGAGCTGAGCTCGTCAAGCCGTTGGAACGTTCGCACGCGGGGATAATTTCCATGCTGTGCTGAACGTTCCAAAAACGGGTTTGGTTGTGACGGTCATGACGGGTTGAGCTCACCCCCCCCCCCACCCGCACAGCGGGGGGAAAAAGCCCCGCAGCGAAGGGGTTAAGCAAATAAAAGTAAATGAAAACACATAGGGGCAGGGTAGGAAAACCCTGCCCACCATAAGTCTGGTTCTGGAGAATATCAGGATTGTATTCTGGAAAACTTTGGCTGCCGAGGAAATGCCAAAGTTAAGATGCTTGTACCTCCTGAGATCCAATTGAGGGGAAGAGGCGGGTATGTACCGGAAGGTGGGAACTAGTTCAAGCTGGTGTAACCCTTCATTAGGATCCAGATGGGCGCAACTTGAAGTTCATGGAAGATTGCTGCATTCGGAAAACACATATCCCACAGAGGTGCATGGTTCAAGGTTGTCATGGCTTGGGCATTACAACCAGCAGGGCACCCACAGGGTAGGTCCAGATACCTTTTCTAATACACCAGGCTGTTCCAGTGTTCATAGCTCTTTCTCTTTATGGGCTTCAGGGTGCAAGGGGCAGATCAATGATGCAGTGCCATGGGGTAGACTTTTTAATCTATTTGTAGCTTAAGTTGTCCGTCTTTTAGTCAGTCATGGCCCTGGAAAAGGATTGGAAAGTACTTCATGATGTCTCCTGCATGGTTGTCATGGTGGGCTGGGCAAAGAATAGCAGCCCTTGATCTTCAGCGGTGGAAGCAGCCATATGTTTTCCTGCTTGCACTATTGCTGGCAGGGAAACTACTGTGTTGTGCTCCCATTGACACAATATTTGAGCCGGCTCCATGGGATGGGTTCCCTAGGACCTATTGATGCTTGGCGAGGTCACCACCTTGACCTTTTAATGATGACGACCCCAGGGGATATGCATATAGAGAGAAAATCTACTTTATGTTGAAGGATATATTCTGCAGACAAAAGCAGGGGACAGAAATGGTAGCCTGATTTGTTCCCAGTAAAGTCAGTTTATTCCTGGGGTGATGGAAGCAGCAGGCTGCAGAGCCAATTGATGATTTCCACTCCCAAGTGGTTATGTGGACTTGTTACATAGACAATCTTTTCATCATATGAAAGGGACGGAAAGAGAAGCTAGTGATTTTGTCAAGAAACTGAATGATAATCCTGCCAATATAAAATTACCTCTCTAGTTAGCTAAACAAGATTGAATTCTTGGACATTACACAGGAAGTTGTAGATAACATACTCACTTCCAGGTACTGACATGACCCTGTGAACTCATGTATGTGGGCAACACAACACACCCTGTATAGAAAAGGATACTAGAACACGCATAAGCAATACCTAATTTAGACCAACCATAAACCTGTACCTCATAATTTTAACATCTTTCAGAATCGAGACCCCACCAAACTCAAATTCTTTGTAATCAATCAGATACCTTGACAATGGGGAGGAGATGAAAGGGTTTGTGCTTTAAGAAGAACAGAGTCTTGGTACATTCTAAAACTAAATACCAAAATTCTGAAGGGGTTGAAGAATTGCATAGCCATAGCAACTATAGTTTTATTCTGTCATCTTTCCTTTGATAAGTTTTATTCTGTCCTCCTTTAGTGCATATACTGTAAAACTAATCATAAGATTTAACCTTCATATTATTATTATTCACATGTTTTACTCACCATTGAAGTCATCCTTTCTTTTCCTCTTCTATCCCGGCACTTCACCAATTCTATTTTTACCTTGCAATGTTACGCAATACAGGAGATGACTTCTTGTCATTCTCGAGCGACCAGGAATCTAAGACATCAATTTGTTCTTTATTTCTTTACTTTGAATGCTCTAAATGTATTCTGCCCACTTGGGCTTCATCACTTGTATGCAGTTTATAATCACTGGTACTACTGTGGAACAACACTTGTATTATTTCCATTTTTCTGTTGATCAGTCAGCCTTGGTATATATCCAACCTTGTATATATATGTCATATATTACCTACTGGCGGTCACCAATAGGTAGTTATAGTTAAGACCAAGTTTCCATTAGGAAGAGCATTTTCTGTTTTGCCTATAACTTTGACATCGTTTGATGAATCTTCATGAAATTTTCCAAACTAATTCTTTCTCATTCCTAGGACCTTCGCTCTGGAATTCAATGCCACATACATTGCGGTCTGAGTCGAATTACATCAAATTCAGAAAAGCCTTAAAAACATGGCTCTTTAACATCTAGTTTTCTGTAACCGCATTGCTACTGGGATCTGCCGCGCCGGGAAACCCTTTGTTGGGTAGCTGTGCGCATTACAAATGTAAACAAATAAATAAATAAATAAATTTGTTCATATCAGCTCCTATGTTGAAAGTGTGGGGGTGATTTGTCAAGGGGGCCCAAGAATAAATGGGGTCCCAAAACGTGTTTTCTCAATGCAATTTCCATTGGAAACTTAGACAAGGCTACAGGTTGAAAGGGTAAACTGAATTGTTCCAAGTTTGGCAGGGAGAAGGGTCTTGGTCTAGAAAGCAAGCTTTTGTTTATTTGGCATAAATCCATTCTGGAGAAATATCAAAATTTACAGATATCGATATTTGGGAATTCTGCCATCTGATTGGCTGAGGTGTTACGAGCACAAGCTTGCTGCTTATAGGCTGCAAGCTGTTGCAACTAGGAAGTGTTGGCAGCCATTTTGTGATTCTGTTGAAATGAGTAAAGGGGAAAAAGGGCGAAAAGAGTAGGAAACAAGAGGATAGGAACACTGTAACCTCTGTGGGGGAGTGCGAAGCGAAGTAGTCACTCCTACCAGTCTGAAACTGCGCTGTTGCTCAGAGTGACATGGTGCTGAGATGAGATGCTGCTACACTTGGGTATGAAACCGAGAGCCTAAACCGTGAGCTCATTGCTGTAAAGTGATGTGCTCTGTTCTTTGTAGCATACGTGTGCACGTATTGTTAGTTGACGTTCATACCATACAGGGAGTGGGAAGCAAACTACTGACCCCCACCGTGCGTTTATACTATACTGGAAGTGGGAAGCAAAGTACTCACGCCTACCAGTGTGAAGAATCGGGGATCAAACCGAGCTGATTGCTGTAAAGTGATGGGTTCTGGGCACTGTAGCATACTGGCTGCTGTAGTATAACTGTGTAAGTAGTGTTAGTATGCGTTTATACAGGGAGTGGGAAGCAAACTACTCACCCCTACTGGTATGAAGACTCGGGCATTAAACCGTGAGCCTAAACCGTGAACTCATTGCTGTAAAGTGATGTGCTCTGGGCTCTGTAGCATAACTGTGAAAGTAGTGTTCGTTTGCGTTTATACAATACAGGGAGTAAGAAGCAAACTACTCACCCCTACCATTCTCAAGACTCGTGGATGAAACCATGAGCTCATTGCTGTAAAGTCATGTGCTCTGTGTAGTATTCCAATGTAAGTCATTGTAAAATGTTAGTATGTAATGCTACTAGAAGTATATAATATTAGAATGTAGGGCTGTCATGAGGGGAATCTTGAAGAGTTTGTATACGGTGCTCGAGAAGATGGTTGCCTTCCTTTCTACTCCTGTTGGTAGCTGTTTAAGCTGTCTTGTTTTCCTGCAATAAATTTACTTATCAGATCCACTGCTCTCTGCCTCTTCACTACATAAATTTGGCGATGAGCGGGAGAAGGTAAAAAGGTAGCACTCACCAATATTTCGAGCTTCCTTGCGTTCTGCTGAAGACCCGTTTTCTTCGTGAAGCTGTTTCTACTCATCCCAGGGCGGTCGGCTCATCACACTATGTCATCCGACCTCTGGTATGATTTATAATTTTTGATTTTGGGCTTCTTCTGCCTCTTCACTACACTCTGGTCGCTGTACTACATGTGTGCAAGTAGTGTTAGTATGCGTTTATACTAATTCTGTAGTTATGCAGTAACCAATGCATCATGGCCCTATGGAACGCCACCACCCAGGCGCAGCTCATACAATGTCCTGGGGTGTGCATCCGCGGGACATTTATGTTTGCTATTACAGAGCAGGAGTATCGCTTCCACCCTGTGATAGCAAATCCTTGTTTGCCTCGTTGAAGCGAGAGGAGGAAAACCTTGTATCGCTTCAATAAAGCAGATCCAGATGGTAAAAATGGAAAAGAAAAATGAAGTGGGGTCTCACCCGTTCATTTAAATGAGCCCCCTGGTGGGTAATGTTCAGGGGCCAATCCTATTATTATATTGCAGTGTCTCTGCAGCACTGGGACCTTAATCTCACATGTAAAATAGGCGTGAGAGGGCACAGAGACGTTTTGCAGCCTTGGGGATCGCCATATCCCCGGGAATTGTTTACTAATTGTTCGGGGGCTTTGAGGCCAACTCAAGTCCGGGGATCGGCACCCTCCGGGGCTTTACTTAAATATGCAGGGTGGGCCTCGCCAGTCCCTGAAGCGTCGGTGGCCCTAGGCAGTGCCTTATTGGTTCTCTAATTACACGGGCAGTGCTCATGGTGTTATAAAGTGATACACTTATAGAACCCTTGCAGTTGTAGAATTACCCATGCTTAATTTATGTAATAGTCTGTTGGTTTATATTTGGTAGGTGCACCGCAAAATTACAAATGTTTTCCCTCATAACCTCCTATCAACTGCTGATTTTCACAGTAAACTACACACAAGTGTTGTCAGGATAACAAAGACCCATACACTCACTTATTTATTGGTAAAAAAAATAACCTTTATTAAAACAACAAAAATAAATGGAAACGCAACTTTATTCGAACAAACAACAGTATAACATGAAATAAGTGGGTGGGACTCCTCCGGAAGCAGTGTACAAAACATTCAAGACAAAAAAAACATAAGTATGTGTGCCATGCCCAAGAGAAAAAGAAAGGTAGACAGAATGACAGGAAGAAAGTGAGAATGGGACAGAGAGTGAGTGGGTGGAAGGGAGAAGGGGAGGGAGAGTCAAAAGAACAGAGGAAAGAGGAGATAGTGTTGGCCTACTGCACCCAGCCCTCACTGTTCACCTCTCGTCACCCGTGTGTCTGGGACGCTGCGGTCCGCGAGAAAGAGTGCGTTCCATCAAGTCCGTAAAAGGAAACAGAGATATGAATGAGGCCAGATTTACATTATCATCTATGGCAACATCGCTTGCCTGCACCTGTGCACCCAGGCTGCTGCACCCCAGCCCCTTCCCCCGCACTGTGCTCAATTGCAGCTCCTGCGCACTGAGGCTTCACTGCTCACCTGCCAACACTGGTGTGTCCAACGACGTGCCGGTGCATGCTCCAACTCCAGGGTGCCTCTCTCAGGGTGGCACAGCAGGTCTCCGGTCGGGGACTTTGTCTTGATACCACAATGGAAGGCGTCAGAATGCCCAGGCCATCATCACGGGCTGAGCACCCGCTCCGCCCATTTTGGCGCAACCAACTCAGTGTCTGAAAAGTGAGAAATAATTTAATCCTGGTAACATTTTGAGGTAAATGAAGGTTTATTTCAAACTTAATAGGTTCTCTACCAGTTGAGTGCATCCTTCCTTGTTGAAGTACGGTCTATCAACTGTTAGTGGTAATCGTGGTTCAAAGAGGAGTTGGAGTGCACGAGAATACACAAGGTTAAATAATAATTTGTTATGCCAACGTTCACATACAAAGGAACAGAGCGCATGCTAGAAGCATAATGTGCATGTGTAATGCAGTGGTGGAAGCCTTTGTGCATGTACACTTAGCAATCAGCTCACAACAGTGCCCCGAAAGCCAATGCCACATGTCTGTAGGGCAGCGCTGCCCGCTGGCTCAGGCCTACAGTAAGGTCCAGCAGGTCCTTGAAATGAGACAGAGATGTGACTGAATAAGGTTAGAGATCACATCATTAGGTACGCCAACATCGCTTGTTCGCACCTGCACACCCAGGCTGATGCACCCCACCCCTCCCGCTGCCCCGCGCTTAATTGCAGCCCCTTTGCACCCAGGCCCCACTGCACACCTGCTGTCATTGTCCTGTGTCCAAACACTACGACGAGCAAGGTTTGCAATACAAATCCAGTTTTGATTGCCAGGATGGTGTACACCTCATGGATCCCTTTTTTTTATTGCCATTGTGATATGCGAGGTGTATGCAGCCATATCACCTGAGGCAGTGTGGAAGAACTGGGACATGTGGCGTCGTTGTTATCCTATTTATATGTACGGAAAATGGGCTGGGCTTGCGTACGCCCGGCCAGCGTAGGGGTGTGAATAATTATTCCGGGGACCTGGGCGTTGTTCAGTTCCTGCCTGGCCAGGAAGTGTACTTATGTATGTGTCCCTGTTGCAGTTTTGATGTTGCACAATCCGCAACTTTCATTAATGTAGCATGTACCGGAGGGCGGCAACTATCACTAATTAGATGCTGTCTGAAAACATTGAATGGCCAACATCACATGTCGTTGTCAAGCTTGTGGAGTGGTGTGGCTCACTGGTTAGAAGCGGCAGACCCGGAAGCAGAGAACAGCCTGGGACCAGGGTTCAATTCCGAACGCGACAGGGTCGTGGACCAGGGTCAGCGGACTCGATAATTCTCGCCTCGGTGCCTACTCTAACCAGGGATCACACTCGGCAATTCTGGGCATTAGCTTGCCTAATCTCTTCAACGGCCCCCCCATTTGCCGGGAATGCCTGGTTTCACCTTGGAGATACCCAGTAGGGACCATCTCACAGGGATTGCCAGGACGGGTTCCCCAGCGGTCTACAGCACCACGACGCCTCGGGGCAGCAGTGCACTTTACAAGACACATACATTTACATTTACATTGTGGATATGCACAGACACGCATGTCAATGGTGTGTGGTATTATTAAAAGTGTTGCTATCGTGAAGCGCACACGTGAATGTGCTCGGATTGAGGGAGTATCAGCAGTGAGGGTACGCCATACGCAGTGATAACACTCGTTACAGTCAAGCAAAGCATTTCAATCATGA
Source organism: Lissotriton vulgaris (assembly GCF_964263255.1). Lineage (NCBI taxonomy): Eukaryota > Metazoa > Chordata > Amphibia > Caudata > Salamandridae > Lissotriton > Lissotriton vulgaris. The sequence continues at coordinate 272,574,879 of NC_141690.1, read as the reverse complement.
ATCTGAAAGTCTCACATATGACACACTACTATTCTGTAAAGTCTGACAACAGAGCATACTGCAACACAAATCTACACATTACTCTTTACTGTCTGTCACATGTGATCTTGGATGTGCACTCTGCCCGTGGCTGATGATAACCCTTCGGGCCATCAATACCCAGGACGATAGGCAGCACACTAATGCGCACACACACACCAGGGGCATCGTGTGACACACATTTGTTTTTTGATGTAACTTTTCATATTCATGCCATCACACGTGGAAGGCCACTGTAAAGACCATGAATATTGATCAAGATGATCATTGCATGTTGTGTGTAGTATAAGATATGTGTACACAGCAGAACAAATTTCAAAAAGTTCTCCAAGCAGAAAAGGTGTGTCTCACCAAGCGCTGTAGAGAGAATGACTAAAATGGGTGGGGTCCTCCAACTCTTACAATTGGAAACGTTATAGACCAATCAAATGCTTTTATAAGGTCACATGGCAATCGCGCACCGAGCGCGCAAGGAGGCCACACCCAACGTGATTTTGAGAAAATATATTTACCATAATATAAGTTTATTACTGTTAGAAATATATAAATGTTTAAAATATTTTAGATTATCTCTTGCTCTTATATACACTTTAGACTTATTTAGATATAGTTTTGAGACATAAAAAAACAATGAGGGAATGGTGTACCCGGCGCATCACCATACGTCTATGATGTAACACGCCTGGCAGCGTGCACTTGTCGCATACGTAACACGCAGCAGGCGCAACCCTATACGTACATGACATAAAGTGCGGCTTGTACTGTGTACCCGTTGCATACCAAAGTAGCAGCTGGCGCAACCTCATACGTATATGATGTTATGCTCGACGCGGTGCCACGAACCCATCTGATATGAAATGCGCATCATTTACGAGTTTAGCAATATGGCGGATAGGATTTGCGTGCTGATGAAGCTTGGTACACTACCAGTATGGGACTCCAGTTTTCTCCCCTCAAAAAAAGATGTACATATTTCTTTTGAAGATATAAAACATTACATCATTTTTAAAGTTAAAAAAAGGATAAGAGAGTTCCAAAATATTTTTTTTAAATATAGGTTTTATAAATATTAAAATATGAAATTAACATTTAAAAAACTTTCGAAATTCACTGAAAAAACCATAGGTTTATCAGACGTTATAGTTAGGAATTAGCATTTAAAAAACCTTTGAAATTCACTACAAAAACCATAGGTTTCAGGGATGTTATAGTTAGTTGGACATTTGACTCATATAAAACCAGAGACATTTGCCCGTTATAGTTAGTTGAGCTAATTATAAATCGTGCGCCCGCAATGCACTGCTGATGACGTCACATATTACATAACTCATGACATGATCAGTGACATCACTGATGACATCACTGATGATATCTCAGATGTCATCACTGATAACATCACTGATGACATCATCAAAGATATAATCTGATGCACATACTGATGCCCTAATATAAACTTTGAAACACCCACTCTGAAATACTGACTACTATTTATTTTTGACAATCATGTAGCTAGTATTTTGGAATATACCTTACTATCGGCATTTATTAATGATATTGGTCTATAATATCAATATCTTTAATTGTGTACCGATGGCCACATGGGTTTATCCCAAATAGAGACACAGCAGCCCACGTAAGGAGAATTATTGCCAAGATGGATTTGGCAGAGGCCTCTAAGACAGCAATTGGGATCACCCTATTGGATGCCCAAAAAGCATTCGATAGGGTGGCATGGCCCTATCTTTGGGATTTGCTGTCTATGAAGGGCTTTGGTCCAGGCATGATAACCGCAATTAAAGCTCTATGTAAAAACCCGATGTCAGCTGTAAAAATTGGAGCTACTAAATCTGCTTTATTTCCTATCCAACGAGGAACACGTCAGGGATGCCCATCTTCCCCTCTCTTTTTTGCTATCTATATTGACATCTTTCTCAATCAATTAAATCAAGATGAGAATATACCACCGGTTGAGTTAGGTGGCATCACCTATAGAGCTCTTGCCTATGTAGATGATTTAGTAGTAGTTACCAGGGACACTGAAAGTGCTTTCTCTAGGATTGAAGAATTAGCAGCAATCTTCGGCTCCTTTTCAGGATACAAATTAAACTTATCAAAAACACAAATTCTATTTGTAGATCAAAACCCTCCGACTCTCAACAATGTAGTTTCTGAAGCAATTTATTTGGGGATCAAACTAACCACACCAATTTTGATGATTCCAAGTTTAAATTATTCACCGATCCTGAAGAGGGCCAATTCAACCTTTGAAAGAATAAATCACCTACATTTATCGCTTTATGGCAGGAACAATGTGTTAAAGATGCTGATCCTCCCAAAATTTATATACTTATTTAAAACAATCCCATTGGAATTTCCGTTAGTTTTTTTTAAAGAACTTGAAAAAATGTCAGGAAGATTCCTATGGGGATATAAAGGCATTAGGAGAGCTTATAAAAAGATGATCATACCAAGAGATAGAGGAGGTTGGGCTGTTCCACAATTTTTATATTTTATTATCTAGCAGCCGTACTATAATACATATCCCCTTTGATTGTTGGCAAAAAAAAACTATATCACTAGCACATTCTCCATCGATATACAAATTAGTGTTAGGTACTGAAGCTAATAACCATCTCTTAAGAATAATAGAACCAAGCTATTATAAAAAAACAAAATTTAAGATTATATTGGCTGCATATAAAGCATGTAGAATCATAAAAAAATTGGTTGGGATTACAAAGATTGTAAGATACACTCCATTAAACTCACCACACTGTTTTCCCCCTATATTTAGAGATCAGATCAGGTGACGAAAAGGTGGAATCTTAAGGGTATTTGCTATCTATCTGATTTATATTCAGCTAATTCTACTTCTTTATCTACTTTTTCTGAACTACCGCACAAATTTAAACTCTCTCCTCATGACTATTTCAAATATTTGCAGATCTATAGCTTTTTAAATTCCCTCTCTATTAATGATCGTCAAGGTTTAAAAACGATTCTGGTAATAGATAGTCTGTATATCAAAAGAAAAATAGGGTATTTCTATAATATATTCATGACCTACCTTTCGAATGATCTTTCTATGATTTATCATAAATGGGAGGAGAAATTAGGAATAAACAATCTGTTGATAAAAGAATCAATCAAGACAGTTAACTCCATATTGTTTTCGGGGCGATCACAAACTCAACAATATATGGCTATGTGTGATCTCTATTACACACCAGCCAAAGTTATGAAATGGGGGGGTCACTGTTGGTATAAGTTGCAATCGTTGTACTCTGAGGGGAGCAGATGCAATACACATGTTTTTTTTCTTGTACTAAATTAGCTGATATAATTTCAGAAATTCAGAAATTTATTGAAAAAACTACAGGAAAAACAATAATTCTTTCTCCTGATTTGATATTATTTGGACTATCTACAGATTTTATAGATATAGAACAACAATATTTGATATTTATTATGATGTCTGAATTTCGTGCATGTATCACTCAGGAGTGGATAAACCCGGAACCACCATCGTTTTGTATGTGGAGGGCTCGTCTATTAGCCAGACATAAATTTGAACTTGCTATCTATGCAACAAAAGGAAGAAAAAAGAAACAACTAGGCATGAAAATCTGGACTCCAATACAACAATGGATCAATGGGGAAATGGTTTAAATATATATGTGATATAAGTTAAGCTAAATATTTACTGTTTCCCCTCAGAAATGTATCTGTTATTTTGTTCTTTTTATTTCTCTGTACCTATTGGAGAACGTGTACTTCTGTGTTCTGAATATGTGATATGTAATGAAACAATCTGCTTTGTTTGCAACAAAAAATCAATAAAAAAAAATGAAAACCTGACTATTATTTTTTAAACCATACACACAACAATGCCAGATACTACATACCACCCACTATTTCCTAGGTCTACACACATATCCAGTCACTTCTACATACAGTTACTCATCAATACAATACTATATTAGGCACTCATACAACTATACATATAGTCACACTCCGCCATTCATCCATAGAGTTACTCACACACCTAGTCAGTCATGCAAAGAATCAATCACATACCCATTTACTCATGTATACAGTTATACACACCAACTCAGTTATTTATACACAAACCACATCACTTATTTATGCAGATATTAACACATACTTACTGTCTTATGCAATCACTGATACAATCGGACACTCATTTTGTCATGATCTGCCTTACTTGCGCCTGCATGACTACATATCCCAGAATGCTAAGGAAAAAGGGCAGTACTGAGTCTATATACCCCCGGTGTCCACCAGGGGGCATTGTATGTGATTATTCTTTGGAACCTGGTTGTGTTTGTATCGAGTCTGTGTTTTGGGACTGCTTACAGGATCAAAGAAAAGAAGCCTGTGTTCGTGGGCTTCTCTGATGACAAAAACGTACGTGTGTTAAGACAAAGGAAAGGAAACTTCTCTTCATCCTGTCTATCGCGTGCGGCTGCCGCGAGTGAAGAGAAAACGGGTCTCAGCAGAGAATCCGAGCTTGAAGACCGTGGACATTGAGAAGGCGTGCCTTGTCAACTCACCCTATCATGTGCGGCTGCCGCGAGGAAGGGTTTTCAGCTTTGGTGTTACAACCGGAGGACTGTTTGGTTTTTGGATTCAGGTGGAGAAAGAAAGGAAACCCGCCTCAGGGTTTTCATTTGGTACTTTGTTTCTTCCTGCGTGCGGCTGCCGCGAGGAAGGAATTCACTTACTCCGTGGAGAATACTCGGGTGAAGGAGTGCAAACAAACGCTCGCCATAAAACATTCAAAGGTGCAGTCCAATATTTACGAAAAGCTGGTAAGCCTCGGAGGAGGTCCACTTTGTTAATTCCTATTTTTGTTAGTGTTTCATTTGTAGTTGGGCCCAGCTAGGAATACTATTTTGTGTTCTATTTTTATCCTTTGGATGAACTAGTATCGTTTGGAAAGACTTTACAGAATCCTTCTTCTCCAGTGTCTTGAACTGATGTTTAGCCTTGACAAGAAAATCCACACTGGGTTACTGGAGAGAGATGTTACACTTTCAATGGAAGTGAGATAAGGGTACGTGTGTTGCATGATGGCTTATTGAGGTGTTCTAATGTGTTGTTGAACCACCAGTAATTATTGGTTTTCTTACAGGAAGCACTCATTTATAGAGAAGTATCTATTGATATAGAGAGGCAGAGGTCACCTCCTGATTACTATGGTATGTATCGGTTCATTAGCGAGAACTAACTGAGAGTAGTCAGAATTGATGTGATAATCCTTTCTTCTTGTCGTTTCAGCTATCCCTTCCGTTCCTGTTCCTTCCCTTACCCTTCCTGACTTATCCCTCGCTTGATTGCCTCTACGCTCTGTGTTTCTGTATAGTCAGAGTGTGGGGAAATCAGGAGGTGGACCCCTTTCAGCATCACCCTGATCCTGAGGAGAAGCAAATTGTGACAGAATCACATACCCAAGATAATTACCCCTCCCGGTCAGGGTGTGCTGAAGGATGACCACTTTAGAAGATGTAATGCAGGCATTGTTGGTTGTACAGCAGTTAGTTCTTTCTCGTGCCGAAATAGCGGCCCTTAAAGAAAGGTTGGACAGGCAAATCCGAAACTCTTTTGACGCTTCGGTGGGAGCTCCACAGATACAAGTTACGGTGCCCCCGCCGATACCATTGGCTAGCCCAGTGAGGTACGCAGGGGACCCTCTTAAGATTCAGACGTTCTTAACCCAAATAACATTACACTTTTCATGTAGGCCAGCTTCATTCCCCACTAATCACTCTAGAGTGGCTTTTGCTATCTCTTACTTAACGGGAGATGCAGCAAATTGGGCGGTCCCTTTAGTACGCACAGATGATCCCTTGTTAACGGATTGGGTGGCTTTCCGAAGGGAATTCGAGAGGGTGTTTGATAGGCGGGCTACCACCCTCAGTGCAGACCGCGATTTGCTGGGTATACGACAAGGAAGAAAACCGGGGCAGATATTGGGTTACAAAGCGCCTCGCTAGAGGCACAAAAGGGGGGTGGTGATGGACGGAGCATCTGAACAAAAGAACTATGATGGATTAAACCCAGATCTTTTGACTGGGTGTGAGTGTTTGATTGATTCAGATGCTCCGTCCATCACCACCCCCTTTTGTACCGCTTTGTTCGCCATAAGTTGGCAGGGTATGCTCAGACGTGAGTCCCTTGCTCACTTTGCCACTGGATTCAAGCAAGCCTGGCTGAAAAGGCTGGAATGTCAAAAACCGGTCAACAATTAATTCTTAATTGATAATTAATTTTTATTAATTGATTAATTGATAATTATGTGAATAATATTAATTTATTTTCTGTAGCGGGTTGTGGGTTTATAGGGGAATAGGGTGGGAAGTAATTTATTATAACTAATTAAATATGTAAATTTATTTATTGGTATTTATTTTGAATAAATTGCTAATTGATTTTTAATTGGTAATTAAATAATTCTTAATTGATAATTCATTTTTATTAATTGATTAATTGATAATTATGTGAATAATAATTTATTTTCTGTAGCGGGTTGTGGGTTTCTAGGGTAATAGGTTGGGAAGTAATTTAATTATAATTAATTAAATATGTTAATTTATTTATTGGTATTTATTTTGAATAATTTGTTAATTAATTTTTAATTGGTCATTAATTCTTAATTGGTAATTCATTGTTATTAATTGATTAATTGATAATTATGTGAATTATATTAATTTATTTTCACTAGAGTGGGAATAGTAAAATTTACCCCTATGCTATCCAACGCTTTCCCTACTGTTGCACTCACTGGAGTGGGCATAGTAATTTTTACCCCTACGCTATCCAACGCTTTCCATACTGTTGCACTCTCTGGAGTGGAAATAGTAATTTTTACCCCTACGCTATCTAACGCCTTCCCTATTGTTGCACTCTCTGGAGTGGGAATAGTAATTTTTACCCCTACGCTATCCAACGCTTTCCCTACTGTTGCACTCTCTGGAGTGGGAATAGCAATTTTTACCCCTACGCTATCCAACGCCTTCCCTACTGTTGCACTCTCTGGAGTGGGAATAGTAATTTTTATTTACCCCTACGCTAGCCAACGCTTTCCCTACCGTTGCACTCACTGGAGTGGGAATAGTAATTTTCTACTCCTACGCTATCCAACGCTTTCCCTACTGTTGCACTCTCTGGAGTGGGAATAGTCATTTTTACCCCTACGCTATCCAACGCTTTCCCTACTGTTACACTCTCATGGAGTGGGAATTGTAATTGTTACCCCTACGCTATCCAACGCTTTCCCTACTGTTGCACTTCCAGGAGTGGGAATAGTAATTTTTACACTCCCGCTATCCTATGGTAATAATATTGTGTATTTTTTATTAATATTATGTTAATATATGTATATGTTTTAACATATAAGATTGTATGTTTTGTTTTTTAGTTAAATTAATTATTTAATAATTTTAAGGTAATTTAAGTATTTTTAAGTATATTTTAGCTATTTATTTTTAATATTTTTTAATTTTACATTATTTTTAAGAAATTCGATACTTTTACAAAGTATATATTTTTAAACGATATTTTGGATTCAATATTTTGGTACTTACCTCTTTGTAGATAGGAATTCGATATTTTGTCTGTCGATATTTTGGCATCGATATTTTGGGTAGTCTATATTTTGTCCCTTGATATTTAGTCAGTGATCCGTTTTATACCTATGTGTTTTGTTTTTTAGTGTAGTGTATGTACGTGTTGTGTAGTGGGAATATGTTTAGTTTTTTATTTGTTAGTTGTGCATTTGTGTGTGTTGTGGCATGTATTTGTGTAGTGTAATTATGTGGTAGGTTGTTTATTGGTCAAGCATTATGGTATTAATAGATAGTGGTAGTTAAAGAAAGTGTAAGTCGGTAAAGTAAAGTAAGAGTGAACATAAGGAATGTGTAGCTGGATCAATCAAGTTTGTGTAGTTGAGAGGTTGTGAGAAAACCTGGAAGTAAATACCCCTGGAAACAAAGTGGTTAGTAAATGCGTGTGTGTTGAGCACCTGAGAGAGAGAGACAGTATTTTAAATAGATAATAGGTGGAGGCAGTTTGTACTTTAGAGAGGAAGAAGGCATGCGGTTTGTGTAAAAAGATTATAAGTTGGCTGAAAGCGCTGTTCTAAGCATTAGAAATAAATAATAGGCTTTTGATAGAGACAGGATACTTGCATTTTAGCAAGAGAGAGGGAGAGGCAGAGAGAGATAGAAATATGTGTGTGTATGTGAAAAGAAAAGGGAGGAATAACCTGGGAGTGCAGTTTGTACTGAATGAAGATTACAAAGAGAGAAGTGTGTGTGAGAGGCAGAGAGAAACAAAGAGAGAAGTGTGTGTGAGATTGCTTCAGAGTGGAGTGGAGTGGTGTAGGGTAGAGCACATTGGCATAGAGTAGAATGGAGAAGAGTAGAGTGCCACTGGTTTTGAGTACAGTAGTGTAGAGTGCATTGGGGTAGAGTGCAGTGGCATTGAGCCTACCGTCACTGGTTTACAGTTGTGCAGAGTTTCAGCGCCCCGGATGCGTAAGAACAAGCCCGGTCCTGACCCCAATGTGACCTTTCATTGCCCCACTGGGGGCACACCTTCACAGCAGCCAGAGATCCCACCCCACCTTGAAACCCTTTGTGTGAAAGACTTCTCCCTTCAGGACCCAGGACCATCAATCCCAGAATATTGCCATTTTCTCTGCCTGAAGGTATGTGTTAGGGGCCTCTCGGAGTTGTTAACCCTACATCAGGAAACAGCCATGGTTTTTTTGAGCCATCCACAATAAAATCACTCGAGTGCAACAAATGTTTTAAGAGCTTCAGCTCTTTTTAAGACAGAACTACCACATCTGGCCAGGGGGATAGTGTGAGACTCCCTAGGATCACCAAAGTTGAAATTTCAAACCACGACCAGTAGATCTCAAGATATCAGTGCAGGAAATTGCAGTATTCTGGGGGAATCCATCAACACTCTACAGCAATCATAGAGAAGAGAACCACAGTGACTTTTTGTTAAGTTCCATCTAAGTTTTATTTTTATGTGAGTTGGCAGAATTAGAAAAGGCTTGTTTCACCGAAATCATCATTAGGACTTAAAGGTTTTAGCTAGAGGGTTAGTAGTCACACCCCCGTGGCTCTTTCAAAGTCACTATAACTCTGAAAGGGCCTTCGGCTGCATCTCTATAAAGTCCTACATGGAGTTATTGCACCACTCTAGACACTTACAGAGGTCCCCATGGGGCTCCAGCTCAGTGGGTTTGCAATGGCTCATTGTTTCATCGAGATAGCTGCAATCAGTAATTTTTGTGACAGAGGTTTGTGAAAAGTGCAGTGAGTGTTAACAGGAGATTAGCGTGCTACAATTTCTGTGGAGATTTTCATTATTCATGCTTTCATTTTTTTACTTTATTGATTTTAATGTTATTGAAGCCATCATCCTTTTTCAAAGTAATACGCTTGACCAAACTTTCAGCGCAACTCGTAGTGCACATATCTCTATGGTTCACTGAAACATCTTGAACAAAACAAACTAGTGCCTTAAACTTTTGAAGCCGAAGCATAACTCTGTATATACCTTTCTTCCCATTGTCAGATCGCGCCTTGCGCTGTTCTTTTCCATGTGTCCCTTGCGCCGTCACTTTTCATGTCATGAGCACAACGTGCACCTATTTTCTTTGGGTTGCCTTCGCAATTTTTTATTTATTTATTTGTTTATTTGAAAAGTTTTATATAGCGCTGGCTAGACCCAGAGGTATCAGAGCGCTTTACATGAGGAAGAGCATTGTTTCGGAGCATAATTACCAGTTACATAGTTACAAGTTACACAGTTTCAGAGCATAGTTGCAAATTGCAGGAGCGTAGTTACATGCGTTAAAAACAAATATGTAAGGGAAAAAGCAGGCAAGGGTAGAGATTCAGGGGACAGGATAGGAGCAGGGGAGGTAGACAAAGAATGAAAGAGGGAAAGAGGCAGGGAAGGGTGAAGGAAACATAACCAGGAGAGGAGGAAAAAACGTGGAAATGGTGTCATTCCACACCTCTGCTGTGTGTGGCTTCCTTTACACTGTGGATTCTCTCAGAGGGGTCTCCGAGACTCCAGGGCATAAATACTGTACCACTCCCCAACAAGGGGAGAGAGAGTGCTTTGGCAAGGGGTGCCATTTCCACACCTCTGCTGTCGTGGCTCCCTTGACGCTGTGGACTCTCTCAGGGGGGCCTCTGAGACTCCAGGGTATAAATGTTGGATCCCTTACCAACAAGAGGAAAAAGAGTGCTTTGGTGAAGGGCACACACCATGGTGGTAACTTTAAGGATAATGGTGTATTGCTTGGTAAAACACTTTTAGAATCCGCCCATGAGGCATAGTCAGAGGTCAATCAGAAGATTCCATTCTCATGGGGGAAAGTTATTTGATTGTGTGCTCTAAGTTGATTCCGCCTCCAACACCAGATCACATAGAGGACTTTGTGTTAAGGTTAAAACACAAGGGTGGTGGCTATCTTGAGGACATAATTTCTCCACAGTGCTGATATAACTGTATTGTCTAAATTACCACACCAAATACATGATGCCGTGAGCTCTTCTAAACCAAATAATATGATTCTCCCTTCTTCCTTCGTGTAATGTCTTGACCATACGTGTATATTTGCCTATTTTTATTAATACCAGTTGAGACACTGTTAATAATTTCCGCTTATGTACCCAGATCTCAACGTGGTTTATGGGTTTTTGCTCCTGTTCCTATCTACTCTAGTTATGTTACAGCATAACCTATCGCAAACATCACACACCATCCCAAGACCTAGGCCTCTACTGCTCAACAAAGTAAACTCTGAGTTAACGAATACTTTGCAGGTTTCGCTTTCGTCACAAGGCCAGGACCCTACTCAGTCCGGAGTACATGCAGCCTCACCTTTGATAGTCGCAGCCAGTGCCTAAAGCTTCACGGATTCGGGTAAAGACCTGCCATGACTATTAACTGTGAAATCCCCCTGTAGCTATTAACTCAAAATGGAGTGGTAAAGGAGAACGAGGAGCTCTCTTGCGGAATAAAATCTCAAAATCCAGATCCATGTCGCAGTCCTGGGTCCCAATGTTCCAAACACTCAAAGTACGCCCAAGGCCCACAGTGGGCCGGAAAAGCCACAATCCTAACTAGCGGATTTCAGGATATGTACTTGTTTGACTATCTGGAGCTTCTGACCGGGAGGTGCCAGATATCAAAGACACCGCTGGGTACCGGAAAAGACTATTGACCAAAATGTGTCAAAATAACACTCTCTTTTGCCTCTTTGTTGTCCTAAAATATAAATGCAGCTCAATGGAGACTTTGCTGGATCAATAAGAAGAAGAAAAACATACAACTTACAGAAATAAGACTATTAACAATGAAAAAAGCTTTCAGACCCACAAGTATTATTTATTTGAAAAGACAGCTGCTTATGCAACCCCACCCACAACCCCAATAGATCACTGTGGATTTCCAACGAACTGAAATTCGCCCAGTGTTTCATGCTTTATAACTATATGCTAGGGGGAAACGTCTGGAGTTAATACCTGTGACTCAGGTGTACTAACGACATTTGTTTTCTCACAGTATATTCATTTCAACCTTTATTGATTGTGGTAATTAATTATTAATCATTAAACTTGATCTGGGACCAGTGTAAGGAACCCTTCACTGCTTAGCTGCAATTTCCACTGAAAAGCTTAAATGAGTCCAACACAATCCTAAGAAGCAAAGTCCAGGCCTAGGAGGAAGGTCGTAATGTGTCACCTCTGACAACATTTGATGCTCACTTGGGGAATCTAACAGGATGTGGAGAAAACGTCTGCCAATGAATCTGTGGAGAAGTGTTACAGAAATACCGACGTTTCGGAGGTCAGGCTCTCCTTCAGAAACTTGACTACAAAGTCCCTCTGGTGCGCGCCACATAACTGAGCTAACCCTCAATCGAATGGGCAGCACCGACGTTTGCTCATCACATGTTCCATACGCTTCAGAACTTCCTAATCAAAATAGTGCTTACTTGTGAAGTAGCGCCAGCACTGTCTTCAGGGCGCTGTAAAAATGTGCCAGTGGTGCCCTTCTCATGAGTCAAAAGCAGCAGGCACCTTACTGAAGGCGACAGAGGGCAGATCAAACACTGCTTCCACCAACAATGAACACAAGCTTTGTTCCCCCTAACAAGTACTCTTGCCTCACAAGACACCATCATCAGGAAAATACATGCAAGTGGCACAGGGCACGTTGTTGGGCTCGTAGAAGATAAGCCACAATTTAAGAGGACTACTTTAAAATGCGACTCCCAAAAGAGGCTACATTATTTTACATTTGTGTTTCATTACCTCAAACACATTTTAAGTTAGGCTGTTAGGGTGCTGTGACCAATGATAAGCTATGGGACTCCTATTGCAGTTAAGTGGGATGGGCTTGCCTTCAGAGAATTTCAACTGGTCGCTAAAAGGAAGAGATTCTTTTTTTGTGGTGCCTGCTGAGCCAATCTCAAAGATAAGCTGAGCATGTAAATAGTTCTTGATTTTAATTGTATGTTTATATGTTTTGCTATGTCATAATACAGCGCTGAAGAAGTCCCATCTGGGACGAAACGCGTCGGCTGTTCTTTCTTACAAATGGAACAATAAAGAGGATTTTTGAAAAAAATTGGACATATTCTTAGTGTCTTTGTAACAAACTTGTGACTTAGTTTTCACAATCCTTACATGTGGTGCACCTGTGCTTATAAATCCAATCTCAAAGATACTTTACCACTCTCTGGCCCTTAAAACAAAGCAAGAGTCAATATGTTGCGATGAGGAACCAGCGAGATGGCTTCCAGCACTCGTAGTTTGTGAATAAAGCGCATACTTTTTGGAGTTGCTTATTCAGCGATATGACATGCTTCTGATTACCATGGTACATCAAAGGCGATAGCAATCATCCTCTTACACATGCGAAGAGTACAACATGATCTGTTGTTGGTGATCTTGTTCGTGTCAAGGATCCTTTGATGCTACAAAAAGGTCAATCAAAATCCAGGGATCCCGCACGTATAGTCACAATTAAAGGCAACAGTGCAAAATTCGAAAATGGTCAGTGGTGGAGTTTCGGTCGCTTGGCCAGAATCAACTCTGCTCATTATCCAGTTGTAAACATTGGTCAGAGTTTTCCTGATGTCAGAAGGAGTTCCAGAGTTAGGAGGATTCCTAGTAGATGTGTTCAGTAAGCACTCTGCTCTCTGTTTTGTTAAGTGTGCTATTTTCTATTTTTGTTAAAAGGAGGGAGATATGGAGTGTCTGCTTCATTTCTCAGTGCACTTCTTTTATATAAGAATGTTTGGAATGTTACTTTATACTTGTCAATGTATTCCATGTATTACTTGTTTGAATGTGTGGGCCAGGCATTGGAATTGCTTCACAGGCAGTTGGAGCGACCACCTTGAGCCCTTTATACCTGCGTATCCTGTTGACTGCAATAAATCCATTCAAAAAGGCGAAGACTCCTGGTCTATATGGATTGCTGTTCAACTTTATTCAAGAAAGCACACTTCATTACCTCGTGCGTCAAATTCCAAACTCAGCAGATTGCAAAGTTCGTACAAGGTTCAGGAGGACAGTATAATACAGTTATGCTTCTGAAATGTAATACACAACTAAAGTCTTTAATACACACACACCAAACTGGATTTTTTCATGCTTTCTAGGAAGAGGCTAACTTCCAAAAGCAGACCAAGACCCTAAAGGAAAACCTAAGTATGCTTCTTTAAGTGAGCAGCAAATAACTGATCTGTTTCTATCACTCTTGGAAAAACGCCTGTCTGAGGCCCGTCAGAAGTGAAAGAAACTGAAGGCATGTACGAGAGTAAACACGCGATGTGGGTAATGCCGAGGACGGTTGTTTAAACCTCAGATGTCATATAAACACCAAAATGATTGACATGGAATGAGGACTTGATAGGATCAGCCGTCAATGTTGGCCATATTGTGATTGGCTGCAAGTATACATGTATAGGGATGTGGCCAGGGTCGGATTGGGATCACAATTTGGCCTGGGAACTGACGAAAAAAGTGGCCCACATCCACAAGGCGTGGCCCACATTCGCGGGGCGTGGCCCACATTCGCGGGGCATGGCCCACACTCGCGGGGCGTGGCCCACATCCGCAGGGCATGACCCACATTCACGGGGCGTAGCCCACATTCGGGGGGCATGGCCCACATTCGTGGGCGTGCCTTTTCATGAAACACACAAGGAATGTAGGTGGGAGGATATTGTTCTTGGAAAGGAGAAAGGGCCAAGTTGACAATGTCCTACAAGCTAAGCAACTGAAAAACAGCGAGGCCCCTTTCCCCTAAAAAAATATTCCCCAGTCCTCCAGCGCAGGAGCACCTGAAATACAGCGAGGCCTCTTTCTCTTAAACTATTCCCCAGCCCTCCAGTGCAGGAGCACCTGAAAAACAGCAAGGCCCCTTCCTCTTAAACTATTCCCCAGCCTTCCAGCGCAGGAGCACCTGAAAAACAGCAAGGCCCCTTTCTCTTAAACTATTCCCCAGCCTTCCAGCGCAGGAGCACCTGAAAAACAGCGAGGCCCCTTCCTCTTAAACTATTCCCCAGCCCTCCAGCACAGGGGCACCTGAAAAACAGCAAGGCCCCTTTCTCTTAAACTATTCCCCAGCCTTCCAGCGCAGGAGCACCTGAAAAACAGCAAGGCCCCTTTCTATTACAAAATTATTCCCCAGCCCACCAGCGCAGGAGCACCTGAAAAACAGTTAGACCCCTTTCTCTTAAACTATTCCCCAACCCTCCTGCGCAGGAGCACCTGAAAAACAGTGAGGTTCCTTTCCTCTAAAAAAATATTCCCCAGCCCTCCTGCGCAGGAGCACCTGAAAAACAGCAAGGCCCCTTTCTCTAAAAAAATAATTCCCCAGCCCTCCAGCACAGGGGCCCCCGAAAAACAGAGAGGCCCCAGCTATTTGTAAATTACTCAGCCCTTCCCAGCCCTTCATTGCCTCGGGGCAATGACCTGGCAGGAGAGGGGATAAAGCAAAAAACACAGCTGCTGAGCCATCCATAGGGGTATGGGGAGGCTAAGGTGAAGATGGTGCTAGTTCCCAACATTCCCTGGCCCCCACAGCGAGACCTATTCTTCTTCGCCCACTATGCCCTGAATGAGAAGGGCTGTGGGCGAGGTGTTAATGCAAACACTGTTTCAGGGATGTGTGGGCCCCAAAGGGGCCCAAGATGAAAATGGCTCAATGGCCTGAGGAATACCTAGCCCAGTGGGAAGCCGATTCTGGCACACAATCACCCCACCCCAGCCCACCATCAGCATGATTGCTTGGCAGGCCTGGGGGTCAAGGAGAGGCCACTGCTGATCATCACTGAACGGCCGCCCAGCGAAGCTGCTTTCCTCCAGTGCTCTCTGTGGACTGAGAAAGGGGGAAAAATGGGTCACAGAGGGCACTGAGACACCGGCCCTTCGGCCCATGCCCGAATGCCCGCATTACCAATCTTTCCCTGGATGCTGCCCAACAAACAGAGCTGCCGACTTTGGACGTAGGAAACGGTGTTCGAGTCCCGCCGGCTCTCTTTTAAAAATGCAGACGTAACACTGAATCCAGGCTGGGGTGAACAAACATTCTGGAACAAAAGAAAACAAGCGGGAGGGGGCAATGCACGGAGCAGGCGCCCTCAAACCGCGTGGATCAAAGACTCGCAAATGCCGCTTGAAAGCTAAAGCGGAAGGGGAAGTGCTGGGATGCATGGAACAAAGCCATGGAACCACGTTATATTAAAAATGCCATCCGACCGGGTCTGATTAGCAGGAAACCCAGAATTGAAAATGCTGTGTGTGTGAGCTCAAAAAGTGAAAAGTCAACCAAAAAAAAGAGTGCCCTCAAGGTACAGTAAATAAGATGAAAGCGTAACAGTACATGTAAGAGGGCCAGTAGTCATGAGAGGTTACAAAAGAGAAAAAGGCAGGACTAGTGACTATATAAACCAATGGAAAGCAGCCATTTCTAAAGGACAGTGAAAGGAGCCAATTAGAAAGATGGGTGTTGCCCATCATCCATATACTGAATACAGCATGTCTTGTAGAGACAGCGCAAGCACTGCCCATGCGAGACTTAAAAACCACATACATTTACAATTTATAGTTAGGAGTACAATCCATAACTTGCACAACAGCTTGCAAGCCTTAACTCACCCACCAAATGCAATCCTTATGACCTCGCAATATTTATACCAATAAATAGCACTGAAAAGCAAAACGTATTGAACAACAGCACAATCTAATCAATTAACAAATCTACATTAATAGTTGTCTCTGCCAAAGTGGCGTAAGGACAATTTGATATAATAATATATTACCACATTTGTAACAGAAACTATTTAATTGAGGGTAAGGACAGCCAAGCACAGCACCGAAACCGCCCTCATCGCAGCCACAGACGACATTCGAACTCTACTGGACAATGGAGACACAGTCGCCCTCATCCTCCTCGACCTCTCCGCAGCCTTCGACACAGTCTGCCATAGCACCCTTCTACAACGCCTCAAAAACATCGGAATCCAAGGAAAAGCACTGGAATGGATCACCTCGTTCCTCTCCGGAAGAACCCAGAGAGTCCGCCTTCCACCATTCAAGTCAGAGGCTACTGAAGTCATCTGCGGTGTACCTCAAGGGTCCTCACTCAGTCCCACCCTCTTCAACGTCTACATGAGCCCCCTCGCGGCCATCGCACGCCAACATAACCTCAACATCATCTCCTACGCCGACGACACTCAACTGATCCTATCACTCACCAGAGACCCTAACACGGCCAAAACCAACCTACACGAAGGAATGAAAGAAGTAGCCGAATGGATGAAGCACAGCCGTCTGAAACTGAACTCAGACAAAACAGAAGTCCTCATCTTAGGTACCTCCCCCTCCGCCTGGGACGACTCTTGGTGGCCAGAGGCCCTTGGAAAAGCACCCATCCCGACGGACCACGCACGGAACCTGGGCGTCATCCTGGATTCCTCACTCTCGATGAACAAACAAGTCAACGCCGTCTCTTCATCTTGCTTCAACATTCTTCGCATGCTCAAAAAAACATTTCGCTGGATCCCTACCGAAACTAGAAAAACAGTCACCCACGCTCTGGTCACGAGCCGACTGGACTACGGAAACACCCTCTACGCCGGCACCACCGCAAAACTCCAGAAAAAACTACAACGCATCCAGAACGCCTCAGCCAGGCTCATATTAGACATCCCGCGTAAAGAACACATCTCTGATCACCTGAAAAACCTCCACTGGCTCCAAGTCAATAAGAGGATCACTTTCCGGCTCCTAACCCACGCACACAAAGCACTCTACGAAATCGGACCCGAATGCCTCAACACACGACTATCCTTCTACACCCCCTCCCGCCAGCTACGATCCTCCAACCAAGCCCTTGCCACTGTACCTCGCATCAACAAAACCACCATGGGAGGTAGATCCTTCTCCTACCTAGCAGCTAAAACTTGGAACTCACTTCCCACTCACCTCCGCCTCACTCAGAACCACCTAGCTTTCAGAAAGCAACTCAAAACGTGGATATTCGACAAGTAATTCCCCACCCTTCTTCAAGCGCCTTGAGACCCTCTGGGTATGTAGCGCGCTATACAAATCTTTTGACTTGACTTGACTTGACATTGCATTTGGTGTGCGACTTGTGACTTGCATGGCTATTATTCAAGTTATGAATTTTGCTCCTAGCCATAACTTATGAAGTTCAATGTTTTTCAGCATTCGTTTATAACTATAGCTGCACTTTAATTGTACTTAGCATTATATTTCACACATCTGCATATTTAGCGTGTGCCGTGTTTATTTTAATGTGCGTTTATTTTAACATAAGGTATTTAAGGTAAACCAGGATCACATTTGAGCCATGTGATAAAATTGCACTGAAGAGCCCAGTGGCTATTAGGGGAATTGTTTCTCGGAAGAAAGCAATTGCTGCATGCAATCTATGGGGCAGTAAAAAGTGTTTTTCTTATGTCAATTTTATCGTACTGTGATAGTAGATTCAAATGTAACATTGGCACTGTATACAAATGTGTGTTTCTTAGCACAGAGACTCTAAACAACATGTTAATGGGCCACATGTATTTTCACAGCCACGGCATGTATGTATTTCAAATGTATACACACAAACACACGTAGTAGGTGTTGGTGCAACATTAGGCTGAGTTCACAGTAACATGCATCTTCCACTTGTACAATTCCTGTTTTGTCATGTAGATTTGGTTTCCCTATGTGGACAAATGGGGACTGTTTAGAGGCAGGTTACATAAACCCTGCATTAACATTTACAGAACACAAACTATGTCCTTTACTGTATTGAAAATACAATCTCTCTCATGTATGCTTTCAGGCTACCTGTTTTTCTGTGTTCATATTGTATGGAAGGTTGTTCTGAGAACCTCGCGGGCAAACGAATGGAGTATTTGGTTGAGCTGAGAACATAATGTATGTATGTATGTATGTATAAATCATTTTATAACGCGCTCTGTTACTTGGGAGTATCCTGGCGCGATGGGAAAGACCAGAGGAGAAACAAACAAGAATCAGCTTATGTCACACTCCAAAAAAGATGGGTTTTCAGATTTCTCTTGAACTGGGCTACACACTGAGTGGAGCGCAAGTGAAGGGGAAGGGCATTCCAGGCTCGGGCTGCCACTACTGCAATGGACTGTCCTCCTAGTCTGGTTCGCTTAAAGCGAGGAAGGATCATTTTAAACAAAGAGGGCGATCTAAGCCAGTGCAACGTGGGACAAAGCCCAGTGGAGGGAAAAAGCAGATGGGACTTTGGCCAGCTAAAGACAGAAGAGATCTGTTGTAACTTTAAAGGACAAAAACACAAGCCTTTTGGACCATGCGAGCAAAGAATGGCCTTATTGTGAGGGATCCATTCACTGTGCTCTGGGCTAATCGTGAAAAGAAGTACAGAGCTGTGTGGAACAAAGTGATTGGGCATCTAAGCTCGCCCAGGACTGAAGGGTTCCAACACACGGGTTGAAGAGTGGTTGAAAGTGCCCTAACACTTGAGCAGCAGAGGAAAGAAAGCCCTTTGTGTCCAAGTGATTAGGCCTTTGTGCCAACAGAGACCAGAATAAGGCCGTTCTTTTTGAGTTATATAAATTGGTTGCGGAGGTGACAAATAAACTTTCAGCACCAGGGCGTACACAAATAGAGTGGAAGATATCTTGCCAGATCCTCCAAACATCCTTAACATGCCACTGGGCAAGGTGGGGAAGGCAGGGCGGAAAGAGGAGGAGATATGGGTCAGAGATAAAGTAAATAAAGAAAAAGCGGAATTTTCCAGGGGGCCCCTTGAAAGGTGGGGGGCCTGGGCAATTGACTACTTTGGTCATGCCTTAAAACACTTCTTCCCTTGGGAGGAAAGGTAAGACCCTTGCAGCCACTTTCTAGCCTCAGTCAGGAAAATAAGAAGCAGTGCTAGAAGGGGTGCTGCCAATCAGGAAACCTCCGTTCCGGTGAAGACAGTGAGCACCAGTGTCGACAACTGTACCAGGTGTTACCCTAGCAGCCTCAAGTATTTGGTTCTAGATTGGGTGACTCCATTGGGTGCCAGCACTCTGCTGTTGGGCCAAAGAGGACAGATGGGCCTTGTTGTAAATGGGGCTGCCATCCGACTATTTTTATTGGCCTGGCCTAAACTGTTAAGGCCAGACCATTAAAAATATTGGGTAAGGCAGTGAATACCCTCCCTCAGCCTCCCAAAAAAACATAAACCTAAAACAGTAAACAAGAAAAAAAAATAGAGCTGTCTAAATTGTTTCAGAATTATTATTAAAGCAAACAGTGGGATAATTGCCATGCTACAAAAACATCTTTACATTTTTACTTCAATTATTTTTCATCTACTAGATCTTGGACGCTCTACAATAGCAAAAGGTAAACTAATGGCCTGTGTATTTCCCTGAAAAAAGAGGTTCCCCTCGTAAATGTGCCTTATGGGCAAGCTGAAGAGAAAATACCTTGTCTGTGGGACAAAGTGATTGGTCGTTGAGGCAGGAGTGATTGTTAGGGTCACATTTTGAGTGACTTCATTAAAACAGGATAAAGGGTCTTGATGTATATCAAGCAACATATGATCCGAGCCAATCCAGGACAGAAGGCCGTCTGCGGGGCACAGGGCAGAGGCGGAGGGAGTCAGGTCCCCTGGCACAACCGCCTCCTCCCCACCCCTTCCGGAGCAGATAAAACAATTACAAGATGGTGCCTCCCGGATTTTCATAGCGTTACAATGTTGATAAACCAGGAAACATTTCGATTCCAACTGCAACAGCTGCGCGGGCGAGATTTGGTAAAGGAACAGAACGGGCAGATAAGCGACCAGAAACCAGATTGGAATAAATAAACGACAGCGGAAAAACAAACACAGATTGGCGATTACCGGGCAATTGGACGGGGACAAGCAGGGACAATTAAGAGAACAACACAACATAAAATACATGCCTTTCACTAGCTGAAGTATGAACTGCGAGCATCTAATGTTGCCCCCCAAACAAATATCCCTGCGGACCCTAGCCCTAAATTTATTTCACTTGGTTGATTTCTGTGTTTCTGCTTTGTGAGGAATTCTACTGCATTATATTTAATTTTACCTTTTGCAGTAACTTCTTTTATTTTGTTTAGATTGGGCGTATGAGCTTTAGATGGGAGTTATACAAGGACATTGTTTACTACAGTAAGCCAAACACTAGGAGTGTGCCAGATGAATTCCATATTCATATTTCCGTAAAAGAAACAAGCACGGCCACGAAGCCGCAAAAGGGAAAGCGACCATCATACAGATGGTACCCTGTGCGCCCCTGCTCGCTCCCGCAAGCTGCAGGCCGCCACAAGCACAAGTGAAGGTCTGGAGTGATTGCAAGAGGCCCTCTCCTAGAGCAAAGCATGCGCACTGCGATAGGCGAGACCTAAAAAAGAGGGTAGGAGCACTTTGTAGAAGTCATGGTTTACAGCAATTGAGCTGAGGAGCAAAGCGCGGCGAGCTGCCACTGGAACAGAAGTGCTGCTCACCTAAAGCACTCCAAACCTTCCGAACGGGTTCGCTCTACATCTGCAAAGTGGTACTAATAAGCAGAGCCACCCCTCCCTATTAATTAATGCCTGACCTTCCGGTTACTAAGATTATCTTTGAATGAACGGAGAAGGGTCATCCAAAGTAAACAAACCTTCTGCCGCTCTCCATCATGTCTGCAGTGGCTGTAGGGATCGCGTAGGTTTGTCCAGGCAACACAACAGCGCCAACGCGGTCATGTAGGGAAAGCGCTGTGAAGTAATTTTTTTAAGTAAAAGCAAAACCAGGTCTGCAATCCCCAAAAAATGTGGTTCTTCTTAGCACAGGTCTTCTCCCAAGATGGTCTAAGAAGAGTGATTAAAATGGGTGGGGTCCTTCAATAGTTAGAATAGGAAGTGTTATGAACAAATCAAATCTCTTTTTTTCTGGTCACATGGGGTCCGCGTAGGGTGCGCACACGCAGCACGCACCCAACGTGACTTTGCAAAATTGTATTTAAACGTAATATAGGTTTATTAAAAGTAAAAGTATATGATTTTTATGATCACATCAGATAATGTCTTGCCCTACTATTTATATTATATATATATATATATATCTATACTACTATTATAAAGAGAGAACTTGCACCTTTTGGCCAGGTAAACTAGGGAACCACAGCGCCAATCCACACACCCAATACATTGTTGGAATCCTCAGGGTGTGTAGATGGACATAGGCGACATTAAATTTTAAAAAAACGGAAATCAAAAAATAAAATTTTGTAAAAAAAGTAGTCCCCTAAAACAAGCGCCGGCCGCGACGTAGCGCTGACCACGACCTAGACGTAATGACGATATGCGGGGAGGAGCGGTGACGTGCGGCGAGGAGTGGCGGTGGAATCTGTTGCGGGCGGCTCAGGTAAGGCAAAGGCAGGCTGGAGGCGGGCGGGAGGATCGAGGCGAGAGGCGGGAGGCGGGCTGGGCAATGTCGGACGGGCGGATCAGACTGTTTGGCTCAGACATTTTTTGTTAATTGACCTCCTTTGACCCTGCACTTTTGTTCAATAGTTTGGTATACTTAGCACTGCGGTTTTTATGTTTATTTTACCGTTTATTGCACATGGCCAATAAATGAAGCCGTGTTGGGAACCCAGGAGACATGTCGGGCTTCTTTTAGTGAGTTTCTATTTAGTCCTGTGCATCCCGGGACTTAGGAAACATGAAGTTTAGCTTTTAATTACGGTGTCACGGACTTGGGATTTTGCCCTTGTTTTCATTACACGACACCGGCATTATGGGACTGGCAGTTCCTGACTGTTGCAATCTTCACACTTGGAGGCTGACACTTTAGTTCAAAAGTACACAGTATGTGTGTTTTGCCTCCAGTGGTGTATCAGATGGTTGCCCCAATACATTCAGTATGTGTGGTCAATTGATGTACTTCGGATTGCTTCCCGTTTTAAATTATCAACATGGGTTACGAACTTAGCCCGGACGATATGTTCTTGCCATGAACTCATTCGGCTGAGTGAATGATGACTCCTTTGATGTTATGCTGTTTTAAACACAACATACTATGTTTTAGTTTTCTTTTATTTTAATGGGTGAGCATTTTTTGAAGGAGTTTGCGCCAATGCATCTGAGATTAAACAAACTAGACTCTCGAGTCTCGCATGTCCTTGACAGAAGCAAGGTGATGTTACCCGATGTATCAGTGAGACTTGGATATATCACTAAGGGCAATGTGGGTCAATGATGTATTATACTTTTTAGATGTATTATTTCTTTGCACTAAGCATGCTTATGAGCTCATTGACAACACAATTTATCAACCACACTCAGTGCCTCAATGTATTTTGATATTTTCCAGCAATCAACAATACTCATTAGGAGTTGTTTTATTGGAAATACTGCTCTCCAGATTAACCTCTCTTTTTATAATTCCATGTATGTTTTCTATGTCTACGACTGTGAGGGGGTATAAATGTTCCGATGATAATGGCGCTGGCTAAACTGAGAAAGGCTGCGCAGGCAGCCAAAATGTGTCTCTTCAGTTGAGGGGTCGAGGGAGGCCCCATGAAATAAAGAAGCCTTTACCTTGCATCCCTCATGTGAGTGCCTTCTTCCTGAGTGGAGTAGGGTTGTTGTGTATATATATCTATTCTCTACTATTATAAAGAGAGAACTTGCACCTTTTGGCCAGGTAAACTCGGGAACCACAGCGCCAATCCACACACCCAATACATTGTTGGAATTCTCAGGGTGTGTAGATGGACATAGGCGACATTAAATTAAAAAAAAAAACGTAAATTTAAAAATTAAATTTTGTAAACAAAGTAGTCCCCTAAAACAAGCGCCGGCCGCGACGTAGCGCTGACCGCGACCTAGACGTAATGACGATATGCGGGGAGGAGCGGTGACGTGCAGCGAGGAGTGGCGGTGGAGTCCATTGCGGGCGGCTCATGCAAGGCAAAGGCAGGCTGGAGGCGGGCGGTGGGAGGCGGGCGGATCGAGGCGCGAGGCGGGAGGCAGGCTGGGCAATGTCGGGGCTGGAGGTGGGAGGCGGGCTGGGCAATGTCGGGGCGGGCGGCGGGGGGCGGCGGCGAGGCGGGAGGGATGCGGTCTGTGCAATGTCGGTGCGGGCGGGAGTGCACAGAGCCTTAAAATGCTGCCCCCAGCCCCCTTCCCCCCCGGGCAACGCCGGGGCGGGCTGCTAGTATATATATATTTTTAGACATTGTAAAATTTTGCGGGCTCCATTACCGTCAAAGCAAGTAAACAACAAAATACTTAAGAGGCCAGAATGAATCAATAACACACGCCCGTGTTTCTTTAACTCTTTTGAGAGTCCTCGCTCTTTGGTCTTGGCCTGGGCGGTAAATTCCATTCGGCTCGCGGAATTTGGGTAATTTGGGTAATTTCTCATTCCGCGGAGAACGCAAAATTGCCCAAAAATCTGCGTTCCGTGACTTTGCAAAATTTTTTGCTTGTTCGCGTTCTCAAATGCTTGTTTGCAAGATATTTCCCCCCGAGCATGCAAACAGCAATTGCGAACAGTAAAAAAGCATCGCGAAGAAGCATTTCCGCGTGTTCGCGGAATTTCTGCGTGTTCCCTGAGATATTTTACAGTTTCATGGAGATTTGCGTAACGCGATTACGCAAATCCTGCCCACCCCTACAGTCCACTCTAACATGTTTTATAGGCCCCCGGCTTTAGAATGTTGACCTAATTTAAAGCTTTTGGTGGGCACCATTAGAACACTAGGGTCTCACTTTTGAAACAAGGCCAACCGCAGAGACTGCTCCGGCCTTACATAAAAACAAACACTTAAGGTACAATAAACTGCAGCGTTAATGTAAACAGTAACTAAGTGTGCCTGCAATCATAACTCCTGAAGCCAGTTTCCCAGCCTCATGCAGTTTTGCACAACTAGACTACTGCAATGCAATATGTGAGAACATTTACATGTATATGTAAACGTTTTATATACTCCATTGCAGTAGTCTTGTTGTGCAAAACTGCATGAGGCTGGGAAACTCGGTTCAGAAGTACTGATTAATATTTTATAAACAAAATAAATACGAGTTTAAACAGTAAAAAACAAACGGAAATTAGATCCTCAAACACTGCAACCAGGTGTTAATTCTTTGCCCCCACCCCCTGCTCCCCCATAAACATTTCTAGAGGCACAGCAGATGCTTTGTTTTTATGCATCGTTTAAAGAAAGAATCCCCCAGCAAATGGGGATGAAGCCAGCATCCCGCTCAAATACAGAGGGAGACTAGAAGAGCAGGGCTCGTTCTCTCCCATCTCCGGCTGTGATGACTGTTAGAATTGGGGGTCTTTGGTTGGCGCAAGTATTCACTTGTGACAAGCAAGGACCCTCTCCTCTAAGTCAGGGCAAAGGATGACCCCTTAGAATTACCCTTGCTCACCCTCTAGGTGCGTGGCGTGAGCAGACAAGGCTATTCTTCAGGCGTATTTGGGTTAAGTATTTGTAATCACACACACACAGTAAATGTACCAATCCCCCCACAAATGGACACCAGGCTGTGGATATGCAAAAATACGGTTCCTTTATATAAAAATATATCTGGGCAGGTAAGACTTATCACAAGACCAATATAACGATTTAGCTTGGTACTGCCCCAGGGAAACCCTCCTTGAACCCAAATCCAAACAACCCCAAGACAGGCTTATATGTGTTACCACATTCACTCCAGCATCTAATGCCATAAAAAAAAAGTGTGTTAAAACACTGGCCGGTGCTAAACGCTAGCCCGCTTAATCTTGAGCGTCCAATGTTTGCCTTTAAGAGGGCCAAGAACATAAAAGACCACTTAGTACGTGCTTCCCTCCCACAACAACCAGTAAAGGCCACACTCAATGATGCATGGGGCCTTCCAACTCTCTCAGGGCATGCCAAATGTGGCAGCTGCGTCTGCTGCGATTCAACCATAGAAGGAAAATGCTTTGAATATGGTGACATTAAATTTCAAAGAAAAGAGGAGGAGCTTAGCGCGCATCCAAGATGGTCGCGTGAGCACAGGGCTCCCCGGACCCTCGCCACCCTTCGCCCTTCGCCATCTATCCTGCAGTTATCCTGATTTCTTGGACGGATTCTTTGAGATGAACCTCGGCTGAGTTCATAACTCTTTTCAAATCTTAAATCGGACTTGGGCAACCGAAACTGTGTCGATTTGAACTTTTTGGGCCTACCGGGAACTGGGCGAATCGTGGATCCGGGTCGGAATCGAACAACAACGGCAGTGGGGTCTCCTCAGTCGCCCCATCATCACTTTCGGTTTCGGTTCTGGATCCTGTTACGGTCTGATTGTGAGGCCGTATCCCTCGGCCCGGTGCCATTCCAGCCTCCAGTTAATGCAACAACTGCCCTGACTCTGCAGTCGTGTGGATCGCTTTTGTACTTTGGTTTTGGCATTACGAGCTGACTTTTGGGGTCTATTGGTGCCCGGCCTCACGGAGGCCATTTTTACCAGGTCTCGCAGGTCCCTCTGGGGCACATCTTCCAACATGGCCAGTAAGGGTGACGCTGAGAAGCGTAAGACAAAGGCACCTCTTCGTGGGGGACTGGTCCAGACAAATGTTATCAATCGCTACACTCAGCCCTAAGGATCCCCTGGCCTTTCCAGTCATACCCCAGTGGATGCCAAAGAAGATCCCTCCGCCCCTGTCGATCTGTCCCTTCAGGACATCATGGGCGCCATCTCTAACATGAAGGAGACCATCGGTCAGCAATACGAGGCACTGGCTCGTAAAATCGACACGGTCGCCATCGATGTCACCCTGATCAGGGCCGACCTGTCCAAGACCAATGAGAAAGTGAAGTCATTGGATCTCAAGACTTCCAGCCTCACGACCGATGTATCGGAACTTCAGACGGAAGTTGGTAACTGAAATCGGCCAACGATCTGATGTCCCATCGGCTTGAGGAGTTTGAGAATAGGGCGCGACGCAATAACATTCGCGTCATTGAATTGGCAGAAAATCCCGAGCCTCACTCGGTGGATCTCCTGGTTGAGGATCTTATCCTGAAGCACCTTTCTCCCTGTGGACTCAGTTTTTCGCTGTGGAGCAGGCGCATCGCGTGCCGGGTGGTAAGCCCAAGCCGGGCACTCCTCGGAGGCCCATTATTGCGAGACTCTTCCACTTCAGAGATCGGGACGCGATCCTACAGGCTTCGAGAGTACATGGCCCGGTACACTTCGAAAACTCCTCTGTCAATTTTTTCCTGGACTTTACCCAACAAGTCCAGAGACAACGAATGGCCTTCCAGGGGGTAAAACGACGGCTTCGGGACCTTGGTATGAAGTACGCTATGCTCTTTCCTACTAGGCTTCGAGTGGAGTACGAGGAGCGGACTTTCTTTTTTGATCGGCCGGACAATGTGACTGACTGGCTGGACACCCTACCTGGCCGGGGTGATCGGACGGAGCACCCTGGCGGTGCCGAAGGTGGTGAGCCTACGCGGAAGTGACTTTTTCAGTCCCTGACTTCCGAACATTAGACCTTTCTCAGCTGGGTCCTGTTTCCTTTCTAATATGGTTCAGTGCGGTTCATGTCTGGGTGGCGGGTGGTGACGGGCCTCTTTCCTCCTCCGGGGTCTTTTTGTAGAGTGGGGTTTTTAGGGCGACAGGCACACTGCATGTTGGGGTGGCTTTTTGGTCTATTGCAGGGGTGCAGGGAGGGGGGAGTTGTAACGGGTGTTGGTTGGGGGGTGGTTTGGGGGTGTGTTTTTCCTTTTCAAGGCGACGTTGTAATTTTTTTCTTGTTTCGGGTGTCCGGCTCCTTGTGGGGTTACCCATGGTTTACTTGTGGGGATGGGGGGTAGTGGGTTGAGGTTGATATCATGGAACGTCAATGGATTGGGGGATCGTATCAAACGGGGTGTTGTGTTGCTATATTTGCGTCGTTTATCTCCTGATGTGGTACTCCTGCAGGAAACGCATTTGGTGGGAAATGTATGTCATGCTTTAAACAGGTGGGGTTACCGGCTGGTGGCCCACTCGGGGTTCCAACTGGTTCTAGAGGGGTTAGTATCCTGATTCGGGCTTCCCTTCCCATCGAGATAGATAGTGTCACCCTTGATGATAGAGGGCGCTACGCCGCCATCACAGGTAGGTGGGAGGGTAAAACTCTTTCCTTGGTTAGAGCATACATTCCCCCAGGTCTCCAGACCTCTACTTTCTCTGATGTTGGCCGACTGCTGCTGGGCCTCCCTGACAGTCTCCTTCTTATGGGTGGGGACTTTAATTCGGTGCTTTCAGGCGGGTTGGATCGCCACCCCCCAGGACGCTTCCCACTTCCCAATCTTGGCTTGGTGGGTTCATAGATACTTTTGGCCTGGTGGACTGATGGAGGTTAATGCATCCGATGCAATGTCAGTACACCTTCCATTCTGGGGCCCATGGGAGTCTATCCAGGCTCGATTATGTCCTTATGCCTGCAGTTCAGTCTTCCTATGTCAGGGAGATCAGACATTTGGCCCGAGGTATCTCTGACCACTCTCCTTTGTGGCTTAGCTTTGACACGGGGACGCACGCTGTGGGGCGGATTGCCCCTATCAATCTGTGGTATCTGCGTGACCCCAAGACCCGTAATAGCCTGATAAAGTCCCTAGATTCTTACTTCTTGGAAAACGAGGGTTCCGTCTCGTCCTCTGTGTATTTGTGGGAGGCATTCAAAACTGTCATTCGTGGTCAGGCCCTGTCCCTAATAGCCGAGACTAAGCAAGCTAGAAATATGGTGGTTGAGAATCTCGAGGCAGAAATACTTGAGTTAGAGGCTGACCTGGAATCAGCCGTTACCCGGGAGACTTTCCACGGCCTTAGTTTGAAACAGTTTGATTATAAGTCCCATGTTACAGATGCCGGTAAGACAATGTTTAGGGAACAGCAGGGCAGACTGTATGATGTTGGTGATAAGGCGGGCAAATTGATTGCATGGCTTGATAGGAAGGAGAGAGTGAATCGTGTGGTTCTCGAGATACTGAATTCGGATGGTGTGTGCGTGACTGACCCTGGCGAGATAGTGGACTGTTTTGCCGATTATTTTTGTGTGGTTTACTCCCCGGTGTCCGACAGAGATGAAGATGACTCTCATTTACTGCTGAGGGACATTGCTTTGCCTTGTCTGTCTGACGAAGATCGAGAGCGCATGGAGGCTCCTTTGTCAGTTGATGAGATTGCTACCGCAATCCGTTCCCTCCATTCTGGTAAGGCCATGGGCCCTAATGGCCTTCCTATCGAACTGTATAAACTGCGCCCGGACAAAGTTGCGCCCTACCTTCCCGCGATGTTCAGGGAGTCACGTGAGCTCGGTGCCCTCATCTATGATCAGCGTCTGGCAACTATAGTTGTGATTCCTAAGGAGGGCAGGCCCCGTGATCGCTGTGCGTCATATCGGCCTATCTCCCTACTAAACGCCGAACCTAAGATCCTTGCCAAGGTCCTTGCCAATCGCTTAATCACTGTAATTTGTGACCTGATCCACCCGGATCAATCCGGAATCATCCCGCACCAAAACACTGCTCTCAACTTGCGACACCTACACAGTGTTCTCGCTAGGGCGGAGTCTTTATCTGAGTCGGCCATCCTGGCTTCCTTAGACGCCACGATGGCCTTTGATATGATTGAATGGCGGTATCTCTGGGCCACCCTGGCTAAATTCGGTTTTGGTGCGGGCTTTATCAGTTGGGTCAAGCTTCTGTATGCGGATCCGTTAGCTAAGGTCGTCGTCATTGGCAGAGTGTCCCGGTCCTTTGTTCTCGGGAAGGGTACGCTGCAGGGATGTCCGCTGTCCCCCTTGCTGTTTGCTCTTGCTCTCGAACCGCATACAGCCTGGTTCCGTTGGGAGCCTTCAATAAAGGGCATCCGGTGGTCCCCCGATTTTGAAGATCGTGTTTCGTTGTATGCCGATGATATCCTTCTGTACCTTACATCCCCTCGTAAATCCCTTAACGTCTTGTTTGATGTTCTTACTTCTTTTGGCAAGAACTCTGGTCTGATTATCAACTCGTCCAAATCGTGTATGTACGTCATCTCAGGCGGCCTTCCCTCCTTGCCGAGTAGGTTCCCGAGTAGGTTCCCCATTCAAATCTCGCAATCCGGCTTCAAGTACCTGGGATATCAGGTATTAAACCATACAAAGAAGGCCCATATCCTATTGACGGTAAATGACTTTTCACTTCGCCGTTTTGAGCACCCCCCCGTTTTTAAAATCACATCTGAATGTCGGTTTTAATATAGACTGTTTGTCACCGCAGATTTAGTGTCTGTCAGCCTCTGTTACGGATCTACTGGGCCGTATTACAAGCGTGCCATTACCGTTGAAAACTTGTTCATCCTGCAAACGTAAGGAATGCTTTAACAACACTGTTTGTTACTTTGGGCAATCTGTACCGAACCTCTAAATAAATAATGATCAACACCAGCAAAGTAATACTAATGCTTGCTTCAAGAAATTAAGCCACAATTTAGATTCCACGGCACTACCCGTTTTAAAATTCACTGCACGTGCATCGCGTCGCTCGCCACCACCCCTTGTGATTCACATCCCGTGAACAACTATGACACGCTTTTACTCCAATGGTTCCTCCCTATTTCTGTAATTTCATCCATCGTTGTTTTAACACCTTAAACCACTGCGCCTTCAACCTTCACTGACATCACGGGCATACGCCACATGTGTATTGTGCGATTAGACTCTAGTCCTGGAGCGGATGCCCTCCTCTTTGTGTCACACAAATTCACCCTCACATAAGTCACCAATTAAATGCCTAGCAGTTTAGTTTTACTCATCTCTATTTTTTGTATTTTTCTCCCCCCTTTATTCCCTTGTAAATGTTGAAACAGTAATGCGATATAGGCAAAATATGTGAATAAGCTTAAGACAACAATGAACTATCCCTTGTCCTGAAGATGATGCTTTATATTGTTGTGAATAGCATCGAAACGTCGTCAACACTAAAAGCACCATATGCAATATGATTTTATAATATTGTAATAATCAATGGTGTGAAAATGGATATTTAAGTCTGTCATAGTGATTACAAACAAACAGACACATCTTATACCCTGCCTTTGGCCATTCTGTTTTTCGTTGGTTTGTCTTGTGTTCTGTGGGTCACGGCTGTGCCCACTTGTCATTAAGGGCCAGATGTAGGTGAAATAAATTTACCGATTTTTAATTACCGAATGTTACCGATTCGGTAATTAAAAATCGGTAAATCTATGGGGTGGACATGTAGGTATTCCAGATGTGCTGGAATACTGATTCGCATGATTTCGGTATTTACCGATTCGGTAAATACCGAATCGGTAATGCCCATTCATTCCTATGGGCAAAGCCCATAGGAATGAATGGGCATTACCGATTCGGTATTTACCGAATCGGTAAATACCAATTTTCACAAGGGTGCAGGGGGTGTCATTTTGACACCCTCTGGCACCCTCAAAACAGGCTTGGGTGCCATGTGGCAGGCATACATGCCCCAAGGGCAGGTCTGCCTGTCACATGGCATAGGTGTGCATGCACACATGTGCATGCACACCGGAATCGGTATTTTGCCATCAAATTGGATTTGATGATAAAATACCGATTAGGTAAGGCTCCTGGGACTCTGAAGAGTCCCACCTACATCTGGGTGGCTCAGATTCGGTAAATTTACCAATTTTTTATTTTACCGAATCGGTAAAATTACCGATAATAAAATAATGCCCCCTACATACCTATCGCATATTTACCGATCGGTAACAGACGAAAATACCGATTTTCGGCCGTTACCGTCCGACCTACATCTGGCCCCTAATGTTTTGAATCACAATCAACTGAACTTATGTAAAAATTAATTCTTGTCCGGCTGGACGAAAGACATACGATCTATTTTAGCGTATGATTATTGTGCTTGTCCATTTTTCCTTCCAAAATAGGGACCACTGTTCTCTAAAACCTAAACGGATTTAGGCAGGTTTCCATTCCTCTGGGGCCTCAGGGACTCGGTCGTGCACTTGGTAGCGCTTCGGTGCGCTTCGGACGGGAGAAATCCTGGCACCCCTTCAAATACTCACGCTTCTCGCGTGAGCCAGGGTACGCGACGTACCGTTCCCAAATATAAAGCTTACGGGGCTGTCACACGGGTGCGCGCCCGCTACCCAGGTGCTCCAAAGCTCGAGTGCACTTTAGGTTGGGAAGGCGCTACGAGGCACGTCAAGGCTTAACCGGGCTTCGGGTGGTCACAGTGAAGCGCGGTCGTGACGGGGGTGAGATGTACCTGGACCACTGGAGCGGCGCACAGGGCTACGGGGAGAGAAGAACGTTGCGGGCCCCGAGCCCGCGAGAAGAGCTGTGCGCTGAAGTGGTTGGTACGATTTGCGGTGTGTTCCGGACTCCGCGGCGCACTCAGGTGTGCGGCAGTCACGGAGAGTGCTTGGGGGTCTGTACAAAGGCGGACGATCTCCGTCAGGCAGGGCGCAGCATGGGAGCCCTCAGCACTGACTGTACCAAGGGGGGGTCCCTTCAGGATGCGGCGCAGCCTCTCCTGGGATGAAAGGGCAAGCGGGGCGCCGAGTGCAGTGTCGAGCACGGGCGGCCGTCCAGGCTGTGGGTTGCTCTCTGGTCCTGGATTCCGGCGGGAGGGGGCGAAGACGCGCTCAGACACTCAAGTAGCAGGCGGGGGCAGAGGAGCGGCCGGCCTTAGCCCGAGGGCAGAGAGCGACTCTAAAGAGCGAGGCTCTCACGGGCAAGCAGGCAGGTGGACTCCCGGGTACAACGGCCCTGGGAGGGGGCGAGAGGGTGCTGACTTCACCTCCGGTGGGAGGAAATACTCGGCCTCAGATATCAGACGAGCCCAAAGCACAAAAGAACCCACTGGTCCTGGGGTTCAGATCAGGGGGCAAGCTCAATCAAGCCCTTGGAGAAAGTTTCAAGCACAAGTCAACAAAGTCTTTCCAATAAGCCTTCTCCTCTCCTTCCTCAGCAAGGCAGACAGTAGGCCAGTCCTTCCAGCTTCTTCTTCTCATTCTAGTTGGGCAGAGGTTCGCTTTGGGAAACAGGATCTAGTTTTTGGGAGCAGGGCTCCTTCCTTTATACAGCAATTATTTTGTTCTTTCAGGCCAAGGGGGCCTTTGCATAGCCTAATTCAGTTTTGAAGCACTCTGTTGTGCTGTTCCTGGCTTTTCCTTTCAGTGTGAGGGGCAGGCACATCAGACGCTCCGCAGGAGGTGGAGCCAGCATTCAGATGACAAGTACAGCCAGGAGTACCTTGTTGACAGTCTTCCCTCTTCCTGGGCCAGGTGTCGGGCAGAGTCATCAGTCGCTCCCCAGGGGGCGGAGCCAGCATTGTGGTGGCAGAGCACATCCCTATTCAGAGTCCAGGGGCACTCCCACCTCCCACTAAGGTGTAATCCTTAGCGCGCATCCAAGATGGTCGCGTGAGCACAGGGCTCCCCGGACCCTCGCCACCCTTCGCCATCTATCCTGCAGTTATCCTGATTTCTTGGACGGATTCTTTGAGATGAACCTCGGCTGAGTTCATAACTCTTTTCAAATCTTAAATCGGACTTGGGCAACCGAAACTGTGTCGATTTGAACTTTTTGGGCCTACCGGGAGGCAAGCCGGGAACTGGGCGAATCGTGGATCCGGGTCGGAATCGAACAACAACGGCAGTGGGGTCTCCTCAGTCGCCCCTTCATCACTTTCGGTTTCGGTTCTGGATCCTGTTACGGTCTGATTGTGAGGCCGTATCCCTCGGCCCGGTGCCATTCCAGCCTCCAGTTAATGCAACAACTGCCCTGACTCTGCAGTCGTGTGGATCGCTTTTGTACTTTGGTTTTGGCATTACGAGCTGACTTTTGGGGTCTATTGGTGCCCGGCCTCACGGCGGCCATTTTTACCAGGTCTCGCAGGCCCCTCTGGGGCACATCTTCCAACATGGCCAGTAAGGGTGACGCTGAGAAGCGTAAGACGAAGGCACCTCTTCGTGGGGGACTGGTCCAGACAAATGTTATCAATCGCTACACTCAGCCCTAAGGATCCCCTGGCCTTTCCAGTCATACCCCAGTGGATGCCAAAGAAGATCCCTCCGCCCCTGTCGATCTGTCCCTTCAGGACATCATGGGCGCCATCTCTAACATGAAGGAGACCATCGGTCAGCAATACGAGGCACTGGCTCGTAAAATCGACACGGTCGCCATCGATGTCACCCTGATCAGGGCCGACCTGTCCAAGACCAATGAGAAAGTGAAGTCATTGGATCTCAAGACTTCCAGCCTCACGACCGATGTATCGGAACTTCAGACGGAAGTTGGTAACTTGAAATCGGCCAACGATCTGATGTCCCATCGGCTTGAGGAGTTTGAGAATAGGGCGCGACGCAATAACATTCGCGTCATTGAATTGGCCGAAAATCCCGAGCCTCACTCGGTGGATCTCCTGGTTGAGGATCTTATCCTGACGCACCTTTCTCCCTGTGGACTCAGCAAGTTTTTCGCTGTGGAGCAGGCGCATCGAGTGCCGGGTGGTAAGCCCAAGCCGGGCACTCCTCGGAGGCCCATTATTGCGAGACTCTTCCACTTCAGAGATCGGGACGCGATCCTACAGGCTTCGAGAGTACATGGCCCGGTACACTTCGAAAACTCCTCTGTCAATTTTTTCCTGGACTTTACCCAACAAGTCCAGAGACAACGAATGGCCTTCCAGGGGGTAAAACGACGGCTTCGGGACCTTGGTATGAAGTACGCTATGCTCTTTCCTACTAGGCTTCGAGTGGAGTACGAGGAGCGGACTTTCTTTTTTGATCGGCCGGACAATGTGACTGACTGGCTGGACACCCTACCTGGCCGGGGTGATCGGACGGAGCACCCTGGCGGTGCCGAAGGTGGTGAGCCTACGCGGAAGTGACTTTTTCAGTCCCTGACTTCCGAACATTAGACCTTTCTCAGCTGGGTCCTGTTTCCTTTCTAATATGGTTCAGTGCGGTTCATGTCTGGGTGGCGGGTGGTGACGGGCCTCTTTCCTCCTCCGGGGTCTTTTTGTAGAGTGGGGTTTTTAGGGCGACAGGCACACTGCATGTTGGGGTGGCATTTTGGTGTATTGCAGGGGTGCAGGGAGGGGGGAGTTGTAACGGGTGTTGGTTGGGGGGTGGTTTGGGGGTGTGTTTTTCCTTTTCAAGGCGACGATGTAATTTTTTTCTTGTTTCGGGTGTCCGGCTCCTTGTGGGGTTACCCATGGTTTACTTGTGGGGATGGGGGGTAGTGGGTTGAGGTTGATATCATGGAACGTCAATGGATTGGGGGATCGTATCAAACGGGGTGTTGTGTTGCTATATTTGCGTCGTTTATCTCCTGATGTGGTACTCCTGCAGGAAACGCATTTGGTGGGAAATGTATGTCATGCTTTAAACAGGTGGGGTTACCGGCCTTCCCTCCTTGCCGAGTAGGTTCCCGAGTAGGTTCCCCATTCAAATCTCGCAATCCGGCTTCAAGTACCTGGGAGTCTACGTATCGTTGGATCCAGTTGCCCGCTACAAGCAAAATCTCCTTCCTCCGCTTCAACGACTGAAGCAGGAACTTGCGCGGTGGCGTAACCTGCCGTTGTCGCCACTTGGTCGAGCGGCACTCTTTAAAATGATGTCGCTACCTCGCTTTCTCTATGCACTTCAAAATTCTTTTGACGTTATTCGCGGCGTACTTTAGGGAGGTGGAGGGTTTGCAGAGGAGGCTCGTGTGGGACGGTCGTGCTCGCATTGCGCTTGCAAAACTTACTCTCCCTTGGTATGACGGGGGCATTGCGCTCCCGGACATCAGGAGGTATTATTGGGATTCTCAGTTGTCTGCTATTAACCATGCTATGTACGAACCCGGTCCGGCACCTGCATTCGAGATGGACAAACATCAGTTGCCCGGCGGTAATGTCAATAGAGCACTTTACTCTCGGGCCACGGGGAGGAACCTCACGGGACCTACCTGGGTTGCGGTGCGCATGTGGAAAGATGCGAATGCGGCTAGGGGATGGAATGATCGATTGACGCAAGCGACCCCACTGTATGCATCGGAACGCTTGGGATGCCTCTGGACAACGAAAGGTTTCGAGAACTGGGATATGATTGGTATCAGCAGAGTGGGTGATCTTTGGGTGAAGGGAGCGATGAAGACCTTTGCGACGCTTCAACATGAGTATGAGTTGGGAGACCGAGAATTCTTCCGGTATGTACAGGTTCGCCACGCCTTACTGTCTGTCTTCACGGCTGGTGAATCTGTTCCTGAGTCATCCCCACTCGAGGACCCCATACTTGATGGTCATCTGCCCGATAGTACGATCTCCTTGACCTACAAGAAACTTATTAACAATCGGGCAGACCTTCTTGTGCGTCTCAGAGAGGTCTGGTCCGGGGACGGGTTGGAGTTGGATGACGAGGATTGGCAGGCTGCCGTATCCTCCCCCAAAGAGGTCGCCATTCCGGCCCGTCTCTGACTTGTTCAACTCAAGATTCTCCACCGTGTGTATGTTACGGGTCCTCGTCTGGTTTCGATGGGTTTTTCCCTGGATGGGCTGTGTAGGCGTGGATGTGGTATGAGTGCTACCTTCCTTCACATCCTCTGGGAGTGTTGGGAGGTGGCGGTGTATTGGCAGCAGGTGCATGCGGTCATGGAGAGTGTTACCGGGGTTGCTTTGCTGCCTGATGCCCGTCGATGTCTGTTGAATGTGTGGGAACCGAATGATTATAACATTGCCCAGGCCCGGTGGGCGGCACTGGGGAACATGATTGCAAAAAGAGATATTGCGCAGTTGTGGGGTTCCCGCGGCCTCCCACCGTGTCGGCATGGAAGGAGAATATGGACTGGTGTATGTTTAGGGAGAAGACTGTATATGTGGCTAGGGGCAAGCCTAGGGCGTGGAGGAAGATCTGGGGTCAGTGGAACGCCTTCCGAGGGAATATTTGCACACCTCCCCTCGAAGACACTCTGGACATTCCATCCACCCCCTGATTCCGTGGTTCCTGTACTGGTTTATTCTTCCTTTTACTATTATGTGTCTGACTTCCCGACTGCCTCCCCCTT
Source organism: Lissotriton vulgaris (assembly GCF_964263255.1). NCBI lineage: Eukaryota > Metazoa > Chordata > Amphibia > Caudata > Salamandridae > Lissotriton > Lissotriton vulgaris. The sequence goes on along the minus strand of NC_141690.1, from coordinate 272,538,171 downwards.
CCCGATTGTACTTTATGCCCTCCTGATCGGTTGGTTTGTGCCGTGGGTCCCCCCCTCTGGAGCTTGACAATGTTTATACCATCTTTAGCCTTGAGTTCTTTTTCTTTTGTTTCCTTCTTTCTTTTTCCTTTATAAAAAATTAAACATTTCTATATCCTGCCTACATCCTGTGTTGCCGGAAGGTATCCTGTGTTACTCTGAGCCACAGTAGAGCGGTAATTGCTCTGTGAACTACATAGACTGCTTTCAATGTCCTAGCGGCCGGCCTCTGTGGTTGTAGGCCCCTTGTAATGCTATTTTTGCACAATAAAGTTTTTTTAAAAAAAACAATTTTCAAAGAAAATATTTTTCTAACTGTAACTCGTCCAATGTGGTATATGCAATTTTATGTCCCTGTAAACTCATCTATGTAGGACAAACAAGACAGAAGATCAAACTAAGGATTGGACAACACCGGAGTCGGATACGCTGCAAGCAGCCAACACTATACTGAAAAAGGACACAATGAGAGAGATCTTACGTGGACTGTCATAATCATGATAAAACCCCCACCTAGGGGAGCTGATGTCTCAATGTTACCAAATAAGGAGGAACTGCACTGGATTTTGAGGACTAATAGCATCAGAAATGGACTGAATCGTATTGAGGACTGGACCTCCTTGCTATAATAGACAATCAGTGATACTCCTTCCAATACAGAAATGTGACTAAATGTGTTGTACATAATCATGCTAGAAATTTGCATAATCTATGTCACTTGCTCCGTTTAAACACCACATGTTCACAATTTTAGTCACACGCACCAGCAGCACCTTAGTTATTATTACTGTTTCCCACTTCTCACTGACGTTCTAAGATGGCCGCCACCGTAGAAGGCTGCATGAGCACAACAATTTGCCGTTCCAAGATGGCCACTGCTGCTGGACCTCGAGTCTGTTAGTCCCTTGCCTCTTTCCATCACCCACCATTTTTGGCTCCAAAGACATAAAGTAACTTGGAGACTCTGCTTCACCTCACACGCTATCCAGCGCCAGCAGGAGCCCCCGTGCCCTGAATTTCCACCGGTATTCAAGTAAGTAACCAAAACACTGGCAGACCGTGTTCGCGATCAACCCCTTTGGTTAAAATTCGGGACTTAATCTGATAATTGAATGCTTTGTATTTTAGGAGGTGCAACCTGGCACCTAGCGGAATTGATACTTAACCAAAAGCCTGAAGTGCGATCCGGCACTGGCATATATTGATATCAGGAATTAAACCATACAAAGAAGGCCCATATCCTATTGACGGTAAATGACTTTTCACTTCGCCGTTTTGAGCACCCCCCCGTTTTTAAAATCACATCTGAATGTCGGTTTTAATATAGACTGTTTGTCACCGCAGATTTAGTGTCTGTCAGCCTCTGTTACGGATCTACTGGGCCGTATTACAAGCGTGCCATTACCGTTGAAAACTTGTTCATCCTGCAAACGTAAGGAATGCTTTAACAACACTGTTTGTTACTTTGGGCAATCTGTACCGAACCTCTAAATAAATAATGATCAACACCAGCAAAGTAATACTAATGCTTGCTTCAAGAAATTAAGCCACAATTTAGATTCCACGGCACTACCCGTTTTAAAATTCACTGCACGTGCATCGCGTCGCTCGCCACCACCCCTTGTGATTCACATCCCGTGAACAACTATGACACGCTTTTACTCCAATGGTTCCTCCCTATTTCTGTAATTTCATCCATCGTTGTTTTAACACCTTAAACCACTGCGCCTTCAACCTTCACTGACATCACGGGCATACGCCACATGTGTATTGTGCGATTAGACTCTAGTCCTGGAGCGGATGCCCTCCTCTTTGTGTCACACAAATTCACCCTCACATAAGTCACCAATTAAATGCCTAGCAGTTTAGTTTTACTCATCTCTATTTTTTGTATTTTTCTCCCCCCTTTATTCCCTTGTAAATGTTGAAACAGTAATGCGATATAGGCAAAATATGTGAATAAGCTTAAGACAACAATGAACTATCCCTTGTCCTGAAGATGATGCTTTATATTGTTGTGAATAGCATCGAAACGTCGTCAACACTAAAAGCACCATATGCAATATGATTTTATAATATTGTAATAATCAATGGTGTGAAAATGGATATTTAAGTCTGTCATAGTGATTACAAACAAACAGACACATCTTATACCCTGCCTTTGGCCATTCTGTTTTTCGTTGGTTTGTCTTGTGTTCTGTGGGTCACGGCTGTGCCCACTTGTCATTAAGGGCCAGATGTAGGTGAAATAAATTTACCGATTTTTAATTACCGAATGTTACCGATTCGGTAATTAAAAATCGGTAAATCTATGGGGTGGACATGTAGGTATTCCAGATGTGCTGGAATACTGATTCGCATGATTTCGGTATTTACCGATTCGGTAAATACCGAATCGGTAATGCCCATTCATTCCTATGGGCAAAGCCCATAGGAATGAATGGGCATTACCGATTCGGTATTTACCGAATCGGTAAATACCAATTTTCACAAGGGTGCAGGGGGTGTCATTTTGACACCCTCTGGCACCCCCAAAACAGGCTTGGGTGCCATGTGGCAGGCATACATGCCCCAAGGGCAGGTCTGCCTGTCACATGGCATAGGTGTGCATGCACACATGTGCATGCACACCGGAATCGGTATTTTGCCATCAAATTGGATTTGATGATAAAATACCGATTAGGTAAGGCTCCTGGGACTCTGAAGAGTCCCACCTACATCTGGGGGGCTCAGATTCGGTAAATTTACCAATTTTTTATTTTACCGAATCGGTAAAATTACCGATTCGGTAATTTTACCGATTCGGTAAAATAATGCCCCCTACATACCTATCACATATTTACCGATCGGTAACAGACGAAAATACCGATTTTCGGCCGTTACCGTCCGACCTACATCTGGCCCCTAATGTTTTGAATCACAATCAACTGAACTTATGTAAAAATTAATTCTTGTCCGGCTGGACGAAAGACATACGATCTATTTTAGCGTATGATTATTGTGCTTGTCCATTTTTCCTTCCAAAATAGGGACCACTGTTCTCTAAAACCTAAACGGATTTAGGCAGGTTTCCATTCCTCTGGGGCCTCAGGGACTCGGTCGTGCACTTGGTAGCGCTTCGGTGCGCTTCGGACGGGAGAAATCCTGGCACCCCTTCAAATACTCACGCTTCTCGCGTGAGCCAGGGTACGCGACGTACCGTTCCCAAATATAAAGCTTACGGGGCTGTCACACGGGTGCGGGCCCGCTACCCAGGTGCTCCGAGGCTCGAGTGCGCTTTAGGTTGGGAAGGCGCTACGAGGCACGTCAAGGCTTAACCGGGCTTCGGGTGGTCACAGTGAAGCGCGGTCGTGACGGGGGTGAGATGTACCTGGACCACTGGAGCGGCGCACAGGGCTACGGGGAGAGAAGAACGTTGCGGGCCCCGAGCCCGCGAGAAGAGCTGTGCGCTGAAGTGGTTGGTACGATTTGCGGTGTGTTCCGGACTCCGCGGCGCACTCAGGTGTGCGGCAGTCACGGAGAGTGCTTGGGGGTCTGTACAAAGGCGGACGATCTCCGTCAGGCAGGGCGCAGCATGGGAGCCCTCAGCACTGACTGTACCAAGGGGGGGTCCCTTCAGGATGCGGCGCAGCCCCTCCTGGGATGAAAGGGCAAGCGGGGCGCCGAGTGCAGTGTCGAGCACGGGCGGCCGTCCAGGCTGTGGGTTGCTCTCTGGTCCTGGATTCCGGCGGGAGGGGGCGAAGACGCGCTCAGACACTCAAGTAGCAGGCGGGGGCAGAGGAGCGGCCGGCCTTAGCCCGAGGGCAGAGAGCGACTCTAAACAGAGCGAGGCTCTCACGGGCAAGCAGGCAGGTGGACTCCCGGGTACAACGGCCCTAGGAGGGGGCGAGAGGGTGCTGACTTCACCTCCGGTGGGAGGAAATACTCGGCCTCAGATATCAGACGAGCCCAAAGCACAAAAGAACCCACTGGTCCTGGGGTTCAGATCAGGGGGCAAGCTCAATCAAGCCCTTGGAGAAAGTTTCAAGCACAAGTCAACAAAGTCTTTCCAATAAGCCTTCTCCTCTCCTTCCTCAGCAAGGCAGACAGTAGGCCAGTCCTTCCAGCTTCTTCTTCTCATTCTAGTTGGGCAGAGGTTCGCTGTGGGAAACAGGATCTAGTTTTTGGGAGCAGGGCTCCTTCCTTTATACAGCAATTATTTTGTTCTTTCAGGCCAAGGGGGCCTTTGCATAGCCTAATTCAGTTTTGAAGCACTCTGTTGTGCTGTTCCTGGCTTTTCCTTTCAGTGTGAGGGGCAGGCACATCAGACGCTCCGCAGGAGGTAGAGCCAGCATTCAGATGACAAGTACAGCCAGGAGTACCTTGTTGACAGTCTTCCCTCTTCCTGGGCCAGGTGTCGGGCAGAGTCATCAGTCGCTCCCCAGGGGGCGGAGCCAGCATTGTGGTGGCAGAGCACATCCCTATTCAGAGTCCAGGGGCACTCCCACCTCCCACTAAGGTGTAATCCTTGCATTCACCACCTGCCATCCCCCAGCCCTGTCACTCACACAACCCAGACAGCAGATACACATCCTAGCAGAGGCGGGATGAAATGGTTAGGCAAGCAAATGCTAACTTTCTAAAAGTAGCATTTGCAAACACAGGATATTAAAATAAACTTTACTAAAAGGAGTATTTTATTATTCTGAGTTCAGGCATACTAAACTTGACTTTCTACCATGTTCCCTGAGCCTGCCGGGATTATAGGGTGTAATAATTCCAGCAGCCCATCTTGGCCTAAGAGAACAGGTAGCCTTACAATAGTGAAAAACGAAATTGGCTGTGATTCACTATTAGGACATGCAACACACATCAGGGCTTGTCCTATCTTACACTTACAATGCACCCTGCCCTAGGGCCTACCATAGGGGTGACTAATATGAAGCAAAGGGAAGGTTTTGAGGCTGACAAGTGGGTGCACTTGCCCAGACTGCACGCAGGTTCTGCAATGGCAGACCCTAGATACATTTTAAAAGGCTGTTTCTGTGGGTAGCGCAACTAGCGCTGCAGGCCCACTAGCAGAATTGGCATTTACAAGCCCTGGCACTCCCGGTGCTTTTTACTGGGGACTGACAGTAAATCCAATGAGCCAATCATGGAAATCAATCACATATACACTTTACATTGGGAGCACTCGCACTGCGGCACAGATTGGCCGTGGCGCAGTGCCCTGAGCAGCGGATACCAGCAAAAACATTTGAGGCACATCAGCAAAAAGTGGAAGGGAAACTCACGCCAAGGTACCAGGTCTAACAATGACTGACTTGTTTGAGCGATGTGGTGCTGCGAGTGTCCGTGGAATCACTGCAGGTGGTCCCTGGGTTGATGGCAGCCGCCGTGGTCATAGGAGTGGTGCTTCTTCATGTCCTTGCCGTGCTTAAACATATGGCCCAGTTATGGCTTTCGTGCCTGTCTGCTGCCTAGGCAGCCGCAACACTATCAAATAAGTGTTGAAAAATATGGCGTGGCCATGATAAAGCTGTGTTCACTGCACAGGATCAGTTTATTGAAAAAAAGAGTGCGCCAACAAAAGATAAGTACGTCAAATAGCAGGGTGACCTGTAACAGGGCCACTCGCCACAACCTTAAAAACACATCCAAAGGAGAGACAAACACCAATGTTCTACCAATAAAACTAAAGGGATTTTGAAAGGCACAGACATAAACAAATGGAAAGTGTGGGTGTGGTCTTAACACCACGAGTAGATACATCAAGCCTCGCAAAGCAGCGCATGCCCGCCTCTATGCCCAATCGAGAAATGTCTGAAGACATTTGCAGCCCAAGTGTTTTATGCATCCCTTTCACCGTGGAAAAAATCGAAAACAAGCATTTGCAATGCACTAGGTCTTGCATTTGCGAGAGTTTAAGTTATTGGCATTGTAAATGACCATGCCTTTAATTTATCTGTTTTGATCATTAATAGATGAATAAAAGGCGACGTCATTTACAATGACAATATTTAAAACTCTTGTAAATGCAAACCTGTTTCACTTCAAAAATACTACTCTCAGACTAAATAAAACATACTGTGTATATCCAAAGTAAAAGGGTCAGTCCTCATAGGAGGTTACAAATGAAGACAAGGCGGTACTAAGGCAGGACTAACAAGCCTATTAACGAATCAGAAGCCAGCATTTACAAAGGACTATGATGCAACCCAATGAAAAATACGGGCCAAGAGTGGGCGGGGCTTCAAGTCCATAATCGCATACAGCATGCCTCACAGAGCAGCTGCATGTGCTGCCCAGGCTCAACCTAAAAAGGGAGCATCAAAACATCTAAATATTTTGTATTGAGCTCTAACATGTATCACAATTGAGGTGTTTGTGGTTATGGTTGGACTCGTATATGGGTTCATAAACTTCTAGGTGTTTATGTGGAAATGTAAAGAACAGTTAATACAATTGTTGGTGCATGTGGAGAACCCTTCGTGGAGGTTATAGCTCTGTTTTGGGTGTGGTGGGTACAAGAGATGGTACATATATTTGCATTAGCTGAAAGTAACATGAGGTTCATACTTTATGACAGCCTGCCTAGGAACAAAGCTCTTTCGCCTTGAAAAGCAAAACACACAACCTTCCACAAATCAAATGCATCTATACAACACTCACATGGGCCTCAAATTGAGTGAAGTAAAGCTAACCCTGTATTGTTATTTGTTCGCTTTCTCCTACTCTGCTGTTTCCAAGAGTTAGAGCAGAGGTCTACAAACTTTTTGATGCCGAGACCCCCTTGTAAAACCTTTTTAGGCGTAAGGACCCCCTTCCGACAAAAGTTTCTAGAAACTGGTACTCCTGTTCATCAACTTTTGACAACCATAAATGCGCCTGTTAGACCTCATCACATCCCTCCATCATTCATCCACCCACACTTTCACACATCCATCCATCCACCCTTTCATCCTTCCATCCATACATCCATCCTTCATCCATCGACCCTTTCATCCTTCCATCCATACATCCAATCCTTTACCCATCCACCCTTCCTTTCATCCACCCATTGTTCATCCACCCACCTTTTCACACATCCATCCGTCATTCATTTATCCAACCTTTTATCCATTCATACATCCATCCACCCTTTCATCCATCCATCCTTCATCCGTCCACCCTTTCATTCTTCCATCCATACATCTATCCTTCACCAATCTATCCTTCATCCATCCACCCCCTCATCCTTCCATCCATACATCCATCCTTCATCCATCCACCCTTTCATCCTTCCATCCATACATCCATCCTTTACCCATCCACCCTTTCATCCTTCCATCCATACATCCATCCTTTACCCATCCACCCTTCCTTTCATCCACCCATCGTTCATCCACCCACCTTTTCACACATCCATCCGTCATTCATCCATCCAACCTTTTATCCATTCATACATCCATCCACCCTTTCATCTTCCCATCCATACATCCATCCTTCATCCATCCACTCTTTCATTCTCCCATCCATCATCCATCCACCCTTTCATCCATACATCCACCCACCCACCCACCCTTTCATCCATCCATCTACCCACCCACCCTTTCATCCATCCATCTACCCATCATTCATCCCCCCACCTTTTCACACATCCATCCATCCATCATTCATCCATCCACCCTTCCATCCATCCATCCTTCATCCGTCCACCCTTTCATTCTTCCTTCCATACATCTATCCTTCACCAATCTATCCTTCATCCATCCACCCTTTCATCCTTCCATCCAGACATCCATCCTTCATCCATCCACCCTTTCATCCTTCCATCCATACATCCATCCTTTACCCATCCACCCTTCCTTCAATCCACCCATCATTCATCCACCCACCTTTTCACACATCCATCCATCATTCATCCATTCATACATCCATCCACCCTTTCATCTTCCCATCCATACATCCATCCTTCATCCATCCACTCTTTCATCCTCCCATCCATCCATACATCCATCCTTCATCCATCCACCCTTCCATCCATCCATCCATCCTTCATCCGTCCACCCTTTCATTCTTCCATCCATTCATCTATCCTTCACCAATCTATCCTTCATCCATCCACCCTTTCATCCTTCCATCCATATATCCATCCTTCATCCATCCACCCTTTCATCCTTCCATCCATACATCCATCCTTTACCCATCCACCCTTTCATCCTTCCATCCATACATCCATCCTTTACCCATCCACCCTTCCTTCCATCCACCCATCATTCATCCCCCCACCTTTTCACACATCCATCCATCCATCATTCATCCATCCACCCTTCCATCCATCCATCCTTCATCCGTCCACCCTTTCATTCTTCCATCCATACATCTATCCTTCACCAATCTATCCTTCATCCATCCACCCTTTCATCCTACCATCCATACATCCATCCTTCATCCATCCACCCTTTCATCCTTCCATCCATACATCCATCCTTTACCCATCCATCCTTCCTTCCATCCACCCATCATTCATCCACCCACCTTTTCACACATCCATCCATCATTCATCCATGCAACCTTTTATCCATTCACACATCCATCCACCCTTTCATCTTCCCATCCATACATCCATCCTTCATCCATCCACTCTTTCATCCTCCCATCCATCCATACATCCATCCTTCATCCATCCACCCTTCCATCCATCCATCCATCCTTCATCCATCCACCCTTTCATTCTTCCATCCATTCATCTATCCTTCACCAATCTATCCTTCATCCATCCACCCTTTCATCCTTCCATCCATACATCCATCCTTCATCCATCCACCCTTTTCATCCTTCCATCCATACATCCATCCTTTACCCATCCACCCTTTCATCCTTCCATCCATACATCCATCCTTTACCCATCCACCCTTCCTTCCATCCACCCATCATTCATCCACCCACCTTTTCACACATCCATCCATCATTCATCCATGCAACTTTTTATCCATTCATACAGCCATCCACCCTTTCATCTTCCCATCCATACACCCATCCTTCATCCATCCACTCTTTCATCCTCCCATCCATCCATACATCCATCCTTCATCCATCCACCCTTCCATCCATCCATCCATCCTTCATCCGTCCACCCTTTCATTCTTCCATCCATACATCTATCCTTCACCAATCTATCCTTCATCCATCCACCCTTTCATCCTTCCATCCATACATCCATCATTCATCCATCCACCCTTTCATTCATCCATTCACTCATCATTCACCCACATACCTTTTCACACATCCATCCATACATCCATCATTCATCCATCCACCCTTTCATCCATCCATTCACCCATCCTTTACCCATCCACCCTTCCTTCCATCCATCCACCCATCATTCATCCACCCACCTTTTCACACATCCATCCATCATTCATCCATGCAACCTTTTATCCATTCATACATCCATCCACCCTTCCATCCTCCGATCCATACATCCACCCTTCACCCATCCACCCTTTCATCCTCCCATCCATCCATCCTTCATCCATCCACCCTTTCATCCTCAAATCTATACATCCATCCTTCATCCACCCACCCTTTCATCCATATATCCATCCACCCACCCTTTCATCCATCCACCCATCATTCATCCCCCCACCTTTTCACACATCCATCCATGCATCATTCATCCATGCAACCTTTTATCCATCCATACATCCATCCATCCACCCTTTCATCCTCCCATCCATACATCCATCCATCCACCCTTTCATCCATACATCCATCCACCCACCCACCCTTTCATCCATCCATCTACCCATCATTCATCCCCCCACCTTTTCACACATCCATCCATCCATCATTCATCCATCCACCCTTCCATCCATCCTTCATCCGTCCACACTTTCATTCTTCCATCCATACATCTATCCTTCACCAATCTATCCTTCATCCATCCACCCTTTCATCCTTCCATCCATACATCCATCATTCATCCATCCACCCTTTCATTCATCCATCCACTCATCATTCATCCACCCACCTTTTCACACATCCATCCATCCTTCAGCCTTTCATCCATCCATCCACCCATCATTCATCCACCCACCTTTTCAGTGCCTCTCTCATGGGGGGGGGGGGGATCAGTATCTCTCTGCGTCGTCTTCATTCTTCTTTCCCACTCATGGGAGGGCATCTCTGTGCCTCCCTGCTGGGGGCGGGGGACGTGTCATGGGACCCACAGCTCTAGGTGCGCAACATCCATTTCAGTCACAGGGCTAAACTACAGCCACTCCCCCAGCCCCACCCCCCCCCAGCTCCCCCCAGCTCGTGTATGTGAGCCCGGCCGAAACTGCTTCAGGGACACACACACAGTCACACCCAAGTACTTGACAGGTCTTTAAAAGACCTTTTACTTGTTAATGAGGCAGTTGATGTTTTTCACACCTCGGTGTGAATTAGGCCTCCGCCGAGCACCCTCAGCCCAATGCCAGGAACTGCACTCTGCAGAATCTGCGACCCCCTTCCCAGGACTCCACGACCCCCCTGGGGGTCGCGCCCCACAGATTGTAGACCGCTGAGTTAGAGTCTGCAGAAGGACTAAAACTTTAAACATGGCCCAAGAGCCTTGCTTACTTTTTATATTTTCCACTCTGTGCTCTTACTCAGACACTCAGCAGCAAATATAAGCCTGTTGATGTGCTAAAACAAAGATAAGCTGTCAATCCTACAATGATGTGAAGATGGGAGTGGGAGAGCTCCATGTTATTTTGAAATTTGTAGGGGGTGTATTATAATCCAGAGTAGTCAGCACCCACATATTTATGGGACCTGCTAATGTAGGTTAGCAATGTAACGTTAGGCTAAGAAACAGCATGATCTGTTTATGTTTATCAATCAGAGACTAATGGGGTTTAATTGAAATGTAGTGTTGCCTAATGCAGAAATATAATAACCTGTGAAATGTTGTATTAATCATGAAATGCGTTTGAACCACATGTTTATTAATGAGTGAATTAACGTAGGCTTTAGATGAAAACTGTTGCTCACATTTAAAATAGAATTAACGTGTTGAAGTAATGAAATGTAATGTTTACCGTGTTGGAAATGCCTTTAAAAGTGCACGGGCCTGGGATATACTGAAGCCAGTAGAGGCCTAATTGTGATTTCCTAGGGTTAGCTTTAGTTGGGAGGGAAATGATGTTCTCGCTTCGGGAAATAAGCTGTCTTCAGCAAAATGCTGTTTGAATTTTAACTTAGAATGTTTGCAGAAATGTTCCCATGTATTTCAGTTTGCAGGTGCAAGGTCACAAGGCTCGTTAGGTAGAAGGGACCATTGTTTAGAATTTAGGATAGTAGACGCGTATGGAGGAAGAGCTGCCAAGGAATTCGGGAGTACAACATTTAGCGAGAAGGTGCCTGGGACCCAAGCACACACCAACGGACGCTGGATGGAAAGGTGCCATGCTGGAAAACCCCGAGAATCTTCACCTGCCGGAGGGGCGTACCTCTGGGCGTGTCGATTGATTTTGGGATTTTGTATTAGGGACAGCACCCAAGGGTGGAGAGCAGAATTTAGAGGGGATTGGCAGAGCCGGATGTAGTAAGCTATAGAGAGAGTGTCTTGGGAACTTAGGTGGAGTGAGGTATAGAAGGAGTATCTTAGAACGAGCTCAATGGTAGGATATTGATTTAGCAAGTAGGGATGGTACTTCTTTAGAAGTCTTCACCGCTGACACCTTTATTCAGGTCTGATGGGAATGTTATGTAGGGATGTCTCCTTAGAATAGTGTAGGGACAGACGGATCGTTTTCTTTTTTCCTTTTGTAAATGCGGTCCAAACTTCAAGCTGGGTCTGTTCTTGGTTGCCTAATGTTACTCAACTTAACTTTGCTTTTTATTTTGAGTCATTTAAGAATCTTGCGTAGGATTATGTTTGCATTAGTGCCAGTTTACTTTTTGAACCTTTTATTGAGATGTTTGTACGTTCAACTATTTTTGGCTTTGCAATAAATCTTTAAAATTTCAGTGGTAGTCAGTGGTCCTTTGAGTTCGTTTGGATTTATTTAGAAACTGTTTAAAGTTATCAATACAAGATCTTTCTTTATACTTCTAGAACAGGGAAAAAGGTTCAGTCGACCGGGGTTGGGATTCTAGAGATGGGCATGAAAATCTAGATGAAAATCCCAGCTTCCTCAGTTGGTAGCCAGAGGATGGTTCCCTTTCTAGAGTAGGGAAAGATCTGATCTAGATTAGGATAAGAAGTTCCCAAGGCCCATTGAAATTAGAGGATGCCCAGTGTATTGTCGGTGGAAGATGGTGCTCCATGGAAACTGAAGTAGAGTGACGGTGGGGCGGAAAGCAGCAGTTCGTGGGAGAGTGAGTATGAATAGGGTTGTATGTTGTTAGATTGCGGTGTTATATGTTGTGTTGTGTTGAAATGTCTTGCGGAGTTTGAATGCCTGTTGTATGAAAGGAGATCAGGCTGTGAGCGCTTGCAGCCCGGGAAAATCTTAGGCTCAAGAAGTAGCTTAAGTGGTTCAGGTGTACCGCACACCTATAGTAATTGTCGACCATTGTTAAGGGCCCCCCGGACCGAGATACGGGGAATGAATGTGTGAGTGAGTGAGTAACTGACGCAGGTTGTGAGTTACTGTGTGGTTGTAACCTATCAGTTGAGGTGATTGTCCGGTCGTTTCGTGGACAGTTGCCGACTCAGTGACAATTAAGCGACTGTGGACGTACAGTCAGACTGTGGACGTCCAATTAGTGAAGTGGTTGCTTGGTCGGAAGTGATCACTTCAGTGTATATTTGGGACATGCGTGTGAGTGAGAAACAAATTGTGAAGGAGGGGAACTGCTCCGCCGCGGAGGTGAGTGACGTCAGAGGGTGGCGCGCTGGGATAGGGCCATTGGTGTGAAGCCGCGCTGTGATTGGGGGAGTGTCATCAGGAAGTAAAAGTGCGCTGCGAGAAAAGAGACGCTGGGTTTCATCATGAAATGTTTTAAAGTTTTACGAGATTTGTTTCGAAAAGAGAACAAGTTAAATCCCCGGGGGGGAGAAGAGGCTCCGCCCGAGGATACTCCAGCTCATTATATGGCTACAAATGTTGGGTTGCACTCTAAATTATGGCTTGAGAACTGGGCAAAAATGACAGATGGAAATGAGGAGTTGACTTTCCCTAGATACGGGACGTTCAGACTGGAAGTGTTGTATCAGTTGAAAGCGATTATGGCATCTTTGCGACCTCTGCCTAGACCGACACCGTTTGAGGCATTGAATGCATGGATCGCGGCTGCGCACAAAAGGAATAGGGATAGGCTACAGGAGAGAGTGAAGAGATCAGTTAAGGCCGTCCAAGATGCTAGGTGGGATGCTTTGGAAAAGAGATGGAGAATACAGACGATTGAGGGAGACAGGTTATACCCGCTGTTGGTTAAAGCAGGGGATTCGCAAGGAAAGAGCACCAAGGATGATGACAGTGACACGGACAACAGTTTGATAGAAAGGCTGCTATCAGAGAGACCACCCCCATACTATTTAGAGGCTGAGGAGAAGTAAACCCTGGGAGAGGAGGTGAGGGTACCACAAGTTCCCCCCAGAACTGAGGTCGTAGGAAGTATTTAGACAGGAGAAGGGCAGAATGTGGCAAGTGGTGGATCTCAGAGGCTGCCGGATGCTCTTACAGTACCGGTCACTATTGGCTCCATAGTGTCAGTGTATAATCCAGAGCATAAACAAAGTGAGAGTCCATCACGGATGGGTACCGTAGGGAGCACAAATAGTGAACGAGATAGTATGGTACATGGGGCTGGTCAGATGACAAGTCCTACAGGGTGGAGTACCCCATTGCCGGCGTCAGCAGATTCATCGAGGGGCCCAATTGATTTGAGGGGTTCGAGACCAAAATCTATAGGAGAGTTGAGGCCGGACTTGAGGACATGGGATTCAGTTGAAGGGGTTCAAAGTGACAGGAGAAGAGAGGAATGGGATCATGGGAATATTGAAAATAGGACAGTTCCTCCCAACACCCCTGAAATCTGTAGAAGCAGGGGACAGGACAATGAGTCTAGGGAATCGAGTGGTGCATCTAGTCGTGGCACCTTGAGTGCGGCAATAAAGGCAAAAAGAATTGACGTGATGCTATTGAAAGCAGAGGTGGATGAGATTGTTGAAGGAAACTTTCCCTTAGGGAGGATTGAGCTTTATGAGCCAGATGAGTTGTTGTTTGCGGCGAAGGATGTGACTCAGAAAGCTAGATCTTCCCATGAGATACTGACTGAATTAGCAGACAAGTATGATGTGGACCTGTCTATGACAAAAATGTTGCAGGGTAATCATAGATTGCAGTACACTGACCAGGATGTGGAAGAGAAAAGAGTGATAGGATTAAGGACCCACATTTGGGAACTGATTATAGGAATACGAGCGTGGAGTAGGCTTGACAAATGGGGAGAAAGGTGGTCGAAGAAAAAGAGTGTTAGAAGGAGCACTACTGAGACACCCCCCCGCAGGAGGAGGAATGGTGGGTGTTGAGGCATACCCCTTGCGGGAGGTGGCCTATGGGGGATATGTGCATGTGCCCTTGAGTTAGGGAGATTTGGCTGCCTTTACAAATGATTTTCTAAAGCTGCGAGAGAACCCAGTTGAGTGGTACAAGCAGGTGGAGAGGTTTGTTAAGATCTCGAAAGTGCTGTGGATTGACTTGAACACCTTGTTTGACATTGGTGTTCCTGGAGATTTGTGGATAGCCTGCAAGGTCGTTGTTGAATTGGCCATTGTGGAGCCAGAGCGAGATGCTGCCACAAATGGACCTGCACCTCTTGTAATGAAAAAATATGAGCAAGTGATTACGTGGTTGAAATCTAAAGTACCACCACAGGACGTAGATTGGGTGAAAATCGACCGGACGACTCAGGAGCCTAAGGAGACAGTGCATGAGTACTATGAGCGTTTGCTACAGGTCTTCAACCAGTACAGTGGGCTAGATGTGATGAATCCTAGGGACATGGGACAGTTTGTGTCAAAGTTCAAAGCTCATTCTAGGGTTGAGACCTGATATTTGTCTTATGATCCAGCAACATTTAATTTGTTGGCAGAACAAGCCGCTGGATGAGATTTTGAGATATGCTAGATATTGTAGCGATGAAATAGATTTGAAGAACAAACAGCTCAAGGACAAGCTGGTGATGGTACAGATGCAATCAGCAGACAAGGCAGGCACCTTAGGAAGGAAACAAAATGGACTGAAAAAGAGAAATGGGGATGACTCTAAGCCGAGGGTAGATATACTGATGTTAAAAAGACTACAGAATGCCATCAGTGTCACCAGATTGGACACTGGAGACGCGAGTGTCCTTATAACCCTGCAAATCAGGAGCAGCAGGAAGAGAAACTGGTCAGGAACAGTTGCCTCAGGTGAAGACGACAGCAGTAGCAAAGACCAAGTCGATCAAAGGGGGGGCTCCGGCTCCACGAGTGCAGGTTATCCAACCACCAAAGATATCGAAAGGGACTAGGACTGTTTTTAGATGCCCTTCCTCGAAGAAGGCGATGATTAGCCTGACGGTGCCTGAGAGGGGAGGAGGACTGCACTCTTGGGGCGGTCCTGGAGGTAGACCAGAGGGAACCATTCGTAGAAGCTGACGTTGACGGTCACCCTGCCACCTTTTTGGTTGATACTGGTGCTACCCAAACCTACCCCTCTTGGGACAGACAATCCAAGTTGTAGGTGTTGCCAATAGGAAACTGACGGGGAAGGCATGGCTTGGCAGTTCGGGCTGGACTGTTCCCATGAGGCACAGGGTCAGACTGATTTGCATATGGCCATGTCTGAACTGGGGTGGTGTGGAGTGCAAAAAAACGATGGATTTAGGCCCAGATCTCTGTACTGGGGTGAATATATGACATTGTTCTGCATTCTGTCCATCACCTGTGTTTTTTGCATTTGTCACCCCGAGTGGGATGGGTATGCTCAGACGTGAGTCCCATGCACTGCACACCACTGGATTCAAGCAAGCCCGGCTGAAGACGGCTGGAATGCCAGAAACCGGTCCTCGGAAGCTTGTTTCCGGTCCAGGGAAGGCATGGCTTGGCAGTTCGGGCTGGACTGTTCCCATGAGGCACAGGGTCAGACTGATTTGCATATGGCCATGTCTGAACTGGGGTGGTGTGGAGTGCAAAAAAACTATGGATTTAGGCCCAGATCTCTGTACAGAGGTGAATGTAAGACATTGTTCTGCATTCTGTCCATCACCTGTGGGTTTTGCATTTCTCACGGTGGGTGGAGGCATACCCGACACGCAGGTGCGACACACTTACAGTAGCTGAGTTATTGTTAAGGGAACTAGGGGGCATATGTAGGTAGGCATTCGCAGAATTCTGGCGTTTGCTAATCGCAAACGGCGATTTGGTATGTAGGTGCCAAATCACAAAATAAGTAATCACAAAAATTGTGATTCGTTATTTTGCTCAAGCATTTAAGGAATCGCCATTTTGCGATTCCTTAAATGCTATGTAGGGGTGCCTTAGAAATAGCGATTTGGGCTTAAGGAATCACAAAATACCAACTACTCCGAGTAGATGGTATTTTGCGATTTCCTTTCAAAATGATTTTTTTTTAAATTTCAAAGTGCCATGTGGCGCACAGACATGCCCTTAGGGCATGTATGTGCGCACATGTACTTACAGGCATATTTCAGGGGTGCAACAGGTGTCCTTTGGACACCCTGGCACCCTTGGAATTGCGATTCTCAAATTGCGATTTTCTCATAGAAAATCGCAATTTGAGAATGTATCCCCATTCATTCCTATAGGCCTCTTGGCCCATAGGAATGAATGGGACACTCATTCCTTAATTGCGATTCACAATTTGCTAATCGCAATAAAGGAATTTTTGAGATTCGTAAAAGAATTGCAAATTTTTACCTACATTCCATTTTGCAATTCTCAAAAAGCGATTCCTTAAAAATCGCTATTTAAGAATTGCAAAATGTGAATTACCTACATATGCCCCCTAGTGCCTAGATTCGGGGTCACGACCTCTTTGGAATCGGACAGAGGAACTCACTTCCATAGTGAAGTCATGAAGATGATTTGTACGGCATTGAACTTTGATCAAAGACTCCATTGTAGTTATCGTCCAGAGGCTTCTGGGATAGTGGAGCAGGTCAACTGAACAATGAAAGCTCGAATGGCAAAAGTGTGTTCTTCCACGTACCTTGAGTAGCCAGATGCCTTACCTTTGGTGCTAATGAGTATGCGCAGTACCCCAGACAGGAGAACAGGTCTCTCACCTCATGAAGTTCTGATGGGGAAGGCAATGAGGTTACCAGCGATACTGTCAACAGCTTTGCTGAGTATCACAGATGATCTGATCCTTGATTATTGCAAGGGACTCGCCGATGTCATCCGTTCGGTGTCCGATCAGGTGCAAGCTGCTGTGGTTCCGGCTTCCAGTGACCTCTGCCACGACCTGAGTCTGGGGGACTGGGTGTTGGTTCGGAAGCAGTCTGGATGCTCGTTGGAAGGGGCCCTACCAAGTCATCCTTATTACGAACACTGCTGTGAAGTGTGGTGGGTTGCCGAATTGGGTGTATGCTTCACACACTCGTCGAGTTCCAGCACTCTTGGAAGAAACAGCTCCTTTCCCTGATGAAAATCCAGCTGCAGTGGCAAGGCCACAGGAGGGGACAAGCCAAGCTGTGAGGGTGTCTGAAGAAGCTGGTGACTCCCCGGATCAAGCTGAGGAGAGTCATAGCGAAAGTGAATTTGAAACAGTCTCTGAAAGGGGAACGGACTGAGAAAGCAACCCAAAACCGAACTCAGCTGAAGAGAACAGTGAGCAAAGTGAGCGGGTCGAGAGCAGGAGGACCAGTGGAGTGGGTTAACAGTGGCCGGAAAGACAAAGGAGACTGAACCTGAGGCTGGTTTCCGAAAGAGATCCTGCCCCGATGTCTGAAGAGTCCGAGTCAGACGGAGAGGGGGAAGAGCAAGCTCGTGAGGGATTAAGAAGATCCAGGCGAAAGAGAGTGCTTTGCCGGAGGAACGCGACCCCCGAGTGGACTTACCCTGTGACTGATGCCAGGCGTGCTGAGATCGGGGAGGGTGAGGGCAGTGACGGTGATCAGTAACAGTCCTAATATCAAGTTGGACGTGTTGTTGTTGGTACCAGGACTTGAGATCGAAGGGGTACTGACCATCACTGTTCCAGATCCACCGATTTTAAATAGAATTCGTCATTTGATTTTGAGTAGATTGCTTTTTCCTACATTTGGCCGTGAAATTTCAGCTCAAGAATCCATTGTTATTTGTCTTGAACTTTTGGAATATGTGCTGGAAGCGGTTGGACCAAGCCTTATTATTGATGAATGAGACTGTTGTAAATAATTGCTGTAAATAACCTAGGTTCGAGTGGAAGAAGAAGAAATGTAGGGACTTCCCATTGAGGACGTAGAAGGGCTATGTGACTGTTGTTGCTGTAAATAAGGAACTGAAATAAAAAGGGGACTTTCAGCCTCTGAGGTGTGGATCAAGTATTTCAATCGTAAGGAAGGAAGAAAGAGACGTTTGAATAGTGTTGCAGAACAACTGTTTCGAGAGATAAGTCCAAAGACCATGGAGGCTGGGAACCCGAGTCGTTGAGCTAGGTGCACTGTAGGCACACTTGTAGGAGGAGTAATACTCTTAATTGTTTTAGTAGTTGTAGTTTCATACTTAGCACCACACGAGCAGGCAGTAGAGGTCGAGGGTACACCTACACGTACTACTCCTAGCAAAGAAGAGGTAAAGGTAGGATGTGACAGAGCTTTGCTGCTGGAAGAAAGTCGTAGATTACATGTAGATCTGTCCAAGGGTAATTTCACGCTTAATGCATATGCGAAGTTGTTGTATGAGTACATTGATGCGATGGATGCGAAAGACTGCTATGTGTGTATGCAATTGCCTGCTTCTGTAGACGAGGGTATTAGATACCATCATCTTCCATTGATTTATGGAATTTCATGTGGTTTGTTGCTTAGCATATTTTATGGTCACAATCATTTTGAGTATTTCTTTTCGAATTATAATGCGGTGCTTCCTGAAGTGCCGGCATAAAAGCATTTGAATAAGTATGAATATTATAAGTCAGAGGATAGGCTTGGAACGTATTTTATTCCGACCCAGGAGTTGGATACAGCTTATGCGCACCGTAATAATTTGATGTGCTTGTTGTCAGAGACCGGGAAGAATTTCATTGATCAAGTGGAAGATAGATACCGTAAACAAAAACAATTCCGAGATTCAGAACAAGGTAAAGTGGACTGGACAGATGAGGAGAGGATACACAAGATTAAAGGGGGTTTTGGCCCATTTGCTTTGGATGAAGTACAGGATGGGAAGTTGTGCATTCACCGACCACAGGCATATTATGAGAATGTTAACGTAGGTCACACCACATGTGAGCATACGTTCAGTCTAGAGTAATATGCAAAGGACTTTTTGCAGGGAGTGGTGCAAGTGATTCCAACGGTGTATTTCGTTTGTGGGAGGAATGCTTATGTGCGATTGTCTGAGAAGTGGTATGGAACATGCTATTTAGCGATCATTTTCCCCAAGATTCACCATACAGAATATTTTGAGTTAAAAGAAGGAGGACAACAAGTGAGAGTCAAGCGAGGTGCAAGTGCAGGAGCAAAAGTTGGAGATGTTTTTGGAGCAATGATACCTATGGTGGGAGTGATTCTGAATGATATAAAGATCTGAAGGCTGGCAACTGTTGTGGATGAACTATCCATGAACACAGCTAAGTCCTTAGTGTTGGTTGAGAGTGAGATGTTGTTGATAAGGGCCTTGGTTTTACAAAATCGTCTTGGATTACACGTCCTTTTAGCAAAAGAGGGAGGAGTCTGTAAACTTTTGACGGTTCAAGAATGTTGTACTTATATACCAGATATGAGCAAGGATCTGGAGAAATATATAAGCAACATTACAGCGATACATTATGAGATTGAGGACTTGATGGAAGAAACTGTTTGGAAAAAGATTGGAAAGGGGTTTGGTTAGTAGTTGGTTTGCCAATCTTGGGAAAGGAATTCTTGGTTACATTTTGAAACCCATAATAATAGTGGTGTGTTGTGTGATTGGACTGTGGGGATTGGTCATAGTGTACAAGTGGTACAGGTCAAGTCGTTTGGAGCGATCAATGCGAATGCAAGAGAGACGTATGGAGAGACTGCAGAATAGTCAGTATCAGAGTCTGAAGAGCTTGGAGATGCCCAGAAAGGGGAAAATAGCAATGAGCTCTGTCTAAGTCAGTTCTTCCCAAAGGATGGTGTAGGGTGTGATGACACAGGTCATCAAAGGGGGGAACTGAGAGAGCACCATGTTATTTTGAAATTTGTAGGGGTGCATTATAACCCAGAGTAGTCAGCACCCGCATATTTAGAGGACCTACTAATGCAGTTTAGCAATGTAACGTTAGGCTAAGAAACAGCATGATGTGTTTATGTTTATCAATCAGAGACTAATGGGGTCTAATTGAAATGTAGTGTTGCCTAATGCAGAAATATATTCACCTGTGAAATGTTGTATTAATCATGAAATGCGTTTGAACCACATGTTTATTAATGAGTGAATTAACGTAGGCTTTAGAATGAAAGCTGTTGCTCACATTTAAAATAGAATTAACGTGTTGAAGTAATGAAATGTAATGTCATGCTGTGTTGGAAATGCCTTTAAAAGTGCAAGGGCCTGGGATATAATGAAGCCAGTAGAGGCCTAATTGTGATTTCTTAGGTTAGCTTTAGTTGGGAGGGAAATGATTTTCTCGCATCGGGATAGAAGCTGTCTTCAGCAAAATGCAGATTGAATTGTAACTTCGAATGTTTGCAGAAATGTTCCCATGTATTTCAGTTTGCAGGTGCAAGGCCACAAGGCTTGTTAGGTAGAAGGGACCATTGTTTAGAATTTAGGATAGTAGACGCGTATGGAGGAAGAGCTGCCAAGGAATTCAGGAGTGCAACATTTAGCGAGAAGGTGCCTGGGACCCAAGGACACACCAACGGACGCTGGATGGAAAGGTGCCATGCTGGAAAACCCCGAGAATCTTCACCTGCCAGAGGGGCGTACCTCTGGGCGTGTCGATTGATTTTGGGATTTTGTAATATGGACAGTACCCGAGGGTGGGGAGCAGATTTTGAGAGGGGATTGACAGAGCAGGATGTAGTAAGCTTTGGAACTTAGGAGGAGTGAGGTGTAGAAGCAGTATCTTAGAACGAGCTCAAAGGTAGGATATTGACTTAGCAAATAGGGATGGTACTTCTTTAGAAGTCTTCACCGCTGACACCTTTGTTCAGGTCTGATGGGAATGTTATGTAGGGATGTCACCTTAGAATAGTGTAGGGACAGACTAAACATTTTCTTTTTTCCTTTTGTAAATGCAGTCCAAACTTCAAGCTGGGACTGTTCTTGGTTGCTTAATGTTACTCAAATTAACTTTGCTTTTTATTTTGAATAATTTAAGTATCTTGCATAGAATTATGTTTGTTTAAGTGCCAGTTTACTTTTAGAACCTTTTATTGAGATGTTTGTACGTTCAACTATTTTTGGCTTTGTAATAAATCTTTAAAATTTCATTGGTAGTCAGTGGTCCTTTGAGTTTATTTGGATTTATTTGGAAACTGTTTAAAGTTATCAATGCAAGATCTTTCTTTATACTTCTAGAACAGGGAAAAAGGTTCAGTCGACCGGGGTTGCGATTCTAGAGATGGGCATGAAAATCTAGATGAAAATATCAGCTTCCTCAGGAGAAAAATGATGCCCAATGTTACTTACTGCACCCGATGATTTTGGTGACTATCCCTCAAAAACCACCCTCTTGGATCATTTTGAAAATCGGTGACACAGTTTTACAAGTTTACACCCCAGGCTGACAATCCCTGCATTCTCTGCCTTTTTATTATTTAACACTAGACTGTTTAGACTAAATAATTCCTAGCCATTATCAACTTAATTTACTTAGATTCTAAAGCAGGGGCTATCAAGTTTAAACACAACCTTACTTTTACTAGAGTGTACTGGGATCAGGAAAGGACAACATAGGTCAAATTAGCAATAGAAGGCAGAGGAGTGTGACTATTTTACCAAAAATGAGCATATTCCATATTCCCTGTTCCCAACTTGCCGTGAGCACCCTAAGCCCAGACAAGCATTTTCAATGCAATAGGTCTCGTATTTTTTTGAGTTAGAGCTGTTGACATTGTAAATGGTAATTTTTCATACGTGTGTGTTTTGTTTTTTAGTGTAGTGTGTGTACGTGTGGTGTAGTGGGAATATGTTTGAGCAGAGCCATTTGATTTGTCACCTGGACAATCAGATGGCCTTTGTTAGGGCAGTGGAGGAGGGGCGCAGAAGGGCAGGTAGCAGCAAGTTTAAACTAGTCCCATCTCAAATCTCGTGTGCATCTCCTGTTGGGTTGGGGGAAGGATTGATTTTCTTCTTTAACCAGCTTTGAAGTAATGCTATCAGAAAATGCAAATATTATTTCTTACTGTATTTGATTAGACTAACCAAACAAAACATGTTGGAGCACAAGAATGCATTAAACTGGCTGGGAGGTATGGGGTGCTGTGTGTGTGCCCGAGTATTAAAGCGACATTAGAAATGACTCAGTCTAAAACCACACACGTCCTGAAGTTGATCACAATGAGAGCATCATTTGATTCACTTTGTTTACACATACACATATATATTCACTGAATAAAACACAAATAAAGATTGAAATATGGGTCTGGAAGGCTCGAACATGTAAGACTACTGAAATGTGTCAGTTATGGTTAGCAGCACATACAATATACACCTGTTAACTTTTTTTTGCATTTCAGTGCTGTTGGCAAAAGGTGTCTTGTGCATGGTGGATGCCGCAATTTATGGCTGTGTTCTGTGTTGATAAATATAACTGGTGGGTTGCAGTGGTTTTCCTCATTTGAGCCAAAACCATAACACAGTTTTGAACAGTGTTTTTTTCCCACTGAATTTCATTTTTTTATGGTGTAATCAGAAACCCCCAGTGAGCATGGCATTTGGCAGCTGAGCTTGGGTGGAGGGCCTGGCTCTAAGCCCTGTGCCCAACCTGCCGTGAGCACCCAAAGCCCAGACAAGCATTTTCAATGCAATAGGTCTCGTATTTTTTTGAGTTAGAGCTGTTGACATTGTATATGGTAATTTTTCATACGTGTGTGTTTTGTTTTTTAGTGTAGTGTATGTACGTGTGGTGTAATGGGAATATGTTTAGTTTTTTATTTGTTAGTTGTGCATTTGTGTGTGGTGTGGAATGCATTTGTGTAGTGTAATTATGTGGTAGGTTGTTTATTGGTCAAGCATTATGGTATTAATAGATAGCGATAGTTAAAGAAAGTATAAGTCGGTAAAGTTAAGTAAGAGTGAACATAAGGAATGTGTAGCTAGATCTATCAAGTTTGTGTAGTTGAGAGGTTGTAAGAAAACCTGGAAGTAAGTACCCCTGGAAAAGAAAGTGGTTAGTAAATGCATGTGTGTTGAGCACCTGAGAAGAGAGACAGCATTTTAAATAGATAATAGGTGGAGGCAGTTTGTACTTTAGAGAGGAAGAGAGCATGTGGTTTGTGTGAAAAGGTCGTACTACATTGAAAGACGGCCACCCGACACGGCTCCTTTGATACTTTGCTGCTCACACGAGATTCGGGCTTACACAGTGAGAATCCCCTTCTTACCCGAGAGCTTCTTGATTCTTAAATTAGAATTCACAACTATCATTGAATTCCTGACTGCACTTGAAGAATTACTTTCATTGCGAAAAACGTTTTCAATTCTTTGCCCTGAAGAAGTCCATGTTTGGGTGAAACGCGTTGGCTGGTTTCAACACCTGCATGCTCTGAACAGCTGAAAATAAAAGACGAATAACTGCACTTGATTCTATCATCTTGTTGAATGTCCTACACATTGTTTTGCTTTGTATATGTTGCCTCTCATACAACTAGAAGGACGAAATAGTCTATTGGAACTCAGAAGTGAGTTTGAGACGGGGGGTACCTGAAAGCAGAGGCGACAGACCCTGTGCCACACCGGCATGTCCCAGAGGCACGGAAGACGAAGGCCACTCCAGTTCAGAAAAACAAGTTAAATGAAGAGGAGTCATGCTGGGGTACACCGAAGTGGAACTCTGCCTGAGCCACTGGGATGCTGAAGACAACAGAATCGGTCCATCTAACCAACCGCGTCTGTACGGGACAGTTATAGCAGGGACATACTCATTAACAGTACCCCTCGATGCAGACGACTTGGTTGGCACGAGTTGGTCGTGGTAACCGTTTCAGTCACCGGGTGATAAAAGCAATGCAGCAACGCGGTGCACAGGGGCTTTGTTCAATGGTGTTCTATGAAGGAAGCTGGCCTCAACTCGATGAGAGGACAGCTCACGCCTCGAGTGAACGCAGAACCACCACCTTTGTTGCAGAGCTGTGTAAGGTCCGTGGGAGCCCAGGTTTGGCCAACCAGTCAATCTTGTTGTGGTGCCTGCGGATGCTTGGGAGTGACTCCTTCACTCCAAGGTAGATTCCTTTGGATGTCTTTAGATGTCCACAGGCCCAGGACGGAACCTGTATGGAGCACGGACACTGATGTTGCAGCAAGCTTGCAGGACGATGAGGTCAGGAGTCGGCAGAGTCTTCTCCGTTGCAGTCTTGGTCCGGAAGCAAGAGGACGATTTGATCAGTTCGGCACAATCAGCGGGACTCAGCCAAGATGTTTAGACGGTTATAGAAGAAGTGGAGTTGGATCTGAATTGAATCCCATGACAAATCTAGGGACCCACCCACAGGTAAGCCATTAAGTACCCTAAGGTGAGGGTTGGGACGATTCATGGGACCCTCCCAGAGGAGGGCTCGGACAGTAGGGAGGATACTCCCATGTCCTTTGCCCAGTTTGTGGCCAGATGTTTTTCTACCCATTTCACTGTGCACCAAGTGACATGTACACAGCTAGACTAAGATGATGGCGTGCCGGTCCACAGCTAGACACCTCAACCACTAACATGGAATGACGTTGTTTTTTTTTGCTTTCCCTGATCATATCATTTTATCACCCCCCAACCCCCCCCCCCCCCCACACCCTTTTTCATCCCCATTCTCCTTAAGGTCCTTACCCTGAAGGACACAGTTACAGTTGGTGTAATTTGGTGAGGGTATGGTTACTTATTTCTACACACAGATATGAACTGACCCTCAGTGAGTAGTTAGTAGGCTTTTTAGGTCCTGAAGAAATGCCACAATCTTACTGATGCTAGAGGGCATGAAACTTGTATGTCTCCAGTTTCAAAAGCGGCCTGACGGCCGTGGCGGCCTGGATGATGTCTAATTGTTTGCAATTAAATGCAAACAAAACATAAGTTTTGCTAGTCGGTAAGAATACTGACTTGTGGGGTGACCATTGGTGGCCTGATGCTTTGGGCAAGGCCCCGGAACCTAAGAGAGAAGTCAAGAACTTGAGGGTGTGGATGGATTCCTCTTTTAGCTTCTGCATCCACACTTAAAAAGTGGCTGCCACATGTTTTGGCATTTTACGAGGTCTCAAATCTATCCTGAAATTCTTTGACTCATCTACTCGACAGCTGATTGTTCAGTCGACCATTCTTTCTCGCTTGGACTATGCCAGCTCCCTGCTTTTGGGGCCCAACCAAGCTGAAATCACCCGGATGCAGCGTATCCAAAACGCGGCGGCAGAGCCTTAGTAGGACTTCCTCAGTTCTGTTCCACTGTCACTACCATCTGGAGGCTTCATTGGTTCCCTATGGCAAAGCGGATTCAGTTTAAGACGTTATGTCTCTCCTTTAAAATTCTGAAATTTGCCACACCTAATCTGCTCTGCAACCTATTGACCCCGTATGTCCTTTCCTGTGCACTACATTCTCTGGGACAGCACCTGGTCACGACTATACGGTTGAAACGCTGTTGAGCGGTAGGTCTCCCCTTCCGCTACCTGGCAGCCAAACTGTAGAACTCGTTACCGGTCCACATACGAGAATTGGAATTTCTGCTTGATTTCAGGAAGGCAGTTAAAACACACCTCTTTCCCCCAAAATAGTTTACTCTGGCCGCTGTTATGTCGGGCTTCCACCGTAGCATTCTGCTCTTTCTGTTGCTGGAAGCGCCGGGACGCCCCTTTTGCTGGGGCAGCTGAGCGCTGTACAAGTTGCCATAACATAACATAACATGTGACCTACATACTTACTTAATGCTTGATAAGATTGCTAGATCCTCCTCTTCGAAATATTTTAGATTTTTAATCATGACATAGAACCCACTAACTAAAGTTGGTTCAGATGGTTCTCTTAGCTATTTTTAACTCACATCCCCCCCACACTCTAATCACCTTTCTATATACACCTCCGAGACCACACACACCCACTTCATCATCAGCCAAGATCACAGGTAAAAGATCTCCGGCAAAGCGTCCCCCTGCAGGCCCCGTTGGGCATTGCAGTCCTGGCCCAACGAGGAGCTGCCCGGTGATGAAGCAAGACATCCCTTGAGGTGTGTGAAGGTCTCGCTCCTTATAGAAGCACATCCCCCGGTTAGGACCTGTTAGACTTGGCCCCCTCACCTCCTTTTCTTCTTTAGGAACAGACCACCTCTTGTTTTCACAGTGTATATCTTGGGGTGTGTATGCTCTTTCTTTTTTGCTCCCAGTCCCTCCTTGTTTATTTGTTACTCAAAGTTTTTTTCTGTTATTTAATGACAGCTAAATAGCCTTGGATTGAATCTTGGGGAAGAAATAGTCATGCGATTCATCCTTAATGTTTTATATGTGCAAAAGTGGGTTATGAATTGGTTTGAATAGGCATCCATTACAAGGAATATGGTCATAAACCTGTCAAGGTAAAAGACAGTTTCAGTCATTATAACATGACTTCAACCTTCTGGCAGCTATTGCACTGAGCAGACAAGCTCAATTCAGGATACTACAATAGGGCCTCATTTATGAGGTTTTGCCATCGGGAAGTGCAGCAGGCCTTCCTGCTGCGCTTCCCTATGGCAAAAGAAAAGGGCAGGAATGCGCCGTATCTATAAGATACGCCGCATTTGCAGCACACATAGAAAATGGAAAAACGAGGAGAAATGAAGATATTTCTCCCTGTTGTGCTTCCCTTATGCCTCACCTGGGGAGTTTTTGGGTCTGGTTCGGTGGTTCCGAACCCGTTCAAATAAGGTCGTCGGAAATAGACGATTCTGGTGTCAGCAGTCCGCAAATGACGAGTGTAGTGTGTCTGAGTGTTTTCGCATGAATCTATCAAAGAGAACACTCTGTATTCAAGGATTTAGTGTGAAAATTCTGGAGGAAGGCCTACCACTTCATCGACCCCTGTATGTCGGCGTGGTCCGAAAGTCTTTGCTGCGAGGTTTCCCGCTTTCCGACGGCTACGAAGGCTGCTGCCCTGACTGCCGCCCTGTTTTGGAGCCTTAGACGTTTGTAGAGCGAGACGATTGACGGGTCTTCTGGTGACGCCATCGACATTTCAGTTAAGTATGAGTGGAGCGTCTCCTAGTCCTTAGTTTTTTTTTGGTATCCCTTTAGTGGATCGCTTTGATTTGGTACCTGCAGGCCCCAAAGCCAAGGGACTCGTGTATTCGCGAGACTATCGTTTTGAGATTTCCCTTGTTGTTTGAAGCTAGACTAGTGAGCAAGATGCCTGGTCTTAGCAGACTTGGAAAGGTATTTGGTTGTGGTTGTTCTAAGGATTCCCGGTTAGAGGATTCGTGTCCCGTTCCTCCAATTGGAACTCCTACATATGAATTATACGTGAAGCATGGTGTGGGCCCTATTAGTTATAATGAGATCTGGGTAAAGTATACGAGGAAAGACTGTGTCCTATAGTGGCCCCGTTACGGTAGTTTTGAAAGTGAGATTTTAGACAATCTTGAAGCGAAGCTGTTCAAGAAGAAAGCCCAGCCGGCAATGTTTGACTCTTTCCGCATATGGCGCAAAGAAGTCAAACAGAAAGAAATTAAATTAGCAAAGAAGAATAAACGAGAACGAGGTATGTCAATGGTACAAGCTGCTGTTGCATTTAGGGATAATGAGGAAGAGCAAGAAAGCGAACAGATGCTTAAAGCGAAGAAGTTAGCGGTAGATAGATGCTACCCAGTTTTAGCGCCTAAAGAACTGGAAGACAAGAAAGATCTTGCGAAAGATACTTTAATGTCACATCTCTTGAGTTCGCCACCCCCTTATGCACAGAGTGCTACGACACCACCGCCACCAGTTGTGGCTGTGCAACCTCCAGTTGTTGTGCCACCCGTAATTCCTCCACAGCCAGCTCCTCTTCCGTTGGCTACTGTTCCTTTGGCACAGCCTCCTCAGGGGCCGCCAACTTTGCCTCCCCCTTTGTCTGCTACTCCTACGCCTGTCTGTAATATTCCTTCTGGTCCGACTTTGGATTCTTCTACTATTGTTCCGTCTTCCCTTATTCTTCCATCTTCTCCTTCTACTAGGCAGCGAATGACTGCTGCATTTTCTGGTTTTCTGACTCCTTTGTTGGGACAATTGGGTATGTCTCCAGTGCATGGGGATAGACAATCACGTAGTCAATTGCCTGATACAGATGAGCGTGTAGTGTTGGATCACAAGGCACGTATATGGGTTACGTATACCTCCCAGTATGATCTTGAGGGTATTATGGATGTTTTTCGACAATGGAAAGCACCAAAGCAACGATATGTTTTCGAAATGATGTGTGTGTTCCTCCATGAACAGTGGATGGACGAAGTGGGTAAAGCGCCTGAAGAATTATATCGAGTGCATTCCGAGTTTGCGAAAGGGACGATTCTGAGTCTTCTCGACATTGAGAGAGCAGTGTCGACGTTGTTGTCGTTTCGTAATAATGCTCCTTCCGAGCGATTGTTTGAGTCTGATTCGTCGGTTAGGAGAAAAGCGCGCCAATATCCGATGCGTGAGGTTCCTCCACTTTGGAGACCTGCTGATCCTAATGCTGTTCCACCTACTCTTGCGCACTTTCAGCGAGTATGGGTACATGTTCCTTGGAAGCGTGCTGAAGTTCTAGCACTTAAGCAGACTTTACCTGATCCGCGCAAAAATCCAGCGGGATATTATAAAGAGCTCACTCAAACTGTGGGTTCGTGCGTCATGAATTTAGCGGACATAGACATGTTGTTTGGTAATGTTGTTCCACAGCCTATCTGGAATGTGATTCGACATACGGATCATGATAATGAATTGGGTGATATCTGGGTTAATCTTGTTGCTGCAAATGATAGACAAGTTGGAGGTGCTAAGCCTGAAGATCTTATTACTGAACTTCCTGGAAGGATAATTACCTATATGAAGACTTTGATGCCCGAAGTGCGTGTTAATTGGGACAAGTTGTCTGCATGTAAGCAGAAGAAAGTCGAGACTGTGTCTGATTTCTTCACACGGTTTGAAGAAACTTTTGTAGATCATAGTGGTCAGGATATGGCTACCGAGGGTGGTCAGAGATTGTTTGTTGACAAATTTGTGCATAATTTGCTTCCCGAGTTGTGCACTAAGTTGAAGGATTCCGAGAGTGCTTGGGCCGTTTCCACGTCAGCACAGATTTTAGCTACGGCTCAGTACTATGAAAATAGGCGCAAAGATGAGTTAGAGAAAGCGGATAAGAAGACTAAGGAATTGAAGACTAAAGTTCATCTACAACAAGCTTATCCACCCCGTACTAATAGTCAGCGCGATTATCAGACGAATCAGCAATATTCGAGAAGCAAAGAAACGAGTCTTCTCAACAGCGTTTCCCGTATGGGCCTAATCAGTGTGCGTATTGCAGAGAAGAGGGTCATTTCAAGAATAGTTGTCCGGTTTTGTTACAGCGCACAAATGGTGCTTCTAGTGTTAGAGGTTGAGGTGCTCAACAAGTGCCTAGAGGTAGAGGTCGCGGACAGACCGTACGTCCTTTGCCTCCACAGAACTCGATGAATAGTTTTGATCAGCAGCAAGGTTCGTCTGGTAGGACAGCCCAGTACTATATGGATGATTACTATGTTGAAGGTGACGAAGTAAATGGTAATGGCTGTTAGGACAGCCATGGACAAAGAGAGGGAGTTGTTTCAGTTCCGGTAGATCAGAGTGGACCCTATGTTGAAGTGATTGCATCAGGTGTGTCAGAACCTTTTCTGCTAGATACTGGTGCTACAAAGAGTTCTATTATGCACTCTAAACTCCCTGGCGCACCTTTGTCTGGCTTTGATAATGTTTCTGTAGGTTTTTCTGGCGCCCCCGTTACTAATCCGATTTCTGCTCCATTGTCTCTTGTTGGACCATGTAAGATCGAAGCACCCCTTCTTTTGACTACCGGTTGTAATGAGAATTTGTTGGGTTTGGATTTACTGAAGAGATTGTATACGACATTGTATTGTTCTCCGTCAGGAGTTCATCTTACTTTGGGTGAGAGAGTGATCTCTCCGATGTACCTGTCGAAAGATAGTCTTCCATCTGAATTGTCTTCTTTACCAGATTCATTATGGGCTACTGGTCCGAATGATGTAGGCCTACTGGACATTCCCCCATATGTTGTGACGCTGAAGGCGAATGCTAAGTTACCGCGCATTCCACAGTACCGTATCTCGAGTGATGGTGAGCGTGCACTTTTAGCGATCATTTATGATCTGATCGACAAGGGTGTTATTGAGGAAACGAGAGGTAATGTGTGCAATAGTCCTGTTTTGCCTGTTTTGAAGAGAACTGATTCTTCACAGCCTCCTGTATATAGGTTTGTCATCGATCTTCGCGAAGTGAACAAGATTGTTGTTCCACAATTTCCTGTTGTGCCTGATATTACTGCTTTGTTGACTTTGATTCCGGCTACAGCCACATGGTTTTCAGTGATTGACTTGAAGAAAGCTTTCTTCAGTATCCCGATTGCCATAGAGAGTAGGGATATCTTTGGATTCTCTTTAGGAGGACGCAGTTTCCGCTTTAAGCACGCTCCTCAAGGCTATTGTGAGAGTCCATCGATCTATAGCCAAGCTTTGAAAACACAACTTGATTTGTTGGTTTTACCTGATGGTGCAGCCCTTATTCAGTATGTTGATGATTTGCTAGTGGCTGCTGATACTGAAGATATTTTTAGGGAAGCCACTTTGTCATTACTACACACTTGTCTGATTGTCATCATAAAGTTTCTCTCTCCAAGTTGCAATATTGTCGACAAGAAGTAACCTACTTAGGTCACCTCTTATCGAAGGAGGGAAGGAAACTGACCCCAGAGAGAATTCAAGCTATTGTAAAAATGAGTGTTCCTAAGACACAGAGAGAAGTACGTGCGTTTTTGGGTATTACGTCGTACTGTAGACAGTGGATTCCCAATTTTTCTTTGTTAGCGAAGCCTTTGATAGCTCTTACTGTTAAGGATACTCCAAATCCTATTCCTTGGACTGATGAATGTCAAAAGAGCTTTTCAGAATTACGCAATGCGTTGTGTTAGGCTCCTGTGTTGGGTACTCCCGACTACAGTAAGCCTTTCACACTGTATGTCCATGAAAGAGAGGGATGCGCATTGTCAGTCTTGACTCAGCAGTTTGGCGATAGGCAACGCCCATGTGCTTACTTTTCGCCGACTTTAGATCCTGTAGCTAGAGCGTTGCCGAGTTGCTTGAGAGCCACAGCGGCAGCAGCTGTTTCAATCCGGCAGTCTGCTGGTTTAGTTATGGACAACACGTTAGTGGTCATGGTTCCACATGCAGTGGATACCTTGTTGAACCGTATGAAGACACAGCATTTAACTAGTGCTCGGTTGTCAGGTTACGAGTTGACATTGTTAGCGAGTCATGTGCACATTAAACAATGCAACATGTTGAATCCAGCTACGCTGAGATAGATAATAGTGAAGAACAGCATGACTGTTTCCTGAGAACTGAAGAAGAAACTAAAGGGAAAATAGACCTAAAAGACACTCCTCTTCCTGAGTGTGATGGTACTTTGTGGGTTGATGGTTCGTGCTTTAAGTTGCCGAATGGTGATACGACTGCGGCTTATGCTGTTACGACTTTGCATACGATTGATGAAGCTGCACGTATTCCACATAATTCAGCACAAGCAGCAGAATTGATTGCATTAACGAGAGCATATGTGTTGGCGAAAGGAAAACAAGTGAATGTGTATACTGATAGCCAATACGCCTTTGGCGTGGCTCATAGCTTTGGCCGTTTGTGGCGTGAACGTGGGTTCCTGACTTCGCATGGGATGAAGATCCAGCATGGAAAGTTGGTGAATGAACTTTTTGAAGCTCTACCTTTACCATTACAAGTAGCGATTGTGAAATGCAGTGCCCATAAGAAAGTTACGGATGATGTTGGTCGCGGAAATGCGTTTGCGGATGAAGTTGCGAAAGACACTGCGAGAAATGTGATGAGCCGAATGTATGTTGCGGGTCCGGCGAGATGGTTTCCAGAGAAGAGTATGTGTGAAGATACAATTGAGAGTGTGAAATCCATTCAAGCTGAAGCTACAGAGAAAGAGTTGAATGAATGGAAAGAAAGCAAGGGTAGATTGCATTCGAATGGTTGTTGGACTGATTTGTCCGAGCATCAAAGATGGTTGTTGCCTAACGCGTATGTGCTTCCGGTTGTTACAATGGCTCATGGAATGGCACATATTAGCGTGAAAGGGATTTGTAAGTTGTTGGCTCCAGTTTGGCAGAATGCGGGAATTCCAAAATGTGCAGAGAACTTGGTCAAGAACTGTATGGTGTGTTTGATGTACAATCCTGGTAAGGGAACTCCAACACCAGCTGGTCATTTTGCTCCTCCTACGTATCTGTTCGAGGCTTTGCAGCTAGATTTTATCCACATGGAGAGATGCAACAACTTGAAATATGTTTTAGTGGTTGTTTGCTCTTTTTCTAGATGGGTTGAAGCTTATCCCCTTAAGTACAATACTGCCTAGTCCACAGCGAAAGTTCTGATAAAAGAGGTTTTCCCTTGATTTGGAATGCCGAGAATTATCTGGAGTGACAATGGGAGTGAATTTGTGGGTCAAGTCATGAAGAGAGTGTGTGAGGGACTAGGAATTCGGCAGAAATTCCACGCTGCAAATCACCCCCAATCAGCTGGTTTAGTCGAGTGCTATAACGGCACTTTTAAATTGAAATTGGCCAAAATCCAAGCGAGCACTGGTCTACAGTGGCCAGATGCTTTGCCTTTAGCGCTCCTGTCCACAAGAATGACTGTGCATTCAAGAATGGGTCTGAGCCCTTATGAAGTGGTCTTTGGTCGCTCAGCAAAAATTTGGGGTGTGCCAAGACCAACTAGATTTAGTGAGATTGAGCATCCTGTGTTGCTTGACTACTTGCGCGAACTGACGACTAAATTGCGTGTCTTACACCAACAGGTATATGGGAGCCTACCACAAGCTTCAGAAGATCCAGGCCACGCTATTGAACCTGGAAGTTGGGTGTTCATAAAAAAATTTCAGCGTAACAAGAACGATCAGCCCTGCTGGACGGGACCCTTCCAAGTCCTCTTGTCTACACGATCTGCAATACGAGTACAAGGCAAAATAAACTGGATCAACGGTGTACACTGTAAGCGAGCACCTTTGCACTTGCCGTACGATAAGTGGGTCCAGGAGGGACTTCCAGACTCTGAAACTGATACTGTTCCACGATTTTTGCCATTCAGTGATGCTAGTCTAATTGGTACGAACTCTGAGAGACAAAGTGATGATCTTTTACAAGAAGCAGTGCCTCCCTTGAATTGCTTGAACATTACTGAGCCTGGTTTGCTGTTTAAAGATCAAGAATTGCCTGGAAGAAGCCGCTATAATTTGCGACCGAGAGTCATGGACAAATAAAGCACAAATAAAGTTTTTATGATTTTTCTGTTTGCAGGTTAACTCTCCACCGAGGATCTACTCATTTTTGTTTTTCGAACCGCCATCCGGGTTCAGCTGTAGGGTCGCGGTGCCTAAGTCTTTGGAGTGCAAGCCTGAGACACTAGGTCGAGGGTTCTGGTTGGCCTAAGGGAGTTGCCCTGGGTTGACAGAGGCATTCCTTAGCATAGAACACCCTACCATCGCGAGCAGCATATTTAGTTTAGGATGGATTTCTTTGAGTTGGAGAGACCTGCACGGACAATGATTTTTAGAAAGAAGTTATGCAAATTGATCACAACGAAACGTTTTATAATACCGTGTTTGTTTTTGTTATTGAGTTTAATGGTATTCATAATTGATTATGTGACATTTTCTTTTAAAGTGGTGTTTAATCCCACTGTGCAACCTACACCTCCACCTACTATTTCTTCTCATTCTTTTCACCCTTTGCCAGAACATGAGGTAGTTAGACGATTGGAATTTGCCAATAATTCCTTTATTCAACTTTTGCACCAACACCAGTTAGTGATGAATAGGACAAACTGTTGGATCTGTGGTCTAATGCCCCATACGACCAATAAGGGTATTCCGTACCTAGTTTTGCCCTTCCGTTTAAATGGTTCGATTTGGGCTTATAGAACGATGTTTCTTTATGCCCATAGTGTTTATCCCCTACGTTCACCGAAAGACAACCCGAAGAATAGTGCTGTTGCAAGGGGCATAGTCGACATGGTTAAAGGGACTAATGCCGTTGAAACTATTCCGATAGATGAGAAGCAACCCTATAGTGGATGGGATATTACTGGATATGGAGTTAGTCTGAGTGTTAACCAGCGAGCGAAGAGTTCTCCACCGATTTGGATAGTGCCCCATCAGGGTCGCTATTGTCTGCAGGGTAATGGCAAGAATCCGAGAGCTCAGTTAGGGAAGAGCGTTTGTACGGATACTTGTGTATTTACGTCTCAGTCTTCCCCAGCATTTTTAGCTGCTAAGGGTACCTACTTTGTTTGCTATGACAAAGCGTATACATGGTTGCCCCCTGACTTTTCGGGCACATGTTTTGTTTCTTTCCTGTTGCCTCCCACTTTTACAGCTGCGGCAGATTACCATAAGACGAGAGTTGCTAGAGGTGTCTTTAGCCAAGAAGACACTGCAGGGCAAGAGTTGGGAGATTTCTTTAAGGGTTTTCTGCCGTTCTGGGGACCGATGGCTAACAGCAGGAATATTCGCCAGTTGACGAGAGTGGTTGAGTCCACCATAGTCGAAACTGCTGGTGCCCTTAGTAACTTGACTGCTGAGCTCCAGTCGGATAGACTTATGACACTCCAAAATAGAGCTGCCCGTGATGTCATACTAGCAGATCGAGGCGGAGTTTGTAAACTGAATCAATCGAGCTGCTGCGTTTTCATTCCAGACAACGCTCCGTCAGTTTTCCAGGCCATTTCCAAGCTACATAAGATCTCCGATTCTGTCCATTTGGACAAAGGAGATTGGTCACTGATGGGATGGTTATGGGGATTGATATCCATCTGGGGTTGGAAGATTCTGATGGTCATTGGGATGGTCTTAGCTGTCCTTTTCATGTTCTGTCTCTGTGTGCAGTGTGCTCCTGCTATTTGTGGCCTCTGTGCTACTTCATGTGCAAGGAGACCTGTCCAGAGAGAGGTACTAAGTAATAGGATTGATCTGATGAATATAGATCCGGATTCAGATTAACATGGGTTTGGGTCTGTTGCCTATGTAAGGGCAAAAGGAGGGTCTGTAGTTCCGTGAGTTTTTGGGTCTGGCTCGGTGGTTCCGAACCCGTTCAAATAAGGTCGTCGGAAATAGACGATTCTGGTGTCAGCAAACCGCAAATGACGAGTGTAGTGTGTCTGAGTGTATTCGCATGAATCGATCAAAGAGAACACTCTGTATTCAAGGATTTAGTTTGAACTTCTGGGTTCCATTTTGTGTACAGCAGCCATTTTGAGTGGTTGCCTTCACATAGGCCCTGACTGCGGCCGAACGAGTCCTTGAGACACGTATGCCTTAGCTGACTTCTGAATGACCTGGCCGAACTGATTCCTTGCCCGAGGCTGACCTCGCTGAGCCACTTCCTTGTTAAGCAGCTGGTCAGATAAAGATCAAAGAG
Organism: Lissotriton vulgaris; assembly: GCF_964263255.1. Classification (NCBI taxonomy): domain Eukaryota; kingdom Metazoa; phylum Chordata; class Amphibia; order Caudata; family Salamandridae; genus Lissotriton; species Lissotriton vulgaris. The sequence goes on along the minus strand of NC_141690.1, from coordinate 272,502,172 downwards.
TAGGACGGGCCCAAGTTTATGGTACACTGCTCCCACCTTTCTATCTCACTTCCAATCTGTTTCTGCCTTTCCTTTACGACATAATCATTGATTTGGGTTGAGGGTTTTATGATGCAGTGTCCGGCCTGATCCGACAAGAAATCTGGAAACGTGCTTGGTCATTTCTGGTGGGCTGGACAACGGAGAATGGGATTGTCGCCATACGCTACTTTTAAATTGTCACACTGTCATTGGTCAATTTGTATGAACTCGATGCTAATTTTGAATGTTGCCTGAGGCTTGATTTTTGGCATAAAAGACCATGCTCCGCTCATTGAATTTGTGCAGTCTCTAGCGAACCACCCGTGTGTGCTTCGTAGATCTCTGTTCCTGGTTGCAGCCAATAAACTTTGGTCTTTGACGTCATCAAGAAGTGTCCCGTGTCTCTGTTTGCCAAGACAGGGGAACTCGAAGGCATCGGGCGTTCTCCCTGACGCCGCTGGGTTCTAAAACCCGGTCCTTCACAGCAACACCCATTGCACACCCCTTTAACACAGAACACTGCGTTAAAGAGACTGATATTTATCAGACAGCAGTACGCCAAAGAAAGTGGCTTAGTGCTGCCTGATAAATATCACGCAGGGTTCTGACCCACGGAACTTCACAAAAAGTGAAGTTCCAATGGCGCAAGGGGCCTCATAAATGAGGCCCATAGTATTAAGGAGTAACAAAGCAAATAAAAAGTCAAAACACTGCAAAATAAAAATCTCTCAACCAACTTAGAAAAATAGAGGAACATTCAATGAGTAAAATGACTCCAAAAACAACAATAATCTAATATGGGGAACCAAAAAGCAACAAGAATATGTCAAGGCCAATCAGAAATCATTTGTCGTGGTTGAGCAGAACCTTTGCATAATTTCAGGGTGAACATGATGGAGCACAGTTCGCAAACACCAAGCAGATTCTTACTGTGCAAAGATTTTACCTTTTGACTTAATCTCTGACATGGAAATCAGAGTGGCTTGTTTCTCTGGAGCCACCTAGAAAGTCAGTCATCTGACCCTTGGTGTCCACTTCTTGTCCTGGGTACAAGCTGCAAGAGACGTTTTTCCCTACAATTCCCAGCTGACCGGTGGCTTTGATGGTTGTGTCTGCTTGGTACCAAGAAATTTTCTAAATGCCACCACCCCTGAGGTCCTGGGTGGAGAAGCGTGGTCTTATGTCTGCTTCAGAGACCAATCCAACTGTAGTATTCGAATAGTGCTCCTCTGTGGTCAGCCTCTAACCATATCTAGGTCCTTTCTGCACTTTGGTGATATTTCTATCCAAAACTTTAAAAAATTCATATCTACAGCTTCCTTCTCTGGAATATTGTTGTTTTTATGTCATTTTGTTCATTAAAATGTTCCCTATATTTGTAATTCTGTTTAGGATTTTTGTTGCCTAGGGTTTTAACTTCATTATTGTTTCGGTATTGCATACATATTTTGCATAAAGCATATCTGCTCTGTGCCATGGCCACCAGGAGGTTGAGCTTAGGGTCATTGAATGACGTTGAGGGTTCACCCTGACAAGAGCCATGATTAACCAAGCCCGCAGAATAAGCCAGTTTCTTGCAAGCGTCATTGAAGCAGACTTCCCATGGCATTGTTGGATTCCTCAGAAGCACCATGAGCCACCTAGGATTCCGTGCTTGGATACCCTCTTGAGTGATGAGTGTGCTATACAAATCTACATAACATAACAGTTGTCAAGAGTCCCCTAAAAACCATAAACACAAAAAGCACTTTAGGCAATCAATGTCTTGCTGCCACATCATGACAGCTTAAATGAATGACATCACAAAGCCTTCCTCCCATGACCTTTTCTGTGTTTGACTGGTGATACAGAGGAGTGCAGAGCAAACCACCTCTCCATTGACAAAGTGGAAGTGCTTTCAAACACGCCAGAGCTGCTCTCAGATATGAGGGGGCCTTGGTTCAACATGGAAACCATCAGCGGCACATACGACATGTGGTATGCGTCCCAACACATAAAACTCAGCCTTGATGTTGTTCAGTGTTCCATGTTCATAGAATATTGGATGCACTCATGTAAACATTGATCTTTACATCTAGGAACTGAATGAGGGCAGATGAAAAAGTCAGCTGAAACATCCCATTTGAGGTCTGAAAGTATTTGCCAAGGAGCTCTTTGTACAGATATGTAGCATAGTCATGGTCTTCGCAGTAGATGGGGGGCCAGTTTGGGTTCTGATGTTTGTAAACAGTGCGGAGTTGAACTGCTGATCCAAAGCCCCTCTGGTATTGTGATCAAGCCTGTACTTCCTAATGATATGTCTTTTCTTCATGGTCTGAGGATCTGAACGTGGTCTGTATTTAAAGTAAATTTATTGAATTATTTGTATTTATTAATAAATGTTGAATTTGGATGTTATAGTGTTAAATGTGTAAATTAATTTATTATGAATTATTCAATAATTAGTTGATAATTATTTTATTGAATTAATTGGCAATTAATTATATTAATCGTGTAATTAATTCTATGTCTGTGTTGTGGCGCTTATAAGCAAAAATGGTGGGAAATGTAGGAAGTAATTTATTTTAATTAATTAATTGGCAATAAATTATGTTAATTGTGTAATTAATTTTAGGTGTATGTTGTGGTGTTTATAGGTGAAAATGGTGGGAAGTAATTTATTTTTAGTTGAATTAATAATTACTTAATTAATTTTAATTATTTGATTGGAAATTAATTATGTTAATTGTGTAATTAATTTGAGCTGTGTGTTGTGGTGCTGATAGCTGAAAAGTTATTTCTTTTTACTTGATGAATTAATAATTAGTTGTTAATTAATTTTTAATAATTTTAGTAATAAATTATGGTAATTGCGTAATTCATTTTAGGTGTGTTGTGCATATCACAGTGTTAATGAATGTGTATTTAATGAATGTTTATTATTACTTTTTTAATAATATTATTATCATTCATTATTAATTGCGTTAATTATAGAAATACATTTAAATACAAATGTTGAAGTTTCTTTTATTGGTGTGGTGTTAAAGGGTTTGAAATAAAATAAATACATTTATGTTTTAAATATTTTGTTTGTTAATATTTGCTTCTTTTAAATAAATATTGTTTATAAATGTAGTTATTAATTTATTTTAGATAATATTTGTACCTTTCTGTTATATGTAATTAATATATTTATTTTTAATGTTTAATATATTTAATCGGTTTATTTACATTTTTTCAACTGTGTAAATGTTTTAGTAATTTTTGTTTCCCCGCTATCCAATACTTTCCCTACTGTTGCACTCATTGGAGTAGGAATTGTAATTTTTACCCCTCCACCATCCAGCACTTTTCCTACTGTTTCACTCACTGGAGTGTGAACAGTAATTTTTACTCCTCCGCTATCCAACATTTTCCCTACTGTCACAATCACTGGAGTGGGAATAATAATTGTTACCCCTTTGCTAACCAACACTTTCCCTATTGCTGCACTCACTGGATTGAGAATAGTAGTTTTTACCCATACGCTATCCAAAAGTTTCCCTACTGTGGAATTCACTGGAGTGGAAATAGTAATTTTTAGCCCTCCGCTATCCAGCACTTTCCCTTCTGTTGCACTCACAGGAGTGGGAATAGTAATTTTTACTTCTCCGCAATCCAAAAGTTTCCCTACTACTTTCACTGGAGTGGGAATAGTCATTTTTACCCCTCCACTTACCAGCACTTTCCATACTGTTGCACTCACTGGAGAGGGAATAGTAATTTTTACCCCTCTGCGATCCAACACTTTCCATACTGTTGCACTCACTGGAGTTGGAATAGTAAATGTAATTATTCCGCTATCCAACATTTTCCCTACTGTTGTATTTATTGTATTGCGAAATGTGGGTTTGATTTTTTTTAATAGTTAAATGTTTGGATTCATTATAGAATGGTTATATTTTAATTTTTAATTATTGATATATGTATATATTTTATTTTTATTTAGTTTAAAAGTGTAAAAATGAAATAAAGTAAATATATTGTTGCAGGGATTCTGCTCCTATACAGAACTGTGCATAGAGACTGAGGACCTTAGTGAAGTAGGGTGTATCAAAACTCACCTTAGTACCAAATATCCCCTACCAGAGTAGCAAACAGTGTCTCATTGGCTCTTCGTCCTATAGCAAAATACCAATGATTGGACAACCCAGAACATGCGACTTAGGGTACCTCAGGCATTGTGGAAAACAAGAACACTCTTTCGTTATATTCTCATATGAGTCCAAAACAGGGAGTAAATAATGAGACACGTGCAAGTTTGAAATGTTTATTTCTAACACCGTGATCTCAAGCGCAGCACCTTAGCAAATACAAACAGACATATTATTAGAATCAAGATTGTCAGCATAGTTACTATTCCATAAAATACAAAGGGAGAAAGCATGTTATAATGCTAAATGGAAACAGGTTCAATATATACCTATATTTCACCCTCCCTTGCTAATAGGTTATTTTATAACTACAGATGGTCTCTTAGGCATACATAGGCGGCCCCATAACTCTTGGCTTTAGCAGAAGTGGATCACATTGAGTTCTGCACCAGCTCTCAGCATACGAATGTTCTCCAAGTGTGTGTGATCATGCCTACTCAGTGCATTATGAAACGTGCCAATATCAGAGGTGGCCACAGCTGCATATGTGTTATGTTTGGAAGGTGCGCAGATCAGTCAGAACAACAGCCACACTGTTCAAGATAACCTTGACGGTCTCGCCACACATTGTACAGACTAAACTAGTAAAAGCGGCTTAGAAATGTAGCAAAACAAGTTATTCTCATGTAAAGCAAAATACTCAGCTTTCTCTAAACAACAGCGCAAATGCATGTCGTGTGCAAAGCAGAGCAGGAAAGTAAAAATGGTGTTTAGACTTCTAATAGGCCCATGCAAACTTAACACTGTGTGAATGTACGGCTCATCCCCACGATACCCTCCCTTGATCGGAGCACGTGCAAGCAATGTGGGCAAATGGGGAATGCACAGTTCAAGTTCAAGAGTCAGATTCAAGTGCAAATTTGCCACAATAGAAAAACTGGAGCAATCTCCGAATTAAAAATGAAACATATCAATTTAAAATGTTCCCTGGATAATGACCAAATATAATGAGAAGTGAAAAAAAATCCGCTGTTCAACTCATGTCTCATGTCATGGAAGAGAGAAAAAACAAAAAAAATTGTTTCACTCCAACAGCGTGTATGCACCATACGTTGCAACAGCCTCCAATAGGAAGTCATTTATCTCATCGGAAAACAGCTCAGCCATCCGTTTCATTAATGGGAATGAACATACATGTTCCTTAATTACCGGAGCCTCTAGTACCATCAGAAGACAACTTGGGTTTTCTTCAATGTAACTGCGTGCCAAGAAATCATGCGCTGCTGCAAAAATATTCCAACGCCCCAAAACTCCATGTATCGCTGCAAAGGCCATAATCCTGCTGCAAGAACAAAGCAATTCATTAGCAACTAAGGGGCTCATCAGTTGACCATAATCCGCGTCGGGAGACACCATACTGCAGAGACACAAATCCAGGGCCCAGTCGACATTGCAGCTCAGGCAATGAAAGACAGGCTGGACGCATGTGAAAAAGGAAAATCGAAATGATAATCCATAAGCTGCACTTAAGGTAGCCAGAGGCAGCGCTCCATAATAGCTAAGCATTCAGTTGCGGAGCAACAGCAGCCGGTGCATATTGTTGTGTGCCACAGGAAGTGCATCCATGTTGAAATAAACAAAATAACAGAAGCACACCGGCCACCAGAGCGAGCATTAAGGGAAATCCACCAAAAAGGCTGGAAAAAATAGAGTGAAAAAATGCCGGGAACACACCAAATATAGTTTGGAAAGAAGTCACAAGGCCACTACTAACAACTTTAAAAAAGTGAGCCAGGCCCGTAGTCGAGGAAGCATTAAAGATAGTGTGAATTAACTCCCCAAAATGCAAGGGTAAATCCATATTTAATAAATCATGTACTTCTGTGCGGGTGTTTGCTACGTGAAGGACAAATATTTCATGAGCAGATGTGAGGGCAACCTCTTTCTGCAACAATAGAGCTCTTATTCGACTCATCTTGTTAAACTCTGCTTTCAAGGTCGGAATCGATGGCCAGATGGAAACATCCAGCTTCCCATGTGGAGGAGGAAACAGGACGTTCTTACAACAGACTACTCTTTCAGAAACCGTAACTATGTAAGGAATTCCTGAGAGCATCCCACAACAATCTTCATTATTTAAAAATAAATAACTACTGTTTATTAGTAATGCGAATGTCGGTGTGATTGCAGGTTTAGGTGTGCCTTTCAAAACACAGGCCAAATTGGGCACGTTCTGGTCACTCGAGCCATGGATGTGTATATTCCTACAGACTAATGAGCCATCAGGTGTCTTTGTGCAATCCTCACCATTCAGATAAACTTCTTTACCCTCCCTCAGGCATCTGTATGTAAACGGCAGAGTTTGAAAAGTGGGAAAGGGAGTGTGATTAACCCATGAACAAGCCACACAGCAGAATTATATTCGGCAACAGAAAAAGGCAAAGGTGCTAACTTTTCAATGTGTAAGATAGAGAACGTTACATTTTTCATAGACATAAACTGTTGCTTTTCCATTAAATGAAAAGGAGCGAATAAAGAGGACGTGTTCATATAGTCCCAAGGCACTCGACCAGCCTTTAACATTTGCAAAGTTCATGCAAACTGCATGATGGAACGCAGTTGATTTGGTCCATGAAACAAAACAGACACATCTTCTTGCACAATATCAACCACAGATGAAACAATATTATCTAATGTATAAGGGCGGGAAGAAAGCATGTTAATGCTATTATCTACAACTGCCAAAATTTTCCAAATTAGCCTGATCAATTGCTCTCAATCGTGAAGCAGCTTCAATTTGAAACATTTCCCAAACTTCATTGTAAACAGCATATATCCATCTTTTGCATCTGCCAGTCGCAGAACCTTTTACAAAGTCATTCAGATTAACATCGTCAGTCAGTTTAGATAAATGGCTCTTAACTGACGCTAAAGTGGAATGTTTGAGCCAATTCTGACATAGCTTGCCTACTGAAAAGGTAGTCACGGAATAGTCACTCTCAAACCGGGGATCCATTCTAACCTGTGTAAACCAAGAGGATAAACCCAGAAAATGACGTTGACAGGAATCAGCACCTTTGTGCCAAAGCAACCAACCTTCAGGATCCAAAGCGGATATGTTAAAGGAAGAATTCAGTAACATGGTCTGTAATTCTCGAATGGTAATACTAGTATAATTATTCTAGCCGAGATATTCTTTTAATTCAGGAAAAGAAGGTGCATTCATTTTTTTAGTAGTAGCCAATCCAAAGCAAGTGGTTTGTGAAATAGTCGAATTCAAAAACAACATATGGTTCGGGATGAGGCATGCACGATGCAAAGCCTCAGTGCCTTGCACTTGCCAACTTTTAGAACCCCAAACAGATTTAAGATCAATGGTATCTTTCCACAGTTCATAGCCCCCAATAGCCAATTGGTCAATAAAGGACTTGGGCCCACATGCATCAAGCACTTTTTCATTCGCAAACGGTGCGATTCCTTAAAATCGGCCGTTTGCGAATGCAAAAGTGCTTTTTGGGATGCATGAAGCAATTTTAGAATTCGTAACATGTTTGCGAATTCTAAAATTGCGGGTGCTTTTAAGAAGTCGCAGATGTGCGATTTCTTAAAAGCAATGCATCATTATTTTAAAAAGTGAAAATTCGCAAATAGGGTGCCAAATTTACCGAGTGGTTGAACCACTCGGTAAATTTGGAAAAAGTGTTTAAAATGTTGAAAATGCTTTTTTTTCAACATTCATGTTACGGACACACATGTCCTTAGGACATATGTGTGTGCAACATGATGCGAAAAATACATTTCAGGGGTGCATGGGGGGGTCCTTTGGACCCCCCCCTGCACCCATGAAATTTTCTAAGTGCCACTCGCAATTTGCATTGACTCCTATGGGCCTTTTGGCCCATAGGAATCAATGGGAATTGCGAAAATTAACTTAAGAATTCGGTATTTCTTTGGGATTCGGTAAAAATTGCGATTTTTACAGAATCACAAAGAAATACCGAAAAAAATGATGCATAGCATTTTGCAGTTCTTAATTTGCGATTCCTTATTTTTCGCAAATTAAGAAATGCAAAATGACACAATGATGCATGTGGGCCTTAGAATACAATAATTTTTTTAGTGTGAGTAAGTCTAACTTTGGAAGAGGACTTTTCTGTCAACTTAAAATAAAATGAATTAGGATTTGACTGATTGAAATCGGTAAAATATGTAAATCTCTTTGAAAGAGCACTAGAGCTGCCATCTGTAGGGGTGGGGCAATGTTTCCATTGAGTATAATTCACTATATTCCTTCTTGTGCTTGACTTGTGCCGGTAGTGATTGTCAAAGTGTTGGTAACAATACAAATCACCGTAATTAGCAGAATCTAAATATAAATCCTCAGCATCAAAGGCAGCATAGTATTTCAAATCTGAAAACAAAGCCTCTACAGCTTGGACATCCTAATCATCAGCACGCATATTCTGTTTAAATACATCCCCCTCTCAGCACATTTGGGACATTTATGACCCCGGAGGGCCCATGAATCTGAAATTTTACAGCATTCCATAAAATGCCATCTAAAACGGGCCAAGCAGTAATATTAACATATGACAAGTCTCTTTTAATTCTGTGGGATGAGGTATGGGGTGCCAATATTCCATTAATTGGTCAAATAACTGTTCTTTCCTCAACGTAGTGTCCATTAACAAGACGGAAAAAATACACCACAAATCCAATTGACATGAACAAAAAAATTGAAAAAAGAACTAACCAGATGTAAGTCCAAGGGGGTATCAAAAAGATTTCCTAAACCATGTTGCAAAAACACAAATCTTTGAAAGGGACTTTGACGTGGTAGATCGAGTGTCAAAAGAAAATCTGGACTCATTAGCCAAGCAGGCCTGTAAATCGGGCATCGATAACTCAGTGGGGTAAGTATATTCAGTATCATCAAGATGGGCATCAGGAATAGTGTTCAACATAGGACTTGAAACTGCAGGCATTTCCAAAGCAATCTCAACAAGCCTGTTCCTAGGAGCCGGCTCCAAAACTGAATTCCCAAGCATAGCCGGACAGGAGACCGCAGGTGTCATGCTAAGAAGTATCGGCCATTCTTTGTAGTTTGACATTGTCAATTTAAATGTACCTTTTTTCTTTACGACCGGGAAGTGGTGGTAAAATGACTGTTCTTGTGCCCTGAACTCCAAGCACAGGAACTGGAGCTCGATACGAGGGACGAAATTCTTTTTTGTTCTCGATCTTCTCTCGGACCAGTTCTCCGACTCGGGGTAGCCAGCCAACTACCGGGATCTGCAGAGCAGCATCAGATGTGGAGGGCAAGTGTTCCTTTGCAAGACTGTCTCTCGTCTCTTGTAGATTCTGTTAAACATGACAATGTTCATCTACGTCAAAGGGGCAGCAGCCACCGCCATGTCTAGACCTTCAAGGTCCAGAACAAACATTTTGTTACCAAAGAACATTTAGTATGGGGTCCGCCCTCCCAGAGACCTTCTAGGGAGAATATTAAGTGCACGCTGTACACTATTGAGATGGGCTAGCCAGTTCCTGCCAGTACCTATAACCCTGGCTGTCAAAGACTGCTTTAAATCCCGGTTCATTCGCTCTACAACACTATTACCCTCAGGCCGGTACGGAGACAAAAATTTGACTTGGACCCCCAATGAATGCATGCCATCCTTGTAAGCCTTAGAGGCAAACGGTGGACCCTGGTCCGAATGGAAGGTGCCACAGGCAAAAATTCCCACAAAGATACGCAAGTCTCTTATGACAGTCCGCGAATCAGCGCTGCAGTTAAGCATGGGCGGAAAATCCGTTCCGCTCGCAGATTTTGTGGATTTTCGATAAATTCGCAATCCGCGAGATTCGCGAATTTCCCGCAAAATCCGCAAATTCACACGCAGCGGACTTTTTTTTCTTGGTGATACAATTTTGCGGCGTGCGGCGTTCACTTACCGTCATTCAGCGTTTGCAGAGTTGTTTTTCTCGATATTTTGCGAGTGCTGCGCCATTTTGGATCTTGCTGCGGGATCCCGCGGGAGTTTGGCGACCGCAATTACGTAATCGCGGCTTGCCACCTTGCACAGCAGGCATCGCGAGAGTTTGCAATTGCAAACACGTAGATGCGGCAAGCAGAAACAATCTCGCACTCGCGAAATTACAAAATTTGAAATTCTGCACAAGAAATCCACCAGCAAGCAGCATAAACCTTCTGAAAATGATGATTTTTATCAGAATAACTCCTCAGGTTGACATTTGCCTGCACTTTTTTTTGCAAGGAGTCCATTTTTGGGGGGTCGGGGGGTGGGAGGAAGGAAGTGCCCCACAGTCTCCAACTTCCTGTTCCTGTCAAGCAGGCTCCTCCCAGTGCTTTCTTCATGTGCTGGTCACTTTCATTCGTATTCTTCACCTGGAAGGATTACTTTTTGTGGATGCTGCTGGATATTTGGATTTGAGGCCTTTTTGACTTTCTTTGGATCACTTTTGTATTAGAAATTTCACAAGTAAGTTTGTTTGGGGCATTACAGTTGCTGCAACTACAATTTTGGAATTTTCCATTTTTGGGCTGTTGTTGGGGCTTTTTGCCCAGGGGTACTCAGTGGTGGATGGACTGAGTCTTTCTGTGGGGTCTCTTTAATAAAAACATCATGGAGGGCCTGGATGGCATGGGATTGTGCTGATTTTCTGTGTTTTTCGATTTTTTGGGGTGTTCATGGGGACAGGCCATGTGGGTGGGGGCCATTTTGAGTGCTGCTACAGGCAGGCCATGTGCTGGGAGGCAGGGGGCCATTTTGAATGCAGGCAGTGTTCTTAGGTCTGCAACCATTTTGCCTAGGTTTCAATCATTATGCCCAGGGGTAGTGAGTGCTGCATGGCCCTAGTCTTTCTGTGGGGTGTCTTGAATTTAAACATCATGGAGGGCTTGGGATAGTGCTGATTTTTCTGTGATTTTCGTTTTTTTGGGCTGTTGTTGTTGCCTTTTGACCAGGGGTAGTGAGTGGTGCATGGGCCTAGTTTTTCTGTGGGGTGTCTTGAATTTAAACTTCATGGAGGGCCTGGATGGCATGGGATTGTGCTGATTTTTCTGTGATTTTCGTTTTTTTGGGCTGTTGATGTTGCCTTTTGACCAGGGGTAGTGAGTGGTGCATTGGCCTAGTCTTTCTGTGGGGTGTCTTGAATTTAAACATCATGGAGGGCATGGATGGCATGGGATTGTGCTGATTTTTCTGTGTTTTTCGATTTTTTGGGGTGTTCATGGGGACAGGCCATGTGGGTGGGGGCCATTTTGAGTGCTGCTACAGGCAGGCCCTGCCCATGTGCTGGGAGGCAGGGGGTCATTTTTAATGCAGGCAGTGTTCTTAGGTCTGCAACCATTTTGCCTAACTTTCAACCATTATGCCCAGGGGTAGTGAGTGGTGCATGGGCCTAGTCTTTCTGTGGGGTGTCTTGAATTTAAACATCATGGAGGGCTTGGGATTGTGCTGATTTTTCTGTGATTTTTGTTTTTTTGGGCTGTTGTCGTGGTCTTTTGACCAGGGGTAGTGAGTGGTGCATGGGCCTAGTCTTTCTGTGGGGTGTCTTGAATTTAAACATCATGGAGGGCCTGGATGGCATGGGATTGTGCTGATTTTTCTGTGTTTTCGATTTTTTGGGCTGTTGTTGTGGCCTTTTGACCAGGGGTGGTGAGTGGTACATGGGCCTAGTCTTTCTGTGGGGTATCTTGAATTTAAACATCATGGAGGGCATGGATGGCATGGGATTGTGCTGATTTTTCTGTGTTTTTCAATTTTTTGGGGTGTTCATGGGGACAGGCCATGTGGGTGGGGGCCATTTTGAGTGCTGCTACAGGCAGGCCCTGGCCATGTGCTGGGAGGCAGGGGGCCATTTTGAATGCAGGCAGTGTTCTTAGATCTGCAACCATTTTGCCTAGCTTTCAACCATTATACCCAGGGGTAGTGAGTGGTGCATGGGCCTAGTCTTTCTGTGGGGTGTCTTGAATTTAAACATCATGGAGGGCTTGGGATTGTGCTGATTTTTCTGTGATTTTCGTTTTTTTGGGCTGTTGTTGTGGCCTTTTGACCAGGGGTAGTGAGTGGTGCATGGGCCTAGTCTTTCTGTGGGGTGTCTTTAATTTAAACATCATGGAGGGCCTGGATGGCATGGGATTGTGCTGATCTTTCTGTGTTTTTCGATTTTTTGGGCTGTTGTTGTGGCCTGTTGACCAGGAGTAGTGAGTGGTGCATGGGCCTAGTCTTTCTGTGGGGTGTCTTGAATTTAAACATCATGGAGTGCATGGATGGCATGGGATTGTGCTGATTTTTCTGTGTTTTTCGATTTTTTGGGGTGTTCATAGGGACAGGCCATGTGGGTGGGGGCCATTTTGAGTGCTGCTACAGGCAGGCCCTGGCCATGTGCTGGGAGGCAGGGGCCATTTTGAATGCAGGCCTGCAACCATTTTGCCTAGGTTTCACCCATTATGCTCCGGTGTAGTGAGTGGTGCATGGCCCTAGTCTTTCTGTGGGGTGTCTTGAATTTAAACATCATGGAGGGCTTGGGATTGTGCTGATTTTTCTGTGATTTTTGTTTTTTTGGGCTGTTGTCGTGGTCTTTTGACCAGGGGTAGTGAGTGGTGCATGGGCCTAGTCTTTCTGTGGGGTGTCTTGAATTTAAACATCATGGAGGGCCTGGATGGCATGGGATTGTGCTGATTTTTCTGTGTTTTCGATTTTTTGGGCTGTTGTTGTGGCCTTTTGACCAGGGGTGGTGAGTGGTACATGGGCCTAGTCTTTCTGTGGGGTATCTTGAATTTAAACATCATGGAGGGCATGGATGGCATGGGATTGTGCTGATTTTTCTGTGTTTTTCATTTTTTTGGGGTGTTCATGGGGACAGGCCATGTGGGTGGGGGCCATTTTGAGTGCTGCTACAGGCAGGCCCTGGCCATGTGCTGGGAGGCAGGGGGCCATTTTGAATGCAGGCAGTGTTCTTAGATCTGCAACCATTTTGCCTAGCTTTCAACCATTATACCCAGGGGTAGTGAGTGGTGCATGGGCCTAGTCTTTCTGTGGGGTGTCTTGAATTTAAACATCATGGAGGGCTTGGGATTGTGCTGATTTTTCTGTGATTTTCGTTTTTTTGGGCTGTTGTTGTGGCCTTTTGACCAGGGGTAGTGAGTGGTGCATGGGCCTAGTCTTTCTGTGGGGTGTCTTTAATTTAAACATCATGGAGGGCCTGGATGGCATGGGATTGTGCTGATCTTTCTGTGTTTTTCGATTTTTTGGGCTGTTGTTGTGGCCTTTTGACCAGGAGTAGTGAGTGGTGCATGGGCCTAGTCTTTCTGTGGGGTGTCTTGAATTTAAACATCATGGAGTGCATGGATGGCATGGGATTGTGCTGATTTTTCTGTGTTTTTCGATTTTTTGGGGTGTTCATAGGGACAGGCCATGTGGGTGGGGGCCATTTTGAGTGCTGCTACAGGCAGGCCCTGGCCATGTGCTGGGAGGCAGGGGCCATTTTGAATGCAGGCCTGCAACCATTTTGCCTAGGTTTCACCCATTATGCTCCGGTGTAGTGAGTGGTGCATGGCCCTAGTCTTTCTGTGGGGTGTCTTGAATTTAAACATCATGGAGGGCTTGGGATTGTGCTGATTTTTCTGTGATTTTTGGTTTTTTGGGCTGTTGTTGTGGCCTTTTGACCAGGGGTAGTGAGTGGTGCATGGGCCTAGTTTTTCTGTGGGGTGTCTTGAATTTAAACATCATGGAGGGCATGGATGGCATGGGATTGTGCGGATTTTTCTGTGATTTTCGATTTTTTGGGGTGTATAACTGAACTGATGTTCCTCTGTCTTCCATTGCTTTTAGGTGCACAAGACTCAAGAGAACCACCAGTGCCAGGAAGAAGTCCTGCAGCGGTGTGTGTGTGCAGCATAACGTCACGCGACGTCACGTCTGGCCACAGACAACTCTGCAACTCGTGCAACTGCGGCCTGCTGTTCTGACCTCTGAAGAAGATGGCCCCAAAAAAAGTTCCCTGTAGCTCCTCTAGCAAGAAAGTTGCCAGTAAGGAGCAGAAGAAGCAAGTTACCAAGGAGACTGGTGTGCCGCCCGCAACATTTTTTGGGAGTAAAAAAAAAAGTACGCCTGCAGCAGCAGCGGGATCTGCTGGGGACCAAGCTGGGATCAGCACCCCCGCTCCATTGGGCTCAGTGCCACCACCACCACCACGCCAACTAAAGTCCAAGCCCTTGAGTGCTGCAGAGGCACTTAGTCTAGTTGTTCAATCACCATCGACCAGTGATGTTGGCTCATCGCAAGAAAGTAGCAGCAATGTCCCTCCATCAACACAGGTTGTTGTAACTCATCTGACGAGTGTTGAACAACCACAGCCGCAACAACAACCACATGTGCAAGTACAAGCCCAAGTACTTGTGGAAGGAGAGGCAGCACAAGGAGATGCGCAAGCAGAGGTGCATGGAGGGTCACAAGTGCCCACAATTGTTGTTCCTCCCGAAGTAGGGGAACATCAGGAAATCGACAATCAAGCCGAGGTATCATTTGAGGTAGCCACTCCTCCTGATGATCATTCATTGTCTTCCACATCCCTAGCAAGGAAAAGATCAAGGGTGGTGTCTACATCTTCTTCAAGCCCACCTCCTTCTGATGATATGGATCAAAATTGGGAACCACCACTGCGGTCTGAGAGTGAGGCACACCATGATCTGACAAAGGTAGTTAAAAGGAAGCTCGTCGAAAGTCTCATAGTTATGGAGTGTGATGAGGCTCTACAAGAAGTGGCGGATACTGCTGCTGATGAAGACTCTCACGACGACGACCCACTCATCATAAAGGTCACTGCAGCCCCAGTGGGCATGCAGCAAACAGACATTTTGACCATAGCCCGAGAAGCTGCTGAGCGTGATGATGTTGTCGACGAGGAGGCAATGGAAATACCACAATCATTGGAGTTAACTAGTACACCAACACCTACCGCTTCCATATTTCTTCTTCGCCAGAAGGGACCTCCATCCACCTCGACCTCCATTAGTGGTGGTGAAAGTGCACAACGTAGTAAAGTTCGGCAATCCACATCCTCCACTGCAACTGGCATTAGAAGCATGACTGCCGCCTCCTCCGGCCCCCACAGACATTTCAAGTCCGCAGTTTGGGACTTCTTTAGTGTTTGCGCAAAAAAGTAAAAGTTCGCCATTTGTAGCATTTGTAAGCTTGCAGTTAGTTGTGGTAAGTTTGGTACCACCTATGGTACCAGAGGCCAGAGAGGTCATCTTAGGAGACAGCACGCTGTCCAATGGTTTGCGCACCTAAAGGAGATCAAGGAAGCCCGAATTGAAAGTCAAGAAAACGTTGATGTTTCATCTGATGATGACGAGGAGGAAGAAGACGTGTCAAACACTTCACTTACACCCAGTACCCCTGTCAGCAGCACACCCCATGTGAGCCACACTAAGAGTGTGGGAGAGAGTGAGACACCAATGCGAAAAAGTTCATCAGCGAGCGTAACTCGGTCGAAGAAGTCATCATCATCATCATCCCGTAAATGCTTGGTCCAGGGCAACATTAGAACCATTTTGTTTTCAGACGCGCCATATGATCGCAACCACCCACTGACGCGTCTGTATAACACTAAGCTGGCTAAAATGCCAGCTCTGGACCTTCTCCCTTTTTCTTTTGTAGAAGGGGCTGGTTTTCTAGAATTAGTGGCAGCGCTCTGCCCTAAATGGAAGTTCCTAGCCGGTTCTATTTTCCAGAGTTGCGGTTCCAGCACTACATGAAGATGTGCTGGAGGTGATTGGGGCAGCTTTGTAGAAGAGTGCTGTTCACACTATACATCTGACAACAGACATGTGGACCAGTGGCGCAGGTGCTGATTACATGTGCATCACTGCACACTGGGTCTCTTTTTCAGGGGTTAAAGCAAAGCTAAACGCAGGTGTTGACCCGGACCAAGTTTTTAAAGCTGCTCGGAAACATGCAACACTAGCCATGTTTGGCTTGGAGAAACGTCATACAGCAGAAAACATTTTGAATGAGTTTAACACAAAGGTATTTCACTGGCTGTCCCCAAAAAAACGCCAGATTGGTTATGTTTCCACGGATAATGGCACCAATGTAGTTAAGGCCATTGATCTGGGTCACTATTTCAGAGTGCCGTGTTTGGCGCACTGTATGAACCTGGTTGTTAAAAAATTCTTGAGTGAAGACAGTCCAGCGTGCGAGTTAGTGGCCACCTGCCGAAGAATGTGCAACCATTTCCGCCATTCTTTTAAGGCCCGGAAGCATCTGAGGAGCCTGCTACATGAACGTCGAATGCCAGTGAAAGCACTCATCCAGGAGGTGGCAACACGTTGGAACTCAACCTTCTACATGCTTGAGCGTCTGTTTGAGCAGTATACGGTACTCGATCACTATTTCTTAACACTGGGTACAGCTCAGAAGGACCTGAGGCTAGATGCGGCGCAATGGAAGCTAGATAAAAGCCTGACAGACATGCTTCGTCCTTTTGAGGTCTTCACGCGTGCAGTCAGCAGGGAGGACTGTAATTTGGTAAAAGCTATCCCATTGTTGCGCATGCTGGAGCACCAACTGAAGGCGGTGTCTTCTATGTTTCAAAAAGATGAAGAAAAGAAAGACGCTTTTGTTTTGGCAGAGAAATTATTAGAGCGCCTACTTGGCGATGAACGTCTTAAAATGATTCACTCAGAACAGCATTACATTTGTGCTACTATTCTGGATCCACGCTACAAAAAGGCGCTGGCAGGCCGAGCATTCTTTCCTTTTGATGATGAAGATGTTACAAAGTACAATAGTTGGCTAGCCTTGTCAGCCATGAGGTTTGAAAGAGAACGGCAGGAAATTGAAGGAAAAGGCAGTACCATCCCCAGCATCCCCATCCCCAGCATCCCCATCCCCAGCATAAGCAGGCCATCCCCAGTCAAAAGAATCCACTTCTGAACCTATGGCTGTGGCACAAGTGACCTCTCAGCCGTTAAAGACACCGGCAACCGGATCATCTGCACCAGACACAACAGTAACATTGGGTGAAGAAGAGGATTGGCTAACTTTCCTTGGGTTTGGTTCTCTAAAGGTCCCAGCAAAAAGTAAGCCAAGTGGAAGAACCTTGGAGAACCTTGAGTCGATGGTGCAGGACTATCTGAATGACTCAACAGAGGTCTATGTTAATGCTGACCCATTGGCGTATTGGCATGGGAAAAAAGAATTGTGGGCACAACTCTCCAACCTGGCTATAAACTACTTGTCTTGCCCACTCGCAAGCGTGTCTTCTGAACGTGTTTTCAGTGCTGCTGGTGGCATTGTAACTTCCAAACGGAGCCGCCTCTCGCCCAAAAATGTGGAGAGGTCAACAATGATCAAGATGAATCAGCACCTCATACCACCAGATTACAAAGTACGAGAAAACACGCCGGATGAAGATGAGGAGGACAGAAACGTAGATGAGGGAATTTCTTCTCTGTTAGGTGGCACTGACCTCATCCTGCCTGAATTCGCAGAGTATGAGGACGAACCCTTATGCTTATTCCCTGACACCGAGCCCTGAAAATTAGACAATGAATCAATAAATTCCTTTTTTGTCTTTATTCACTTTTATTCCTGTGTGTCTGTCTTTCTTTGTTTTGCGCAGTTAATATAATTAAAACTTTAATCACCTAATCACAAAAACAAGCCCATCAGCAGAACTGTCTTCACTTGTTTGCTTATTGATTTGAAGGTGCCGCAGTCTGCATTCCTCAGGTTCACAAGTTCACAGGAACATGCTCCTCTATCCTCCTCCTCCAGACTCCTATTTCCCTCAAAGCAGAGAGCTGGATTACGCCCAATGAAGAAAGACTCTGCACTTGTGGGGGTGTTCTACTTCTTTGCGGGTGAGTTGACGGCTCTGGGGCCATTGCTGGGAAGCTCTAATACCAGATAAAAGTGGTTTGGACCAAATCGGAGGCGAAATTTATTTTGCGTTTTTGCTGACTTGCTTGCCTTTGAGGTGCTCTTTGGGGGGGTTCTGGGTGTTTGTGGGTGAGTTTTGGGGTCTGGGAGCACTGCTGGTACAGTCTAATCTTGATTGCATTTGCTTTTCAGGAAATCCGTGGTGGAAAACGAGAGTTATGACCTAGCTGCACAGTGCGTTTGGACCGAAGGCCGATAAATATTGTAAGTATGATATTTCCTTTTTTGGCTGTTTGGGGGTGTTGTGATTTTTTGAGGGTGGGTTGGCGGGTCTTGGGGCATTGCTGGGAAGGTCTAATACCGGATAGAAGTGGTTTGGACCAAATCCATGCAACATTTTTTTTTTGCTATTTCTGACATTTTGCTCAATGTAGCGTTTTCGGGGGCCTGTTTGGGGGCTTCCTGGTGTTTGTGGGTGGGTTTCGGGGTCTGGGAGCACTGCTCGGTATGGATAGTTTTGATTGCAAGAGGTTTGAAGCAAATCCATGGTGGCAGAGGGGAGTTAGGGCCTAGCTGCATAACGCGCGCGGAGTGATGTTGGAAATTGCCCTGAAAATGACTAAGTCCCCATTTTTGTACTTTTGCTTTTTGGCTGTTTGGGGGTCTTCTACTAGTTTTCGCCTGGGTTGACGGCTCTGGGGCCATTGCTGGGAAGCTTTAATACCGGATAATAGTGGTTTGGACCAAATCGGAGGCGAAAATATTTTTGCGTTTTTGCTGACTTGCTTGCGTTTGAGGTGCTCTTTGGGGGGGTTCCGGGTGTTTGTGGGTGAGTTTTGGGGTCTGGGAGCACTGCTGGGACAGTCTAATCTTGATTGCATTTGCTTTTCAGAAAATCCTTGGTGGAAAACGGGTTATGACCCAGCTGCACAGCGCGTTTGGACCGAAGGCCGATAAATATTGTAAGTATGATATTTCCCTTTTTGGCTGTTTGGCGGTGTTGTGCTTTTTTGCGGGTGGGTTGGCGGGTCTTGGGGCATTGCTGGGAAGGTCTAATATCGGATAGAAGTGGTTTGGACAAAATCCATGCCGAAAAGCCTTTTGGCACTTTTTGTAACTTAGGGTTCGTTAGGGTTAGCCCTAGCAGCAGGATTGCATGTGTTTCGGGGCGTTCTAGATTTCTGCAACTGAGTTCTGGGGTCTTCTTAGAGCACTCGTGGGAATGTGTAATTTTGGTTGCAAGTGATTTGAAGAAAATCCATGGTGGGAAAGGGGGGATTTGGCATAGTTAAAGAAAGCGTTTTCCACTATTCTTAACTTAGGGCTCGTTAGGGTTAGCAGTATTTGTATTGTATGTGTTTGGGTGGGGGGCTGTTCGTGGGGGGGTTTGCGAGTCTTGGAGCGATGCTGGGTATGGATACTTTTGCTTGCTTGCAAGTGGTTTGAATACAATCCACGGTGGGTAAGGGGGTATTTGAGCCTACTTTTACTTTCAAAGTACGTTTTCTCACCAGTTTTCTACTAGGCCTCGTTTATTGAGATCTGATTGGGGGTCTTCTACATTTTTGCAACTGGCTTTAGTAAGGGTCTGTGTGGGAGCACTGCTGGGAAGGTCTAATTTTGTTCTAAAACACAGTTTACAGTACACCTAGCTTGAGGGGAAAGATCCGCTAAATTAATTTGCCCATACTTATTTATCCTTCAAAAGGAGACTCAGACAGAGTACGCACTTTCAAAAATATTGTACTGTCTATTAGGAAACTCAAAGTGTGACTTTTTGCACTATACAGCGTACATACCTTATATTTATTTGTCAGTGGTGTTTTAATATCGCTTCCTGTTTTTCCATCAATAATTACAGGCCGGGTTTCAGTCTGTGCAATGGGAAAAAAAGGATGAAGTCAGGCTTCACATTAGCGAGCCGCAATTCAGCATCCGCCAGGCAGGCAGTGGACAGGGTGTCTTCTGGTCACCAACATTGATGGACGGAGCGTCAGCTGGAATGGAGGAGTGCCGCTAATAAGAGGAATGGTTTGCTGTGTGCAACTTACTTACCAAATTCAACAGGACAACTACAACAACATACAGATACAGTATCCATTCTTTTGTAATGTTTTTTTAAGTAATGTTATTGCTGTGAACGTCTATGAGTGTGACTCTGTATTTCTTGGATCTCTCTCTGCTTCTAAATTGATCCCTACAGCCATTCTATAGGTTTTACTTCGGCTATTTTTTAAACCTAATTTAATGTAAGAAGTGTTTCTCTGAGTGCAGAGATAGGCAAGTGAAAACGCTGCATCCCTGTACTGTCGCATTCTGTCATTCACGGTTGTCGAAAGTACTACTTACTTTTCAGTAACAATGCATGCAGTTGTGCAAGCACTTCCTTTATGTCACTTAAAAGATTTATGGTTAGCTTTGTACCCAAAGATTTCTTTATCTTAAATTATTGTTTGTCCATGCTGTGCTTTTTTTTCTTCTCTCAACAAAACCTACCCTAAAAGAACCCCCCATTCCCATCCATTTTCCAAACCCTAACCCTCTTCCCCCGGGCTGTGTGGTTTTGATTAATGTGTGACTAAATGACATCAATAATTCCACACACTTGCTGGGGAGGATAAGGTCATAGCAACAGGCTGGTGAAGGAATCCGAGGATATATTCTAGACTTACTCAGCTTCAGTACTATTTCTTGTAGTAGTAGCCAATGTCAAAGAAATTCAACACAAATACTAGTTATACTTTCAATACTTTACCATTTGTTAGGCTACATTGTGGCACTGTTCTAGTGTACTGTCACCTGCTATATTCTCTATCGTACCGTTCTAATGCTCCAGTAAAGAGACAAACCAGGTTTCATTTTCTTTTTTTCCATAGGCATGCAACTGCCACTGTGTCACACCACTAGTACCACCGCAATGAGGACATTTCATCCACCCAGGATTGCCAACCTTAATTGCCATTTCCCGTGGAGCCAGCCCTGAGCCTAGCCCTACTTTCAAACACAAATTACAGGTAAAATAAGCATTTGGTGGGAGGTAATATAATGGAGTATTAGGAGAGACGAGAGATTGACTGTAGTACTACTAAGGTCCTAGGACTCTTGAATTCACTTACTCTGTGAGAGGCAATTAGTGTTGAAAACATTTAGCCATTTACACTTAAAGGAATAAAATGACACAGACTTAAGTTTAAGGAAAACAAACTTACTGTTAAACCCCCACCCACTAGACTCAAAAGCAGTAAAAAACAGGTATGCTCAGATAAAGTTTCAAAAAGTATATTTGTGTAGCCCTAACAAAATAATCTCCCGCAAGACCCTTCCTAACCCCAACGATTGTCCTTCAAAAGTCCCAAAAACAACCCAACTCCCAATTCCCACCCCCCAAAAGTCTCTAAAAAAGGGGCAAGGGACACTACGGCAGGATGCTGTTCACTTTAGTGGCCAGGGCATCATACTCCTTGTGGAGGGTGGCATGGTCGGAGCGGAGGCCCTTCACCAAGGTCTTATACGTGAGGACCTCCTGCTCCAGGTAGGACACTCCGAGGCATAAGAGGTGCTGGCGTGCCTTGCAACTCCTGTGGGGGGCAGCTGCTGTCTTTGCTGCTCGGCGGTTGGCTTTGGTAGCCCGGCTCCGTACCGCTGGAGCACTGCGCTGGCTGGCAGCCGGTGGGGGCCCGGAGGAGGATGCAGCTGTCCCAGTGGATGTTGTACCAGTAGACTGCGTGTCCTCCTCCTCCGGGGCCACCAGCCGCCGATATTCGGCGACAGTGGCATCCAGCCTCCGTTGCCGGGCCATTCAAGCCCGCTCCATCCTTGTTGGTGTTGTTGATTTGGAAGGAGCAACTATATGAAGAAAGAAAGACATAGTCTGTAACCAATGCCCCTTAAGATTAACACAAAATGCTTGAGCACAAAGTTGTGTTACAGTACAACTAGCAACTTGAAAGCACAGTACATAACTATTGAGGCCAGTATCTATCTAACCTCCCACTTCTTCATCCTTGCTCTAACATTAGTGGGAGTTTAAGGAACAAATTCTACGAGCACTATGGACTTCCATTACAGTCAACTATGACAGTACACCAGTCTTATTCTTATTATTCTCTCTTGTTTAGGAAAATTGGTACGTTATCTTATGCAAGCCGGCATAATGCCAGCGCAGTGAAGTTGCACCCGAGAAAAACAGACGCACACCATGATGAGTGAGACAGACTTGCGTTACTGTACCGGTCCAGTACATGCAGGTGGTGAAGCTCTTACTTTTCTATTACGGGTGGCACTGAGAATACTCTGTTAAAAGGGCTACTGCTTAATTAATGTAACTTTCACCCTACAGTGCAAATGAGCACTAGAAAAGGAAAATGAAGAAGCTAAATAATCTGATTATCTATCACTTCACATGGGATGTATTTGATTACATATGGGATGACTTTAGGTGCTTTGCTTTTTATTGAGTGAACAGTGATACACCCACACATGAATGACGTACTACCACTAAACTAAACTTATTAAGAGAGGTAGGGAGTGTCCACCATAATAACCGGATATATGCTGTGCTTGCAGTTGCAATACAAACTACTGCTACTATTCATGGTAGTATTTGGACAAAATTACAACTTCTTTTCCTTGCCTTTCCTACACTGGAACGGACGTGCGGGTGCGGTGTTACATGCTCTTCAAAGTAACACTTAGTTCATCCAGTGACCGTCTACTCTCTCTAGATACACATATGCTATCTAAGAGTCAGATAGTACCATGATCCAGGCATCCATCCATTCAAAGTATATGCACACATACAGTTTCTGTTTTACCCACCAGGCTTTTCTCCTTCCACCCATCCTTGCTTCATCATTCACCCAGCCATGCACCATACCATATTCTTTCCTTCCCAGCCACCTCGGGGACCAAGAAAACACATATCATTCTTCTTTGCCAGTCATCATTACATTTCTCGTCCTTCCACACTTACTTACACCCTTCTTTCGCTTTTCGTTCATCCCATCCATCAAGTTCATCTCAGATCTGATTGGGATTCTTGTCGCCAAAAACTTCACAGCTAAGTCGAAGTACATTTAGAGGAGGCTACTACCTGGTTGATTTATAATACACCCGTGCAGATAGCACACTCTGCAGTCTTCAATCTCAATAAGTAAGGAATAAATAACTTGCCTCTGCCTGCCACCACCGTGTGAATCCTCACAGGCACATTGGTGTCGTCCGGCACTTGCACCGCATCCTCCTCAGTATTGTTCCCCTCATCCAGCACCACCACCTCCGCGCTGGCCCCGCCAACAGATATTCCACCTACAAAGTACATTTAAGAATGTTAGAATACACCACTCACTACTATATAATATTTGGTCTAGGAATAAAGAAATGTGAAAAAAACAGAAAACAATGTAATAATTTGTGACTGTGTACTCTAAAGTAAAAATGTCCCTTTTTCCAGGGAAGGCTGTTGTCTTGCTGCACTTTTTGGCACAACTGATAAATGCTTGCTTTTTATTTTTAACACGCACCACTTTTTCTCCTAACAGACAGAAGCTTGACTTATAAGAACACGAGCAAGATCAAGTTCAAAGCAGGTGAGAGCTCGGCTCGACCACAAGAAATGTGTTCAATTAATCGTCAGCACTAAGCACTTTTCCATTTTCAGTTAAACATTTAGTTTTATGACAAACTTGATTTTAATAAATGTGTTTACTTTTAATAAAGCTTTTAAACCTAAATAGACTCTGTGGTTTTTGGTCCTCCATACTAGAGTGGCTGAGCTAAAGGTTTTGCAATTTTTGCAAGCATAAGTCCGCGCCTCTGACACTTCTTGACTCTGACTCCGTACTCTTGTCCTGCGTTGGATAATCATCATTGGGGATCAATCATCGGTGACTTTGGAAGCTAAATTACTCTGCCACACTATCTAGTCAGTAAGGAGATTGGGGGTTCAACTACAAAGTCTGTTATCACTGATGTATGTGGAAAGTCTAACAGTGCCTATTATAATTGATAAGCTAAGCAATGCATTATTTAGTGTCCATAGTTCTGTTTGTGCAGATTTGTCCCTGCAACAGTAGTAGAATGGATTGTCCTCCTATCCAAACCAAAAGTAAAGTAGTATCCTATTCTTTCTTGATGGTCATTCACCTTTTTATTGTTGGCAATTGTCAAAGCATAAACATTTAGAAGATTTGAAAAGACATTATGGACAATCCCAGAGGACTGCACTCAGTGCATAGAGCTATTGCTGACTAGAATGGGAGTCCAATGGAATTGCCAAATGTGCAATGTTAGTTAGCTACACAGAAAGACTAATAAGAATAATCTAGTAATACCACAGGAAGTCATAGTCGAGGCAGGATAAGAATTTAGATACAGTCTACAAGAAGATCAAAGACGATTTAGAAAAAATCGAATGAGGAACGCTAGGAAAAATTAGGTACTCTATATTAAAATTAAAACTTACCGGGCCAGCAAAGGAGCCCTCGCCTGCCCGATCCTGGCCTGCATCCTGTTGAACAGCAGCCTCCTCCTCCTGTGTCCTCTTGCCCCTGGGGGGAGCTGATGTACAACATGAAAGAAAGAAAGACCAGAAAACATGGATGATATTTGTCAACCAAATCAAACATTTCAAAAGAACAATAACAAAATATTTTGGCGAAATAGCAAATAGACAACTATTCCACAGGATATATTGACCGATCTCATGTGGTCTACTACGTTATTAGTATTGCTTGATTTGCGGACCGTCGACTTGGAAAGTTCTTATGTAACTCACTAAACAAAATACTAAAAATGTTCTCCTAGGACTGGCAGGCAGCAGTCCGCAGCACGCGAAGTGACAGACAAAGTCCATCGTGATTGCAGATCAGCGACAACACTAAAAAGTTTCCTACTACATTAACCAGTCATTAAAATACTCAAACTATCAATCCACCACCACTATTTCTTCTTATCGCCATGTGTACAAAGGAAGGACTGGACTTGAGTCTGTAGGGGCTGATTTAGAAGCCCCTTGCGGCTCTTTTGCTCCATTGTTGCGTGACTTTTGTGATGCAGCGGC
The DNA here is from genome assembly GCF_964263255.1 of Lissotriton vulgaris. NCBI lineage: Eukaryota > Metazoa > Chordata > Amphibia > Caudata > Salamandridae > Lissotriton > Lissotriton vulgaris. The sequence goes on along the minus strand of NC_141690.1, from coordinate 272,477,063 downwards.
AGAACAAAGAGGCGCCATAGTGCGGCGTATATTAACAACGTGACGCATATGGGAGATGCATCACGTTGTAAAGCCCTGCGCCATCAGGGGGCGTTCCGGCGCAAGGAACGCATCCTAAAAGTGGCTGAGGGAAATCTACAAGATTTCAATCAGTCACTTTGAGGACAATGATGCGTGACTCAAACCCTGCGCCTGCTTGAAGCAGACGTACGGCTTGATGCAGCATTGGGGAGATAGGGCACCCCAGAGCATTGCTGGAGCTGCGCCATCGTTGCGACGCAACTCCAGAAATGCACCGCCTTTACGGCACAGATGCGTAACGCTTTGGTGACGTTTTGGGCCCATGGTGCGCCGCATTGTAAATACGGCGCACCATGGGTGGTGGTGGCGTGGCGCACAATTACTGGCGCATCCCTGCTACTTTGCAGGGATGCGCCGGTAATTAAAAATCTGACCCTTAGTGTCTAGCATTACGCAGTTCTTTAAACTACACTCATACATAATTTCACAGGCCAATGAAATGAACACAAAATCGAAAACAAATAAGCATAGTAGCAACGCTACTGAGAAGGAGACCAGTGCACCTTAAATGCACAGAACATTTTGAAATATAATTTACCTACAATGTAATCAGCAGCATTAATGCTCTTGGTAAAAAACAAAAATGTGCAATATAATAACACACAGAGCAGGAGAAAACAGAGTAGTAAAGAAATAGCTACTACTACTCACCAAGCCCGGGGATCTCAAGGCCGAGCAGGTCGAGCAGATCGGGTTCCCGGTCCAGGAGATCCGTCCAACGGTGGGTGGCCTGGTTGTAGGTGCGCCGGACCCAAGATTGTTGGTACATGGCCCAGCACACCTTCTCCCACCGCTTCCGGCGCTCCTGGATCCCGTACCCGCGAGCGATCTTGCCGCCTGCCATGATGGTCCTGGGGAGGCGGCGCTGAACATAATAAACTAGTGCGGCCACCTCCTCCGGGCTCAAGATCTCCCGGGGTGCTACCTGCTCCCCCCTCAAACGCCCGCACGGGAGCCGGGCACGGGGTGCGGGACCCTTCCCCTTCTCGGGATGCTTCCCGGCTCCCTTTACCATGGTCTGGGCAGAAAGGAAGCTAAATAATAAAGAAAATAGAATAGGGAAGAAGAAAAGTAAAAACTTTTAAAAAGTAGTTTAAAATTAACCAAAAGTAGCCGAAACACACAAAAATATAGAGCTAGAAAAATAGAGGGATAGATAATAAGTAAAATAGATTTAAAAAAAACTTCAAACAAGCAAAGGATGGCAGAGATTCAGAGAGGATAGAAAAAGCATGCCCAGAACCATAGCAACAAATTAGAAACAAGATGGCCGTGCCCGTTCACGACCGCGTGGGTAGGTTTGCGCGAGATTTTCCTCGCGAACACACGCGAAATTGTACTAGCGAGCCGCACACTTTGCGAGATTACACATCACGCCCGGAAACGGAAATACGTCATGCAAACAAGATGGCCGTGCCCATGAACGACCGTGAGGGTAACTTCGCGCCGTTGCGCTACAAGCGGCTCGCTAAAACGCACAAAACCTTGCGAACTAACACGCCGCAAAAAAACGAATCGCATATTCGCACGAATTCGCAGCTTTCAAATTCGATCTCGCGCACGTTCGCGCCCCGCGAAATTGCAGAAAAACGAGTTTTGCAAAACTGAAAGCACCCAGCAGGTGCAAAAGTTCAAACACATCATTAATAACCATTCCCTGTAGTGCTTCCTGACTGGGGCCCCTCCAGAGTTCAGTTGCTAGTTGCAACAATTGTATGACCCTGCTCTGACCCTCACAGTAGGCTCATAGAATAGCTACAAGTAGGCCACAAAGGTCCTGGGAAAAAAATGTCACTGCAACAGAAAGCATATTACAGATAAGGAAGCAGGTGCCAGACTGGAATTTTAAAACAGTGTCACATTAATAAATCAACCCCAAATTAATTCATGTCAGTTGAAGCAGGGCAGGTGTGCTTGCTTTCCCCACCCAAAATCTACAGTGATGATGAAACAGAGGGTGGCATTGATGTACCAGAGGGTGGCATGGGTGAAACAGAGGGTGGCAGTGGTGAAACAGAGGGTGCTGGAAACCTGTGATGATGAACCAGACGTAGAAACAGCATAGTCGCGACCGTTGCGAGCCGACAAGTAAGTTCGCAATTGCGAACTGGTACAAAACCCTCGCAAACTGGCAGAAACCCTTGCGAACACAAAAAAAATAAAAAATCCGCAAATTTGCGAGAATTCGCGGATTTTGCGGATTGCGAGTTCGCAAATACGCAAATTCACAAACGCTAGATTCGCAAAATTCGCCCATGCTTAGTGTGGCCAGACCCAAACAAAGCGTGTGCAAGAATCAACTGCAACTAAGATATATTATACGCAGTATCAGAGGAAAAAGGACCGCAGTGTTAAAGATAAACACACCCAAGTGGTTTATCAGATATGTACAACTGTGTCTGGGGTGGACGCGTAGCAGTCGAAGGCTTGATCTGCTGACATATGTCACATTGAAGGACATAATCACGCGTCTGTTTGTACAGTCCCCGCCACCAAAAACGTTGTTGTAGCTGAGATACAGTAGCCAAAACGCCAGCATGCGTGGAAGCAACACTTTCATGGGCAGCTGTAATCAGCGAGGGCCTGCGGTCCGTGCTGGGAATCAATCTTTCACCAACGTCGGGTATTTTTACATAAGGAACTTTAGCAAGACTTAAGTGATAAGAATACTCTGAAGGGAATCCCACAGGACTTTTACTTCCCTTCTCAGTAAAGGCAATAGCTGCCAAGATATCATCATCAATCTTACTTTTGGAACGTGTAACTGCTGCAACTAAATATGTTGCTACTGCTGACTTTGCGGCCTCATCGGCCAAACTGTTGCCAACAGCGCGAACTCCCACACGCAGATGACCAAGAGTATGAATTTGAAAGCAAGCAGAATTACATACACGAGTGGCAATCGCTCTTTAAGTTCAGCCACTGTAACCCAGATCATTTTATGTTTTATTGTGCTACCTTTGGAATCGCGATAATCATTTTGAGACCAAAAGAAAAGATTGTCATTGTAAGACTGGACACAGTAGTAAGAGTCACTCACAATAAGAGTAGTCACACCAGGATCTGCGTACTCCAATGCAAGCAGTAGAGCACGGAGATCTGCCAACTGGGCGGTACAGTCCCCTAATGTCTGTGTATGCACGACATCCGACTTGAACTCTCCATTCACCATTGTACCGACCACAATTGCGCAGGTCGAGATATATGCGTGCTTAGACCCATGCGCGACTTGCGCAGAACCATCAGTGTAACTGATACAATGGAAATCCTCCAAAGGACGCATAGTCAAAGGAGCAGGATGAATAAATTCAAGGATGTGGCCCATTGTATCCACTGCGGGTGCAGAGCTTTAGAATTAGGTACACTGGCTTTCGTCACTGCTTCTAGGGCAGGATACGGGGTAACCACCAACATGCGTTTTCCCTGTGACAGTGCGCGTTCCTTCAGAATCGCCATTTGCACTGCTGTCAAAACTTTTTCCACAGTGGAAAACCGCAATTCAGACGAAGTGTACAAGTGTCACCCTCATTAAAAGTAAGGTAAGTGAAACCCACCGCCCCAGGGACGATTCTTATCACCAGGTTGGTGTGGTTATCACGAGTCAGCAAGAATTTAGATTCTAGAAGATCAGCCTGCAATGATTGCAAAAGGGCTGAATGTTCAGGCAGCCAGCACGATTTCGTAAAAATTGGTTGTATCAACACATACAGTGGTTTGATACGCTGGGCATAATCGGGAATGTAAGTACGCCCGAAGTTTAAAAATCCCAGCAAGGATTGTAATTTTTTCAGTGTTGTCAGAGCGCGCAGTTGACCGCATTTTTTTCCAAGAAGTGAGGAGCCAATCCTTGTCCTTCATTGTTGAGCTCATAGCCCAGGAACAACACTGTGTACTCTGCAATGTGCGACTTTGCGAAGTTAAATTTGTAACCGTAGTCCGCAAAACAACAAATTATGCTTTCAACGTGACACAGATGCGCCCAAATTTCGTCATCTGTGAGATAAATATCATCCACATACGAACACGCATTCGGGTCGATTCTCTCCAAGAGAGATACTATACGTGCAGCACACACACCAGACTATTCTTATAGCCCATAGCCAAGCATCGAAATTGACATTGCTTACCGCCACTGGTAAAACTGGTCCATTGGGAACTTAGACCAGACAAGTTTTGGGCAAAAATCCATTGGATATGTCAAGGGTGGTTTTGAACCGCTTACGCACAAGACCATCCACTAAAGCAGAGCCGTGGGTATTCTGTACTCCACAGGTACGGCAATGCGAGTTTAAATGCCGGTAATCCAATACCAAACGGTACGAACTATCAGGCTTGGTCACAGTAAAAAGTGGGTTATTCATCGGAGACACACAAGTTTCTTTCACTCCTTGATATTCCAATTGTTCAAGGATTTCTGCCATGGAAGCCTTCGCTTCACGCCGCATGGGGTATTGAGGTTGAGGCTGTGGCAATGACCGTAAGAAAATCTCATGTTTATCCCAACCACAGTGAGTAGGGTACAATGCCGGCGCAAGTGCCTTAGCCCACTCTTCTGCAAAATTCAGCGCATGCTCCTTAGACACTGTGTGCGCGAAACTAGAGAGGATCACCTCCTCCCCTCTCGGAGCTGCGATAACAAAAGGTGGGGGCCAGTCAGCCTCCGCTAACAAAATATCATATGTAGTTGTAAGATTTTCCCAAAATACCCCTTTTATGGTACGTTGTATGTCACCTTCAATTAAAAGGCCAATCTCATAAAGTCTGTCAGTGGGAACTATTCTAGTGTCAGCTGTCTTAACAACAACAAACTTGTCAGTTGCTGTCACCTTCAGTAGTGGACGCAGGGCCTCTCGCACTATGTTAATCTCCGCTGCGCTGTCCAACAGCGTCAGGGCCCATGTCAGATTCCGAAGCTGCGTTCTCACTAACTGTGGCATATCTCGCTGTTAAAGCGGCAACTTTCTTTTTCTGAAACTGGGGTCTTTTCTGTGAAGAATTGTCCTGCTTGCCTTTTCTGTCTTTCGGGCGGGGCTGGTTGCGACTCTGCTGGCCACCCCGACCTCCGCCACTGCCTCCACCACCAGACGATGAGGCCGATGTGTCCTGCAAAGAAAGAGGAGAACGTTGATCAGGTACCTGAAATCGATCGGGTGACTTAATCGTAGAGCGGTCGCGCACGTCATATACGAGTTCAGTCGATGTAGGCACTGGTGATGCGGGACGGGACTCCTGTTTCTGTTGCTGTTTACCCTGTTTTTTGTTCTTACTCCAATTCTGCTTCGGAGATTTGGGCTTATCAACCTTATCAGACGTGTGAGTCTGAGGTTGTTTTTTCTCTTTTGTAGAAAATGGCTTGAAACCTAAACTATTACGGCCAATGGTCTTATAAACCGTCGTAATAATTCTCGGCAACTGACGGGGTTTGTCGGCATCGGGGTCTTCATGTAAGGCATTAGCCACTTGAAAGTTAACCGCATCTCCCTTAAAGTTAGCAAGTACGAGATCGGAAACCACATCAAATGCACCAACAAATCTCATTCCCAATTCAACCGCAGCCTCAGGTCCATGTTCATCCTGACCATGCTTAATGACCGTCGGAAGGACAGCAATTGACGGATTGCCGAAGCACCTCGTGTACACTGCCTCAAAAATTCTACCCCATGGCTCGCAGTCACCAGCTTTAGGTACTAAGTCTTTGGGCAAACTAATTGTAAGAATCCTGTGTTTTTCTAGAGAACTCGAATTAGGAAATACTGCCTCCAGCTGGTCAAACTTCTCGGCAAGCTAAAAGGCATATTTATTTAATGGCATTTGTAGAGCGCGTGCAATTACCCGTTGGCGTCTCGGCGCTGGTATGCAATGCTGTCTATCCCTGATCAGAAGGTCGGTGGCTGGGTTTACTGGTTGAATAACCACGTCTTCAGTTTCTTTCTGAACTGGAGGAGTGTGGAACTTATTTTAATGTGGTTCGGTAAGGAGTTCCAGATTTTAGGGGCTGCGATAGAAAAGCGGCGGTCACCCCATGAGACTGTTCTGCTTCGTTGAACCACAAGTTGGTTAAGCGAGGAGGAACGAAGTGTTCTGGACGGATTATAAGGAATTAGTAGCTTTTTGAGGAAGTGCGGTCCTTGATCCTGCAGGGTCTTATAGACTATGCCTAATGCTTTGAATTTAGCCCTATTTTGAATGGTTAGCCAGTGGTAATCTTTCAGGGTGTCCGAGATGGGAGCAAACTTGGGTTTTTTGGATAGCACGCGTGCCGCTGCATTCTGCACAGTCTGAAGCTTTTTCGTGACTCTGCTTTGTGCATTGAGCAATAGACCGTTGCAGTAATCCAACGATGTCAGGACCAGGGAGGTGACTAACGTCTTGGCTACTGAATCTGGTAAATAAGGGATGATCTTTTTTATTATTTTGAGCTTAAAATGGGCGTTAGCTGCCACCTTATTTGCATGGGCCATGAAACTGAGCTTGTCATCAAATGTCACTCCTAGGTTTCTGACCTTAGCGGTGGGGGTAGGAGGGACACCAAGAGCCAATGGCCACCAAGCTGCCGACCAGGCTGGCAGAAGGTTGCCAAAGATGACCACCTCAGTTTTATCGGAGTTGAGCTTCAGGCAATTTCTTGCCATCCACTCACCGATAGCAATCATCCCCCTTTGGAATCTTTCTGCCACCTCCTGTCCATCGCCCTTTATGGCCAAAACCAGCTGGGTGTCGTCAGCGTATGAGGTGAGGCTCATCCCGTGTGCTTTGATGACACTAGCAAGGTCCGACACATAGATATTAAATAGTGTCGGACTGAGGGATGAGCCTTGGGGGACCCCACACGGCAACGACAGATCCGCTGATTGGAAAAGACCCATGGTGATCGCCTGGGTTCTGTTGGCCAGGAAAGAGGCAAGAAGATCCTTGGCAGTAAGCTGAATACCCATCCTTTCGACACGGTCGACCAAGATCTTGTGGTCGACCGTGTCGAAGGCCGCTGAGAGATCAAGAAGGACGAGCAGTGCTGTTCCTCCCTGATCACGGATGACTCTTATGTCATCAGCTACCTTGATGAGAGCGGTTTCCATTCCATGGTGTTTACGGAAACCGAACTGTGTATCATCCAGCAGGTTGTGACTCTCAATGAATTCCGAGAGTTGCTGGTTCATGGCCTTTTCGGTGACTTTTGCTAGAAAAGGGAGGCTCGCGATAGGGCGATAGTTTTTTAATTCACCTTTATCTAGACCAGGCTTTTTTAGCAGGGGTTTAATCAGCGTGTTTTTTAATGAATCAGGGTAAATTCCAGATGTCAGTATAGTGTTACAGACATGTGTGATAATGGGAATGACTGTGTCTGGTACGGTTGCGATCACCGAGGTTGGGCAGGGATCCAGAGCTGACCCGGCTTTGATCGATTTTACTATGCCCTTAATTTGATCCGTGGTGAGGGGTTTAAAATTGGTCATGGTGTTTTTCGGTGTGATCATTGAGGACGTAGCAAGACTGCTGGCGGGGTCAGAGTTAAATGCTTGGTAGATGTCATTGACCTTCGTGAAAAAGAACTTGGATAAGGCATCACATAGTGCTTGTGATGGGGGGGGGGTTGAGGTCCGGGGTATTTCCAGAAAGGGTTTTAGCAATGTTATATAGCTGTCTGCTAGAATTTTTCGCGGTCTCTATATTGGTGGTGAAATAGTGTTTTTTTGCTGCTACTATCATAGCTTAATAAGAAGCAAGAGCTTGTTTATATTTTTCCTTATTTTCACTGTCATAAGTTCTTCGCCAGTGCCGTTCTCTGTTCCTAGTTAGTTGTTTTTGAATTTTCAGTTCTTTTGTATACCACTGAGCTTTAGGCAAATTTCTGTTCTTTGACAGAGATTTGGTAGGTGCCAACTGAGTGGTGGATATCATCCTTATCCTGGGGACGCTTGCCCATAACTGCATTAACCATCACAGGACTAAGCTTCATTCCGCTCGGTCCAGCTGGAAGCTCCGCAACATCAGGGACCCCACCCTGGAAATTACGGGTGATATATTGGACAAGGGCCCTAATACCCCCAATAGCGGAGTTATAAAGGTGACGCAAGTCTGCCACAGGGACTAGCCCCGCATGAGGATGTGGGGTAAATCCAGCCAAAACAGGCCACGAAGCGCCTGGAATGGACAAAGGACCTAATCTAATCGCTGTTAAGCTGTGGGGAAGGGCGCCATTAAACCAAACTCGGTGCTGCCATTCAGAAATCGGAACTTCCTGAGTCCTATAAGAAATATATTCCACGTGCACGGCTGAGTGAGTATATGTATGAAACACCAGAGTAACCGTAACCACTGCCGGAAACGTAACCCATGAGTAGAAAATCTCAAAAGGGTATGCTACTTCAGCACTCACCACCAAAATACCTGCCATGCCCTCCGAGCCGACATTATAAGCCTGCAAATGATTGCGGACCGCAATGCGACTATGCTGCGGTATGTCAATGTCTCCCATAATGACACAGAAAGAAGAAACACAATGCAATACAATGTAGCACAACTGGATAGTAATTCAAAAGGAAACCGTTTTGAAAAATTAGAGCTTGAAAAGACCTATGTATCTATAGGTAGGTTTATCCATCACCACCGTTAACCGGAAACAATAGTAAGGGGGTTATGGACTGATATAAGCACTGCTTAAGCGTCTTGTAAATACGAGCACCATAATTTTGGCGCCATGTTGCAGGGATTCTGCTCCTATACAGAACTGTGCATAAAGACTGAGGACCTCAGTGAATTAGGGTGAACCAAAACTCACCTTAGTACCAAACATCCCTTACCAGACTAGCAATCAGTGTCTCATTGGCTCTTCGTCCTATAGCAAAATACCAATGATTAGACAACCCAGAACATGCGACTTAGGGTACCTCAGGCAATGTGGAAAACAAGAACACTCTTTCGTTATATTCTCATACCAGTCCAAAACAGGGAGTAAATAATGAGGCACATGCAAGTTTGAAATGTTTATTTCTAACGCCGTGATCTCAAGCGCAGCACCATAGCACATACAAGCAGACATCTTATTAGAATCAAGATTGTATGCATAGTTACTATTCCATAAAATACAAAGGGAGAAAGTATGTTATAATGCCAAATGGAAACAGGTTCAATATATACCATATTTCACCCTCCCTTGCTAATAGGTTATTTTATAACTACAGAAGGTCTCTTAGGCATATATAGGCGGCCCCATACCTCTTGGTTTTAGAAGAAGTGGATCACATCGAGTTCTGCTCGAGCTCTCAGCATACGAATGTTCTCCAAGTGTGTGTGATCATGCCTACTCAGTGCATTATTAAACGCGCCAATATCAGAGGTGGCCACAGCTGCATATGTGTTATGGCTAGGACGTGCGCTGATCAATCAGAACAACAGCTAACCTTGACGGTCTCGGCACACATTGTACAGACTAAACTAGTAAAAGCGCCTTAGAAATGTAGCAAAACAAGTTATTCTCATGTGAAGCAAATACTCAGCTTTCTCTAAACAATAGCGCAAATGCGTGTGTCGTGTGCAAAGCAGAGCAGGAAAGTAAAAATGGAGTTTAGACTTCTAATAAGCCCATGCTAACTTAACACGGTGTGAATGTACGGCTCATCCCCACGACAATATATATATATATATATATATATGTATAAATTATTATGATTGTGCGTTTATATCTTCTTTAAGTTAAGTTTCTTTTTATATTTAGTTAAAATACATATTCAATTTAATTAATTTATTAACGATAATATTAATATTTTATATATTTAACATATATTATTTTATTTATATTTTTTATCGATATTTTTAACTTCGATATTTTTGATTCAGTACTTTTTTCCTTGATATTTTTTTTCCATATTCAGAACATCCATGTTTTTAGCATCAATGTTCTGTCAGTGATCCCCTGAAACCTCTTGCCTTCCTCTAATCCATGCCCTGGAAGCAGAGACACCACTTTTTGCATGTCATCCGCATATGAAGTAAAATGATAGCCGAATGATCTAATCAACAAGGCCAGGGAGGAAACATACACATTAAAAAAGGTTGGGCTGAGGGATGACCCTTGGGGCACCCCAGAGGGTAAAGAAAATGGGTTAGAGCAGTATTTGTCCAAGGCCACTATTTGAGTCCTCTCCATCAAAAAATATTTCAATAGCTTCCAGGCCTTACCCTGAATCCCACAGGCCAACAAAAAGTCCATCAAAAGATCGTGATGGACCGCAGAGAGATCCAGCATAATCAGCGCTGCTTTACCTCCCCTATCAAATGCTTCCCTGATTTCTTCGGTGCATTTAATAAGGGCCGTATCCGTACTCAGACCTTCCCAAAAGCCATTTTGCAAGGGGTCTAGAATGTGATTTCCCTGAAGGAAAGCATTAAGCTGGCTATTCATAGCCTTCTCCGCCATTTTACCCGGTAGTGGAAGCCAGGAAATTGGCCGAACATTATTAGGATTCTTAGGGTCCAAGTTATGTTTTTTCAGCAACGGCAGAATGGATCCTATCTTCCATGCCCTGTCACAAACATTAACACAGCAAAAAATGTTCCTTAAGGAATCACTTCACGTTTTTTTAGATTTAAAATTTGTCACAACAGTGAACAAAATTTCAAACAACTCAAGAGATTATTATCAAAGAACAAAATCTTTTATAGTTTTTATCTCATAAGATACATAAAAACATATTTTATTCACATGGCATAGGTATAAATCCATATGTCAATTCATGTATGGCAACTCAAATATCCACTGCTTCCTGGTTTCTGACATATGCAGTGGTTTCTGAAACTTTTTCACAGATATATGTAAAATATTAGCAAATTTGCCATATATACATTATTCAGTACTTATATACATAATTCCAATACATTGATTAGTACTAGTGTACATAACAAAGTGTCATAGCGTCGACATTTAGGTCTCACATACTGTTATTCTTCAAGACCATCGTCCGGACATGTGTTGCACCATTAATCTAGCATAAGCCAACATATACATAATTAGCAACATATTTACAAAAAATCCCTTGAGTACATAAATGTGTATCGTCTGCCCTCACCAAACCAAGTGGACTAAAGTGTAACTTTGTACAATTGCCAAACACCTTCAGCTCCCAAGTGTGCAAAACGTGTACGAACATCTCTACACCTCTATTCCAATTCCACCAGTCATGCAGCACATTACATAATTGTGACATGCACAGGCAACTTAAATCTGTTTATCAACCTACTCACAATGACGACCGGTAACTAAAACCTTAACCGTCTTGTCCTAAAAAGAAAGAAACCGTATCCAATCAAAAACAACTAATTTAACCTCAAGAACCTGATATTCTCAGTCATACATAATTGTTCTTCCATCTTACCTTCTGCCTCTTTCTGTTATGTCTATGAATAAAATCAATACATAGACTAGTCAATACTCTCTGATGCTGTCAAGATCTAGATATCTAATTCTACATGTACAGAACGAAACAAAACAAAACAAATTGAAACTGTACTCACGTACAAAGATGGCACTCCAATCTGCCCGTGTACAATCTACAAAGGAAACACAAACGTAATGTACTTAGATCAATCCAATGTTAACTCGTAATGACAATCTTAATCCTTACTAACGCCTGTTATTAGTTAAAACTTACTTTTAGGAACGTTGTCTTAATCAGTCATTTTTTCCCCGCACGTCGCATTAGTCAAGTGTTTGCCGGTGTCTTGCTGGCTCTTTATGACCTCTTTCTCGGTCATGTGATTAGGCCTCGCATAAGCGTGTCGGCCATCATGGGATCTAGTATGATGCCTGACATCCCATAGACTAAACTGTTTAGTCAGGCGATATTTTCAAAAACTATTTTCATTCGCAATAGCGACTTAAATCCTTTCTTATTCGTATTAGTTAGGACTTCACTCTAGGAACATTGTCTTAAACAGTCACTCTTACATTCCCTTGTCACATCAGTCGAGCGATGCTAGCGTCTTTGTGAGTCTCTAGGACCTCTTTTTGAGTCATGTGATCCGGCCTTGCAAAAATGTGCCGGCCATCTTGGGATCAGGTATACAGCCTGACCTTCCATAGGCTAAACTAATCAGTCAGGCAATATGTTTAAAGACTAATGTTGATAGCGTGAAAAAACACTTACCACTTATCACGAGCTAAAAATGGGGCAGAATGACATATCCTTCTTTAACACCATGCGCGCTAGCGGAATTCCGCTCGCACGCTGGGATTTGCGAAAACGCACTTTACGTGAGGAGCTGGGCTCGTCATCAGCGTGCGAGGAGGCTACGCCATGACGAGCCCAGCTCGTCATCAGCGTGGAAGGGGTTAATTCTAATTATCACAATTAGGAATGAATACCTTATCATTTCTTCTATACTATTGTATTAGAATGCAGAAATCGGAATTCACTCAAATATCACATTAATCTTGAATCTTGCTACAGGTAAGATTACCACTGCATTACCTCTGTCAAAACATTCTTCTATGAGACTTATCCTATATCAAAGCTCATAACCATATTAGCGGAGGGTTGCCAGCGTTTGCCACTCCACAAAAGAATTTAATCCCTTGTCTACTGTGTTTGCTGACCAAATCCACCAGTTTTTCTTTTGGGTGAGCAGACGATCCACATCATGTCTTCTTTTTGAATACTTGAAGGTTTCCAAAACAAACCATTTCATGTCACATGGGGAATGATGTTTTTCTAAATAATGTTCCACCAAAGGTGCAGTCTCAACTTTGCAACGTATACGAGACTGGTGTTGCAAAATTCTCTTTTTGATTTCCTGCGTGGTTTTACCTATATAATACAAGGCACAAGGACATTCTCTACAGTAAATACAAATTTTATAATACAAGGCACAAAGACATTGTATACAGTAAATAACATTTTTCGTTAGACAGTTCGATTGTTGTCGCAATACCCAGTTTTTTCCATTAATAACACAAGCTTTTACAACTGATGTTGTTTGGCAAGCGACACAGGAACCACATGGAAAGTGACCCACAACAGGCATTATTCCCCACATATTTTGAATTGTACTAGCAGTTAGTTCTTTATATGCTTTTACAAGATGATCCCTCAGATTACGTGATCTTTTAAAGGCAAACCGTGGTGATTTAAGCTGAGGTTCAATTTTCTGTATGAGGTGCCAGTTTTTTGTCACTATCTTTTTGATCATGTTCGATTCTGATCCAAAAGTGGTTACACATGTGATCGAATCACATACATTATCTTGTTGAATTTTAGGCTGCAACAGGGCCTGTCGGTCATAGTACAAAGCCCGTTTCATCGAGCGTTTCACAAGTCTATATGGGTAGTTTCTCATTGACAGTTTTGTTTGTAAGGTCTTGGCTTCTTTAAAATAATCCTCCCTTCTGGTACAGTTTCGTTTTAAACGTAAAAACTGACCAAAAGGGAGATTGTCACGCAAATTGCGTGGGTGATGGCTTGAATATTTTAAAAGCGTATTCCGCGCTGTAGATTTTGTAAAAAGACTTGTCGAGAGTTTGCCTTCATCGTTCCAGTTTCTTAAATCCAAGAAGTTTATGGACTCCTTATCATATTCTATTGTAAATTGCAGGTTGCTATCCTGCTCATTTAACCATCCGTGAAATTCTTGTAATCGTGAGACAGATCCTTCCCAGATTAAACAAACATCGTCAATATATCGTATGTACTCTTTTATGCAACTTACAAAGGGGTTGTTGTTATAGATTACTTTGTCTTCAAATGAGGCTACAAACAAATTTGCTACATCGGAGCAAAAATTGCCCCCATGGCCGCACCTTTTATTTGACCATAAAAATCCCCATCGAAGATAAAGTACTTGTCCTCTAGTGCAATTTTTGCACAATTAACAATAAAGTTGGTTGGGACTTGATGAGGGTATGGTCTTTTGTCTAAAACTTCTCTGATGACATTGAGGGCCTCTTGTTGTGGTATACTTGTGTACAAGCTTTCTATGTCCATGGTGACAAGGACATTCGTTTTATTATCATATGCTTTTCCTTCTAAACGATTGATCACACTTGTACTATCTCTACTGTAGGATTTTGTAAGGACCAGGTCAGATTTTATAAAGAAGTCCACGTATTCAGCCAATGGTTGTAAGATAGATTGGCAGCTGGCAACAATCAGTCTACCTGGGGGGTTTTTATCGTCCTTATGAATGTTTGGTAGCATGTAAAACGCCGGAATTGAAAAGTCTTTTTTATTTAAGTAGTCAAATTCTTTTTGGCTTAACAATAAGCCATCCAATCCTGAACTAGTAATGCGTAAAATGTTTGTTCTGATCTTATCAGTAGGATCTATGGGTAGTTTTACATAATGTGAATTATTCTGTAACTGTCTTAACACTTCCTGATCATAGTCACTTTTGTCCTGTATAATGATACTACCCCCCTTGTCTGCCGGTTTGATCACAATTTCATCCCGATTGGCAAGGGTTTTTAGGGTTTCATATTCATCTTTTGAGAAATTATATTTAACATACTTCCTCTCACTGAACATTTGTTCAACCTCAGTTGGTATAACATTTTCAATAGTGATTAATTCCTTAGGCATCAGGTTAGTTGCAGGGTAGAATGTAGAAGGGCAACGTAATCCTGTAACCGTCTTTTGTGTTTGTAGGGAAGCTTTGTTACAGAAATATTTTAGGCGTATCGTTCTAAAGAATTTATACATTTCAACCTGAGTATTAAACCGATCATTTCTATTTGTTGGCACAAATGATAAACCATGGCTTAATACCTCGATTTCTTTTTCGCTCAATTCATGAGTAGATAGATTAAAAATTGGTACGATTTCCAAAGTGGGGTTATTCTGATAGGTCATTGTGGATAGATTATCAACACAAGAGGGCTCTACCATTCGTGTGACAAATTTGAAATCTAAAAAAACGTGAAGTGATTCCTTAACCCCTCCCCTGCTGGTGACGGAACCACTCCGTCATCAGCTGCAGTCGCGCTGTGCTGATGACGGAGCGGTTCCGTCACGGCCCGCTCGGAACCCCTGCGCGGCGCGGATTCCGCGCCTGCGCTGAGCGTTCCATTGAGTGGGCGGGGCCGCGACGGAACCGCTCCGTCATGAGCACAGCGCAACCGCGGCTGGTGACGGAGCGGTTCCGTCACCAGCATGCGCCCGCCGCGCGCCCCCCGCCCCCTTAGCTCTGCGGCAGAATAGCTGCCGCACTGAAGGGGTTAAGGAACATTTTTGCTGTGTTATGGATTATACCCAGTTCCTTGGGAATAGTGGGTTGCCCTATTATTGTTTCTGTCACAAACATGGCATTAAAAAGAAGGTTGAGCACATTTACAATAGGTTCAGGAACTAATTAAGTCACCGGCACTGGGCATGGATCATATGGAGAGCCTGATCTAATAGAGGAGAGCAGGTTGTAAGTGTCTTAAATAGACAATGGTGAAAAACTTTCCAAGGAATGCATTAAGTTTATAATTGTTTTGGCCCCCAAGGACTGAACTTCCGGTCCTCCTATCAAGGGAAGGTTAATAGAAGTAAAAATGTGTTCTACCTTCTGCAGAAAGAAAGTGTCTATTTCTTCACATGGTACCTGGCTACTAGGAATTTTCTGTGGGCAGGGAGATGCCAATCTAGAGACAGTCCTGAAAAGCTCTTTCGTAGAACATCTGGCCATCTCTATTTGCTTTGCAAAAAACACTCCTATGGTAGTAAGTAGGAGCCTTTTATAATCAGTAAGACTTTGTTTATACTCCTCTTTCCCTACTTCATTATAGTCCCTTCTCCACTTGTGTTCTAAACACTTACATCTGTTTTAGTTCCCTTAATTCCTCAGAATACCAAGGAGCAATAGGCTGAGAGCGTTTAGGACTTGGGTTTTGACTGAGGCTAGTTTCCTACATGCTGTCTCCACCCACTTTGTGTAGCAGGTTGTAGCCTCCTCGACCTCACTAGGCATCAGCCTCACCGTTTGAGTGAGACACTCATCTAGGACTGTTCCCTTGATTCTATTCCAAGCTCTCAGAGTTATCTGACCTTCTGGGATCTCCTTATAATTGTGTTGATCCGGGAACGTCAGATGAAACTGAATTGCTGCATGTTCCGTCCAGACAAACGGCAGCGAGCCCGTCCAGGTCAACAATGGATGGTTGGAACAGATCCCACCCAACGTATGACCTACCGCATGCGTAGGACCGCGCACATACGTAGGACCGTGCACATGCGTAGGACCGCGCACATGCGTAAGACCGCGCATATGCGTAGGACCGCGCACATGCTAAATTAACTCAGCGCTACTCATCATATCCAGAAGGGCAGCTGTGTCAGCCTCAGTAGGCGCTTCGAGATAAAAATTTAAATCACAAACATTGGTAAATGAGTCCAAGGAAAGCCCAGCCTCTAATAAGGTTCCAACCATGGTTAAGAATGTTTTCCTGAGTTCCGGTGGTCTATACAGTAGGATACCCTTGAAAGAAAAATGAGGTGGCAGGCAAACACTAAAAGCAAGTGCTTCGCAGCCCGGATTTGGGGCTGTCTAAAAGGCCGCTTTAATGAGCTGTGGTAGATCACTGCTAATCCACCCTCTTAATGGGCCTATTCTGTGTATAGCCTAGAAACCCCAGCGGGGCGCTTTAATCGTGTCCTGATGCATCATCTGCCCAGGGCTCAGTGATAAAGGCCAGTTTTATTGTGTGAGCTTCCATGAGTAACGCGCATTCCGTTCCATGTTTTACTAGCGCCTAGCATTTAGCAATACACAACGTATCGGCTCAGCTTCGACCTTCTCAATAGTTCCAATTTCTGGGATCGATGGGGCCTTATTGCCTGATCTACAATTGTGGGGAGAGGATCCTTACACTTGTGACAGTAACCAAAGTTATTTTGGGAATATCATAAAACGTTAGACACAGACAAGCACTGCCCTTACCTCGGGTTTTTAAGGCAAATAGTTCAGCCCTGGAGTCCCTTAGGATGGATAGAGTGTCTGCCGTGGAAGATACAGGAGGGCAGGCGCTGAGCGCGGTCCGAGCGCGGACGGGCACAGACGGGCCTGCCTTTGGCGCGCCAGCTGTGCGTCTGCTGCGTGCTGACGCGCTAACGCCTTGTTTGAAAACTCCCCTATTAAAGGCCACTCGGTCAGCTGGGTGTGAGGTATACATGCTCATCATGTTAACATATCCTTCTCTGTCTTGACTGCGGAGATTGTTGGACGTTTCTGTAAACTATGCGGAATGCAATGTTTGGGTGAGATTGCTATACATTGCTGTAACATTTAACTCATGACTACACCAGCATTCATACACTAGTGAAATCCCTACAGTCTGTGTGGTGCTTTTGATGGGCCCACGTGCACAATTATTTCATTTCATTTACTGCATGCTGCGAGTATTTATGTTTCGGTTTACACTCCCTTTAATACCCTTTATCTTTAAGCTGACTTAATAGTTGTAATTCAGCTATTATAAAAATACATACAGGATATTTTTTAAATAGTAAAACATCATAATTATGCATTCTAATAAAACATTGTAAGTATTTTAACACATTTTCCCTCCTTTATAATACATTTGTAAATCATTTTTAAACAATTTGTTAAAAGATTCTCATCAAACGTGGCGGAAATGTCACAGCGGGCGGTGTCTCTCCATTCAATCCTAGTGTTATTCTTATTAATAGGAGCAATGTTACGGATAAAGGGTTCTTCATTCTGTGAAGTACTTTCTGTCCCCAATAGCGTCAGGTATCCCCTGTACTGACATTGTTGTTTATTTACTACTGACCAACCATGGCGGTTGACGGCTTTTCTGTCCTGGACGATAAGTTAGAAGCCAGTGTTGTACCTACCTTTTCCGGTGGGCTATGTCTTCCCTGTGTTAAACTTGTACCTGCCTCTGTCACTCACATTGACGCAAATTCTGTCACATTCTCATACATGTTTTTGAAGCCTATAGGGTCCCTCGCCTCCCAACCACCATTTTCGCTGTAAAAAAAGATTGTTTTCTTGAAATTCTGTTCTTTATGAAAAACCATGAACAGAGCAATGCACCATTCAGTGGGTTCTACATACACAGAAATATTTATTCACATCCAATCCATATCGCGGTAGACAGAATGTGCATAGATCTCTTGCTCCAGAGTCCCATCCCTTCCTGACCTCTGCCCCTCCCTCTCCCCTCCCGCATTCCCCCCCCCCCCCCCCCCCCTCCACCCAGGATTCACACACGCCTGCCGTGAGGGAGCGTTTTCATCATATTGAGCATTTCTCCTCAAGTTGCTAAGTGTCTTCCGCTGCCTCATCCCACCCTGTACGCCTGATGTGT
This sequence comes from Lissotriton vulgaris, assembly GCF_964263255.1. Classification (NCBI taxonomy): domain Eukaryota; kingdom Metazoa; phylum Chordata; class Amphibia; order Caudata; family Salamandridae; genus Lissotriton; species Lissotriton vulgaris. The sequence goes on along the minus strand of NC_141690.1, from coordinate 272,458,678 downwards.
ATTCATCAACTATTGCCCACTCCGCCACCGCCGGGGTCGTGTTGCCACCCAGTGTGTAGCTATCCAGCGCCATTCCCAGTGCAAACATCCTGGCCTCCATCTTGGCACAGTGGAATCGAGCTCTCCAGTGCCAGTCCGGTAACCCATGGTACGTGCAGCACTACATCTCTCCAGAATTTCACTATAAAGGAGCATCCCCAAGTCATGTGGAAGACGGCCGCTGCAACTTGGCAGCATCTGCCAAAGGCAACTCTGGATATATTTTGGCAAGCTTCTGTGGGGCCATGTGGTCCTCTGTGAAAAATGGAAGTGTATAAGCTTCAATAGTACATTGGGAGACACTTGTTTTACTTGTGCACAAGCTGTTCTTAAGTTTCGCCTGCACAGCACTTGCGCTGTGCTCCTGAAATCTATTGTACACAATATAATCTTAAAAGGGGCTCATATCCCGCCCCCATTGCTTTTCATTGGCTCCTGTACTTACTTACTTTCCTCCATTGCTATTGGCTGTTGCATAGTTTCCTGCATTTACCAATGTTTGTTCCTCATGTGCGTCTCTTTTCAGTTTCCTGAAGCCGAAGTACTGTTTCCTTCCGCTGTTGGGGCACTTTTTTAAATGTACAGTACTTGTGCTGTGTTTGTTTACGTTATTACGCAATTTCCAGTAAGTGGAGTTAGCTGGGGAAGGTAATGAAGGGTATTATTAACTGCGTTTTTTTTTTATATATAACGCTACATTACCCCCTCCTGTAGGTTCTAAATATAGTAAATTATATACTACTTTTACCCAATTGATGGTGCTCAGTTTATCAACCTCGGAATGATGGAATGTTGAGCCTGAATTGCAGGATTCAAATTCAAACTCCAGAACTCCACATTTTGAAAGCAGGAACCCTTCAGCTCACTGAGCCATCCTGCAGGCATTAGACATGTTCCAGGTACACCCTGGCATGTGATTGACTCTTTCTCAGGCCCACTGGACATTTGGTGGGACATGTATATAGAAAGAAATCATTGGAGCAGTTGCCTTTCCTTTTCTTCTCATCCTCTTATAATACAGAATCTCTTTTTTCTCATTCCTCTCCTTATGTCTTACCGCTAGACATTCTTTTCTCTCTCAGGTTGCCGTTTTGATTTCCATTCATGTTATTTTGCTGCTCCTTATTTCTCTCAACTCTTTTTCCCACCGTTTCTTTCTCCCTCTTCTCTCTTCAGAGAACTCTTGTTTACTTTTTTCCCTGCCTTTCCCCTCTCCTTCACCCTTATCTTATGGCCATTTCTGACCTTTACCATAGTTCTTTCTAGTTCCCCTATCACTAGTCCCCCCTGTTCTCTCATTTTAGCTTATTTTCTAAATTCCTTTTCTTATGTCTTCTCCCACCCCTCCCCTCACCGGTCTCCCATCATTACATATTCTTTCTCTATTTTGTGTTTATCTTCACCCCTCTTTCTATCCTTGGCTTGCTCCACATCAATGTCTCCCTGGCCTTTATCCTTCATTTCAGAACTGAAAATGCTGCTCTCCCTGGTGTTCTGTGTAGCTCTCCTTCTTGTCCTTGCTCTTCTCACCTCTACTGGTATCCGACCCTCACTTTCCTTCACTGCCAGAGGATGACTATCAATGCACTCTCACAGAGGAGGGAGCACCAGGCCTGGTAATAAAGTGCCAATGAGGATGGCAAAGGGTGAGTTACATGTTAGCTCGGGCTTTACTCAAGACAACATGCGAATGATTCTATTTCTGCTGACACAGGACGGACATGGCATGGGGTGGGCGAGGAGGGCAGGGGATGTGTGCCATGTGACTCAGTCTTGGCATAGATCTGCACACTTCACGGAAGGCCCAGGGGGGCTTGTGTCATGATGCATGTAAATAATCTCATTATAGGTGCCCCACAGGCTTTAGGGGTCCCCTGAAGAGCGCATTACCTGGCAGAGTCATAAAGATGTGGTGGGCGTCCCTGGTGGTCCACTAATGTGTGCCCACTGTGCAAATGGCTGGACCCGGCCCATATATCTAGTACTGCCCTTTTATGTAGATTTTTATACCTAGAGGCTAGACATTAATATTGCAGCAATATTGTTCCTGGTTAATGAAATATGGATTTCCGTGCAGTACTAGAACACATTTGATTTAAACTTGTTTCAGTGCTTGACAGACCATTTCAAGCATGCCAACTGAATGAACTAATACCTGAAGAGCATCGGTGGCTAAAAACCGTAGTAAACTGTCATAAGGATGAGTCCTCTTAAAGAAACACTCTTTGCCAATCTTCACCTGAAAAGAGGCAATTCCTTCCAAGGTATTAATGACTGATTATGATCTCACTGATAGATTTTCAAAGGTACAAAGACTGGACTATAGATGCCAAGTAACATAGAATACAAGAAATTAAAAGGATAAACAAAAGAATGGGTATCATTTTTAGGTTTCGCCTGTACAGCGCTTGCGCTCTGCTTGTGAAATCTATTGTATTCAATATAATCTTAAAAGGGGCTTTCATCCTGCCCCCTTGCCTGTCGGTAGTTCCTGATCTTGCCACTTACTTTTCCCCCATTACTATTGGCTGTAGCATAGTCTCCTGCATTTACCAATGCTTATTTCTGTGTTGTTCCTCTTGTGCTTTTCTTATCAGTTTCCTGGTGCTGAAGTACTGTTTCTTTCCGCTGTTGGGGCACTTTTTTTTAATGCACAGCTCTTGCGCAGTGCTTGTTTACAAAATGATTGTCCTCCTGGCTGCACACATTTAAAGTGTCCCCAGTGTGCGCCTCATTCTTTTGTGTCTGTTACTTTCATTTATTCCACGAGACGTGGAACGCTTTGTCACACAATAACTTACGACCCACAACTTCTTTAATAGCAAAAAAGGCCACTTTATTAAGACAGGTGCATATTATATTTCTCAAAAACACATCTTACAGATTGATAATAAAGCAATCCCCAAACTCAGCTTGACATATCTTAAAAAACATAACCCCTAAAATGTTGACCCAAGCAACCCCAGAAGAACTGACTCATGTTGAAAGATGCCCATCATTTTCTTTTCCTTTCCCCATCATCTGTATACCCCACCTCCCCCCTTGGGGGATGGACAAGCCCACTCAAGACTGCCCACCCCCCCAGAAAAATCTGCCTACGAATTCTACATGGCTAACCTAAACCTGTCTTATAGTGGCAGAAAATTGCTAATCTGCTGGTAGTAACTAAGGCTGATAAAATTAAACACCTGAAAAAACAGCAACAGAGTAACGGGAAGGGTGGGTGGGACACACTAAATTCCTCTCCTTCTGCCGCCCTCAGGCACAATGATTTTCCCGCCCCACCAGACCTCTCTAATTAACTTTCCCCTCACGCCCACAGACATCCCCAATCAGCCCTCATCGCACCTGGGTGACCGTTCCAATGTGCCAACCAACCCAGGGGGAGACTGGTTCACGCTCAGCTCCCCCTGGGTCCCCCCATCTCCAAGCCTCACTTTCACCCCTAAACTGCGCCCCACAAAACAGTAGTTATCTCCCCTATTTGTGACTTTACTGCAGCAAATCTTGTTAGTATGGCATTCAAATACTTCAGCATCTATAGCTGTTGCTGCCTGATATAAGGGATGACTCCTGGCAGATGACTTCCTAATGAATGTCACCTCAATATTTCGACAATGTTGAAGGTTAAGGGGAAAATGTGAGAGCACAAGCATGTCCCCTCTTCCGCATTCTCTTGGAAGATTGTTTCCCAGTTCATCATATGAAGTGTCTCTTTTGTGCATAATGAAAAATAACAAATCGCATGTTCATCAGCATGTGGCCTGGAAAGCTGGCTCCGATGGAGTGACCAGATTGTAGTGTAGCGTTCTAGTGTCGCCGTCATCTCGTGATGGTGGACGCTAGTGGCGCCGGCGGGAAGTGAGGTCACGAGATAGCCCAGCGACATCCGAGCTGAGGCTTGCTCCCGGCGCTCTCAGGAACGACAATAAATACTTAAACACATACCTGTGTCCGCCTCATCATTACCCCGACAGCGTCTCTACAATCTGGCGACGAGGCTGGGGAGGGGACACGACTGTGGTAATCACGACGCGGCAGCTGAGCAACCGCGGCGTTGCGGTGTGTCAAGTGAGAGTGCGGCAGGGGAGCCGCCAGAGCCCAGCACACGGAGACAGAGCATCGCGGCAGGGGAGAAATCTGAGGTGGCACAAGTAGAACACAGCGCAGCAGGTCAGCCACGCTCCGATGCCCACAGGGAGCTGCAGCACTGCTGGTTGTGCGCAGGCACCTCCCCCACCACTGAAGCACTGCCGGCAGGAGCAGAAGAGCGCAAGCCTACGTCCGCGCTACAGGTGATGCGGAGCCTGAGTGCAGGGCTCGGCGAGCCCCTGCCCCACCTGTAGCAGTGTGTTTGCATGGAGGACAGACAGCAGGGCCCAATGAGAGACACTTCTGACCCCTCTGTCCCTGTAGGAAGGAATGGGAGGAGCACTGCACCATCGCGAGGGGGCACACATAGCCTCCAGTTAAAGGGGGTGGAGAGAGCCCAGGACCATCCTACCACTGGTTTTGAGCACCAGTCCACCCCACAACATAAGGGCGCGGGCGAAGACAGCCCAGCAGTAGAGGGAACTGCATTGCTAGGCAGACGGTAAGCGCTGACCAGCCTACTCCGGGGGAGCAGAGCAGTCAGGGGGTACCGCCTGCACCTCTACGCTCAGGCCAGGAAGCCCTGCAGGCCCATAAGGAGCTAGGGAGCCCGGAAGCAGCCAGGCATCATCTGACCAGCAGCGAAAGACACGCCGAGCTACTAGTGAGTACCTGACCCTGGCGCACCAGGATCAAGGAAACATGGCGGAAGACCTCAGGGCACAAAAAGATGCCGCAGATCCACAGGACCAAAGCACGCCAGGGAGCCCTCCGCACAGGACGGACGACGCCCCACCCAGATGGCGAGCTGCCATGTCCGTCCAAACCGTCTCACTCACGAACCCTGTCCCCTTCCTACCGAAACCAGGGGAACTGGCCATGAAATGGGAAGATTGGAAAGAGTACTTCCTGAACTATATGTCGGCCCTAGAGGACAAGGGGGGCAAAGTTTTTCTGAGCAAACGGAAAAAGAAGATCCTATTGCACAACTTGGGTCCGGAGGGTATCAGAGTGTACATGAACTTGGTAAAGAAAACCAGGGCGCAGGATGACTGCGACGTGTTCCAACATGCCGTAGAGGACTTGGACAGCCATTACAGGCCAGTGGTATGTCTTGTGATCAACCTCTTCCAACGGAAACAGAACGCAGGAGAATCGGTGGATGACTACGTGGCGGCGCTGAAGAGACTAGCGATCACCTGTAAATTCGGAGTCCTCCATGATGAATTCATCAGGGATCAGATCATCATGCACACGGTGAACACTTCCATACAGGAGAAGTTATGGGACTGCGGAGAAGCTCCCCTCATGGAGATAGTGGCTATGGTCAAAAAAGCGGAACTCTCAAAACGGTGTGCCGAAGCTGCCAAGAAGGAAAGCACCAGCAAAGCCACGGTAGGCAAAGTAACAGAAGCCACTCCTCAGGAGTGCAAGCAATCATTTACGGGAAGCTCGAGGCAACCAGAGAAGTATACACCCAAGCCACAGGCGAACCGAAAGCCCCCAGAACTCCTGCTACAGGTGCAGCAGTCAAGCTCATGCAGCTACCGACAAACGATGCCCTGCTCTCAGAGCCAAATGCCTGTACTGCGGCATCATGGGACACTTTGAGAAGGTCTGCAGACGCAAACCCAAGAAAACCTGGGTCAAATATGTGGCACAAGACTCTGAGACGGAGGAAGGGAGTGGCGAAGAAGACAACAAAAGTGTACTGTGCATAGATGACCAGATCTTAGGAATTGACTGTTCCCGTGCGAAAAACCTCTGTGCGAACTCACAAAAGGGGGGATCCAAGTGGTAATGGTGGCTGACTCAGGCTCCCCATACACAATAATTCAACGCAGCATCTGGGACAGAGACTTCCCGCGAACCATAGGAACACATCTCCTAGCTCCGGACATCCACCCAGTTACCTTCACAGGGGAACCCATTCCCATTGTCGGGTACCGTCCCCTGCAATTTGAATTAAAGGGCCGCACGGCCGAAGGGAAACTCTACGTGGCAGATAAAGGACCCTCAGTCCTAGGATGGGTGGACCAGGGAGAACTCGGTATTCAACTCAATCCGGGAGGAATACGCAAGTCCTGATGACGGCCCCCGTGCAGGCATACAAAGCAGACAAATGAAAGGCAGAATTCCCACAAGTGTTTGGCAGCACTATCGGCAAGTTGACAAAGTTCACTCACAAGATATGCCTCATGAAAGGGGCAAAAACCAGTGAGCCACAAAGTACGCAACATTCTGTTTCAAAGCAGGGAAGCCCGTACAGCAAGAGTTACAATGCTTAGAAGACAATGGAATCGCCGAGCCGATCGAGAGCGCAGAATGGCTGGAGCCTCGGGTCGTAGCCAGGAAACCCAATGGCAAGGTACGCCTCTGCATGGACTTGAGGGAGCTTAACAAAAATATCTTAGTGGATAAATTTCCATTACCTAGGATCAACGAGATGTTAGCCCGGATGAAGGGCATCAAGTGGTTTTCCACAATAGACCTGACCTCTGCCTATCATCAAATCGCACTGCACCCTACGTGCAAGAAACTGACCTCGTTCATTACGTCGTTTGGATGCTATCAGCTCCGGCGGATGCCCTTCCGCCTGGCTTCCGCTACTGCGGTCTTTCAAAAGCTGATGCATAAACTTTTCAAAGACACTGATGGAGTGCAATACTTCTAGGATGATATCCTGGTCGTGGGTCGAACCAAGGCTGACCATGATGCAAAGCTCTCCACTGTACTCCGCATACTAAGACAGAACGGCCTCACAGCAGAGTGGGACAAATGCAGATTCGGGGTGTCATCGGTCATGTACCTAGGGCATGAAAAAAGCGACAAAGGCATCTCACCAAAACAGGCAAACGCAAAGGCCATAAAGGACGCACCTAACCCCAGGAACAAAGATGACATCAGATCTTTCCTCGGCATGGTGGAGTTCTACAGCAAGTTTGTCCCGCATTTTGGCACCAAAACACATAACTTACGTCAGCTACTGAAAGAGAGAACTGCCTTCACTTGGTTGGAGTCAACGCAGGAAAAATTCAAGCAAATCAAAGAAGATATATGTAAGGCGGGGCCCCTACATGGCTTCGACCAACAAGCATTATCTATAATCACCACGGACGCGAGTGACAGAGGGTTGGGAGCCGTCCTGATGCAGCAGTCCGCAGAAGGGGAAATGACGACCGTGAGCTTTGCGTCCAGGTCCTTGGCTTCCAATGAAGAGAATTTCAGCGTGGTGGAGAAGGAGATGCTAGCAGCTACATGGGCAATGGAAACATTCCACCAATTCCTGTGGGGCTCCAGATTCCTACTCCGAACGGAACACAAGCCGTTAGTGAAGGTACTCACGTCAAGTGGACACGCGACGGCCACTCCTCGCATAGTGAAAATTACCCAGCGCCTCTTGGATTATGTGTATGATGTCCAATACATCCCTGGCTCCAAAAACAAAGTATCGGACTTTCTCATTAGGGCAGCGCAATGGAGAACGCACCAAGACCAATGGAAGAAGACGATTACACCATAGCATTCATGGACGACCAAGAGGCGGTCATAAGTGCACAAGAATGGAAGACGGCATTCAAGCTCTCAAGCAGTTCATAGTAACGGGGTGGCCAGAAAAGAAACATTTAACTACAGAACAGCGGAAATTCTGTGAAGTACGAGAACTGTCAGTTGGAGACAACGCGATGTTCATATTAAGAGGAGACAAAGTGGTGCCCTCAGGACGACTGGTAAGCCGGCTACTCACGATTCTGCACGAAGGACACTTGGGGATAGTGAAAACAAAACAAAGAGTCAAACAAGCATACTGGTGGCCAGCAATGGACAGCCAAGTGGAGAGACATGTCAGAGAATGTAAACAATGCAGCAATGCAGACAAGACACAGACCAAGATGCGACCCCCCCCCCCCTTAGGGAAGTTCATCAACCTAGCTATTCCCTGGGAAGAATTGTCAGTGGACATATTGGGCCCCATATTGGATGCAAACAGTGTGCCCAAGTATGCCATTGTGCTCATCGATCGGTACTCCAAGTGGCTGGAAATAGAGATATGTGAGTCAGTGGACACTGACGCTGCACTGGCCTTCCTCACCTCCACATTCCTGAGAGAAGGACTCTCAAGAGTCATAACTTGTGACCGTGGACCCCAATTCACGTCTGAGAAATGAAACGCATTTATGGACCGGAATGGAATACAGATCAAACACACCCCAATATACCACCCAGCAGGGAACGGCCTAGCCAAATGGTTCAACATGGTCATTATGGGATCAATTCAAGCGGCCATCAATGTTGGGAAGAATTGGGAGATGGAACTAAAGTGCACTGTATGGGCCTACCGTATCACTCCCACTAAGACAGGGTACAGCCCATTCAAAATATTGAGGGGGCGGGATCCATTCACCAGGGACAATATGGTGTGGAAACAACGTACAGTACAAAGCAAGTGGTCTCCAGCAGTGGTGCGCAGCAATCTGGAAAAAGCGCAAAGATCTACACAGACTACAACAAGAGGCACAATGGTGCTGGAAAAGGAGGAGTGGGTCAGAGTGAAGCTTGCGCAATTGAGGAAGAAAGGAGACAGCAAGTATAGCACACCTCTGCAGGTCAAAGAAACGTACGCCAGGTCCGCCTTATTGAGTGATGGAAAGATATGGGGCCATGTGTATCAACAGAACTGTTATCCTAAGCACTCTGTTTCTGTGAAGTTTTATCCGTTTTAATGTCACTAGAGGTTGGAGCCTCAGTCGTCGCACGTAGTCAATGAACGTGCCTGGTAAACAAATGAATGTGGAGGTTAGAAAACTAGCCTCAAGACTTGTATTCAGCCTATTAGGACTGTTGATCCTTCGCGGTCAATTTCATCCAGAACCCTTCGGAGACGTGCTCCGCGTCCCAACTCGCGTAAGTTTTGTAACTTAGTGTAATGATGAAATATGCCACGGAGATCAAGTTTAGCAATCTTAGGCGATTCACTTCTTTGTTTATATGCTCATTCAGTCTTTATTACGATGAGTTATCGAGTAGATTGTAACTCGGTCCACAGATCACGCTTCAAACCGATATCAAACATAGCAATGTGATGTTGATAAGTTGAGAGTATTGTATTGTTTTATACTGTAGCGAGTGACTAATCTGGTCCTGTCTGATTTTCCTTTACAGACCCCTGACGAAGGGTCACGTTTGTTGGTTTGACCCGAAATGCATTGGGTGTATTGAAAAATGGATTATACATTGCATGTATGCATGACATAAGATGGATATTATGTCTGTTAAAAATCAATATGGATTATCTCACCAGAAAATTCGTTTCTAAATGAACATAAATCAATCAAATAAACTGAAGTAAAACTAATAAGAAAACTTTGTTTTCGTGTTAAATTTGGCGCCAAGTCTTGAGGCTAGTTTTCTAACCTCCACATTCAGCCATGTGTATCAACACATTTCCCCGTAGACACAGAATGGGCAAAACCCGTTTTTTTAAATGCTCATGGGGGCGCACCAAAATGAAGGTCCAAGAAGAAGTAGGTAGAAAAATGTTCTTTATTTATCTTTGTCCAACTAAAAAACACATCATCAGTAAAATATGTAGCGAGTTCAGCCAACGCGTTTCACTCCCTACCAAGGAGTTTCTTCAGGGCGCTGCAAATCTTTTCGGTGTGTTGTGTTTAGGAGTTCCCTCTGTAATTACACTAGTATTTCGCCAATCATTTCTTCATTCCGACATGTTTCTTAAAAATCTTTGTAGTATCTCTCTTCCCTTATCTTCTCACGTTATCACGGACTTTGTGTCTCTTGTCCAAAAAGCGGTTCTGGTAATCCAATGTTTACCCGTCCCTGGCTGTATTTGTTTGAGGTAGTTACAGTGCTGTACTGGCAGTCGTTCAGTTTCAGCGTCTCGGCATGGCTGGTTCCAGAATGGGCAAAACCCTTTGATACATCTGGCCCATGCTCCCTAGTAAGGGTGGGCGTAAAATCCGTTTCGCGGGCGAATTTGCGGATTTTCCGCGATTTCGCGATCCGCGAATCTCGCGAAATCGCGGTAAAATCCGCGAATTAGCGGGGACGAATTTTCAGCCAAGCAAGGGTTACAGCAGCAGGTGCAAAAGTTGAACCTAATTTCTTTGTAACCTTTTACAAAAGGGTTACAAACAAATTAACTTCAACTTGGACACCTGCTGCTAATTGCTTCCTGGCGCCTCGTTGCCTACTTGCAACTATTCTCTGACCCTGCTCTGACCCTTGAAGCAGGGTCGGAGAATAGTTACAAGTAGGCAACGAGGCACCTGTCCAAGGAATTAAACCTCATCAGGAAGCACTTACAGATATAAAAAACAGGAAGAAGGGAGAGCATGGCAAATACACCCATTTTGAGTGGTCAGGAGGGGTTAAACTAAAAGAGACCTTCACAGCACAATTTTCATATGCATTTTGCTAAAAATAAAAAGCTGTATGTTCTGTAGGGGCAACTCAGGAATCTGGCCCTTCAGAGATCCGGCCTCTCTTTCTTTCTCTCGTTCTCTCTCTCCCTCTCTCTTTCCCTCTCTTTCTCTCTCTTTCTATCTATCTATCTATCAATCTATCTATCTATCTCTCTCTCCCTCTCCCATAAATGACTGCATGGGTAACTTCGCTATGCAAGCGGCTCGCGAAGACGCAAAAAGCCCCGCGAACACGCAAAAAACCCCGCAACCACGCAAAAAACCCCGCGAACACGCAAAAAAACAAAAATCCGCAAATTCGCACAAATTCACGAATTTTGCGGATCGCAAATTCGCAAATCCTCACATTCGCGGATCGCGAATTCTCAAAATTCGCCCATGCTTAGTCCCTAGACAGAATGCCCAGATGCAACAAGGTAATGAAGTGGGACAAGAACGAAGAGAGTAACTACGGGAACCTGGAAGAAGAGAAAAATAACAGAGACACTGGTACACCCAGCAGTGGCACGGAGGGCACCAATACAGAAGAGGCGAACACTGCCGGGACACAGGAGAATTCAGAGGACTCTGAGCAGCAGGCAATCAAGCAGACCAAAGTGAGAGTGACTTGGTCACCAGGGACCAACCACAGGAGATAACCAACGCTGCCCCAGCCAGTGGCAGTAGAGACACGAGGGCAGGCACCACGTTGAGACAGACCCGCACAGGCAGGACCCTGGTACTGCCAAAAAAGTATCGGGAGTTCGACATGAAAGCCTAACCACCTTCGGACTGATCCTTTTGGAGTTATTACCCAGTAGTTTGCAACTGTGTTATTGTTGTTAAAGGGAGGAGATATGTAGTGTAGCGTTCTAGTGTCTCCGTCATCTCGTGACGGTGGAAGCTGGTGGCGCCGGCGGGAAGTGAGGTCATGAGATAGCCAAGCGACATCCGAGCTGTATTCTTGCTCCCGGCGTTCTCAGGAACGACAATAAATACACACATACCAGTGTCCGCCTCATCATTACCCCCGACTGCCTCTCTACACAGATGCCCCATTAGTGTGAATTACTAAGGAACCCTGAGGCATGGGGGGCTTTCTTGTAATTGCACGCTCTGCTTAAAAGTCATGAAGGTTTGCTCCACCGCATGTTGGCCTAATGTATGGCTGGATCTGGGTGACAAACCCGTCTTCGCTTCCACTATGGCACTGTGCACCTGAGCTATAAATATCATCTTTATTGCAAAAGGTTTGCAATGTCTTTGTGCGCTCATGAGTGTGCAATTCCTCCATGCCACTGGTGTGTGCGGAAATGCCTCATGCCTGGAGAAAAACACCTAACAGCGGAGAATAATAAATCTGCTTACCAATCAGCATGGCGTGCTAATGATCATATCCCCGGGGGCGTCTCCCTCCGAACATTCTGGAAAGGAGTGAACCCGCGGCCTGGAGCATTGCAGTGTCGCTCACGGTGTTTCTGCGTCAAGGGGATCGCTTATTTACTGGCCCAAAGTTCCACTTGTTTTCTTCTTGTTTTGTTCTTGCATATGTTGTCACATTGATTGTTCTTCTTATTCTGCCTGACTTGCGTAATACGAAGGAGCTGTGTGTGGTGTGTGTGGGTGAAAACAGACAAACGATTTTTGGCTCAAATATGTGTCTGGTTTTATTAAAATGATCTGATGTATTTCAGTCATTTGTTAGGACTTGGCTACACTCAGCTCTGCATGGGCAGACATATTGGGGCAGATTTAAAAGGCCCTTGCGACACTTTTTTGTCACTTTTCCCATGTGAAAAGTGTTGCAAAAGTGGCGCAAGGGGCTTGTAAATTTGCCCCATTATTTCCAAATACATAGGGGCTTATTTATGAGCACTTGTGTCACTTTTGTGCCACTGATGCGCCGTTTTCTGATTCTGTACCTTGACCCGAGAAGTAGCGAACACAGGCGCATCACATTACCACGCCACACAAGAGCAAGATAAAGGTAATTCCCGTTACCACGAGACATAAATACAATGCGGCACAAGCTTTGTCTACAAGATCACTTAGACTCCGATATTTTGTTGCAGAGTGGCTTTCACTGCATGAATATACAATACGAGCCTACAAACCACGTTCGGCACCAGCCAGGTATGTGGGCAGCCCTTTGGTCAATGATAAAAAGATTGTAGATATAGTGGGAAGCACACTACAATTCATTACCGTATTTTTGTTTTTTGTCACAAACAGTTGGTTTTTAAGAAAGGATTCATCCAGCCCTGATGAGAGTCCGGCAATTCAAAAAACCGAGACTCGAAACGCGTCGGCTACCATAAAAGTGGCTACCATAAAAGTGACAGTTAGATCTTTGGACACTTAGAGTATTGCAATTATTCACCCTGCTAATTTGGGAACATCATGTGTTGTTTAAATGTGCAAATGTGATTTGAAGCTACACATTGCAACTGTTTCTTGACTGATTTATTGTCACAATATTTTGTATTTTTCATTTATGTAAATGTACTTTTTCACACATTTATGTGGAGTCCTAATGTACTGTTGTATGTTTTTGTAATAATGAGATTGTCTGTTTATTGTAGATTATGTGTCCTTTTTTGTGACTATATTTGAACATGAAGAATAATTAAAAGTAAAACAGGCAAAATTGATGCTCAAGATAAACGTATTAATTTTCGTTTATTGTTCTGTGTTAGTAACATAATCGAACAATTGGAGGTTCAGGTAAATATCCAGTTTTCTTGTTAATAGGCCCTACCTGCCCTCTCTCCTTTGGGCCAAACCCCTTCCTTTTCACAAAATTCTATGGAGACAGCGCTCTAATGTTTGCACGTGCCCAGCCCATAAAATAAAGGCAGCAGCGATATCAGCACCATTTACAGTGTCTGGCTGCATGCCACTGGCTGCCAGGGCTTTATCATCACTCAAATGTGCCGACAAACGTCCAGTGTTTACAGAAGGGATGGCTGGCAGTGATAACCCTCTCTCCTCTCCTAAACAAGGTTGAGCAGAGGCATTTATTGTTCCTTTGCCAAGATGACTTCCTTGTTACACTCCTTAATCTTACTGTGGTACTTTGAGCTCATTTATTGCTGAAGTTATCACCTTTCTTCAAATGTCAAATACTTACTCAATGTTGACAAGGAACCTCCTCTGGGTCCCAGAAGTCTGATTTACTGAATGCGTCTCAATTGGGCAATGGTTCTGTTCTGCACCTATTGTGTCATTATTTCTGACGTGACATAATGTACGTTGATGTTTCCGTCACAGGAGGTAAAAGAAGTGTATTTGTATGTACGCAAGCAAAATGCTTTCTCAAAAAGAAGTCATACCACTTTTACGGAGTTTCCTTAACTTACATTGCACAACTGCTCACCAACTTAAAACAACAAAAAAATACTATTGATCACATAGGTGAAACCGAATGCATTTAGAAAGGCTTACTCTATTCTGTCAATGGTAGGACGCCCGGGCGATCCACTCCCCAGCGCTCCGGTGCACGTTTCTGCCCCCTCCCTGAACATCTTCAGGAAGACGCCCAAGACCTGGCTCTTCAGCTGAACTAACAACCATTGGCAAAGCCAATAGTCCTGGCTTGTTGTAGGTGTAATGTTACCTATTGGAGTTCATATCTGGATGCAATGACCGAGCAGCAAAATACCAGTCGGAGGCACACTATGCTAAACACCGATTTTAAGATTACGTATTTTTAAGCCAAACCCTCAATTACATTGGCCACGCCCCTTTGAGAGATCCCCCAGGTGTTTCATCCCACTTAACGCCCTGCTTACAGTTACTGTTAATTATAGGAGTAATGTAAAGGATGAGTGGTACTGATATCAATAAGTCTCATGCAAAACCAACATTTGATGGACAGAATGCAGAACAATGTCATACATTCACCCCAGTACAGAGATCTGGGCCTAAATCCATCATTTCCCTCATGGGAACAGTCCAGCCCGAACTGCCAAGCCAGGTCTTCCCTAGACCAGAATCAAGCATCCTAGGACCCGTTTCTGGCTATCAGCCGTCTTCAGCCAGGATAGCTTGACTCCAGTGGTGTGGAGAGCACGGGACTCACGTCTGAGCATACCCTTCCCTCTCGAGGTGACAAATGCAAAACCAACAGTTGATGGACAGAATGCAGAACAATGTCCTACATTCACCCCAGTACAGAGATCTGGGCCTAAATCCATCGTTTTTTTGCACTCCACACCACCCCAGTTCAGACATGGCCATATGCAAATCAGACTTGACCCTGTGCCTCATGGGAACAGTCCAGCCTGAACTGCCAAGCCATGTCTTCCCTGGACCAGAATCAAGCATCCTAGGACCGGTTTCTGGCTATCAGACGTCTTCAGCCAGGATAGCTTGACTCCAGTGGTGTGGAGAGCACGGGACTCATGTCTTAGCATACCCTTCCCACTCAGGGTGACAAATGCAAAACCAACAGTTGATGGACAGAATGCAGAACTGTTGTTTTTGCATTTCCACTTAGCACACACGGGTGGTACTTGACCCTAGAGTCACCTTTAGAGACCACCACATGATTTTAACCTGCTTGAGTATCCCACACTACCAGGCTTTTTCGTGTATTATAGGATTTTTCCATGGTGACGTTAAGATGATGTTGGAATCGCACTTAACCCCCTGAGCAGCACTTGAGGCGACTTGGAACCCCCAGCTGCTTCAGTTTTGATTTTTCCTGGGTAGCCACTCTGGCAACAGGAATAGGTCAGTAAACTATTCACTGACCATTGCACCATGACCACAAGATTAGCGCCCACGCCTAATATACATCTCCCCTTTTTAGGTTGCCCCCCTCCCTTGTCCTGAAGAAGACTCTCCGCTGAGGTCGCAAACTACCCTCACAGCACAAGTCGAGTCGAAACGTCGACACCTTTCTACCTTGTAGACCTGTGCCACCCTCCCCAGATTAATCCATGAAAATGCATTGTATGCATGATATGAGTTAACAGATTACATGTAAATTTATAAAACGTGTTTTGGACAGGCCTTGTTTGACTGGATTGTTGTCCCAGTCTTTAGAAATATCCAATTGGTATTTTTGTATCCTTCTTTGACTTATACCTTCCTATTCACCACCACTCTCCTACCTTTTCTCTTTCCTTGCAACCTCATACATGCTCTTAAATTGTGAAAATAAACTACGCATAAGCAATGAATTAATTGTCTTGGCGCTAATTCTATTGTGGTCATGCTGAATACATGTACTCTTTAAATTATGAATGGAGTACAGATGCTTTAAACACCTGTTTTTGATATAAATTATCAGTATTGTAGTTCTCACACAATACCGACTTCTTCAGTTTTTGTAATGAATGTATTGTTTAAAATATTGGTTACGGACCACTCTTATATTCCCGACCCTTCTAAATAGTCTTGTTCTGTAAATTTTGCTGACATTTCTAAATCTGACATCATAATTTTAATAGTCTCAAAGTCCCAATCATCTGAAAATGTGCTGGGTGATACAAAGTCACTTAAAGAAACCTTGAACTGGTGTGGAATCTTAAGCATTTCCACCGGGCCTTAGATGTCATAATCAGTTCTATCCCATGCCATGACAGGTCTCTTTTTTCACGATGAGATGATTTGTGTGGTTTTAGGACCAAGTTGATTTTCTGACTTGCTGTGTCCATTGTACTGTACTTTCCATCTATCATTTTTCCCAAGCTTAAAACCAAAATGAGCCGGAGCAGGAGGAAAAGTACACCTAACACAATCCAAAATTCAATCCATGGTGAAACCAGATATGTTTTTTCAAGTTGATGAAATAGTTCTGTTATTTTTTCTTTGAAAGTTTCATTTGCTGGCGTTTCTTCAGGTTCACTGGGATCCTCAGAAAATTTATCAAAGTTGATGAAATAACCAGAGGCAGTTCTGTCAATTGTTTGAATTGCATCGGGATTCTTCGAAATCACTGGAGTTGATTCTTCCTTTGTCATATTTGTATAGTCAGATGCTACATCATTGTAGACAGGTGTTTCTTGACGAACTGTTTTTTAGGTCTCAAGAGGCACTAGTTTCATGGCTTTGTTACATAGTCCTTCTTTTCTTACTGCAGGTTTATCAAAGGTGATAAGTCTTTCAGTTTGAACCTCTTTGATAGTAGCAAGATTTGGTCTTCTGCTACATCTTGGGCGTCCACTGGGCCTACTACTTATTATTGGCCACATGTTGTGGTTTGACCAGGTCGTTGGATACAACTCTGTTCTCCCTTTTACTAGCAAGGGGCGGTAGTACTACTGATCTTGTTCCTTGGATTGCCAAGACAGGTACTGCTTTTCTGTAAGAAGGCCCAAATTCCTTCTTCACCGCAATCTTTTCCCTGACTATATTCCCAATCTTTGGAATCCAGACAGGCCTTGCTGGGACAGGTGGTTTTTCTTCAGTGGCTGTTGTGTTGTGTTACTCAGACTTCTTCTTGTTTCATTTAAGTCCTGTAAAACAGCCAAGCGTTCTTTGACATGAAAGAGTTTTTGTTCTACCACTGAAGTCTGAGGATCGAGGTCTTCGATTAACATTCTAGTACCAAATAGTATTTCATATGGAGTTATTCCACCCAGAGAATTTCTTGGCAGATTGTTAAGACTACGTTGGACACTTATTAGATGTTTGACCCACCCATCACTCGAACCTAATACCTTAGCTGTTATGGATTGCTTTATTTCACGTTTTTTTTTTTCTCTACCGCATTACCCTCAGGATGAAAGGGACTAGAATACCGCAATGCAACGCCCAAGCAAGCCATGGCCTCTTTGTAAGCTCGAGAGCTAAACGCAGGACCCTGGTCAGAATGTAGCGTGCCAATTGCGTAGGTGCCGATAAAGACGCTCAGATCCTTTATAGCAGTTCTGACATCAGCTGAGCGCTGGGGCCACATCCAAATAAATCTTGTCGTAGTAGTTGTGGGACCACATTTGTCTGTAGGGACGCCTGCGGGTGGATAGTCTAATGCTGTCTAACAGGGGTGTCTGTACCGGGCTGGCTACGCTGTAGTCAGGTATCTGGGGCCGTTCATTACTACAATATCTGTTGCAGTTTTTGCAATTAATTGCAAATTTGTAAATTTGCACGCTCATTCCTGGCCACCAGTACTCCAGTACTCTTATAATTCCAGTATAGATTACAAGATCCCTTGATGTCTCGGACCTTCTCCCTTATGTGCTTCTTGAACCAAGTAAGCCCTCCGCTTCCTGTTTGTAATTACTCTGTCCCCCACTCCAGGGATTCGAGCAAAAGGAATGGAGTTTGCATCAATTATGTATGTATTCGTGAGTTGATAGTTTAGAGGTAACGCTGCATGATTGCCATCCATTGAGGCTTTTACTGCTAATAGCGTTTCACCATCTATTACTCTTTTAGAGCGAGCGATTGTAGCTACGGAAGCCGTTTGCATAGCTGCCTCTGCGGCTTCATCAGCCAAGGAATTCCCTGCAACGTGAATGCATTCACGCTGATGACTCAGTGTATGAATCACGTGAGTGTTTTGTAGTTCTTTCTGCAAAACAAGTACATGTTCCCAAAGCGTTTTATGCTTAATTGTGCCACCTTTTGAATTTTTGAACCCGTTTTTAACCCAGTTCTGCAAATGTTCGTTGTAAGATTCAACGCAGAAAAACGATTCGCACACTATAAGTGTGGGGAATTTCAGTCGGCAGAGAACATTCGTGTTCATATTGGAGAAATTCTTGTGTTTTTAAGTTGGGGTCAAATACGTATTCAACGTCTGTTGCAGCAAGAGAGTTAACCCATTGTATCCATCTTGGATGTAAAGCTTTAGCATTTGGAATGCTTGCTTTTGTCACTGCCTCTAAGGCAGGTACAGGAGTAACGATCATTTTGCTACTGCAGTTTGAACCGCTGTCAGTGACATCTAATTTTATCAGTAGAAGTGAATTTCATTTCAGCTTGTGTGTACAAGTGTGATTTGTATGCTATTGGTACAGTTTCTCCTTCATTAAAGGTCAGGTACGTGAATCCGCATCTCCCTGGGATGATTCGGATTACAAGGTTGCGCACGTTTTCGCGTGTCTGTAATTGTGTTTTTGCTAACATGTCTGTTTGGACTGAACGCAGAATTTCTGTGTGTGTTTGAGTCTAATTAGTCGGTTTGAAATCAGGTTTGATTAATTGGTAGAGAGGTTTAACCCTTTCTGCATAATTTAGAACATAAATTCTTCCAAAATTCAGGAAACCAAGAATTGACTAAGTTTTTCAGCGTTTTTGGAGGTTGGAGCAGCGCACATTTCTCTAGAAAATTAGCTACCAGGCGTTTGCCTTCACTTGATAACTCGTAGCCTAGAAATAGGACGTTGAGGTGGGCAATTCGTGATTTTTTAAAACTGAATTTATACCCTTCAGGTGTAAACCCAAGTATTATGGTGTTCACTCTTTTCAAGTGTACATCCAAGTCGTCATCTGTAAGATAGATGTCATCAACATAAGATAATGCCTCATAATCGTATGTTTGTAGTAAGTCTGTTACTCTTGCTGAAAATAACCCTGGGCTATTCTTGAATCCCTGGGAGATACGGCAAAATTGTTGCTGTGTCCCCATAATTGAGAAAGCGGTCAAATTCCTGCTTTCAGGTGCAATATTTTGACAGAAAAACCCATTTGAAATATCTAATGTGGTTTTATATTTTTTGCGCACAATGTTATTCATCAGTGCTGCACTGTGTGCAGTTTGTACTGCAAATGTTTTGCAACAAGAGTTTAAGTGTCTGTATTCCAAAACTAGACGATATGAATTGTCTAGTTTGGAGACCGGAAACAAAGGATTGTTCATTGACGAGGTGCATGTTTCAATCACCCCTTGGTATTCAAGTTGATTTAAAATCTCCCTGACTTGTTTTTTAGCATCTTGCTTAACTGGGTACTGCCTTTGTGCAGTAAGTTGATTTATTAACTGTATTTTATGGTGAGGAGAGTCCTCATCCCATTCTACATGATTTTGATATAATGCTGGAGCTTGGGCCACAGCCCATTTTCTGGCATATGTATATTTATTATGAATTGGAATGTGATTTGAGAAGGCTGGCATAATTATCTCTTCGCCATGTGGGCACTCCCTGACAAATTCAGGTGGCTAGTCTCGTTCAGCTAGAAGAATGTCACAGTCCTTAGAGAGCCTCTCCCAAAAGAGTGCTCTTATTTTCTAGTTATGTCCCCCTTCATCCGGAGTGTTGCTTCATATAACTTGTGGGGTACACTAACCCTCATGTTGGCAGTTTCAACTTTAATGGATTCATTCAAGTCCACTGTTTCCAGATGATCATTCAAGATTTTGCGAACTGTGGTGACTTCTGCTGCGCTGCTAGCATTGTCTGAGCCCACTCCCCGTTCTTGAGTTGTGTCCTCAAGATCCTCGGCATGTCTGATTTTTAGGCTTGCTACCTTCTTTTTGGAAAATTGAGCTTTTTTACTTTGTTGAACGTGTTCTTTGTCTTTGGACTTGACACGTTCTTCCTTGTGTTCTGACCGTCCTCTTCTTTCTGATTTATGCGAGGAAGTCTGAAAAGATCGAGAGGGACGTGAATCATTATCTTGATATCTGTCAGGTTTTTTCAAATTATCCCTATTCCTAAAGTTATACCTTTTTTTCAGAGGGCTCCCTTTAGTGTTTTCCCACTTCTTTTTAGGAGTAGTGAGATTATTTTTAATAAAAACGTTTTCAGGATTTTCAGTTAGTTTGGGTTTTAAGGGTTTCCCACCCAAACTATCTCTACCTCGTTCTTCATTTTCAGATTTTTCAATAATTCTAGCAAGCTCATATGGTTGTTCTGCTATATCTGTTTCTTTTAACTTTTGGCAGATTGCCACAGATGCTGCTTCACCTTTAATGTTAGCTAATAATATAGCTGAGACCTGTTTGAAATCTTTCAGTAATTTCATACCTAGATTTAAGGCCGGTTCTGGACCGTATTCATTCTGAAATTGTCTTAGAACGTCTGGTATTACCGCCATGGACAGTACACCATGTGTTTTTGTGTAGATTGAAGCAAAGACAGTACCCCAAGTGTCACAGTCCTCCACATGTGGTGCTATCCCCATTGGTAAACAGATTGTCAGAATTCTGTGTTTCTCATGAGGTGTACTATCAGGGAATACTGCCTCAATTTGAGTAATTTTTTATGCTAGCCAAAACGGAATTTGTTCCCTTTTGGCAGGCAATTTACCAATGACTGACTGTATGGTCTGCGGTGTTATTTTATTTGTGTTCCCCTCATACGGGTGTGCTGTGGAATTTTAGGTTGGACTGTTAAAGTCCTCATGACATATTGAACCAATTGTCTGTGTATTTTAATTAATTGTTTTAGCTGAGCTAACAGTTCTCAACCTGTCATATTTTCAATGTCAGGATGTGGTGTATAGCTGACTGGTACCGGCCATGTAGCTCCTGGTCTACCTAGTGGACCGAGCCTGGTAATGTGATTTTGATGTTGTAGGGCACCATTAAACCAGAGTTGATGCTCCTGGTAAGTGAGTGGAATTTCAACATCCTCGAAAGGAACGTATTCCACTGGAGGTTCCTCTGATTTGTAGTAGTGGAACTCCTGTGTTACTGGATTTGCTTGTGGAAAAGTAATCCATGAATAGAATACCTCTGTCTGCCGATATTCATGTGCCTCTATCACAAATATAACTTTACCACCTCTCGATGATACCCCATTTTCTATAAGTTTTATAGTTATGGTTTTCCTTATATTTGCCGGGATGATTATAGCATCATCGTCTTCTTCATTAAACCCTGTAACGTCTGAACCCGGTTGGTTCGCATCTACTGCAGCTCCACCGGTTACGTTGTTGTCGCCTTTAATCGACATTGTTAAATGAAAGTTTTCCAGAAAAAGTTTCAAGGAAACAAAGATTAGGTGCACAATATTTTGGAACACTGTATCCTTCAACGTTAAACAAACCAAAAACTAATACATAGGATTTTCGTCCTACTCAGTTTTGGAGGATATTAACCTTTTACCCACTCTAGACGTCTAATGGAGTATTTTATGGGAAAAAGGGGTCTGTGTGAAAAGCACAACTGAGTTACTCTAGTATCTAGTGTTAAATTATTGCCTTATCAAACGTTGGGCGCCATGTAGTGTAGTTCCTATATTCCCAATAGGCTCTGCGCATTGGAATATTATATACTGTAGTTTAGACGTAGAACTGAGGTCTACTAGGTCTCTACCGAATATATTAAACTTAATTGTGAGTGCCAGCTAGCTCAGAGGTCACTAGAAACTTTCTCGAATAAACAAGAAGGGATTCGTTTCTGACAACTGTATAAACATGACAACTTTGCTTCCCAAAAATAAGAAATCAAATCTGTAGAGTCGGGGAAAAAATAGATAACTATTTTACTCAGTCAATCGTGCATGCTTCCTTTCACCAGAGGTGCAGAGAAATAGAGAGACGGGCGTTTTCAATAAAACGTATTTATTGAACAGTCTTCTTTCTCAAGAATAGGAAATGAACTGCTACAATCGTAATACTGTTTATAAAGTACAACGCATATAATACGAACAGTATTATAAAGTAGTACTGTAAAAGCATGATATGGTTGCTAACCAATAAACTGTCTAAAACGTATAAAATACATACAGTAATAAATAATGACTAAAAGTACTCAACTGGTGCTTCTAAAATACGCCTACCCGGGTGTACCTAACCTAAGTCTAGTACGAGGGAAGAAGAAAGTGAGGAGTAGCTTACGTTTAGTAGTTCTCTGCCAGGAATCTATTCCAAGATTTCTCTAAGAGGTCTAATCAGCTCCGTACCTTGGTTTTAGAATGAAGGAGGTCTTGTATCTCTCCCTCAGGACTCGATTTCCCAGATACCCGCAAGGATAAGCCGGAAACACTGGAGCTGGATTTCTCGGCAAGAGAAAAGACAGCGTCTCTCTAAGTGCGTCAGCTGGAGGGTCGGCTTCCTTCGGCACATGCTGCTGCAGGGAGTTGGGCAAGTAGATAGTCGATCTGCTCCATACCACCGTGTGTTTGTCTGGGCAAATATAGGCATATTTACACCTTGAAGGTGCGAGTTTGACGCATGATTGAACGTAATAACGTCACTCGAAGACTCAATTCTTTGAAAACTCCAGGAGTTCTTGGATAACTCAATATTCAAGCAGGGGGAAGTCCCTAGCTGCTGAAGGCGGGTTTTCCCAAGAAATCGTTGTTGATTCTTGGAACTTAGTGGAAGTATCCATGCCGAACTTGCGCTGCAAGGCTTAGGCCAAATATGGTAATGAGTTATTTGCCTATATAAGGACATGAATCGGGAAAATTTACACTAGGGCCCTAGATTCGTTTACAACAATGCTTGTTTCCAGTCCAGGGAGGACCTGGCCTAGCAGTTGGGGCTGGACTGTTCCCATGACGCACAGGGCAAGACTGATTTGCATATGGCTGGGTCCAACTGGGGTGGTGAGTGACCTAAAAAACAATGGATTTAGGCCCAGATCTCTGTACTGGGGTGAATGTATGACATTGTTCTGTATTCTGTCCATCAACTGTTTGTTTTGCATTTGTCATCCTGAGTGGGACGGGTATGCTCAGACGTGAGTCCTATGCTCTCCATGCCACTGGAATCAAGCTATCCTGGTTGATGAGGGCTGAAAACCCGAAACCGGTCCTAGGATGCTTGTTTCCAGTCAGAGAGGACCTGGCTTGGCAGTTCGGGCTGGACTGTTCCCATGAGGCACAGCGTTGACTGATTTGCATATGGCTGGGTTCAAACTGAAATGGCATGGTGAGCAAAAAAACGATGGATTTAGGCCCAGATCTCTGTACTGGGGTGAATGTATGACATTGTTCTGCATTCTGTCCATCAACTGTTATTTTTGCAAGTTACAATGCTGTCTGTGGTATAAACAGTATTTTTTTTGTAGCGAGTGATAACTAGGATGCTGTCTTTCATACATTGTCCTCTGTTGAATGGATATGGAATTTGCTGCGAGTCTTGGAGCGTCTCTTGGAGCGTGACCTGCAATGCTGTTTTTTCGTTGGCCTGGGAGCTCTTGTGGCTGGGGCAGCCTGACGATGAGTCTGAGTCTATTCTAGGTGGAGTGTGTGGCTTAAGCTTGATGACTTCATCCGTCCAGGTGAACACCTCTTCAGGTTATTCAAAGAAGTGTGTCCACAATTTGTAGGACACACGCAGCCTGGCCGGGAACAGCAGGGAGTACTGGATTTGTAAATTCTGCAGTCGAGCTTTGTAAAGGATTGTCGACGCTGTTGGACTAGCCTCGCATAGTCCGGAAAAATCATTATAGGATGTGAGGTATAATGGAGGGTCTCCTTAAGCCTGGCTTGCTGCAGGATAACATTCCTCTCTTTATAGTTTAAGAATCTGGCAATTATAGGCCTGGGGGGGGGGCACCGGGTGGCGGGCTCTGCAGTAGGGCCCTGTGCACATGCATTATGAAGCAGGAGGACAATGCTCCAGACGGGAGCCAGTCTGTCAGCCATTTACCAAGGAAACACTCCACATCGACCATTTCCCAACCTTCCGTAAACCCCAGAAATCAGCGAGTGCACCCCTCTGCATCCTCAGCTCGTGTTGCCAGACCCTTCATAATTTACTCCAGGGTGGACACTTTCTTTTGAAGGATAGTCACTGTATTCTCTACCGTCGATATTCTGGTTTCTGCTTCAGTTATTCATTGTACTGCATTGCGAAGCTACTGCCTGAGTAACATGACATCTGAGCCAACCGCTCTGATTTTGGGCTCTTGTGTGTCTCTGGACTGTGTTATATCTGCTAGTATAGCAGCATTGTCAGGCATGCTTGACGTTGAGTTGCCTGGATTAGGTGTCTGCATATTAGACCATGGTGCTTTACCGTTGTGCTGGGGAGCTTATCCTTGGTCATGTTGTAGATATTGGCAAAGGAGCAATCCCTATTAATAAGTCTGATTTGAGATCAATACAGTTGGGCCAAATCAAAATGGCAGCTCGATCGTGTGGAGCCATCGGAGCACTGTTCCGAACCCCCTCGGGTCACCCAGGAGCCATCTACATCGATTGAGTGAGAGGCCTTGATTAAATGTATATGTGAGTTTTAGTGGTGAATTTCAAATATCTGGCCACCTCGGGAACAGTCAACGTAGGAAGTCCGCAGGCACGGTGGTGGAGCCGATGTTAGCGACCCGGCCACCTCTGTATACCCAGATGCATACTTGGGGGGTTTATAGTCCCGAGGGCGCTGGGAGAGGCCCAGGACCGCTCTCCTGTATCAACGCTGTCTCAGCTAACTGCAATGTAAGGGGGGGGTGACTGCCAATGTCCCCAGGCCCCTTATCTTGTCACAGCCCGCTGCCCAAACCTTGCCGCTCGTTATGCATGCCGGGAGCCTTGGCTCACGCAAACACCCATCCGAGGGCACTGCGGCCTAGATTTTACTCTGGCCACCTGCGCTGATGTATGTCTCACCTCGAAGCTAGGTATGGCTGCTGATGTATAGGTGGAGAGCGGCGTCTCCTACTGTGATAACTGCGTTGCCGTCCTGGCTGCCAGCTGCCTGGTTGGAGAGACGGGCTCTACCTGTCAGCGGAGGGGCCCTGAATATGTTCTCTGAATCTGGTCTCATCTCACTCCTCGTTCATCTGTACAGACTGAGGGCAATTGCATGCGGCCCGGTATCGCTGCTGAAATTTAGATGTCAGCCGCTCTCAGCATGACTGTGGCACTCCCTGCGTTTTGGCCACCGGTTGCCTTACCTGAAAGGCACCATTTGCCAGCACCGCGGTCCTCCCAGCATCCTGAGACTTCGTCGCTGCAGTACGTCATATGTTCCAACGTCTCCTCTCAGCCGAGGCAGGGGATCTTCAGGCCTCAACCGCGCCTCCGCTCTGGGCTGCTTCGCCAGCTCGGGGGCGACTCCAAGATAGTTTTTGGGGATCAGAGGAGTACGGATAATATCCGCATTGGGCAGAGGTGCAATTATGGGGCTCATGCAGCAGGATAGTCAACAAATTTCTACAGGGCTACGGGAGCTCCTTTATGGCGCGTCCACCATGTTGGACCACCTGTCCACGCCCCCTGCTTGCTTTTTTTTCTGAGTTTGCACATTTGCCTTTGATCTTTTCCATTAAGGCTGCTAGGATCCCTAAACTCCTGGCTCGCCTTCAGGGCTTTGAGACTGTCCCACATAGGACTCTATTTCTCTGGGTGTCTCTCCAGCCTGGTTAACTTATTCCCGTTTCCCTCCTTATATCTGAAATGTATTACCGGCTTCAAAGCTCACCATGTTTCCCCTTCTCCTCCTGCGCTCTGCTTATCAGTCTCCAATGGGCTGATATTTCCCTTTTGTGGCCCTCACAAGTTTGTCGAGCAATGTTCGCGGTTGGCGGGGGTTGTCATCTGCTTTTTTGGACTGAACCTCAAAAACAATCATAAAGAAGGAGTGAACTTAATGTGGGCTGCAGGTTTAGCCACACTCTCCAAATGTTCTTTTTGCTTATGCTTTTCACCGGCCGATATAAAGAAGTCGAGACAGGATTAAGTTCTTTTGTTTGTAGATCAAGGTTTCTTGAGTTTTTGTTAGTGTGGTTAGCTTCTCCTCTCCCACTGATATTATGTATAGGAGGGGGGAGATAGAGCTAACAGCTGGCTCCTGCCTCCAGTCCTTGCCTACAAATATATATTTTTTATTTCTTAGTGAATACCTATTTTTCCTCTTCCCAAATCAGCTTCTACAGATCTACAGACCCTTCTACCCCAGGTTACACTGACCATTTTCCTCTTGTTTTCCCTCATGTAGCTGGGGGTACAGGAGACTCTCAGTGTTTCACTCTACCGCCTGACCCTGCTCATCGTGCTTAGCTCATATGGCGCCTTTCCTCATTACACTCTTTCTTCTCTAGCAGGGTCCTCAGAGAGAGATGATAGCCAGCCAGTGCTGAGACTGCCTGGTATTACCCAGAAGCAAATCTGCCCTATCCCTGCGGAGCCTCAGCGCCACTCTGCCCAGAGCCTTGCACCATTGTGCTCGCTGCAGCCATCCTGCTCCGGCAAGAGCCAACTGCTGTCACCCAAGCACCACGACCCGCCACAAAAAGTCATTCCCAAAAAGAACCTCTGAATCCTGCGGACATTCGCCCCAACACCCAAAGGTAGGAATTAAATTGTTCCTGCATGAAACATTAGAATTGTGTGGTTATGACACCAAAGCGAGAGATCTACCGGCCAGCACTCTCAGCTAGCCACAATGTTCCCCCTCACCCACAGGCTAGCCACGCCCCTAAGGTAGACTACCTTAAGTGAACATCCAGAGAAGGGTTTCACCATCTTGATTTTTGGTGAAATAGTGACTTCTGGGTCAGGGTAATGCCCACTCCCCACAGGAAGTGGGCATGTAGGGGACGTTGTTGCCTTAGTGGTAGGTAGCCTATTAGCTACTAACTGTTGTTTCCCTAAACACCCTTAAATTGAGTATTTAGGGGTCCTTCAACACCACATCCCTAGATTTGACTTCCAGAGAACTGAAGAGGACAAAGAAGAGCCGACACCGCGAGAAGCAAGAACCTTCACAGAAACTGGCACCAAACCCTGCCTCCTTAAGAATTACAGAACCCTGACTCATCCTGCAAGGGTGCATCCTCTGCAACTCTCATAAGACTATCAAGCACTTGGGCAACCAGCGATCATCTCCCTTGGAGTGGAGGAGCCATCCCTCTGCTTCCGCAGACACCGACCGTATCTGCCCCGTTCATGGTGTTCCTGGCCATCGGGCCCACTGGGGAAGCATCACTTCAGGAAGAGGAATTTGTGGCTCTAGGAGAACATCCACATCTCTCAGCTGAGGTTCGAGAAGCTAGACCCTCCAGGAGCTTCCCTGCACCAATACCCTGAGTACCGGGGTACTTGCACCAGCCAAGGCTTGCTTCTTGTCCAGCCTGACTCCACCGCCATGTAAGCCTTCTTGCATGACCAGGGACATCAGGACAGAAGAGACCGCCGACTAGACTGGTCCTACTGTCTTGATTTCTCCCCTCTGAAGATATTCGGACAACCATGAAAGCTTTGAACTCCAGTGGCCAGGCAGCCAAGATCCTCAGCATCCGAGCTCTAGAGCCCTGGTCCGTGGCGATTGCTTGTGTTTTCCTTGGCCTGGGGCCTCTATGACCTAAAACCCCATTTTGGGTTCACCCGGATTCTTCCCAAGTCCCTCTTGACATTGGTGTAATGTTTGAGGTTACCATCCTGACCAGGACCTCTGCACCCGGACACACTAGGGCAGGTAAAGGGAACCCGCTGGTTGTACGTTGGCCACAGACCAAGTGCCTGCTTGCTATGTGTGTTTTTCTCCCAAAGGATAACATTGTAGTGTTCAAGGCTCATGCCTCAAAAACGTTATTCGAGTTATTGTGCCATTTTCAACAAAAATAGATATCTCTGCTTGTACTTAGTTAGTCTAAAATTCTTGTGACTAAATTCTTATAAAAATCTACTTTTATTTTACAAATTTGTCTTTGATTTCCTATTGAGTGTGTGAGCCACTTATTGAGTGTTTGCACAACAAATGCTTAACACTCCTCTCTGCTAAGCCTGAGCTGCTCGTCCACACTACCAGAAATAGAGAACTTGAGATTATTAAGGTAAGCCCTGTAAACCAATAAGGGTCGTCTGGAATGTGTGCATGGCTTGCCCTTTCATTGGCTTCACTACATAAAAAGCCAGCTTTTTACACTTTCAGTTACCATCGCTTACAGGGTCAAGATCCGTTCCTCTGCTGTTTTTTTTATTTTTTATCAGTAATTTCGCTACAATGACAGATATTTGCCATTGATTCAAAGAGCTATTTTGGCATCACAGGTGAAATCACAATCACAATTCTAAATTCAGTCAATGGTGAGAGGTGGGATAAGTTTGAAAAGCTTTATTCTCAACTAGCTTACCCGTTGCGCGTTGCTGCGATCTCAGAAGAAAGGAAATGTAAGGAAACTTGTTATGATAACATTCAATTTACATTGTGTCATTTTTATTGAAACTTATTCATTTTAATATGGAAGACATTTCAAAGTGTTGTTTTTGTTCTGTTTATTTATTCTAGTGCTTGTGGATACACAATATTTTTTGTTTTTCTGTCTGGTGGGTAGACGAATAAATCGGAAGGTTTTCCGGCACGTGAGCTGGCCACATACAGTTGTCCATGTGAGAAGCACGGGTTCTCCAAATGTAGTTCACACACTTGCAGCTATTGTCCTTGTGCTTTGTTGATGGTCATTGCAAAAGCGAGTCGCACTGGAAACTGTAAACATTAATTATTGGAAAGATTATGAGGGCCCTGGGGGGACGGGGGGACGATATTTATCAATGTTTTATTTTTTATTTTTTGCCAGAAACCTTCGCGGGAGTGTACTCAACAACTTCCCAAAGTTTCATGCCGATTGGATGAATGGTGTAGTAATGCACAAAGGACAAACAGACATACTTTCGTTTTTATATATATAGATAAGAGATTAGTAAGTTTATTTTTATTCAAATTAATCAATACATCTGTAGTAAATTTACAGAAATCTCATAAAACGTCATCATTAGAAGAAATAGTCAAATAACGAATATTTCTAAGCATCTAACTTTAAGGTCAAGCTTTCTAGATCGCAGGATGCAGATTTCAGCAACATTCAGTTCACTTTAGTTGAAGAAACATGCATTTAAGCATTTCTATGGCCGGAACTAATATCTACGACTGCTTAATGCAGGTTGCACTTTTTAAATGTGTGTCATTTCTGCTCTACATTTTAAGTTAAGCATTGCACATTTAGCTGCTAATCTAAATATTTGCCTTTTAATTACAGGACTTTATCGGTAGCATTCATTGGCCACAGACTATTTTCATCTTCAGGCTCAAAGTAATTGGACAAAGTGTTTATGGGGCAATCCTCATGGAACAGGTGGACGCCTCGCTTTGTGTATTTGCCTATTTCTCCCTGTAATTCTTTTATAGTGATTGGGTCTACTGTGCCTGTCTCAACATTGTTAGCTATGACGGCCCAGGATTTCACCCCCTTCGCTGTGGTGATACAGCAGGCGGCAGCCCAGATCTTGCTTGGGACATTAACCCTCCCTTTCGATATCGGTTTCTTCCCAGGGATGACTCCTACAATGGCGTAAGTCGTTTGGCATCCGTTAGTGTGTTGCCTCATTGTGGCGTCTTCATACTGTGCCCATAGTCCCTGGTTGAGTTTACCGTTCTGTGGCACAATGTTGGTCAAGGTGCAGGTGGACTCGGAGGCGTGTCCATCTACATGGTGTGAAGCTGGGTTGAGGTGTCCTCGGTCATAACCTGAGTCTTCGTAATCAGCATTAACAGCCTGGCTAGCCGCAAGCTTCGTTTTATCAATTGTCGTGAGGACCTCGTCTTCCATTGCCTTGCTGTTCTTGGGGTCCACAAGCTGTAAAATATAGAATGGGGCAAGTGGTCAGAAGTCTTCTCAGATCACTCTTATTTTACATTGTACCAGCTACACACTTATTATTTTTTGTGAAAAAGACCTCATATGTACAGGCAGTTGTGTGCTTTTCTTTCACATAAAGCATTTGGCAGCTAAGCAGTGAAGCAGGGGACCAGTTGGTGCCTAAACCTGAAATGCTGTTTCCTTCAATGATAACATTTCATACTTGGAGACGCTTCCAACTCAGTTCCCTGATTGAACCTGGGCAACCTTGCTTTATAAAGGGACAGTTGTGTTTATTCTCAGTGTTTCAAATATGAAACAAACCGTATCTTGGAGCAATAAGATGGTTTTATATAGAAGGGCTGTTGCATGAAATGTCCTTCTAGTGACCACAGAGAGCCAGTGGTGTGTGCTGATGCTGGTGAGAGACGTGACGTCTTTGCACGCTCTGCACCTACTACTCCATGCCCTTGAGAAGGGGCAAAAGGCAACCGTGTCAGAGCGTACTGTGTAAGGAGGTAATGCCCCTCTGAAAGCGGGTGGCCCAACATGCCAGGCAACATAGAGAGTTGTGGACACTGCTTTTATCAGCTGGTCACCTAGAGATGGTTTAACAAAAACAACTAGAACCCTTCAATAAAGAGACAATTGAGCAACATACTCTCTGTAGGTTTTATGTCAGAAGGTATGCAACGTTTACAACGAAATGTTTACAACGCACTACCATTACAACGCAGGCATTACCACGCATACCATTACAACGCATTGCGCTGGGGGGCGCTCTAGGATAGGGAATAAGTTACATTTTCTATCCAACACCTTCCCTAGTGTCCACGGGGACTGGAGTTGGAATAGAAAATTATACTTACCTCTATCCAGCACCTCTAAGCGCTATGCGTTGTAACGGTATTCGTTGTAAACACCGCGTTGTAAAGGTATGCGTGGTAAAAGTATGCGTTGTAACGTCATACATCCATGTCAGAATATTGTTAGCTGCAATATTGTTTAAGAGAAATGTTGTTTACAAAAATATAATACCCCAATGGGTGTAGATTTTGTCCTATGAATTCCGATAGCACATTATTTTTTAAACAAGTTTAGGACATGGTATTTTAGTGACAGAAGCCTTATACCATATCCTTTCCAGTCAATCAATCAGGGGGTTTAAAGCAAGCTACTCACCCGTGAGGGTCTCAAGGTGCTGTGGAGGGGGGGAGGGTGTGCAGCTCTGGGTCAGCCAAAGAGCCAGGTCTTGATACTCTTCCTGAAGGTGAGTCGGGGAGCGTCTGATGGTGACTGGAAGCTCGTTCTAGCTTTGTCCACGATGTAGGAGAAGGCTCTCCCACCGCTCTGGTTGTGCGGGGTTTCTGCTAGGGCGAGGTCGGCAGAGCGGAGGTTCCTTTTGGGTACGTGGAAGGAGACTCTTTCATTGAGGTATTTGGGTCCGGTGTTGTGGAGGGATTTGTAGGAGTGGGTGAGTATCTTGAAGGTTACTCTCTTCTCGACAAGGAGCCAGTGGAAGTCTCTCCGGTGTTGGATGATGTGCTTGTGTCGTGGGATGCCAAGGACTAGCCTGGTCATGGCGTTCTGGATGGTCTGGAGTTTGAGTAGCAGGGATTTGTTTATCACCACGTAGAGGGAATTTCCGTAGTCCAGTCTTCTTGTTATGAGTGCGTGGGTGACAGTCTTTCTCACTTCGGGGGGATTCACTTGAAGGTCTTGCGGAGGATGCGGCGAGTGTTAAAGTAGGTGGAGAAGTGTGGCTCACTGGTTAGAGGAGGCATACTCTGAAGCAGAGGTCAGACCCAGGACCAGGGTTCAATTCCCGACGCGGCAGGGTCTGAGCGCAAGTGTCCACAGACTCGATAATTCTCACTTTGGTGCCTACTCGAATCACGGGTTCACACTCTGCAACTCTGGGCAATAGCTTGCTTAATCTCCACTACGGCCCCCCGCGGCGGGATGCCTGGCTTTCACCTTGGGGATGCCCAGTATGGGTTATCTCACAGGGAAAAAGCCAGGACGGGTTCCCAATGCAAGCGCCGAGATGCCCAAGGGTAAGTCGAGCGCTATATAAGAACATACATACATACATACATACATACATACAGGTGGAGGTGACGACGTTGATCTGTCAGGTCATGGTGAGGGAGTAGTCGAGTATGATGCCGAGGTTCCGGCTGTGGTCCGTGGGGGGTGGGAGGGGTGCAGAAGGCCACCAGGAATTGACCCAAACTGATGGGGTGCGCCAAGGACGAGGACCTCTGTCTCCTCTGAGTTGAGGTTCAGACAGCTGGTGCTCATCCAAGCTTCGACATCTTTCATTCCTTCTTGGAAGCTAAGTCTGGTGGTTTCGGGGTCCTTAATGAGGGAGGATGAGCTGGGTGTTGTCGGCATAGGATACAATGCTGAGTCTATGCTGTTTGACGATGGCGGCAATGGGGGTATGTAGATGTTGAAGAGCGTGGGACTGAGCGATGATCCTTGTGGCACTCCGCAGTTGATCAATGTGGGTTCGGAGAGGAAAGGCGGGAGCTTGATCCTTTGGGTTCTGCCAGCGAGGAAGGAGTGGAGCCAGTCGAGGGCAGTTCTCTGTATTCCAGCATCGTGGAGTCTGGCTGCGAGAGTGCGGTGTGAGACGGTGTTGAAGGCTGCGCAGAGGTCAAGTAGGATGAGGGCTTTGATGTGGCCATGGTCTAGGAGCATGCGGATGTCGGGTGTGGAGGCGAGTAGGGCGGTCTCGGTGCTGTGGTTGCTGTGGAATCCACATTGGGAGGGGTCAGGGACGGAGTTCTTTTCCATAGAGTTTGTCAGCTGGGCGTTGAAGATCTTCTCGATGAGTTTGGCTGTGAAGGGAAGGAGGGAGATGGGTCGGAAGTTCTTCAGGTCCGTCGGATCTGCAGAGGGTTTCTTGAGGAAGGGTTTGACTTCTGTGCGTTTCCAGTCCTCGGGGAAAATGCTGGATTCGAAGGAGGCGTTGAGGGTGTGTCGCAGCTCGGGTGCTATGGCGGCTGTGGCTCTGTGGAAGATGTGCAGGGGCAGGGGTCAGTGGGGGCTATTGAGTGAGTGTTCTTCATGATCGTGGTGGTATCTTTGGTGGTGACTGGGGTCCAGGCGGTGATGGTGGGCTGTTGTCCCTGGAGGGAAGGATGGCTTCTGGAGTCTGCTCACTGAAGTTGTCGCAGAGGGCCTTGATTTTCAGGTGGAAGTAGGAGCCACGCTTCGTGCAGAGGTCCTGGGAGGGAGTGACATCCGAGGCTTCGCTGGGGAGGTTTGGTGAATTGCTGGGTGATGTTGAAGAGTTCCTTAGAGTTGCTGGAGTTGGTGAGGATTTTGTTCCGGGTGAAGGTCTTCTTTGTGGATCTTGTGCATTGGTGGTATTTTGTCATGGCGTTCTTGTAGGTGTTCAGGTCTTCCGGGTTTTCCTGTTTCTCCACCGTTTTTCAAGTCGTCTGCAGGATCACCTGGGTTCTTGGAGGTCGAAGGTGAACCGGGTGGCCTTCAGGGGGCGTTGTCTGTCTCCGGTGCGGAGGGGTGTGAGCTTGTCTGCGCAGTTGGTGATCCAGCTGTGTAGTTCTTTGGCTGCCGAGTTGGCATCGGTCGAGGCGGGGGTAGGGTTGTGGATGAGGGTGGAGTTGAGGTGCTCCTCTGTGACCTCCAGTCAGTACAACATGATCATTTTACCTCTAATATGAAGACTACAATCTCTAGAGTTTTCCCATGAATTGAGCCCATTTGTCACCTGTGCTGAGCTTCAAGTCTGGCTCCTGCTTGAGGTCTGCTCTGTCTTCACAATATCTGCATAATTTACTAAGCATTGCTCCAGCAACCTCGGGGCTACTTGGAAAACACAGGTGCATTCACAGGTGGTATTCCTTCTGTGTTCAGGAAAGACATTCTAGGCTGCAGATTACAAATACCAGAAAACACAAACTGAATAATTTTCTCTTAGAAGTATTGAAACTGCCTTAATCTCAGTCTGTGATTATCAACCAATATCACACAATATTCCCCTTCAAAAACTATTCAAGGCGCCATCATAGTCTTTGGAGTTTTATTCAAAATGCATTGATTTGAAGGAGATACAAAAGAGAAAAAAGTGTTTCAGGCTACACCTGCCCAACATTCCTGACATGCCAATGAACAGGAAGCTATTTTATAGCTCTCAGCTCCAGCCAGCGTGCACACACTATCTCAAAAAGAGACATGTTGTATCTCCTCTGTGGGCTTCAGCCCACCCATAGGCTTCTGATTTGCTGACTCCATTTCACTCAATTATTTGTTATCCTCATTTGTCCATTGCATGCATACCTCATGGCTCTTCCAGAGGTTATCCCTCCCTGAGAGCAGCGACCAACTACTCCTAAACATATGCAGCGGCCATTTTAGGGCATTGTTTTTGGACTACTTTTTTATTTCCTTACGAGCATTTTTCACAAGCGCTGCTGTTTATTTTTTTACTTGCATCATTCTCAGTTGCAACAGTTGAGCAAACCTGCGTGGTTTGTGTTTCCTTTCAGTTTTCACGGGTGAGTTGGGGGTTCAAGCAGAGCCTAGTTCTTTGTTTTGGAGCACTCCATACAGTGCTTGTGTTTTCGGTTTATACACTCCATCCTCATCTTTCTTTTTTTAATGAAGTTTTATATAGCACGAATACCACTCAAATGAATTATAGGATGCTTTACGTGAGCACCAGTCATTTCACACAAGGACACTTTCGTTTTTGTGGGAACAGGGAGATGAAGGGATTTGCCCAACATCACAGGATGTTGTGCCGATGCCGAAACTCGAACCCAGTTTCCCAGCTCCATAGTCGGCACATCCTCTCTGCGCCTGACCCTCCGACTTCAAGTGCTCTTCGCACTTTTTTTTAAAAACCTTTAAAAACCATCACTTTGAACAAGTACCTCTCAGTGGTGTGCCATAATGTGCCATATTAATATCAAAGTTTCCACATGTTAAAGAGATACATTCTTCGAGTATTTGATAAACCCTAATATGTTGCATTATCTACAATGCAAACCCTTTCAGAACTTTGAGCGGGTGTTGGCTTGCCCGTCTCTAACCATGGTAGCTAAAGAGCTCCCGCAGTTTAGAGCCCCAATCTCAGCAGTCACCGGAATTATATAGGCCAATAGAAGGCACGGACATCTATTTCTCCATTGGGTACGGCAGAGCAAGCGTGATCTGGAGTAATTAGCCAGTGGATCTGAACTCAGGAGTTGGGTTTCGGCAAGCATCATTAACTGCGACACGGAGCATTAATATGCAAGATTTTGAGGAATTCTTTTCCCTCTGGATATATTTACCATCAGCAGGCTTCGAAGCAGCTGGCTGGCCTGCCTATCACATGGGCTGACGGCACTTGATACAAGCCTTATTTATTTATGTAACTGGTTAATCCAAGCCACCACCTTCCCTAGATGGGCTGCTGTTGCCAATCAATGCTTGCACCTGTCTTTGTAAAACCTGACACTCTCTGACGTTTTGGGCTTTGTTTGGGTCCTTGTAAAGTGGTTAGATGGCTTCAAAGCACTAAAATAAATGAGCCCTGAGTAGCAGACATAGGAACCCCATCTTCGTTACTTCAAAGTTGCTGTTTCAGGCTCTTTCTCCTGCAGTCGCTTGTTCCCTCCGGTGCCTCCCTGACTGCTTGGCCCTTATCTCTCCCACCGTCATGGGTTGTTGTCTGCTACTTCCCTCCTGCTGCCCGTCGTCTTGTTTAAACCTGCAATTAGCCGTTTTTTCCCCTAATTGTCTGATTGTCAGCCACCTGTGGTAAACAGTTGCAGTTTTGTTTTAATAATCTACCACATGAACTGCTGCCCATGAAAGATGAGAGAGCGCAATTTGAATAAAACGTATATCCTAGCCATATTTAGACGCATATATTATAAACGTAGGAATGAAATGTATATCGTAACGTGAAGTGGACGCCTATAGCATAAAGGTCAACAGGAGCGACAACATGGTATGGGAAATGTAAATGTATTTACTGTTAAACATGCATGAGATTTAGAAGGCCCGTATACATAATGGGTTAATGTAGAAATGTGTAGAAATGCTCACGAAAAGTAGAACGTGTAAAAGTAGAATTCATGTACGTATGTAACTTTAAATGGAGTAACGTGGAGGAATATAACGTGGAGAAATATAACGTGGAGAAATGTACAGAGAAAACATATGACGACGTAACGAACAAGCTTATAACCTCGTACTCTATGTATTCTATATATTCTATGTAAATTGTATTCATTTAGAAGGAAAGGATTTACTAAAAACGAATATATAAATGTGTGTTAAAAGTTATACTGTGTAGAAGAAGTTTGTAGGAATGCTAGAAGAAGTTTGGGTCATTTGTGATTATAACCTGACTGACCAAGAGTTCGTAGGAGCGTAGTCCAATGTATGTAATTTAGTGGGCTCACAGGAGCCGTGAATAGCTTGATGTGGACGTGAGAGCCAAGGAGTCTAGCACTTGTTAGATTTAAGGTGACAATGCCGGACGGAGCTTATTACCTAAACGTGAGGAGAGACGCTTGGAATTCGAGTCTTGTTATGGAAAGACCATTCACAGGATCTAGAAGGGTCAAAATCACCGCTGTAACGTTAAAGTCTTGTTTATGGTCATTTGACTTTTGATCTGAAAAAGTCAGTTGAAGTCGCCAACAAGAAGACGAAGATGACATCTAAGGAGAAGGGTCAACCTAACGGACGACGCAAAGAGATGAAGCAATGGAAGAAGCCAGAAACTGACATCATCGGGGAAAGTCCGTGGTGGGCGTCAAGGGGCGTTTCACCCACACTGTGATTGTGTATTTTAGGGACAGCACCCCGGGGATAAGGGAGCGAAGACAATGAGCGAGAACAGCGAAGAGCTCAGGGCAAGCAAGAGCGCAGATGACTTGAACAGATGCGCTGAGTGAGATCAGAGCGCAAGGGAGCAGTAGGCCGAGGACCCTTAGAGAGCGGATGGGTAGGCAGAGAGGGTACTGCTTCTGAAACTTAGGATTCCTTTAGAGGCTAAGAGAGTTTGAACTTCTTTGGAAGTCAAACTGCTGACACCTTTTTAGGTAAGGAACTTGCGAAGTAGGGATGTCACTTAGTATAGAGTAGGGACAGATTTAACTTGATTATTTTTTCTCTCACTGCAGATGACGCAGAA
This sequence comes from Lissotriton vulgaris, assembly GCF_964263255.1. NCBI lineage: Eukaryota > Metazoa > Chordata > Amphibia > Caudata > Salamandridae > Lissotriton > Lissotriton vulgaris. The sequence goes on along the minus strand of NC_141690.1, from coordinate 272,421,531 downwards.
GAACCACTTCATATCGATCCTTTTAATTTACTGATTTTGGAAATGACTTTAATTGTATTTGTTTATAGACTGAGGTTCTTTAGGGAATACATGTTCCTTTTGGTTCCGACATATTTGATGAATTTGATCCTGAGAGGATTGTATTTGCAACTTTTCTTAATTTCATATTAAACCTTTTAAACTTTAACAGTTGTAAGTGATTCTTTAGAGTGGTGTCCGTATATGGGGTTTGTTTTACCTATATGAGGGTTGTCTTTTACTCAATGACAGATATCAACGATCCAAAACTGTTGAATGAGATAAGTTATCAGATTAATCATAAAAGAGATTAAAATCTCATTCCCCGCAGTTGGTAGCAGAGGATGGTTATCTTCTTGAGGAAGACGACCTAGGCCAGGTTTAGTTTACCCCAAGGTCCCTAGTCATCGACGACCAGAAGAAGAATCCCAGCCAAAGACGGTACTGACGGTGCGTCGAGAGAAAAGCAGCAGAGTCGGTCGAGAGTGAGTATAAGGGTCATGCGTTGTAAGATTGCGGTGTTTTATGTTGTACCTGTGTTGTAATGTCAAGCGGAGTTGAATGCCTGTAGTGTGATTGAGGGAAGGTTGTGAGCGCGCGCAACCGGATGAAATCTTAAGTTCCAGAGAAGGACTTAAGTGGTTCGGGTGTATCGAACACCCAGAGTAATTTGTCTACCATTGAAAGGGAGTCATGAGGTACCATTGATTGCCCGACAGACCGATGATAGGGGGAGCGTATGAGTGAGTGTATGAGTAACGGACGCTGGTCGTACGTTTACTGTGTGTAAGTAACCTATCAGTTAAGGCAAGCGTCCGACCGTAAGAGGAAAGACGCTTTGCCAGTTGAGGTAGCAATTACAGTTAGACTGTGGCCGTACAGTCAGAGAAAAGTGATCGCTTGGACGGAAGTAGTCATTTTTCAGCGTATGAATGAAACGCATGCAAGATCGCGAGACGAGTTGAGAAAGGAGGGAAACTGCTGAAGAAGGGACGAGTGACGTCAGCGTAGAGCCGCGCTGAGATTGGTCGGTTGACGTAGAGCCGCACTGGGATAGGCTGATTAGCGAGAGTCGCACAGGGATTGGTGGTTGTCATCAGGACGAAAACAAGGAAGAGAATTAATAAGGAACATCGTACATTATCGAAAATGAAGTGTTTTAAGGGTTTAAGAAAAATCTTTAGGAGAAATAGAAGAAACTTATATGCCGGAGAAGAAGCTCCACCAGAAGGCACACCAGCTTATCATATGGCAGTAAATGTAGGCTTACACTCGATACTATGGATCACCGAGTGGAATAGGCTAACTGAAGGGGAAAAGGAACTGACGTTTCCGAGATTCAGAACGTTTAAGCTAGACGTGTTGAACCAACTGAAAGCGGTAATGCTCTCAACGAGACCTCTACCGAGGCCAACACAATTCGAAGCCCTTAGTGCATGGTTTAGAGCAGCGCACGAAAAGAGCGTGAAGAGGCGCCAAGAAAGAGTGAGACGATCAGTAAAGGCAGTACAGGATGCTAAATGGGACGATGAAGCTAAAAAGTGGAGGGTGCAAAAGATAGAAGCAGACAAACTGTTCACCATGATAGAAGCTACGGGAGAAAAGAAACCTCTAGAAGAAGAAGACGAGGATAGTGAGACAGAGGAGGATCTGATAGAGAGGCTATTAATAGATAGACCACCTCCGTACAACAGCGAAGTCGTAAGTCCCATATTACAGCAAGAGGACGGAGCTAGATGGGGGGAGTATAAACCGATCCCAGTAACGGAGTGGGACTCTAACAAGAGTGAGGAAACACCCCAAACTAGTTCTGAACAAAGAGTAGTGGGAAGATTCGTGGTCCAGAAGGTGCCAGAGACGCAATGTGCAAGGTCGTACCAAATGCCAGACGCTTTACAAGTACCTGTTACCATAGGCCCTATTGTGTCAATCTACAACCCAGAAGGGGTCCAGCAGGAAGAACAGGCACGATGGGACAGGGAAAGGGCAGAGATGGAGAATAGGAATGCCGTAATGAATCCTCAAAGGCAGATACTAGCACCGATGAGTCGGAGTACCCCATTAGATTCCGCAACAGGTCCCAGGATAGAACAGGGAGGTCAAAGAGGGCAAATGGATTTAAGGGGACCTAAACCGAAGTCTTATAAGGAATTAAGAGAATACCTGAAAGATTGGGATACTGCCGAAGAGGCTCGGGAAAAAAGTTTAGAAACAGGAGCTGAGTGGAGAGACCAAGATAACAGGGTTCTCTCTCATTGTGGAGCTGGCGAGAGCAGCCCGGAGTGGGAGAGAGGGAGTCAAGAAAGCAGAAGAGATATGTGCCCTACCATTAGCGGCAATAGGCAAATGTGCGATGACAGGAGTGCAGGGTGTGGCGAAGTGCCTCGCGTCACCTTCAGTGAAGGAGAACGAAGGACGCAGGAGTACCGGAATACTTTTAGGTGCACACACCATGCCTCAGATGAGGATGTGCGACACTGGAATCACGGAAACATGGAGAGTCGTGAAGCGTCTCGACATGCATCCGGTGATAGTGGACGAAGTCATGAGAATCTAGGGAGTCGCGAAATGTCTCGCCATACTTCTGGTAATCAGGAACGAGATCACGGGAACATGGAAGACCGGCGAGGGCCTTTCATTTTATTAAGCGACACCAGACGGCAAGCAAGTTGCAGTGGTCTAGAACAGAACGGTGGATCCTATCTCGTATCTGGAGAAACCGAGCCAAAAAGGCGGAATGTAGGGTTGGGGGATGGAGCATTATTCCACCATACCCCACGGGAAGATGGAAAGGCTTGGGATCTAGAGAGGTGGGAACAAAGAGATGGAAGGAAGACTCCTCATAACTCACCTGTGCTTAGGCGTAGGACGCATAGTGGAGGTGAGAGGGATATGAGAGAACAACCTAGGACTGAAGTACTGAGAGCTGAAATAAAGGCAAGACGGATTGATGTAATGAGTCTGAAGTCAGACTTAGATGAAATAATTGACGGCACAGTGGCAATCGAGAGGCTAGAGCTGTATGCGCCAGATGAGATACTGTTTTTATCTAAAGATGTTACTCGGAAAGCGAGAGCAGCTCATGAGAAGTTATCTGAATTGGCAGAAAGGTATATGATAGACATATCACGAACCAAAGCTCTACAGCCGAACCATAGGTTAAATTGCACAGACCGAGATCTAGATGAGCGTAGAACGATCGGACTGAGAGTACACATAAGGGAATTAGTAATGTGTATTAGGATATGGAGAGATCTGGATAGATGGGAGGAAAGATGGTCCAAGAAGGGATCAGTCAGAAGAAGTGTACTAGTGAAGTCCCAGGATACAGACCTAATGCGAATGGAAGCTTTCCCTTTGCGAGAAATCGCGAATGGAAACTACGTTCACGTACCCTGGAGTAGGGGGGATTTGGCGGCATTCACAAATTCCTTCCCAAAGCTTAGAGAAAATCCCGTAGAGTGGTACAAGCAGGTAGAGAGGTTCGTGAAGATCTCTAAGGTACTTTGGATCGATTTGAACACATTGTTCGATATCGTAGTACCCGGAGATTTGTGGACGGCATGCAAACTTAGTATTGAATGGCCTACTTGTGAGCCTCCGAGAGATACCCGGACGAATGGTCCATCAGTTAGAGTCATGGAAAAATACGAGAGAGTAATAACATGGCTAAAAGAGAAAGTGCCGGTGCAAGACATAGACTGGGTCAAGATAGATCGAACAACTCAGGAGCCGAAAGAGACAGTCCATGAGTTTTATGAGCGATTGCTGAAAGCATTCAAGCAGTACAGTGGGTTAGATGTAATGGATCCTAAGGACATAGGACAGTTTATGTCGAAGTTTGTTCTCGGATTGAGACCCGACATAAGCCTAATGATTCAACAGCATTTGATCTGTTGGCAGAACAAACCTTTAGATGAAATTCTAAGGTATGCCAGGTACTGTAGCGATGAAATAGATTCAAAAGCAAAGAGGCTCAAGGAAAAGCTGATGTTGGTGCAGATGCAATCAGCTGGAAAGGGTGGACAGCGGCAACAGGGAACAGGAACGCAAGCAAAGAAACAGAATATTCAGAGCAGAGATGAGGAGGAAAGACCGAGACCGAGAATGGATATCGCGACACTGAAAAAGACAACTAGATGCCATCAGTGTAACGAGGTGGGACATTGGAGACGTGAATGTCCTTACAATGCTGAGACAGGGGAATTAGAACAGGAGGAGGAAGAGGTGCAGAATAACGTGGTTAAGGGAGCAACAGTCCCGAAGGGAAAGTTTGTCAAAGGGGGGACTCAGACTCCTCGAGCCCCGTTTCCTCAACCACCTCGCATTACAAATGGAGGAAAAACCTATAGACAAATGCCATTGCTCGTAGGAGGAGAAGAATGCTACTACGTTGATCCTCTTACAGGGCAACGAGTGAATAGGGAGGAAGACTGTACTCTAGGAGCAGCCCTGGAAGTAGATCAGAGAGGACCATACGTAGAGGCTGAAGTAGCTGGATGTCCTACAACCTTTTTGGTGGATACGGGGGCCACTCGATCCACGTTGAGATCCGCGGTAGTCCCAGGTCTGCCAATATCGGGAGAAATGATTCAGGTGGTAGGAGTCGCAAACAAGAGGATGGCGAATCCTCTGACCGAACCAGTGTCAGTAAAGATAGGGAATTACAGTGACGAACACCAGTTTGTGATCTGTGATTCTAGTCCTGTGTGTTTGCTAGGGAGAGATCTGTTGTGTAAACTGAATTGCACAATACATTGCACCCCTGAAGGAGTAGAAGTGCAGACCAATGATGAGGATGCTGATTTTAAAGTTGTGAACTCACAGGAATGTGTGGAACTATATCCTACCTTAACAGTGGAGGAGCTTCCACAGGATTTGAGGGAGAAAGTCTCAGAGGAGGTATGGGACTTTACTGGAGAAGAAATAGGATTGATCAAGGGAGTAGAACCAGTAAAGATCCTGGTAAGACCCCATGCTGAGTATCCAAGAACACCACAGTATAAGTTGACACCGGAGACGATTGCAGGAATAAAGCCTGTGATCGAATCCATGATTAAACAGGGAATACTGAAGGAGATCGTGGGTAGTCCATGTAACTCCCCGATCATGGGTTTGCAGAAGCCTAGTGGAAAATACCGAATAGTGCAGGATCTTCGAAAGATTAATAATATTGTTGTCTCATGTTGTCCAGTGGTACCGAATCCATCAGTGATCTTATTTCAGATACCATTCCAAGCTGAATGGTTTACCGTGATCGATTTGTGCCAGGCTTTCTTTTCGATTCCTTTAGATGAAGAGAGCCAGTATCTTTTCGCTTTTAAGCTGGAAGATCGCGTTTTAACATGGTGTCGTATCCCTCAGGGGTATACAGAAAGCCCATCGATTTTTAACCAGCTATTGAAGAAAAATCTTGAAAGTCTAGTACTGCCCAAGAATTCAGTTCTGGTCCAGTACATAGACGACCTCCTAGTTGCGTCAGAAACTGAGGAAGCTTGCAGAGAAGACACCATAACCTTGTTAAATCACTTGGCCGAGAACGGGCACAAGGTGTCTCCGAGTAAATTGCAATATTGTAAGACTGAAGTGCAATACTTGGGCCATAGGATTGAAAAAGGAAAGCGGAAGGTGTCACCAGACAGAATAGAGGCGATTATGAAGATGAACGCGCCTACAACACAAAGAGAAGTCAGGATGTTCCTAGGCATGGTCGGTTATTGTCGACAGTGGATAGCCAACTTTTCACTGAAGGCAAAAGCGTTATTACAACTGACGCACAAAGGAGTAAGTGATCCGGTACCATGGGACAAAGATTGTTTGATGGCGTTTTTGCAGCTGAGGGAGGACTTATGTCGCGCCCCGGCTTTGGGAATGCCAGATTATACAAAACCATTTTTGCCTTACTGCTGCGAGAGAGAGGGATGCGCTTTAGCGGTTTTAGCCCAGATCCATGGAGATGCGCGCAGGCCAGTGGCGTATTTTTCGGCTACATTAGATCCAGTAGCCGCAGCGTTGCCCGGATGTCTCAAATCCGTAGCCGCAACGGGTGTCAGCATTGAACGTTCTGAAAGCGTGGTAATGGGACATCAGTTAGTGGTGTACGTGCCGCATTCTGTGGAATTGTTAATGACCAGGACGAAGACTCAGCATCTGACGAATAGCAGGCTCACACGCTACGAGCAAGTCATACTGGCTGCCGAGAATGTGACCCTAAAAAGATGCTCCGTCTTGAATCCTGCTACTTTGATGCCACTTCCAAATGAGAGTGATGATGAAATTTGTACAGATCATGACTGCCTTGATGTGACTGAACTATGCACCAAACCGAGACCAGATATCGTAGATGAGCCATTGACTGACCCCGATGAAATTTTCTTTGTTGATGGTTCATGCGTAAGAGACGATATCGGTCAGCTGAGAGCAGCATATGCAGTTTGTACAATTACCAGAGTTGTGGAAGCCGCCTGCCTGGAAGGAGTACATTCCGCTCAGGTAGCTGAAATTATTGCTTTGACGCGTGCCTGTTTAGCAGGTAACAAAATTCGAGTCACCATATACACCGATAGCCAGTATGGTTTCGGGGTAGTTCACGACTATGGGCAGTTATGGTCTCAAAGAGGTTACATGACCTCCTCGGGTTCTCCCATTAGGAATGGAGAATTCGTGAGACTTTTGTTAGAGGCATTGCAAGGCCCGACAGCTATTGCAGTGGTTAAATGTGCTGCACATACAAAAAATGTAGACTTTGTATCCCAAGGCAACCGCTATGCGGATGAAGTAGCGCGTTACTGCGCAGAACAGGGATATTCTCACACTGATGTAAAAGTGGGGGGGGTCCTAGAAAGAACTGAACTGACAATGTTGTTAGATACTGTAGATACGTGGGATGAATTGAGATGTGTTCAGGAAAATGCACCAGATGATGAGAAAAAGAGCTGGGAAACAGCGGGTTGCATTAGAAGTGAGATGAACTTTTGGATCTCTGCCGATGGGAGAGCAGTTTTACCAAATGAACTTGTTAGTCCAATGGCAAGGAAATTGCATGGATCAGCACACATAGGAAGAGATGCTATGGTGAGAGTATTCAGACAAACGTGGTTTAATCCCAAGTTCAGAGTAGCGGCAGAAGCAGTGTGTCAGCGATGTGCGATCTGTCAGCAACTAAACGTGGGAAAGAGAACACCAGTTACATTGAGTCACATAGGAAGGTCTGGGGGGCCTTTCAATAGGATGCAGCTTGATTTTATAGAAATGCCTCCATGCAACCGACTTAGATACGTTTTAGTGATTGTCTGCATATTTTCTAGATTGGTTTTAAGCTTACCCTACACGTAGGTGCGATACACTTACAGTAGCAAAATTGTTACTTAGAGAGTTAATACCGAGGTTTGGGGTGCCATCCTCTTTGGAATCGGACAGAGGAACTCATTTTAACAGCGAAGTAGTGAAGATGCTATGTTCAGCTTTGAATATCGATCAGAAGTTACACTGCAGCTACCGACCAGAAGCTTCAGGGATTGTAGAGCAAATCAACAGTACGATCAAGTCCAGACTTGCCAAAGTTTGTTCATCGACATCCCTGAGTTGGCCAGACGCACTTCCAGTGGTTCTTATGAGCATACGTAGCACACCTGATAGAAAAACAGGTCTCTCTCCACATGAAGTGCTAATGGGGAGAGCTATGAGATTGCCATCGGTTCCAACTGCAGCGCTAGTGAACATCACAGACGATTTGATCTTGGACTACTGCAAGGGACTATCTGATGCCATTAATTCTGTGTCCCTCCAGGTCCAGGCTGCAGAGGTTCCATCAGCACAGGATTTGTGCCATGACCTGAGTCCGGGGGACTGGGTTCTGGTGAAAAAACACGTCAGGAAGAACTGCTTAGATGTGCGCTGGAGAGGACCGTTTCAAGTCATACTTGTTACAAACACTGCAGTAAAGTGTGGAGGCTTGCCAAACTGGATACATGCCTCACACACCCGAAGAGTGCCAACACCTCTAGAAGAAACAGCTCCTCTCTCGGATGAGAATCCAGCGGAAAGCAGAGAAGCCACAGAGGGGGAATGCCAAGCTGTAGAGGTGACCGAAGAGGCTGAGCCTGTGTCGGAACAGGTCGACGAAGGTCAGGACAACAGTGGGACCGAAGTCGCCTCAGGAGAAGAAAGTAATTGGGAGTCCGACACAGATATCGAACAAACTGAGGGTGACCAAGAGACAAGTCCAAGAACAAGGAGCAGAAGGACAAGGAGTGACGAAGCCAGTTGGCCGGAGAGAAGGAAAAGGCCAAGCTCGGAAGAAAAGCAAGAACGAACTCTTGTCCCGATTGCTGAAGAATCGGATCAAGAAGAGGAAACGACAGACTCAGGAACTGAGAGTCCAAGAAGATCGAGAAGGGTACGTGTGCCCTGCAGAAGGTACGCCACCCCGGAATGGACTTATTTAGCAGATGTCTTGGGGACAGAAATCTGGGAGAGTGAAGAGCGTGAAAGTAATCGATCTCGATCCATTTGTGGCAGTGGAGATATGGATGTTGACGCCTGGACTCGAGACTGAGGGGTTACTGACTTTCACACTTCCCATACCCCCATACTTGAGTCAGATCAAAGATTTAGTGTTAAACAGATTACAATTTCCAACATTTGGTCATCAAATACCAGAAGAGGAAGACAAGGTCATTCGCCTTGAGTTATTGGAACTTGTTGCAAAAGCTGCAGGTACGAGAATAATTGTTGATGCATAAAAACTTTTGTATATAAGTTATAAAGAAGAAGATAACCTAGCGCCGAGTGGAAAGAAGAATAAAGTTAGGGATTACATTTAGAGGACGGAGAAGGGCTAGGGTTGTCTGCTGCTAAAAAGAGAAAAGACATTGTTGTGAAAAAAAAAAAAAAAAAAAAAAAGACTTCTGTTGATAAAGAGCACTTTAAAGACTGAGAAAGCAAACAAAGCAACCAAAGACTGGAAAAGAAAATTTTCGCTAGAGAACGAGCTACACTGTTCTTGATAACATGGAGAACGGCAACCCAAACAGGAAAGCCAGATGCATAGTAGGTACACTTATAGCAATAGTAATATTTCTCATAATTACAGTAGTGACAATATCATACATAATAGGACATGAAAGCGATGAAGAAATAGCAGATGTGAAGCCTGTAACGACTTTGAAACCTGCTCTTGTGGGAAAAAAGGAGGAGAGCAATGTTATACGTGAAAAGGCGTTACTAGCAGATGAAGCCCGTAGATTACATGTAGACGAGTCACAGGGAAATTTTAGGTCAAACGCATATGCTAAACTGTTGTATGAATATATCGATGCCATGGAGGCCAAAGATTGCTACGTTTGTATGCAATTGCCGGCTTCTGTAGATGAAGGCATTAGGTATCACCATCTCCCATTGACTTATGGGATAACATGTAGTTTACTGCTTAGTATATTTTATGGTAGAGAAGGATTTGAGTACTACTTTTCAAATTATGATTCGGTACTGCCTGAAGTTCCGAATTATAAGCAAATGAATAAGTGGGACTATTACAAAAAGGAGGATAGATTAGCCAAATTCTTTCTTCCCTGGGATACATTAGACACATCATACGCACGTAGAAACAATCTGACTTGCAAAGTGTCAGAGGTAGAGAAAAAGTTCATAGGACAAGTAGATGACCGATACAGAAGGCAGAAGATTCTAAAAATGTCAGGACAATGGAAAACAGATTGGACAGAAGAAGAGAAGGCACATAAAAAGAAAGGTAGCAATGGTCCAATAGCATTGGATAGAACGCAGAAGGGAAAGTTATGTTTAGCTCGAAGCAAGACATATTACGAGAGTGAATTTGTAGGTGAAGTTAATTGCGAGCATGCTTTTAAGTTAGAGTATTATACGAAAGATTTTATGAAAGGGATGCAAGCTATTCCGAATGTGTATTTTGTATGTGGAAGAAACGCCTATGTAAAACTACCTGACAATTGGTATGGTTCGTGTTACTTGGCAATTGTCTTCCCCAAAATATATCATGCAAAGGATTTAGCGATCATAGAAGGAAAAGCTTCGACGAGAACGAAGAGGGAAGTAGGAGATGCAGAGGTAGTAGGAGATGTATTTGGAGCGATGTTTCCATTGTTAGGTTTAATTCTTAACGATGTTAAGATTAGGAGACTAGCTACAGTTGTAGATAGATTGTCTGCAAGTACTGCAAGGTCATTAATGTTAGTAGAGGGCGAGATGCAATCGATTAGAGCAATGGTTCTTCAGAACAGACTTGCTCTAGATGTAATATTAGCAAAAGAAGGCGGAGTTTGTAAGGCTTTGAAGGTTCAGGAATGTTGTACTTATATTCCTGATAATTCAAAACCACTTGAGAAGGTCATAAGCAACATTACACAGATTCACCAAGAAATCGAAGATTTGTCGAAAATAAATGTTTGGGAAAAAGTAGGACATGGAGTAGGAAAGGTTGGAAGTTGGTTTGCTAACCTTGGCAAAAGTATAGTATGGTATATATTAAAACCTGTATTAATAGTATTAATTTGCATAATTACATTATTGGGATTAGTGAAACTATATAAATGGTATATGTCGAACCGGTTACAAAGATCGATGAGAGATCAGGAAAGGAGATTAGCTGTTTTACAAGATCAACAATATAAAAGTTTGAGAGCACTCGAAACGATAAAAAGAGGGAATGTTGTAACTAGTTCTGTGTAAAGGGTGCTATTCAAATTGCATTTAGTGATGACTCCTAAAAGTCATCAAAGGGGGGAACTGAGAGAGCGCAATTTGAATAAAACGTATATCCTAGCCATATTTAGACGCATATATTATAAACGTAGGAATGAAATGTATATCGTAACGTGAAGTGGACGCCTATAGCATAAAGGTCAACAGGAGCGACAACATGGTATAGGAAATGTAAATGTATTTACTGTTAAACATGCATGAGATTTAGAAGGCCCGTATACATAATGGGTTAATGTAGAAATGTGTAGAAATGCTCACGAAAAGTAGAACGTGTAAAAGTAGAATTCATGTACGTATGTAACTTTAAATGGAGTAACGTGGAGGAATATAACGTGGAGAAATATAACGTGGAGAAATGTACAGAGAAAACATATGACGACGTAACGAACAAGCTTATAACCTCGTACTCTATGTATTCTATATATTCTATGTAAATTGTATTCATTTAGAAGGAAAGGATTTACTAAAAACGAATATATAAATGTGTGTTAAAAGTTATACTGTGTAGAAGAAGTTTGTAGGAATGCTAGAAGAAGTTTGGGTCATTTGTGATTATAACCTGACTGACCAAGAGTTCGTAGGAGCGTAGTCCAATGTATGTAATTTAGTGGGCTCACAGGAGCCGTGAATAGCTTGATGTGGACGTGAGAGCCAAGGAGTCTAGCACTTGTTAGATTTAAGGTGACAATGCCGGACGGAGCTTATTACCTAAACGTGAGGAGAGACGCTTGGAATTCGAGTCTTGTTATGGAAAGACCATTCACAGGATCTAGAAGGGTCAAAATCACCGCTGTAACGTTAAAGTCTTGTTTAAGGTCATTTGACTTTTGATCTGAAAATGTCAGTTGAAGTCGCCAACAAGAAGACGAAGATGACATCTAAGGAGAAGGGTCAACCTAACGGACGACGCAAAGAGATGAAGCAATGGAAGAAGCCAGAAACTGACATCATCGGGGAAAGTCCGTGGTGGGCGTCAAGGGGCGTTTCACCCACACTGTGATTGTGTATTTTAGGGACAGCACCCCGGGGATAAGGGAGCGAAGACAATGAGCGAGAACAGCGAAGAGCTCAGGGCAAGCAAGAGCGCATATGACTTGAACAGATGCGCTGAGTGAGATCAGAGCGCAAGGGAGCAGTAGGCCGAGGACCCTTAGAGAGCGGATGGGTAGGCAGAGAGGGTACTGCTTCTGAAACTTAGGATTCCTTTAGAGGCTAAGAGAGTTTGAACTTCTTTGGAAGTCAAACTGCTGACACCTTTTTAGGTAAGGAACTTGCGAAGTAGGGATGTCACTTAGTATAGAGTAGGGACAGATTTAACTTGATTATTTTTTCTCTTACTGCAGATGACGCAGAAGAACCACTTCATATCGATCCTTTTAATTTACTGATTTTGGAAATGACTTTAATTGTATTTGTTTATAGACTGAGGTTCTTTAGGGAATACATGTTCCTTTTGGTTCCGACATATTTGATGAATTTGATCCTGAGAGGATTGTATTTGCAACTTTTCTTAATTTCATATTAAACCTTTTAAACTTTAACAGTTGTAAGTGATTCTTTAGAGTGGTGTCCGTATATGGGGTTTATTTTACCTATATGAGGGTTGTCTTTTACTCAATGACAGATATCAACGATCCAAAACTGTTGAATGAGATAAGTTATCAGATTAATCATAAAAGAGATTAAAATCTCATTCCCCGCAAAGACATTACATCCTTCCCTCCATCCGAGCAGCACCTCTTCCCTGTTGTGCGATGTTTCTTACGAGCTGTACGCGGGAACATGCGGTCAATGAAAGCAGGCTTTAATTGTTGTCTAGCAATCCCTGTAAAGCCAAGCTCACAATCACGACACTGGCCGTGAGGGTTCTGCAGCGCCATGTGGCACTGAGCGTCCCCTCGACCAGAAAGAAACCCCATTCTTTCACAACAACGCGTTACACCAGTCTCCACCATTACAGCTCAGCATTCCCCCTCCTTTATAGAGCAATGTCACAAAAGAAGGAAGCGGGCAGGAGTCGTCTTTGTGCAACACACCATTCTACAACTGCTCTCGCTATTCTGCAACACAGTATGAAAGTGTGTATTGGAATTTAAAAAATGCTCTTGTTGTATAAACAAAAACAGCAACTGGTAGGAATTCCAGTAATAAGCACACACATTTTGGACACCGATGGTCCATTTTATGGAATGTATGGCCTTTTTAAATGTTTTTCAACTCCACAGAATTTCACTCTACTCAATACAAAATAAATACACCCCCACATAAAACCACTCAATGCCACATAGCAACAATCCAAATAAATACACTCAACACCACGCCACGTAATTCCTCTTAACATTATTTCACTCAACACCACACAGTTCCATGCCACATATTTCAACTTCACACATCTCCATTCCACACCACATAATTCCACAGCAAACCACGTAATTCCATTCCAAAACCCAAATCCACTCAATCTATCAATCAATCAGGGGAATTGTAAGTGCGCTACTCACCGTGAGGGTCTCAAGGCGCTGAGGGGGCGTGAGGGGCGGCTCTGCAATTCTGTTCAGTTAAAAAGCCAGGTCTTGAGCGTATTCCTAAAGATGTTCAGGGAGGGGGTGCGCCTGATGGCAGTAGGGAGCTCATTCCAGGTCTTGGCTGCGATGTAGGAGAAGGTTCTTCCACCTGTTCTGGCTCTTTGGATGTGAGAGGTTTCGGCGAGGGCGAGGTCGGTGGATGGGATGTTTCTCTTGGGTACATGGAAAGAGATTCTCTTGTTGAGGTATTGGGATCCGGTGTTGTGGAGGCATTTGTAGACGTGAGTGAGTATCTTGAAAATAACCCTCATCTTGACGGGAAGCCAGTGTAGGTTTCGCAGGTGTTGGGTGATGTGTTTGTGTCGAGGGATTCCGAGGATGAGTCTGGCTGCGTTTTTCTGTATGGTCTGGAGCTTGCGAAGCAGAGATTTGTTGATCCCGGCATAGAAGGCGTTTCCGTTGTCTAGTTTGCTGGTTAAGTGTACATCGGTGACACTTTTCCTTGATTCGGGGGGGATCCATTTGAAGGTCTTTCGTAAGGATGCAGAGGGAGTTGAAACAGCTGGAGGCAAATACGATGACCTGTTAGGAGATGGAGAGGAAGGAGTTGAATATGATGCCGAGGTTTTGGGCATGGTCCGTGGGGGTGGGAGGGCTGCTGAGGGCGGTGGGCCACCAGGTGTTGTCCCATGTGAAGGGGGAGTGCCTGAGGACGAGAACCTCTGTCTTCTCAGAGTTGAGCTTCAGACAGCTGCTGCTCATCCAGGATGCAACGTCTTTCATTCCTTCCTGAAAGTTGAGTCTGGTGGTGATAGCTGGGTGTCGTCGGCGTAGGATACTATTTTAAGTCCGTGCTGTCTGACGATGGTGGCGAGGGGGGTCATGTAGATGTTGAAGAGCGGGTGGCTGAGCGACGATATTTGTGGTACTCTGCAGTTGATTTCCGTGGGTTCGGAGAGGAAGGGTGGCAGTCTGATTCTTTGGGTTCTGCCGGTGAGGAACAAGCGGTTCAAGTCGAGGACGGTTCCTTGTATGCTGGCTTTGTGGAGTGAAATGAAATGAAATGAAAGGAGGATTTATAAAGCGCGTGGCTGCCCGTGAGCGACCCAGCGCTAGAGAATGAGCTGACAGAGTGAAGGTGAAAGGTTATGGAAAAAGCCAAATTTTCAGAAGCGTACGGAAAGCAAGAAGGTTGGGTTCGGCGCGCAAAGTCAGGGGCAAAGAATTCCACAGCTTGGGGGCATTATAAGAAAAGAGGTGGCCTCCTGTCCGAGCCTTTTTAATCCTACGTATGTAGGATAGGATAGTAAGAGGCTCTGAATTAGGAGCTTCCTGGTGTCCTGGGGAGAAGGGGGAGGATTTTGCAGGTGGTCCGGAGGATGCCATAGCAGGCCCCTGCTGTCTTCCTGGCTTGCGTGTTAAACGTAAGATCCCGGTCAAGCCATATGCCCAGGCTCTTAATGTTTTGTTTTGGGCCGGTGAAGGTCCCATACAGGGTGGCCACAGAGCCTTCGTATGCAGTAAGTCTGGCGTCTGACGGTGAGTGTGCAGTAGGAGATGGCGTTGAACGCTGCAGAGAGGTCAAGAGGGCTGTGTGTGTACTTGGTCGAGGAGGGTGCAGATATTGTCTTTGGTGGTGAGTTGGGCGGTCTCAGTGCTGCCGTTGCTGCAAAATCCGGATTGGAAGTGGTCGAGGATGGAGTTTTCTTCAATTATTTATTTATTTATTAGGAGTTTTATATGGCGCTGGCCAGACCTGAGGGTATCAGAGCGCTTCACAACAAATTTAAAGCAGAAATCACATAAAAAGGCAAAGGTAAACGTAAAATTTCGACGGAATCTTTGTGTTGTGCGTCCATAAACAGTATTCTGTGATTGCTGAGGCACAAACCGGGGAATCCGACCCTACAACCACTATTGCACCAACAGAGAAACTCACTTAACACCTAAAATGGAGCATCATCAGATCCCAGGAAGGAGAACCCCAGGCACCCAAATATACCATTTAATCAAACCAGCGTTTCTAAGGTGACCGGCACAACAACTATATTCTTAACGATGTCATTGCTCATAGACATGGCAAGGTCATCGAAGCAGGCACTCCATCTTTGCTTCATCCCCTTCAGGGCAGCATTTGGCAACATAGACCGAGCAAGACACTGGAGGAAACTGGCCCACTGGAAGCTCCTGCAGCCACTCTTGGACATGTTAATACTTCTCCACTCAGACACCTGGGTGCAGGTGAGAGTACACACCTATTAAGGCCAATCCCAACCAGCAAAGGGCTCAAACAAGCGTGTGTGCTCGCCCCCACACTGTTTAAACATTACATGGCGGATATGACTCAGACACTTGACTCCTGCAATTCACATGCACCAAGGCTGGGCGGCAAGGCTTTACCCAGCACTTTATATGCTGACAATGTTGTCTGGTCAGCCACACACAAGTGGGCATGCAACGTGTCCTCAGTACACTGCAGGCATATGCAGCAGACACCTTCCTTGAAATAAATCTGGAAAAAACTAAAACAATCACCATAAAACGGGGAAGGAAATAATCCCTTATCTGGTATCTGGGCAAATATCAAGATATAATCATCAACAATGGTGATCAATTTGTTAACCAGCTTGAAATAATTAGAAGGAAAGGGCTGACCTTGGCAGCAATGTTAAGGAAATTAAAATTGAAACTGACAGGCCCGATGCTCACTCCACTCCTCCATGTTGCGCAATCCAAAATACAACCAAGCATCACATAGAGAAGTGAAGCCTTGAGTGGAAGGGACTCTAGAATCCTGGACAGCACATTAGTCAAGGCCTGCAGAATTATGTTCAACACACCGATTTACGCCTCTGCAGCACAGATCTGTTTGGAGTCTGGCCTTACCAAACAAAACCTGGCAAGGTAAGGGGTTTACATAGTCTGCTGGCTCAAAACCAGGAACGTCGCCCCAAACACCCTAAATCATCTACTCTGGCAAGAGCTACAGCACAGTAGTACATCGCCGGCTACAAACTTCTTACAGGAATTCGTTTCAACAACTGTGCTCTCCCAACTCTGGGACAATCCAACTAGCCATGCAGCCTTCAAAAAAGTGGTGCGGAAGGCAATCAGCAGCAGAAATGAAAAAACCAAACACTATTGCAGGGCTAGAGGGATGTTTAGAGACCAAGCCTAAGTATTATCCCCCACTGAAACTAAACTAATACACAACCAACTTAGGGGTCTATCTTGTAGAAATCCAGATAGTGATTCTATAATCTTGACACCATGTCAAATGTACATGAGAGCAAGCCAAATAAAACTAACAAACCATATCACCAAAATGTGAGGCACCAGTAAACGTAAGTCACCCCCATTTTAGGATTCCCATCAAAAGTCTTGTATGTATCAATATTCTCATTTGGTAATCCTTATCAGGTATTGTGTCTCTTGATCATTGAGACCACTGGCATACCCTGATACTGAGTTCGGGGTAGCGACCCACAATCACTAGGTACTACCACATGATGTTGATCAGATGGGAAAGTGCAGTGCAAAAATAATATAAGTTGTGGTTAAAAAAGGATAGGGAACTTAACAAAAACCAGTTTTAATAGACGTTAGCCCCTTCCCTATTAAAAACAAGAACAGTGTAACATAGTCATCGCAGTCCACACAAATAGCTGCGAAGAGACCAACATGTTTCAGCCAAACCGGGAGATTCCCCAGGCTTTCGTCAGGGTCTCTGTTCTTTATATATGCTACTGCTTGTAAGTGAATAAAGTGTGAAAAAATTATACAAAAAAACACACTAGTGAATAACCAGTAAAGGATATATTATTCCTTCATCTGTGTCAAACTCCTCTCATCGGCACCTGTTGCCTTAGTACTATCTGTTGGGAACAAACGTACAAGTGAATCACAATCAGCTATCACGGTCTGTTAGAAGAGATACATCATTATCTCACAACATACACAAATACATTACTCACCCAGGTTGTCCGGGGAGTGGACCTCACCTCTTCCTGGACCTGGCTCAGGATGTGTGAGACCCCGCTCTACAAAAATAGAAACCAACTTCTAAATTACCAAAGACAGAGGGATCAAGCATTGATCTACTCTGATCATGTATAAAACATGAAGTCATAATGTCTTCTATTCATGGAGTAAACTAACATCTACCCGCAGGTTCCTTTTAGACCTCCTGGCCCTTCCATATCTAGCTATGAACTAAGTCTCTGCTAACATTATAGTGGCGTTAGCCAAAAGTTAAAAGGTAGTGAGCAGGCTGACAAACAGCCTAATATCCAGAAATTGGAAAAAATGGAAAAAAGGAAAAAATGAGTCTGTGTTCCTACCTGTCCGTCGTTGTCTCAGACTGTGACTGAGTCAGGGGGAGGCACAGAGTACACTTAGTTGCTTCCATTTCACTAGTCTGGTCAAAAAAGCCAACCAATCGGAGCCATTGAAGGAGGGGTTATCTCGAAGGGTTGGGAACACTTTTTTAGTCACTAGCATTGTGTCTCCTCGTTTACGCTGAAAAAGGGATGAATTCGTGACAAAGGGAGTTGAATATGTGCCACAGTCTGCATTCAGATTGTTTATACTGCCGAATGAGGCACAGGCGCGAGATCTCGCGGGATTGCCTGAACGGGGACTACAAAATGATGTCATGGCAGAATTACCAATTGGCATGGTATTAATATGTATCATTATTTATGAAGAAGTATAGTGCATATTACCAAGTGTGTCTTCATAAACACTATAAATCATGTAGGTAAAGCACTCATCTGACAGATCCTAAGTATAAGGGATCCCTACTTATAGTGAATATGTTGGAATACAGATTTTGCACCGAAAAGTGCTTCTATACTTCTTCATAAATAATGATACATATTAATACCATGCCAATTGGTAATTTTTTCTTACTAGTCCGTATTCTAGTCTCTCATGTGGTATCTATATTTATTCCCTGGGCTGCGTGGTGCCTTGTGTTGGTAAGCGTACACCGCCGCCGTTATAAGCGGAAGCTGGACTAAAAACTACACGAGCCACCGATGTGACATCATTCGGTAGTTCGCCTTCGTCCGTTCTCGCGAGACCTCGAGTCAGAGCTCTATTTGACCATCTCGAGGGTTCTGACACTAGATTGAGGCACATCATTGAGTCTTGCGCTAATAATATTGTCCCATACATGTTTCCTGGGCTGCCCTTGCTCGCGAGTGAAAGACTTCGCCAGCCAGATCGAAAGCGGCACTAGGAACTACAAAAGCATCTGCCATGACATCATTTTGTAGTCCCCGTTCAGGCAATCCCGCGAGATCTCGCGCCTGTGCCTCATTCGGCAGTATAAACAATCTGA
This sequence comes from Lissotriton vulgaris, assembly GCF_964263255.1. NCBI lineage: Eukaryota > Metazoa > Chordata > Amphibia > Caudata > Salamandridae > Lissotriton > Lissotriton vulgaris. Next base: position 272,402,904 of record NC_141690.1, on the reverse strand, counting down.
ATGCAGACTGTGGCACATATTCAACTCCCTTTGTCACGAATTCATCCCTTTTTCAGCGTAAACGAGGAGACACAATGCTAGTGACTAAAAAAGTGTTCCCAACCCTTCGAGATAACCCCTCCTTCAATGGCTCCGATTGGTTGGCTTTTTTGACCAGACTAGTGAAATGGAAGCAACTAAGTGTACTCTGTGCCTCCCCCTGACTCAGTCACAGTCTGAGACAACGACGGACAGGTAGGAACACAGACTCATTTTTTCCTTTTTTCCATTTTTTCCAATTTCTGGATATTAGGCTGTTTGTCAGCCTGCTCACTACCTTTTAACTTTTGGCTAACGCCACTATAATGTTAGCAGAGACTTAGTTCATAGCTAGATATGGAAGGGCCAGGAGGTCTAAAAGGAACCTGCGGGTAGATGTTAGTTTACTCCATGAATAGAAGACATTATGACTTCATGTTTTATACATGATCAGAGTAGATCAATGCTTGATCCCTCTGTCTTTGGTAATTTAGAAGTCGGTTTCTATTTTTGTAGAGCGGGGTCTCACACATCCTGACCCAGGTCCAGGAAGAGGTGAGGTCCACTCCCCGGACAACCTGGGTGAGTAATGTATTTGTGTATGTTGTGAGATAATGATGTATCTCTTCTAACAGACCGTGATAGCTGATTGTGATTCACTTGTACGTTTGTTCCCAACAGATAGTACTAAGGCAACAGGTGCCGATGAGAGGAGTTTGACCCAGATGAAGGAATAATATATCCTTTACTGGTTATTCACTAGTGTGTTTTTTTGTATAATTTTTTCACACTTTATTCACTTACAAGCAGTAGCATATATAAAGAACAGAGACCCTGACGAAAGCCTGGGGAATCTCCCGGTTTGGCTGAAACATGTTGGTCTCTTCGCAGCTATTTGTGTGGACTGCGATGACTATGTTACACTGTTCTTGTTTTTAATAGGGAAGGGGCTAACGTCTATTAAAACTGGTTTTTGTTAAGTTCCCTATCCTTTTTTAACCACAACTTATATTATTTTTGCACTGCACTTTCCCATCTGATCAACATCATGTGGTAGTACCTAGTGATTGTGGGTCGCTACCCCGAACTCAGTATCAGGGTATGCCAGTGGTCTCAATGATCAAGAGACACAATACCTGATAAGGATTACCAAATGAGAATATTGATACATACAAGACTTTTGATGGGAATCCTAAAATGGGGGTGACTTACGTTTACTGGTGCCTCACATTTTGGTGATATGGTTTGTTAGTTTTATTTGGCTTGCTCTCATGTACATTTGACATGGTGTCAAGATTATAGAATCACTATCTGGATTTCTACAAGATAGACCCCTAAGTTGGTTGTGTATTAATCAGCAGCAGAAGACAAGGCTGCATTCATAGACCGAAGACACCCCTGGATGACCATTAATGGTTGCAAATTACTTGGCCCACAGACTTACTTCAGTCTGGCCTATCCCAGGAACATAAAGAAAAGTTAATGAAATATCACTTGGTCATACTTCCACTGTTCTGCCTCTGCCACCATGGCTTAGAAGGCAAACATCAACGGGTGGCCGCTTGTGCGGCAATGGAACAGAGAATATGCCACATCTGCTTTGCACCTGTATCAATCTGAAGGAGGAGAGGTCCCGATTGCTCAAAACTCAGTTTAACTCATGTGGGATCCGCTGTGTAGAGACAGGCTGTGCTAGCCTGCTTTAAGTCAGTGGACCCGCAGCTCAACTCCAAGCTAGTAAAGTTTCTGCCACTGGCAAAAAGCAAACTAACAAGACCCGGCTTGGGGACTGCTCCGGAAGCGTCTTTGGTTGCCACCACAACAAACAGCCTGCAACTCATAATTTTTAAATCTCTTGCTCACACATATTTCTTCCTGTCTCAAAAGACATTTATGAGTAGTAGCATCCTAACTTTACTATTCCTAAATACCTTTTGTTAATAATGAAAGTCGTAAAGTTAGGATTTTGTCTCAGATTACTTTTTGTGAATTGGGCCCAGTGTTTCCTCAGTGGTAGGAATATTCTAATAGTAACAGATCCCTTCTGCCCAAGGCTACACTTATTGTTCAAGGCTTTTGGGTGTCTGAGTGACATCAAAGACAACTCAAGTGTCCCTCTCGTTTCTCATCTATTTTTCTAGATATAGGCCATTCCATAGGGTTATATCAGTTGTTGAAAAGCCCCGTTGGTGTGATGAGGGCCTTTAACAACCAGTTTAGCCTAGGCAAGAGAGCTTTAATACTATTACAACACTGAGGGAAAGAATCTATTAGCCTAAAGAGGAAGAAACAGAAGCACAGAGATCAAAATGTTGGATCAGAAGATCTGTCCCAGCCGTTAGTGGCCCTGCGCCGGTTTCGCAGTCTTTAAAGGAGGTCTCAAACTTCCAATGGTCTGCGTTCCTTTAATGTTAGTACGAGGGGGTTGGGGAGACAGCTACCAGTTTCTCACTGATAAAAGCCATTCTGGGGACATATCTTGACCAACGTTATATAAAATATACATGCGCCCCCTGGCAGATATAATCGAATGTCACGGTTTCAACATCATTACGTAGGCAGATGACATCATGGTGGAGATGGCTGGAGGACACACCAAGCAGCTCAACATTAAGAACTGCAGAGTTTGCAGGTAACCAGTCGAGATTGCCTTATATATTTTAAGGAGGGTTCAGGCTAGATGGAGTGGGTTCTATTACACACGTGACGCCACGAAGCCAGAGCTAGTGCAGTGATGTCAGAAGCAGTGGGCGGGGCCTGCTTCAGGATCTCTGCATTAGTCTGCTTTAGGGCATGATTCCTGTGGCCCAGGATGGAGTACCAGAGCACTAGGCAGGTAAATGGCTGGGGCAGGGCTGCCTATGATGTCAATGTAGGAGTGGGAGGTGCTGAGGGGTCGCGTTGGGGCGGAGTCTGGTGATGACTGCACGTTTTAAAGAATGGAGACCGTTTGGGGGAGTGTGTTGAATGCGGCCCCCTGGGGAAGTCAAGTCGCAGACCAGTCTTTCCCCAGGGTTTTCGTGCAGGCCAGGAAGGACACACTAGGTCAGGGTCAAGGGGTGTGTTTAGGCGAGGATATAAGGGCCAGGAGAGGATACTGTATCCCCTTCCAGCCCTCAATACCACTGGGGAGGTAAGGAAATTGTTGAGTGCAAAGTTAGGGTTATAGTGAGGGATATTGCAGATCGGACGATTGGTGGGGGATATTTACAGGCTTATCGGCAAGTTTGTATAAGGAACGTCTAGGACCGAGCGATGTCGATCCCAGACGCGGCGGTGGTTCATAGCGCACTCCTGGTGATTAGCCAGGCCAGGCGGGAGGACCTAATGCAGCCAGGCGTACTGCGGCAGGCCTGGACGGGTCTGACCCGAGCGTCAAGGTCGGCGTCTGTGGGAGTAGCTGTGGCGCTGGTGGCATGTCAGGAGGAGCCACCACTGAGAAAATCAGCCATCTTCAGGTAGGGGGCTGGCCAAGAAGCCCAAAGATGCAGGGAAGCGCGTGGGCAGACGTCAGGTCCTGCCCACGCGCGTGTCAGGCAATGCGGGGTTGGGGGGAGATGCGATTGCGCTTCAGCGCGAGGGACAGAATGAAGGCCTGGGACTTGTCTGTGGAGGAGGAGGGGGAAGGGTCCTGCTGGGAAAGTCAAGCGGGGTGCCTCTGGTGAGGACCCGGTCCCGAATGAAGGAGGGGAGGGAGCAGGGGGAGAGGGCCTGGCCCTGGGTGCACAGCCCCTGGGTTCCTCTAGGCAGGGAGGGGGTGCAGGGGCTGGACGATGGGCCATTGGATCTCTATACGAGGCCTGGGCGGTGTATTTGATGACAGGGGGTGTTCCTGGGAAATCAAAGAATGAGGGTCAGGATTTGCTGGGGGGGCAGGGTGTTCAGGGGGGTGTGACTGAGCAAGGGGGATCCCTGGTGAGGGGGAATATGGACTGGAGTCATCCTTCAGTGCTTCCTAGGTGGGAGGGCATGCCTTTGGAAGAGAAGATAAGGGATCAGGGCAGGCTGACCCATGAAGAGTAGCAGAGGTGGGTGGAAATAATTGCCGACAGGGGAACAGGGATGATGACCTCTGGGAGGGGGCCCACCACCCCTACATCCGAGGAGGAGGAGGCAGCAGCTTTGAAGAAGAGTTTGTGGCAGGCAAAAGGCAAGTGGGTGTGGGTGGAGAATAAGGGCCAGACCCAGACGGGTGTAGGGACTGCCGAGACGGCGGTAAGACTCAGTGGTGTTGGGGCCTCCTCGGGTTGGAGCAGCCTGGGGGGGGGGACACAAGCCAGTGGTTGCGACTGGTAGACGGTTGGGGGGGCGGTGGGATGCAAAACGGTCTGGTGACACTGGTTAGGAGTAGTAGTGGGGTCCGTGGCAGCCCACCTTCCATCGAGGGATCGGGCAGCGGTTGCATAGAATGTATGTGGCGTGAGAGGCTCACATGGTAAAAGTCAAAAGAGAGCAGTGAGAGTAGTGATGTGGGCGCCTGAAGAATACGAGGAAGAGCTGCTCTTGGTGGGGATCCACCTGTAGATCTTGCAGAGCATGTGGAGGGTGTTGCAGCAGGAGGACGAGCCGGCGTTGACTTGCTTGATCAAGGAGAGTGTTGAGTCGAGGATGAACTCCAGGTTGCGTGCGTGGTCAGTGGGTGTTTGTGCTGCTCCCAGTGCGGTTGGCCACCAGGAGTCGTCCCAGGCCGAGGGGGTGGAGCAGAGGATGAGGACCTCCATCTTGTCCGAGTGCAGCTTCAGATGGCGATGGCTGAGTTTTGGTTTTGGTGGTGAGGGGGTCCTGGGTGAGTCCTGGGTGAGGGAGAGGATTAGCTGGGTGTCGTCGGCATAAGAGATGATGTTGAGGTCGTGCAGTCGGGCGACTTGGGCGAGCGATGCCCTGTAGACGTTGAACAATGTCAGGCTGAGGGATGATCCTTGAGGTACGCAGCAGATGATCTTGGTGGATTCGGAACGGAAAGGGGGAGGCGGATGCTCTGAGTTCTGCCGGAGAGGAAGGAGAGGAAGGAGGTGGTCCATTCCAGAGCCTTGTCTCGGATCCCTGCGTTGTGGAGGCGTGTGTGTAGGGTGTGGTGGCAGACAGTATCGAAGGCAGCTGATAGGTCCAGGAGGATGAGGGCTGCGGTTTTGCCGTTGTCCAGCAGGGCACTGATGTCATCGGTGGCAGTGATGAGGGCAGTTTCGGTACTGTGGTTGCTGCGGAACCGGGACTGGGACGGGTCCAGGATGCTGTTCTCCTCAAGGTAGCGGGTCAGTTGTCTGATGACGGTCTTCTCAATGACCTTCGCCGGGAAAGGGAGCAGGGAGATGGGCCGGAAGTTCTTGAGGTCCCTCTGATCTGCCTTGGGTTTTTTGGGTAAGGCGTTGATCTCGGCGTGTTTCCAGCTCTCCGGGAAGGTCGTGGTCTCAAAGGAGATGTTGATGGCCTTGCGGAGATGGGTGTGATGGTGGCGCTGGCTTTGATGAAGATGTGGCGTGGGCTTGGGTCTGACGGGGAGTCTAAGTGAATGGTGTTCATGATTTTGATGGTGTTGTCGTCGTTTATGTTGGTCCAGGTGAGCAGGGGATCGATGTGGGTGGTGCCCGTGGGGCCAGAGGATTGGGTGGCTTTCGGGGCGGTCAGGTTGATGAAGCTGTCGTGGATGTCTGCGCTCTTGCGATGGAAGAAAGTAGCAAGGTAGTCGCACAGGTCTTGCGATGGTGGGATGTCGTTGGTGTTGGAGCTGGGGTTGGAGAGTTCCTTCACGATGTTGAAGAGCTCTTTGCTGTTGTGCGCGTTGTTGTCTAGGCGGTCCTTGAAGGAGGCCCTTTGGCGGATCTGATGAGGGGATGGTGTCTGCAAATGGCGTTCTTTTTTTAACATTTTTACTTTCTTTTTTAATGCATTACATTATTAACATACTTTGAAACAAAAACGTAGGAACTGCGTCATCTCTACTTGCGGTTTAGAGCTCTAAAAAAAGAGCACATGTGCTACCCCACTGGGGCTCTAAAGAATGTTAATATTATCGAAGGATAATACAATCTTTTTCTTTCCCCAAAGTCCTTTGAGCATTTGTGGTGTTCGAGTTCAAGTCAGCACTTCAATTATATTCCTAACTTTATATGCATCACTGAGTTCTACTCCCCCCACTCTCAAAAAACAAAACAAAAACAAATCTGCACCCACTGGTAGCTCTTGACTTTGTTTCTCCACTATTCACCATTAAGGCTTTAAGGCTCCAGGAAAATGGTGCTTGGTTAGCAGAGTAACCCAGGCACAAACAAAAGAACTTGATAAACTGTCTTGGATTTTCAGCTACAACTCAAAAAAGAGCAACTAGCCCATCAGCAACAATTCTGACAAGGAGCATGGGTTACCTTGTCCTTACTGTTGTCTTGTGAGCACAGTAGTAGCTAAATCCCTTCCATATCAACTGGTCAGAGACTTCTCAGTTATGCAAGTTATATATCCCAAACTAGGTTTCTAAATGAGATTACATGTTAATGTATTCTTTCTAGATAGGTTATGTGGTATGTCTCTAGCATGTGTGATCCCCCCCTTAGCCTCCCGCCTCCATGCCACACTTTTAATGCAGACTAATAAGAAAACTGGACAAGAGCTTACACTACAAACTTAAAAAATAGGAAGGTTGTGCATGGAGGGGCTACAATTCCAGGCAGGAGATCTTGATGTGGAAATGTGCCTGCATAAGATTTCATTATATGAAGCAAAAGCAAGCCTGTCTCAAGAAATTTTTCATTATGTTACCTTTTAAGATGCAACAGTACGCATAGCACTTACTCAGAAGCGATCCAGATTTCCAGTACTCATTAGAGCTTTATGGACTGGGCTGCAGGTTGAACTTCCACGACTTTGGATTTAAGGTGTATCCATTTAAATTGAAATGTATTTTAAAATATCTCAAATAGTAGTTTTAAAAAATGAAAGAAAAACTGGAAATCCTAGTTCAGCAGCAAACCATGAGATATAGCACAAAAAAGGTAACAGGAAGGCAAAGAAACAATTTTATCACAATTTAGAGTCTTAGCAGCCTGCAGGAACACCAGCAGACACACAGATTAATACCAGTGAATCTGAGAAATACATATGTTGCCACTGATCGCCAGATCATGTATAGTGTTCAGTTTCTGCCTTCTATTCAAAGCATTAAGATTGTCCATTTTCAGGTCTGGATCACAGGTCTATACTTCCTTTTGGTTTGAACTTCTTGATTGAACGCTCACTCGATCTCAGCTGGAATTTACTACCGTAGATGTAGGTGACAAAGCCATCAATCTCCACGCTGAACACACTGTTAACCTTAGGTATCACTTTCAATTTGTCACATTTTGTGATTATTTTGAAGATGTGCTTCATTTCTGGCAGGATGATTCCTGTAACCCCCACGTACGATGGGCACTTGGACTTTGCCACTGCCACAACAGCTCCATGAAGATCAGCCTTCAACAATTTAGTCTGAATCATATGGGGTTTTGTGTCTCGTCTGATCCCATTACACAGGTCCCGGATGTACTGCTTCCACAGTTCATGTAATGGTAGAAATAGTTCATATCACTGTTGCTCGGTTTAATTTCAAAAAGTCTCATGGTGCGTCTCTGCTTTACAGATAAACTTTTGGCTTTTGCATTTTTCTTCCTTTTGGTTTTCTTGTGGTTGTACTCCAAAATCAGGGCTTTGCGTTTTAAATTTGTTTGGATGACTTCATCTGATAAAGATGGCATGCTACGCTTCAGGAATGCATTGACAAACGCCTCCGCCTCCTTAGGTCCTTGTGGCTTAATATCAACACTTTTGGCCAAAGGTGAGAGTAAGGAGTTGTAAGTTAGAGCAGAAGATGAACTTTTGAGGTCTTGCTGCATGGTGCTATAGTTTGTTAGACAGGTTTAAAAATGCAGAGTGCAGATGTCATCCATGGCGGCTAGGAGGGAGGTCTCGATGCTGTGGTTGCTGCAGAATACGGATTGAAATATGTCGAGGATGTTGTTGGTTTCTATGAAGTGCGTTAGCTGGGTGTTGATGATTTTCTCGATGTCTTTGGTGGCGACGTGGCGAAGTCGAGGAGAGAGATGGGCCTGTAGTTCTTGAGGTCCGTCAGGTCATTTCCAGTCATCAGGGAACGTGCCTGTTTCGAGGGTGCAGTCGATTGTCCGTCATAGTTCTGGTGCGATGGTGGAGGCAGCCCTGTGGAAGACGTGCAGTGGTTAGTAGTCAGTGGGCGCTCTGGAGTGGATGCCCTACTTGGTCTTTGCGATGTCTTCTGTGGTGACAGGTTCCATGTGAGGAGGGTCGGCTAAGTGGCATAGCTGGTGCAAGGTGTTGGGTCGGTGCCTTGGTCTTGGTCGTCAAAATTGTTGTAGAGTGTCCTTTTCTTGTGGTGGAAGACGGAGCTGAGTTTGTTGCAGAGGTCCTGGGAGGGAGGAACATCGTTGGTTTCGCTGTGGGGTCTGGTGAAATCTTGTGTGATGGTGAAGAGTTCCTTGGAGTTGTGGGAGAGGTTTCTGTCTTGAATGAAGTTTCTCTTCGTAGATCTGAAGAATTGGCGGTGTGCCATGGTGGCGGCCCTGTAGGCGGTGCATGCTTCTGGGGTTTTGCTGTTTTTCCCGTACTTTCTCCAGTTGTTAGCACAACCGCTTGTATTCCCAGAGGTCCGTGGTGAACCAGGTGGCTTTCATGTTGTGTCGTCTGTCCAAGTTCTGGAGGGGGGCACTGAGGTTGTCAACGTGGAAATTCAGGTCTTCGAGCAGTACGTAGTCCGTGGAGGCAAGGGCATGGGGTGCAATGTAATCTGTGATGGTGTTAGTGAACAGGGATCGGGGTCCGGGTGGTCTGTAGGTGAGTGTTCAGCAGAGTGTCGTCTGGGGTTAGACTGGATCTGGAAAGGGATGTGTTCCATGGGGGGTGAGGCATCGTTCGAGATGGAGGTTGTCAGTCAAAGGGAGCTTTTGTGGACAATGGCGAGGCCTCCTCCAGGGAGGTAGGGATGTCTTTCCTCAGAATCTTGTACCCTTCTGGGATGGCAGTTGCTATGTCGGGAGCGGAGCTGGCGTTAGTCCTGGCCTCTGTGAGGAAGGTGACGTCGGGCGAGAGGGTGTTGAGGAGGTCCTTGACTTCTACTGCGTGTCTGTGCAGGGAGGGTACGTCAAGGAGGATGCAGCTCAGGGGTTTGGATGCGCTGGCGTCCGGTGGGTTGGCGGTGGCAATTTGGGTCCGGAGGAGGGTGAAGGTGCGGCGGCAGTGTCAGCTGGAGAACTGTCCTTGGGAGTTGCTCTGCATCGAGAGCTGGCAGGTGTTGTTGCATCCAGGGTTGAGTGCGTGGAGAGTGCTTGAGTCGTAGCGGGGGTGGGTCGGGGGACCAGGATCCCTGGAGCTGGTCGGGGTCGGGTCGTGGACGGGATCTGGGGAGGGAGAGCATCTGGGCGGCATCAGTGGAAACACACAGGGGAGAGGCCTTGGGGGCAGCAGCGACGGGAAGGAGGGAAAAGGAAACAGAGACAAAAAGAGAAGAAAGGCAAACAAGGTGAAAAAGGCAGAGACCGAAAAATTAGGCAGAAAGGAGACCGCAAAACAGCAACAGTAAAAAAGACAGAAAAAGGCTAACAGAGCGTACCAGCAGGAGAGCAGGCGCTTCCACTGGACCACCAGGGATGAGGTGCAGGCAGGAGCCTGCGGGTGGAGGAGGGCCTCAAACACCTACCTGGGGGGGCCAGAAAGCGCTGGAGGTAGTGCCTTAAGGACGGAGCTGCGCAAGGGAAGAGCAATTATCCTGACCAGGAGGTCAGAGGTCTTGCCCCAGGATGTCAGAGGTCTATATTACATACTAAATTAGCCTGAGGAGACAGTATACTTAGTCAATACAGGTGTAAGATTGAAGTGGAATCATATAAACCCTGAATCCTCCTTACAAGATTTGGTTCAGACCAAGGGGCCGGCCTTTTGTTTATCTACAGACAAAGACATTCTTTGTCAAAGGGTGTCTGAGTCCTTGTCGGTTAATAAACTTATGAAGACCAATCAAACATGTAGATGGTTTGACACTACATGTGCAGCTGTGCATTGTAATCTTAAAAAGGCGTTGAAGGCTCACCCAAGAGACAAAGATTTAGTTAAAAAGAAGTTCTTGCACTTAGAAAACAAGTAATTCAAAAAGAGGCTTTTGACACTTAAGATTAAATGACCAAACCTGGTTTTGGGAAGCTATGACACGTGCTTTCTTTACTGATTTTAAGGCTCCTACGCTGGAATCTCTACCCCTTGCTGATGTCTGGACATTGTATGTTGTGAATATTTTTGATGCAGGCTATTCCAATAATACTCTTCATCAAAAGATCCAGAAGATGGTGATGGACAAGTCTGCAGTCGCTTTATTGAGCTCCTCTGTAGAGCCTAAAGAAGTGGCCATTGCTATTAAAAACAGCCCAGGAATTGCAGCTCTGAACTCAGATGGCATCCCAGTGGACCTTTTTAACCCCTTCGCCGTGGGGCTAATTCCCCCGAGACGCGGGAGGGAGGGGGGCCGCGCGCGGCGCCGCAGTGCTCGTGACGAGCTCAGCTCGCCATGCTGCACGGTGGCACTGTGCTCAGGACGAGCTGAGCTCGTCATGACCACACACGTTTTCTTAGAACGCTCAGCACAGCAGGGGAATTATCCCCTCGTGGGAGCGCCGCGGCAGTCATGACGAGCTCTGCTCGTCATGAGCACAGCGCCACTGTGCCTCATGACGAGCTGAGCTCGTCATGAGCACCCATGGTGCTAAGGCAAATATTGATTTATGGGCAGGAAACAGTCAATGTCCCCACTTTAAAATAAGCACTGGTGTAGCCAATAGGTCTCGCCTTTGGGGCCTATTGGCTATTGGCTGGTGCAACAGTTGATGTTATTACACCAAGGATATTGTGCTGCATAACTAAATACATATAAGGTCCCAAAAGCGAGACCTAGTGTCTCCACTCTATGTAAACCATTCTTTGTTCTTGGAATCGAGGCCCTAGGGTCAGATGCCCATTGCTGCCAAGCCTATGGAATACATGGACTTTTACAGATCTGAGCTGTCACTGCCACTGTTTAACTATCATTGAGGGCTTCAGTTCAGTTCTAGGCTTACACCGAAGTAAGTGGGAGCGACCTGTTTAGAAGGCAGGCCTGTGCAAACAAAAATGATGTATTGGTTGCCAAGGGGGACGGCCAAGTGCGGCGTAGGTGCTTGCATTACGTATTGTTTGCCAGGATCGTGAGCGCCAACGGTCCTTTAATTGCAGAAAGTGCCTCGTGCAATTACCGTCTAGAATGAGATTGGGCTATTCCTCAGCTTGTCTGTTCAGGTCAACCAGCTACACGCCTTTCATACTCGAGCATTCTATTGTAGTGTTGATATAGCGCCCAGTATATCTAATCGTGCCTCACGATTAGATATACAGGAGAAGTGTGGCTCAATGATTAGAGCGGCAGACCCTGATGCAGAGGTCTAGCCCGGGACCAGGGTTCAATTCCCCGCCTCGGCGGGTCTTGGGCTCAAAATTCCACGGACCTGATAATTCTCGCCTCTGTGCCTATTCCAATCATGGGTCCCACTCTGCAACTCTGGGCAATAGCTTGCTTAATCTCCACAACGGTCCCACAACGCTAAGGATGCCTGGCCTCCACCTTGGGGGTGCCCAGGAGTGGACGCCTCACAGGGAAAGCCAGGATGGGTTCCACAGCGGTATTCGTACAAGCGCCTTGAGACTCTTGCGGGTGAGTAGTGCGCTATACAAGTATCAATTTACATTTACATTTACGGCACTTTGGTTTGTAATATGAGCCACTGAGAAAAATACCATCCTTCATCACACAACTGCTCATCAAAAATGGATTATGAGCATCATGCGGCTATTTTTAAGGAACAGATGATCCTTTGTGGATATCCAAAGAAACCTCTTAAGCATTCAATAAAGAGAGCGTAGTACACGCCCTGGGAAGATCTATTACAAAAGAAGGAGAAACCATAGTTGGAACGTATGATTTGTGCGACCACATTTGGTCCAGACACAAATAGATTTAAGCAAATCATATTAAAAAATTGGCATTTACTTGAAAAATTGGAATGTGGTTTCCCAAAACCACTGTTTGCCATGAGAAAAAGTAAGAGCTTTGGGGAACAACTAGTAGGAGCAGACATTTTTCAGAGCTTGGGATCTCAATGGCAATTAAAACCAGTTGAGAGCCATCACAAATCTGGCGCGTGTGCGGCTTGTAACTCTGCAGTTGAAGGTGTTGAATTCTGCCACAATGGCATCGAATGGTGCCACTCTGAGTTTACAAATTGTAAATCAAAAAATATTGTATATGCGATTCTTTGTCCATGTGCATTGTTGTCTATCGGTAAAACAAATCAACAGATAAACCAAAAGATTTCACAGCTGCGCTCAAGGGTCAAAATGAGGGTGATTACTGCACCAATGGTGCAACACTTTATTGATAAATCTCATTGTGAAAAGGATTTTAAATGGCCTGTTTTGTCCAGTTTAGACACATCCAAAGGTCATTTCGACATTGATGCCGCTTGGTTGAAAAAGGAAGCTTATCTTATTTTAAAATGTAACAGCCCTTCCTCTGGGTTGAATGGCATGACTGAATTGTCTAGAGCTTAGTGTGGACACTACATGTCCCAAAATGCAATCCCCTGTCCCTTGCAAGATGAGGAATCACAGAACGTTCTGATTGGGTGAAAACCTGTTTCCCATGAACATTAGCTACACTAACAGGAAGTGCTCTGATTCGACATCCCATGTTGAGAGTCAATCTGCATTCTGCATGAGTTCAAGATGAATCAACTTCGCGGAGCTGGCATAAGTAAGTTTGCGCTGTGCCTTCCCCTTCCTCCCCCCCAAGCTTTTTTACACTAATAGTGCATGATCGCACTCTTAATGGGTTTACGTTTTTGTAGAAGTATTTTCCGCGAAGGTGAGCGCGCTCGCATTCGAGCACAAGACACGCCTATACCATTTAGAGTCTGGAAGCGGAAATACTCGGTCAAAGTAAGTGCGCTTGGCAATTATTTTTCAAATTGTTCAGGGCAGCGTTCTGTGCAATACACCTTTAAACGAAATCAATATTCTTTCCCGTTTTTAGATTTACGAGTCTTCAACGAATAACGTTGTTTCCATACCCTGCAGCGAAAGCGCAAGGTACGTTTTTACCAGTATTCATCGCGTTGGGTGAATGTTGCGAACAGAGTAAATATAATTATTCCTTGGGTGTTTTACATTTTTTTTTTTTCAGAACTCCACACGGGCACAGAGTGAAGTGGCGTTCCCAAGCAAACATAAAACGATTTTGCTGGTCAATCGTGAAACTCTTGAAATCAGCGAGTTAGAGCGGCTGCTCTAACTTCAGAAATCCGGTAGATAAAAAGTTAGCGTTACGCATGAAAGAGAAAGGCCGGTTGGGTTGATGCTGTTGTTGCATCTTTCATTTATTTTGTTTTTTAGAATATCCTGAGCATTTGAATATCCTGGGTCTTGCCTGTTGTTGCCGCTGGGGTGCCGGGAGGACTGCTGACCCATTTTCACTTGCTGGGGTGGCCGCCTGCCTGACTCCCGCTGCCCGCTCCTGCTCCCACTACCACCTGGGGAAGCGCTGGCCGCCGCATGGAGTGCAGGGCAGTGAACTACAATCCCCAGCAGCCCAGAGAACCATGTGACCAAACAGCAGCGCCAGGAGGCGCATTAAACTTCCGACGGACCTCCCTCGCGGGATGCCGGGTTAAGCCCGGGCAAAGGGCGGGCCCTCTGTGGCCCTTAGAGGCACGAGGGGGACGGGACGGGGCCACCCCCCTTGAGCCCATCACAGCGCTAATGTAACGACTTTTCGACCCCTCCTGACATTCTGGCAAAAGTTGACCCCACTGGACTCCAGTCGAAATTTCTAAAAATATCCCCAGATTGTCTTGTGGCCTCGCTATACCCCAACACTAGCACATTCCATGATGACTCGCAAGGGGGCGACCAATATACCTATCAACCAGAGAGGCTTACGTTCTGGGTCACAAGATTGCTGTAGGTCATCTCTGTCCACCGCCATCACGAATGAACCTTGCAAGATTATAGAAAGCATATCCACCAACCAATCTCCCTACCCAACGACTGGTATAGCGCAACACGTTTCGCTGTTGGACGAGCTAAATTCCCTTTGCAAATCAAGGTATGCCACTGTGGAAGCCAGAAATGAAATTAAAACTCCCTCCCCTGGCCCCGCTAAACGAACCAGTATGTCAATTCCAATCGCTGGCCCACTGGAACACCCCTCATTACCCAAAAACGCAAATTCGCAAAACATTGTACTTCCCCAGTCACAACCCTGCAAAAGGAAGTGGGTAGGATGTCAATCCGACAGGGAATACACCAAAACTACAAAAAAATTTCTCTAGCTCCCCTCTGACTGTAACTAACCCCCCTCTAAATTCGGAAGAAACAATAGACCAACTGGTAACTTCCTTCAATTCGAATTTTTGGCCCCGGATTGAACAAATGGTTAGATCACTCATTTCTCCATTGATTGACAAAATTACCACCCTAGAGGACAGGCTGCTGGGAATAGAGAAAAGTATTAAGGCCAACCTAACTCCCTTTGAAAAATCTGTAATATAAATCTCTCCCAACTAAGCATGGGCGGAAAATCCGTTTCGCTCGCGGATTTTGCGGATTTTCGGTAAATTCGCAATCCGCGAGATTCGCGAATCTCCCGCAAAATCCGCAAATCCGCGAGCAGCGGATTTTGCTCGCACTGTTCGCGTGAGTTCGCGGCTTCCCAGTACACTTCGCGCCCCGCGAATAAGTGCAAAATTGCAGAAATACGATCTTAGCAAAACTGAAACTACTTACCAGGTTCAAAAGTTCAGGCTCATTATTAGTAGCCATTTCCTGTAGTGCTTCCTGAGGGGCCCCTCCAGAGTTCAGTTGCCAGTTGCAACTATTATGTGACCCTGCTCTGAACCTCAGAATAGTTACACATATGCCACATAGGTCCTGAATTACAGCTAAGGGAGACAAGCAGGAGCCAGGCTGGAAGTTCAAATCCATTAATCAGCCCCTAATTCATTATTGTCAGTTGGGGCAGGGCAGGTGTTGTAACTAATTTTGCAACAATGAAAGCACTTAGCAAGTGCAAAAGATCACTAATCAGGAAGCACTAAGGAAGCAGGTGCCAGCTAAAAAAATATTCTGTGACACATTAATCAGCCCCAAATTAATTCAGGTCACTTGAGGCAGGGAAGGTGTGCTTGCGTTGCCACAATAATGTACACTGACTGGACAACCAGAGGGTGCTGTGATTAAACAGAGGGTGGCATGGGTGGGCCAGAGGGTGGCATGAGTAGTCAGAGAGTGGCAGTGGTGACAGAGAGTGGCAGTGATGAAGAAGAGTGTCCCAAACAGGCTGGACACGTAGAAACAACAAGTTCGCGAAACTTGCGACCCGACAGGTAAGTTCGCAATTTGCGACATTGTACAAAACGCTCGCGAACTGGCAGAAACCCGCGCAAACACAAAAAAAAAAAAATCCGCAAATTCGCGAGAATTCGCGGATTTTGCGGATTGCGAGTTCGCAAATCCGCAAAATTCGCGAACGCGAGATTCGCAAAATTCGCCCATGCTTACTCCCAACCCATCTGGTACAAATAGTAACAATCAAACATCCTCCAGTCTCTATCCTACCACCCCCCACTGCCCCTAAAGTTAACCCCAAAATTGGCCCTTTACAATATACTGCCACAAGAGTAGAACCTTATAAGAGAACACATATACAGCTACCTCCGGAGGCTGCACCCTTTGTGTGCGTTCTTGCAGGAGTCCCAGCACTTAAACATGGAAAAACTGAGTGGGAACAAGATTTACTAAATTTTGGATAACTAAAAACAGGCCCCTGCCTCTAGATCTTGATGGCACAATCATGTCCGTTAGAAGGGTGGGCTGGCTAGGTCCCCTACAAAAAGATATGACGGTGACCTAGTTCTAATAAAATTCAGAAGCAGTCTAATCATTCCCTACCTGAAAACTTTGTACCCCCATGAAGGTGATTGCCCTATATCCATATGGGATCTACATGATTTCTATCCCAGCATAGCATACACCCCTCGTCTAAAACCAAAGGCAGAGACAGCTGACTCGAAGGGTAGAAGAATCCGCGCATTGTGTGGCCGTGGCTTTTCTGCCTTCAATCACTCCGTAACAATGTACACTGGCCAAAGGTATGAAAAACCATGAATTCTCCTATGAAACCAAGGAACTTACTCCTGCAGCTTGGACAAATGTTTTATATTTTTGCCATTCTGTGCTTTTGTATGTAACTTATTATGACTGTTTTTTTAAAATTGTACGCTTTTATGATTTTAAACTAAAATCGAATAAAGCTAAAGAACTGAACTGAATATCCTGACCATTTGTATGAAGCCCTGATGAGAGCCCCCTTACCAGCAGCCTGGGTCTTGAAACGCTTTGGCATTTTGAGAGGCATTTAGATAAATCTGAATGTGTTGAGTGTTGGAGGGAATTTCATAAGGATTAATACATTATCCTGACACTCTTGAAATATGTTTGTTGAAATAATACGTTTGGTCCACAGAATTGGATATTTACATGATTGTTATTTTCATGTATATGATACAAACTTTAAATGTGTTTTGTATTTAATTAATGAACACATTGATTCGATGATTTCGTTGTTTTTGTAAGTTGTTGTAAATAATATTCCATTGTGTATATGTCCAATTGTGTCCATAATTGTAGGCCATTGTGAATTGTTATATATATGTTGTGTTTTATATGTAAATTTGAGGAATATGTGTTTCTTTTTCAGTCACTTGAAAAACTTTTTTCGATTAATTTAAAGACTATTGAACAAAAAGGAATGGTTTAAGAAAAATTCCATTCGAACGGATAAAAGAGTAGTCTGTTCGTCACTCCATTAGTAATAGGAGTTTAAGACAGTAGGGACTCAGGTTGTTCTTTTGTGTTTTTACTTTTTGAAAGTTTACATTTTCTTGTCCTAACCATCTGTGCCTTCTGGCAGTGAATGGCTCTGCTCTTGGGGTTTCTGTAATCCTGCCAGACGGTAAGACAAAGGGGACTGGCTGTAAGCATGGGCCGTCCTGTCAGGATGGCTTAGCTTTGCTCTACCCCACTTTCCCCTCAAAAACCTTGCTTCAAGCACCCTCAAAAGGCACTGACCTGGGAAACTACCTTTACAATGTGGTCATCACAGTGCGTGACCTTTACAACGTGGTTGTCACGACGACAGCATTGTTACTACACAGTACCATTACAATGCAATTTGTTACAACAAATTGCACTAGATGGCGCTCTAAAATAAGGAATAGTGTGATTTACTATTCCAACACCTTCCCTTCTGTTGCACACACTGGAGTTGGAATAGTAAATTATACTATTCCTTAGTCCAG
Source organism: Lissotriton vulgaris (assembly GCF_964263255.1). Lineage (NCBI taxonomy): Eukaryota > Metazoa > Chordata > Amphibia > Caudata > Salamandridae > Lissotriton > Lissotriton vulgaris. The sequence goes on along the minus strand of NC_141690.1, from coordinate 272,385,448 downwards.
CGAGCCATCTAGAGCAAGGCGTTGTAACGATTTGTGTTGTAATGGTACTGAGTTGTAACAACCCATTCGTTGTAATGACCGCGTTGTAAACGTATGCGATGTAATGCCTCGCGTTGTAATGAGAGATATTCCTCTGACACCCTCCTATTGTTCCCCCTAGACAGTGTGGAGCATTTACATTGGGAAGAAAGAACTTTCCAGAATCAGACCTGGTGATAGGACAGGATGTTCGCCCCATACACAAAGGCTGGGACCAGGTATAAATAGTGGATCGTCTGAACAACTCTTCAGTACACTCCTGAAACTAAAGATATTACAGAAGATGGACTGTCTTTCCTCCTAAGGACTGCCTTTCTGCTTGTTGCCTACCTTGTTCCCCAGAGGCCCGCCCTGCTGCTTGACGCCTGCCTTGCACTGCCCTGCTGCTTGAGGCCTGCTCTGCTCTCAGAGATGGAAGACTGGTACCCCGGGATGAAGGGAGCAGGTCCAGAGTGACTCCAATAGTCAGCTGGCAGACGTCCTGTCTGAGCTATAGGGACATAACAAGGTTTGCTGACCTCTGTTGGAAAGGATTCCTGATCCCCAATAGGTGCCACTCCAGGGCATGCACCCTTGGCTGGCATCAGTTGTTCTCCTCCTGTAAAGAAAAGTAGAAAGCTTGAAGTTGTGGATGTTGCACGACCGCAAACTGGCCCATCAGTGCACTGGCTGCCAACGCAGAGCTCTGATCAACCCAGGTTTTTGCACTAAAGTGACTACAAGTGACGACCGCAATGCAAGATCTTCATTATGAATTACAGCAGTGAAAACCCACGGTGCCCGCCAAGTAAAACCTCTAGTGACGACCGTCTGCGGCACCCGAGCAGCTCCTCGCTTTGCAGCGGGGATCCTCCACCATGCTCTCCTTGCGGCTGCCTCCAGCGCCCACAGAACTCTGTGTCAGACTTTGAGAACATAACCTTGCCCCTGTATCTTGCCTGGGCTGCATCACAGTCGATCTGAACCTGTGGCTTTCCCTCTGTCTCGCGCGACCAGGTCACCCTGAGTGGATTTTAGGTGCTGTTTTAACCTGAAACTTTGGCAATGCATCTCTTCGGTTCTACTTATTGGATTTTTATCCTTCTAATGTCATTTTGTTTATTAAAATGTACTTTTGTTTTGTACATTAGTACGAGATTTTTATTGGGTTGTGTTTTCACTTTATTACTGTTTGTGTGCTGCATAAATACTTTACACTTTGGCTCAAATTACCTTAGAGGCAATCTACCAGGGGGTTAAGCATAGGTGAATTTATTGACCTTTCAGGGTCACCCAGACCAGGATTGCTTGAGAAAGGTTTCCACCCCCAAGCTCTAATCAATAACCCCATTTTTTAAAATTTCCTTGCGATGTGAATGCCCGCATCAATATATTTATCCGATTTATCGGTTTTAACTGGAGTGTTATGAAATGGACAGGTTCATTCATACTGTGCGGGACGAGGTAGAGGTTACTGTGTCTTAGGGTTTCTCTTACTAAGAACCTATAGCAATCATTTGGAACTTTCTACTGAAATGATTAATCCTAGTTTGTAGTAACTTCCTAAAAATAAAGCGAAAAGATTTAAACAAAATATGTGTAATTAAAAAACCGGGTATAAAACCGAGTTCAAATACTTTTTAGTGGTTGTCAACACAGTGATTTTTAATTGTGATTATTGTTTAGGCTTTTTAAATTAATTACAAATGAAAGTTTACTACCAGAGTATTGAGATTTAAATGCTAGAATACTGTGAAGGTAAGTATGTAGAAGTAAGGAAAGGTTTACTATAATTGCCTCTACATGTATTTTTCCTTGACGGTATGTACATGGTCAAGGTACATTGATGCATAATTGATAACAGTGCATCTACATCTCCATAATCCTACCTTCACAATATTGTGATAGTCGATATTTGGCAGGGGAGATACAACTCAAGTTAAACACCACCGTGGAAAGCTTGTGCTTAAGTCCTGCAGGTTAAGGGCTATAAGGATTCACACAAGTCAACATAATCTCCTGTATCAATGGAGCTACCAGAGTCTGGCCCTGCAAACCGCCCAGATAGATAATCAGCGACACATGCCTACGGCTCCATCTTCCAATCAGTCCTCTCCTCCCCTTTCTTCACAGCTCCTCCCTGTTGGACTTGGCCCTTTTGGCAGGTTCACCCTTAAACGTTTTGCTTTTAAATGTGACCTGGTGTTAGTTGCTTTTAGCTTCTGAGCACTTTAACACTGTGTCCCAGTGTAAAGTGCGTGCGCAGTCTGAGTGCGTGTGGTGAGATTGGCCTGCCCTCCCATGGGAATGCATGGGGGATCTGTGTGTCTTTGGTAGTTCCTGATGTGAGAGGAGTTCAGGGGCAAGTTTGGTATGTGCAAACTCGTGAGAATAAGTGCTGCGCAATGGTGTGAGCAGATTTATTATGTCTAGTGGAGAAGTGCCACTTCTAGAAGTTGGCATGTCTGTGGGCAGTGAATGTGAATTGCCTGTCTAGCTTGTGAGTGACAGGGGCTGGCTGGTGTGCTTGGCTCCAGGAGCCAGGATGGGTCTGCCTGGTGGTGAATATGGAGATCTGCATGTAGATGGGAGGGAGGAGTTGCACTTGGGACCTGAATAGTGCTGTGCCTTCCCTCCACAATGCTGGCTACGCCCCCTGTGGTGCGTCTGATGTCCCTAGCCTGTCCTGTGAATAGGGAGAGGGGCTGAGCAAAATAAAGTGCTCCAAAACCAGTTGTGACCTGTTCTCCCCCTGCCCTACAGCTTTAGACAAAGGAAATTGGTGTATAAGAAGGGGCTGTGATCCCATGAAAAGGGGTTCTCTGATCCTGAGTTAAGGGGGGGCCTGCTGCTGCTGCTGGGCGCCAGGTGGAAGCGCCACTGGGTTCTTCCTCCCTGCTGGAGGGCCTTGTGAGCTGGCCCCTGGGCCCAGCCTTTTCCCCCCCTTCATTCTAAGACTTGCCCTGGAGACTTTGGGCTGTAGCGCCTGGAAGCGCTTTGTTTTCCTCCTGGGGAGCACTTTTGTATTCAATTGCAGCACGGAGCTGCAATAACTTTCCAGAGGGAGTCCCCGGCGTGGGGATCCCCCTGCCTTGTAGCCCTGCTCGAGCGAGTGCCTACCCCGCATTTTCTGGGGACTTGCGGAGCGATCTTGGCGCGGGTGCCCACCCCGCATATTTGCCATTTTTTAGGATATCCTTAGCGGGTGCCCACCCCGCCAGGGACCGTGCGCCACATTGTATATCCCTAGTGGGTGCCCACCCCGCCAGGGACTTTGTATTTAAACGGGTGTCTACCCCGTATTACAGCCTGCAGCCGCCACGCCTTTAAACCCTGAGGCCTGCCACTCTGCCCGCGGTGACCCGGAAGTATAGGGGAAAACCAGGAAGCGGACGGGAGCCCACCCTGCGCTCGTGTATACTGAAGACGGCTCGGACAGAGGTGGTGCCGGCACCCGAGGCCCCCGAGAGCGAGGGAGAGCTCCTGGTGCCCAGCAAGGAGCAGAGAGTGGCTGAAAGTGCAGGCAGGGCTCTGGTGTTAGATGAGAGCCCCGCATTGCTCTGAGGAGGAGACCGGAAGCCGACAGGAGCCCACCCCGTGCTCCGGTGTCCAAGATGAGTGAGCAGAGAGATGTGCCACAACCAAAGAGTAAGCGGAGGGGGCACGAGGCACATTGCAGGTGCCTGCCCCCACCGCGGATAAAGGAGGAGTGAGCCGTGAGGGAGACTCCCTGCTGTCTAGCTGCCCGGTAAATTGGAACGGGCTGGGGGACTCCGTGGGTGCAGGACTGTTGCCGAGTAGGGCATAGTGACCCTACCTACCTCCTGAGCGGGCCCGCCATTGCGGGCCGCTCCAACGTTGGGAGATCCCTTTTTCTCTTACCTATTGAGAGTCTCCTGACTTGGGACTCACCAGCCCAGCTGTGCCCGTTCTCTTTGTCTTGTGGGGGCAGCATTAGTTTCCGAGACCCGTGTGGCTCCAACGAGGCCCCAGTCGTCTTAGGTGCTCAGGTGCTCCCAGTTGCCCCGCTTGATAGTGGGCAACTGCAACATGGGCAAAGTTGGATATCTCATTTTGAGTCGCAGAGCGGGACTCCGACTTTGGGGGCAGATTTATTGCTAACAGTCCCCCGAGTGGGGCTCACATACACAGTGGTGCCCGCACTGATTTACTTGAGGGCTCCTGGGATCATTGTGGTAGAGGGGGCGTTGGGTCACATTGCCAGTGCCCGCCCCCTCCCCTCCTGCTGTACCTACTTCATTTGGTGCCTAACGCCTTTCTTGAGTCACAGAGTGCTAGTGTTGAGTGGTGCTAAGTCCAGCTGCCCTGCGAGAGCGCAGTCAGCTGCTACGTTGTGCAGAATTGGTTAGAGAGCTCCAGGGTGGAGTCCTGAGGGCACCAAAGTGCCCGTGCCCATACTTTGGATTCCTACAGCTGCCCAGCAATTAGTGGGCAGCTGCCACGTTTAGGCCCCAAGCTCTTGCACGCCTTTGCTGTCGCTGCTTTGTGCAGCTAGCCCTTACAGTTGGACAAAGGGCGTTTAAGCCCCATGGATGGCCAGTTGGCCTGGGGACAATTTTCCTGTGTTGTGGCCCCACCTGGGGCGCACTGTGCCTAATGTGATTTATGCATAATGTGCAATGCCTTTATGCCCGTGATACCTCTAACTGTGTTTTTATGATTAGGAGGTTGTTTTGCCTATTATAGTTTATGCTAGTCTGCCTATGGTGATTAGTATTGCGTAGCGTGTACCTACTTTTTACCTGTGGTTACTGGTTGTGTTCTACAATTACTATTTCTAAGTGCTATTTCTACTAAGTGCTATTTCTGCTAAGTGCTGATTCTGACAGTGGCCCACGTGGCCCTGTCAGGTGTAAATAATCCCCTGTAAATACTGCCCAGTGCCAGTTGGCACAATGTATTTATGATCTAATGTGTTAAGGGTAATACAAAGGCTATTTTTATATATAACCTTGTGTGGAGTTCCTTTTTGTGGTGTGCCTAGTGTGTTACTGCTGTGTGTGTGTCGCGCAAACGCTTTACACATTGCCTCCGGGATAAGCCTTACTGCTCGTGCCAAGCTACCAAGGGGGTGAGCAGGGGTTATCTTTGGCGTGTAACTTCCTTACCCTGACTAGAGTGGTGGTCTCTCCCTACCTTTGGCGCAAGCCTTAGCCAACCAGAGATCCCATTTCTAACACTCCCCCTCCCATATCTTCCATACCCTCCCCTTCTCCTTCCACTCCCCAGAGATGGACATACCAGCTGCTCCATCAACCATTCACTCCTACTCCCTCCTCCCCTCATCTTCCATTACCTCTTCGCCCCTCCCTTTAGTATCCATCCCCCCCTCCCCAAAGATGGTCCACACCAGCAGCTCCATCAACCATTCACTCCTCTCAACCCCTCCTCTCCCCAAGTCTTTTTTCATCTGTCTGCACCTCCCTTTAGCATCTACCCCCCTCCCCCAGAGATGGTACATACCTGGGGCTCTATCATCCGGTCACTCCTCTCCACTCCTCCCCTCATCTTTTATCATCTGTCCACCTGTTGTAATTTGACAGCGAGCAGCGTTAGCATCAGCTGAAGCCATCTTGTATTCCGGCAGCCATTTTGTATGCCATGTGCTGCCACGTGTTCATCATGTGCTCTGTCCTACCTTTCTGTTAACTGCTCGTATATTCTGCCTAGAGACAGGCTATATTTAGCTTCTGACTCTTCGCACATGCTCAGTTGAGCTTGCAGCTGTCCATGCAGCTGTCCCTAGTATGTAACTGTCAGGATGTGTTTACTACAATTAGCAAACTGTTAGCTCCTCCCACTTGTTGACTGTGCATCTTCTATATGACCATATATGTACATAAAACCTGTTTTTGTACTTGTACCGCCTTCTTTTCAGCCCCTGTATGGGTATAAAAGGACCATGTTCCTTCCATTCTGTGTGCTACTTCATACATTACTGAAGGGTGCTGTGTGAATGTAGTTCCACCTCATGAGGTTAATAAATATTCTATATTATGTTCCAGTTTCCGTGCCAACTTCTATTCTGTTGGTCTGAGGATTGTGCAGAGAAGGGCGAACCCCTAGCACTGGTAGGCCTTGCTGAGGCTGCCACGACACACCCCTCTCTTTAGCATCATCCCCCCCTCCCCAGAGATAGCAAATACCTGCGTCTCTATCATCCAGTCAGTCCTCTCCACTCCCCTCATCTTTTATCATCTGTCCAACCCTCCGTGTAGTATCCACCCCCCCAGAGATGGTACATACCTGGGGCTCTATCATCCAGTCACTCCTCTCCTCTCCACCCCTCCCCTCATCTTTTATCAGCTGTCCGCCCCTCCCTTTAGCATCCATGCCCTGTCCAGAGATGGCACATACCTGGGGCTCTATCATCCAGTCAGTCCTCTCCACCCCTCCCCTCACTTTTTTCATCTGTCCGCCCCTCCCTTCAGCATCCATGCCCTCCCTGACCCCCCCTCCCCCCCCCCCGGAGATGGCACATACCTGCGGCTCTATCATCCAGTCAGCTCTATGAGCCACTCCCCGTTCGTAGATGTAAGCGGAGTAGAGCGGAATGCGGAGAGCAGGGTCATACATGGTGGCAAATTGATACTTATTCTGATAGACTTGGCAAATCCGAGCTGCTTTTGAAGGTACAATTCCATCGGGCTCTGTCCCTTTATAGAAAAACTGAGGGCAGCCATCTTTAAATGTGTGCTTTATAACCTCTGCATTCCCCAGGGTGAGGCTGCACAAGATCACAGGGAGCACAAGAGGCAGATGCATGATGAAGTCGTCTCTCACTAAAAAACATAAACAAATTAACTGATTAATTTTGAGAAGAAATTATTGCATTGAGCTGTTCATGGATGTGTGAGTAGGAGGAGCTATTGCTAAGAGCATTGTTGGTGTAATAAAAACAAAAGCATTGGAGGACACCAGGAACTACATTAGAGCAGAGTGGCACAGACACCTGGCACTGTATTATACAAAGGGCACTGCAGGCGGGTGCCCCAGAGAGAATACAAGGAACTTGCATCGAATACACTCCATGTCACTCCCCAGCTTCTCTACACATTAAACATTCCAAGAACACATCAACACCAGTGTTCAACAAACATTGGCTACTGAAGGTCAAAGTTTATAACTATAAATACCCCTCAACATATCCTCCACGTTAACAAGAGGGACACTTTTATCATTTTTTAATAGGAAAACTAAAAGATGTCTTAAATAAGAGAAGAATACATTAACTCGATGTAACATCTGCATATTGTTTAGTTTAACAATTGCTCTTGAAAAACTCCCTTTCATATTATAGTTTTGCTTACATATGAAGTAAGATTTTCATTATCATTAGAACTTTCTTCATCATTAAGCAACATGTTAAAATATTTTGCTTCAAATTCTTCAATCCAGTCATAGTCACAGTGCACAGTTCCTTCCAATGGATCATTTATTTTCTTGCCTCTAAACTTGGACACTCTACATAATCTACTTGAATCCCATACTTCACCAGCACCCCACAAAGCAGGATTGCAAAGAGCCTATTCCCTGTCATAGCTGTGGGTGAACCTAACATGCATCCAGACAGGCCATCTTCTTGTTCCCAACTCTCACACAATCACCAACCTTTAACCCCCTTTTTTTGTCACACCAGGATTTGTAAACCTCCGGTGCTTACATTAATTGAATTCACCTGTAAGGCCTTTGTTCTCTAAAGTTTTTAAAACAAACTTCCTGAACGTTCTAATATCACATTACCCATGACTGTAATGTCATCCTAAAAAGCATAATTTCACTCTCACCTTCCAGTTAATCATAAGTAATTGGTGCATTGATGACTCCCAAGCAAGACCGAATGGCACCTTCCAAACTGGAAACATCTGAGAGACGTAATGAAAGTTGTCAATCTCTTACTAGACGCAAGCAGTGGGCCCCTATGGTACGCAGCATTCTCCAGGGTCCACGAATGCCACGCTGCAGCTGACCTGGAAGCTCAGTACGAAGGCGGGTGGCCTGGAGATAGCGGAACCTGCTGCCCCCTGAGCTGTAAACAGGCACCGTGCCTCACAGCGGCATCACCAACAAAGCAACACAATCTCAGTGTCAGGTGCCAGGCCACACAAAGAAACACACTGCACCACATCAGAGGCAGCGGGCCTCACAGCAGCCCAGCAGCATCACCAACAGAGTGAAGTGATTTCAGCGGCAGGAGCTAAACCAAACAAAGAAACACAATGAATCACTGGCAGAGTGATGACCGTCCCACGCTACACAATGAAACAAAAGGCCAAAATGGGCTGCTGGCATTATTACACCCTATAATCCCAGCAGGCTCAGGGAACATGGTAGAAAGTCAAGTTTAGTATGCCTGAACTCAGAATAATAAAATACTTCTTTTAGTAAAGTTTATTTTAATATCCTGTGTTTGCAAATGCTACTTTTAGAAAGTTAGCATTTGCTTGCCTAACCACTTCAGCCCGCCTCTGCTAGGATGTGTATCTGGTTGTCTGGGCTATGTGAGTGACAGAGATGGGGGATGACAGGTGGTGAATGCAAAGATTACACCTTGGTGGGAGGTGGGAGTGCCCCTGGACTCTGAATAAGGCTGTGCTCTGCCACCACAATGCTGGCTCCGCCCCCTGGGGAGCGACTGATGACTCAGCCCGACACCTGGCCCAGGAAGGGAGAAGCACTCTGAACAAGGTACTCCTGGCTGCCCCTGTCCACACAATGCTGGCTCCACCTCCTGTGGAGCGTCTGATGTGGCTGCCCCTCACACTGAAAGAAGAGACCAGAGTACACCCAACAAAGTGCTCAGGGACTGAAAGAAGTTATGCAGAGGCCCCCCTGGCCTGCAAGAACAAAGAAAATGCTGTATAAAAGTAGGAGCCCTGCTCCTTGTAAATCAGAATCCTGTTTCCCACAACGAACCTCTGCCTAACTAGAAGGAGAAAAAAAACGCTGGAAGGACTGGCCTGCTGATTGCCTTGCTGAGGAAGGAGAGGAAAAGACTTTGAAAAGACTTTGCAGACTTGTGCTAGAAACTTTCTCCAAGGGCTTGTCTGAGCTTGCCCCCTGACCTGAGCCACAGGATCATCTGGCTCAACCTGCTCCCTGCTCGTCTGCAGGTTACTGTGAGGATTTCTTCCCCGCCGGAGCCGTGACCCTGGTACCCCCACAGCCCCTCCTTGGCCGTGTCTACTGCCGCCTTACCGTTCCCGCCGGGAGAGAGCCCCGCGCTGTTGAGCCGCTCTTCCCCTGCTGTGCCAGGCCACCCCTGCCACCTCGCCGCTGGAGGCTCTCTGATGGGCCCCACACGCTCCCGCTGATGCCCCCATCGTTACCACAGATCCAGAGAGCAGACCCAGGAAGGTCGGACGTCAGCCTCGCCCTGACCACAGAGCCGCCGTGCGTCCCGCACCCGCCTTCCCGTGATCTACAAAGAACTAAAAAGGAACTGTGCGCATCATAACTTTCAAGTGCCCTGTACACTGCGTACTCATCTGCTCATTGAATTGAGTGCTTCGTTCTTCAACTTGTACTGTGCACTGCGTATGAGAAAGACCATACGCTTCGTGGCCTTGATTTGAGCTGTACGCGTGATTCTAAAATCACCTGTGTGCTTCGTAGTCTTAAAGAGAACTGTACCTTTGCCTAAAGTCCTGAACCGTGTGCATTGAAGAAATACGCTGCGTGCCCATCTGATGAAATAAACTGTACGCCTCTTCCTGTCAACCGGAAGCGCACTGAAGCATCGAAGCGACTTGCAGACCCGAAGCGCACTGTCGGCTCAGAGCGCCCTAGCCCCGGAAGTGCTCCCGAGCCTCGACGCACCTTCCTAGCTGGTGCGCGAGCTAGGGACAGCTCCGTGCGCCTCGTTGTCAGACTCGGTACGTTGCATACCCCGGGCTCACGCTAGATGCGTGAGTCGCGGTAGGGGCTCGCCAGTTTCACACGGGAGAGCACGCCAGAGCGCTACGAAGCGTCCCCTGAGCCAGAGAGGCCCTCAGGGACTACGAAAAGTTGAAAAGGAAATGTTTGAACTGTAAACAAAGAGAACACTTGCCTATTTACAATCTTGTGGCTTAGAAAAACGTTATTAGTGGTCTTGTGATAAATACTTACCTGCAGAGATATATTTTTACATAAAGAAGAAGTATTTTTACATATATACAGCCTGGTGTTCATTTGTGGGGGGATTGGTATATTTACTGTGTGTGTTATTACAAGTGCTTAACTCAGATACGCCTGAAGAATAGCCTTGGCTGCTCACGCGATGCACCTAGAGGGTGAGCAATGGTAATTGTAAGGGGTCATCCTTCGCCCTGACTTGGAGGAGAGGGTCCCTGCTTGTCACAAGTACATACTTGCACCAACCAGAGACCCCCAATTCTAACATTGGACGCAGCGGTGAGGATTTGCGAATTTGCATTTGTGGTTTACATACAGTGAATTATTGATCACCACATAGTGAGAGCAGACCTATAACGCAGCCACAATTTTTTGCCAACAATCTCCATTTTTAAGGAACCATGCCTAGTTCACTCCCTGTGGAAAGGGCAGCCTCTGTCTTCTCTGGAGTAGATGACGTAGATTGGGGAGAAGAAGCGCTGAGGAGCTTAACAAATTAACAACTGAAAAATTTCTGCGGGAAGTTCAGAATTGCCAAACATGGATTGAACAACAAGACCCAACTCGTAACGGCGCTGAGGGCCTGGTATGAGTCAAGGGCACCAGAGAATGTGGTGGAGGTGAATCCACCAGACGGCAACCATAGATTTGGTAGAGGCCTGTCTCCAGAGGAGTTGGCGGACAGGGCCGCAACCAGGGCACATGAAGTGGAGATGGCAAAAATCAATGGCCAGATGGATATGGAAAAGCAAAGGCTGGCAATGGAAAGCCAGAGACTGGCCGTGGAAGAAAAGAAAATTCAACTGGAGCATGAAATGAAGCTGAGGGAGTTGGAGCTGAGAGCGAAAAGTTTGGAAACAACTCCTTCTGGTGGCAGCACAACGCCGGTGCAGGTAGAGTCCAGGGTGTACATACCCAAAAATGTAATTAAGGAGTTATTTAAGGGGGATGACATAGGACAGTGGTTTAGGGCTTATGAAGTAGCCATGTCCTCCCACCGGGTCCCTGACAAGGATTGGGGAGCAGGGTTGTGGGGGAGGTTCCTTAGCGAAGGGCGGGACACCCTACTAGATTTGCCCACTGAAGAACACCGTTCCTATCCCCACATGAAAGAGGCCTTAATGACCAGGTATGGGCTAACCCCTGAAATGTACAGACAGAAGTTCAGGGGGAGTGAAAAGCATCCTGGGAGTACGTATGTGACCAGTTTCTGCAGAGCACTGGATGGTTGGGTGAAGGGTAGTAAGGTAAATGATTTTCAGGGGCTTCTTGATTTAATGGCATGGGAGCACTTGTCGCAACATTGTTTTCCTGAGCTACGCCAGCACCTGATTGATAGCAAGCTGTCCAACCCGAGGAAGCTTACTGAGGAGGCGGACCGCTGGCTCAGCACCAGGGTCCACAAGGGTCCAATGGGAGACTCCGCCAGGGGTGGGCAGGGTCCCCAGCAGAAGAGTGGGGGGGACAGGGGTAAACCAAGAGGGTTCCAGTGAGGCCCCCAAAGTAATCCCCAAGGGAACCAGCAGAGAGGTTCTCAGCCTCCCCCACCCCCGAAGCAGACCGGGGCCCCAACAGGTAGACCTGTTCCAAAGGGGCCCTTCAATTGTTACAGGTGTGGTGACCCGGTCACATTTCCACTGACCCCAAGTGTTGCCTGTTTGGTAAACCAGCACCCACTGGTGCACCACCCCGGCAAGTAGCTAGTGTTAATTTGGGGGAAGAAGTAGTAGTCCCCGGGGTGGAGATCCTGTCCAGATGACCCTAGTCTCTTTAGGAGTCAGTGAGATGGTCCCTGAGAACTACCTGCCCTCTAACACTAAGAAATATGGGCAGGTGGTGACCATCAATGGTAAGAAAGCAGAGGCTCTTAGAGATACAGGAGCCAGTGTGACTGCATTGAGGCAGAACCTGGTGTCTCAAGAGCAGGTTGTACCCCATGCCTACTGTAGGGTTATCAATGCTGACAACTCAGAGACCCAGTGCCCGATGGCTCAAGTTCCCTTTGAGTGGGGGGGGAGTGGGTGTCTCTTGTACTCTCCAGGTCTGTGTAAGAAAAGCCATGCCTGTAGACTGTTTGCTAGGGAATGACCTGGAAGACTCCCCTTGTGAAAAGGTGGAGAAGACGACTCACCTGAGGATGGTGGGCCTGCCTGACTGGGTGTGCGTGACCACCCGGTCAATGGCAGCCAGTAGGGGTGCTCAAGAGATTCTGGGACCTGAAGGAGAGGCCCAGGAACCGGCCTTAGAGAGGAGGCGCAGGGGGCGCGGGAAACCGGCCCCTGAAGTTCCCACGGTCCAGGAGGAAGCAGACCTTGAGGGGGATGCGCTGGAGCCTACAGGGGAACAGATTGCTGAACTGGGGGACCTGCCTGAGCTGACCCATTGGCAGCAAGAAGGAGGCCCCTCCAGGGAGGAATTCTGCAGGGAGCAGAAAGAATGCCCTTCTCTCGTGGGTATGCGGCAGCAGGCTGCAGACCAGGCCAATGGTGTTCAGGCTAGAACACATTATGTGTAGTGGGAGAATGACCTCCTGTATTCAGAGCCTAAGGTTGCTGAACCTGGGTCAGCCCGTGTGCTGGTGGTACCCCAGAAGTTCAGAGCCTTCCTACTGGGGCTGGCTCATGATGTGCCATTAGCAGGACATTTGGGGATGGACAAGACCTATGACAGGCTTGTCACCCACTTTTACTGGCCCCAAATGCACAAGAACTCAGATGCTTACTGTAGGACCTGTCAGACTTGCCAGGCAAGTGGTAAGAGCGGAGGGAAGCACAAGGCTCCTCTACAACCCTTCCCCATGGTCGGTACGCCATTCCAGCGAGTGGGTATTGACATTGTTGGGCCTCTGGACCCATGGGCAACAGGTTCATCCTGGTCTTGGTGGACCATGCCACCCGGTACCCTGAAGCCATCCCTCTGAGGACAGTGACGGCCCCCGTGGTGGGACGGGCACTGATGGGAATTTTCTCACAAGTAGGATTCCCTCTAGAGGTGGTGAGCGACTGGGGCACCAATTTCATATCCAAGTATATGAAATCCCTTTGGCAAGAGTGTGGTGTAACATACAAGTTTACCACCCACAAGACAATGGGTTGGTTGAGAGATTCAACCGAACCCTAAAAGGCATGATCATGGGCCTGGAAGGTCCAATGAGGCATAAGTGGGACGTCCTCTTGCCATGCCTTCTCTTTTCATACTGTGAGGTGCCACAGAAGTCCCTAGGGTTCAGCCCCTTTGAACTGCTGTATGGTCACCCAGTGAGAGGACCTCTGAGTTTGGTAAAGGAAGGCTGGGAGCAATCTCCCAGGAAACCTCCCCAGAATGTATACAGTTACATGCTGGCCTTCAGAAACCAGACCAGGCGATTCAGGCAACTTGCTGAGGCAAATCTGGAAGCCATCCAGGAAGAGATGAAGCGGTGGTACGACCAGAATGCCACTCTGGTAGAGCTTCAACCTGGACAAAAGGTGTGGGTCTTGGCCCCAGTGGAGCCGTGTGCACTTCAGGATAAGTGGACCGGTCCATTTGAGGTTGTGGAGCGCAAGAGTCCTGTCACCTACTTGGTGGACCTGCAGTCTCCCAGGAACCCTTTGAGGGTCCTACATGTTAACCGCCTTAAGCCCCACTTGGAGAGGTCCGAAGTGGGCATGCTGTTGGCAAGCTCTCTCCAAATCGTTGGAGGATAAAATCACAACTATATGTGAACCCTTCAGCTCAGATTCTCAGATTACACAGAATCATGATCACAACTCTACCACTAATAAGTCTCTCTCTAGATGGACAACCTTCGAAATGTTCAATGAAGATAAGACCTTTATAGTAGGTCAAAAGAATAAATCAGGCTCCCCGAATGACCAACTACCTCCTAAACTATTTACCTTACTCGCTCCAGCGTTGGTGGATTGCCTTACCTGCCTCCTAAATAAATCACTATTGGAGGCAGATGTCCCAGAAATCTGGAAGGCGGCAAGAGTAAGGCCGATATTGAAAAAACCTGGAGCGGATGTCAACGTTCATGTAAACTACCAACCTATCTCCCTGCTCCCGTATTTTGGGAAAATACTGGAAGCATCGGTCAATGGACAGTTGGTGAAATATCTAGAATATAATGACCTACTTGACATCTCACAGTCTGGTTTCCGTGCTGCCTACAGTACGGAGACAGCACTGGTTGAGGTCACAGACAATATAAGAACTGCTCTGGACAAACGTCATCTTCCATCTTGGTCCTCTTGGATTTGTCTGCGGCCTTTGACACCATCTCCCATCGTATTATGATTCAGAGACTATGGGAGATTGGTGTCAGAGGGCAGGTATTGGAGTGGTTCAATAGCTATTTGACCAACCGAACGACCATGGTACAGATAGGTCAAATCCAGGCTAGTTCTCGGCCCGTCAAAAGGGGGGTGCCGCAGGGCTCTATTTTGAGCCCCACGCTCTTTAATATTTATATGGCACCACTGGCCAAAGTAATCAGAGCGTTCGGCTTCGATGTTCTATCCTACGCCGACGATACTAAAATTTTGGCCACCCTTAGCCCTGACGTTAACGAGACTAAAGGCCGTTTTAAGAACTGTTTGAGGGAGGTAAAAAACTGGATGGATTAAAATCATTTGCAAATAAACGGCAGCAAGTCAGAGGTCATGTTGTTTGGCAAAGCCAGCGAACTTTGGACTCAGGACTGGTGGCCTACTCAATTGGGTGACTGCCTGTCCCCCAAGGAATCTGTCCGTAATTTAGGCGTACACATGGACAATAAACTTTCCATGAAAGCGCAAGTGGACCATGTTGTTGGTACCTGTTTTGGCATCATGCGCGGTTTGTGCAGGGTTTTTAAATGGATACCGATGGAAGCCCGTAAACCTTTGGTACAGGGCCTCATCATAAACAGGCTTGATTATGGCAATTCGTTATTACTTGCCATAAATGAATGCCATCTCAGGAAGCTGCAGGTCTTGCAAAATACTGCAGCTCGCCTTGTTCTCGACCTAACCCGAAGATCCCCCTCTATGCCGTGTTTAAAAACTTTACACTGGCTCCCTGTAAAAAACGCATTATGTTTAAAACACTATGTATGGTTCATAAACAGATGTATGGAAGGGGCCCAAAATACTGGACCCAGAAACTCACATGGTACATGCCAGGGAGACAGCTGAGATCTACTACTGAGCCACTGCTCACCCCAGTAAGAATTCAAACTGCTCGGAATGAAGGTCGTGCTTTCTCTTTCCTGGCACCATCTTTCTGGAATAAAATGCCCGTTAGTCTGCGCACAACCTTTGAACACACTAGTTTCCGAAAGAAGCTTAAGACCTGGCTCTTTTGTTAACTCCAGCTATTTTCCTCCTTGTCAGAACTGTCTGCATGCGCCATGAGACTCTTTGGACGTGATATGTGCGCAATACAAATATCCTGACTTGACTTTACTTGATGATGGAATGGAGGAGGAGACTGAGCCTCTTCCTGACCTCTTGGTAGCCTCAGAGAAAAATGGGTCAGTGGATGGAGTTAACCTCTCACCCACCCTGACGCCTGAACAACAGGAAGACTGCCGCCAAATGCTGGGGCAGTTTCCAGATCTGTTCTCCCTGGTTCCTGGTGTCAGAGATTGGTTCGTCCATGATGTGGACACAGGAGACAGCTTACTTGTGAGGCATAAGGCCTACAGAGTAACTGACAGGGTCAGAGCCTGCATCAAGGAGGAGGTCTCCAAAATGCTTTCTCTTAGGGTGGTTGAGTCCTCCAGCAGTCCTTGGTCCAGCCCCGTGGTCTTGGTCCCAAAGGCTGCTGCGCCGGGAGCCACACCTGAACTCCAGTTCTGTGTGGACTACAGAGGACTCAATTCAGTCACCAAGACTCACACGCACCCCATCCCCAGAGCTGATGAGCTCATTGATCGGCTAGGGGCTGCCAGGTTCCTCAGCACGTTTGATTTAATTTCTGGGTACTGGCAGATCGCCTTGACTGATGGGGCAAAAGAGAGGTCAGCATTCTCTACACCAGATGGGCATTTCCAGTTCCGGGTTATGCCATTTGGAATGAAGAATGCCCCTGCCACCTTTCAGAGATTGGTCAACCAGGTGTTGGTTGGGCTGGATGAGTTCAGCGCCGCCTACCTGGATGACATCGCAGTATTCAGCAGCACATGGACAAAACACTTGCGACACCTCTGGGAAGTGTTGATGGCACTGCGCAAGGCAGGCCTCACGATCAAGGCAAGAAAGTGCCAGATCGGGCAGGGTTCAGTGGTGTACTTGGGACACCAAGTGGGGAGTGGCAAGGTGCCACCCTTGCAACCCAAAATTGAGACAATCCTGGCTTGGGAACCCCCCAAGACCCAGACTGCAGTGAGAGCCTTCCTGGGGCTCACTGGGTATTACAGGAGGTTTGTCAAGGGCTATGGCACAATTGTGACCCCCTTGACAGAGCTGACTTCTAAGAAGCAGCCCAGGAAAGTGATCTGGACTGACACCTGTCAGAAGGCTTTTGACACCCTGAAGACTGCCATGTGCACGGCGCCCGTGCTCCTGGCTCCTGATTTCTCCAAGGAATTCATCGTGCAAACAGACGCTTCAGAGCATGGTGTAGGGGCTGTTCTCTCACAGATGACTGAGGAGGGCTGGGACCAACCTGTAGCCTTCATCAGTAGGAGGTTACTTCCCCGGGAACGTAGGTGGAGTGCAATAGAGCGAGAAGCTTTTGCTGTGGTCTGGGCACTGAAGAAGCTAAGACCCTACTTGTTTGGGTCTCACTTCCGGTTTCAGACAGACCACAGGCCCCTCAGATGGTTGATGCAAATGAGGGGTGAGAACCCAAAACTGTTGAGGTGGTCCATCTCCCTACAGGGTATGGACTTCACGGTGGAACATCGCCCTGGCACAGATCACGCCAATGCTGACGGTCTGTCCAGATTTTTCCGCCTTAGTGATGAGGAACTCCCAGGGAAGGGTAGTTCTCCCCACATTTCAGCTGGAGGGGACACGTGTTAGACCTGGCACCTTGGCGTGAGTTTCCCTTCCACTTTTTGCTGATGTGCCTCAGATGTTTTTGCTGGTGTCCACTGCTCGGGGCACTGCGCCACGGCCAATCCGTGCCGCAGTGCAAGTGCTCCCAATGTGAAAGGTATATGTGATTGATTTCCATGATTGGCTTATTGGATTTACTGTCAGTCCCCAGTAAAGTGCACCAGGAGTGCCAGGGCTTGTAAATGCCAATACTGCTAGTGGGCCTGCAGCGCTGGTTGCTTCACCCACAGAAGCAGCCCTTTAAAATGTGTCTAGGGTCTGCCATTGCAGAACCTGCCTGCAGCCTGGGACTGTCATGCTGGCTGGGCAAGTGCACACACTTGCCAGCCTCAGAACCTTCACTTTGCTTCATATTAGTCACCCCTATAGTAGGCCCAAGGGCAGGGTGCATTGTAAGTGTAAGGTGGGACATGCTCTGCAGTATGTGGCATGTCCTAATAGTGAATTACAGCCAAATTCGTTTTTCACTATTGTAAGGCTACCTGTTTCTTAGGCCAAGATGGGCTGCTGGTATTATTACACCCTATAATCCCAGCAGGCTCAGGGAACATGGTAGAAAGTCAAGTTTAGTATGCCTGAACTCAGAATAATAAAATACTTCTTTTAGTAAAGTTTATTTTAATATCCTGTGTTTGCAAATTCTACTTTTAGAAAGTTAGCATTTGCTTGCCTAACAATTTCAGCCCGCCTCTGCTAGGATGTGCATCTGACTGTCTGGGCTATGTGAGTGACAGGGCTGGGGGATGACAGGTGGTGAATGCAAAGATTACACCTTGGTGGGAGGTGGGAGTGCACCTGGACTCTGAATAAGGCTGTGCTCTGCCACCACAATGCTGGCTCCGCCCCCTGGGGAGCGACTGATGACTCACCCCGACACCTGGCCCAGGAAGGGAGAAGCACTGTCAACAAGGTACTCCTGGCTGCCCATGTCCACACAATGCTGGCTCCATCTCCTGTGGAGCGTCTAATGTGCCTGCCCCTCACACTGAAAGAAGAGACCAGAGTACACCCAACAAAGTGCTCAGAGACAGAAAGAAGTTATGCAGAGGCCCCCCCCTGGCCTGCAAGAACAAAGAAAATGCTGTATAAAAGTAGGAGCCCTGCTCCTTGTAAATCAGAATCCTGTTTCCCACAACGAACCTCTGCCCAACTAGGAGAAGAAGACGCCGGAAGGACTGGCCTGCTGATTGCCTTGCTGAGGAAGGAGAGGAAAAGACTTTGAAAAGACTTTGCAGACTTGTGCTAGAAACTTTTCCCCAGGGTTTGACTGAGCTTGCCCCCTGACCTGAGCCACAGGATCATCTGGCTCAACCTGCTCCCTGCTCGTCTGCAGGTTACTGTGAGGATTTCATCCCCGCCGGAGCTGTGACCCTGGTGCCCCCACAACCCCTCCTTGGCCGTGTCTACTGCTGCGTGACCGTTCCCCGCTCTGTTGAGTGGCTCTTCCCCTGCTGTGCCAGGCCGCCCCTGCCACCTCGCCGCTGGAGGCTCGCTGAAGGGCCCCCCACGCTCCTGCTGATGCCCCCATCGTGACCACAGATCCAGAGAGCAGACCCAGTAAGACCGGACGCCTCGGACGTCAGCCTCGCCCTGACCACAGAGCCGCCGTGCGTCCCGCACCCGCCTTCCCGTGATCTACAAAGAACTAAAAAGGTACTGTGCGCATCGTAACTTTCAAGTGCCCTGTACACTGCGTACTCATCTGCTCATTGAATTGAGTGCTTCGTTCTTCAACTTGTACTGTGCACTGCGTATGAGAAAGACCATACGCTTCGTGGTCTTGATTTGAGCTGTACGCGTGATTCTAAAATCACCTGTGTGCTTCGTAGTCTTAAAGAGAACTGTACCTTTGCCTAAAGTCCTGAACCGTGTGCATTGAAGAAATACGCTGCGTGCCCATCTGATGAAATAAACTGTATGCCTCTCCCTGTCAACCGGAAGCGCACTGAAGCATCAAAGCTCCTTGCAGACCCGAAGCGCACTGTGGGCTCAGAGCGCCCTAGCCCCGGAAGTGCCCCCGAGCCTCGACGCACCTTCCTAGCTGGTGCGCGACCTAGGGACAGCTCCGTGCGCCTCGTTGTCAGACCCGGCACGTCGCGTACCCCGTGCTCACACTAGATGCGTGAGTCGCTGTAGGGGCTCGCCAGTTTCACACGGGAGAGCGCGCCAGAGCGCTACAAAGCGTCCCCTGAGCCAGAGAGACCCTCAGGGACTATGAAAAGTTGAAAAGGAAACGTTTGAACTGTAAACAAAGAGAACACTTGCCTATTTACAATCTTGTGGCTTGGAAAAACGTTATTAATGGTCTTGTGATAAATACTTACCTGCAGAGATATATTTTTACATAAAGAAAGAAGTATTTTTAAATATCTACAGCCTGGTGTTCATTTGTGGGGGGATTGGTATATTTACTGTGTGTGTTATTACAAGTGCTTAACTCAGATACGCCTGAAGAATAGCCTTGGCTGCTCACGCCACGCACCTAGAGGGCGAGCAAGGGTAATTCTAAGGGGTCATCCTTCGCCCTGACTTGGAGGAGAGGGTCCCTGCTTGTCACAAGTTCATACTTGCGCCAACCAGAGACCCCCAATTCTAACAACAAGGAAACACACTGCACCACTGGCCGAGCGATGACCGTCCCAGGCCATACAAGGAAGTACACTGCATCACTGGCAGAGCGATGACCGTCCCTCGCCACACAACGAAACACACTGCACCACTGGCCGAGCGATGTCCCGTCCCATGCCGCACAAGCAAACACACTGCATCCTTGGCAGAGCCATGACCGTCCCATGCCACACAAGGAAACACACTGCATCACTGGCAGAGCGATAACCATCCCACGCGACAAAAAGAAACACACTGCATCACTGGGAGAGCGATGACCGTCTGACGCCACAAAAGGAAACACACTGCATCACTGGCAGAGTGATGACTTTCCAACTCCACAAAGGAAACCTACTGCATCACTGGCAGAGCAATGACCGTCCCACACCACACAAGGAAACACACTGCACCACTGTCAAAGTGATGAGTGTCGCACGCCGCACAAGGAAACACACTGTACCACTGAGAGAGGGATGACTGTCCTACACCACACAAAGAAACACACTGCATCACTGGCAGATCGATGACCATCCTATGCCACACAAGGAAACACACTGCATCACTGGCAGAGCGATGACCGTGCCACGCCACACAAGGAAACACACTGCACCACTGGCAGAGCGATGACCGTGACACGCCACACAAGGAAACGCACTGCACCACTGGCAGAGCGATGACCATCCTATGCCACACAAGGAAACACACTGCACCACTGGCAGAGCGATGACCGTGCCACGCCACACAAGGAAACACACTGCACCGCTGGCAGAGCGATGACCGTCCCACACCACACCAGGAATCGCACTGCTTCACTGGCAGATCGATGACCATCCTATGCCACACAAGGAAACACACTGCACCACTGGCAGAGCGATGACCGTGCCACGCCACACAAGGAAACACACTGCACCGCTGGCAGAGCGATGACCGTCCCACACCACACCAGGAATCGCACTGCATCACAGGCAGAGCGATGACTGTCTCACGCCACAAGATGATACCATACAGAAAGAGGCAGGAGTTCAGTTCACTTACAAACTGTGAAGGAAGTGATAGGGAGGACGAGGAGCAGGACTTTAATAGGCATCACAGGGTACCTGGTGCTAATGCAGCGGTGCCTAGTAAAGTGACCCTGCAGGCAGCATTACACCTTAGGGTCACGGGCACCCAGAGCCTACACAGCAGTGCCTGGCAATGAGTGCCTGGGCAGAAGGCCCACACCTCGAGCTCACACAGCAGGCACAACCACAGCAATTGAGCAGACCCCTCAGCAACATATGGTGAGCATCAAGGGCAGGTATGGCCAGTGGGGCGGAACCACAAGCACAGGAGGGGGCAGGATCGAGGGCAGACGCATCACGGGCATAAGAAACTAGAATACGCATGTGGAGCTTATGATTTCTACATGGCAGTCCCCCTGGGATTTTCCACACCAATTGGACCCGGGCCAGCAAGGGCAGTATAGTGAGCCTTACCGCAGGGAGCAGCCGCGTTAAGTGGCAGGCACGTCCACCCAGGGCCCTAAAAGGGGTGTGTTGTTCTCACATTGCGCTCCTCAGTACATGGGGCCATCATGGTGTGCATGGCAACAGATGGTGGGCAAACTTACAGCAGGCATGCCCCTATATGCATGGCCAATGGCAGGATGTTGGCCTGGGACATGGACAATGAAGGGGTGCAAGGACAGTTGCAGGGCAACCCCACAATGCTCAATATTAAGAGCCAAGATGACAGTGCAGTCAAGAAGGCTGTGGAGCATTCTGCACTGGAAAAGGAAGGGCATGCCAGCAATGTGGGGCTGGTAGGGAGCCTAAAGACGCCTCTGCACCAGAGCCTAAAACAGATGGTTCAAGCTAGGCAGACCAAACCAAGGCATGGGGGAGGCGCATCACGGGGGACAGCCAGAGGGAAATCTGTGAGCGAATACATCAGACATACATCAGTTGGTCCTCTCATAATAGCGCACAAACCAGGGATCACAATCAAGAAGGAACGTGAAAATACAAAACAGATTATTGTAATTCAAATATCACATTAGCATTATTAGAATCAATTCCATAAACAGTCTTCCAGACGGACGTTGTGTGATTCATTTTCTTTATTCAAATCATATGCTGTTGTCAGTCAGCTCTATATTGGTTTTAAGTACAAAGTTAACAGCCGACGTGTTTCGTCCCCATCTGGGACATCATCAGGGCTGTGAACAAGGAAAAGAACATAAAAATCTCTGTATAATCGTGTATTTCAGAAAAATCAAAAAATCAAAATTTTTACAACTAATACCAGTAGCATGCATTCCTATTGATGATATTTAAACAAGAAATATATATATATATACTCTGCCTATTGAACAATTGTTCTGACTGACTTTTTCGGCCCTTTTTGAGGGAAGATGAGTGGAGGTGACTTTAGTCTACTATCATTCTAATAGAAGGATTAGAACCGTAACTAGAGCCTATTCACAAGGCGTGTTGACATAATCCCGTACCCTTTTCCTTAGATCAGGGCTTATAAATATATGTTGAGGGATAGATTCATTAGTATTAGTGATAATCCGTCCTTTTGTAAGAGTGTTAGTATACTTTTCATGGAGTTATGCTGACTTCGGGCCTTGTAGGCCTCAAACGGGAGAGACTCCATCTTTCTTTCTGCCCCGGCAGCTTGAGATGCTTCTAGGTCAAATGTAATGTTTTAGTTACGAGGTGTTGTTCGCTTGGAGAGAACCGGCTCAGGCTGGCCCTTATCGAAAGACTGTATTTTTCTCCATTCCGAAGACATAACATCAGGCCGGCCGGCTGAGAACGTGTCCTTGGTACGGGGAGGTACAAGAATTTGGTGGGCGGCAGGTTACTGGCCGTAACTTTCCATGAAGGGACAAGCTTCCATATTAGCAAAGGCATGAGGCAGTGAGTCAGTCAGTTGGTAGGCGGCAGCTAGTTGTAAGCATCAATGCGATTAATTATTCCAAGGCAGACAGTCGCCATTTTGAAGTCCGAGGAAGACCGAGAAGCTAATACTCTTAGAAAGATTGAAGTTATTTTAATTGGAACAGCTGGCGAGATTTGACGTCAAGATCAGAGCATACAAAGTGAAGCAGTTAGTTGAGGGAACGAATACCAGAGTGGTAGAAACTGAGTTACCAGATCGAAGCTGACAAGTGAAGATAGTCCGTGATTGAGAGGAGAGAGGAGTAAAGCAGAACAGCTAGAGAGAAAGCAGCTGATGAGAGGAAGGTTCCAGTGACTTGGAGGGAAGCAGAGGAGACAGAGCATAGCGGTGCAGACGTGTTTCCGTGACTGCAGAGGTGTGGCCTTAAGACGAGCCAAGGCACAGACGAGAAGGGAACCCAGATGACTGCCGAGTCCAGACTTCATATTAATAAGGTGACGTCGACCCTTTCTTATTAGCGTGCACACATTCTAACCTTTCACTTTCCTTTTCAGGCTATATGTTATAGTATAGTATTATTATATATATATTTGATGTTATTGATCAATAAAGATAGCCCAGTTCTTAGTGAATCAGTGTGTTGACATACTTCGTTCTTATATAGTAAAGTTAGCCTTTCTTCTAGTCAGGTACTGTTGCATGAACGGATGCTATTCCCGATCAGGTAAATGGTAACTGAATAATGAGGGAGAGAGAAGCCCTTGAAATAGAGAATAAGTTGTACACCGTGTAATTCGGCCATTTTTGTGTGATCCATAATATTGTAGTGAATAGTGAGAGATTCTCCTGACATGAAGAGCTAATGGTATTCATAGGAAAGTGATCGTCGTTGTAAGGCGGCGTTAATGAGAGCATCAGGGGGGACACTGATGTCTATACCCACAGGATTGTGGCTTGGATGAAAATAGAGAGAGAGCATCAGGGGGGACACTGATGTCTATACCCACAGGATTGTGGCTTGTAAGAAATAAGAGAGCACCAGGGGGGACACTGGTGTGGATATAATGAGAGCACTGGTTGTGGTCAGTGTGTAATGGTAAGTAATTAGAACTGCCCTAGGGTAGATTAGTCTGGGTCCGTGTGGCCGCGAGGCTATAGTGTATTGTAAAAGATCCAAGCATGTATATTGCTAATTCCCCATCCTTGGGTAGGAAACATAGATACCTGTTGTAAATAGGTCCTAAGGAGGGAGGTGGTTACGTTTCGGCTGGGTTAGTGGGGCTCTGGTGAGCTGATCCTATCTGGTCCGAAAATTCGGTTGTTACAACAATCTAAAAGAAAATATCAGGATGCCACATACATCATTAGATCAAATATTCATGTTACAGCGTCTAGAAATTAAACCAATTGAAAGGACAGCTCAAAATAAACAAAAAATCATAATTTTATACATCATTAATTGAACCGTATCCCTTACTCCTACGTCAACAAATGACCATCTGTTTAAGAAAATATTGTGACCTTTCGGCAATTAAGAAAAAGCCCAAAAAAAGTGTCCTTGGCTCACCTTCCTCAATTATCCCCATAGATGAAAATCTCAATGCAATCCTCAATATCCACACAATCTTCGAAGATGATCATAACAGTGAATAACCATCATCATAAATAAACCCAAATCTCTATAAGGAAAAAGGTGAAAATTTTAACTCTATTGCCCTATTATGAAAGTTTCCTCAAAATTTACTATCGATCAGTCTACATAACCTTGCTGTTGGGCGAAGACCATATCCCATCCCCAGGTATTAGGCTGATCCCCCAGTAACATTATATATAGTTAATGTTCTAGAACACATTCGAAAAGTCTAATACTAATAGAAAATACCGAGGTTAACACCCTCCAAGAATAGAAACCTCATTATAAACTGGGTTCACAGTCTTACTCACCTATTTAAATTAACTAATCGTGACCTTCTGGAGTGCAACCACAACGATTATTCACTAAATCTTCAATTCTTTTCCCAATCCTTTTATCCAGATAATACACCAATTGAAAAAGACATTTCATAAAAGATATTATAAGATAAGGTCAAGAGGGATAAGCCCTGTTTACTGTCATCTCCTACATGGGTCCCCTGATTGCCCAACTAAATCTCTCTTACCCTTTCAGGTGTCCATTCCACAAACCAATGATATTTATTTTTCAATCAAAAATAGCTCCAAATACTTTTGCTCCAACAATGACTAGCTACAACGAAACAAATGTGAGAAAAATTGCTTAAAATCCCTTCTCCTCAAGTATACAAGACAGTGTATCCCCACCCTTATTCCTTCCATCTCTTACCGGATTCAAGTGTTAGAAATCCGCGACGCACTCCTTGCTCCCGGCTCGATAATTCCGGAATGCAAGGAAGACCCGTTTCGCTGTCCTTTTAAAGTTTCCGTTCACCAATCATAAGCGTAGAGGCCTCCCGCCAATAAGTACATGGACCGTTCACGTTTCATGGACCTTTTTGTCGTCTTTAATGAGGAATAATATGGTATATAATGTATGTACCACATTTCCAAACAGGGTCTGTAGGTATGCAATTTAGAAAGACAGTTGGTCAATAAAATTAGCGCGCGGCCCAAATACAAGTGAATAATAATAATAGTAATGATGCGGAGGTATGACACGCGGACCAGAGAGGGAACTGTGCTTCAAACATATTAATAGGAAGTCACGTCACTGGCCGGATGTTTTTTTTTTGGTCCTCCTTTTCGCCCTTGGTTACGAAATAGAAGCGCATGGAGAGAGACATACTGTCACAGATGAACTGGTAGGGGCACAAACCTATATATAAGGTATCACCTCCCAGTATTGCCTCAATACTCCAAAAGCACCACCTTAGGACAACCGAGAGAATAGTTCTGCTGCAGTCAAATACCCATTGCCGATACCGCCCTGTTGGGTATACCAGACCAAGAAGTTACCAAGCAGCCTAATCATTGGACAATGGGGGAAAAAAAAAACACAGTCTAAGAGGCCGGTTACGCCCAGTTCAACAGGAGCCAAAAGCTTCTCTTATCAGGATTACCCGATCTTATTAAATCAACTTCAGGGGTTTGTAACACTGAAGTGCGCCAATACAGCAAGGTAGGTGGTAACGGATCCTTCCATCTTCTGCATATTTCTCTTCTTGCCAGCATTATACAATAAAAAAGAAGAATTTTAGCTGGCCCCCGAATCTCTGGTGAAACTCCAAATATTACGAGAGCGGAGCTAATCAAAACTTCAGAGCTCAAAGCAGTCGAAAGTGAGAGGCTCATCTCATTCCAATAAGGGAGCAGAAGGGGGCACTCGAAAAACATATGTATATCTGAGGCAGCTATCAGCACACATTTAGGACATGCCACTGGGGAGCTATTTAAATATTTTGAAAGCCTCTGTGGCGAGTAGTAGGCCCTATGTAGGGTAAAAAGATGATTCCTATGAAGCCAGACAGGTTTCACTATGTCCCACATGATCTTTATAGATGAAAACCACAGGCTCTCGATGTTATGGCCAGTGATAGAGGAAGCCCACTGCGACTCTGGCAGTTGGAATTCACCATCGACCTCTTCTAATAGTAGATTATACCAAAGTGAAACCTCCTTTCTGGCTGGTGGTTTATCCAGAAAAAGGGTCACTATATTACTGTCTCCCCCTAGCTGAAATCTGCCCCTAGCGGAAATCTGTGAGTGTGCCCAACTTGCAATCTGTAGGTACCTAAACCTAGAAAGGCCCACCCCCATTTTATATGATAAAGCCTCCCATTGGAGCAGACATTCTTCCATAAATAAATCCCCCCAAACCTCCAAACCTGACTCTCTCAGTGGTGTTGCAAGAGTGTCAAGAAGCCAACCCGGGCTCCCAAGTGAATTCCACAATGGTGACCTACTCGCAAAATAATCAATCTTTATAGAGCTCCTAAGTTTCGCCCATGTTTTTGCCATGCCCCGCAACACCTTCAGTTTCACTTTTTTTTTAAATTTGGGGTCACCAAATTTAAACAGGAAACCCTGCTGGGACACTCCTTCTCCTCTGAGTAAAGCTGCAAACAAACATCCAATCCCAGAGTTCATGGACATTTTTAGCAGCATCCTAGTGTGGGAAAATTGAAATGCCCACACATATAGTTGTAAGTCAGGAGCCGCCAAGCCTCCCATCTCTCTGCGACGCCTGAGTTTTTTTCCAGGCAATCCTAGGTGTATGGTCATTCCAGATGAAGGAACTAATGTCGCTCTGGAGTTTAGATATCAGAGAGGGCTAAAAAAAAAAGGGGAATGGTATTAAACAGAAAAGAGATCTTTGGCAGTATAGACATTTTAATTAGATTTACTCTGCCCAAAATTGATAAGGGAAGTGAAGACCAGGATCGCATTAGTCTTCGACATTCTTTGGCAACATTAGAAAAATTTGATGGTGCAATTTTATTTATGTCCTTAACAATATTAAGGCCTAGATAACGTAAAGTAGTACTCAACTGAGCGCCTGCCACTAGCTCAGGATCATTCCAGACCATAATATCTGTTTTAGAGACATTGATCTCATAGCCGGACACTTTGCCAAAATCGTGAGCTAAAGCGATCACTGATGGAAAAGTCATGCGGAGTTCTGAGAAAAAGATGAGGATATCATCCGCGTA
Organism: Lissotriton vulgaris; assembly: GCF_964263255.1. Taxonomy (NCBI): domain Eukaryota; kingdom Metazoa; phylum Chordata; class Amphibia; order Caudata; family Salamandridae; genus Lissotriton; species Lissotriton vulgaris. The sequence continues at coordinate 272,358,108 of NC_141690.1, read as the reverse complement.
TAGGGCTACCTTCTTCTCCCACCCTCAGTAGGTAAAAGGCTTGATGTTACGATCGTCCATCAGCCGTTGAGCAAAGGGCTCAATATACAAATCAAATAAGAGGGGGAAGAGAGGGCAGCCCTGACTCATGCCACGTGTGATATTAAATGAATTTGACAATTCTTCGTTTACCAACAAAGAAGCAGAAGGATTCTGATACAGGAGGCTCACAGCTCGCCAGAATCTTTCCCGATGTTAAACTTACCCAAGACCCTCGACAGGTACATCCTATTCACCCTGTCGAAGGCCTTGGTGGAGTCTAGTGTAAGGACAGCCAGGGGGAGCGATTCCATAGTTGCCATATCAATGGCACTTATAAGATCATAGGTCAACTCGTACAACTGGCGTCCCCTCACAAAATCCTTCTGGTCTAAGTGCAAAATTACTGTTGCTGCCGTCCCCAGTCTGTTTGCCAGAACTGATGCAAAGATCTTATAGTCAGAGTTTAAGATGGAAATTGGTCTATACGAACCACAAAAGGTTGCTGGTTTCCTGGTTTCAATATTAGGGTTATAGAAGCATTATTCCATGAAGTAGGAGAAGACAATCCTTCCTGAAGATCTGTTTAAGCAGAAGGGTAAGAAAGGGGAGAATTGTTGTCTCCAGGGCCATATACATCTCAGATGGCAAGCCATCTGGGCCAGTTGCCCTGCCCTTTTTGCTACTCAAAATAGCAAGTCTAACCTCTTCCGGCTTGATGTTTTGGTCCAAAAAGACACTCTGTTCTAACGACAATACAGGGAGAGACCTTTCCTTCAACCAGTCTTCCACTTGCTCAGCCTCAATATTTTTATCCTCATGGTATATCTTACTAAAAAATTCCCGAAATGCTCTTCTAATATCTTCATCGGCAGAGTAAGTTACACCACCAGAAATAATTGAATCTATATTATTTCTGACCTGGTCCATATTGAAAGTGAACTAACTTACTCGCTTCCCACCTCTCAAGAACCCGAGCATTCAGAATTGAACCCAGCTCCCCTTTTAGAATAACTAGCTTGTTCTGCCATTCCCGTAGAGTGTTAGGGGAAGCATCCGGGTGCAGGGTTATTTCAGCCTGCACTCTGGCCATCTCAGTCTCCAAAGAAGCCACAGCTTCTCTGTAGATCTTTTTCTTATATGTGGCCTTATTCGTTATCAGGCCCCATAAAAAGGCCTTAAGTGCGTCCCATACACACCCCGGGGAAGCTGACCCAGTATTGTTATCCAAAAAGTGCTGGACCTCAGTTTTAAGAAAGTTAATGTCCTCTGATGAAGAAAGCAATGAACTGTCAAATGACCAGCTTCTCGAGGGACTTTTGGGAAAACCCTCCATTTCTAGATAAATGGCCGCATGGTCTGATAAATGGAATGGGAGGTGGGAGATAAGTTGACCATTTTTGGCTAATCAGAATGTAGTCAATTCTTGACTGATGATGGTACCTATAATTGCGAAATGAGACACCTCGTTGTTGCTCTGATTTTACTCTCCAGATATCCACGTAGCCTAGCTGCTTCATATTGTCAAGCAGAAAAGACCTAGTTTTAGACAGAGGTATGGACCTATTGGTCGTGGACTTATCCAAAAGAGGATCTAAAACTATGTTAAAGTCTCCTGCCAAAATAATCGGCTCTGAAAAGGAGAGCAAGTGCGACAAGATGGATTTGAGGACTGAAGGATCATCCTGGTTAGGACCATAATATCCTACTGTAGTGATGGGAGACCCCGCTATAATAAGTGTTACAATAACCCATCTACCCCCTGGATCCACCAACTTAGACGCTAATCTTGCCTTTATAGGTTTTTTAAAGATTATTGCAACACCTCTAAAGTGTGCTGACTGCGATGTCGATACACAAAGGTCAATCCACCTATTCTTTTTTGCCACAGAAAGCATCTCACATTCAGTAAGATGTGTCTCCTGGAGTACAATAACCTGCGCATCCGAATCCCGAAGGTATTGCATTATCTTACTCTTCCTAGGACTGGTGCGCAGGCTATTTATATTCCAAGAGAGAATCTTTAACTTACTCATTGCACAAAGATCCTCCCACCGTCATCATAATAAATAAGAAAATAGTAGTTGCATTTGTATAGTGCATTGTTACACTGAACCAGTGTGTCCCCGCGCTACCGTTACAAAAAAAGGAAACCGGATCGCCAATCATTCATAATAATAATAGTTGCATTTGTAAAGCGCATGGAGCAGCCAGTAGCAAAAAAGCAAAAGCAAGCCCTCCAGCATTCTTGTAATAGAAGGTAAAAAGTAACCACATGTCTATCCAGCAACAACAGCAGACTAGAACAAAAACAAAAACGAAAATGAGGAAATTTTTTGTTTTTTTTCCCTTGCAACCCCTCCCCGTGCCCTACTCTACCCCACCTCCCCCCATAGGAAACCCTTGCTCTATCTATCTGGAAGAATCCAGAAGATAGTGCCCCTCTGTGAGTTCCCGTCCTACTTATAGCCAGAAAGAAAGTTCTACACAAAAATCAAGAGCCACCATTTTACAAAAATGTCCCAGTATAATAGTCTATTCGTGTATAACAGTGAATACTTAAGTGTCTATTCTCATAAAAGAAAAAAAGATTATTATTATTTTTTTTTACATTAGCTTTTCCTTTGTATAGTGCTTTCCACTCTTTTCCATTATTCTCATAATCCCCATTACAATGGTCGTACCTTTCCTGACGCCCCCTTATCTTTCCCCATAGCCATCAGTAGCTCATTTGCTGCTTGCACCGATCAAATATTATGCATATTATTTTTATACATAATTTTCAATGCAGCGGAAAAGACTAGTTGAGCCACAGCTCCATAACTTCTGAAAGCTTCAAGCCTCCTCCCAAACTCCCACTGTTTATCGAGAGTGGTCCTGGACAGATCTGACCGGATCTGAAAATTAAACCCCTTCCCACTCACAGATTTCTGCTTAAGGGCCAGATTAAGAATAGCCTCCTTAAGAGATTATGTATGGAAATTCACCAACATTTTCCTTGGCTTAGTTCTTTGGGGTGTTTTCCTGAAGGGATCTCTGTGAATACGCTGGATATCCAAGGCTAGCTCTTCTACTGATTGATCTAATCTTAAAGATTCTTTCAACAGTAAGATGGTATATTGTTTAATATCCGTGCCTTCGCTATCCTCCGGGACATTTAAAATGCGAAGATTGTTGCGTCGGGCATTATTCTCTAGTGATTCCATCCTCTCAGCCAACATCAGATCTTCTTTCCTGAGCTCAGTAATGGCTGCCTTTGCTTCGTCTAAATACAGAGATAGTCCCGTTACGGTATCTTCTAATACTTCTGTTCTTGAGGTAAGACCATCGATTTTACCATCAAGAGACTCACAAAAGCTCCTGATTTCAGACTGGTTTGCTGCTGATGTTTCAAACCCTTTTTTAATGTCCGCGGACAAAGATGTAAACATAACCTGTAAGGAGGCGACCAATGACGTCATACCGCAGCCCTCAGCCAGTGTACTGGAAAAAACAGAACAACAATCTTGAAAGTTTTACCCTTGCAGTGTACCCCCATCGGAGAGCCCTGGTAGGGAGGTCGATGGAACCAATAAAGGTGGTGGTGCTGGAGCTAAGATAAGAGGCGAGGGGAGATGAAAAGACTCTAAAGTTACAGGAACAGGGACTGGCATCTCACATATTTTCGGGGGGTTGTCTGCTATTTTATCCACCCTTACAATCGTTTCCATCATTTCAACTGCTCCATCGTCAGTGTCAGCCTCTACTGTCACTGCACTGGCTTCCAGGACCACTATCCTATCCGCTGCCATACTCCGAGGTATAGCCACAAGGGTTGCCTCCTTGGGGTCTAATGATGCCGTAAGAGTGAAAGTATTTTCAAGGGGGTCTTTAAGGGAGTGCAGTTCTGAAAGGTGTAGTACCTGAGGAACTACCTTAAAAAAGGACCGGAGTGAAGGAGTTATCTTTGACCCAGTGTTGTTAATAGTCTTGGAACCTTTAGAGGACCTATCTGCCTTGCATGTATATGCTCGCTTGGCCTTAACCTGCCCAGTCAAATAGGAAGATACTTTCTTTTTAGTTGGAGCAGCTGTAAAATTTGCCTCTAAAAAAGATTGCTCTAACGCCTTATTTAAATCGGGGTCCGGGTCAGACTTATTACATGTAGTGATTTCTGTATTTTTGTTCTTTTTAGCACCTTTGCGATTCGACCCGTGCTTACCCTTTCTTTGTCTGCACTGTACCCCTCAACGTGGACTCCAGGCTTCCATGACCTACAGGCACAAAGCAAACCTCACCTTCTTTGCTGGATCCTCCAATATCTCCTGCTAATGTATCGTCCTTGTTCACCCTTGTCTTAACCTCCTCCGCCTCCTTCACCAATTCGTAGGGGACGTTAGTGCGGGATCCGGCGGCTGCACTGCGAGGACCCAGGATAAGGCTGCGGGTCTTTCGCCCCAGTCGAAGCTCCAGGGCGGCAAGGCTCCAGCGCCGCAAGCCTGAAGCAGCCTGCAGCGGCACCGTCGGGCTCGGAGGACGTGAGAGACGCGGGGGAGGAACCACTGGGTCTGCCGATGCAGAGGATATGTGACACTCCCTGTCAACACACAAAAGGCGCGACGCGGTACGAGGAGACGGCAGAAAAGGAAAGATCCCCAAATATCACAAAAGATACTTTTGAACATTTTCCAGGATTAATAAAACATCAGACCTGCTTCATTTCACATCCCCGGCACTACTGGAAATCCAAACAGCTTAGACGGACGGGAACCCAGGTACAGAGCACCGCAGCAGCTCAACACGCTGCCGCCATGTTTCCCCCTTGGCCGGATGTTCAACCTATGAACAGGAAGTCACGTCACCGGCCGGTTGTAGAATAGGTGGCGGACGTGATGGGAAGCTTGCCTTGTAGAGAGAATGGGCGGAGATATGCTGATCAGTGCTAAAGTGCATATGCTCTCCCTATTATAAAATTGATGTATTAATTTGTGATTGCATGATTGTCTGGTTTGGTTTACCTGTCAGACCCTAGTAGAGTGCACCAGGAGTGCCCAAGGCTTGTAAACCAAATTCTGCTGGTGGGCTTGCAGCCCTGGTTGTGTCACCCACAGAAGCAGCCTGTAAAAGTGTGTCCAAGGCTTGCCATTGCAGAGCCTGTGTGCAGTCTGGTACTGCCATGCTGATTGGGCAAGTGCACCCACTTGCCTGTCCCTAAACCTTCCCTTTTCTTCATATGAGACACCCCTATGTTAGGCCCAAGGGCAGGGTGCATTGTAAGTATAAGGTAGGACAAGCCCTGATGTGTGTAGAATGTCCTAATAGTGAATTACAGCCATTTTATTTTTTCACTATTGCAAACCAACTATTCCCCATAGGCCAGAATGGGCATTTTGATTATTACATCTTATAATCCTAACTGACTCAAGAGAACTAGGTAGAAATTCGTGTTTAGTATGCCTGCAATGTTCAGAAGGTCCCCCAGGAGTAGTGAGCAGCAATCTTGTGGCTTTCCTTTGCAGACAAAGGAAAGGACAAGCTCCTCACTGTCAGAGAAGAGGATTGTTAGACCTGGCACTAGTGGTGTGCGTCTTGCTTCCATTTTTTGCTGTTGCCTCATGTGTTTTTGCTGGTGTTAGATGCTTTGGGCACTGTGCCACTGCTGTCCAGAGACACGGTGCAAGTGCTCCCTATTGTAAATGAATGTATTAGTTAGTGCTTCCATGATTGGGAATCGCTGGGGTTACACTGGACTAACAGCAAGTAGGGAACAGGAGACCCACAGGATGCGGGTGCAGTGTCTAAATGCACACGCGTGCACCTATAGAAGTCTATGGGTGCGTAAAGATGGAAATTTGCAGATTTGAAAATCTTCCGACTGGACTAGAACTTAACCACTTAAAACTAGGACACTAGGGGTGTAAACCTCTACAGGAGCACCGCAGTACTCGCGTTACCTCACCCACAGGAAGCGGGTGCATAGGTGTCAAAGTGCGTCGGGTTTCGTGGTGGAGTTCTATGGAGCCTGGAGGAAAAGATGCTGCAGCGACCAGGAGAGAAGAGTCCGGTTGGATCCAAGGGTGGATCGAAGATGTACAGTACCTGAAAGCAGAGGGGACAGAGTCTGGGTCACTAGCCAGTGACCAGGAAGGAACCAGGCGATGTCTGGTTGCAATCAGGTGATGTCATGAAGCTTGTCTCCGCTGCCACGTGGACCAGGAGGTGTCGACAACAACCAGGAGGTTCACACAAACTGTCCCACGAAGGCCCTCGCTATTGGCGGTATCAGTTCTCGATTCGGAGTCAACAGGCCTTGGCAAATGCAACCCACGCAGGAATCGAAGTTGGATTCTGGATCAGACCAGCAAGGTATGATGGGCTGCTCCTTTTCAGGAGAGCAAGGGCCAGTCTGGAGCAACCAGACCAGCATTGAAAATTCGATGGTTCGTCATCACAGAGGCCACTAGCCAACGGGCAAGTGACCGGACAGATGCGTCGAGCAGGAAAATGCAAAAGGGCCCCACGCAGCACTCGGTGAGTGTGGAGAGGTGATCTTCTATGCAAAAGCTGCATGAGGCTGGGGTTTCTCAATCCCCAATGCACAGCTTGAAGGGTGCCTCGGGAGCTGCACAGAAAGCACTTCGCTGGCTTTCCAAGATGGCCGGTCCCACGTCTCACGTCGCCTCCACGGGCCTCAGCTTTGCTGTGGCTGTGGATCGGGCTGTTGGATGTCTGGAAGTCCGGTTCTTGTTGGTCTCTGTCATTCGAGCTCCGGAGGGAGCAACGGCAAAGCAAACCTTTGTGCGCTTGATGATGCCTGCTTGCACAGGGTGTTCACTCCTTGACCACAAGGGAGATTCTTCAGTCTTCTACGTCGAGTAGGATGTCGAAGGGTCGAGAGTTCTGTTTCAAAGTTTCAGTCAGGATTATCTAAAGTCTATGGACACAGCTCCTACCTTTATTCCAAATCAAGGGGCTGGATTACCTGCTAGGTGCCTCCTATGGGTGGGACCCAGGAAGGGGGTGGTTACACCCATTTCCCATTGTCCAGTTTCGCGCCAGAGCTGGAGCTGGAGTGCCCCAGCACCGGTTTGAACTGGGCTATGCATGGGACACCTTGTGTGCCCCAGGCAGTGTCTGGTTTCATTCTGCCCTCCCTGCCCCAATCCACTATCTCCTGTCTGGGGTGGTGCTAGCAAAATTCTTAATAGCAAACTCACTTTCAACACATTTCCAGACTGTACTTTTACATCAAAATACAGCAGGTAATTTGTGCAAGTCCTTGATTTACTGTTTGCCTTGCTGTCAATGATTTCCTCTGTTCGATTCTTAAAAGTTTCATGTAAAACAATGTTTATTTCACAAAGTTCCACAAAGTATTCTTGTAACAAAGGGTTTGAACCACAAAGTTCATGGGAGATATCGTGTTCCAAATTGTCCTTACATGAATACAGAAATCGCCGTCAAAATTCTTTCAGGTAATAAAAAGTTTTGCACTTACTTGTTGCTGAAAAGGGATACTGATCAGTCTAACCTTGTCCTCTTTCTCTTTTGCTGGTCGACTGCAGTGGACAGAAGAGGGGCTGAGGCAATAATGAGCCGGAAACCGGAAGAAGGGAGCCAGCAGCCGCGCCCGTTAAAGTCAATGAAGGTCTGGAGAGAGCAGGAGTGCCAGCGCGGAAGGATCTGTTCTCGGGTAAGTGGGGGGTAGACAAGCACAAGCACTGGGTGAGGCTCAGGGGCTGCCTTTTATAGACAGGGCTGGGTGTGGTTCGAAGAGCTGGGTGTGGTTTGAAGAACTGGGTGTGGTTCTCACAAGCAGGTGTGCAGAGCTTCAGTTATTATACTAATGAGTTGAAGTAACATATGGCCTAGGGAGGAATGCTCTAAATAAGCCTTGGTAAAAGCAAGGTTTAATGTGCAAACAAGACAGCAATGTCCAAACTTGTGAATACATTGAGCAACATACACAGAAGTCTTAGGGAGGGGCTGAGATACCAAGAAAGGCTTTCAATAGTGTGTTTAAAGAGAGCTATTACAGAGACCACTATTGCAATGAGAGGGGATATGCTCTTTGCTGTGCACAAACCCTAACGGCCAAACCAAAGATAGCATCTAACTGCGAGGATTATAATGCACTTAAGAGTATATGGTATGGCAATATCCTGGAACAGCTATAAGGACATGGTTCCGAAAGCTGCAGACAGGCTCAGCTCATGCTAGAGCACCATCTCACACAAAACCAAGCAATCTGCCCCCAGGATTGTTAAGGCTTGCCATAGGAGTGACTTATAGGTGTATATGTGTCCAGATATAGGTTTAGGATCATAACATTTTGTCAATTTGATTCATTCCACAACAAGACTGAATCTGTAGTCTTAATTACACTAGTGATACTAGCCCACATCAACAAAAAATCACACATTAGGTGCCAATAAGCCAATAAAACCAAGAAAAAGTCCAATCAGGACAGTCAATTTAATATACAATATAACAACAATTGAAAATCAATAAATCTATGTACATATATTTACATAAATCATAAGTCAAAATACACTTTTTTTAAAAAGAGAGAAAACGTGCACAGAGAAAGAGATAAAGTAAGTGCTCAAGTGAATGATCAAGAGGATCAGAAAGTTAGTGTAGGTCATTCATATACAAAGAAACATGAGCCTGTCCTAGGTAATGCTTGTAAAAATACTTCTTTTTTACTAGCCTAATTCTATGTACACTTCCTTAGTCCTTAATTTGCACCAATTTGCAACAGGATTGTCAGGAAGGGGGGGGGGGGGGACAAGGGACACGGGTCAATAGGTACAGGCTCCAAGGGGGAATGTCGTCGACGTTTCGACCCAACCAAACAACGGGTTGTTTGAGTCCTCAATAACGGGTCTTCATCAGGACGGTGTGATAAGGGGAGTCTCTCAGAGTGCACGTCAATTAAAATGAATTAGGCACCCTTCCGTTGTGCCTTGACACGAAAAAGACGTGCGACGATAGGTCCGCACTCCAGTTGTGACAATATCCAAGATTTTACCAGCGTGTATGTTCACGGGTGTTTGCAAGGTTTCATTCGAACGAGTTAGGCATCAAATGCCCTTGTTTAATGGTAAACGCGTTGATTGTTCTTTCTCCTGCGTTCCACTCAATAGCGTACCGCTTCCACTGCCATTCGCGTTATGGAATGCGGAATTGGTGCAAATTAAGGACTAAGGAAGTGTACATAGAATTAGGCTAGTAAAAAAGAAGTATTTTTTACAAGCATTACCTAGGACAGGCTCATGTTTCTTTGTATATGAATGACCTACACTAACTTTCTGATCCTCATAGATTTATTGATTTTCAATTGTTGTTATATTGTATATTAAATTGACTGTCCTGATTGGACTTTTTCTTGGTTTTATTGGCTTATTGGCACCTAATGTGTGATTTTTTGTTGATGTGGGCTAGTATCACTAGTGTAATTAAGACTACAGATTCAGTCTTGTTGTGGAATGAATCAAATTGACAAAATGTTATGATCCTTTTCAATGGTAAAAATTATGTCGAGGACCAATTGTTGTCTGTACTACTGAATACCCAGGTCCTTGGACTAAATTGGGTCAACCCCTGTTTTATAACAGCAGATATAGGTTTAGACATGGGTATACTATATCTAAGCAAGGGGTGATTACACAACCTTGCCCCAGCTGAGTGATCAGCCAGTTTTGTCAGTTTGGATGGCCAGCCAGGGGTGGCAAAAGATATGCTGCAGCTCCTGGTAGGCCTTGGATGCACCTATGCCCTGGGTACCTATAGTACACTGTACAGGGGCTCATAAGGTGACCCAATCCCAATTGGGGATGTACCTAAGGTACATGGAGTCCATTTTACAGAGAGAGGAGATAGCCTGGGACCCTGATTAGCAGGATCCCAGGCCAACTAAGTCAAAAACCAGCTAAACACAAGGCAAAACATCTGGGATATCCATAGGCAGGTATCCACCTTCCTACACATGCCACTATCATGCCACTAGGTACCCAGAAGCAATTCCACTTAGGACCACACCTGCACCTGTTGTGGCAAGAGCCCTCTTGGGAGTGTTCTGAAGAGTGGGGTTTCCTAAGGAGGTAGTATCTGACAGAGATGCAAACTTTATGTCCAGCTACTTGACTGCAATGTGGAAGGAATGTGGTGTTAACTGTAAATTCACCACACCCTATCATCCACAGTGCAATGGTTTGGTTGAAAGGTTCAACAAAACCTTAAAGGGTATGATTAAGGGTCTCCCAGAAAAGGTCAGGTGAAGATGGGATATCCTTCTACACTGCCTTTTGTTTGCATACAGGGAGTTTCCTCTGAAGGGGGTTGGCTACAGCCCATATGAACTTCTGTTTGGACACCCTGTCAGAAGACCACTTTGTTTGGCGAAGGAGGGATGGGAGTTACCTCTCAAACCCCCTAAACAGGATATTGTGGACTATGTACTTGGTCTCCGCTCCAGGATGGCTGAGTACATGAAAGAGGCAACTAAAAACCTTGAGGCTAGCCAGGAATTACAGAAAGCCTGGCATGAGCAAAAGGCTGTACTGGCTGTTTACCAGCCAGGATAGAAAGTGTTTGTTTTGGAGCCTGTGGCTCCAGCAGCTCTCCAAGACCAGTGGAGTGGACCCCATACTATTGTTGAACAAAAGGGAGAGGTTACCTATTTGGTAGATCTTGGAACTCCCAGGAGCCCCATAGGGTGCTTCATGTCAACAGATTGAAACCATATGTTAACAGGGTAGACATGGGCTTGCTCGTGGCTACTGATGAAGGACAGGAGGAAGAGAGTGACCCTCTCCCAGACCTGCTCTCTCAGAACCCTGATGATGGATCTGTTGATGGAGTAGCATCGGCAGGCAGGCTCACTGATAAGCAGAAAACTGATTGCAGACAAGTTCTAAATCAGTTTAGACATATGTTTTCACTGACTCCAAGCTAGACTACCTGGTGCACTCATGATGTGGATACTGGGGACAGTCTGCCTGTTAAAAATAAGATGTACAGGCAACCTGATCATGTCAGGGACAGAAGTCCAGAAAATGTTGGATCTGGGAGTGATTGAACCCTAAGATAGCCCTTAGGCTAGTCCAGTAGTCCTGGTACCCAAACATCAAACCCAGGGTGGTAGGAGAGAGATGAGGTTTTGTGTAGACTACAGGGGTCTCAATGCAGTCACTAGGACTGATGCCCACCCAATACCCAGAGAAGATAAGGTCATAGATATGTTGGCTTCTGCCAAATTTCTGAGCTCATTTGATCTAACAGCTGGCTAATGGCAGATCAGACTATCTGATGATGCAAAGCCAATAATACCAAAAATAGCATTTTCAACCCCTAGTGGACATTATCAATTTGTGGTAGTGCCCTTTGGTCTGAAAATTGCACCTGCCACATATCAAAGGTTGGTGAACAAAGTCGTAACAGGCCTGGAAGTGTATAGTGCAGCTTATCTAGATGATATTGCTGTCTTTAGCTCCACCTGGGAAGATCACCTGATCCACCTGAAAAATGTTTTGGAGGCCCTGCAAAATGTAGGCCTAACTATCAAGGCTACTAAGTGCCAGATAGGTCCGAGTCAGGTTGTGCACCTGGGCCATCTTGTAGGAGGAGGCCAGGTTCATCAATTGCAGAGCAAAATCCAGACCGCAATGGACTGGGTTGCTCCAACCCCCCAGACTCAGGTCAGAGCTTTCTTGGGCCTGACTGGGTACTATAGGAGATTTGTCAAGGGGTATGGATCCATTGTGACACCCCTGAATGACTTAACTTCTAAAAGAATGCCTAGAAAGTTCAGTGGACAGTCAGCTGTCAAAAGGCATATGATAATCTGAAGCAGGCCCTGTGCACTGCACCAATTCTGCAAAGTCCCAACTACTCCAAAGAATTCATTGTCTAAACAGCTGATAACCACTCTCGCCCAGAAACCACCCACCGACCCCACTAACCCAGACACCGCAGCCCGCAACCTCAGACAGTGGATCGACGACTGCGCCAACACCCTCCCCCCGCTCAAGAAACCCTCCAACAGCCACGCCAGCAAGTGAGCCACCTGGTTCACCGACGAACTCCAGACATCCAAACGTACATGCCGGAAACTGGAGAAAATTTGGCTCCACGAACGCACACCGGACAACCACGCAGCCCACAAGGACACCACCTGCAGACATCACCACATCATCAGACTAGCCAAGAGATCCTCCTTCAAAGACCGCCTGGATAACAACGCACATGACAGCAAAGAGCTCTTCAGCATCGTAAAGGAACTCCCCAACCCCAGTGCCAACACCAACAACATCCCTACCTCGCAAGAACTGTGTGACTCACTAGCCATCTTCTTCCATCGCAAGATCGCTGACATCCACAACAGCTTCAACACCACGACTGCCCCGACTACGCCAGACTCCACCTCCTCTGTGAACACCACCAGCGCCATCCGCCTGACCTCCTGGTCCATCGTCAACGACGATGAGACACGCAAGATCATGAACTCCATCCACTCAGGGTCTCTGTCAGACCCGTGACCAAACCACGTATTCAACAAAGCAGACGCAGCCATCGCACCCCAACTACGGAAGGTCATCAACATCTCCTTCGAAATAGCAACATTCCCGGAAATCTGGAAGCACACCAAAATCAACGCCCTCCTCAAGAAGCCCAAGGCGGACCCCAAGGACCTCAAGAACTTCCAGCCCATCTCCCTGCTCCCGTTCTCAGCAAAGCTCATAGAAAAATCATCAACAAGTAACTGGCCCGCCGCCTGGAAGACAACAACATCCTGGACCCATCCCAATCCGGATTCAGATGAAACCACAGCACCGAGACAGCCCTCAACACCGCCACAGACTATATCAGGCACCAACTAGACAACGGCGAAGCATCAGCCTTCATCCTCCTGGACCTGTCGGCCGCCTTCGACACGGTCTGCCATCGCACTCTAAAGACACGCCTCCTAGAAGCCGGAATCCAAGAGAAGGCCCTTGACTAGACCACGTCCTTCCTCTATGGCAGAACCCAGAGCATCCGCCTCCCACTCTTCCAATCCGAAGCCACCAACATCATCTGCGGCGTCCCCCAGGGCTCATCCCTCAGCCTGACTCAGCCTTTAGTCTGGCTATGGCCCTGCTAACCAGGACCCCAGCCTAGCTGCTTCCTCTCTAAATATATTGCATGTACATTAGGTACACTCCAGATTGGTTACTGGGTTACCCTTGTGAGTCCCTAGTATATGGTACCTTAGGTACCAAGTGCATAGGTACCCCAGAGGCCTACCAGGGGCTGAAGCATGTATTATGCCACCCCTGGGAAGCCTTCTAAAATGGCACCACAGGTCTGCTACTGCAGCCTGGTTAAGGTGGTACTTGTACCCCTTACTTAGATATAGTGTATATATATATATATATACACACACATATAGACCTGTAAGTCACTCCTATGGCATGCCTTGACAGTCCTGAAGGCAGAGTGCTTAGTTTTGTGTGAGAGGATGCCCAAGCATGAGCTGAGCCTCTCTGCAGCTTTCAGGGTCCCTTCCTTATAGCTGTTCTATGATACAGTCATATCATATACTATTAAGTGCATTATAACCTTCCTCTAAATGCTAACTTTGTAATGGCTGCATCAAAACATGTCGCATTTGGTGTCAAACACTTTGGAATACTACCCCCCCTGTCAGTCCTGGCGGCGGGGCTAGCATTCTACCCTTCTAGAGGGAGAAGACATGTACACAGTGGTAAACCCGGTAGAAGTTAAACAGAGCCCCAACATCACAAAATGGATGCTGCTGCCACAGACACGAGTCTGACCTCCTGCTGCTGGACGAAGCTCCGGAAGGAGATGCCTGGACAATAGGTTTTTCTGCCCAGGGAGGTGCTAGCACCTCCCCAGACAGGCTTTAGTGTATTGGGGCATGGTGGGTTGCATTCAGTGAATGCTTTCCAGACCCTAGAGTTAGTCCAACCCCTAACTTTGTATAAGTATAGGATACCAGTCCCCAGGACTTTAGATTTCCCTGGACGAAACTCTGAAACATAAATCTAGGACCTTCGACATTCCATATTGACTGGAAGATGGAAGAAATCTCCCTTGGGGTCAATGAGTGACTCCCCTGTTCAAACAGGCACCAAAGAAGCATCTTGCCGGTCTGCATTTTCGAGGCTCCAGCCGGATCCCGAAGAATCTGCGACACAAGACACAGACTTCCAGACATCTCCGAGGCTGACACGAGTCGCTAGCAAAGTTGAGACCTGTAGCTAACACGAGAGACGTGGGACTGGAACTCCTGGACATCCTGCACATTTGCTAGTGCATCGACTTCCCGAGCTTTTCGGAAGTTGTGCATTCGGCTCCTTGTAGTCCAAGCCCTGAGCATCTTTTGCACTGAAGCTTAGAGGCCTACACTCCACGAGTGTTCCGTGGGCCCGCTTCCTGCACTTCTGCTCGAGGCCCCTTTGCGATCACTGGTCGGTTGACTGGTGTGTCCCCAATTAGGAATCTACTTTGTTTCTTGGGCTTTCCTGGTTGCTCCAGACATACCCTGACTCCCCTACAAAGGGTGAGTCCCTCAGACCTTGCTGGTCTGCACCGAAGCCAATCTGGTCATCTCGCGTGGGTTGCTGTTATCAAGACTTGTTGGGTCCAATCCGGATACCGATGCTGCAGTACTCGACATCCGACGTGGGACAGCTCAAATCCAGCTCCTGGTTGTCGTCGACGCCTCCTGGACATCGTGGCTGAAGAGTCAAGCTTCACCTACATCACCTAAAAGCCCCCGACATCAGCTGGCATCTTCTTGTCGCCTTCCTGGTCACTGGCTAGTGACCCGGACTCTGTCCCCACTGATTTCAGGTTCTTCAGATCTCCGACCCACCCTTGGATCCATCTGGACACTCTTCTTCTGGTTGCCTGCAGCACTTCTTTGCAGCTCTCTATTGGAAATGACGACGAAACCCGACACAAAAAGGCACCTATGCACCCGGCTTCCCTGGGTGAGGTAACACGAGTACTTTGGTGCTCCCGTGGGTCTTGACTCTCAAAGTGTCCAGTACTGAAAGGGTTTTACCGTAGTCCACTCCTAAGTGTCCTTATTCTTTAAAATTGTAACTCTAACTTTCTCCATAGAAGTCAATGGTGATTCGCGTTGTGTTTAGACACTGCACGCGTCCCCCGTAGGTCTCCTGCTGCCCTACCTTGGGTGGTTCCTGGTTGCCCAAGAAGATCTACAAGCCCTAGGCCTTGTCTCTATGTTTACAGCGGTACTTATACCACTTTCTTAGTATTTGGTTTGTGAGGCCCCTAGGGCAAAACGTATACTGTGCTAATTTACTGTGTGCTATTTAAGTTCTTGTATTGTACTTTTGCCTCTAGCCTCATAAAGAGACTAGAAGGGTGTGTTTAGAATAAAAACATATTATTTATATATATACCTGGTGTGGTTCTGCTTTCAGTTGGTCATTCAAGAGATAATAGACTGGTAAAACAAGCTGCTTTACATTCCTTCAAGACTTAGCCTGAAGGCTGCTCTACACAGCTACCACTAGGATAGATTTCTATAAAGGCTGTCTAAACCTACCATCAATAAGGGTCGTTTAGACAGGTGCAAGGTGCCCACTAGAATAGTGGACATCATATGCCAGGCCAACTTCTCTCAATACCCAAGAGAAACCTACGCTCCTCTGACCTCACCCTGGCGGAGGTCCGCCGTATCCGCAGGAACAGAACAGGCGGGAGAGCCTTCTCTCACTTCACAGCCAAGACATGGAACAAGCTCCCTTTGAACATCAGATGCTTCCCAACACTGCACACTTTCAGGAAGGACCTCAAGACCTGTCTCTTCAACTGATCTGGAGCTTTCACCCCTCCCCCCTCCCCCCTTGCGCCTTGAGACCCTCACGGGTGGGTTGTGCGCTTTACAAAACCCCTGATTGATTAATTGATTGAAGGTAGCATTCATATTAGCCTTCTTTGGGGCCTACTGAGCCAGCAAACTGGTGGTTCTGGCCAAAAATGACCTAGGAGATGCATGTCTGCGTCTGGAGGGTCTCATCTTGGAGCAGGGGTACATGGTAGTCAGGTTGAGAAAGTCATTGACCGACCAGGAGGGTAGGGGGAAGCTCACACGCACTAACTGCATTGCAGCCAATGACGCCTGCCCTGTCTGCATAACGAAAACTCATATGCAACAGAGACGGCGGGGCACTAAGCTGTTTGCGTAACAAGAGAGGACATATCTCAGCAAATTTCAGTTCACTGTGGTGCTGCTAAAAGGTCTGCAGAGAGCAGGCCTTCCAGGCAGACAATTTGGATCACATTCCCTCTGTATAGGGGCAGCTAAGACCTCCGCCATACATGGACTTGGAGAGGACTTCATCCAACACATTGGCAGGTGGAAATCTCAGATTTTCAGAGATTACATCACACCAGAGTGCAACAAAAGCAAAACCCTTTCTTCCTGCCGCAGGCCCCATGAGAAAGAGGAAGTTGGTCTGGATGATGGCCACTGGACACCCAGTAGAACGATCGCAAAGGCATGTGGCTGCGCAGCACAGACTTGATACGGATGGGAATACCATGAATTAAAAATTGGGTTTCTGGTTGGCAGAGCTATGTTACGTTATATTATCAATTGTTTTATAACGCGCTCTATTACTCGCGAGTATCCTGGCGCGAAGCGTGGAATGAAGGTGAGCAGAAAGGGGGGCTAATGGGAAAGTTTAATCAGTAATCGGAAACGGATGAGTTTTTAAACCTTTCTTAAAGCAAGAGATGGTCTGGGCTGCCCGCAGGTGAAGAGGGAGTGCGTTCCATGCTCCAGCAACTGTCACCGAGATAGACTGGCCTCCCAGCCTGGGGAACTTAAATCTGGGCACAGCCATCCTGCACTGATTAGCTGATCGAAGACAGCGATTGGGGACAAAAGGAGAAAAGCGTTTTCTCAAGTAAAATGGCCCAAGCTGATGGATCGCTCGAAAGGAAAGGACCAAAGCTTTAAAAGTAATACGCTGTGCCACCGGAAGCCAATGTAAGCTACGAAGGTGAGGGCGAGCACTGGATCTCCTAGGCAGATTAAACAAGAGTCTTACAACCGCGTTCTGAATCACCTGGAGCCGTTTGATCAAATAGGAAGGCAGGCCACAGAACAGGGCGTTCGCATAATCCAGCCTGGAGAGAATGAGGGCACGCGCCACAGTCTCTTTGGCCTCTCTTGGCAGAAGAGGAAAAAATCTGCGTAAAGCTTTGAGAGTTCCAAAGCAGGCCCCAGTAAGTCTTTTAATATGATCTTCAAATTTCAGATAATTTCCGAACCAAACCCCCAAGTTCTTAGCAGGACCTCCCATAGATTTGGGGCAGGGAACGTCAGGAGGCCACAAAAGATTTTTAAAATCACCCTGTCCAGACAGGAACCCCAATCATAGGGGTCCATTAGGATGTCCGCCCGCCATCCTGTCAGGGACAGGTACCGTCCACCACAAGGGCGGAGGAACCGTGCTACCAATTAGGATGCACCCGCCACAGTGGCAGGTGCATCCCGCATTTTTAACATTGCGGCGGACAGTGCTTTTAATTGGTTCCTATGGCAATTCGCTTGTTCCAAGTGTAATGTGCCAGTTCTCTTCCTGCAGTAGTTGCGATGTGTTGATTCAGCTCTTGCAGCAGAGGATTCATCGATTCCACTGGAACTAGCACCTGAGTCCACTTCCAATGGACTAGACATAGGAGCAGAGTGAAAGACTTTGATATCCCAGGGTCTTTAAAACAGGAGGCAAGCCAGCATGCCCTTGAAAAACACTCTGGGTTCAAGTGTGATGGTTCTGTTCTTCTTCAGCAGGGCAGAGGGTAGCAGGCCGGCAGAGGGTAGAGGGCAGCATGGCAGCCCAGCAGAAAAGCAGTTCTTCCAGAGCAGCAGCCCAGCAGAGTAGCAGTCCTTGTAGCAGCACAGCAGTCCTTCTTCCTGGCAGAGATCTTCACAAGTCCAGTGGTGCCTGATGTGGTTGGGTCATAGACCCAGTACTTATACCCAGTTGTGCCTTTGAAGTGGGGGTGGCTTCGAAGAGATGTCTTCTAAGTGCACAGAGACCTGGCTCCAGAGTCATTACATGGAAGTATGCAGCCCTTTGTGTGTGGACAGAACACCGCCTATTCAAGTGTAAGTGAGGCAGTGCTCAGCTCCAACTCCCCACCAAGCCAGTTTATAGCCCATTAAGGACCAACAAGTCACACCTAAGCTTCCGTTCTGTGTGGCTGTCTAGAGAGAATGTGCAAATATCAGCTTCTCACCCACCCCAGACATGTATTGGAGACAGGCTGCAGACGAAAAGGGCTAGGAGCAAAGAATTGCCATCTTTCTAAAAGTCCCATTTTTAAAGTGTAATTATTGGACATGGCTTTTCTTAAGCGGCTTCCATAAAACTTTCTGGGTTTTTTTCGACCTAATTTTTTCTGATTCTCTTTTAGTGGCCTCAGGACTCTAGCCCCGTTCCCACTTTAATGCAGTGTGAAAGCATGTGCGCCCTACCTGCACATGCTGGGAAGTGGTGCTTACCTGATTGGTTTAGGTGTTGTACATGTGATTGCCCTGTAAAATGGTATACCACATATCCAGGGCAGGAACTGCAATGGCTACTAGTGGGCCGTAGCGCTGATTGTGCCACCCACCAGAATAGCCGTTCAAACATGTCTCAGGCCTACTAATGCCAGGCCTAGGTATACATACCCGCACTTGTGCTCAGGTTGTCTTTTTAAACCATGAGCCAATCCTGAGTGCCCCTTTTACCACAACGCAGGCACCCCTAGGGTAAGCAATGAGTGGTAGGTAAAAGGCAGGGCAGTTACATATATGTATTCCCTGCGAAGACTCCCCATGTGGGTTTTCCCTACCTAGGAGGACTGCTCTTCTCATGGGTCAAATTGAGGGAATTTCACAGTGATACCCCCAGTGCACCCACACCTCCCCCCCAACACAAGGGGGGCCCGCAACAGGCCTCCGAAACCAATCTCCACCCGCCTTTCAATGGTGGTGTCCCCACCACGGAAAGGGTGGCTGGAGACAGCATTGTAATTTGGCAGACCGTGCCTGCTAGGCACCACCACCATTTCATGGATGCAGACTGCTCTGCCAGGCAATCGGAATGATTGCCTGTGGAGATTCTGTAGCGGACAGTCTTTTCATCCGCCGCGGTCCGGACGCGATTCCCCCCTGCCATCGTAATGTGGAGGGGGAAATCACGGTCTGTTGGCGGAACATCCGGACATCTGGACATGTATCCACTGGCCCAACATTGTGTCCACATAAGATCGAGACTCACCTGCGCTCCTTATCAGGTAGTCAAATACTCTGCCCTGTGACTAGGCCCAGAATTCCATTTCTAGAAGAATCTACTAAGTGCTTTAGGACGTTTTATGAAATATATAAAATTGCAGCCAAAACCGATGCACTTTGAGACAGTCTTCAGACCCTGACTCTGTTGCCTGCTCTTGTCGTGTGTTTCCTTTGTTTGCTTGTATTTTAGTTTGCTTGCACATTTAGGCTGCTTTGCCTTGCACACGTTAAGCTTTGTATGTTTATTTTTACCCAGCGAGAGTCTTTGCTCCGAGGTACCGACGGAGCGAGCGGGGCCTCAGATATATACTCGAGCGGGTTCCGAGAGAGGTGAGGTCTAGACCAGAGCAAGTAGTGATTTTCATCAAATCTTCACACTTGTTCCAAGGGTTCGAAAAAGGATATAAAGTATGTATGTATCCTACATCTAATGTTGCAGTGACATTATATTCTTAGAGGTCCTGACGAAAGCCATGGAGCACTGTCCCAAGGGCTGAAACATGTTGACCGACCACATGGACAGTGATTAAGACATAACTGTCTTTCACTTGCTTTTTTTGATTTTAATTAGGAAAACTCAATTGGACATGCACTAGAAAAATAGTTGTATCAGATACCTTAGGAGTTTATCCTATTTTTAGCTCACAGTTTTCACTACATGCACTGCTTTGTTACAAGAACTTTGAAAGAAAGGTGGTTCTTGTTTTGCACGTCTTTGTCTTGTGAGTATCCACAAGAGGATACAACTATGGTCCTTGTTTCTCCCTAATACTGAAGGAAGAACTGAACATAGTTGTTTGGTAATACCCAGATGATGACACTGGGCACTTATTTAAGTGCAATGATGGAATACCAGTTTATCCTACAGTGGGTATGATTCACATCTTCTCTTCACTTCTCTTGCTTATAGTCTTCTGCATCATAGTGCCTTGTTTTCCACGTTTTTCACTTTTCTCTCACTGTTCTGACAAGAGATAGACAGTGGGTACAGTAGTATATAAATTATACTTCTGATATGTATATATTACGAGACCACCAAATTTCAATGTTGTTGTGTTGTTTATTTTTATGCCACAGCATTGTTTTGGAAAAGCACGTATCATGTTTTTGTTATTGTTTTATGACTGTCTGAACATCTTTTACAAGGTTGAACAACACTGTTCCCAGTCTTCCTGTGATCGGTTAGCAAACGTAGCTTGGCACTTAGACACAACATACATTCAAATCTGCTGTTTTCAAGAAGATACCTCGTAAGATGTACACCGAGACGGGCCATTTTGAAAGTGGAGAGAAGCCATTCTAGCAGAATAAAGGTCTCGACTAGAGAGAGATCTTCTATTTGAGATGTAGAACAACTACCTAAGCTTAGCAGGTATGAGGTTCACCACTAAACCCAGAGATCTTTTATAGAACACTGTGTTTCCATAGTGTGGAGGGGCTGAGGCAGATAATGCACCATGGCAGGGATTCTTATTGTCTATAGTTTACTTGTAACAAACCGCACTCTGTTGGGATGCATATGTTTTCTAGCTGCAGCGCAGATGTTTTATAATAGACCACAAAAGTTTTCAATAAATATTGTAAACTGTTCTTGTGTCTTTCTTTTAATTATGGCGTGCATGAGTGAGAAAAAGAAAGATTGACCATCTGTTTCCATGGTTCCTGAGGGGACTAAAGTTTTGTGTTCTGGGGTGTTAACTTGCCTGTCACTCTGGGAAGGTTAGTAGGACAGGTAAAGCACTATGAGTTGGTCATGATTGAGACCCATGGGTACTGATGTGGTATGGTGACTCAGTCCCTACATACTGAAGTTCTGTGGTCCCAGGCATAGTTCTGTTGCATAGAATCCCTGGAACAGTCTCCCAGTTGCTGAGTTTCTTTAGGCCAACTGTTCCTTACGCCTCTTGTATTTCCTTTTTTCAATATAAATTCATATTTGACTATCCTAAATGGTCAACATGTTTCTGCCCATAGGTGACTTAATGAGATTCAAGGGCACTCATCAGGACCAAAAGGTGTAATGTCACTCTGCAAATATAATAAAATATCTATTACTAGCCATACATTAGACTTGGTAGATATCAAGGTGGCCCTTCATGGACGTCAGAGTCTACCTAGAAGACAAGAGCGTGTATCTAAACTTCACTCTCAAGCATCAGATCCCACCTACACTGCAGAGCTTATGTGCTTCTGCTTGCCGAATATCTTGGTTATTGGTGCTGACAAGTATGGCCCTGTGAGAAGACCAGCAATTTTGCTCCATCCTCTTGATGTTGAAAGGTGCAGGTTGTATGAAGATTTGCCTGAAATCTCTTTGGAATTGGGGGTTGGGCCGCCTACAAATGCATGTGAGATGTCTTTGCAAATATTGGATGCACGGTTTATGGCAAAATTAGAACATTGGAATGTTCCATTGAAAACAATGGAGTGCTCCTGGCTGATAATGGCTGGTATGAGCCTGGAGCTCCAACATTCCAATGATTCTTTGTTCACAGCTCTGGCCGTGAACAAAGGCTTCAGGGAGCTTGAGGGGATTCCAATCCCTCCCATAAGGCTTTGTTCGTTTTTTGTTAGAACATTCTGCCCTCTTGTGGCAGAATGTTGTAATAGCCTTATAACGCTTCGTAGCTGGGCTATACCGGCTATTAAAGTCCCTCTGCCTTGTTAAAGGCCCTCGCCTTTGGCTCTGGGCCTTTAACGTTGGAGAGGGCCTTTAATAGCTGGTATAGCCCTCTACGGCGGGCTATAAGGCTATAGTAAACACTGCATTAGAGCATCATGCAGTTTTTTTTTCTAGAGTTCAGAGATCAGATGAGGTCATTGTATCCTTTGTAGCAGCATTGTGAGGGTTGTCATTGACGTTACAGTTTGAAAACTTGAGCAATTCCTTGATTAGGGGTCAAATAGTGCGATGCAAAAACAATAAAAGAATAAAGGAAAACTGTTAATCAAAGATCCTACACTTGAAGAAGCCATATAAATTGCCAAAAGGAGCAAACACACTTAAATGTGGATAAAGAAAATGGATAAAAGTGGTGTAAGTGAACTAGCAAAGGATAGCCAAGATATCTGAGAGTGGTGTGTCAATAGAAGATATCAAGGAAGTGAAATCTAATGCGAAGGTCAAACAACAAGGGAAACCAAAGTAAAAGAGCAAAATCAGTCTATTGTATCAGGATCACATTCCAGAATAATAAAATGTTATCGATGTGAAGCACCGGGACACATAGCATCTAGCACAAGATGTGCTGCAGGGTATGTTGTATGCTGCAATTGCGGACGTAGAGGTCTATTTCAGAAGGTTTGCAGAATGAAAGGTGGAATCGTACAGGTTAAGTAAATAGATGACACATGAAAGAGGACATGAAATGGTACTCACTATAGAGGAGTTGGCTAATAGTGAAGAAATTATCACTGCAGCAGAATGACAGAAACGGAGGCAGCCGTAGCCACGAGGAGCTACACTGCAGCAGAATGGAAGAACCAGGAGCAGCCACGAGGAGCTACACTGCAGCAGAATGGGAGAAACAAGGAGCAGCCATAGCCACGAGGAGCTATTCTGCAGCAGAATGGAAGAAACAAGGAGCAGCCATAGCCACGAGGAGCTACACTACAGCAGAATGAAAGAAACAGGAGCAGCCATAGCCAGGAGGAGCTACACTGCAGCAGAATGACAGACACAGGAGCAGCCATAGCCAGGAGGAGCTACACTGCAGCAGAATGACAGACACAGGAGCAGCCATAGCCAGGAGGAGCTATTCTGCAGCAGAATGGAAGAAACAAGGAGCAGCCATAGCCACGAGGAGCTATTCTGCAGCAGAATGAAAGAAACAGGAGCAGCCACGAGGAGCTACACTGCAGCAGAATGGAAGAAACAAGGAGCAGCCATAGCCACGAGGAGCTACACTACAGCAGAATGAAAGAAACAGGAGCAGCCATAGCCAGGAGGAGCTACACTGCAGCAGAATGACAGACACAGGAGCAGCCACGAGGAGCTACACTACAGCAGAATGACAGAAACAGGAGCAGCCATAGCCACGAGGAGCTACACTGCAGCAGAATGGAAGAAACAGGGAGCAGCCATAGCCACGAGGAGCTACACTACAGCAGAATGACAGAAACAGGAGTAGACATAGCCACGAGGAGCTACACTGCAGCAGAATGGAAGAAACAGAAGCAGCCATAGCCACGAGGACCTACACAGCAGCATAATCACAGAAACAGGAGCGGCACGAGGAGCTACTCTGCAGCAGAATGACATAAACAGGAGCTGCCATGAGGAGCTACACTGCAGCAGAATTACAGAAACAGGAGCAGCCACAGCCACGAGGAGCTACGCTTCAGCAGAATGACAGAAACAGGAGCAGCCACAGCCACGAGGAGCTACGCTTCAGCAGAATGACAGAAACAGGAGCAGCCACAGCCACAAGGAGCTACACTGCAGCAGAATGACAGAAACAGGAGCAATCACAGCCAGGAAGAGCTATTTATTTATTTTTTACATTTCTAGAGCGCTCTGTTACCCGGAGGTGTCCTGGCGCTAACGGATTAAAACTGGTGTGTGTGGGTAGGTGATTTAGTGGGTAAAGAGCCAGGTCCTCAGTGCCTTTCTAAAGGATAAAAGATCGGGCAATTGTCTGATGTGGAGGGGGAGCTTGTTCCAAGCTACTGCCGCTCCTAAGGAAAAGCTCCTGCCTCCCCATCTTGCTCTCTTGACTCTAGGGACTGATACCAATGCCTGCTGACCAGATCTGAGAGATCTTGCTGGTTTGTACCAGAAAAATAGTTCATTCATGCATCTAGGGCCCAGATCATGAAGTGCTTTGAAGACCACACAGAGTGACTTAAAGGTAATTTGTTTCCGCACTGGCAACCAGTGAAGTTTTGCCAGGTCCTGTGACACAAATGCAAACTTGGGTGTATCTGTTATCAGGCGTGCAGCAGCATTCTGTAATGTCTGTAGTTTATTTAGTATGCCGACTTGGGCGTTCAGCATAAGGCTGTTACAGTAGTCTAGCAGAGATAGAACTAGACCGGTGACTACTGTTTTTCTATGTTCTTGCTCCAAAAATGGTAGCACTTTCCTAATTGTTTTAAGAACAAAATGGGTGGATGATACCAGGGCATTAATCTGAGGTTTAAAAGATAATAGATCATCCACCAGAATGCCGAGATTTTTCACTTTAGTCACAGGGGCGGGCAGGGTTCCCATTTCTTCCGGCCACCATCTCGGGGACCAGAAGTTGTCTTTGGAGCCAAAGAGTAGCACCTCTGTCTTTGAAGAATTCAATTTAAGACAGTTTTGAGCCATCCAGGCACCCACTTCACGCATGCAACCTTTGAACCTATCTGCAGTGCTGTCTATGTCCCCCGGCATCAGAGACACCACTATCTGCGTGTCGTCCGCATAAGCTGTGAGGTTGAAGCCAAAGGTTCGAATTATCGGTGCTAGCGTGGAAACGTAGACATTAAAAAGGGTAGGACTCAAGGAGGAGCTATACTGCTGACAGAATGACAGAAACAGGAGCAGCCACAGCCACGAGGAGCTACGCTTCAGCAGAATGACAGAAACAGGAGCAGACTTAGTCACTGGGCGCTACACTTCAGTAGCATCTCCTTGACCGAAGCCGCCATAGTCCCTGGGAGCTATATTTCAGCCCCAAAGATGCAACCAGGAGCAGCGGTAACTCAGTGGAGTAAAAGGAACGATAACACTTGGAGAGTCTGTGAGCTGGTCTGTAGGTGCAACTAGCAGGGAAACGGAGCCGGCATTAATATCGCGACAGGAGATGCTCGGGGCAGAAACAGCGGCCTCTGTCACTCAAGGATGCAAGCCTCCTCTGTGCCTCACTGCTTGAAGGCAGTGATTGGATCCCATGCGTGGGACTTTACCCAATCCCAGGTCACCTCTCCTCGGATGCCTGGCGTGCTCCTGTCAGTCACACTTTGTGTCATGAGAAGTCACACCCAGCCAGGATCTGTGTGTGTCATTCCAGGGCACTGTGAACGCCCTGTTCACCGTGAACGTGTTGCACAGGAGACACCTCGCCCATTTGTGGCACGCTCCAAGGAAAATTGAATGGACGTCACAGACGCAGTGTGAAGTATTTATTTCGTTTTTCGAGACAGATTGAGAGCAAGAGTTTTATGCAAACTCCACCCTTCCAGAAGCTGAACCTGCCCTGGTCACTCCGAGGGTCGAGGGCATCTGAGGACACAGAGCCGCCTAGTGGGGGCTGTGGTGTGGACACCCTTTAAAAGTAACCTATTCCCGCCACTCACAGCTCCAACTGGACCATCGATTGTATATTTTGCTGACCAAGCACTAGAAAATGTAAAGAAAGGTCAGTGGCGACGGATGTCGTGTAATGTGCTGCACAGCCAGGCAGGGCCATTAATGAAAGATTCAGACAAAATTTGTGACCTTCAACCCAAGCGGAAATGTTTACTTTTTTAATAAAAGTTCTGGATGAAGAATATTGAAAATACTCAAAAATCCCAAACAAAATAAATCCAACTAAAAGAAAATCTGATTTTACACATGAGAATGTTTTAATTAGCGCTTAAAATTTGCCGTACCTAATAAAATTAGGAAAAAACACAGAAAAGAAGACCTTTTGAAAGTTGCCATGAATATTCCGAGTCCTATTTTATCGACCTATAAAGGGATTCGGTTGTGTAAGTGTCTGAAAGTAACTACAGCACACTCCTTTACCCATCAAACTAACCAAGCTTTTGGAATGTCCACACTATAGTCCCACCTAAAAGAAAACATTTTTAAAAACTTGAAGAGAGATTTAGCAATAACAATCACAAAGTGAAGGTTATTCGATGTTATCAAAGTTACAATAAGACAAACAAACTTGATCCAATATGGTATTTCATGTGAAGAGAGAGCCCCCGAGGAAGGGGGAACCGGGGTCTGGCACATCTGTGCTCATTTGCAGTCTCTCGAGGTTGAAACACTCTAGACTTGGCCATTCAAGAGATACTTAATGATGCCGGGTTGTCTCCTACCCAGACTGTTAACAGGTGTTAATTGCCAGCCCTGCAATTATGGACCGCTGCCAATGGCTGGGACATATAAAGGAAAGGTGTATTAACAGCAGTTAATGCCTGGCAGCCAATGGGCACTAATCAATGACCCTTAGATAAATCCTGAAACTTGGAAGTGTTGAGGGCCAAGAACACCAGCCAGTAGGAACAGTCTCGATCGAAGCAGAGCCGTAATTTGGGGAAAATGTACAAATGACAGGATGCAGCGGAGATCAGATAGAGGTCTCTTGGGTGGCGGAGCCCTGAGTAGTTTCAAAACAACGGGCAACCTAAGCAAATGTGAAAAGTTTACCATATGACGCACACATTTTAATTACACTTCACAGGGTGAGTGTGTTTTTCCCCCTAAATCGTACAACCTCCAGCACATGCGGATGGCAGATGGGCGATCACACCAGTAAGAAAGTTACACCTGGTGCAGTAATATGTAGAAAGATGAATATCAAATATACTGCAGGCTTTAGGGCTTGGCTTGGACTTCAAGCTATGTCGCTGCTTCAACATCCCATGAATAAAACTAGAAGAAAGACTTATTTTACCACAGAGAGCGGTACTCACCTACACCGTCACAAAGACTTCTTCAACCATAGACAGTGGTACTCAACAACATCTTAACAGAAACTTCTTTAACCACAGAGAGTGGTGCTCACTCACACCTTAATGAAGACTTTTTGTATCACAGAGAGTGGTACTCACCAACATCTTAACAAAGACTTCTTGTACCACAGAGAGTGGTTCTCACCCACACCTTAGTATAGACTTCTTTTACCACAGAGAGCGGCACTCACCTACACCGTCACAAAGACTTCTTCAACCATAGAGAGTGGTACTCAACAACATCTTAACAGAAACATCTTTAACCACAGAGAGTGGTACTCACCCACATCTTAACAAAGACTTTTTGTACCACAGAGAGTGGTACTCACCAACATCTTAACAAAGACTTCTTGTACCACAGAGAGTGGTACTCATCCACACCTTAGCAAAGACTTATTTTACCACAGAGAGCGGCACTCACCTACACCGTCACATAGACTTCTTCAACCATAGAGAGTGGTACTCAACAACATCTTAACAGAAACTTCTTTAACCACAGAGAGTGGTACTCACCCACATCTTAACAAAGACTTCTTGTACCACAGAGAGTGGTACTCACCAACATCTTAACAAAGACTTCTTGTACCACAGAGAGTGGTACTCATCCACACCTTAGCAAAGACTTCTTTTACCACAGAGAGCGGCACTCACCTACACCGTCACAAAGACTTCTTCAACCATAGAGAGTGGTACTCAACAACATCTTAACAGAAACTTCTTTAACCACAGAGAGTGGTACCACCAACATCTTAACAAAGACTTCTTGTACCACAGAGAGTGGTACTCACCCACATCTTAACAAAGACTTCTTGTACCACAGAGAGTGGTACCCACCCACATCTTAACAAAGACTTCTTGTACCACAGAGAGTGGTACTCACCCACATCTTAACAAAGACTTCTTGTACCACAGAGAGTGGTACTCACCCACATCTTAACAAAGACTTCTTGTACCACAGAGAGTGGTACTCACCCACATCTTAACAAAGACTTCTTGTACCACAGAGAGTGGTACCCACCCACATCTTAACAAAGACTTCTTGTACCACAGAGAGTGGTACTCACCCACATCTTAACAAAGACTTCTTGTTCCACAGAGAGCGGTACTCACCCACACCTTAACAAAGACTTCTTGTATCACAGAGAGTGGTACCCATCCACATCTTAACAAAGACTTCTTGTACCACAGAGAGTGGTACTCACCCACATCTTAACAAAGACTTCTTGTACCACAGAGAGTGGTACTCACCCACATCTTAACAAAGACTTCTTGTTCCACAGAGAGTGGTAATCACTCACACCTTAACAAAGACTTCTTGTACCACAGAGGGTGGTACTCAACCACACATTCACAAAGACTTCTTGTACCACAGAGAGTGGTACTCACCCACACATTCACAAAGACTTCTTGTACCACAGAGAGCAGTACTCATCCACACCTTAGCAAAGACTTCTTTTACCACAGAGAGCGGCACTCACCTACACAGTCACAAAGACTTCTTCAACCATAGAGAGTGGTACTCAACAACATCTTAACAAAGACTTCTTGTACCACAGAGAGTGGTACTCATCCACACCTTAGCAAAGACTTCTTTTACCACAGAGAGCGGCACTCACCTACACCGTCACAAAGACTTCTTCAACCATAGAGAGTGGTACTCACCAACATCTTAACAAAGACTTCTTGTACCACAGAGAGTGGTACTCACCCTCATCTTAACAAAGACTTCTTGTACCATGGAGAGTGGTACCCACCCACATCTTAACAAAGACTTCTTGTACCACAGAGAGTGGTACTCACCCACATCTTAACAAAGACTTCTTGTACCACAGAGAGTGGTACTCACCCACATCTTAACAAAGACTTCTTGTACCACAGAGAGTGGTACTCACCCACATCTTAACAAAGACTTCTTGTACCACAGAGAGTGGTACTCACCCACATCTTAACAAAGACTTCTTGTACCACAGAGAGTGGTACTCACCCACATCTTAACAAAGACTTCTTGTACCACAGAGAGTGGTACTCACCCACATCTTAACAAAGACTTCTTGTACCACAGAGAGTGGTACTCACCCACATCTTAACAAAGACTTCTTGTACCACAGAGAGTGGTACCCACCTACATCTTAACAAAGACTTCTTGTACCACGGAGAGTGGTACTCACCCACATCTTAACAAAGACTTCTTGTACCACAGAGAGTGGTACCCACCCACATCTTAACAAAGACTTCTTGTACCACAGAGAGTGGTACCCACCCACATCTTAACAAAGACTTCTTGTACCACAGAGAGTGGTACTCACCCACATCTTAACAAAGACTTCTTGTTCCACAGAGAGTGGTACTCACCCACATCTTAACAAAGACTTCTTGTACCACAGAGAGTGGTACCCACCCACATCTTAACAAAGACTTCTTGTACCACAGAGAGTGGTACCCACCCACATCTTAACAAAGACTTCTTGTACCACAGAGAGTGGTACCCACCCACATCTTAACAAAGACTTCTTGTACCACAGAGAGTGGTACTCACCCACATCTTAACAAAGACTTCTTGTTCCACTGAGAGTGGTACTCACCCACATCTTAACAAAGACTTCTTGTACCACAGAGAGTGGTACTCACCCACATCTTAACAAAGACTTCTTGTTCCACAGAGAGTGGTACTCACCCACATCTTAAGAAAGACTTCTTGTTCCACAGAGAGTGGTACTCACTCACACCTTAAGAAAGACTTCTTGTACCACAGAGAGCGGCACTCACCTACACCGTCTCAAAGACTTCTTCAACCATAGAGAGTGGTACTCAACAACATCTTAACAGAAACTTCTTTAACCACAGAGAGTGGTACTCACCAACATCTTAACAAAGACTTCTTGTACCACAGAGAGTGGTACTCACCCACATCTTAACAAAGACTTCTTGTTCCACAGAGAGTGGTACTCACCCACATCTTAACAAAGACTTCTTGTACCACAGAGAGTGGTACCCACCCACATCTTAACAAAGACTTCTTGTACCACAGAGAGTGGTACCCACCCACATCTTAACAAAGACTTCTTGTACCACAGAGAGTGGTACCCACCCACATCTTAACAAAGACTTCTTGTACCACAGAGAGTGGTACTCACCCACATCTTAACAAAGACTTCTTGTTCCACAGAGAGTGGTACTCACCCACATCTTAACAAAGACTTCTTGTACCACAGAGAGTGGTACTCACCCACATCTTAACAAAGACTTCTTGTTCCACAGAGAGTGGTACTCACCCACATCTTAAGAAAGACTTCTTGTTCCACAGAGAGTGGTACTCACTCACACCTTAAGAAAGACTTCTTGTACCACAGAGAGCGGCACTCACCTACACCGTCACAAAGACTTCTTCAACCATAGAGAGTGGTACTCAACAACATCTTAACAGAAACTTCTTTAACCACAGAGAGTGGTACTCACCAACATCTTAACAAAGACTTCTTGTACCACAGAGAGTGGTACCCACCCACATCTTAAGAAAGACTTCTTGTACCACAGAGAGTGGTACTCACCCACATCTTAACAAAGACTTTTTGTACCACAGAGAGTGGTACTCACCAACATCTTAACAAAGACTTCTTGTACCACAGAGAGTGGTACCCACCCACATCTTAAGAAAGACTTCTTGTTCCACAGAGAGTGGTACTCACTCACACCTTAAGAAAGACTTCTTGTACCACAGAGAGTGGTACTCACCCACACATTCACAAAGACTTCTTGTACCACAGAGAGCAGTACTCACCCACACCTTCTGTGTCTCCAAGTAGAGATGTTTCCAGTGCGCCTGGTGTGTGCTGTATTTATACATTGCCATATCGGGGCCATATCAGGACCCCATCATTACACAAACTGATGCCACTGATAGGTCAGTGAGTTTTGCGTATCGTCATCTTCTTAGGAAATTTACTTCCTTCAGAGAGACCGCAGGAATTTGAGATTTTTGGCAGCCTACACATCAGTGGGGGCAGCAGGGTTACCAGCACAAGGTAAGCTGAGCAAGCAGTGCTAGGCAGAACTTTATGTAAACAATGGAGGTGGGCGAGCCAGAGCCGAGGCAGGGCGAGTCAAACTGAGCACATATTGCCCCCGCCCCACCTGAGCCAGCAAATATTTGGGAACTAAGGCGTGCTGCAAATATCCTGCAATCACAGAACAAGGAAGTTTCCCATTTCGAAAACTTTTTTCTTCTAACGTGGTAGCGTTTCACTTCAGTACATTAGTTTAGCATTTGCTAGAAGTGATCAATTCTTAAGAAGCATTCCTGCCACCGCCCTGCCTCAGGGCGATGCCAGTAAAGAGCCAAGAGGCCAGGCAGGCCCCTCACGGCTGCTATATGTAGGTGACGCACAAGAGTGGATTTTACGTAGCGCATAAACTAAACTGATGGGGCCTCATTTATGAAAAGTGACGCATCGCTGCGTGAAAACAGCGATGCGTCACTTTTCACTGCGCACTCCTTGCGACACCAATGATGCGTCATATTTAATGTATGACGCATCATGTCGCGAGGACTTACAGATACGTCAGTATTTCTGACGCATCTGTAAGCGCAAAAGTGACGCATTGCTGGAGTGTGTCACAAAAGTGACGCAACTCCAGCAATGCGTCCTTTCACATGGGGAAAGCCCCATGTGAAAGGGCTTGCGTCAGTCTTACGCCTGCTGTGAGGCAGGCGCAAGATTTTGACGCAACCGCATCCTAAAAGTGACGCAGTGAAATCTCATAGATTTCACTGTGTCACTATTACGAGGCTTTTTGCGGGGGAACGCCCCCTCTGCATACATTATACCTGACGCAGGTATAATGTGGCGCAGGATTTTAAAAAGTGACGCATCTACCTAGATGCGTCACTTTTTAAATATGGCGCAACAAGGCGCATGCTTTACGCCGCAGATGCGTCACAAAAAGTGACGCATCCGGGGCCTCATTTATGAAAAGTGACGCATCGCTGCGTGAAAACAGCGAAGCGTCACTTTTCACTGCGCACTCCTTGCGACACCAATGATGCGTCATATTTAATGTATGACGCATCATGTCACAAGGACTTACAGATACGTCAGTATTTCTGACGCATCTGTAAGCGCAAAAGTGACGCATTGCTGGAGTGTGTCACAAAAGTGACGCAACTCCAGCAATGCGTCCTTTCACATGGGGAAAGCCCCATGTGAAAGGGCTTGCGTCAGTCTTACGCCTGCTGTGAGGCAGGCGCAAGATTTTGACGCAACGGCGTCCTAAAAGTGACGCAGTGAAATCTCATAGATTTCACTGCGTCACTATTACGAGGCTTTTTGCGGGGGAACGCCCCCTCTGCATACATTATACCTGACGCAGGCATAATGTGGCGCAGGGGTTTAAAAAGTGACGCATCTACCTAGATGCGTCACTTTTTAAATATGGCGCAACAAGGCGCATGTTTTACGCCGCCGATGCGTCACAAAAAGTGACGCATCCGCAGCGCAAAACTGACGCAAGGCCTCATAAATGAGGCCCCTGCAGTTCAAGGCGCTGCCAAATGCGCTGATGAAGGGGAATTGAGAAGAGTAACATTAAATAATTGCTTAGGTTCTATCACACAGGTTGTTTAACAGAGGGGAGAGAGGATTTACGAGTCATGTTGGTGTCTCTTCGTGTGCAGTTTCCAGAAACTATATTCAAATTACAGAGAAGTGTTCTGGAAACCACGTCTTTTGGAAGAACACACATTGAACAGTTTCATGGATTAGACTTTTGTATCCAAACACTCGGGGGTTATTTTCAGACTTTTTTAACTTGAATTTTTAAAAAATAAACAGAAAGGATTCTTTATCAAAGTCCTATATGTGTGTGTGTGTAAGGGGAAACAACCTTTACAATGCGGTCAGAACCACGCACTACCATTATGACATGCATTACAACACATGCGCCTTCACCACACAAAGTTTTGCAACGCATATGCCTTTACCACACACGCCTTTACAACGAAAATTTAAGTATATGTACATATTGCCGGGCTGCACTGTGACTTTTGTTTGTTTTCACTATTTAAATGGTATCATTTTGGCGGCGTGTCATGTGAACTAGACCCCGCTCTGACGGTCGAAACGCGTCATGGCAGGCACTAGCCGGATGTAAACTATGTGCTGTGATACTATTAAAGCACTTCTTTGAATTTCAATTTCCGCCGTTTGGTGGTCCGTACCTTGTTTGTCTCACCATTCATATGGTGGGCTAGGATTGTTTCACATATATACACAGATATATATATATACTAGCAGCCCGTCCCGACCTTGTCCGGGAGCAATCAGGCTTCCCTGCCCCCCGCCTGCTTCGACAGCCAAACCTATGTACATCGGGCCCAAAAAACAATGAGTCAAGATGGTGGTATTGCATGCGTTTTGAAAGGGAGTGTGCATTTTGTTAACTCTTCAGTGCGAGTTAAAGAACCATTTTCGAACATAATTAAGTAAATGATGCACTTGACTTCCCCCGCCTGCATCCCGGACCCGCACTTGGCTTTCCCGCCCGCATCCCGGACCCCCGCCCACAGCAGTAAATGATGCACTTGGCTTCCCCGACCCCTGCCCGCAGCCCGGACCCGTACTTGGCTTTCCCGCCCGGACCCCCGCCCGCAGCCCTGGCAAACGCCTGCCCCATAGCCCGCCTGCCCCGACCCCCGCCTGCTCCGACATTGTCAGTGGGTCCCCGGAGCCTTACCTCAACCGCAGCTCCTCCCCCGCGCTCCTCAGTTCACCACTCCGCTGCTCCTGGTCGTCACCGCTCCTCCCCCTCGCCATGTCCGCCACTCCTCCTCGCGCTCCTGGACGCCGCTCCTCCCTGCGCTCCTGACGTGAGCACGCAGGCCGCGGCCGGCGCTACTTCTCGGACAACTTTTTTTTTTATGTACATTTTTTTAAAATATAACGTATTTTTTTAACTTTATATAGCCTATGTCCATCTGCACACCCTGAGGATTACAACAATGTATCGGGTGTGTGGATTGGTGCAATGGTTCCCGAGTTTACCCGCCTCAAATGCTCAAAGTTCTTCCTTTATAATAGTAGTATAGATATATATATTACCTATTTGCGGTCGCCAGTAGGTAGTTCTAGTTAGGACCTAGCTACCATAGGAAATCCGCAACATTCTATTGGGAATAACTTTGGCGCCGGTTGAGGAATTTTCGTGTCATTTTCCAAAATTAAGGCAGCTCCGCTCCTTCCCTGAAAGTTTTGGGGGGATTCGTGAACTGGGGGCTGAGAAAAAAGGGGGGGTCCCAAAACGTGTTTTCCCCATGTTCATTTTCATAGGACGAATTGACCAGCACTCTCAGTAAGTAAAACCAAGTAGGTTTATTGCACAGAAAGAAAAACGCGTTTCGTCACTTGCCTTCGTCAGTTTCAACTGGCGACGGCGAGGCGAGTGTAAATAATGGCAACATAAGAAACATAAAAAAGGACCAAAGTCCAAAATCATAAGCGCCTTCTTTGAATGGTAAAATAAACCAAATAATAATAAAGTTAAACACATTTGGGTACAAAGTACTGCCTAGCCAATCCATTAGATATTTACAAACAGATGTTTATATATATATATATATATATATATATATATATATATATATATATATATATATATATATATATATATATATATATATATATATATATATACATACATACATTTCGTTTTGATAGGAATTTTTTATCTGTGACAGGCCTGTGAAACGCTCCGATTCACAGTGCACTGCTGATGCACTTAAGAGTGTGCGTTCAGTAGTACTCGACAACATGGCATGAGCACAATTTACATTACAGAAGAACACATTCATTTGTGGTAGGCATGGGGAGACAAAGCGATTTGCTTGGAATCACAGGATGTTGAGCTGATGCTGAGATTCGAACGTAGCTCCCCAGCTCTAAAGTTCGCAATTCTAGAACTTGTGGCGGGAGGTGTGTCTAAAAGTGTATGTCGGTGCTGGCCATCAATGAGAGAGACCTGTGCATTTTTCAAATGGCTGGTGAATAACTATGAGTATGTTGCTGGAGATGTGGGCCACCGTGCCACCAATGTACTTACCAGGTGAGGGTAAACACCCATTATTCCACAACTTTCCTTCCGCATACCATCACTCCACATACTTTCATTACGAAAGTACCATGACTCCGCAATGCCATTATAACGCATGGCATTACATTTTACATGCTTTTACCACACATACATTTACAACGAAATTCGTTGTAAATGCATGAATGGTAAAAGCATGTTTTTTTAATGTTTGGATAAGGTAAGTATGGGTATAGGGGTATATGTTTTGTGGTACTGAGGTATATGTTTTGGGGTGTTTGGGTATTTTTAGGGTTCAGATATAGTTTTGGATTATAGGGTTTAGAGATAGGTATGGGTTTTAGGGTACAGAGGTATTTTTGGTGTTCAGGGGTAGGTTTGTGTTTTGGGGTATAGGGGTATTTTAGGGTTCAGGGGTAGGTTTGGGTTTTGAGGTAGGTTCAGGGCTAGGTTTGGGTTTTGGGGTACTGGGGTATTAGGGTTTAGGGATAGATTTGGGTTTTGGGGTACAGGGTATATTTATAGGGTTAAGATGCGTTAGTGTTTAAGGGTGTTGGGGTATTTTAAGTAGTAAGGATGTGTTATGATTATGGGTGCAGGGGTATTTAAAGGGAGCAGGGTGGGATTAGCACACGATATGAGACATGGCATGAAGGGCGGAACGTTCCACACGCCCCCAGCGTTTGTCACGCCCCCAGCACACACCCAAAGCACAACACAGACACGCCCACAAGGGACTACTTTGCTGGCACCGTTCTTTTTACCTTTTAAATGTATATGTTGGGCGTCTGCATAGCCTATGTCCTTCTGCTGCAACTGCCCTTTCCAATGTTGTATTGGGTGTTGTGATTGGTGCTGTGGTTCCTGAGATTACCCGCCTCAAAGGTTTGTGCTCTCTCTTTATTATATTAGTATGGAACCTATCCGGTGGCCAGGCACTGTCAAAGCGATTCATAATAATATTCTACAGTGCCTTGAATATTATGTCATCGCCTCGGTTCCTAAACCACGCAGAGGCGGCGATAGAGATAGAATGCTAAGGAGACTGGAATCAGAAATGATCTTAGAACTAGACAGCAGGTTCCCTAATGGGTTGAATACCACAGAAGATTTACATGTGTTTCTATAACCACTACATTCTTCCCTTTTTTTTCTTGATTCAACTTTAGTGGAGGGCTCCGCCTTTTCTGCCTCTCTTGCCAGTTAAACTTTTTTGAATTTCGCCTTCATATTACACCTATTTTTTCATACTTTTTCGGTTTACCTATATACATGTTTCTTTTTCTTCTGTATATTAGGACTCACTCTTTTTTGCACTTTTTAAAGGACATAGGCATTCTCGCACGCATATTTGTTTCTGTCTCCCTAGTTTGTAATTCCCCATCATGATGTGGTTCTTTGTTTATTTACTTATTCGTATCCTGAGTTTTTTTGAAAAATCTTGATAGCCAAATGTTGCTGCTATTATATTTATGACCTTCAATGCATTTATGCAGAGATACCAGCTGTTACTGTGATAAGCCCTTTTATTAAAATATGAACTATGGCTTACATTTTTGCGATTTTGCACATATTTCCTTTGTTCACAAACGATCTGCATTATTTGCACAGTTCATACTTGCACTTAATTTGCGAAATTTGCACTAACATATACAATGCTTGTTTTGCACATATGATATTTATGTCAACCTGCACAGTACTCTGGTCGGTTATTGCATTTATGCTTTTATAAAATATTTATTCAGTAGCACAATATCAATCAAATATCATTGCTCAGATTTATGTAAATAATATGGATTTAGTATTAATTTTAGATTTTTATTCTATCTAATTCTAACATACTGATCAGGATTTTAAATTGTTTGGAAGACAGACTATGTATGTCCATAGCTTGTAGTGTGTCCTTGCTTTCTATTATCACATGGTGTGGTTATTTTGAAAAAAATGCAATGGGAAAAAAAACTGTGAAAAAAACATATTTAAATGGTGTATGGTTCATTACCTGACAATCTGTGAGCAAGGGCGGACGCCCGAAACGCGTCAGATTTGGTGACTCTTCTTTGAATAAATCTCTGCCGGAGAAAATACGTTGGATTTGTGTGGTCTCTGCTATCGCGGTGGCGGTGTGGTGTGAGGCTGCTGCTGATATATATATATATATATATATATATATATATATATATATATATATATGTGTATATATATATATATATATATATATATATATATATATATATATATATATATATTACCTACTGGCGGTCGCCAGTAGGTAGTTATAGTTAGGATTTTTTTCAATGCAAAATCTCAAAATTCTATTTGGAATAACTTTGACGCCGGTTGACGAATCTGCCTGAAAAGTTTCTCAAATTTGCCTCGCGGAGCTCCGGTCCTTCCTTGAAAGTTTCGGGGGGATTCGTCAAGTGGGGGCCGAGATAAAAGGGGGTCCCAAAACGTGTTTTCCCCATGTTAATTTCCATAGGGCGGTCGATGTGCCTTTGCTATGTCTCAAGATATGTGCTCCAGTGGATTTTGAGTAATTTAGGTTCAACAAAAATATATGTATCTATGGCAGCGCCCCGGGCGCGACACACGAGGTGCGGACGGAAATCTGATTGGCTCTCAAGTGTCTGTAAACATTCGAAACAGTCCGGAGCGGCCGCCATCTTGTGTCTCGGTAGGATCGAGACACAAGAGGTGGCCAAAACAAAGGGGGAAAGGACCATAAGGGGGCTGGGTAGACCCCCCTGACCTCCTAGGTTTGATGTCGGGGCTATAAAGGGCCCCGCGGGGCACAAAATATATATATATATATTTTTTTTCGTTTTGCGCGGGGGAGCGCCCGGTACGCGCACCGGGGAGCGGACCGGGGAGCGTTCAATGAGGAAAAAAGAATGACAGAGTTTTTTAAAAATGAAGCCTTTTTTTTATAAATTGGAGGTAGTTCTGAAAAGAACTGTTTTCTTTCTTTTTGTTGTTTTATATTTTTTTTAATGTTTTTTGAACATTTTGTACTTTTTTGGCTTTTCAAAACAGTTTTATATTTTTTTTGTATTTTTTTAGGGGGAGAAACAAAAAAAGGGAATTGAAACTGGCTCAACTGGAGCAAAAAAGAAAAAAAGAAAAAAATGACTTCTTTTTGGGGAACTTGTGATTGTCACCTGCAAAAACGATGAGCTTTACGCTCTTTTCACCATAGGCGATAAGCTTGCCACATGCAGTACAAGTGATTTTAAAATCAGCAAATCGTTGCTGAATACAAGGCATCATCTCTGATGTTTCTGGTCCCGATGAAGTGGGTTCGTTTCTTTGGGAGGTGGTCCTTGATGACTGGGAGGGTTACTGGCCAGTTCCCTGAGCTCTGCACGAGAATAGTTGTTAGGGTACTTACATTGCATATGTCGAATCATGGTATTGTTACCAAAGGAATACTTTTTGCTTGGGTTGCCCCTTGAGAGTTGTTCCTTACAAATTAGGCAAGTTACCTTGGCCGCATTCACTTTTTTCTTTCCCTCTGGGAGTGAAAAAAACTCCTATACAATGTGTGACTTGGGCTTGTATGGGGTATTTTGTTCAGGCAGCCATCTTCTCCCATCCTCCTCTTCCTCCTCCTCCTCTTCTTGACCACCAATGTACTGTTGTGGTGGTCCTCTTGGTGGTTGTGGTGGTGGTAGTGGTGGTGCAGATGCACCAGCTGCTGCTACTGAAGCCATTATATAGATGAAAAAGGTACAGAGAGGTACAATCAGGTCTTCCTCAGTCAAATGACAAAGTCAGAATAAGGAAAAAAGGTGGGGTCTTTCATCATTTGGAAAAAAAAAGGCCTGAACCAATGAGAAGTGTTATTTTCAGGTCACAAGACCTGGGATTTCATCATTATGAAAGTAAAACTGTTCTGCACCAATTAAAAGTGTTATTTTCAGGTCACATGACCGACGCGCCCACGAGCGTGCCCGCGCCCCGGGTCGCGTCGCGTAAGGGCGTCAGAAGTTTACGTTGCGCGATCGTATTCGCTCGAGTGCTTCCGGGTGCGCTTACGCCGTGCGTATCACGCGGACGCGGCTACGCGATACATCACGATCATGTTTTCGTTCGCGACATTGGCGCTAACGGGACGCTTCCCGGAGCGCACCCCGGGGCGCTTCAAACGACTACGCTCTCAGGGGCGCGCCCCGGGAGCGCTCCAGGGTAAAAAAAATAATAATAATAATATTTATAATTTCAAATACAAATAAAATTTAGGATTAATTAATTTTGAAAAATATTACATTTCATAGCTATAGACATTTGCTATTAACCACATTTTGAACTTCAAAGAAAAAAACATAGGTTTGGGGCCTTATATATAGTTAGGAATAAGCATTTAAAAAACCTATGAAATTCACTGAAAAAACCATAGGTTTCACACCAGTTATAGTTAGAAATTAGCATATAAAAACCTATTAAATTCACTGAAAAAACCATAGGTTTCACACCAGTTATAGTTGGCTGCAAATTTTACTGACATAAAACCATTGAAGTTCCACGTTCTAGTTAGTTGGACTCACTATAACTTGCGCGTGTAATGCACTGCTGATGACGTCACATATTACATCACTCATGACATGGTGCTAATTCCAAACTATAACTGGTGTGAAACCTATGGTTTGTTCAGTGAATATATATATATATATATATGTATATGTATGTATGTTTATATATATGTATATTACCTACTGACGGTCCCCAGTAGGTAGTTATAGTTAGGATTTTTTTCAATGCAAAATCTCAAAATTCTATTTGCAATAACTTTGGCGCTGGTTGACGAATCTGCCTGAAATTTTCCTCAAATTTGCCTCGCGGAGCTCCGGTCCTTCCTTGAAAGCTTGAGCGGGTTTTGTCAAGCGGGGGCCGAGATAAAAGGGGGGTCCCAAAACTTGTTTTCCCCATGTTAATTTCCATAGGGCGGTCGAACTCACTTTTAGCCCGAACGGCTGAATGGATTTCCACCAAACTTGGCAAAATTTTAGGGACTGGTAGCCCGAATTGCCTTTGCTATGTCTCAAGATATGTGCTTCAGTGGATTTTAAGTAATTTAGGTTCAAAAAAATATATATATCTATGGCCGCGCCCCAGGGAGCAACGCGACTTGCGTACGGAAAGCTGATTGGCTCTCGGGTGTCTGTAAACATTCGAAACAGTCCGGACTGGCCACCATCTTGTGTCTCGGTAGGATAGAGACACAAGAGGTGGAAAGAAAAAGGGGGAAATGACCATAAGGGGGCAGGGTAGACCCCCCCTGACTCCCTAGGTTTGATGTGGGGGCTACAAAAGGGCCACGCGGTGCAAAATATATATATATATTTTTTTGATTTGCGCGGGGGGAGCGCCCGGTATGCGCACCGGGGAGCGGACCGGGGAGCGGCCCATGGGGAAA
Organism: Lissotriton vulgaris; assembly: GCF_964263255.1. Classification (NCBI taxonomy): domain Eukaryota; kingdom Metazoa; phylum Chordata; class Amphibia; order Caudata; family Salamandridae; genus Lissotriton; species Lissotriton vulgaris. Next base: position 272,317,627 of record NC_141690.1, on the reverse strand, counting down.
GAAGAATGAGAGAGTTATTAAAAAATTTAGTATTTTTTTATAAATTTGAGGTAGTTCTAAAAAGAAATGTTTTTTTCTTCTTTTTGTTGTTTTATTTTTTGTGTCTTTGGAACATTTTGTACTTTTTTGGCTTTTATGAACTATTTTATATTTTTTTGGTATTTTTATGGGGATAAACGAAAAAACAGGGAATTGAAAATGGCTCAACTGGAGCAGAAAAAAAAAATAGGAAAAAATTAGGGTTTTTTGGGGCATTTGTGGTTGTCCCCAGCAAGGACGATGAGCTTTATGCTCAGTTCACAATAGGAGATGGTCTTACCACAATGTATACATGTTATACGGAAATCCCCAAACCGTGGCTGAATGCAAGGGATCATCTCCCTTGCCTCTGGTCCCATTGAAATGGGTTGATTTCTTTGGGAGGTGGAGCTTGAAGATTGGGGAAGGTTACTGGCCAGTTCCCTCATCTCTGCAGCAGAATAGTTGATTGGATGCCTGCTCTGCATGTGGCGAATCATGGTGTTGTTTCCGAAAGAGTATTTCTTAATAGGGTTTCCCCTGGAAAGTTCCACGCCACAAATTAGGCAAGTCACCTTGGCCGCATTTACTTTTTTCTTGCCCTCTGGGATCAAAAAAAACTCCCATACAATGTGTGGTTTTGGCTGGAATGGGGTATTGTGTTCTTGCAGCCATCTTCTCCTCCCCTCCTCCTCCTCCTCTTGTTGATCACCAATGTAATCTTGTGGTGGTCCTCTTGGTGGTTGTGGTGGTGGTGGTGGTGGTGGTGGTGCAGATGCTCCAGCTGCTGCTGCTATTGAAGCCATTTCAAAGTACAAAATATACCTGAAAGATTGCAAACAGGTCTTCCTAAGTCAAAGGACAAAGTCAGAATAAGGAAAACAGGTGGGGTCTTTTATCATTTGGAGAAAAAAAAAGGCCTGAACCAATGAGAAGTGTTATTTTCAGGTCACAAGACCAGGGATTTCATCATTATGAAACCAAAACTGTTCTGCACCAATAAAAAGTGTTATTTTCAGGTCACATGACCGACGCGCTTACGCGGCACGCCCCCGTCGCTTAAGCGTGTCACATGTTTACGCTGCGCGATCGTATTCGCTCGAGTGCTTCCGGGTGCGCTTACGCCGTGCGTATCACGTGGACGCGGCTACGCGATACGTCACGATGATGTTTTAATTCGCGGCAATAGCGCTAACGGGACGCTCTCCGGAGCGCCCCCTAGGGCGCTTCAAAAGACTACGCTTTCAGGGGCGCTCACCGGGTCGCGCCCGGGAGCGCTCCAGGGTAAAAAAAATATATATATATATATATATACATTAAAAAATTTTTTTAAATACAAATAAAATATAGGATTCATTCTTTTTCAAAAATATTACATTTTATAGCTATAGACATTTGCTATTAACAAAATTCTGAAATCCAAAAAAAAAATATAGGTTTGGGACCTTATATATAGTTAGGAATTAGCATTTAAAAAACCTATGAGATTCACTGAAAAAACCATAGGTTTCACATCCGTTATAGTTAGGAATTAGCATTTAAAAAACCTATTAAATTCACTGAAAAAATCATAGGTTTCACACCAGTTATAGTTAGCTGGAAATTTTACTGACATAAAACCATTGAAATTCCACGTTATAGTTAGTTGGACTCACTATAACTTGCGCGTGTAATGCACTGCTGATGACGTCACACATTACATCACTCATGACATGGTCAGTGACATCACTCATGACATCACTGATGACACCATCCTTGCGACAGAGTGACAGACCTCCTTTCACTGTAACCCTTGAAAAACCTATTCAAAAATAGAAACTAAAATTTTCAAAAAAAAGGAGATACCCTTACCAGTTACTACAACCAATTCAGTAATTCTACCATTTAAATACACATCCACTAATTCACCATCAGTTCTATGTAGTCACTCATACATATACTCACTCATCATATGTAGTGACACACCTATACATCCTGTAACACATCGACGGTCTTCCAAAAGTTGCTCACACACATACTCACACATGCAAATAAACTATTGAACATCCATTTCTTTGCATATACAGATATACACACACTACCACCTTACTTCTAAGGAAACTTACACATACTTACTCTCTTAAACAATCACTTATCGAAACACATACTTATTTAAACAGGAAATCTTACAATCTCTCACTCTCACATATACCCACTTATATACATCAATACTCACATATACTAGATTAAAACATATGTAGTTACTGATAAAGACACTAGTGAGACAGTCATTCACTCACTAACACACACATATACACACTCATCCATCCATACAGTCCTGCACATATGCCGTCTTCCAAACACATACAAACAGTGAGTCAGTCATTGATACATCTATGTGCTAAGTAATACCCCCACCAAACCATACAGACACTCATACTGATACTAAAAAAAAATCTAATAACCCATATACACACACATGTAGCTACTCACCAACCCATGCAGCCAATTATACACAAAGTGAAACACTGATACAAACATTTAAATATTTAAACAATACTCGCTAATATATGTATTCACTAAAATACACTTAATAAGCCAGTTAACGAATCAATTTTTAAAAAAAAAACTTCCATTAAGACTCTTATTTAAACATTTATTCTTCCATTGACCTTTACATATACATATATAAAACATATTTATTTTTCAGAAAGGCACACATTCACTGGATGGTGTCATCAGTGATGTCACTGGCCATGTCATGAGTGATGTAATATGTGACGTCATCAGCAGTGCATTACACGCGCAAGTTATAATGAGTCCAACTAACTATAACGTGGAATTTCAATGGTTTTATGTCAGTAAAATTTCCAGTTAACCATAACTGGTGTGAAACCTATGGTTTTTTCAGTGAATATGTGTGTATATATGTATATATATATATATATATATATATATATATATTTTCGGCATAGAACGTCGGCAGCAGCATGCAGCAGCGGCAAAGTAGACGAAGCAAACCCAAATCTGTGAATGTGGTAAGTTTATTTCAGTAAATCGCTCATCACCACTCCGCCATGACGCGTTTCGGTGCCAACAGCACCTTGATCACATGACAATCGCTACAAGGCGGGCGTGCTCATTTTAAATTACTTAGAGCCAATCAAAATAACGTCATAGACATAAAAGACGTATATTGCAAAAAATTACTGCATAAATGCAAAGATGTATTTGTACACATAAGTAGGGCAATGTTGATACTCATATATATATATATTCACTGAAAAAAACCATAGGTTATAGACCATATATAGTTAGGAATTTGCATTTACAAAACCTTGAAAATTCACTGAAAAAACCATAGGTTAGAGACCATATATAGTTAGCTGGACATTTTATTGACAAAAAACCAATGAAATTCCATATATAGTTAGTTGCACTAACTATATATCGCGCACCCGCAATCCACTGCTGATGATGTCACATATTACATCATTCATGACATGGTCAGTGACATCACTGATGACATCACTGATGACATCTCAAATGACATCACTGATGACATCACTGATGACATCTCAAATGACATCACTGATGACATCATCTAGTGTCTGTGTGTTTTTGTAAAGTTTAAATATGTTTTACATATTGAAGAATGAGTGGATGTATGGAAGACTGAGTGTGTGTGTGGCTGGCTGGGAGGTGTGTGACTCTGTGCATATCAATGTGTACTTGTATCAGTGATTGTATAAGAGAGTAAGTATGTGTTAGTATATGTGTGAAAAGTATGGTGTTCTGTGTTTAACTGTATAGATGAGGAAATCGAAGTGTGATTGATTCTTCACAGGACTGACTAGGTGTATGAGTGCATATGATAGTGTTGTAATAATGAGTGACTGTATGTATGAGTGATTGTATGGGTGAATGAGTGAATGTGTGTGTAGACGTAGGAATCAGTGAGTGCGTATGTAGTAACTGGTATTGGTGTGTCATGATGTCATCAGTGATGTCATTTGAGATGTCATCAGTGATGTCATTTGAGATGTCATCAGTGATGTCATCAGTGATGTCACTGAAGTATGGTGTTCTGTGTTTAACTGTATAGATGAGGAAATGGAAGTGTGATTGATTCTTTACAGGACTGACTAGGTGTGTGAGTAACTCCATGGATGAGTGGCAGTGTGTGAGTGTCTGCATAGGTGTATGAGTGCATATGATAGTGTAATAATGAGTGACTGTATGTATGAGTGATTGTATGGGTGAATGAGTGAATGTGTGTGTAGACGTAGGAATCAGTGAGTGCGTATGTAGTAACTGGTATTGGTGTGTCATGATGTCATCACTGATGTCATTTGAGATGTCATCAGTGATGTCATCAGTGATGTCATTTGAGATGTCATCAGTGATGTCATCAGTGATGTCACTGACCATGTCATGAATGATGTAATATGTGACATCATCAGCAGTGGATTGCGGGTGCGCGATATATAGTTAGTGCAACTAACTATATATGGAATTTCATTGGTTTTTTGTCAATAAAATGTCCAGCTAACTATATATGGTCTCTAACCTATGGTTTTTTCAGTGAATTTTCAAGGTTTTGTAAATGCAAATTCCTAACTATATATGGTCTATAACCTATGGTTTTTTTCAGTGAATTTCATTGGTTTTTTAAAAGCTAATATCTATAGCTGTAAAATATATTCTTTATTACGTGACGTATCACGTAGCCACGCGAGACGCCTCATGACGCGTCGCATAACCGTGACGTATCGGTTCTGCAGCGCAAACAAAACCCGTAACGTAAGCGTGCCGGAGCACGCTTACAGATATATATATTTTTTTTAACCTTAATTAGACAAAATCCACACGTGCACATATCTTGAGGCCTTGCAAAGGCACATCAAACAAACAGTCCCTACAATTTTGCCAAGTTTGCTGGAAATCTATTCCCTTAATTTTTTTTTTACTGTTTCTCTTGGTTTTCCCCTTGTTACGCTTACCGGGACGCTACCCGGTACGCGAACCGGACGCTCCAAAAACACAAGATGGTGGACTCCCGTTACGCTGCCGGTTAGCTGCCCGGTTCGCGTACCGGGAAGCGCCTCTACCGCGAAAAATCGCGGGGGACTTTAATATCCCCCTCATAAATCCTAGGGGGTCAGGAGGGGTTTACCTTGCCCCCTTTCCTTCATTTCCGCCTTCTTTTTTCACCACATCTTGTCTCTCGAACCTACCGAGAGACAAGATGGCGGCCGCTCCGGACTGTTTACAATGTTGACAGCTACGCTGCCGGTTAGCTGCCCGGTTAGCTGCCCGGTGAGCTGCCCGGTTCGCGTACCGGGACGCGCCTCTACGGCGTAAAATCGCAAAATTTTTTGCCCCGCGGGGCACTTTAATATCCCCCTCATCAATCCTAGGGGGTCAGGAGTGGTCTACCTTGCCCCCTTTCCTTCATTTCCCCCTTCGTTTTTCACCACATCTTGTCTCTCGATCGTACCGAGAGACAAGATGGCGGCCGCTCCGGTTTGTTTAGAATGTTGACAGACACCGGAGAGCCAATCAGATTCGCTTCGCGAAGTTCCGTTACGCGTCAGGTACGCGAACCGGGGCGCTAACCGGAGCGCTGTCACAGATATATATATTTTTTTAAACGTTAATTTCTCAAAATCCACTGGAGCACATATATTGAGACATAGCAAAGGCACGTCGGGCAAACCATATCTACAATTTTGCCAAGTTTCATGTAAATCTATTCAGCCGTTCGAGCTAAAAGTGAGTCCAACCGCCCTATGGAAAAATGAATGGGAAAAACGCGTTTTGGGACCCCCCTTTGTTCTCGGCCCCCCCTTGACGAAACCCCACCAAATTTTCAGGGGCTGCTCAGAAAAAAATGTGCCATTTTCCTGAAAATTTCAGCCAATTCCGTCCACAAACGCCAAAGTTATTAGACATAGAATTTTCAGAAATCCCATAGAGAAAAAATCCTAACTATATATACCCACTGGCTATCGCCAGTAGGTAATATACATATATAAACATATGTAATCTGCATATCTATATAAATATAAATGCATGCATACATATACATATATGCATACATATGCATGTTATTTACATGAAAGTTTTAAAAACACTAATAAAAGCAAAGCTAAAAAGCCACCTCATTACAAACAGAATGGCTTTAACTTAAACGAGGGCGAGATCTATTGCATTTTCAATGCTTGTTTACTTTGGTTCTATCAAGAAGGCATTCAGATGTGTCACACATTTGCCATAAATTCTGAATGTTAGCACTCTAGTTGCTCATTAGATCACTGTAGTAAAGCTAGTGCTCACCAGGGAAGTCTGCTGCTAATCATGGTTTGCAGCCATTTTCCCGCATTTTTTATCCCGCAGACTTTCAGTCCGCATACCATTATCCCGCAAGGTCATTGAGCTCGCATACCATTATCCCGCATTTTTTCAAAACGCATGTGCATTTATCGCGCATGCCTTTACAAAGAATTACGCTTTAAAGGCATGTATGGTAAATGCATTTGCGTTGTGAAAACCACGATGACGAGAGAGGTAAGTGGGTTTGTGTTAATTTTTTCGTGGGTTAGTGATTGTGTAGTGTAGTGTAGTGTTGTGTAGTGTAGTGTTGTGTTAGTGTAGTGTAGAGTTGTGGTGGTTGTTTAGTGTAGGGTCATGCTGGGGGTAGTGTTTTAGGGTTTAGGGTTGTGTTGTAGTGTTTGCGTAGTGTAGGGTCATGCTGGGGGTAGTGTTTTAGGGTTCAGGGTAGTGTTGTAGTGTTTGCGTAGTGTAGGGTCATGCTGGGGGTAGTGTTTTAGGGTTTAGGGTTGTGTTGTAGTGTTTGCGTAGTGTAGGGTCATGCTGGGGCTAGTGTTTTAGGGTTTAGGGTAGTGTTGTAGTGTTTGCGTAGTGTAGGGTCATGCTGGGCGTAGTGTTTTAGGGTTTAGGGTAGTGTTGTAGTGTTTGCGTAGTGTAGGGTCATGCTGGGGGTAGTGTTTTAGGGTTTTGGGTAGTGTTGTAGTGTTTGCGTAGTGTAGGGTCATGCTGGGGTGTAGTGTTTTAGGGTTTTGGGTAGTGTTGTAGTGTTTGCGTAGTGTAGGGTCATGCTGGGGTTAGTGTTTTAGGGTTTTGGGTAGTGTTGTAGTGTTTGCGTAGTGTAGGGTCATGCTGGGGGGTAGTGTTTTAGGGTTTTGGGTAGTGTTGTAGTGTTTGCGTAGTGTAGGGTCATGCTGGGGGTAGTGTTTTAGGGTTTTGGGTAGTGTTGTAGTGTTTGCGTAGTGTAGGGTCATGCTGGGGGTAGTGTTTTAGGGTTTAGGGTAGTGTTGTAGTGTTTGCGTAGTGTAGGGTCATGCTGGGGGTAGTGTTTTAGGGTTTAGGGTAGTGTTGTAGTGTTTGCGTAGTGTAGGGTCATGCTGGGGGTAGTGTTTTAGGGTTTAGGGTAGTGTTGTAGTGTTTGCGTAGTGTAGGGTCATGCTGGGGTGTAGTGTTTTAGGGTTTTGGGTAGTGTTGTAGTGTTTGCGTAGTGTAGGGTCATGCTGGGGGTAGTGTTTTAGGGTTTAGGGTAGTGTTGTAGTGTTTGCGTAGTGTAGGGTCATGCTGGGGTGTAGTGTTTTAGGGTTTTGGGTAGTGTTGTAGTGTTTGCGTAGTGTAGGGTCATGCTGGGGGGTAGTGTTTTAGGGTTTTGGGTAGTGTTGTAGTGTTTGCGTAGTGTAGGGTCATGCTGAGGGTAGTGTTTTAGGGTTTTGGGTAGTGTTGTAGTGTTTGCGTAGTGTAGGGTCATGCTGGGGGTAGTGTTTTAGGGTTTAGGGTAGTGTTGTAGTGTTTGCGTAGTGTAGGGTCATGCTGGGGGTAGTGTTTTAGGGTTTAGGGTAGTGTTGTAGTGTTTGCGTAGTGTAGGGTCATGCTGGGGGTAGTGTTTTAGGGTTTAGGGTAGTGTTGTAGTGTTTGCGTAGTGTAGGATCATGCTGGGGGTAGTGTTTTAGGGTTTAGGGTAGTGTTGTAGTGTTTGCGTAGTGTAGGGTCATGCTGGGGGTAGTGTTTTAGGGTTTAGGGTAGTGTTGTAGTGTTTGCGTAGTGTAGGGTCATGCTGGGGGTAGTGTTTTAGGGTTTAGGGTTGTGTTGTAGTGTTTGCGTAGTGTAGGGTCATGCTGGGGGTAGTGTTTTAGGGTTTAGGGTAGTGTTGTAGTGTTTGCGTAGTGTAGGGTCATGCTGGGGTGTAGTGTTTTAGGGTTTTGGGTAGTGTTGTAGTGTTTGCGTAGTGTAGGGTCATGCTGGGGGTAGTGTTTTAGGGTTTAGGGTAGTGTTGTAGTGTTTGTGTAGTGTAGGGTCATGCTGGGGGTAGTGTTTTAGGGTTTAGGGTAGTGTTGTAGTGTTTGTGTAGTGTAGGGTCATGCTGGGGGTAGTGTTTTAGGGTTTAGGGTAGTGTTGTAGTGTTTGTGTAGTGTAGGGTCATGCTGGGGGTAGTGTTTTAGGGTTTAGGGTAGTGTTGTACTGTTTGTGTAGTGTAGGGTCATGCTGGGGGTAGTGTTTTAGGGTTTAGGGTAGTTTAGTTGTTTAGTGTATGCTAAAGGCATATTCGTTCTAAAAGTTTTCGTTATTTTAATTTGCGGCCTAATAGTACATGCGGGATTTTTTTTGCGGACTGATGGTATGCGGGATTTCGTCATATATTCGCTAATCATACTTTCTATGGCAAAATGAACCCCCTCATTTTGTTCCTTTTTAAATTAAATGTTTTAAGAGTTACCACTTTATTCCAATCAAGATGGCTTCAGGTGTGCCATACCTTTGTAATAAGTAGGACTGTTAGCACTCTAGTTGTTCTTTAGAACACTCTGGGACAATCTGTCATTGGGCTATAGTTGGGCTACATCTGGCTGATATTTGGGCTACATTTGGTTTTTTGTCTCTGGTGGCCATCTTTGGGCTACATTGGGCTACATTGGGCTACATTTGGGCTCCAACATATATATAGCCCAATGTAGCCCAATTTATATTTTTCAAAGTTAATTTTCGTAAAAACCACTGGAGCCTATATCTTGAGACATAGCAAAGGCACATCGGGCTACCAGTCCCTACAATTTTGCCAAGTTTGGTGTAAATCCATTCAGCCGTTCAGGCTAAAAGTGAGGCCAACCGCCCTATGGAAAATTGCATGGGAAAAACACGTTTTGGGACCCCCCTTTTTTCTCGGCCCCCCCTTGACGAAAACCCCCCAAATTTTCAGGGGCTGCTCAGAAACAAAATGTTCCATTTTCCTGAAAATTTCAGCCAATTCTGTCCTCATAAGCCAAAGTTATTCGACATAGAATTTTCAAAAATCCCATAGGAAAAAAATCCTAACTATATATACCTACTGGCTATCGCCAGTAGGTAATATATATATATATATGTGTGTGTATATATATATATGTGTGTGTATATATATATATATATATATGTGTGTGTATTACCTACTGGCGGTCGCCAGTAGGTATATATAGTTAGGATTTTTTTCCTATGGGATTTCTGAAAATTCTATGTCGAATAACTTTGGCGTTTGTGGACGGAATTGGCTGAAATTTTCAGGAAAATGGCACATTTTGTTTCTGAGCAGCCCCTGAAAATTTGGGGGGTTTCGTCAAGGGGGGGGCCGAGAAAAAAGGGGGGTCCCAAAACGCGTTTTTCCCATTCATTTTTCCATAGGGCGGTTGGAATCACTTTTAGCTCGAACGGCTGAATGGATTTACACGGAACTTGGCAAAATTGTAGATATGGTTTGCCGACGTGCCTTTGCTATGTCTCAATATATGTGCTCCAGTGGATTTTGAGAAATGAACGTTTTAAAAAAACAGATATATCTGTAACAGCGCTCCGGTTAGCGCCCCGGTTCGCGTACTTGACCCGTAACGGAACTTCGCGAAGCGAAGCTGATTGGCTCTCCGGTGTCTGTCAACATTCTAAACAGTCCGGATCGGCCGCCATCTTGTCTCTCGGTAGGATCGAGAGACAAGAGGTGGAGAAAAACGAAGGGGGAAATTAATGAAAGGGGGCAAGGTAGACCCCTCCTGACCCCCTAGGAATGATGTGGGGGCTATTAAAGGGTCCCGTGGAGCAAAAAAGAAAAATAAAAAAAATTCGATATTTCGCGGTAGAAGTGCTACCCGGTACGCGAACCGGTAGCTTACCGGTAGCGTAATGGGAGTTCGCCATTTTGTGTTTCAGACAAATTTAATCTCAAGATGGAGGAATAACAATGTGGGAAATGGGTATAAGGGGGCACGGGAGACGTATCCTGACCCCCTAGGTTTTCTGAGGGTGGCTGAGGAGGCTCATATATGTCGATAAAAAAATAAATTTTTTGAATTTTTCGCGCGGTTAGATGCCGGTACGCGAACCGGGTAGCGTACCGGGAAGCGAACATAAGTGAAAATTAGTGAAAAAAGGTACATTCGAAATTTTAAAAGAGTAATTATAGTTAAGGTAGCTCTGAAAAGAGCTTTTGGGTTCTGTGTAAGTTCTAGGTACTTATAAGTAGGTACCAATACACAGTCTTAAATTTTGTATGAAAACTCTGTTTCCCTCATCTGAGAAGTGCACACCATCTCCTCTGTAGATATCTTGCATGTAGTAACGCAAGTTATTGTTGTAGATGGCGCCCATTCCATGGTCTCTCATATAAGCTGAAACAGACTTATTTACATGCTTCCTCGCTTTCTCAATTTGTGGACAAATTTGGTTGGACCACCTCCATTTCTGTCTTTGGCATATATTGGAATATACCAAGGCAGTTTGAGGAAAAAGTGCCATTAATTGCTCAAAGGTGTCCTTTAAGAGCATTTTCAGACCTACCCCAGTCAAAGTGCCCAAATCATTTCCCCCACAGTGCACTATTATGAGGTCAGCGTTTGGCAAATGTAAAAAGGTTTTCACCAATGGTATCAATTGGTGACATCTCAATCCTCTTTGGCCAATTCATTTGATTTCCACATTTCCTAAATTAAGGTTGTGTAAAATTCTGTTATCAGCATACCTGTGAGCCCAGTGGATGTAACTATGTCCAACAATCCAGACAGAAAACATGGTGAGAGGAGGTTCTTCTTCAGTCAGATGAAGTGTGGGAATGAAATGGTAGTTGAAACAGTAGGAGTTTGTAAAGAAAAAAAACTGTGGAATTTCAGTGCTAATGATTCAGTAGCAGTGATTGGTGGATTTCCATTGCTGAAAACAGAAATTGACGGTGCATGGATGTGTTCTTTGAAACATGTAATTTGAATGGTTAAGAAAAAATGATTTTAAGAAACATTGCAGTGGATTAGCAGGTGTACTGAGAGTTCAGAGTTCATTTGAAACATTGTTGTGTGAACTTGTAAACATGAGAAGTCTGGCAGGAGGTAGTTGCTATGGAAAAAGGACAGAAAGGGCAGAGGAGGGAAGGGTGTTGATTTGAAAAAAGTGAGGGAAGAGTTTTGATTGGGTTACATGAGAGATATGTGTAATGAATTTCAGAATTTCAGTGCCTTTGTTGGTTGCAGCCTCTGGAGTGCATACCTTTTGCTCTGCTAAAGAAAAATTGGTGTGTTTCTGAGACTGTTTTGAAATTCAAAAAGCATTTGCTAAGGTGAGAAAAAATTTATTTAATTTAGATAGAGACTAGTATAGTTTATGGAGAAAATAAGGAAGCCAGCTGCGCATTTAAAATGTTGTTTTGTGTCAAGTGTTTTCATTATGTTTTCAAAAAAGATTTTGCTTATTTGACAAATTATAATTATAGATAATGTGAAGTATTAGTACTGACAGGGTGTGCTTGTACATAGGAGGTGTGCTGTGTTTTCAAATTATGACCAGAAAATAGTTTTTTAACAAAAAGACATGCTTTTTACATTTATGAGAAGGACAACATGAGGTGTGCTTTTTTAAATAAATATTTCACTTCCCAACATGAATATGGGAGAATAATTTGCTTGTTTGTTGGTTTAAAAACTCGTTTCTTGAAGTCATTTAGGTTTCACAATATGTTTTGCAAGAGTTACATAGTCAACATGGGGGCATATTTACAAGGCTTATGAGACACATTCACGTCATTTTCCCCATTTTAAAAGTGACTTTAAAGGTCCTTGTAAATACACCCTCATGAGTGCTATTCAAATTTAAGTCATTTTCCCCTGGTGCATGTGCCTTGTAAATACGCCCCTATGTGTGCTAGACAATTTTAAGGTACTTCTCCCATGAATCTGGGAGACTAATTTGCTTACATGATGTGTTTAAAAATCGTGCTAAGGTGAGAAATGATTCCTTTAATTTAGAAAGAGATTTGTATGCTTTTTGGAGAAAATAAGGAAGCAAGCTAGGGTGTGCTTGTACATAGGAGCTGTGCTGTGTTTTGAAATTATGACCAGAAAATCGTTTTTTTTTAAAAAGAAATACTTTTCACATTTATGAGAAAGACAACATGAGGTCTGCTTTTTTAAATAAATATTTCATTTCCCAACATGAATATGGGAGAATAATTTGCTTGTTTGACAGTTTAAAAACTCGTTTCTTGAAGTCATTTAGGTTTCACAAGATGTACTGCTAGAGTTTCATAGTCACTATGATAATTATGATATACATTTAGGAGTGTTTAGGGGGCATGGATATGCTGAGGCTTCTGTAATTGTCAAAGGAGGAGAATTATGTACATTGCACTGCTGCATACAGTCCTCACCTTCTGCGATCTCTTGGATATGCTAGACTATATCTACTCAATGAGATACCTAAGCTGAGGAAACACAGGTGATGGGATTGTGAAATGAGCAAACATATTTGCACAATTTTCAATTACATCACCTGTGTTTCCTAACATTACTAATCGCATTGTGCAGATGAGGTTTAGGCCTGTCCACGGAGACAGAGGAGGTCTGGCCTTTGTTCAAGTGTGCAGTGGACATGACTCACTTCATCTGTTGGCCTGCACATGTATTATGTCCTCTGTACTCTTCAACAAGCCAAAATTTCATCTGCAACCCTGAGTAGGCCTCACCTCAAACAAACTTTTGTGACTGCAAGACCTGCCTTTTTGCTCCTAGATATTTCTTGGTTTTACCATGGCAGACAGACAATCCAGCATACCTCTGGATAGGCCACACCTTATGGTGGTGCAAGGGCCTTGTAAATTCGCCCTCATGTGTGCTTGGTAATTTTAAGTCACTTCCCCCTGGTGCAAGGGTCTTGTAAATACACCCTCATGTGTGCTTGGCCATTTCAAGTCACTTCCTCCTGGTGCAAGGGCCTTGGTTTTACCATGGCAGACAGACAATCCAGCATACCTCTGGATAGGCCACACCTTATGGTGGTGCAAGGGCCTTGTAAATTCGCCCTCATGTGTGCTTGGTAATTTTAAGTCACTTCCCCCTGGTGCAAGGGTCTTGTAAATACACCCTCATGTGTGCTTGGCAATTTTAACTCACTTCCCCCTGGTGCATGGGTGTGGTAAATACGCCCTCATGTCTGCTTGGCAATTTTAAGTTGCTTCCCCCTGGTGCATGGGTGTGGTAAATACACCCTCATGTCTATTTGGCAATTTTAAGTCACTTCCTGCTGGTGCAAGGGCCTTGTAAATACGCCCTCATGTGTGCTTGGCAATTTTAACTCACTTCCCCCTGGTGCATGGGTGAGGTAAATATGCCCTCATGTCTGCTTGGTAATTTTAAGTCACTTCCCCCTGGTGTAAGGGTCTTGTAAATACACCCTCATGTGTGCTTGGCCATTTTAAGTCACTTCCTCCTGGTGCAATTGCCTTGTAAATACGCCCTCATGTGTGCTTGGCAATTTTAACTCACTTCCCTCTGGTGCATGGGTGTGGTAAATATGCCCTCATGTCTGCTTGGCAATTTTAAGTCACTTTCCCCTGGTGCAAGGGCCTTGTAAATACGACCCTATGTGTTCTTGGAATTTTAACTCACTTCCCCCATGGTGCAAGTGCCTTGTAAATACGCCCCCTTTGTCTATGTTGTTAAATTACTGTAGGTAGAATTGACAACTAGTGTGTTAATTGTTTGCCTACTGTTATTGGTTTACTGTTTGGTAATAGTGGTAATATCAATTTTGTAAAAAAATTTCCACAGATTTAACTGAAGATCTTTAGAAAACTTTAAAAATTCCCTCAAGGCAGAGAAAACAAAAAGAAGCAAAGCGACTTACACTCCACCTTGGTAAAGATTTGCAGCAGTCCTCTACTATTAAATCGTATCAAGTCGCCAAAAAAGCTCCAGGTAAGAAAATTAAATAATTTTTAAAAAGAATTTGCAGACCAAAAAATACCAGTATTGAACATGTTTTAGTGCATAAGAAGAGAGACAATTTAAAGGAAAAGGAAAGGCCCGTCAAAAAAGTTTCTGCTAGAGCGAGATAAGTCTGTGCATGGCAGTAGAAGGGAAAATCAATTCAGGGACATTCGTAGGCGAATGTTCCGCAACAGGATAATTGTCAATTTGTTAAAATTTTTTAAGAAAGGCCAACAGAAAGTGGCATTTTATAAGAAAAAGAAAAATGTAGAGAAAATTATTGATCAGGCTTTCGAAATTAAGCGAAAGTCATTTATTTTGGTAATCAATAGAATTAGGAAACTAAACAAGGTAATTTCTGATTTCAAATCAAATAGTAGATGGAAGAGAGTAGTTAATCATAGTAATTTTTGTGAAGTTTTCTCAGGAGAATGGATGCATAGTTCAAGTTGTGATTGCAAACAAAACAGGTGATGGACAGAATGTGGATCAATGTCACACATTCACCCCAGTCCAAAGATCTGGGCCCAAATCCATAGTTTTTTTGCACTCCACACCACCCTGGGTTAGACAATGGCGATATGCAAATCAGCTCTGACCCTGTGCCCCATGGGAACAGTCCAGTCCGAACTACAAAAGCCATGTCCTTCCCAGAACGGAATCAAGCATCTGAGGACCGGACCGGTTTCGAGGTAACACCTCTCATCAGCCCGGCTAGCTTGACTCCAGTGGTGTGGAGTGCCTGGGACCCACGTCTGAGCATCCCCAGCGCACTTATGGCGGTATTGCAAACAAAACAGGTGATGGACACCTGCATGGTTCAGAACTACATGTGAAGAATATTTGTGAAGAAATTGAGTTCTGTCTCTTTGCTAGTAAAGAGAACAATGTTGAAATTGACCCAGTAGAAGAAGGTATTGTGGAAGAGAGTGTACAGATTTCTAATATAGATAAGTTTCACAAGGAAATTTCCATCTTTCAGGTGAAATCAAGTGAGAGGCCTAATTTCACTTGTGTATGTTGTCGACGGACTTATTATAGGAATCAGACTACGGGGCTCATTAGGATGGCGGACAGAAGTGCCTCCGCAGCCCCGGAGCATGCGGAACATGCCTATTCTCCGTCCGCCCGTCGCGGACACTCCGTCCGCCAAATCAGGATAGGAAATATGGCCCAAAATCCGTCCGCGGCGGTAGATCACGGTCCGCCGCACAACCACACCCAACCACGCGGCGGACGTAACCTATCCAGAGACTCCGCCGTACGGACTGACTTCTAGGACCGTCCTCCAAATCAAGATGGCCGAAAATACACATAAAAGCGATGCGGAAAAACAACCTGCCTGAACACTGCGGATGCCCCACAACGACCATACCCACCACGAGCCGCTCGCCGATATGGACCCTGCACTACACGCTTACCCGATACTCTTCGCGATCCACCACGTCCTAAACTTGGCCCACCATCGAGGATGACGCAGGTAGGCAACAAACCATTCGCTGTCTGGAGAGGAGTACCTGCAAGGGCCGTGACGTAGGGAGGGGGGGAGTGACATGTACCGGAAACATTAGTATCAGAACAGCAACAGGGCAGTGTGGACACCAGAGCAGGTACATCAGAAGGCATACATTAGTATGAGAACAGCAACAGGGCAGTGTGGACACCAGAGCAGGTACATCAGAGGGCATACATTAGTATGAGAACAGCAACAGGGCAATGTGGACACCAGAGCAGGTACATCAGAAGGCATACATTAGTATGAGAACGGCATCATGGCAGTGTGGACACCAGAGCAAATACATCAGAGGGCATACATCAGTATGAGAACAGCAACAGGGCAGTGTGGACACCAGAGCAGGTACATCAGAGGGCATACATTAGTATCAGAACAGCAACAGGGCAGTGTGGACACCAGAGCAGGTACATCAGAGGGCATACATTAGTATGAGAACAGCAACAGGGCAGTGTGGACACCAGAGCAGGTACATCAGAGGGCATACAACAGCACCTTACATCACACTATCAGGTGGATTGCGTGAAGTAACCGCATCGGACAGACTGGCAGCACCAGTAACCGGAGTGTGACACACAGCCACAGATGTAGTGACTGACACGTGAGCCACAGACCCAGATACACTGCCAGCACCTGATACAGGAGTGTGAGACACCACAGCCACAGCCCGAGTGACTGACACATGGCCCATAGACCCAGATACACTGCCAGCACCTGATACAGGAGTGTGAGACACAGCCACAGCCCGAGTGACTGACACATGGCCCATAGACCCAGATACACTGCCAGCACCTGATACAGGAGTGTGAGACACAGCCACAGCCCGAGTGACTGACACATGGCCCATAGACCCAGATACACTGCCAGCACCTGATACAGGATAGGGCTCAACTGATACAGTGCCAGAACATGATGCATGACAGCAAACAACAGACACAGTGCCACTACCTGACACATGCGAGTCAACTGCAGCGGCGTCACTGGGACCACTGAAATGATGAGCCACAGGGCTGTATGGTCCAGGAGTCAGGGTGGCCCTGGGAGCGGGGGATAGCTGCAATTGGCCGACATCGGGTTGGGCATGTGTCAATGCTGTGTGTCTACGTTTCTTGGGGACATGTGACTGCACCCTGGACAGGACAGGACTGGCAAGTGGGCCGGACTGAGAAGAAATATCACCCACCATGGGATGTGCATCTGCTGGCGGGGGAATGCTCTCTGGGGACGTGCTGGAGCCTGCTTGTCGTTTGCTGTGTGGCTGCCTTCTGGCCTCTGCAACATGTGTCATGGGGGATGGTACTACAGGGTCCACCTGCATCCGTTCCTGACGGGCCCTGATGGGAGTGGAGGTAAGGGGGGACTCCACTGCGGAGACATCTGTATTCCGTTTCCCAGAAAACAGCAGCCTCAGTGCATCAATGGGTGATGTATGCCTGTCCTTGACAGCGCCACTGTCCATGGGAGATGCCTTGGCCCTTGGATGTTCCATTTCCATAGGAGGAATGTTGTCTGTGCACTTTCCCTGTTCCCTGGATGGTGCCCTGTTCCAGGAAGCAGACTTGTCGTCTGTGGTGTACATATCCCCAGGACACACCTTCTCCCTGTGTGTGTCCCTGCCCCTGGGAGTGTCCGTGCTCTTCTTAGGTGCATTTGTCTTGGGACTGTCCTTGTCCCTGCCCTTGGTAGAAGCTCCTTCCTTCCTAGTCTCCCTGCCCTTGGGAGTGGGTCCTTCCTTCCTAGTCTCCCTGCCCTTGGGAGTGGCTCCTTCCTTCCTAGTCTCCCTGCCCTTGGGAGTGGCTCCTTCCTTCCTAGTCTCCCTGCCCTTGGGAGTGGCTCCTTCCCTCCTAGTCTCCCTGCCCTTGGGAGTGGGTCCTTCCTTCAAAGTCTCCCTGCCCTTGGGAGTGGCTCCTTCCTTCCTAGTCTCCCTGCCCTTGGGAGTGGCTCCTTCCTTCCTAGTCTCCCTGCCCTTGGGAGTGGCTCCTTCCCTCCTAGTCTCCCTGCCCTTGGGAGTGGCTCCTTCCTTCAAAGTCTCCCTGCCCTTGGGAGTGTCTCCTTCCTTCAAAGTCTCCCTGCCCTTGGGAGTGGCTCCTTCCTTCCTAGTCTCCCTGCCCTTGGGAGTGGGTCCTTCCTCCTAGTCTCCCTGGCCATGGGAGTGTCCCAGCTCTCATGAGGTGCCTTCGTCTTCTGATTGTCCTTGTCTAAGGTAGTGTCAATGGAACTGGGAGTAAGGCTTGCCTTGGGAGTACCTTGTGTGTGGGATGCCTGTGCAGCATGTGTAGCCATTACACCCAACCCCTCTTTTGGATCACGTGTGTGTACTCCACTGTATCTGGTGTTGTCTTTGTGAACAGATTTAGGTGACCTAGGGGATGGTGTCTGAGCCCTCTGTGCCTTGACGTGCTGGCTGACGCTGCTTCTAGTGCAATAACCTGTATTAGAGTCCTGGTCAGAATATTCACTCCCCCCTGAGACATCGAGTGTTGTAGATGGTGGAACAGAAGTAGCACACAGTCCATGCGACTGTACAATGGCAGACGACACACTGTTAGCCAATGACTGCACTGTCGTGTGTAGACCAGCCAGATCGCCATGCATACCTTCCATGAAAGCCACCACCTGCCCCAACTTCCTATTGTGGTCTTGGAAAGCATTTATCATATTGGTCTGTCCCACACACAGCTGCCGCAGCAGATCAACAGCCTCTGCACAAAGAGCATTTTGGCTCACCGAGGCTGGAGCAGCGGTGCCGACACCGAACGCCACTCTGCTCCCCCTACTCCGGCGTGCACGAACAGTACATGGTGCAGTTGGCGGCAGGGTGGGCCCTGTGTGCTGTGTCCTGACCGAAGGTGTTGATTGCCCACTCCCAGTCTGTGACAACAGTGCTGACTCACCAACACTGTCGGAAGATGATGACGATGTTGTCTCCACATGCGAGTCCTCCGGGACGGTCCTGTCCCCCTCTCCGGCGCTGGCCCCTTCTGTGTCAGTCTGCGTGTGCGGGACGTCTGATCCGGATGCATTGCCTTCTATCATCTCCTCCGTCTGTGGCTGAGTGCCCTCTGCCAAAGCTGAAATGCACAGGAAATGGGTGTAAGTCATGGGCACACTCACGTACAGTACTGCTACGGAATCCCTAATGCCATTGATGTCAATGTACATCGATCCCCCAACCTGCACACAGGCCACCCCTACCAGTCATCCTCACAGGAATTAAGTGGCGTTGGCCGTGCTACATGTACAGCATGCGGACAGGGCATGAGCAACTACATCTGCACACCAGTCTTGCTATGGGGTGACGGAGCACTACAGCATGTGCATCAACACTCAACTGCTTAGCGAGTGGCGTCTCAACATGCCGCACCGGGAAGTGACATTTAACTGCGCCAATGTCACCAACATGCCATTGCAACGAGCCACACGATACACGGAAGTCACTAATGTGTCTGGGCAACAATACATGCATTGCACTCACAAGCAACATACACTGACAGTATGCTTACCGCCACGTTGCTGTTCATCCACACGCAACCGCTCGGACAGGTCAGGATGCGTCACAGCTATGATACGGTGCATGAGAGGGGTCATTGAGCGTCGGGCCTGACGTGCCGTTCTTGGAATCATCCCTAGTGTCACTTCCGCTACATTCTTGCTCAGTCTGTGACAACAGTGCTGACTCACCAACACTGTCGGAAGATGATGACGATGTTGTCTCCACATGCGAGTCCTCCGGGACAGTCCTGTCCCCCTCTCCGGCGCTGGCCCCTTCTGTGTCAGTCTGCGTGTGCGGGACGTCTGATCCGGATGCATTGCCTTCTATCATCTCCTCCGTCTGTGGCTGAGTGCCCTCTGCCAAAGCTGAAATGCACAGGAAATGGGTGTAAGTCATGGGCACACTCACGTACAGTACTGCTACGGAATCCCTAATGCCATTGATGTCAATGTACATCGATCCCCCAACCTGCACACAGGCCACCCCTACCAGTCATCCTCACAGGAATTAAGTGGCGTTGGCCGTGCTACATGTACAGCATGCGGACAGGGCATGAGCAACTACATCTGCACACCAGTCTTGCTATGGGGTGACGGAGCACTACAGCATGTGCATCAACACTCAACTGCTTAGCGAGTGGCGTCTCAACATGCCGCACCGGGAAGTGACATTTAACTGCGCCAATGTCACCAACATGCCATTGCAACGAGCCACACGATACACGGAAGTCACTAATGTGTCTGGGCAACAATACATGCATTGCACTCACAAGCAACATACACTGACAGTATGCTTACCGCCACGTTGCTGTTCATCCACACGCAACCGCTCGGTCAGGTCAGGATGCGTCACAGCTATGATACGGTGCATGAGAGGGGTCATTGAGCGTCGGGCCTGACGTGCCGTTCTTGGAATCATCCCTAGTGTCACTTCTGCTACATTCTTGCTCAGCCTGGAAATGCCGTCCCAGCGTTTGTGGCAGTGTGTATGTCATCGATTGGAAACCCCCACAGCTCGTACATCACGTGCAATGCTCCTCCACACGTCCTTGCGAAGGTGCAGCTTGACCTACCAAGATGGGAGACAAAAGGGTGCAAGTCAGTGTACAGTTGGCCAGTCACACAGATAGGGGCAACACGTTTCTCTCTGCAGCCATGCACATTTCGACTCATGTGTTGGTCCCACATCACACCGCCAAGATTCCAGAGCCCAGGTGTCATGGAACACCTCATGCACAACAACTTGTCCCCCACTGCACTTACCACCTGTCCGGGTGCGCCGTACAGGCGTCCGTAGTTGCAGAGCACACCGTCCACGAGGACATCCAGCTCCGCGGCGGTGAAAGGACGAGACCGGATCTCTTTGACTCTCGACATGGCAAGGTCACGGAGTATGGCACTAGAGCGGCAGTCGGTGGTCAGCTCCGCAGCAGCAGGTGGAGGTGATGGTCACAGGCAGCAGTCGGTGGTCAGCTCCGCAGCAGCAGGTGGAGGTGATGGTCACAGGCAGCAGTCGGTGGTCAGCTCCGCAGCAGCAGGTGGAGGTGATGGTCACAGGCAGCAGTTGGTGGTCAGCTCCGTAGCAGCAGGGGGAGGTGATGGTCACAGGCAGCAGTCGGTGGTCATCGTAGAATGTGTGCTTTTGCACATGACACATATATAGGGCCCTGTGGCCATGTCAGTGGCATTCGGCGCCAGCCATTGGTCAGCCCTGGAAGCGTGTTTGGAAAAGGGCCAATGACTGGCCCTGGTGTTGCCGTGCACAGCATACGGTACATTCTATTGGGCACACGTGGCCCTTGTTCACACCTCCCATTGGCTGCACGTGCACAGACCGTCACGCTCACACACCGGCAAGTGCATGTGGAAGGTTCAGGGACGGATGCTTCATTTGTAACAATGTTCTATCACTGGCGCCACCATGGCGGGGCACGTATTCGGCGGGGGAGGTGCAGGCCAACACATCCATAAGCTGATGTCAATGCACATGGCAGGTCATGACCCCCCTTACAGTGACGGCCCAGCCCTGCCCAGGACCGCCGTGCCGGCCATGTCAACTACCGCCGTTTCAGGCCCCGTCCACTACCGCCGTGCCAGGCCCTGCCCAGCACCGCCGTGCCAGGCCCTGTCCAGGACCGCCGTGCCGGCCATGTCAACTACCGCCGTGCCAGGCCCCGCCAGGGCACAGCGGTAGTGCACGGGGCCTGAAACGGCGGTAGTTGACATGGCCGGCACGGCGGTCCTGGGCAGGGCCTGGCACGGCGGTAGTGGACGGGGCCTGAAACGGCGGTAGTTGACATGGCCGGCACGGCGGTCCTGGGCAGGGCCTGGCACGGCGGTAGTGCACGGGGCCTGAAACGGCGGTAGTTGACATGGCCGGCACGGCGGTCCTGGGCAGGGCCTGGCACGGCGGTAGTGGACGGGGCCTGAAACGGCGGTAGTTGACATGGCCGGCACGGCGGTCCTGGGCAGGGCCTGGCACGGCAGTAGTGGACGGGGCCTGAAACGGCGGTAGTTGACATGGCTGGTACGGCGGTCCTGGGCAGGGCCTGGCACGGCGGTAGTGGACGGGGCCTGAAACGGCGGTAGTTGACATGGCCGGCACGGGGGTCCTGGGCAGGGCCTAGCACGGCGGTCCTGGGCAGGGCCTGATACGGCAGTAGTTGACATGGCCGGCACGGCGGTCCTGGGCAGGGCCTGGCACGGCGGTAGTGGACAGGGCCTGAAACGGCGGTAGTTGACATGGCCGGCACGGAGGTCCTGGGCAGGGCTGGGCCGGCCGGTGTAGGCTGGATGATGCAATGTCACTGTAAGGGGGGTCATGACCTGCCATGTGCATTGACATCAGCTTATGGATGTGTTGGCCTGCACCTCCCCCACCGAATACGTGCCCCGCCATGGTGGCGCCAGTGATAGAACATTGTTGCAAGTGAAGCATCCGTCCCGGAGTCTAGCACATGCACTTGCCGGTGTGTGAGCGTGACGGACCGTGCACATGCAGACAATGGGAATGTTGAACGGGGGCCGCGTATGCCCAGACGTAAACAGCGGAAGCAGTGCACCGCCATGGCGGGGTCAATGATTGCATCTTAGCTGACGATGCACCTTGTTCCATTGTGTGCAGCTGCCTGATGACGGTTGTGTGCGTGATTGCGTGACTCCACATGTCATGCTCTATCCCATGTGTGTCCATACCATGGCCATCGGTGTGCCACAAATGTCCATCACATGTGCAAGTCGACATTGTGTATTTCCCTACACAAGTTTATCGTACCTCACATCTACACAGTAGATCCCGGATGTATCGGCACATTGTGATTCAGTTGTCAGTGAGTGGTATATGTGAGATATTGACTATGGCGGGGGTTCACTTGTGTTTAGTGCATGTGTGTTGCCTATAGTGTCACCATGCATGTGATGTCCGTATGGCCACCATTATTGGTGTTGCCATTGGTGAATCAAGAAATGGTGTGTGTGTATATTTTCGTTTGTGTGCATGCACTTGCATGTGTGTATGTGATGTTGCGCCTACACATGTGGGTCATGTCACATGTCTTGTTGGCAGTAATGTTGAGGTGAGACAAAGTGCATTGCACATGTTGCAACACATCATGTTGCTAGTGGCTGCACATTGTTGCTACGTCAATCCATGTTGTGACAATCAGAGATGTCACACATATGACAATTATACACTGCATATTACATGTTGGTAGAGTGCGTTGACATGTGAGTGAGTTGCACAGACATGCGTTGTATGTGAATTGACTTCCATTCCATCTACTCCCACACAGGAGGGCTCCAAATGTCCATCGCCCATACACTGTGCTGGAGGATATGGTGGACGAGGAGGTGATCAGGAAATTCAGGCTGGATCGACGTCGATTGATGGAGCTTGTGAACCAATTGTCTCCTCACCTGCAGCCGCGAAGAACCTATCCAGGTTCCATTACACCCACGCAAAAAGGTGATGGCGGCACTCCATTTTTTTGCAACAGGCACATTTCAGTACACAGTTGGACATGCCGGGGGAATGTCACAGGCCATGTTCAGCACGGTACTTCGGGATGTACTGACAGCCATGATGCTGTACAAGCATGACTACATTCATTTCCCACAGGCGGCAGAGTTGGCAGCGGTCAAAGCAGACTTCTATGCACTGGGTCGCATACCACACGTTGTGGGTTCCATTGATGGCACGCATATCGCGATCATTCCACCACGGGCACGTGAGCAGGTGTTTAGGAATCGGAAGCACTTCCATTCCATCAACGTGCAGGTGGTGTGCCAGGCCGACAACATAATCTCACATGTGTGTGCAAGATTTCCAGGTTCTGCACATGACGCCCACATCATGCGAAGCAGCATTGTCCCCCAACTGATGGCAAATCTGCGTCCGGCACAAGCGTGGCTTGTTGGTGAGTATGCTGTGGTGACAGGAGTGATATCTGTGTGGCATGGTGTGCCCACCTATTCAGGTTGTGATGTTTCTCTCTCTCTCTCTCTCTCTCTCTCTCTCTCTTCCACCAACACAGGCGACTCGGCTTACCCAAACAGGCCTTGGCTGCTGAGTCCCATACGCAATCCAACTACAGCGGGACAAATGCGATACAATGATGCCCATGGAAGGACACGTAGAGTGGTAGAACGAACATTTGGCCTGCTTAAGTCTAGGTTTCGGTGCCTGGATAAGACTGGAGGGGCCCTGCCTTACTAAGTATGCAAGATCGTGATTGCCTGCTGCATGCTCCACAACCTGGCTTTGCGCAATAACATTGAACTGCTCTTGGACCCAGATGAACAGCAAGTTCCTCGCCCTCCCGACCTACCCATGTCGACTGATGAGGATAGTGGTGAGGAGGAAGGTGTGGACCAGAGGCGCCAGCTCATTGATCGCTACTACCCTTGATTGTCAGTGTGCTCCTCTTGTGCTGCTTGTGTATGCCCTGTGTAGGTTTGCTGGTCTTGTGTCATTGTGGTGTGCATCATCTATGTGTTCTGCAATGTGATGTATGCATGTGTGTGTGTGTGTCTTCATTTATGAGTACCTGCACGTCTCTATGATGTGTGTAGTCTCATCCATTCCTGTTGTGATGCGTGTGGTTTGTTGAATGTTGCACTGCAGTGTGTTGGGATGAGTGATCATGTTTCCTAACGTGTCTTTGCGGTTTCTATGTTTCCCTAGGTCACTCCCTTGCGGCATGATTCTGTACCAGTTGGATCCCTGAACCTGGTAACGTCTGTTTCTGATGCAATCATATGAATAAACATGGAGGCAACACATAATTGAGTGAGTAAGTGGTATTTATTTACAGATTGTGCATAGGTGTAGGTGCATATTTACAAATGAGTGAAGGGGTGGGGGAGTGAGAGTTAAAGGTTATGGCAGATGAAATGTCCGTGCTGACACCACATAGGGTGGTGTCTGCCTAGTGCAGCAGGCCTGTGCCAGTGGGACCGGATAGTTGGCAGGGTGAATGGCAGGCTCAGGTACTGTAACAGTCATTGTCGGCTCCTCTTGGAGCGTGTGGAAGGAGCTTCAACACTGCTCTCGCCCACTTCCAGCCTCGGACGGCCCCTCCGTCTTTGTGTCGGGACGGAGTCAGCTGGGGGCGCAGGCTGATCAGGTGCCACATCCGCCGCCAGGGGCGCAGGTGGCGGTGGTGGTGGCGGTGGCGTTGTTTGAGGGGGTTTGGGGAGGGTGGTGTTGGCGGATATCCATGGCATCCACATGGTATTAGTCATTGTAAATATGTCCACTAGTTGGCCAAGCCGCCTCTCAATGGCCCCCAACATTGCAGTGTTCTCAACGTCCTGGTGGGCCCGGTCTGCCTGTGCCTGGCCACGTTGATAGTTTTCCTCGACCCTGGCTAGTGCTTCCAGTGACTGTTGCACGGCATTGGCTCTGTTTGTTTCCTCATGCCGTCTTTGTGCTGTGCTCCTGCCTGCCGGATCTGGCCTTGCACCTCTGCTTTGCCTCACAATCTCCCTGCGTGGCTGGGATGGCGATGGCCCGGCGTTGGGCGGTGGGTTGGGCAGGGTGGCAGGGGCAGAAGTGGTGGTAGTAGTGGTGGTGGAGGTGGTGCTGGTGGTGGCTGTGCAGGTCACAGTGGCCGGTGTTGTGGAAATGGCAGAGGCCGTAGTAGTTGGTGCAGGTGTGACCTGGGAGCCAGATGTCCCTGGCTGCCTGCTTGTGCCGGCACCATCCTCAGCCCCGGAGGTGGCTGGCCAATCGTCCCCTGAGACTTCTGAGTGTGGCGAGTCTGGAGGCCAGGTGTTTATTCCAACTGTCAGATTAGGATCACCTGCAAAACAAAAATGTGAGGATGAGTCATGTGGCCATTACGTGTCATTTTCATTTTGTTGGCAATTCAGTTGGCACTGACACTCACCCCACCCACCACCAGCGCCCTCCCTATGGACATGGGGGCCTGTTGGAAGTTGGTCTAGTGACCTCTCACACACCCCACCCACCACCACCGGCCTCCCTATGGACATGGGGGCCTGTTGGAAGTTGGTCTAGTGACCTCTCACACACCCCACCCACCACCACCGGCCTCCCTATGGACATGGGGCCTGTTGGAAGTTGGTCTAGTGACCTCTCACACACCCCACCCACCACCACCGGCCTCCCTATGGACATGGGGGCCTGTTGGGAGTTGTAGTGCCGTCCCCTCACATATCCCACCCACCACCACCACCATCCCTATGGACATGGGGGCCAGTTGGGAGTTGGTCTAGTGACCCCTCACACACCCCACCCACCACCAGCGCCCTCCCTATGGACATGGGGGCCTGTTGGGAGTTGGTCTAGTGACCTCTCACCCACCCCACCCACCACCACCGGCCTCCCTATGGACATGGGGGCCTGTTGGAAGTTGGTCTAGTGACCTCTCACACACCCCACCCACCACCACCGGCCTCCCTATGGACATGGGGCCTGTTGGAAGTTGGTCTAGTGACCTCTCACACACCCCGCCCACCACCACCGGCCTCCCTATGGACATGGGGGCCTGTTGGGAGTTGTAGTGCCGTCCCCTCACATATCCCACCCACCACCACCACCCTCCCTATGGACATGGGGGCCTGTTGGGAGTTGGTCTAGTGACCCCTCACACACCCCACCCACCACCAGCGCCCTCCCTATGGACATGGGGGCCTGTTGGGAGTTGTAGTGCCGTCCCGTCACACACCTCACCCACCACCACCGGCCTCCCTATGGACATGGGGGCCTGTTGGAAGTTGGTCTAGTGACCTCTCACACACCCCACCCACCACCACCGGCCTCCCTATGGACATGGGGGCCTGTTGGGAGTTGTAGTGCCGTCCCCTCACACACCCCACCCACCACCACCACCCTCCCTATGGACATGGGGGCCTGTTGGGAGTTGGTCTAGTGACCCCTCACACACCCCACCCACCACCAGTGCCCTACCTATGGACATGGGGGCCTGTTGGGAGTTGTAGGGCCGTCCCCTCACACACCCCACCCACCACCACCGGCCTCCCTATGGACATGGGGGCCTGTTGGAAGTTGGTCTAGTGAGCTCTCACACATCCCACCCACCACCACCGGCCTCCCTATAGACATAGGGGCCTGTTCGGAGTTGTAGTGCCGTCCCCTCACACACCCCACCCACCACCACCACCCTCCCTATGGACATGGGGGCCTGTTGGGAGTTGGTCTAGTGACCCCTCACACACCCCACCCACCACCACCACCCTCCCTATGGACATGAGGGCCCGTTGGGAGTTGGTCTAGTGACCCCTCACACACCCCACCCACCACCAGCGCCCTCCCTATGGACATGGGGGCCTGTTGGAAGTTGGTCTAGTGACCTCTCACACACCCCACCCACCACCACCGGCCTCCCTATGGACATGGGGGCCTGTTGGGAGTTGGTCTAGTGACCTCTCACACACCCCACCCACCACCACCGGCCTCCCTATGGACATGGGGGCCTGTTGGGAATTGTAGTGCCGTCCCCTCACACACCCCACCCACCACCACCGGCCTCCCTATGGACATGGGGGCCTGTTGGAAGTTGGTCTAGTGACCTCTCACACACCCCACCCACCACCACCGGCCTCCCTATGGACATGGGGGCCTGTTGGAAGTTGGTCTAGTGACCTCTCACACACCCCACCCACCACCACCGGCCTCCCTATGGACATGGGGGCCTGTTGGGAGTTGTAGTGCCGTCCCCTCACATATCCCACCCACCACCACCACCCTCCCTATGGACATGGGGGCCAGTTGGGAGTTGGTCTAGTGACCCCTCACACACCCCACCCACCACCAGCGCCCTCCCTATGGACATGGGGGCCTGTTGGGAGTTGGTCTAGTGACCTCTCACACACCCCACCCACCACCACCGGCCTCCCTATGGACATGGGGGCCTGTTGGAAGTTGGTCTAGTGACCTCTCACACACCCCGCCCACCACCACCGGCCTCCCTATGGACATGGGGGCCTGTTGGGAGTTGTAGTGCCGTCCCCTCACATATCCCACCCACCACCACCACCCTCCCTATGGACATGGGGGCCTGTTGGGAGTTGGTCTAGTGACCCCTCACACACCCCACCCACCACCAGCGCCCTCCCTATGGACATGGGGGCCTGTTGGGAGTTGTAGTGCCGTCCCGTCACACACCTCACCCACCACCACCGGCCTCCCTATGGACATGGGGGCCTGTTGGAAGTTGGTCTAGTGACCTCTCACACACCCCACCCACCACCACCGGCCTCCCTATGGACATGGGGGCCTGTTGGGAGTTGTAGTGCCGTCCCCTCACACACCCCACCCACCACCACCACCCTCCCTATGGACATGGGGGCCTGTTGGGAGTTGGTCTAGTGACCCCTCACACACCCCACCCACCACCAGTGCCCTACCTATGGACATGGGGGCCTGTTGGGAGTTGTAGGGCCGTCCCCTCACACACCCCACCCACCACCACCGGCCTCCCTATGGACATGGGGGCCTGTTGGAAGTTGGTCTAGTGAGCTCTCACACATCCCACCCACCACCACCGGCCTCCCTATAGACATAGGGGCCTGTTCGGAGTTGTAGTGCCGTCCCCTCACACACCCCACCCACCACCACCACCCTCCCTATGGACATGGGGGCCTGTTGGGAGTTGGTCTAGTGACCCCTCACACACCCCACCCACCACCACCACCCTCCCTATGGACATGGGGGCCTGTTGGGAGTTGGTCTAGTGACCCCTCACACACCCCACCCACCACCAGCGCCCTCCCTATGGACATGGGGGCCTGTTGGGAGTTGGTCTAGTGACCTCTCACACACCCCACCCACCACCACCGGCCTCCCTATGGACATGGGGGCCTGTTGGGAATTGTAGTGCCGTCCCCTCACACACCCCACCCACCACCACCGGCCTCCCTATGGACATGGGGGCCTGTTGGAAGTTGGTCTAGTGACCTCTCACACACCCCACCCACCACCAGCGCCCTCCCTATGGACATGGGGGCCTGTTGGAAGTTGGTCTAGTGACCTCTCACACACCCCACCCACCACCACCGGCCTCCCTATGGACATGGGGGCCTGTTGGAAGTTGGTCTAGTGACCTCTCACACACCCCGCCCACCACCACCGGCCTACCTATGGACATGGGGGCCTGTTGGGAGTTGTAGTGCCGTCCCCTCACATATCCCGCCCACCACCACCACCCTCCCTATGGACATGGGGGCCTGTTGGGAGTTGGTCTAGTGACCCCTCACACACCCCACCCACCACCAGCGCCCTCCCTATGGACATGGGGGCCTGTTGGGAGTTGTAGTGCCGTCCCGTCACACACCTCACCCACCACCACCGGCCTCCCTATGGACATGGGGGCCTGTTGGAAGTTGGTCTAGTGACCTCTCACACACCCCACCCACCACCACCGGCCTCCCTATGGACATGGGGGCCTGTTGGGAGTTGTAGTGCCGTCCCCTCACACACCCCACCCACCACCACCACCCTCCCTATGGACATGGGGGCCTGTTGGGAGTTGGTCTAGTGACCCCCCACACACCCCACCCACCACCAGTGCCCTACCTATGGACATGGGGGCCTGTTGGGAGTTGTAGGGCCGTCCCCTCACACACCCCACCCACCACCACCGGCCTCCCTATGGACATGGGGGCCTGTTGGAAGTTGGTCTAGTGAGCTCTCACACATCCCACCCACCACCACCGGCCTCCCTATGGACATAGGGGCCTGTTCGGAGTTGTAGTGCCGTCCCCTCACACACCCCACCCACCACCACCACCCTCCCTATGGACATGGGGGCCTGTTGGGAGTTGGTCTAGTGACCCCTCACACACCCCACCCACCACCACCACCCTCCCTATGGACATGGGGGCCTGTTGGGAGTTGGTCTAGTGACCCCTCACACACCCCACCCACCACCAGCGCCCTCCCTATGGACATGGGGGCCTGTTGGAAGTTGGTCTAGTGACCTCTCACACACCCCACCCACCACCACCGGCCTCCCTATGGACATGGGGGCCTGTTGGGAGTTGGTCTAGTGACCTCTCACACACCCCACCCACCACCACCGGCCTCCCTATGGACATGGGGGCCTGTTGGGAATTGTAGTGCCGTCCCCTCACACACCCCACCCACCACCACCGGCCTCCCTATGGACATGGGGGCCTGTTGGGAGTTGTAGTGCCGTCCCCTCACACACCCCACCCACCACCACCACCCTCCCTATGGACATGGGGGCCTGTTGGGAGTTGGTCTAGTGACCCCTCACACAGCCCACCCACCACCACCACCCTCCCTATGGACATGGGGGCCTGTTGGGAGTTGGTCAAGTGACCCCTCACACACCCCACCCACCACCAGCGCCCTCCCTATGGACATTGGGGCCTGTTGGAAGTTGGTCTAGTGACCTCTCACACACCCCACCCACCACCACCGGCCTCCCTATGGACATGGGGGCCTGTTGGTAGTTGGTCTAGTGACCTCTCACACACCCCACCCACCACCACCGGCCTCCCTATGGACATGGGGGCCTGTTGGGAGTTGTAGTGCCGTCCCCTCACACACCCCACACACCACTACCACCCTCCCTATGGACATGGGGGCCTGTTGGAAGTTGGTCTAGTGACCTCTCACACACCCCACCCACCACCACCGGCCTCCCTATGGACATGGATGCCTGTTGGGAGTTGTAGTGCCGTCCCCTCACACACCCCACACACCACCACCACCCTCCCTATGGACATGGGGGCCCGTTGGAAGTTGGTCTAGTGACCTCTCACACACCCCACCCACCACCACCGGCCTCCCTATGGACATGGGGGCCTGTTGGGAGTTTATCTAGTGACCTCTCACACACCCCACCCACCACCACCGGCCTCCCTATGGACATGGGTGCCTGTTGGGAGTTGTAGTGCCGTCCCCTCACACACCCCACCCACCACCACCGGCCTCCCTATGGACATGGGGGCCTGTTGGAAGTTGGTCCAGTGACCTCTCACACACCCCACCCACCACCACCGGCCTCCCTATGGACATGGGGGCCTGTTGGGAGTTGTAGTGCTGTCCCCTCACACACCCCACCCACCACCACCACCCTCCCTATGGACATGGGGGCCTGTTGGGAGTTGGTCTAGTGACCCCTCACACACCCCACCCACCACCAGCGCCCTCCCTATGGACATGGGGGCCTGTTGGGAGTTGCAGTGCCATCCTCTCACACACCCCACCCACCACCACCGGCCTCCTTATGGACATGGGGGCCTGTTGGGAGTTGGTCTAGTGACCTCTCACACACCCCACCCACCACCACCGCCCTCCCTATGGACATGGGGGCCTGTTGGAAGTTGGTCTAGTGACCTCTCACACACCCCACCCACCACCAGCGCCCTCCCTATGGACATGGGGGCCTGTTGGGAGTTGGTCTAGTGACCTCTCACACACCCCACCCACCACCAGCGCCCTCCCTATGGACATGGGGGCCTGTTGGAGTGGTTTAGACGTTGGTGAGTATGTGGACTGCATGCATGGGTTGGGGTCTGGGAGATGTGTCTTCAGAGTTGTGTGAGGCACACCGTGTTGTTGTGCTTGTGATGCTTTTTTGGTACTTACCAGCCTCTTCTCCCTCCTCAAGTCCCGCAAGGCTCTCAGGGTGCAGGATGGTCAGCACCTTGTCCTCCCACTCGGTGTATGGTAAGGGCTCCGGGGGGGTTCCACCGCCTGTGTGATTAGCCCAGAGATAGTTCTTGGCTCTGATGGATTTCACTCGGGTCTTGAGGTCATGCCACCGTCTCTGAATCTCCTGCTTCCTCCTCGGGACGGTCCCAGAAGCATTCACCCTGGTGACTATCTGGTCCCACATGCTGTTTTTCCTGGCTATGCTGGTCTGCTGCACTAGGACCCCGAATAAGTGGGGTTCTACACGTATTATCTCATCTACCATAACCTTTAACTCGGTGTCAGTGAATTTAGGTTTTTTTTTTGGTGCCATGGTGCTCGGGGTGTGGGTTTGAGTGAATAGGGAGGTGCAGGTGTGTGGTGTGTAGGGATGGTGTGGTGGGTCTTTGTGTAGTGGGTGTGGGTTATGTGTTTGATATCTGTGTTTGCTGTTGGTTAAGTGGTGTCTCCTGCTAGCAGCTATGCTGTGATACAGAGGATTTCTGGAGTGGGTGGGAGTTAATTTATAGTCTGTGTCTTGGCCCTGTTTGAATGGTTATTGGCAGTCAGGTGATAGATGGGTGTGTTGCCAGGTGTGCATTATGTGGTTCTTAGGGGTGGGTCATTGTGTCTTGTGATTGGTTTAGATGTTTCAGGTGGGTGGTCGTTCTTTTTCCTGTGTTTGGTGATAACTTCCGTCGCAATGTATGGCATTGGTTTGACTGTAGGGATGTTGTTCGTGTTGGCCTTCCGCTGTGGAGCACGGTTTCTCGTAGCATTGGTACCGCAGCGGACGTGGATCGCGGTGGCTACCGGGGTACTTA
This sequence comes from Lissotriton vulgaris, assembly GCF_964263255.1. Lineage (NCBI taxonomy): Eukaryota > Metazoa > Chordata > Amphibia > Caudata > Salamandridae > Lissotriton > Lissotriton vulgaris. The sequence goes on along the minus strand of NC_141690.1, from coordinate 272,285,395 downwards.
CGGAGTTATCCTAATTGTGGACACGGACACTACACAGGTATCGCGGGGGAAGTGGATGTTTTCCTGGTCATGTGCATACGCGGCGGTCGGTGTTCTTTCGGTTCCGTCCGCCTGCCGCGGGCTCAGGTGTACTCCGTCCGCCGCGATCGGCGTTTATATCATATTTTATCCTAATCGCTATTGCGGTTTTTCCGCGGACAGGTCCGGAGTATCTTGCCACCTTCCTCGGCGGACGGAACAGGTTTCCATCCGCGATCCTAATCGACCCCTTAGTTAGTGGATTTATATGCAAAAAGTGAAATGGAAAACAATAGTGAATGGAAGGATTTTGCTACATACTTGATGGTAGAAAATTGTTTTGATTTGGGATCGGACCAACGTATGTGTACTTATTGTTTTAACAAATTAAACCAAAACCGGATGCCTGCTAAAGCGGTTCATAATAATCTGGAATTGGTTGACATTCCTTCTGAATTGAAGGATTTAAATACTTATGAATCTATTTTGATTCAAAGTGTGCATCACTTTCAGGCTATTGTACGTATGGAGCCAAAGACAGGGAAATTGCCTCCATCAGATTTACAGAGAGGATTAAAGGGAAGAGTTGTTTATTTGCTTTTAGATTTGAAGAAAAACATGAATACAATTGGAGTAGAGAAAGTGGAAGAGGAACCTCTGGTTATCCTAGTTAATGGTGTTCCGACAAAGAGTAAGAAAATCTGGCAAGATTTAGTGGATGTTAGGAAAGTCAAAAAGGCAACATTGTATTTGATAAAAAACAATGAGTACTACAAGAATGTATGTGTTGCAGAAGAGGAAGTAAGTGAAGAAGAAGACAGCGAATTGTGTGCTGGACAAATTGAGAAAGTAGAAGCCTCTAAAAATGAAGAAAATTATGAACATTATAGTGTTCATCCTTTGCATTCCAAGGAAGTCATGGGGAATGCTATTGAGTTGTTTCAAATGAAACAAGCCAAAGGGAGTCCCATTAGTGTTTGGGAGGAAAGTTTGGAAGCTCTGTGTTTTCCACAGTTATTTCCCACAGGTCGAGGAGGACAATATGATGAGCGACCTGATCAAATTCCTGCTTCTGAATACCGGACTTTACGATTGTATGCAGAAGATCCTAGGTTTCGTCAATGCATTCCCTATTTGTTTCATCTATTGTTTGAAAGTGATCTGTCTGGACTGTCTTATGCAGTGAACCACATCCTGAAAAGTGGTCTACAACTGCGAAATATCTCAGCAAGGGACTTTATGGATAAAGTCAATGTGCAAGACAGTATTTTGGATTCTCACCTGATTAATCTGATGGCATGTCAGCGTGGTACTGATGAGTATTGGTACCGTTGTCATGGTGACTTAAAATGTATGCTGAGGAACTTAGGAACTCCCACATGGTTCCTCACTCTCAGCTGTGCTGAGTATGGCTGGGAAGACTTACTTGAATTTCTACGAGAGGCAAATGGAAACATTGAAAATATTGAGTTCAAGACACCCGGAGAACTGTGCTCTTTGGATCCAGTGAATGTATGCAGGTACTTCAATCATAGATTTGAAGCTATGATGTCTTTCATCACGAACAAGAAAAATCCACCTCTTGGAGAGGTGTTGGATTTCTTCTGGAGAAAGGAGTATCAAGCACGAGGTGCTCCTCATATACATATGCTGCTATGGATCAAAGATGCACCCAAATTTGGAACAGATCCGGATGACTTAGTGATGAATTTCATAGAACAGTATTCTACATGTGCTGTTCCAAAGACAAAGGAAGACAAAAGTCTAAGAGAACAAGTTTTACGGTTTCAAAGCCATCGTTGTGGAAAGTACTGTCGTCGTAAATTCAGAAACAAGAACAAGTACTATACAAAATGTCGTTTTGGATTTCCAAGATCGGTGATATCTAAAGGAAGAGTGAACAATTTGATGTCTTTGCTGCGACATAATGTGACGAGGAAATCACCCAAAAATACATACAATTTGAAGAGAAACGAAGAGTCCAAGAACATCAATGACTACAACCCAGTGATTTTATCCATGTGGAATGCTAACATGGATATACAGTTTGTGGCTGACAACTGTATGGCTGTGGCTCGGTATGTGACGTCTTACATCACAAAAAAAGAAAAGACAGAACTCAAGGATATGTGGGAGGACATTTCCCATGAAAAGAGCCTCAGTAAGAAGTTGTACAGTTTCAGTCTGAAGATGTTGTCGCATCGAGAAATCGGAGCTTACGAATGTTCTGACCGGTAATCTTCAGCAAGTCTCTATGCCAAATCTAGGAGTATCATTTGGGCAAGTCTTGGTCTTGCTGCAACGCGAAATCGAGTTCTCAAACCTGTACGGGAAATTGAGTATTTGGCGGAGAAGGAGCCAAGCAGTACAGATATTTTGAAGACCAACATGTTGGATACATATTATCCAAATAGAAGCAGTCAGCTGGAGAATGTTTGTCTGTATGAGGTTCTACAAAATTACATTTTCAAGAGGAACATCACAGAAGATATTGATAAAGGAGTGTATGCTGTAATTGGAAGTGAGGGATGTCTGGTCAAGCAAAAAAAATGTCTATTGGTAAATCATCGAAAATTGGATTGCGAATCTCCAGAAAGAAGAGTTTTTCTATTTAGCTCTTTTGCAACTTTTCAAGCCTTGGCGTGCAGAAGAGGAACTGCTTGGAGATTTCCTCTGTTACGAAGACTCTTTCAATGCAGCCAAGGAGTCCATAGAATGTCCTGTTTTTCCAAAATATCTAGAAATGTTGAATGCAGAAATCGAGCAGGAAGCAACAATAGCAGCCGAGATTGCTAAAGACAGTTCTCAGGACAGTCAGAGTTCTGTTTCATTGAGTCAGGATCCACTAGGAGGACCAGTTATCGAAAATGAAGCTGCCACTGCCATGATTGAAGTGGAAAGAGCCATGGCACATGCTCAGGAGGATGTGGTTAACTTAGAAGATTTGGAAAGACAACTCAACGTTGAGCAGAGGAAAATATATGACGAAGTTATCAGCCAAATTGATCATGGATTAAGTCATGAGAAGAAAGAGTGCTCATGTATGTCATTGAAGCCTGTCCGACTGTACGTGAGTGGAGAAGCAGGAACTGGAAAAAGTTTCCTCATTAAAGCAATTTCATGTTATCTGCAGAAAAGAACTGAGTCATCACTGTCTTGTGTTGTCACCGCTCCAACTGGACTGGCAGCACATAATATTAAAAGTATTACTTTGCATCGGCTACTGATGCTGCCAGTGGAGCATGATAACAAATTACAATACCACAAGTTATCGGGAGATGCTTGTTGTGAAGTATCTAGAGTCCTGAAGAAGATGAAACTTCTTATCATTGACGAAGTAAGCATGGTTTCCAATGTCATGCTTGCCTTTGTGCATTTGAGAATGCAGGAAGTTCTTAAAACAGAGTATGATGTGTTATTTGGTGGCAAACACATCATTGTTTTCGGTGATCTTCTGCAGCTGACACCAGTGAAAGGACAACCAGTGTTTAAACTGCTTATGCATGAAGATACCAGGAAGTGCCAAGGGAGCATTGGCAACGTTAACATATGGTTAAACTTCAATTATGCTGAGCTGCATGAAAATATGCGTCAGGCGAAGGATGAAGATTACAAGAATATTCTACAAGATGTTAGAATCGGGAAAGTGACTGAGCGTGGGAAAGAAGCTTTACATGCACGATTACTGTCAAAATTTGTATCCAGAAGAAGACGTTCTGCCAGAGAATATTTTTCATAAAATTACTGAGAAGAAATCGGAAATATGTTTGATGCCAACTCTTGCAGAATGTTCCATCTTCAACAACAAAATGTTGAATTTAGAAAACCAAGAGATTGTGAAACTGGAAGCTATTGACAGAATAGAGCATATGGGTGCAACACTTGTTTTGTCTGAGAATTTGAAATCTAAATTGGATTCATTAGAGAAGACTATATCTAAAACTGCTGGTTTTGAAAAGACTCTGAATGTGTGCTTAAATTGCCGTATCATTTTGAGAAGGAATTTACATGTTGAAAAAGGTCTGGTAAATGGATCAATGGGTAATGTTGTTGATTTTGAGAAATATAGAGATGGAATTGAATTTAAAAAAATTAAATTTGATGGCATTGAGGAAGTACAGCTAATTGGTCGTTGCACAGCTAGGTTTTTGCTTGTAAAAGACTTATATGTTCGCCGTAAACAATTTCCTGTTTGCTTGGCATATGCGGTGACAATCCATAAATCACAAGGTTTAAGTGTAGACAGTGCTTTGGTGAATATTGGCAGTTCTGTGTTCAAGGAGGGTATGGCTTATGTAGCATTGTCACGAGTCAGACCTTTATCGGGTTTGTACTTGATTGAGTGTGATGTCACAAACATTTGTGCGGATCTAGATTGTGTTATGGAATACAATAGGTTAAGAAGAGAGTATGCGCCACATTTGCCTCAATATCCTTTGTTTGAGAAACGTGTGGTAGGCCGGAAACGAAGAAATATCACTAATAGTAGGGAGGAGGTAGCAAAAAGACCAAAAGTCGATGAACCCAAAATTGTTTGCAGAAATAAAATGAATTCTGTTGAAGATGTTGTTGGTTTTCAATTTGAAAATAGTTCTGGTGTGAACTGCTATGCTAATGTAGTGCTTAATGTTGTCTTTTCTCTAGAAACTTTAAAAGAACAGATTGTGATCAATTCGGATCAAAGTTTTTGCTGTTTGTTGAATTCTGTGTTAGAGAAATGTAGCGCTGATAGAACAAGAGTAGAAAGTGTTTCTGAAATTCGAAATCTGTTAGACAAATGTTCAGATCAAACACAATTCTCTCAAAATATTCAGCAAGATTGTCAGGAGTTTTTAATGTATATGCTTAATGTATTGCAAGATGAAGGTGTAGATGTAGATCATCTGTTTGGCCTTTCTTATCAATGGCAGCATGACTGCGAGAATTGTACGTTATCAAGTACTACTAGTGTAGACTCAGAAAGATTTATATATTTAACTTTGCCAGACAGTAAATCAGTATCCTTTAATAAGCTAGTAAAAGCAGCCAATCAAAACATAGCGTGTAGCCAATGTAAGTCTGCAATGCTGTCCACATTATTTATATGAAGATATGGCCAGTATGTCATTTTAATGTTCCAACGATGTAGGCCTGATGGAACAAAATTGACAAATTTAATTAAAAATGTTGTGGCTTCTCAGTTGTCAATATCAGGAAGTACTTTTCTAACTGCAGCAATTATATATCATGAGGGTCCTTCAACAACATCAGGACATTACACAACTTATTTGAAGTCTGGAAACGGCTGGTCATTCTGCAATGATTCTGTTTTAACTTTCAAAAAAAGATTGCCTTTTCACCTTAAAAATTCTTACCTGGTGTTCTTACAACCAAAATTTTAGGGAAGGAATCTCGGGATTTGTTCTGAGGAATTTCAAGAGGTTCTAATGGCTCCTACACTATATAGCCTTATGGATAAGTGTAGCACAGAGCGAAAATTGTTTGTTTTAATAAGCTTATTCAAGCAGCAGATCAAATGAAGGAGTATAGGTAATGTAAGTCTGCAATGCTGTCCACATTATTTATAGAAACTTATGGGTGAAATGTCATTTTACAATTCCAACTATATAAACCAGATGTAAATAAGTTGTCAAGTCTAATTAAAAATGTTTTGGCTACACAGTCGTCGATTTCAGGAAGAACATTTGTAACTGCAGCTATTATATGACATGATGGTCTTTTGACAACATCAGGATATTACACAGCTTATTTGAAATGTAAAAAAGGCTGGTCTTTCGGCAATGATTACTATTTGACTATGAAGCAATGTTGCCTTTTGACTTGTTTTCAGAAGTGAGAATTTAGGGTAGGTAACTGGACTATAATGATTCTAGGTGTTGCTGTAATTTAGTGTGCTGTTTTAAATTGCTTTGTATGTCTCATTTTTCTTAAAACGATGGAGCTTATCTTTCAGAAAGTGGCGGGCAGAAAATAATAACAGCACAACAGAGTATAAGCTGTTCATAGGACATCCTTTGACGTCATGGAAAGTAAGTTACTTTTGAGGAGTTCTGATTTCTGATTGGTTATATTATATTGGTTTTTTAAACACAATCATTTTGATTGTGTTTTTTTTCCCCGCTGTTATATGATGAATACCTTCAACTCACTGTTTTTAGTGAAATTTGATATATTCTGAGAACAGCAAAAATAAACCATTTAATATGTATAATTAATTCTGTACTTTGAATTGTGATTTTTAATATGTACTCATCTTGTCTCATGCTCACTCATCTTTTACTACCTTCTATCAATTTTAAAATTTTTGTTCTTTCATTCACAGATTAAAAGTATAAAAATAACAAGTGACTAAGTTAACGATAATTATAAGGTAAGTGTTTAGTACTCATTCCGTTACATCTCTTTCACATTTAACTTTTATTAGTTCCACTGCTTCATTTCTTTAATCCTCAGTTTCCTGCCTTTGCTACTTCCCTCATTTCTTTTTCTATTACTTACTTACTCTACTCCTTCCACTCCTTTTCTCAGTCCCTCTGTTCTCATAGTTCCTCACTCTTGTTCACTCACTTCGTCTCTATTACTCTCACTGTCTCTGACTCATCACTCTTTCACTACTTGTTTATTATGCTTTCTCCCTGTAGTTCAAGCACACTATGTTATTTACATTTCTTTGCTGTTTCCATCATTCCTTTTCTGTCACTTCTTCTTTTCTGCTTTCTGTTTTTTCTCTCTGTTATTCCACATGTTTTAACCTTAGTCACTGTCATACATCTTGTTTTATTCCTATTTACTTTCGCTCACTGTTTTCTTAACACTTTCCCTCAGGATTGTTCTTTTAGTCCGGTTCTATCCCTACCTCTCATTTCACATCCTTTACTGTATTTCTTCTTAATTTCAACATTCACTCACATTCTCTAAGAAACTCTTGTTTATTATTCTTCTACTCTCCTTTTTTTCTTTCACTTCCTTATCTATTTTGTTTTTCACAATTATACCCTCTTACATCTTTTCTTCGGTAAATAGATCTATTAAACAGTATCTCTGTGTTACTCCCTCAAGCTGTCTTTCTTTTAACATTACTCTCTGTTTACTTCCCTTATACCTACTCTTCTTTTTTTTCTGGTTCGCTTCCGGTTCGCGTACCGGCGCGCGAACCGGGAAGCGAATCAAAAGAAATAGAGGTTGCCAGAGTGCTAAACATTCTAGCAATTTCTTATAAAGGGGAGGTAGTTCTGAAAAGAACTTTATTTTTATTATTTTTGTTGTTTTATATTTTTTTTATTATTTTTCTGAACATTTTTTAACTTTTTTTGTATTTTTTGAACGGTTTTATATATTTTTTGTTTTTTTGGGGGGGAAACGAAAATGATTCATTATAAAGGGCTCAACAGGAGCAACAAAAAAAAGATAATTTATTTTCTGGGGCGTTTTGGACATTTGTGATTGTCAATAGCTGTGTTGATTAAATGTACGCTACTCTCCCTGTAGCAAATCAATTGGCCACAAAAAATGCACACATGCTTCACATTCCCAAACTTCAGTTGGATATTTGGGACCGCCTCCCTCGCCTCTGGTCCCGTCAGTGCCTCTTCATTGCAACTGGCGTATATCCTTCAGTCTGGAAGGAAGCCATTATTAAGCCCCTTCTAAAGAAGCCTACACTGGACCCTCAGCTTCCAGCTAGCTACAGACCCATCGCTTGTCTCCCCTTTCCAGCCAAAATTTTCGAAAAGTCTATCAACATCCAGCTTTCCAAATTCATCAATGATAACAATCTCCTTGATGAGACCCAGTTTGGTTTCAGACAGGGTCATGGGACGGAGACGGCATTACTAAAGGCTGCAGACGAAATCAGAGCAACCATGGACATAGGAGGAGCAGCAGTCCTAATACTTCTGGACCTCTCGGCTGCTTTTGACACGGTCGATCATGTCACTCTGATCGACCGTGTCTCAGCTTTAGGAATAAGAGGCAAAGCTAAAGATCTGATTGCCTCATTCCTAGCTAACCGCCCTCAGACCATCAAGATGGGTAATTTCACCTCCCACACCTTCTCCCTCCTTTGCGGTGTTCCCCAGGGCTCCTCGCTAAGCCCGACGCTGTTTAATATCTATGCGTTGGATTTGGCGAGGGTGATTAAATCTTATGGAATAGCCCTCACTACCTACGCCGATGATACCCAACTTGTATTATCAGTGCATAATAATGGAACATCCATCGCAGCCAACTTTCAGGAGGGAATGAAGGCGATAAGCTCCTGGATGTCATCAAATTGCCTCAAGCTTAACTCCGATAAAACGGAGGTGATGACATTCAGGAGCTTGCGCCCAGCATGGTCTCCTCAGTGGTGGCCACCTCAGCTGGGGCCCCCACCCCAGCCGGTGGCAAAGGTCCGCAACTTGGGAGTCATCTTTGACAATAAGTTGACGTTTCACCACCATGCCAACGCCGTTGTCTCATCTGCTTTCTACACCCTCAAAAAAATAAAAAAAACTGCTTCCTTACCTTCCACAATCAGCAGGAAAAACTCTCATCAGTACATTAGTGTTCTCGAGAACCGATTACTGCAATTCACTTCTATTCAATGCGCAGCAAGGAGTTCTCAATAAATTACAAACAGTACAAAATGCTGCAGCTAGAACACTACTGTCTATCCCTAAATTCTCATCTGTTTCCCCGTACATCAGAAAACTCCATTGGCTCCCCATCAGGAGCCGAATCAAATTTAAAGCTATGTGTATAGCTTATAAGACCCTGAACAACACAGGACCACAGTTTCTAAAAGAAGCTCTCCGTCCAGTTGAACAACATAGGACTCTACGATCCTCTTCAGCCTCTCTGTTGAAAATCCATCGAACAAAGAGGGCCAACTGGGGAGACAGACGCTTCACCATTGCCACGGCCAAACTGTGGAACACTTTACCTCTCCACATTAAAACCGCTCCCACGCTTCTAAAATTTCGTAAAAGCCTCAAGACATGGCTATTCTCTTCCTCCTAACTCTCCGTTCAGACACGGTTATCCTCCATCTTAACTCCCCCGACACCTCTCAGTGAGTTCTGTGAATTTAGCGCCGAGACACCCTTATGGGTATTTGTTTGCGCTTTAAAAATTGCTAAAATAAATAAATAAATAAATACATTGGATGTACTGGCCACAGGTGGGGGGTTATCCTGCAGGTCACGTACTTGTGCAGCACTATAATTTATAGGGTGCCACCTGTCCATGTGCCGATGCATGGTATAATTGCCATAGCTGTATTTCTTATCAGTCCCTCTTGACAGATCTTTTTTGCAGATCAGACAGGTAACGTAGCGGGCATTTACCTTTTTTTTGCTCCGGGGAAACGTGAAAAATTGCCAGATGTAGTTTTCTTTCACATGGGACCTCCTCGGCTGTTCAGGTAAAAACTCCCTAGTCCCTTGCTGCTCTTCCTCTTCTTCCTCTTCTTCCTCTTCTTCCTCCTCTTGCTGAAGGATAACCTGAGGAGGTGGTCCTCTCTTCCTAGGAGGTGGTGGTGGTGGTGGGGGTCCACCAGCTGCAGCTACTAATGAAGCCATTTCTTTAGAATCAAAATAGGTCTTCCTCTCAGAAAGTTGAAAGTCAGAGTGAGAAAAAAGGTGGGGCCTTTTATCATTTGGGAAAAAAAATGTTCTAAACCAATGAAAAGTGTTATTTTTAGGTCATATGACCTAGCCTTACATCATTAGGAAACCAAAAGTAAAATGAACCAATAAAAAGTTTTATGAACAAGTCACATGACCTGTTATGCTTACGTTACGCGTCCCGCTACGAACCCGGAGCGCTTCCGGGGCGCTGCGCTTCGCGCCTCGGTTCGCGCTCCGGAGCACTTCCGGGTGCGCTAACGAGGCGCGTCATAAGACGCATTACGCGGCAATGCGATACGTTGCGCTTACGCGACGCGTCACGATGTTGTTTTCTTGCACGGCAGTTGCGCTAACGGAACGTTTCCCGGTTCGCGGACCGGGTCTCGGCACCAAATTGAGCTAACGGGAAGCTACCCTGTGCGCGGACCGGTAGCGAAAAAATAAAAAATAATAAAAAAATATATATACATAAAAAAATTATATTACAAACATATAAAATATATTTTTGCATTAAAATAAGAATACATTTTACAGCTTTTGATATTTGCTATTAAAAAACCATTGAAATTCACTGAAAAAACCATAGGTTATAGACCATATATAGTTAGGAATTAGCATTTACAAAACCTTAAAAATTCACTGAAAAAACCATAGGTTATAGACCATATATAGTTAGGGATTAGCATTTACAAAACCTTATTTTACTCGCACAAAACCATTGAAATTCGCATATATAGTTAGTTGCACTAACTATATATCGCGCACCCGCAATCCACTGCTGATGATGTCACATATTACATCATTCATGACATGGTCAGTGACATCACTGATGACATCACTGATGACATTTCATTGTAAATGCGAATTCCTAACTATATATGGTCTATAACCTATGTTTTTTTCAGTGAATATATATATGTGTGTGTATATATATATGTGTGTGTATATATATATATATATATGTGTGTGTATATATATATATACATGTGTGTGTATATATATATATATATGTGTGTATATATATATATATATATATATATATGTGTGTATATATATATATGTGTGTGTGTATATATATATATATGTGTATATATATATATATATATGTGTGTGTGTGTATATATATATATATATGTGTGTGTATATATATATATGTGTATATATATATATATATATATATATATATATATTTCCGCCACTCCACTTCGCAAGCAAGACGCAGGCGCTCTCTTCTCCCGAAGAGACACATGGAGCACAGACCCAGGTTAGTAGAAAAATCGTTGGTTTATTAGCTGCTACTCAGTCGGCCATTACGCGTTTCGGTACTGACGTACCTTGATCACATGACACAGTAAATGGTCACCTGGTTTCTTATATACCAACATTTACGTTTTTTTCTCTTTTGTTGGTGATGCAATTTAAAGTGACAGTGCTCTAATTGTAATAACAAATCTGTATATTCGCTATAAAAGCATTTTTGGCTCCATATTGCATTTTGACATTAGTTTCATATCGGTATAAATACCTTAAGACACATTTACATAGTAATATGTACATAATCAAGTTATCTCACTGTGCAAATTTCGCAATAAAGTGCATTGTATCACGGTATAAATACCCTAGAGAAGATTTCTAAAAGAGTGTAATAAATATATAAATAAATAAATATATATACATTTGATTAAAAAGACTCATTTCTCTTCTAGCTCTGTGCAAATTCGCATGTGCAAGATAATATCTCTATCAGTTTTCACATTACATATGTTTAGTATCCATGAAATTGATTTGTTGGGGCCACTTGTGTGTTTCTTGACAGATTTTAATGTGGTTTAAAAAGTCCTATTCAGAAGCCTCCGATAAGGACGGTAATACAAAAGAAAAGAAAAAGAAACGTGTTGTCGTGTAAACCCTGATGACAGAAAAAGAGAAAAGAAAACACCCTAGAAAAAGTGTGGCAACATACAATTCACGATTTTTATCCATGAGTTGTTTAGTAAAAATTAATTGCCATTAAAAACCTTTTTATGCTATTTTTATTGTTTTCTGTTACGGCTGTGTTTTTTGTGATATACTAAACTCATTTGTATTTACTAGGGGAGTTATTTGAGGGTATATGTTGTTGTTCTGTTACTTTCACTATACTCCATTTACACTGTTTCTATACTACCTTCCTCTTGACGGTTATTATAGGCATGTGTACAAATCTTCAGTTATATTAAGCCCATACGGTTGTTTAGAATCTAGCTTTAGTATATAGCTAGTTTCCAATCTTCGTAATTTTTCATCCCGATCCCCTCCTCTCTTACTTGGGGGTATTGTGTCAATGAGGTAGTATTTCAGTAATTTAACATCTCCCTGATGTTTTTCATTAAAATGACGGGCAACTGGATAACTTGGGTCTTTGTTTTTAATTGCACGTATATGTTGCAATATTCTTTTATGTCCCTGCAATTTTGTGCTTCCCACATATCTTAAATTGCAGGGACACTCGAGGATATAGACCACATATTCCGTTTTGCACGTTAGCATATGTTTAATCTGTTGTTCACCTTTTCCAAATGCTAGTGCAATACTCTTTTTGTTCACCCCATTCAAGCAAGCTTTACACGTTTGGCATTTGTAGAAACCTTGTCTCTGGTTAAACCAGTTCTTTTTGGCGACTTCTATTGGATTGTTCACTACTAATCTGTCTCTCATATTCGGTGCTCTTCTATGAGTGACTGTTGGTTTGCTTGGTAGGTGAGGACCTAATACCGGGTCATTCTTAACCAATGGCCAATTTTTTCGAATAATTCGACCAATTTCTTTGTTTTGTTTATTGTAGCTTACAATAATTCTGAAGTCGTCATCTTGTGGTTTCTTTGTGTTGGATACTTGTGTATTTGTTTTTGCTAAGGCTGTTTCTAAAAGGGCGCTTCTGTCTACCTCGTTGCTTTTTATTATTGCTTTTTCAATGCAATTTAGAGAATACCCTCGTTCTAAGAATCTGTTCTTGCTTGATTCTTGTGCTTTGGAAAGTTCTTCTGGTGTGCTACATATGCGTTTAATTCGTAGCATTTCACCGTATGGTATGCTGTCTATAAGGTGTTTCGGGTGATGGCTGGTTGCATGTAGTATAGAGTTTACAGCTGTTGGCTTTCTGTGTATTTTTGTCTCTAGATTACCATTTTCGATAAACACCTCTACATCTAAGAATGTTACATTTGTAGGGCTGATATCTGCAGTAATGTTCAAGTTAATGTCATTCTGGTTAAGCTTATCAATGAATGTTTCTGCCTCTGATTTGGTGCCTTGCCATATAATAAACAGATCATCGATATATCTCCACCAACATTTTACATGATCGTTTAGTGTGTTATTGAAGTTTCGATGGAGAATCAATTCCTCCCACCACCCCATATGGAGGCAGGCGTAGCTAGGGGAGAAACTAGCTCCCATAGCTACGCCTCTTATCTGTTGGTATAGGCTATGTTGGAAGAGAAAGATGTTATTAAATAAACAGAATTCCATCATGTCTAATAACATTTTGCTATGTTCTGCATAAACAATGTCTCTTTGATTCAGATAGAATTCCGTGGCCCGCAAGCCATCTCTATGGCTGATGCTCGTATATAACGAGGTGATGTCCATTGTTATCAACAGGAAGTCTGATTGCCACTTTATATCTTTTATTTTTGCCAAGAAGTCCCCTGTGTCTCTCAAATATGAGGGTAAATGTTGGACATGTTCTTGTAGAAAGTGGTCGATATATTGCGAGATATGTTCTGTTAGGCTGTTTATTGCAGAAATGATCGGCCTGCCAGGCGGGTTCAGATTATTTTTGTGAAGCTTTGGAATGAAATATAGCACCGGTGTAGTTGGGGTAGTATTTTTCAAAAATAAAAATTCTTCCTTATTTATCAAACCTTTACTTTTCCACGCAAGTAACTTGGCATATAATTTCTCATTTGTCAATTTCAAAATAGTTGGGTCACATCTGCGGTAACAGTCCTGATCCATAAGTTGCTTTTGGGCTTCTAGTAAGTAGTCTGTTTTCTTCCAGATAACTAGATTGCCCCCTTTATCTGCATTCCTTATCACCACTTGTCTGTTTTTAGATAGTTTACTCATCAGTTGTTTATATCTTTTTTCCATATTTCTTTTCTTCCTGTTTTTTGGTTTGTTTATAGCCATATTAAGATCTTTCAGTTCCTTCGTGATCTGTTCATGGTAGATGTCTATCCCATCTCTTGGCATTATTGGGACAAACTTAGATCGAGGTTTGAAATTAGTAGTACAAGTTGTATTTATTTCGGTTGGATTTTCTAACTCGATAAATGATTCACCGTCTTGTGTTTGTGTTTCCATTTCCGCCAATTCCTCAATGAATTGCCTTTCTTGGGTATTGAACATTTGGTCTCTTTATATATATGTGTGTATATATATATATATGTGTGTGTATATATATATATATGTGTATATATATATGTGTGTATATATATATATATTGTTCTCCAACTTGAAAAACGGCAGCGCCTCTGCCCGTTTCCCCAGCGCGCAAACAGCAATAATCGTCCCGAGTCAGGCTTGTGGGATAGCTTCTTTTATTTTGCCATCAAAGTGCAGGGTGCAGAAAACATCAAACAGACGCGTTTCGGGCGCGGACGCCCTTGCTCACTGTCAGCGAGAAATTGACATAACAACCATTAAATAACAAACATTGATGTTCAAAAAGCGCGCCAGTGCATTCACAGAGGTTAACATAGACAGAGGACTAATAGTTTAAAACCTGAAAATGGGTAACTACCATAGCGGCCATTGGTAAGTGGTAAAACAAACATTGACCCTTCGTATATGTACAAATACAATGATATTACTAATGGTGACCACAATAGTGCAAACAGCATTGTAATTAATCGATATTAATGTAAACAAATAACACATGTGCAAATACGCAAGTTGATGTGCAAATAGGCAAATATCTAAAGTGTCACGTGCAATTACATAATGCCTAAGCGGACATGATTTAACTGTTTGAATACATTAAGTTTTAAAGTGCAAAGTGCCTTGTAAACTTTATAACTGTATATATATATATTACCTACTGGCGGTCGCCAGTAGGTATATATAGTTAGGATTTTTTTCAATGTTAAATCTCAAAATTCTATTTGGAATAACTTTGGCGCCGGTTGACGAATCTGCCTGAAAATTTCCTCAAAATGGCCTCTTCGAGCTCCGGTCTTTCCCTAAAAGTTTGGGGGAGATTCGTCAAGCGGGGGCCGAGATAAAAGGGGGGTCCCAAAACGCGTTTTTCCCATGTTAATTTCCATAGGGCGGTCGATTTCACTTTTAGCCCGAACGGCTGAATGGATTTCCACCAAACTTGGCAAAATTGTAGGGACTGGTAGCCCGATGTGCCTTTGCTATGTCTCAAGATATGTGCTCCAGTGGATTTTGAGAAATTAACGTTCAAAAAAATATATATATCTATAGGCGCGCTCCGGTACGCGCACGGGTACGCTCACCGGGCGCGCCACGCGACTTGCGCGCAGAAAGCTGATTGGCTCTCAGTTGTCTGTAAACATTCGAAACAGTCAGGAGCGGCCGCCATCTTGTCTATTGGTAAAATCTAGTCATAAGAGGTGGCAAAAACAAAGGGGGGAATTGACCATAAGGGGGCAGGGTAGACCCCCCTGACCCCCTATGTTTGATATGGGGGCCATTAAAGGGCCCCGCGGGGTCTCAAAAAAAAAATTTTCGTGGGGGGAGCGCACGGTACGCGCACCGGTACGCGCACCGGGAGCGCACGAAAGTCAAAAATGAAAAAAAAAAACTATATTTAAACAAAAATATTATCATAATATACAATATAGGGATTTTTTTGAATAGGGATTTCTGAAAATTCAATGTTGAATAACTTTGGGGTTTTTCAGGAAAATGGCACATTTTGTTTCTGAGCGTCCCCTGAAAGTTTGGGGGGGTTTCGCCAAGCGGGGGCCGAGAAAAAAGGGGGGGCCCAAAACGTGTTTTTAACATTGAGTTTTCCATAGGGCGGTTGGACTCACTTTTAGCTCGAACGGCTGAATGGATTTCTATGAAACTTGGCAAAATTGTAGAGACTGGTTGCCCGATGTGCCTTTGCTAGGTCTCAAGATATGTGCTCAAGTGGATTTTGAGAAATTAACGTTCAAAAAAATATAAATATCTGTGACAGCGTCCCAGTTAGCGCCCCGGTTCGCGTACCAGACGCGTAACGAAACTTCGCGAGGAGAAGCGGATTGGCTCTCCGGTGACTGTCAACATTCTAAACAGTCCGGAGCGGCCGCCATCTTATCTCTCAGTAGGATCGAGAGGCAAGAGGTGGAAATAAATGAAGGGGGAAATGAATGAAAGGGGGCAAGGTAGACCCCTCCTGACCCCCTAGGATTGATGTGGGGACTAAAAAAGGGCCCCGCTGGGCAAAAAAATAAAATAATTTTTATTTCGATTTTTCGCGGTGGAAGCGCTACCCGGTACGCGAACCAGGTAGCTCACCGGTAGCGTAACGGGAGTCCGCCATCTTGTGTTTCGGACGAATTTAGTCACAATATGGAGGCTAAACAATGTTGGGAATGGGTATAAGGGGGCACGGGAGACATATCCTGACCCCCTAGGTTTTCTGAGGGTGGCTGAGGAGGCCCATACATGCGGAAAAAAAACAACCTTTTTTTTTCAAATTTTCTCACGGTTAGCGCCCGGTCTGGCACCGGGTAGTGTTCCGGAAAGCGTAACAAGGAGAAAACCAAGGGAAATAGTAAAATAATATTTTAGAGTGCTTTGAGGTAGGGTAGCTCTGAATAGAGCTGTTGTGTTGTGTGGGTGATGTAAGTACCAACATGTAGGTACCAATGAAGAGTCTAAAATTCAATGTACACCGTCTCCTCTGTAGATATTTTGTATGTTCTAATATGGGTTATTTAAATGTAAATGTGTGGAAAAGCACTTCATGCTTTAAAGCAATTGTATTTTTGAACTGATTGTTCTTTCCTCTTAGTACTCCTCTTTGTTTTTTTTCCCCACACTCTTCTTCAGCATGATAATTGATAAATTTGCTCCCTCAAAAAATTTATATACATAAAAAAATTATATTAAATACATATAAAATATATTTTTCCTTTAAAAGAAGAATACATTTTACAGCTTTTGATATTTGCTATTAAAAACCATTGAAATTCACTGAAAAAACCATAGGTTATAGACCATATATAGTTAGGAATTAGCATTTACAAAACCTTGAAAATTCACTGAAAAAACCATAGGTTATAGACCATATATAGTTAGGAATTAGCATTTACAAAACCTTATTTTACTCACACAAAACCCTTGAAATTCGTATATATAGTTAGTTGCACTAACTATATATCGCGCACCCGCAATCCACTGCTGATCATGTCACATATTACATCATTCATGACATGGTCAGTGACATCACTGATGACATCACTGATGACATCTCAAATGGCATCACTGATGACATCACTGATGACATCACTGATGACATCTCAAATGACATCACTGATGACATCACTGATGACATCTTAAATGACATCACTGATGACATCACTGATGACATCTCATTTGACATTACTGATCACATCATTGATGACATCATTCATGTGATAATACGATGAACCTCTTCAGACTCTAATATAACCTTAGATACACTCAGTGTAAACAGACACTCACAGACTGTCACTCATCCATTGAGTTACTCACACACCTAGTCAGTCATGCAAAGAATCAATCACACCTCCATTTCCTCAACTATACAGTTATACACACCTTACTTATTCAAACATATACTAACACATATTTACTCTCTTATACAATCCCTGATACAAGTTCACAATGATCCATACAGCCACTCTCACATTCACTGGCTCTTATGCACAGTTATTTATATATGTCAACTCTCACATGTACTGTGTTTTACATATGTACTTACTTTGACATGTAGCACTGAGATATCCATTCACTCACCAATACACTCATGCACACAGTCAACTGCCCATGCAGCTGTTTCCACATGCACTTTTGAACCCATACATCTAGTGAATCAACTGCTCACACATCTATGCACAGAGTCATACACCTCCCAGCCACCCACACACACACTCAGTCTCCCATACAAATACTTGGGCAACCAATCAATAACCCATATAGTTACTCATATAGCTACTGATCAACACATGCAGCAGTTTACAGAACAACAGACATAATGATGCACAAATTAAGACAGTTTAGTCACTAACCCATGCACATTTAATCACTCACTCATACAGTCAGTCATGCACCTACTAAATCCTTCATCCAGACACTTATACATCCACTCATTCTTCAATATGTAAGACATATTTTAACTTTACAGAAACATACAGTCACTGGATGTTGTCATCAGTGATGTCACGGACCATGTCATGAATGATGTAATATGTGACATGATCAGCAGTGGATTGCGGGTGCGCGATATATAGTTAGTGCAACTAACTATATATACGAATTTCAAGGGTTTTGTGTGAGTAAAATAAGGTTTTGTAAATGCTAATTCCTAACTATATATGGTCTATAACCTATGGTTTTTTCAGTGAATATATATATATATATATGTGTGTATATATATAAAAAAAAGCGACCGATTGAAGATACAAGCGGAGATCGAACAACTTGAAACGGTCATAAGAGACTTGGGACCCTGTGAGGAGGCGGTAAAACTCAGAAACGAAATGATGCAAAGGGTAAAAAAGGAAGAAGACATAATTAAGAAACGCAAAGCGTTTAAGTTCGAGCGGGACCGTCTTGATTATTTACACGGACAGATATTTACATATGCCAAAAAATATGACAATGTCAAGGCACGTGTAAGGAAAACCAGACAAATGAACACAAACAATAAAACAGTGTCTGTTTCCTCGACAGATGTCAGTGTAACGTCAGGGAGCGAGGCGGAAAACGAAATTGCGGGACCCTCCACGGAAGGGTCAGAAAAGCTAACACCGGCACAGGAAGTAGGCTGCTTGTGTCAAGATCGACGAGAAACTCTGAGATCTCGTGCCAAAGGAGGTCAACAGACAAGTGCTACTGGGCCAACCGAAAGCGGCGTGCCAGGAGAAAATCCAGCAAGCGCAAAGCAACCAAACGCGAAGCAAGCAACAAGGGGACGCTGGAAATCGAATCGGAGATAGCTCCCCATGCAAACAAACAATCAATCATAAATCTGACAAATGTTACCCTCTCCGCCAATGATGAAATGATCCTAGGCCTAGGATTATCGTACTGTGCTCCCTCAAACTTTAACTATGTGGATGCTAGAATGGATACTTATCGTTTCATAAGAAAACTGAAACTGAATAAATTCTTTCTTTTACAACCGAAAAAGAAAAAAACGATTGAAACATCAAAGAACATCTCCACATTCGTAGTAGAAGACCGTATGGATTTTGATGAAATCTGGAGCTTACAGGGGGAAGGAGCGACAATAACTGACTTACCTCTAATAATTTCCAGTGAAGATCAAGCGATAAATCAAACCCCATTCAAACCTAGGTCAACGTTCCAACCCATTCTGACACACGATAACTTGGAGGTTTATCATGACTTAATCATCAAGGACTTGAAACAACTCTATGCCAATACAAATAAAAAACAACGATCTTTTGACAAGAAAAACCAATGCTACTACAGCCTGATCAAAAAATTGGAACAGGACCAAAATATAATAGTCCGCCAAGCGGATAAAGGCGGGAACATTGTTCTGTGGCCAAGAGACATGTATGTGGCAGAGGCAGAAAGCCAGCTTTTTGATTCTTTATGTTACAAAAAAAGCAACCTTACAATAATCAAGAATGCTTGGCAAGATCAAAACCTGGAGTTAATGGCATGGCGAAGTGCAAAATTACTGTCCAATGATGAATATAATTTTTTGAAAAAAGAACATCCGGTTATACCTACTTTTTATTTGATACCGAAAGTCCATAAGGACATAAATGTGCCACCTGGAAGACCGATTATTTTGGCGATCAATAGTGCAACAGAAAACATCTCACGCTATATCGACTTTTTCCTCCAAGAGTGGGTAAAATGATTACAATCATATGTACAAGATACGGCAGATTTTATCAGAAAGATTGATGGCATTATTTGGAACACTGACTATTTGCTTATGACACTAGATGTCACCTCTCTTTATACATCTATCAAACATTCTGATGGGGTACAGGCAGTTGAATTATATTTGAACAAAAGACCAATGAATTTTTCAGCTCATAACAAAATGTTGCTTACTATGATTCAGTTGTGTTTGGAGAATAACTATTTCCTATTCAATAATCAAATCTATCAACAGGTTAGGGGTGTCGCAATGGTGGCCTGCTTCTCCCCCAGTCTAGCATGTCTCCACATGGGGCTGTGGGAGGAGCGGGTCCTGGGCGGCATCCTCAAACACACCACTCAAAATCATATGTTATTCTATCTAAGATATATTGATGACCTGTTCATGGTCTGGAGGGGAACGCATGAGCAGGCGCAAGATTTTGTTAGAGAACTGAACAGTAACGATTTGAATTTAAGTTTCACTGCCAACATAGACGCAAAATCAGTGGTGTTCCTGGACATGGAAGTGTATATAAAAGACACAGGGATTGCCACCAGGCTACATAGGAAACCTACCGCAGGTAACACAATATTACATGCGTCTAGTGAGCATCCTTTTCACTTGATTAGTAGCATCCCCTTTGGGGAGATGCTGCGTATCAAGCGTGTAAGTAGTACGGATGAGGAGTGCATCAAGTCCCAGAATGATAGCAAGGCACGGTTTCTGTCACGAGGCTATTCCTTGAATACCATTCAGAGAGCCATTAAGAGAGCAGCATCAATTACTAGACAAGAAGCACTAGCAGTTAAAGAAAAATTAATTGTACAAACGACAGAGGATAAACAGATTAAACCGAGAGTGATTATAACCTACAGTAGGCAGCATAAGGAGTTACGACGTATCTTTTACAAGAACTGGAACCTAATCACAGGGGATCCTGTGATAGGGAAATTTATAATGAGTAAACCTGATATTACATTCAGAAAATCTATTTCGATAGGAGATAGATTAACGAGTAACTTCCTTGAAAAAACAGTTTCAGATACTTGGGGAGCCATTGGAGGAGGATTTAAAAAGTGTACTGTCTGCAAGGCATGCAAAAATGGATGTAATAAGACACAATATACGGTGCCATTTAAAAACAAGCCCGTAAAAATTAAAAAACGCATGTCTTGCAGAACAGATTTTGCAGTATACATCCTGCAATGCCCATGTGAACTCCGTTACGTGGGTAGCACACGTTTGCCAGTGCACAAGCGTGTGCTGCAACACATTAGGGCCATTGTGGGGAAAGACCAGACGTACCCAGTGGCTCGCCACTTCGAAAGTTTACATAACAGTGATCCTTCATCTCTGTTGTACTATGCTATTGATTGTGTAATGCCCCTTAAGAGAGGAGGAGATAGAGATGCTCAACTTTGCCTATTAGAAACAAGATACATAATTGAGCTGGATAGTAAGGCTCCACGGGGCTTGAACGCGAGCGAAGATTTGTATACCTGTCTATAGACTGATTTACAGGGCATATTAGTGGTCATTGCACACTATATGATTATTGTTTCCTTTTGTATATATTGGTTTATGCATTCTCTGGGAGTTGTGTCTTTCTGAATGATGGAAATTGAAATTTGTAGATGATTAAGAGTTGCAAGCTTTTCCACCTTTAACTCTCTCTAACTTTCCCATGAAATTGTTTTTAAACCACATTCAAGAAATTTTGCACACTTTTTCTCAGACAATTTTGCACATGTATTTGCACTGGGTTATTAGGGAAAAATCTTTTTGAACGAGGTTTATTGTGTACAAAACAGGAGTGGACACTGTTTATGATGAATTAGGCCCCTTTTGTGTATTTTGATACGGATTCACACCTTACTAATATCCATATATTCATTGAAGGATTGTGGATAGGAAATATAGATGGTTTTGTGACCAGAGACAAACAGTTGTAAAGTTGCAGGTAGAAATTAGTCATTATGGAGAATAACGAGTCTGATTGGATTTTTGTAGTTGACAGTATGTATTTTATTGTAAATAATGTACATATGGCAATGAAAATGAATTGCTTTTATGTTTATTTATATACTTATATATGAGATGTACTTTTATACACACACATATATATATATATATATATATATATATATATATATATATATATATATATATATATATATATATATATATATATATATTTTTCTACATATTAATATGGTGTTTTATCTAGAATCTATATTGTATAGTTTTGTATTTTGCGGAATGTTGCACAGATACCCAATACAGATCATACCCTTTTGAGTATATATTTGACCTGTTTACAAACGTTGGGCACTGGCCCTCAATTTTGTCCTGTTAATAACTATGGTTTCCAAACTGGATCCGTATGGTGAAATACATATAAATATTTGTTGTTTAACATGGGGTTAATGGAAAGGGCGGTGTTTATACATTTAGTAACGCCCACCTTGTCTTCTCCACTCCTTAAGTACCCTTGTTCATTTCAAGCAATGTATCATGTGATCAAGCCTCCGGCTGGAGGTGAAACGCGTCATGCGGGCTTGCTGGGTTACTATTTTTTAAAATGAATTAAATCACTGCACTGGAATTCTTTCTGGGTCTGCCTTATTCGTTTTTTCCTAACGGTCTGGATTTGACTGTTGATGCTGTGTGAGCGGTATCGAGCGAAGTAAGAGGATATATATATATATATATATATATATATATATATATATATATATATATATATATATATATATATATATATATATGTATATATATATGTGTATATATATATATATGTGTATATATATATATATATGTGTGTATATATATGTATATATATATGTGTATGTATATATATATATGTGTATATATATATATGTGTGTGTGTATATATATATATATATATATATATATATATGTGTGTGTATATATTACCTACTGGCTATCGCCAGTAGGTATATATAGTTAGGATTAATTCCCTATGGGATTTTTGAAAATTCTATGTCTAATAACTTTGGCGTTTGTGGACGGAATCGGCTGAAATTTTCAGGAAAATGGCACATTTTGTTTCTGAGCAGCCCCTGAAAATTTGGTGGGGGTTCGTCAAGGGGGGGCTGAGAAAAAAGGGGGGTCCCAAAACGCGTTTTTTACATTGAGTTTTCCATAGGGCGGTTGGACTCACTTTTAGCTCGAACGGCTGAATGGATTTGCACGAAACTTGGCAAAATTGTAGGGACTGTTAGCCCGATGTGCCTTTGCTAGGTCTCAATATATGTGCTCCAGTAGTTTTTGAGAAATTAACGTTCAAATCAAGATATATACCTGTAACAGCGCTCCGGGCAGCGATCCGGTCCGCTTACTTTTCGCGTTTCGGAACTTTGCGCGCAGAAAGCTGATTGGCTCTCCGGTGTCTGTCAACATTCTAAACAGTCCGGAGCGGCCGCCATCTTATCTCTCGGTAGGATCGAGAGAGAAGATGTGAAAAACGAAGGGGGAATTTATTGAAAGGGTGCAAGGTATACCCCTCTTGACCCCCTAGGATTGTTGTTGGGGTTATTAAAGGGTCCCGTGGGGAAAATAAAAAAAAAATTATTTTTCACGGTAGAAGCGTTTCCCGGGCCGCGAACTGGGCCGCAAACTGGTAGCGAAACGGGAATTCGCCATTTTGTGCTTCGTTTTAATTGTTTAGAGACAAAAATTATCGCTGCACATCGGCCACAATGCATGAATATTGTTGAAAAGTCAGCGATATTCATGCATTATCCAGCAAATGCTCTTAGCCGTGTTATCCACCTTCCATTGGATAACATGGCTAAAAACTGCTCTGTGCGTGAGCTTTTTTTTTTTTTTTTTTTTTTTTTGCTGCGTGACGTTTGTTAACGTTCGATTCGATGGAAATGAGGAAGTGTTGACCACCATTTTGTCACTGCGAGTAAATATTTTGTTATAAATGAATCCTTATTGATAAACATTGTCTGCGCCATCTTGCGTTTTGTCCAATGCCACAATTTTGTCGTGCACGGCAGCCATTTTAGATGCCTTGACCAGGGCCACTCTCTGCACGCCGCCGATTCTCAGCATGGCTCCCCACCCTCGCACGCATCTCCCCCACGCAATGGTCACCCCCGCTCTCTCTCTCATGCATGGGCTATATACTTCCCCCCATCTGCGCTGCTCTTCTCTGAGAATCACACCCTGTGCCCGCCCGACACCTCCCTTTCACCCTATTCACTACCGCACCCTCTGACACTCCTCTTCCTCTGTGTCCGATTGTCCAGGCCGGACCCAGGCTATCACCTAGCCCTGCGAATGTAGTTTATGGCCCCAGCTGTAGAGTATCCAGACATGCCAACCCTCCCGATTCAGGCGTGAGACTACTGATTTCAGTGCTAGTCTTTCGCTTCCCGATTCCTGCAAGGAAAAACCCGGGGGCATATTACCAACAACTAGCGGTAATTTTTGTCTCTAACTTGTTTAGAGACAAAAATTATCGCCGCACATCGGCGAATTTTATCGCACATAAACCTTGCTATTAGCAAGGTTTATCGCAAATGCGATAAAAAACGGCCGCAATGCATGAATATTGTTGAAAAGTCAGCGATATTCATGCATTATCCAGCAAATGCTCTTAGCCATGTTATCCACTTCCCATTGAACAAGCGCATGGTCTTTTAAAGATTTGTGTAGTACTCGGGGCGGCGGTGTGTGTGTGCCCTCTTTCAGGAGCGGGCGGGGGGGCACTGCCAGCAATTTGCAGGCCAGGCAGTGTTCAACACGTGCATCACCCTTTCTCTGCCTGCTATTGCGCTCCATGCTTCGGAAAGGTAAGAAAAAGAACGTGCATTTGAGTTTGAAATGTCCGATCTTGTAGCAGTACACTTGCAAAGCCCACACATGACAATAACCCGATTCAAGGCCCCATTCACCCGATTTTTAAAAAAAATATAGTACTCCAAGACAGTTACATTTTAAAACTTTATTAACATTTAAATATAACGAACGCAACAAAAACTGTAAATATATTTAACCATTTTTTGAAATTAACCAGAACTATAACGATAACAACAACAATAATATAACATTAATGCCTAAATTACGCAAACATTTAGCTAATCTGCTAAAGGGGGGAGTCGCAATTTCTTTACAATAATCAATAATGAAAAATCCACATCAATAGGGTTGCCCGTTTTCTCGATGCAGCACTATAGTGCAATATACACAGCACCTGGGGTGTCAAGAGTGAACAGGTCTTTCTTTGTTCCTTAAGATGTTATCTCCGAGAATGCTGATGCATTGGTGTCTGTACACTTCTTTGTCAATTCTGTCAAGATGATAACTGTTTTATAAACAGACGATATCTTTGTTTAGTCATTAGTGTTAAGTGTGTCTGAAACTACAGTGCCCTTCTGTTTTTTTTTCTTCAGGCTCTACAGAGTTTTGTGTGTTGTTCTTTTGAGCGACAATTATTCCAGAGGTTTCAGGTTCACTTGTTTTGTCCTGCAGTGAGTTAACAGCTTTAGAGAGTTCATGTTTATTTGCTATGTCCTGCTGTTCGTCAACTGTTTCAGAGACGTCAGCCTCATTTTTTATGTTTCAGTAGATCCTGGACCTGCCCGGCCGCGCCCAAAATGGCGCTGGTGTAAATGGGACTCGTAACTGCTTGTTCTGTACTGGTTGCCCAACCTTGATATCACGAGATACATATGCAGTTTTGAAGCACATGGCGGAGGCTTGTCTGCTGTAGTGGGGCGCCGCTTTATCGTTTCAGTCGCCATTCCGCCCGCTTTTGCTACACTGTGCCTTTTCCGCCATTCAGCTGTTTAGCGCCCGCTCTTACGGCTACAGCGTCTCGCTCACCATGTAGTTGAGTTGCTCCCACTCTTGCGGTGCAGCGATAGGCGGCTGCCACAGGACTCTTAAAATGGCGGCCGGCTCTTCGGATTTGGGCCTGGTCCAGTAAAATGGCCCTGGGACACCTTGGAACTCGGACGCTTGTCTGCCAGGGCTTGGGTTCCATTCTCGAAAGCGTCCCCTCAGCCTTGAAGATTGTACAAAAGTCTTGGGGGCCCTCGACTCCCGCAGGCTTCTGGTGGGGAGCGGCTGCCATGATTGCTTGCGGAATGGCCACGACGGAGCTACGAGATGGTGGTGCTCTCATGGTGACGCCAGCTTCAGTCTGAAACATCCAGAAACAAGGTGGGGCTTTCATCGTTTGGGGAAAAAAAATGTTTTAATCCAATGAAAAGTGTTATTTTTAGGTCACATGACCTAGTCTTACATAATTAGGAAAAGAAAAGTAAAATGAACCAATGAAAAGTTTTATTAACAAGTCACATGACCTGTTATGCTTACGTTACGCGCTGCGCGGCGCGCTCTGGATCGTTTCCGGGAAGCTGCGCCTTGCGCACCGGAGCACTTCCGGGTGCGCTAACGCGTCACGTCATATGACGCATTACGCGACAATGCAGGTGCAGAATATAGTCAAAATGTCTCCACCAACCAGCGGTCGGAATACAACCGCTTTCAGCAGTCCAAAAAGTTCGGTCAAATCTTAAGAGCCGGAGCAACTCAACTACATGGTGAGCGAGACGTTGTAGTCGCAAGAGCGAGCGGTAAACAGCTGAATGGCGGAAGAGGCACAGAGTACCAAAAGCGGGCGGAATGGCAACTAAAACGGTAAAGGGGCGCCCTACGACAGCGTGTCTTCAGGTGAAACGGATTGTGGGACAAGGTCCAGAATGAAAGATTCTTCAAAAGGGAAAAAATTCCGCCGGACCCCGGGAGCCGGCCGCCTATGCCGGGGGCGATCTCAGGCCTCACCAGGGCAACACGACTTGGGGAGGGGGCAGGAGCCAAGCGCCCCCTCTCAGTCCGCGCCATCTCACCGCCCCTCGGGGGCCTCCGTCAAGCGGTTTAGGGAGGCACCGTATCACATTGTTTTCCAATGCAGTCAGGTCCACAAATGGACCCCACTTACTTTGAATAGTGAAGCTGCAGCAGGTGCAAATAAGGTTTAAACAGTGTTACAAGAGCTGCTTAGAACTCTGAAGTATGGCACTCTACAACCAGGACTTATGCCATGTATGTAAGGCAGTGATATGGAAGCAAGTCAGGGACAAAAAGCATGAACGAACATTCACGTATGAAAATCTTATTTGGAGAAGGGGTAGAATCCAAACGCCCCCTGCCAGTTCGCGCCACTACACCGTATGTGGAAAATCTGAAGCCATCATTCTACAAACTCTCAACGC
Source organism: Lissotriton vulgaris (assembly GCF_964263255.1). Classification (NCBI taxonomy): domain Eukaryota; kingdom Metazoa; phylum Chordata; class Amphibia; order Caudata; family Salamandridae; genus Lissotriton; species Lissotriton vulgaris. The sequence goes on along the minus strand of NC_141690.1, from coordinate 272,258,408 downwards.
TTGTTATCAGTGCATGAGTTTCATGCTCGATCGATTCAGCTAGCCGGATCGGGCAATAAAAAGTATAAAATAGTTATGTAAATAGTTATTTAATAAAATGTTTTACTCTGTTTCTTTGCTGGTGTGTTGTGTATATTTATAATATTTGCATAGGGTTTGCCGTTATTTTGGGCGGTGTGGGTGGCGGAGTCGAGCTGTTTTGCAGCCCTCATGGTGTGGAGCTCAGTTCATTTCACTATTTTCGTATTTCTCATGAAGGGTTATTCCTAATGTTTGTATTTTACCGAGGTCAAAAAGAGATCGAATTAGTGGTCTACTGATTTTGCTCGATTACTTTTATTTTTTTACACGATTTTTCACTATCTGCAAAGACTAAACAGAGTATTGCGACTTTGTGCTTGTTTGTAAATAGAGAATGATCCAAAGAGAACCAATTGTAAAACAGTAAATGCTTGGATAATAATCAATCAAATGGAGAGACAAGCAGGTACGACGGATTACAACAGGGGTAAAGGTCTGAGTTAACAACCGTTCACTATCTGCAAAGAGAGAGTACTACTAAGAGAAAAGAGGGGAGTGGGGGGGGGCAGCGTTCAAAGCACATCAGCGTGCATAAACACGAAAACGTTTTTACCTATCACGTACTTGACATTTGACAGCTTTTGATATTTGCTATTAAAAAACCATTGAAATTCACAGAAAAAACCATAGGTTATACTCCATATATAGTTAGGAATTTGCATTTACAAAACCTTGAAAATTCAATGAAAAAACCATTGGTTGTAGGCCATATATAGTTAGGGATTTGCATTTAAAAAACCTTATTTTACTCGCATAAAACCGTTGAAATTCCATATATAGTTATAAGCGCTAACTATATATCGCGCACCCGCAATCCACTGCTGATGATGTCACATATTACATCATTCATGACATGGTTAGTGACATCACTGATGACATCACTGATGACATCTCAAATGACATCACTGATGACATCACTGATAACATCTCATTTGACATGACTGATCACATCACTGATGATATCATTCATGTGATAATACCATGAACCTCTTCAGACTCTAATATAACCTTAGATACAATCAGTGTAAACAGACAGTCACTCATCCATGGAGTTACTCACACACCTAGTCAGTTATGCCAAAAATTAATCACACCTCCATTTTCTCAACTATACAGTTATACACACCTTACTTAATCAAACATATACTAACACATATTTACTTTACTCTCTTATACAATCTCTGATACATGTTCACAATGATCCATACAGCCACTCACACATTCACTAGCTCTTATGCACAGTTATTTATAGATGTCAACTCTCACATGTACTGTGTTTTACATATGTACTTACTTTGACATGTAGCACTGAGATATCCATTCACTCACTAATACACTCATGCACAGTCAACCGCCCATACAGCTGTTTCAACATGCAGTTTTGAATCTATACATATAGTGAATCAACTACTCACACATCTATGTACAGAGTCACACACCTCCCAGCCACCCATACACACACACTCAGTTTCCCATACAAATACTTGGACAACCAATCAATAACCCATACAGTTACTCATATAGCTACTGATCAACATATGCAGCAGTTTGTAGAACAACAGATATAATGATGCACAAATTAAAACAGTTTAGTCACTAACCCATGCACTCAGTGAGACACATTTAATCACTCACTCAATCAGTCAGTCATGCACCTAGTAAATCCTTCATCCAGACACTTATACATGCACTCATTCTTCAATATGTAAAACATGTTTTAACTTTACAGAAACATACAGTCACTGGATGTTGTCATCAGTGATGTCATCAGTGATGTCATTTGAGATGTCATCAGTGATGTCATCAGTGATGTCACTAACCATGTCATGAATGATGTAATATGTGACATCATCAGCAGTGGATTGCGGGTGCGCGATATATAGTTAGCGCTTATAACTACATATGGAATTTCAATGGTTTTATGCGAGTAAAATAAGGTTTTCTAAATGCAAATCCCTAACTATATATGGCCTACAACCAATGGTTTTTTCATTGAATTTTCAAGGTTTTGTAAATGCAAATTCCTAACTATATATGGAGTATAACCTATGTTTTTTTCTGTGAATATATATATATATATATATATATATATATATATATATATATATATATATATATATATATATATATATATATATTTATATATATATATATATTTCAACAAAAGGTGCCCCCAGGTGAGGACGCACTTGAGACATCAGGCGGAGGCTATGATTTTCAAAAGCATCCTTTAATTTCATTTCTGCTCGGTCCGAATTACAATGCCTTTCACAAATCAGTCCATTCAGCCCTACGCGTTTCGGAGCTCCTGCTCCTTGGTCACGGGCATTGGATGATGTCAGCTGGGTGGGGAAGAGGAGCCAACCCGGTCTCTCCACTTTTTTAACTGATGACAACCACAGGTGGGACACGCCCTCCGGTGGGCTCGGCCAGCATTAACAGGTTTCTGGGACCTGTAGTTCACCCCTCATGCTTCGTGCATTTTTAATTCCTTCAATGGAGTTTCCCTCCAGGGTGACATCATTAATGTTCATTTTAACCTCTCTGGTGAGGAGCAAATCTCGGATTCCGACGTTTTGGCAGAGTTCTCAATTTGATGTCAGCCTGCATGCGCTTCTAGGCAGTCTGTGCGCGCAGCCCATTATCACTTTTAATGGTAGTGCGATCCTCTCGGCCAGGACGGGCCGAAATATTTCAACAAAAGGTGCCCCCAGGTGAGGATGCACTTGAGACATCAGGCGGAGGCTATGATTTTCAAAAGCATCCTTTAATTTCATTTCTGCTGGTCCGAATTACAATGCCTTTCACAAATCAGTCCATTCAGCCCTACGCGTTTCGGAGCTCCTGCTCCTTGGTCACGGGCATTGGATGATGTCAGCTGGGTGGGGAAGAGGAGCCAACCCGGTCTCTCCACTTTTTTAACTGATGACAACCACAGGTGGGACACGCCCTCCGGTGGGCTCGGCCAGCATTAACAGGTTTCTGGGACCTGTAGTTCACCCCTCATGCTTCATGCATTTTTAATTCCTTCAATGGAGTTTCCCTCCAGGGTGACATCATTAATGTTCATTTTAACCTCTCTGGTGAGGAGCAAATATCGGATTCCGACGTTTTGGCAGAGTTCTCAATTTGATGTCAGCCTGCATGCGCTTCTAGGCAGTCTGTGCGAGCAGCCCATTATCACTTTTAATGGTAGTGCGATCCTCTCGGCCAGGACGGGCCGAAATATTTCAACAAAAGGTGCCCCCAGGTGAGGACGCACTTGAGACATCAGGCGGAGGCTATGATTTTCAAAAGCATCCTTTCATTTTCATTTCTGCTCGGTCCGAATTACAATGCCTTTCACAAATCAGTCCATTCAGCCCTACGCGTTTCAGAGCTCCTGCTCCTTGGTCACGGGCATTGGATGATGTCAGCTGGGTGGGGAAGAGGAGCCAACCCGGTCTCTCCACTTTTTTAACTGATGACAACCACAGGAGGGCGTGTCCCACATATGATGAGTGAGTATATGTATGAGTGACTATATAGAACTGTTGGTGAATGAGTGGATGTGTATATAGATGGTGGAATTATTGAATTGGTTGTTGTAACTGGTATGTGTATCTCCATTTTTTTGAAAATGTTAATTTCTATTTTTGAATATGTGTTTCATGGGCTACATTACACTGAAAGGAGGTCTGTCACTCTGTCACAAGGATGATGTCATCAGTGATGTCATGAGTGATGTCACTGACCATGTCATGAGTGATGTAATATGTGACGTCATCAGCAGTGCATTGCACGCGCAAGTTAGAGTGAGTCCATCTAACTATAACGTGGGAATTTCAATGGTTTTATGCGAGTAAAACTTCCAGCTAACTATAACTGGTGTGAAACCTATGGTTTTTTCGGTGAATTTACTAGGTTTTTTAAATGCTAATTCCTAACTATAACTGGTGTGAAACTCATGGTTTTTTCAGCGAATTTACTAGGTTTTTTAAATGCTAATTCCTAACTATAACTGGTGTGAAACCTATGTTTTTTTCACTGAATTTCATAGGTTTTTAAAATGCTAATTCCTAACTATAATTGGTGTGAAACCTATGGTTTTTTCAGTGAATTTCATAGGTTTTTTCAATGCTAATTCCAAACTATAAGTCTCACTTTATAAGTAAGACTGTTAGCGCTCTATTTGTTCTTTAGAACACTCTGGTCCATTCTGTCATTGGGCTACAGTTGGGCTACATCTAGCTGATATTTGGGCTACATTTGCTTTTTTTGTCTCTGGTGGCCATCTTTGGGCTACATTGGGCTACATTTGGGCTACATTTGGGCTCTAACATATATATAGCCCAATTTAGCACAATATATACTTTTTTCAAAGTTAATTTTCGTAAAAACCACTTGAGAATAGCAAAGGCACATTGGGCTACCAATCCCTACTATTTTTCCCAATTTCTGTTGTAAAATTTTTTTTTTGCTATGAAGCGCTCCCGGTGCGCGCCCCGGGGTGCGCCCCGAGAGCGTTCTTTCATAAAGCGGCCCGGGGCGCGCTCCGGGGAGCGTCCCGTAAGCACCAAAATCACGAACGAAAACATGATCGTGACGTATCGCGTAGACGCGTCCGCGTGATACGCACGGTGTAAGCGCACCCGGAAGCACTCGAGCGAATACAATCGCGCAACGTAGGCGTCCGACGCGCTTATGCGACACGCCCCGGGGCGCGTCGCGTAAGCGCGTCGGGTCATGTGACCAGAAAATAACACTTTTCATTGGTTCATAACAGTTTTGGTTTCATAATGATGAAGCCCCTGGTCATGTGACCTGAAAATAACACTTTTCATTGGTTCAATAATTATTTTTTTCTAAATTTTGAGAAACCCACCCATTTCTCTCACAATTGATTTGCACTTGGAGAGAGCAAGAGGTGTTTTGTGAATTATCTACTCATTAATTTCCTGATCTACAGCAATGGCTGCAAGGGAGTCATCTAGCAGTGATTCAGATGGTTTTGTACAAGAGGACCCTCCTCACCAGAAAACAAAGAACCACTTCATCTGGAAATTTTATGACATCCCTGAAGGACAAAAAAAGTTATTGCAAGTAAAGTAACTTGTAAAATATGTGGCAGTATTTTATCCAGAGGCAATCCTCTAAAAAAATATAGCTTTGGAAATGCCAATTTAATTAGGCATGTCAAAAGAAGACACCCACAAAATTATTCCAGGGAGAGTGTCAGGGAGCTGGCAGAGAATGCACGAAGAGATGGCGGCAGCACCTCCACTGGTGGAGCAACACCTTAAGGAACAACACGTGCAAGAATGGTCCCTAACGTGCAGCCGGTCTTTGCAGGCATAACATTTTTATGCGTGGACTGTGATGAACTACTCTGTTATGGGGAGCAGAGCGTTGAACTCATTGCAATAAAGAGACAGGAACACCGATGCTCTCCCCGTCCCTAAATTTTCTCATTTTTTTGCTCCTGTTGAGCAGTTTTTGAATCCCTGTTTTTGTTTTTCCCCTGTAAAAAATCCAAAAAATATATATAAAATCGTTTTAAAAAGTATAAAAAAAATCTAAAACAACAAAAACAAAAAAAAGTTCTTTTCAGAACTACCTCTAATTTATAAAAAAATTCTATTTAAAAAAAAAAAGTGTCATTCTTTTTTCTCCATGGTACGCTCCAACAATTTTTGTTTTGCCCCGTGGGGCCCTTTTTGTGACCCCCACAACAAACCTCTGGGGTCAGGGTGGGTGTACCCTGCCCCCTTTTGCTCATTTCCCCCTTTGATTTTTACCATCTCAATCCTACCGAGGTACAAGATGGCGGCCGCTGCGGACTGTTTCGAGTGTTTACAGACACCCGAGAGCCAATCAGCTTTCCGTACGCAAGTCGCTTTAAGCGCTCCCCGGTGCGCGTACCGGGGCGCGGCTCTATATATATATATTTTTTTTAACCTAAATTACTCAAAATCCACTGGAGCACATATCTTGAGACATAGCAAAGGCACATTGGGCTACCAGTCCCTACAATTTTGCCAAGTTTGGTGTAAATCCATTCAGCCGTTCGGGCTAAAAGTGAAATCGACCGCCCTATGGAAATGAACATGGGGAAAATGCGTTTTCGGACCCCCCTTTTATCTCGGACCGCGCTTGACGAATCCCCCCCAAACTGTCAGGGAAGGACCGGAGCGCCGCGAGGCAAATTTGAGGAAATTTTCAGGCAGATTCGTCAACCGGCGCCAAAGTTATTCCAAATAGAATTTTGAGATTTAACATTGAAAAAAATCCTAACTATAACTACCTACTGGCGACCGCCAGTAGGTAATATGTGTGTATATATATATATGTGTGTATATATATATATATATATATTTGTGTGTATATATATCTATACTACTATTATAAAGAGAGAACTTGCACCTTTTGGCAAGGTAAACTCGAAAAGTACACCACCAATCCAAACACCCAAGACATCTTTGGAAACCTCAGGGCAAGCAAAAGGACATAGGCTATTTAAAAATGAAAAAATATACATTGTTTAAAAAATGTTTAAATAAATAAAAGTAGTCCCTTGCAACTAGCGCCGGCCGCGACGTCTGCGTCATGATGACATCGGGAGCGCGGGGAGGAGCGGCAGCAACAGGAAGAGCGGCGCTGGACAATGCAGGAGGAGCGAGGCTGCCTACAACGCAGTAGGACTCCGGAGCAAGCTGGAGCTCAGGCGGCGCGTGATGCAGTCTCGCAGGAAGAAGGAAAGGTAAGTTCTTCGTCACCCCACGCTTTGCATTTTAGAGGGAAGCAGTTTTAAAGTTTAAAGCTCAGGGTACTGCGTGCAGGAGGTGAGGGCAGCAGAGGGGAACTTCAGGCAGTTCGGACCACAGGGCCACAGACTTTAGCATATGCAGTCAAGGTTTGGGCCCTGCGGTTCGTTGTTTTGCTCTGCCCCGCTTGTGCGGTGTCCTCATTACAATACTGCGCAGCCTGGATCATGGCTTGAAAGATAATATTTCGCCTATCTGACCCGATATTGAAAGGTTCTGTTGGCTTGGGAATCACAGGCAATATATAAAACAGTGATAAACTGATCTCGAACCTAACGAGACAAGAATATTACAAATACTAATCTTTAAGAAATGAAGAACAGGAAAAGAGAAAAAAAAAGAAATAATTAGCATTGAACCAGGATCCCTGTGTTGTCTTCCGGCACATTCCAGACACTTCGGAATCCTCATGTACAAAACTCATATCACAACGATTTAGTTATTAAAGTTCATATTGGAATATTGGGAAAACAATCAATAATCTTGAGAAGATAATTTGCTGTGATGCACCCGCCCAGTGTGGCATCAATATTCAAATATTGCCACGGACTTAATATTGCACAATAAGGTATTATAGTTCTGATACACAATATCAGACACATCTCCTGTAGAACATAATCCTTGATGCAGCGTTTCAGTTGTATCTTGAAATCAAAGTAGCCTTCCTAAGGACAAAACTAGATGATCTAATCTTGGTACTGAAATAAATCAGTTTAAAGGCAGGTAAAAATACACAGTTATATTGTGAAGAGTGGCCGCTGTACCTGTGTGATATCTCATTGTTAATCTTGGCCACTGCTTAGCAGCTTTAAGGTGCATTCGTGGCTCTGTTCCTCTGTAGTAGGATGTTGCACAGATGTCAAACTTGGTAAAACGGAGAACTTTTACCCTGTTCTTTTGCGTCAGTGCAGGTTGGCAGCATCCTGAAGAGACAAGAGCTGAATTGTCACTGCAGAGGCAGAGACTCCAGATGTATTTTTGAAGTAGGTATTCTTAACTCTTTACTGTGGAAGCAACCAAAAACAAGGAGATGGATGGAATGCTTGATTTATCCATCATTTTTCACCCACCATGCCACCTCAATCCGGACTAAGCCATGTGCAATTCAGTCTTGACCCCGCTCTAATGGGAACAGTCCAGCTGGCACTACCAGAACAGGTCCTCCTTGGACCGTAACACAAGCAACTCAGGATCAGTTTTGTCCTTATAAGAGCAGAAGGACATAGGCTATTTAAAAATAAAAAATATACATTGTATTAAAAATGTTTAAATAATTAAAAGTAGTCCCTTGCAACTAGCGCCAGCCGCGACGTCTGCATCATGACATCGGGAGCGCGGGGAGGAGCGGCGTGGAAGCAACAGGAAGAGCGGCGCTGGAGAATGCAGGAGGAGCGAGGCTGCCTACAACGCAGTAGGACTCCGGAGCAAGCTGGAGCTCAGGCAGCGCGTGATGCAGTCTCGCAGGAAGAAGGAAAGGTAAGTTCTTCGTCACTCCCTCCCCCCCCCCCTTCACTTGTGTGCAAACAGGAACGATGGAACAAAACTAGGCAGCATCAGTCTCTGCGTTCATGAACTGTCACATCCTGGTTGTCAGGTGTTTCAAATAGGGACATGGTCTGAGCCGCTCTGCTGGTGGGTGAAGGACAACGAGGCTGAAAGATAACACACTCCACTCAGGGCAATGTAGGAGCGTTAGGGGGTCGAGGCGGGTGGGGGCCAAGGCGGGCGGTTGGCCCTAAAGCCTCATTACCCCCAGGCAACGCTGGGGCGGGCTGCTAGTATATATATATTCACTGAAAAAAACATAGGTTATAGACCATATATAGTTAGGAATTCTCATTTACAAAACCTTATTTTACTCACACAAAACCATTGAAATTCCATATATAGTTAGTTGCACTAACTATATATTGCGCACCCGCAATCCACTGCTGATGATGTCACATATTACATCATTCATGACATGGTCAGTGACATCCCTGATGACATCACTGATGACATCTCAAATGACATCACTGATGACATCTCAAATGACATCACTGATGACATCACTGATGACATCTCATTTGACATTACTGATCACATCACTGATGATATCATTCATGTGATAATACGATGAACCTCTTCAGACTCTAATATAACCTTAGATACAATCAGTGTAAACAGACACTCACAGACTGTCACTCATCCATGGAGTTACTCACACACCTAGTCAGTCATGCAAAGAATCAATCACACCTCCATTTCCTCAACTATACAGTTATACAAACTTTACTTATTCAAACATATACTAACACATATTTACTCTCTTATACAATCCCTGATACAAGTTCACAATGATCCATACAGCCACTCACACATTCACTGGCTCTTATGCACAGTTATTTATATATGTCAACTCTCACATGTACTGTGTTTTACATATGTACTTACTTTGACATGTAGCACTGAGATATCCATTCACTCACCAATACACTCGTGCACACAGTCAACCACCCATACAGCTGTTTCCACATGCACATTTGAAACCATACATCTAGTGAATCAACTGCTCACACATCTATGCAGAGAGTCATACACCTCCCAGCCACCCACACACACACTCAGTCTCCCATACAAATACTTGGGCAACCAATCAATAACCCATATAGTTACTCATATAGCTACTTATCAACACATGCAACAGTTTACAGAACAACAGACATAATGATGCACAAATTAAGACAGTTTAGTCACTAACCCATGCACTCAGTGTGACACATTTAATCACTCACTCATACAGTCAGTCATGTACCTACTAAATCCTTCATCCAGACACTTATACATCCACTCATTCTTCAATATGTAAGTCATATTTTAACTTTACAGAAACATACAGTCACTGGATGTTGTCATCAGTGATGTCATTTGAGATGTCATCAGTGATGTCATCAGTGATGTCACTGACCATGTCATGAATGATGTAATATGTGACATCATCAGCAGTGGATTGCGGGTGCGCGATATATAGTTAGTGCAACTAACTATATATGGAATTTCAATGGTTTTGTGTGAGTAAAATAAGGTTTTGTAAATGCGAATTCCTAACTATATATGGTCTATAACCTATGGTTTTTTCAGTGAATTTTCAAGGTTTTGTAAATGCTAATTCCTAACTATATATGGTCTATAGCCTATGGTTTTTTCAGTGAATTTTCAAGGTTTTGTAAATGCTAATTCCTAGCTATATATGGTCTATAACCTATGGTTTTTTCAGTGAATATATATATATACATACATATATAAACATATATCATCTGTATATCTATATAAATACAAACATAAATGCATGCATACATATACTTATATGCATACAGATGCATGTTATTTACATGAAAGTTGAAAAAACACTAATAAAAGCAAAGCTAAAAAGCCACCTCATTACAAACAGAATGGCTTTAACTTAAACGAGGGCGAGATCTATTGCATTTTCAATGCTTGTTTACTTTGGTTCCATCAAGAAGGCATTCAGATGTGTCACACATTTGCCATAAATTCTGAATGTTAGCACTCTAGTTGCACATTAGATCACTGTAGTAAAGCTACTGCTCACCAGGGACGTCTGCTGCTGGTATTCAAAGTGCATGTTTCAGTCTGCATGTCAGAATTTTTTTAATGAAATAGAAGAGGATTTGAGAAGTCACTCAAAATGATCCCTAATTTTTCTTTCTGAAGCACTAATCATACTTTCTATGGCAAAATTAACCCCCTCATGTTGTTCCTTTTTAAATTGAGTGTTTTCAGACTTACCACTTCATTCCAATCAAGATGGCTTCTGGTGTGCCATACTTTTGTCATAAGTAAGACTGTTAGCGCTCTAGTTGTTCTTTAGAACACTCTGGGACATTCTGTCATTGGGCTATACTTGGGGAACATCTGGGTGATATTTGGGCTACTTTTAGGCTCTTTTGTCTCTGGTGGCCATCTTGGGAGACTGTATGTCAGAATTTTTTAATGAAATTGAAGAGGGTTTGAGAAGTCACTCAAAATGTGCCCTAATTTTTCTTTCTGCAGCACTAATCATAATTCATATGGCAAAATATACCCCCTCATTTTGTTCCTTTTTAAATTAAATGTTTTAAGAGTTACCACTTTATTCCAATCAAGATGGCTTCAGGTGTGCCATACCTTTGTAATAAGTAGGACTGTTAGCGCTCTAGTTGTTCTTTAGAACACTCTGGGACATTCTGTCATTGGGCTATACTTGGGCTACATCTGGGTGATATTTGGGCTACATTTGGGCTCTTTTGTCTCTGGTGGCCATTTTGGGAGACTGCATGTCAGAATTTTTTAATGAAATAGAAGAGGATTTGAAAAGTCACTCAAAATGTGCCCTAATTTTTCTTTCTGCAGCACTAATAATACCTTCTATTGCATAATATACCCCCTCATTTTGTTCCTTTTTAAATTAAATGTTTTAAGAGTTACCACTTTATTCCCATCACGATGGCTCCAGGTGTACTATACCTTTGTAATAAGTAGGACTGTTAGCGCTCTAGTTGTTCTTTAGAACACTCTGGGACATTCTGCCATTGGGCTATACTTGGGCTACATCTGGGTGATATTTGGGCTACATTTGGGCTCTTTTGTCTCTGGTGGCCATTTTGGGAGACTGCATGTCAGAATGTTTTAATGAAATAGAAAAGGATTTGAGAAGTCACTCAAAATGTGCCCTAATTTTTCATTCTGCAGCACTAATCATACTTTCTATGGCAAAATATACCCCCTCATGTTGTTTCTTTTTAAATTAAATGTTTTAAGAGTTACCACTTTATTCCAATCAAGATGGCTTCAGGTGTGCCATACCTTTGTAATAAGTAGGACTGTTAGGGCTCTAGTTGTTCTTTAGAACACTCTGGGACATTCTGTCATTGGGCTATACTTGGGCTACATCTGGGTGATATTTGGGCTACATTTGGGCTCTTTTGTCCCTGGTGGCCATTTTGGGAGACTGCATGTCAGAATGTTTTAATGAAATAGAAAAGGATTTGAGAAGTCACTCAAAATGTGCCCTAATTTTTCATTCTGCAGCACTAATCATACTTTCTATGGCAAAATATACCCCCTCATGTTGTTTCTTTTTAAATTAAATGTTTTAAGAGTTACCACTTTATTCCTATCAAGATGGCTTCAGGTGTGCCATACCTTTGTAATAAGTAGGACTGTTAGCGCTCTAGTTGTTCTTTAGAACACTCTAGGAGGCTGCAGTAGAACACAAAGGAATCAACTGACAGTCTCTGTCCTTGTTGGATGTACATGTTTTACTGAGAATGTCAGACTTCATTTTCACATGACTGAGAAAGATAATGTGAATTTACAGAAAATGTGCTTTCAGTTTAGCTTATAGATCCCCTTCCAAACCACTGTGGGAAAATCATGAGATATTAGTTTTCTTTCAAACAATATTCATGATATCACAGCAGAAGGTTTTGTCACATGGTAAAATCACCTTAGAACCCACCACAATTCCTAAAACGAGTATGGTACCATCAACAAATGATTTATAATGTAACTAAAGTCCTAAAACCCTCTATTAACTACAATGCTTTTTAATGAGATGCTATCATGTATATTGGTCCCAAGATGGCTGCCAACACTTCTTGGATGAAGTGCTGACAGCCAATCAGATCAGATGTGTGGTTAGGCTCCGCCCAGATATATATCTTTTTTTGAACCAAAATTACTCAAAATCCACTGGAGCACATATATTGAGACCTAGCAAAGGCCCATCGGGCTAACAGTCCCTACAATTTTGCCAAGTTTCGTGCAAATCCATTCAGCCGTTCGAGCTAAAAGTGAGGCCAACCGCCCTATGGAAATTAACATGGGAAAAACGCGTTTTGGGACCCCCCTTTTTTCTCGGCCCCCCCTTGATGAAACCCCCCCAAATTGTCAGGGGCTGCTCAGAAACAAAATGTTCCATTTTCCTGAAAATGTCAGCCAATTCCGTCCACAAACGCCAAAGTTATTAGACATAGAATTTTCAAAAATCCCATAGAGAAAAAATCCTAACTATATATACCTACTGGCGGTCGCCAGTAGGTAATATATATATATATATATATATATATATATATATATATATATATATATATATATATATATATATATATATATATATATATATATATATATATATATATATATATATATCTATACTACTATTATAAAGAGAGAACACAAACCTTTGAGCCAGGTAAACTACAAAAGTAATGCACCAATCACTACACCCAATACACCATTTGAAAGGGGAGATATAGCAGAAGGACATAGGCTATAAATGTGTACACCATATATATTCAAAAAGAACAAAACCCAAAAGTGTAAAAGTAGTCCCTTGGGGGCGTGGTCACGTGTAAGAACGTGGCTGTGGGAGTCAAAAAACAAAATATGTGGTCACAGGCAAAGAGGGCAAGTTTAAATTGCACACATAGAGCGCTCCATATATTGCACACATAGAGCGCCCCTTACATTGCACTCTTACAGCGCAAATGCACTTTCACAGAATTTAAAAGCATACACTCGAACGAGATCGAAAATGTACATTCACCACATTTTACACGATTTTACAAAAACAGCTGCTATCACCAAAACGCAATTAAGGATTGAATTATGCGTTTAAAAGTAGCGCCGAAATTACCGAAAGTAGCTGACCCATATTTCAAATTGCCGGCTTCATGTACTGCGACACCATATTTAAATTATAATGCATTACACTCGAAGGCTAAAGCAGGAGTGCCTTCCATAATGACATCACACAGGGGGCTGGGCTAATAACATTCTTCACCAATCACAACTCTGCTAATAAAACACACACACAACTTAGAATAAAACAAATACGAACTCTGGAGCCATTGGGCAGACACGTCATAAAGGGGGCAGGAAGTAAACAAGGCTCCATTTGTTCAACGCGAGGAGGATTGATTTATGCGTCCTTACACAGCGTGGACATTCCAAAAGCATTTTTGAGATAGCGCACACACGTATTGAAAGAGCACTTCATTTCACATACCGCATTTAACCAGCATATGCGTGTTTCACAGAGCGCGCCAAAAGCCAAGGTTATGTAGCTCACAATTACAGCAAAAGGCGTCTTTATATAGCGCCGAGCTTACCCGAGGCCTTCACACCGGTTTATATAGCGCAGACACATACTTCAGCAGCTTACAATTAAAGACAAAGGCGTCTTTATATAACGCACTACACAGCCATGCCTGCAACTACTTCTGTGGTGCTGGGCGAGGAAGCAGCCTCATAGTGCCTCAAAGCACGCGCCTGGCGGGATTTATTAACCTCCGCCTGCTCATCCTGTCACATTCAATAAATACTGCAGCCGGCTGACTAACAGACCCTCGGTGCATTGAAGTGCCAAAATGAAAGAGGCAGGCAGCTGCAATTCGCTTTCAACCTGCTGTTTGCGAGGCAGGGTTTGGCATAAGAGAGACTTGGGTTTTCAGCTTTACAGACCCTTGGTGAGACGCAGTAGCAGCCTGTCTGCGCTCCCTCGGTCCATTAAAGTGCCCAAATTAAAGAGGCAGGCGGCTGCAATTCGATTTCAACCTGCTGTTTGCGAGGCAGGGTTTGGCATAACAGAGACTTGGGTTTTCAGCTTTTAGTTCGTCAAACACGTAGGTGCAGGAGCTTCTAAACAGACAGAAGCACAGACGTGATGCTGTGATTCACAAAAGGCACACTCAGGCACAACAAAAAACAACATTCAGGCAATGGTGGGACTTGTGCAAGTATAAAAAAAAAACGAAATGTGAGAGGTAGCATACTGTGTATTAAAAGAGAAAAGTGGTGTGTCCAACTTACTAACAGGTACTAAACACAAGTACAAGGATAATTCAAAAGGCACACTCAGGCACAATAATCTATACTACTATTATAAAGAGAGAACTTGCACCTTTGGGCAAGGTAATCTCGGGAACCACAGCGCCAATCTAAACACCCAAGACATCTTAGAAAACCTCAGGGCAAGCAGAAGGACATAGGCTACATAAAAATAAAAAATAAACGTTTAAAATATTAATAAATTAAAAAAAGTAGTATCTTGCAACTAGCGCCGGCCGCGACGTCTGCGTGAGGGGAGGAGCGGCGTTCACCAGAACTAGGAAGAGCAGACGACATGAGCGACGTCTGCGTGAGGGGAGGAGCGGCGTTCACCAGAACCAGGAAGAGCGGAGGACAACAGCGCCGGTAGGAGCTGCGGAGCGGCGAGAACCAGAGGAGCAGTGGCAGGGCTGGGAGGAGCGGCGGGAAGCGGAGGAGCAGTGAGAGGTACGTGGCTGGAGATGTTGCTGGGGCGGGAGGCGGGAGGGAGTCGGCGGGTGCACCGCGCGGGCTGCATTGGATGTTGCTGGAGTCCGGGCGGGAGGCGGGGCGGGCCGGGGGCGGGAGGGAGTCGGCGGGTGCACCGCTCGACAACATGCTGCCCCAGCCACCTTCTGCTCCGGGGTAAAAATGCAGCCCCCAGCCCCCTTCTGCCCCAGGCAACGCTGGGGCAGGCTGCTAGTATATATATATATATATATATATATATATATATATATAATATATATATATATATATATATATATATATATATATATATATATATATATATATATATATATATATATATATATATATATATATATATATATATATATATAGTGTGTGTGTGTGTATATATATGTGTGTGTGTGTGTATATATATGTGTTTGTGTGTGTATATATATGTGTGTGTGTATATATATATATGTGTGTGTGTATATTACCTACTGGCGGTCACCAGTAGGTATATATAGTTAGGATTTTTTCTCTATGGGACTTTTGAAAATTCTATGTCTAATAACTTTGACGTTTGTGGACGGAATCGGCTGAAATTTTCAGGAAAATGACACATTTCGTTTCTGAGCAGCCCCTGAAAATTTGGGGGGGTTTCGTCAAGGGGAGGCTGAGAAAAAAGGGGGGTTCCAAAACGTGTTTTTCCCATTCATTTTTCCATAGGGCGTTTGGCCTCACTTTTAGCTCGAACGGCTGAATGGATTTGCACGAAACTTGGCAAAATTGTAGGGACTGTTAGCCCGATGTGCCTTTGCTAGGTCTCAATATATGTGCTCCAGTGGATTTTGAGAAATTAACGTTTTAAAAAACAGATATATCTGTGACAGCGTCCCGGGTAGCGCTCCGGTTCGCGAACTTTTCGCGTAACGGAACTTTGCGGTGTCTGTCAACATTCTAAACAGTCCGGAACGGCCACCATCTTGTCTCTCGGTAGGATCGAGAGACAAGAGGAGGAGAAAAACGAAGGGGGAATTTAATGAAAGGGGGCAAGGTAGACCCTTCTTGACCCCCTAGTAATGATGTTGGGGTATTAAAGGGTCCCGTGGGGCAAATAAAAAAAATTGATTTTTCCCAGTAGAAGCGCTTTCCGGTTTGCGAACCGGGTAGCGAACCGGGTCGCGAAACGGGAATTCGCCATTTTGTGTTTCGTTTTAATTAAATTACAAGATGGAGGAAAAACAATGTGAGAAATGGGTATAAGGGGTTACGGGAGACGTATCCTGACCCCTTATGTTTTCTGAGGGTGGCTGAGGATGCTCATATATGTTGATACATGTCTTCCAGCGGCTGCGCGGGAGCGTTTTTTTTTTTTTTGTTGCTGCGTGACATCTGTTAACGTTCGATTCGAAGGAAATCAGGAAGTGTTGACCGCCATTTTGTCACTGCGAGTAAATACATTGTTAAAAATAATTGTTATAAATTAATCCGTATTGATAAACATTGTCTGCGCCATCTTGCCTTTTTTCCAATGCCACACTTTTGTCGTGCATGGCAGCCATTTTAGATGCCTTGACCAGACCCACTCTCTGCACACCGCCGATCCTCAGCATGGCTCCCCACCCTCGCAAGCATCTTCCCCACGCACTGGTCACCCCCGCTCTCTCTCTCATGCATGGGCCATAAACCTCCCCCCATCTGCGCTGCTCTTCCCTGAGAATCACACCCTGTGCCCGCCCGACACCTCCCTTTCACCCTATTCACTACCGCACCCTCTGACACTCCTCTCCCTCTGTGTCTGATTGTCCAGGCCAGTCCCAGGCTATCACCTAGCCCTGCGGATGTAGTTTATGGCCCCAACTGTAAAGAATCACCCCTCTTCAAAGGAGTTACAGTAGATCAAGGCCCCCACCCCATGAGATCCGTCACACCACACGCGTTCCTACTATCTGATAACGATCCTGTATTGTGATAGGGGAGGGGATTCTCACTGTGAGGGTGTGTGCGGGACCGAGCCTGAAGCGGAAGATTCCAGGGATGCCTTTTTGTACATCAAAGTCTTCACAATTATGTGTCACATTAAAAATATATAGCACTCCAACAAAGTAGTAGGATTATAACACTTTAATAACTTATAAATATATACAACACTCCAACAAAGTAAACACGTTAAAAAATTTTTTTTAAACAAAGCAACAATGGGCTGCTTTGGTTTGTCTTTTAGTCGGCAAAATCCGTCTGCCTGTGAGGTGGCGTCAGTAGCGGTCCGTTGTGCGAATAGGCCGAAGGCAGCACAACGCGCCGAGATCCGGACGACACCCAGGTGATGTCCAGTAAGTTGCCGCACTGGTCTTGGCATCCTACAATGCTGTGCCGAAAAACGGCGTGGGGCGCCCCGGGGGGGGAGGCGGCGCGAACGGGTCTCCCCCGCCTCCCCAGGTGGAGGCTCCTCTGCTGCAGTGGGGCGCCCCTTTAGCGTTTCAGTCACCATTCAGCTGTTTACCGCCCGCTTTTGCTGCACTGTGCCTCATCCGCCATTCTGTTGAGTTGCGCCCGCTCTTGCGGCTACACCGCCTCGCCCACCATCCAGTTGAATTGCGCCCACTCTTGCGGTGCAGCGATAGGCGGCTGCCACAGGACTCTTAAAATGGCGGCCAGCTCTTCGGATTTGGGCCTGGTCCACTAAAATGGCCCTGGGACACATTTGAACTCGGACATTTGCCTGCTAGGGCTTGGGCCCCATTCTCAAAAGCGTCCCCTCAGCCTTGAAGATTCTACAAAAGTCATCGGGGCCCCCGACTCCCACAGGCTTCCAGTGGGGAGCGGCTGCCATGATTGCTTGCGGTATGGCCACGACGGAGCTACGAGATGGTGGTGCTCTCATGCTGACGCCAGCTTCAGTCTGAAACATCCAGAAACACTGTAGACTATCAATTCGATGACTTCCGGTGGAGCCCCAACGTGACCCGGTAGGGAAGAACTTGCCCTCTCCTTCTTGTTGCCTGTCCCCTCTGTTGTCATCTAACGGAACCTTTTTGGATTGCCGAGTGAGAAAAAAAAAGGTGAGGCTTTCATCATTTGTGAAAAAAAAATGTTTCCATCCAATGAAAGTGTTATTTTTAGGTCATATGATCAAGCATTTCATTATTAGGAAACCAAAAGTAAAATGAACCCATGAAAAGTTTTATAAACAAGTCACATGACCTGTTATGCGGCTTTGGGCTATAAAAAGCCTACAAAATCCGTTGGCCTGTGAGGCGGCGTCAGTAGCGGACCGATGTGCGAATAGGCCGAAGGCACCACAACGCGCCGAGATCCGGATGGCACCGAGGTGGTGTCCAGCAAGTTGCCGCACTGGTGTGGCCATCCTACAATGCTGCGCCGAAAGACGGCGTGGGATGCCCGGGGGGGGGGGGAGGGAGGCGGCGCGAACTGGCCTCTCCCGCCTCCCCAGGTGGAGGCGCCTCATCTGCAGTGCGGCTCCCCTTACCGTTTCACTCGCCGTCCAGCAGAGTTGCGCCCGCACTTGCTGCTACAGTAGGCCGAAGGCAGCACAACGCGCCGAGATCCGGATGGCACCGAGGTGGTGTCCAGCAAGTTTCACTGGTGTGGCCATCCTACAATGCTGCGCCGAAAGACGGCGTGGGGTGCCCGGGGGGGGGGGGGAGGCGGCGCAAACGGGCCTCTCCCGCCTCCCCAGGTGGAGGCACCTCATCTGCAGTGGGGCGCCCCTTAGTGTTTCCCTCGCCGTCCAGCAGAGTTCCGCCCGCTCTTGCGGCACAGTGCCTCACCCCCCATCCAGCTGAGTTCCGCCCGCTCTTGCGGTACAGCGTCTCACCCACCATCCAGCTGAATTGCGCCCACTCTTGCGGTGCAGCGATAGCCGGCTGCAACAGGACTCTCAAAATGGCGGCCGGCTCTTTGGATTTGGGCCTGGTCCACTAAAATGGCCCTGGGACACCTTGGAACTCGGACGCTTGCCTGCTAGGGCATGGGCCCCATTCACGAAAGCGTCCCCTCTTTTGACTGATTGTTCTTGTTGCCTATCTCTTCTGTTGTCATTTAACAGAACCTTTTTGGACTGCCGAAAGGGGTTCTGGTCCGACCGCTGGTTGGTGGAGACATTTTGACTATATCCTGGACCTGCCCGGCCTCGCCCAAAATGGCGCCGGTATAAATGGGACTCGTAACTCCTTGTTGTGTACTGGTTGCCCAACCTTGATATCACGAGATACGTATGCAGTTTTGAAGCACATGGCGGGCGGGGACGAGTACTGATTGAACATTTGGACATCCCTATTGATATTAAGTTCTGATGTGTTATTGATTACTGTACTATTGAAAGTTCGAATTAACGTCACCCATGGTACTTGCCCGCAAATGTATATCTAGATCATTTTATTGTAACTGGCCCTGTCGTACTTTAATTATAAAATGTACGTCCACCGATTCCGCAACTGTTAGACACCTTAGTTCTTGCAACCTAATGGCCCCTCCCGTTACGTTCTTCTACAGTGTAAATGTCCCCTCATCATATACGATTCCAGTTTGCTCCGTGGCCGGCCCACGTGGTTGTAGGCCCGTATTTGTATACTGACATTTTCACAATAAAGGTTTTTAAAACAAAACATGATAGTAGTACCTAGATTGGTAAAGTTTTGAATAATAGCCACTGTTTTTGAATCAGTAAAAGGCAAGTGAAATAAAGCAGCCCGAGGAACGCAGTAAAGATAAATGGTCAAGGGCTGTTGTGTTTTCTACTCCTGCAACATAAACATAAAGTGATCGATAAGAATCCGATATTCATGCCTATCAGCGACTAAGACAGCAGGCAGAGCCTCTTTTGTTCAACGGCTCCCTCATGGGTGAAGAAATGCCCTTTTTCTCGAAATAGTTGTAAATTTCCCGGGAAAATACATCAGCCTGGAACATTGTTAGTGATAAACTGTAAATGCATCTGGGTCCTTTGCTTTACAAGTCAGAGTGAGAAAAAAAAGGTGGGGCTTTCATCATTTGGGAAAAAAAAAATGTTCGAAAGCAATGAAAAGTGTTATTTTTAGGTCATATGACCAAGCCTTCCATCATTAGAATAACAAAAGTAAAATGAACCAATGAAAAGTTTTATTAACAAGTCACATGACCTGTTATGCTTACGTTACGCGCTGCGCACCGCGCTCTGGATCGCTTCCGGGAAGCTGCGCCTCGTGCACCGGAGCACTTCCGGGTGCGCTAACGCGGCGCATCATATGACGCATTACGCGACAACGCAGGTCCAGAATATAGTCAAAATGTCTCCACCAACCAGCGGTCGGAACACAACCCCTTTCAGTAGTCAAAAAAGTTATGTTAAATGACAACAGAAGGGACAGGCAAAAAGAACCATCAGTCAAAGAGGGGAGGGCAAGTTCTTCTCTACCGGGTCACGTTGGGGCTCCACCGGAAGTGATCGAATTGGTAGACTACAGTGTTTCTGGATGTTTCAGACTGACGCTGGCGTCAGCATGAGAATACCACCATCTCGTGGCTACGTCGTGGCCATTCCGCAAGCAATCATGGCAGTCGCTCCCCACCGGAAGTCTACGGGAGTCGGGGGTCCCGGTGACTGTTGTAGAATCTTCAAGGCTGAGGGGACTCTTTTGGGAATGGGGCCCATGCCCTAGCAGTCAAGCGTCCGAGTTCCACGGTTGCCCAGAGCCATCTTTGCAGGCCAGGCCCAAGTCTGTGGAGCCGACCGCCATTTCGTGAGCTCCGTAGCAGCCGCCTGTCGCTGTACCGCAAGATTGGGTGCAATTCCGTTGGATGGCGGGTGAGACGTTGTAATAGCAAGAGCAGGCGTAATTCAGCTGGCCGAGCAAGGCACTGTGTCGCAAGAGCGGGCGCAAGTCAGCTAGTCGAGTGAAGCGCTGGGGTGTAGCTGAGAAACCTCCACCTGGGGAGGTGGGGGAGGCTCGTTCGCGCCGCCTCTCCCTTCTAGTGCACCCCACGCCGTCTCCAGGCGCAGGTATATGTGATGGTCGGACCAGGGCACCGCAGGACATGTCTTCAGGTCAAACGGATTGTGGGACAAGGTGTGGAGCAGGCGCAATTATCTCGGGGGCCTCCGTCAAGCGGTTCAGGGAGGCACCGCATCACATTGTTTTCCAATGCAGTCAGGTCCACAAACAGCCCCCACTTACTTTGAGAATAGTGAAGCTGCAGCAGGTGCAAATAAGCTTCAGACAGTGTTACAAGCGCTGCTCGGAACCCTCAACTATGGCACCCAACATCCAGGACTTATGCCATTTGTGCAAGGCAGTGACATCGAAGCATCTCAGGGACCAAGCAACATACTATATCCAGAGTCCTTACCACAACCTCTGCCTTCCTTCTTACCTAGTTATTGTTCTTTCACTCCCACTCCAGGCTTTTAGTCTGTGGATGGAAAACCATGAACCTACACTCACCTATGAAAATCTTACTATTGATGGTTGATTTTGAGCCCCAAATACAAAGGCTTGTTTGGATCGATGTTGCAGCAGGCTGCCATGTAAATAGATATTTAATAAAACGTTTTACCCTGTTACTTGTTGATTTTGAGTCCCAAATACAAAGGCTTGTTTGGATCGATGTTGCAGCAGGCTGCCATGTAAATAGTTATTTAATAAAACGTTTTACCCTGTTACTTTGCTGGTGTGTTGTATATATTTATAATATTTGCATAGGGTTTGTCGTTGTTTTGGGCGGGGTGGGCGGCGGAGCCGAGCTGTCTTGCAGCCATCATGGTATCGAGCTCAGTTCCTCTCACTAGTTTCGTATTTCTCATGAGGGGTTGTTCATAATGTTTCTATTTTAGCGAGGTCAAAAAGAGATCCCATTAGTGGCCTACTGATTTTGCTTGATTCCTTTTGTTTTTTTAACGATTTTTCACTATCTGCAAAGACTAAATAGAGTATTGCGACTCTGTGCTTGTTTGTAAATAGAGAATGAACCAAAGAG